>NC_090817.1:79574341-80848222 GCF_000390325.3 Nicotiana tomentosiformis | reverse complement strand
GACTTAAAAATTTATTCCAAAAAAGTCAACAAAAGTCAATGCGGGTGCCCGCCCCTCGGAACCCGACATAATTTTCATGAAATCCGAACACCCATTCCGATACGAGTTCAACCATACCAATTTTATCGAATTCCAATAATAACTCGACTTCCAAATCTTAAATTTTCGTTTTTGGAAGATTTTACAAAAATCTTGATTTTCCTCCATTAAATCCGAATTAAATGATGGATACAAAGACATAATCATGAAAATTAATTAAAACTAGATAAGAATCACTTACTCCAAACACCCACGCAAGAATCTCTCCAAAAATCGCCTTCTACCGAGCTCCCAATTAGATTTTGAGTTATGAACTCAAACCCCAATTTTTGGGACTTTTAATTCTGCCCAGATAGGCCTTCTTCGCGTTCGCGACCTCTGTCTCGCATTCGCGAAGGCCAAAAACTCGCTGTCTCAAATTCTTCTTCGCGTTTGTGTTACCAGTGTCGCGTTCGCGAAGTCCTGCCATGCATATCATCGCGTTCGTGTTCAAGCTCTCGTGTTCGCGATGCACTCAAGTCCTACTACTTCGCGTTCGCGATTGAAGCTTCACATTCGCGAAGGCTGATGACTCCAGGCCCAAGCCCCTCCTTCCTTCTACGCGTTCGCGACTGTCCCCTCGCATTCACGTAGGTTCTTCAGGCATACCTTTGCGTTCGCGAGCCCTCCTTCGCATTCGCGAAGGCAAATCCCAGCAGCCTCAAAACTCCTCTTTGCGTTCGCGTGACTCTCTTCGCGTTCGCGAAGAAGGAAGTCAGATACCAGATACAGCAGTTCCGAAATAGCCCGAAATGATCCAAAACCACCCCGAAACACACCCGAGGCCCCCGGGGCCTCAACCAAATACCCCAACAAGTCCTAAAATATCATACAGACTTAGTCGAATTCTCAAATCACCTCAAACAATATCAAATCGACGAATCGCACCCCAAATCAAAATCTATGAACTTTGATCTTTCAAATTCTATAACTTATGCCGAAGCACATCAAATCAATCCGGAATGACTTCAAATTTTGTACACAAGTTATAATTGACATTATGGACCTACTCCAACTTCCGAAATTGGATTCTGATCCCGATATCAAAAAGTCCACTTCCGCTCCAATTCTCCAAAAATTCGACTTTCGCCATTTCAAGCCTAAATTGGCTACAGACCTCAGATTCACAGTCCGGACATACTCCTAAGTCCAAAATTACCCAACGGAGCTAACGGAACCGACGAAACTCCATTCCGGAGTCGTCTTCACACAGTTCCGACTATGGTCAAAATCCTAAGACTTAAGCTTCCGTCTTAGGGACTAAGTATCCCAAATCACTCTGAATCATCCGTAAATCAAACTCGACCACACATGCGGGTCATAATACATATTGCGAGGCTGCTCGAGACCTTAAGTCACTGAACGGGACGTAAATTCTTAAAACGACAAGTCAGGTCGTTACAAACACTAACAATTTTTTCTTGATATAATTGAACTTCTACAGTTGATTATTCTTTTCTACAATTATTAAGCTTTGCTTTCTCTACGTTTATATACATGAAAGCATAGAACCTTCAATTTCACGGCGTATATTATACTCTTTCTTAAGAATCTCTATTAGGAAGGTTTGGATGGCAATGCAAAATCTTTCTTCATCTATGAAACTAAATTTAGATAATTAATGAAGATAATATATGCTTAATGAACAACGAAATATTAACTACTGATTTTGGTTATGCTATACCAAGAAATTGAAGTATTAATGTTTAAGATTGGATATATTTGTTACTATACTGTTGGATGAAGACGAATGGATAATTAGGGAACAGCAAGTTCTGTTGGTGGAAATGAACGTTAAATTAAAATTGATATTCCACCATATATGTTCTTCTTGCATTTAGAAAGTAAACAATGGTCTACTCATATTGCTCAAATTGCACATGCAATCTCGCGTCCACCTCTTTTATTAATGATCTACCATTTGGTTAATACTTTGACCTCTATGTGGCAAATCTTTTGTATGCAAAAACATAGAGATAGGTTATTATGCATAAGAGTTAAACTATTGCATAAAATCACCATTTCTGAAAGTGAAGAGAAAAAAGGAGTTATTAATACCACTCCTATTTGGACTCGTTTTAAATCCTTAATCAGGACCTTTCTTTCAAATTTATTCCTATATGGAAATATAAAAGAATAAACAATAGCAATATGCCAATATTAGCCAGAAAAGAGCAATAAGAAAATAAAGATTGCCAAGCACAGGAAGTAAGTACGACATAGGCTTTATTTGACCATATATTTTTAGAATTTGCTAAAAATTAATCAAATGTACTATATACTCTCAGTTAGACGTATCAAAAGTTTCTTTTATATGTAAATTATGACAAACAAAAATATCAGCAGGTGTAACCTAATCACATATACATCCTTCACAGAAGTAGAATAATCTATTTGCTGGCCATAAAAAGTTGCCACATCACCTTTTCTATGCTGGCTTTACTCGACGTTGAAAACATAAAAATACAAACCTTTTTATGAAAGAAATAATTATTAAATCATTAATAACCCCACTTCTGTGCTGGCTTACCATGCAACAATTCTCAATATATAATGATTCACAGAATTTAAAATAATTTATTTAACCAGCAGAAATAATTAAATTCCTTCAAATGCAACAATTCTCAATATATTAATTAAATTCCTTCAATTCCAATAAATTTTTAATTTATCAATTAGTTTCATTTACAGGAATAACAATAATTCCTTAACAAGCAGGAAAAATAATTCTTTAAATTTCAAAGATTTTCAATTTATCAATTAGCTTCGCAAGCTGCAATAAACTATCAAAGTATCGTGTAATTATTATTATTAAGCACTATTTCTGCCGAGGTCGTTCGGCCCGATTCAGAGTATTGTGTATACTGTTGAGGGACGTGCGGCACGATCCATAGATGCATCTATCCTGCCGAGGCGTTCGGCCTGATCCACAAGAAAGGAGGACATTTTCTTATGTACCTCCGGAATAAGAGTATTTTTTGTAAAATTTATTCGAGAGGATAATAATTTATTTCAATAATTAATTAATCCAAACAAAAATTAAGCATATGAAAATTTTATCTTTTACTATCTTTCATAACAATTCACAATATATATATATCAAATAATTTAATTAATAAAGAATATAATTTACACAAGTAATTCATGCTTTGATTCCTAAACTACCCGGACTTTAGAATTAATAATAGCTACGCACGGACTCTCATCATCTCGTGCGTACGTAGCCCTCGCAATTAGCAACAATTATTTAATTTAATCACCTATGGGGTAAATTTACCCCTCACAAGATTAGACAAGAGACTTACCTCGTCTTGCTCCAATTTAATCCACTAGTAGGCCTTTTCCTCGATTATCCAACTTCGATTGGCTCGAATCTAACCAACAATAATTCGATACAATCATCAAAATTTATAGGAATCACTTCTATAAGAAAATACTACATTTTCATTAAAAATTCATAAACTAATTAAAAATTCGTCTGTGGGGCCACATCTCAGAATCCGGTGAAAGTTATAAAATCCGACAACCCATTAAATTACGAGTCCAACCATACCAATTCACTCAAATCCGACTCCGAATCGATACCGAAATCTCAAAAATTCGTTTCTATGAGATTTCTAAAATTTTCCCAAATTTCAATCTCAAAACACTAATTAAATGGTGAAAATAATGATATATTTGTGTATATAGACCAAACCCGAGTTGAAATCACTTACCCCAATGTCTTTCCTTGAAAATCTGTCAAAAGTCGCGTCTGCTCAAGCTCAAGTTTGTCAAATATGGCAAATGGGTCGAATGCCACTGTTTTTATAACTTACAGATTTGTCCAGTCCGATCAGGGAGCTCGATCAGGGAGTCTGATCAGGGAGCTCGATCAGGGAGTCCGATCAGGGAGCTCGATCATGGGAGCTCGATCATGGGAGCTCGATCAGGGAGTCCAATCAAGGAGTCCGATCATGGGAGCTCGATCATGGGAGCTCGATTAGGGAGTTCGATCAGGGAATCCGATCATGGGAGCTCGATCATGGGAGCTCAATCATGGGAGCTCGATCAGGGAGGCCGATCATGGGAGCTCGATCATGGGAGCTCGATCTTGGGCCTCGATCTTGGGCTTGATCACAACCCAGAATTTCCAGCAGAAGAGAAACATTGCAGCAACTGTTTAAGTCCAATTTGTGATCCGTTAACCATCCGAAACTCACCCGAGGCCCTGGGGATTTCAACTAAATATACCAACAAGTCCTAAAACATCATACGAACTTATTTGAAACCTCAAATCACATAAAACGACGCTAAAACCATGAATTATGCTCAAATTCAAGCTTAATGAAACTTAAAATTTTTAACTTCTACATTCGAAGTTGAAACCTTTCAAATCAAGTCCGATTGACATCAAATTTTGTACACAAGTCTTAAATGACATAACGGATCTGTAAAAAAAATTTAGAACTGGATTCTGACCCTGATATCAAAAAATCAACTCCCCGGTCAAACTTCCAAACTTTAAATTCCTATTTTAGCCATTTCAAGCCTACTTTCACTACGGACATCCAAATAAAATTCCGATCATGCTCCTAAGTCCAAAATCACCATACGGAGCTGTTGGAATCATCAAAATTCTATTTCGGGGTCATTTGCACATAATGTTGACCGAAGTCAAACTTGGCCTTTTAAGGCTAATTTAAGGAACCAAGTGTTCCGATTTCAACCCGAACACTTCCAAATTCCGAACCAACCATCCCCGCAAGTCATAAATCAATAAAAACACATTAGGGATGTTTTATTTTAGGGAACGTAGTTCTAAAAGTTAAAATGACCGGTTGGGTCATTATATTCTCTCCTACTTAAATATACATTCGTCCTCGAACGTGCTAAGGATTGTTCCTGAGTTGTACAAAATCATTGTTTAACACCTCGTGCACCTACCCGTTCTACCACACCCAGTTGAGCATATTAGCTCGAGCCAATCTGAAGATTCTCCCCTTTATTTTGGCAAATAAGCCTTAGAGCCAAATTCTAACATCCAGAATTTTCCACCATGCTCGTTTCCAACTTATGAATACCGTATCAATCACTAAACGACGCACCAATATAGGATTGCATACCTTGGTTGAATTTAAACCATGCATTGCGCCATTCACATGCCCATAATAACATACTCGATAACAATAGTCGAGATTCCACGAATCTGGTGTCCACAACACATCTCATGATACGTATAAGTCATGTTCCATTTCTCGCAATGCTTCCACGATGGAAGAAATGTGTAGAAATTCATAACCAACTGTCGAGTCAATAATTTACTGAGTTTCTCCTTCTGACAAGGACCATTATCTCATTCTAAGCTAAATAGCGATGTTTATTCTTTAATATACCTTATATAATTCTGATTGCACTGATTTCAGGTCCAATAGTCTCGTCTCACCCAATATAAACTACGCAGGAAATAAGTCACCTCAAACCCTGACAAAGGTCTCGTATGATGCCAACAATACGCCAACATGCTACAAACTAGAATGTAATACATAAGGAAAAATGAACTCTGGAAAGAACTACTCAACCCGCGTAACTAATTAGACAACTGAAAAGGTGTCATGAACCTTCCTCATAAAATGGGACACAAAACACACCAAATAGAATATAGGGGACTGTATTCAATATCACACTGTTGCGGCATGTAACCCGACCCCAATAACATACCCGTGGCAGTGTGCCACCCGATCCGCACAAAAAGAATCTATAAGGAAATACTTACCGAGCTAAAATGCTCATTACTACAAAATATCTGAATATCGGACACAAGCACACTAAGTGCATAACACCATCCCTGGAAGGACCGACAACGCAACAAAACTCAAGCACAACTAAGGTGCGATATATGATCTGAATCTCGAGAGCCATCCTACTCACATAACACCATCGCTACACGAAACTCAACACATAAGATATTTATCAAGCCGTTTCACAACTCACGCTGCACAATATAGTATTACATGAAATAACCGACGACGAAACGACATCCAACGTCCGAATACTTCTCTATAGGGAGCGCTTATGCTGAAATGAACACATCCGGCATGATATAAAGCCCGTATTCATATTTCAATTCATCCACAGACCTCAAGTCAAGTCTGATCGCACGTAATAGGCTAATAACCTTTCAAGGATCCATAATAACCATTTTCCCATAACGCACAAGAACAACCATCATAACCGGAACAAACTTCCACAGTTCATAACCAAATGAACCGAGCGCCCTCCAGGCATAAATTCTCGAATTAGCAATACCGCCACAATCTTCATACTTGGTTGTTAAATATTTAATCAATCAAGTGACTACTTGTCACACTTATACAATCTTCCCGTGGAATATGCTCCCATGACCTTCCGCAACAGATAACAAGTCCGCACATCTATACCACCGGCCATACTAATACTGTAAGGAGAATCAAGGATCCGTAAATCAATACACAAAGCCTCTTACACATAACAACGATCTCAGGTGACACTGAAGACAATACCAGCTTGCTTTAAACCTCTAAATCCTTTTCTGCTCGTCCGAGCTTGTGATACTCTTATCAAAACCTAATTGCAACCTCGATCCCCAACTTCCATATTCCCATGCCGTTCACTGTACCTAGCATGCCAATACTAAAGAGTACAAGAATTTCATCATAACCCTTGAACCACTAATAGACCTAACACTTCATCATATAGAAACCTTTTGCTTAACTCAATTTAGGAGAACCGTTGCAACACGCGACTGAATTCCTATATCCGCAGGAAATAAACTCCTCAAGTAGTGATCTAAACCACCATAACTCCCTTGGGATCCATCTACACATAACATGCCATAATACTTGAATTCCTCCAAATACAATCAATTACGGCGGTCGTCAAGCTTCGCACGTACCGCCACAAATCACATGCATAACTCAATGTGCTGAAGGAGCTGATCATTGCCACCATCATGCCGATTCAACCATTGTTAGCTGACCCATCTTTTCTAAATTTGTTCTCAACTTGCCTTAGAAATGATAATAGTCCCATTCATTACATCACGAATTCAAATCTGCACTCATCCCGAGTGACCTTATTTCATGAGATCATGCTGTTTCAAAACCCACGAATCATCTCATACTCTTCCTTGTGCGCACTTTTACATCTTCAACTGGTACACCCCTTCTGATACTTCTTTTATGAATCCGAAGTTATTTTCTTCCATTTTTCTACTGCTACACCAGAACCTGAAGATAACGCAGAGTACTCCAAGCCCCATTTCATAATCTGCTGTAAAAGCTCGATACTCAACCATACTACGAACTCGAGATCCTTAGACACCTTACTTTAAATTTTTGAACCCACTTCGACCGTTGTTGAGAGTCACTTGCTCTGACTTATTCCCAAACATGATCAACTCCAAGGCCTTGTTAACACATGGACACTTTATCAAGGAAACACCCGACTGTCTCACTTCCCTTATGCATTACATCTACACGAAGCATAAACTCTGAGTCTTCCCAAAGCCTGAACATGAATCTATAAGGCCAAATATGTCACACATTCCCCCAAATCCTTTGCTCAAATTATCACTGATATTTTCTTTCCTTAGTTGAAATGACCAACCAATACACCGATAACCAGAAACCTTACAAATAGACAACCATGCAATCCAATTGTAGACGGTGGGGCTCTCCCACTTAGCTTGAAGCTACAATTACATAAATTCTGGAATCCACCGAGATTCTTTCTTCATCGTTGATATGATTATGCACACGTCGCCTTTATTAACCATTAATAACCGCTTCGAACCACTAGCCATATTTACATATTAAATCTCTTACCGGGTGGCCAGTAGAATTCTTCGCAGAAGCTTCGTCAACACCACGCGACCGCTAACCTACTCACGGGAGACAACCCGCCTGTGGAAATTACATGCCGACATATTCCAACGTCTCTGCACTGGGTGCAATTACTATGAAATCAGTAGATCATCCTAAGTCCAAACTCATTCACCAGCTGTACCAATTCGTTCACTCCTCATGGACGTCAACTAAAGGTGCAACGATACATCCTAATCCAAAGTCATGTTGCATCCCTCTTCATATTAAGCAATTCCTTCCTGTCATGCCTAATCTTCCTCAATATAGCAGCCAATATTACAACTTAAGTCCGTAGACCTAGTCACTGTCCATCATGAATTCCAAATCACTTCAAACTGTCCTCAAGTTGTGTAGTTATCCTACCACGTAACCCATGTGCTACCTTGCCACTCTCCCACTTTGGTCAAACTATCTCCTTTAAGCAACTACTCGACTTCTGTTTCTCACACTTGGCCTTCTAGGAACTTAGCCACCATAAGACACCTTCCACATGTCCTTCCTCATCATTCGCTGCCCAAATATTGTATCAAATCAAAATATATTTCTGTAACACCTGAACTAACAAATTGCTACCAGCCTTAATCCTCCTAGAAGATCATCTTCCTTGAGCCGTGAAATTAGAAATACCAATTGAATCCTGAAGTGTTGCACACTTCTATTTCCGACAACTGCTTTCCCGATACCAATTCCTAATACCCCGCCGTGAAGGCGAGTTAAAGAAAACCATAACACCGGAGAACCTTAACGCATTTAACCAGGCGATGACACCACATCACAATTGAAATTTTTACCACGCTCGAAAATATCAAGACTCATTACTCCATCAACCCCAAACCTGAACATTCATAGTATGATTACCTTCCCTTTTGCTGGAATCAAACGTAGAACCTTTTCATCATATACTGAGAATAACCTTTGCGTCGGTACATAAACGAGCACCCCGTCATACATCAGTTTCGTGAGATAATAACTCATGAACATTGTAGTAACCTGTGCGTAGCCTCAAAACCCTCCTAAATATAGCTACTGAGCTGAAATGATAGAACATCGCTCTGCAAGATGACAACAATAGTCCAATCAATTACGCAGGGAGAAAATATCCTGCATCACATCTGTAGTACCATTACAATTCCTCAATTCTCGATGTATAAAAAGCGTTTCACGTTGCATAAGATCGAGTAGGAAAGAAACAAAGGCATAAGCCTCAAAGGAATCGAATCGCACGATGAAGAATCAAGAAGAGAAATGCTCCTAACAGCCCTGTAGCCTCTCAAAGATAAGTACAGACGTCTCTGTACTGATCCGCAAGACTCTACTAGACTTGCTCAAGAATCATGAGACCTAAGTGAACCTAGTACTCTGATACCATGTTGTCACGACCCAATCTCACCTAAAGGTCGTGATGGCGCCGGACACCGCTGTCAGCCAAGCCAACAATACAAACTTCACTTAATTACACATTTAGTATTTTTGAAATCAAAATTTCTTTAATGAAACGGCAAGGATATAACTCATAAAGCAAATGATAAATATTTGTAGCAACTAAATTTCTAAATAATTCGTAACCGTTCTCAAAACTCGGTGTCACAAGTGCATGAGCATTTACTAAGGAATTAAAAATAAAATACAACATCTGTCCAGAATACAAATTAGACAGAAAAATATAAATAACTCTTAAGGAGACTCTGTTGGCTGCGGATCGTAATATAGAATGCAGCTCACCTAATTCCCCATATTTTAACCACACCTCTGCGCCCACAAGGCCGCTAGGCATATCTGTACCTGCACAATAAAATATGCAGCAAGTGTAGTATGAGTACGTAAACAATATGTACCCAGTAAGTATCAAGCCTAATCTCGAAGTAGTAGAGACGAGATGGCCGACTTTGACACTCACTATGGGTCAATAATAAAAATTAAAATAAAACTAGAATATCTAAATCAGCATGATTCACAGAATTTATAATAATTTATTTAATCAGCAGAAATAATTAAATTCCTTCAAATGCAACAATTCTTAATATATTAATTAAATTCCTTTAATTTCAATAAATTTCTAATTTATCAATTAGTCTCATTTACAGGAATAACAATAATTCCTTAACAAGCAGGAATAATAATTCTTTTAATTTTAATTATTTTTATTTTATCAATTAGCTTCGCAAGCTGCAATAAACTATCAAAATATCGTGTAATTATTATTATTAAGCACAGTTTCTGCCGAGGTCGTTCGGCCCGATTCAGAGTATTGTGTACACTGCCGAGGGACGTGCGGCATGATCCATAGATGCATATATCCTGCCGAGGTGTTCGGCCTGATCCACAAGAAAGGAGGATATTTTTTTATGTACCTCCGGAATAAGTGTATTTATTGTAAAATTTATTCGAGAGTATAACAATTTATTTCAATAATTAATTAATCTAAACAAAAATTAAGCATATGAAAATTTTATATTTTACTACCTTTCATAACAATTCACAATATATATATCAAATAATTTAATTAATAAAGAATACAATTTACACAAGTAATTCATGCTTTGAGTCCTAAACTACCCGGACTTTAGCATTAATAGTAGCTACGCACGGACTCTCGTTATCTCGTGCGTACGTAGCCCCCGTAATTAGCAATAATTATTTAATTTAACCACCTATTGGGTAAATTTCTTCCTCACAAGATTAGACAAGAGACTTACCTCGTCTTGCTCCAGTTTAATCCACTAGTAGGCCTTTTCCTCGATTATCCAATTTCGATTGGCTCGAATCTAACCAACAATAATTCGATACAATCACTAAAATTTATAGGAATCACTTCTATAAGAAAATACTATATTTTCATTAAAAATTCTGAAATTAAAAATTCATCTGTGGGGCCACATCTTGGAATCCGGTGAAAGTTATGAAATCCGACAACCCATTAAATTACGAGTCCAACCATACCAGTTTCACTCAAATCCGACTCTGAATCGATACTGAAATCTCAAAAATTCGTTTCTATGAGATTTCTAAAATTTTCTCAAATTTCAATCTCAAAACACTAATTAAATGGTGAAAACAATGATATATTTGTGTATATAGACCAAACCCGAGTTGTAATCACTTACCCCAATGTCTTTTCTTGAAAATCTGTCAAAGGTCGCGTCTGCTCAAGCTCAAGTTTGTCAAAAATGGCAAATAGGTTGAATGCCCCTGTTTTTATAACTTACAGATCTGTCTAATCCGATCAGGGAGCTCGATCAGGGAGTCCGATCAGGGAGCTCGATCATGGGAGCCCGATCAGGGAGTCCGATCATAGGAGCTCGATCGTGGGAGCTCGATCATGGGAGCTCGATCAGGGAGTCCGATCAGGGAGTCCGATCATGGGAGCTCGATCAGGGAGTCCGATCATAGGAGCTCGATCATGGGAGCTCGATCTTGGGCCTCGATCTTGGGCTCGATCACAGCCCAAAATTTTCAGCAGAAGAGAAAAATTGCAGCAGCTGTTTAAGTCCAATTTTTTATCCGTTAACCATCCGAAACTTGCCCGAGGCCCTCGGGACCTCAACCAAATATACCAACAAGTCCTAAAACATTATACGGACTTATTTGAAACCTCAAATCACATAAAACGACGCTAAAACCACGAATTATGCTCAAATTCAAACTTAATGAAACTTAAAATTTCCAACTTCTGCATTCGAAGTCGAAACCTATCAAATCAAGTCCGATTGACCTCAAATTTTGCACACAAGTCATAAATGACATAACGGAGCTGTAAAAATTTTCAGAACTGGATTTCGACCCCTATATCAAAAAGTCAACTCCCCTGTCAAACTTCCAAACTTTAAATTCCTATTTTAGCCATTTCAAGCTTACTTTCACTACGGACTTCCAAATAAAATTCCGATCACGCTCCTAAGTCCAAAATCACCATACGAAACTGTTGGAATTATCAAAATTCTTTTCCATGGTCGTTTGCACATAATGTTGACTGAAGTCAAACTTGGCCTTTTAAAGCTAACTTAAGGAACCAAGTGTTCCGATTTCAACTCGAACACTTCCAAATTCCGAACCAACCATCCCCGCAAGTCATAAATCAATAAAAGCACATTCGGAGAATTTTATTTTAGGAAACGTGATTCTAAAAGTTAAAATGACCAGTTGGGTCATTACAAAGATAAATAAGTTTCTTGGCCAAAAAGAGGTGCCAACTGCCAAGTCACCTTTTCTGTGCCCTCCTTTATATATATATATATATACTAGTAAATTAATCCGCGTTTCGCGCGGTTATAAAAAAATAAATTAAACTACAATATGTGATCTCATTGTAAATTTAGCTAGATAGAATAAATTAAATTTTTCGTGTGTATGTAATTCTTTATAAATATATTTTTTTCTAATTAGCTCCAAAACATTCCATATCGTCAATTCCAAAGCTAATTTTGTTATCCTAAAAAAATAATTAATGTTTGAAAGTTGATTTTGAACTTCACTAATTACGGAAACCAAACATTTACACTTGAAAATATGTCAATATGAGAGGTATGAGAGTTATAAATATTAATAGAAACTGAAATTGTGGAAATGAACAATTCTGCGAAAATGCAAGAATTGGAAAATTGAGAGACTCAATATTCTTAAATGTCTTTCCCTTCTAGTTGAGCAATGAATGTGGACACTAATTTATAGAGAGACTTCATTTTTCAGCAAATATTTTGAGGGAAATATTAGAGAAAAAGGCCAAAACTTTGACGAAAAAGATAAATACCAATGCTGGTCTAAGAGAGATGCCACATCATCTTCTCTTAGACCAGCTTTATATATATATATATATATCATACCATATTATAAGTATGAAGACTCGAACTAAAAACTAAAAGACTAAAATAACCTTATAAAGTTGAGTGACTATAATACCCTTCAATATAATATTACTTCAAATGCAATTTTGTATAAAAATGTCAATATACATTCTACCAAAATTAATAAAACATAAAATATTTATTTAATTGAAATAAACACAAACATGGAAGCCCTTTGACCTTCACCATTAAAAGTAAATTTATATTAAATACTAAATACTTAATAGGTACATGAATGTGATTAATTGACAACTCTATTAAATGATAAATTACAAGTACATGTTAATTGAAAAGTTCTTTACATCTTAGCTTTAACTTTTTCTCCTTTATCTTCCTTTGTATATCCTTTGTATATCCTTTCTATCATTTTGTAAAGTGTATAAGTTTAGATCACTCATTATCCCGTGATTTATAGTATTTTCCTCACAAAAACAAAAATGTTATGAAATATTTATAGCATTCAAGCCGTGGAAACAGTCTTTTGTAAAAATGCAGGGTAACGCTGCGTACAATAGACATTTCTGGTCCAGTCCTTCCGCGAATCTCGCGCATAGTGAGAGCTTAATGCACCGGGATGCCCTATTATGCAGAATGTTCTTACTTTTTACCATTATAATTATAATTTCCATACCTCCATAACCTTCCATGATCTTCTCCCGTGATTTCAATGGTTTAACCCTATATTTTTGACATCCTTTGGTATTTCTCAATATAACTCTATAAATAGAGGTATTGAGAATCATGTTGTGCACACCTGAAAAATACTTAGAAGAAATAAGAAATCTCTCATCTCTTATCTCTCTTTATTGTTCTTGTTTTATTTTTTTTATATATTATATTAACATTTTTAGCTTGATTTTACAACAAAATATCTCTGGTTGGTATGGAACAACATAGAGGTAAGATATTTACTTTTTTTGTTATTTGGTGAGGAAGCTTCTCCTATTAATTTACACTAAAACTATCTCTCACGTTGATTTTTGTTATTGCATAAGTTTTAGAATGCATTAGATAATTTAGTATTTCAAATTTAGTTTATTTTATCTTGTCTTTCTTGACCTCTAATAGGGCGAAAATAAATTTTACGTTCTTTTACAATTTTCTTTGAGCAGGGTGAAAAAACAAATGAAATTGAAGACAAGACGATGAAAACTAATTAAAGGTTCATTAGATAAATTTTCTGAAATCAATATCAAAGAATAAAAATTCTAAGGTGTTCCTTCTTTAGTATTGATTGTTTTTACCACTTATGTGTTAAATTACTTTTGAATCTTGAATATGTGCATTTTTCAAACTATTACACTTTACAATAGTAAAACTTGTATGAAAATAAATAAGAGGAAAAGCATATTTGCCTTATGATGAAGCTGTCACGACCCAAAATTCAACTAGCCGTGATAGCACCTAACCTAACCCGTTAGATAAGTCAATTTACAAATATTTGATTCAAAAAAATATTTAACTAACTCTAATACACTCCCCAATGACTGGTAGTACAAATCATGAGCTTCTAAAATTAGAATTTACAAAACTGGTATGAAATAAATACATCATCTATTCGAAATGTACATAAACAGATTCTTATAAATCTAAGGCTACCATGAACAAGAGGCAGCTATGACCGGAATACAGGTACATTTTCAAATCCGGCTCCCGTCGATCACAGCAACATCAACATCTAATATCTGCACGCAAGGTGCAGAAGTGTAGTATGAGTACAACCGACCCCATGTACTCAATAAGTAACAAACCTAACCTTAGGTTGAAAGTAATGACGAGCTGGAACACAAGTCGGGGTCCAACACCAATAGCCAACAACATTTCATAACAATATAATTTAAAGCAGCACAAATAATAATTCAACAATAACATGCTCAACTTAATCATGATTTCTGAAAATAGCTCTGCCTTTCAAGTGTATAAGTGAAAACTCAAGTCTTTTACTGAAGTTGCCAAAAATATGAGTAAGTTTGAAACAGTAATTTTCTCCAAAATTCCTTTCAACAATAAATAAGATGTTTTATTTTCTTTCCACATAGCCAGTGGAAAATGCATAAATATGCCCATATACCAATATGTATGAGAAGTCATGAATGACGTGATACCGTACAGCATGAGAAAAATACATCTCTATGCATGTATGTCAAGTGTGCATGTCAATGCGATGCACCTCAGTGATAAAACCATATGCATACTCTCAGAGTATCATTTCACTCAGTCTTCCCAGTCACTCAATCCTCTCAGTCACTCAGTCCTCCCAGTCACTCAATCCTCACAGTCATTCAGTCCTCCCAATCACTCAACCCTCACAGTCACTCATGCCTCACACTCACTCAATCCTCCCAAGTCACTCGGCACTCGCGCTCAGTAGGTACCTGCACTCACTGGGGGTGTGCACAGACTCGGGAGGGGCTCCTTCAGCCCAAGCGCTATAACAACCAATCATGGCATAAATCAATGAAACATGTTGCGGTGCGCAGCCCGATCCCATAAATATCCTCACCATCAGGCCCTCGGCCTCACTCAGTCATCAATCTCTCCAGTTTTTCGAGCTCACAATGTCATGAAAATCAGCCCAAAATGATGATATGATGAATAAATAAATAGCAACAGAGAATGCAAGATGATATGAAATGAATGAACATGACTGAGTTTTAAATTTTCAATTCAAACAAATTCAACAACAATATGTCCTCTGTGGGTCTCAATAATACTGGCATATAGCCTCAACATGATTTTAACATGATTCTCAGCTCAATAGCTCTAGTACGTAGAGATTTCCATGATTTCAGATAAGTTCAGGTAACTACACAGTACCACAGGAATAACGGAATCATAGTTCACACGGTGTACGCCCACACACCCGTCACTTAGCATGTGCGCCACCTCAACACCAAACATATAACACGTATAATTCAGGGTTTATACCCTCAGCTCAAAGATTAGAAGAACTACTTACCTCGAACAAGCCAAATTCATTACCGAGTAAGCTGTATAATACTCCGAAAATTCCATTCCGCGCGTATCAACCTCCATACACCTTCCTATCTCCTCAATTCAAGCCAAAGGACTCGTATCTATTCAAAAACTGTGCAAATTAATCATAATTTACTCTAATGCTTACAATTTAACAATTTACAAAAATTCTCAATTACGCTCGAAAAATCGACAGTGGGGCCCATATCTCGGAATTCGATGAAACTCATAAAATCCGAACACTCATTCCGATATGAGTCCAACCATAAAAAAATTATCAAATTCTGACATCGGATTGACCTTCAAATCTTCATTTTACATTTTTGGAAGATTTTATAAAAATCTGATTTTTATTCCATAAATTCACGAATTCATGATGCAAATGAATATAGAATCATGAAATATAATCGATATAGGATAGGAAATACTTACCCCAATGTATATCCGTGAAAATCGCCCAAAAATTGCCTAAACCGAGCTCCCCAACTTTGTTTTTTGTCAAAAATGGTTGAAAATCCCTGTTTTATGGGGTTTTTACGTCTGTGGCGCCATAGGTGGCGTGGGGCGCTGCCTGTGGCGCCCTTTCCAGTACCTCCAGCAGTCCCAGCGCCAGGGATAGTGCCCCACGTTACCCTGGGTATTGACGGTGACATGAAATCATTCTTGACACGGAAATTGACATAACTCTCTCATACGATGTCCGAACTCGACGATTGTTTTTGCTATGGATCCGTAATTTCAATATGGATCTAATGCTTTAATCAAAACTGAATTTGGAACTCATTTGCTTAATGTAATACCGCGTATTCTTGAAGAATTGACATCGAAACATTCTAGGTTCGCTGCCGAGACATAGCAAATCAGGTCCGATTGACCTCAAATTTTGCACACAAGTCATAAATGACATAACGGGCCTATTCCAAATTTTCAAAATTAGATTCTGACCCCGATATCAAAAAGTTAACTCCCCGGTCAGACTTCCAACTTAAATTTCTATTTTAGCCATTTCAAGCTTTATTTAACTACCGACCTCCAAATAATTTTTCGGACACACTCCTAAGTCCAAAATCACCATACGGAGCTGTTGGAATCATCAAAACTCTATTTCGGGATTGTTTGCACTATAGTCAAACTCCGGTCAACCCTTTTTCATTTAAGCTTCCAACATGAAATTCATTCTTCCAAACTAATCCCGAAACACTTGAAAAATCAAAACCGGCGATTCACACACATCATAATCCATCATATGAAGCTATTCAAGACTTCAAATAGTAGAAAGGAGAGTAATTACTCAAAACGACAAGTCAGGTCGTTACATTCTCCCCCACTTAAACATACGTTCGTCCTCGAACGTGCCAAGAGTTATTTTTCAAGCCATCAAATCACTATTCTATCTTACCACGCACATACTAGGGGGTTATCCCATACCACCCCATTCCATATAGGCCTGACAACACAACATAATTGAAGATCATTACTTTAATCTTAGTCCGTAAAACTTAGAACCCAATTTCCAACATCCAAAATTTCTTACAAGACCCGAGTCTCACATCTACACACTATATAATTTTGAACAAGTTGTATCAAGCCATAACCATGACCCCAGATATAGTCACATAACATACTACACAACTCGCATACTCGCAGCACCATTTTCGGCCACAGTAACTACTCAAAACCAACCCGGTACTAGTATTAAACCTCATATCAAATAAAACCTCATTCCCAAAACCTTTGTACAGTGCTTGATAATTAAGAAAACACGTGGAATCTCATAACCACTTATCAGACCAACTAGTCATGGAGCTCTCTCGCCCCAACCAAAACCATAATCACTTTCTAAGCCGATTTTCAATATTATCCTCCCGAATATACCATAAATAAACCTGATAGTACCCATTCTAGGTCCAATGACCTTATATTATTAAACACAACAATCCCACAGACATACCACACATATATAACTCAAGCCACAACTGCGCAATCCGTGTACCCAAAAATGGGAAATGTCTCAAAGAAGAGAACCGTATTGCAAGTTCAATAAGCACCACCACAACCGCAATGCTATGAGCTCATCATATATAGTAGAACCAAGACACACGAATCTAATAACAGTAACCAGCTCTCCTAGAGCTCACATTAACATCAACTGCATGGACAACTCACGTGTTATAATATTAATATATGGATCCGCATGGACAACTCACATGCTATAGTATCAATATATGGATCTGCACGGACAACTCACGTACCAATAACATAATCCGCCTGGCATGGTCACAGGCCTCCAGTCAAAGCATATAATACATGAGCAATCAATTAAGTACACATGTATATGATACATAAAATAAGATTCTCTTGCTCCTGGACTGGTATAAATAACACGCCATAGTGTAAGCATGTGCAAAGTCTGCTATCACACTTCAAATCGGCAATTTAACGCAGAAATAGTAACTACCCCGTTTATTCAGGGAATTAGCCTCTTGTAACCTCAAGTGCAACCCAAATAGTTCTCAACAAAGGTAAGAACACGAGAAACATTATAACTTTACACTTAACAGTCAACTCTAGGCATATCATAGCCTAAGCATTCTTTCGAGTATAAATACTTGCCCCGATGCCTGCACATTGGCTCAAACCTCACATATATACGCACTCATAGCGCATAGCTGTCCCAAATAATTAACGCAACTAGTGCCTATACTGGATTTAAATAAAATACTCACTTCAAACATTTCACAACATTGAAACAATATGCTTCTGAGAACTCCCAGTCTCCAAATTCATAGGACGCATGAATCATCATAATTGATCCCAACTCTAGCATTTGAATGACTAACACATCTCTCATGTACAATCATCCCATGAGGAATTCTTCCAAAAAACAAATTCCGTGCCACATAGCAATAACCACAATATCAACAGTCTATCAACCAGGTGAGTACCGCAATACCCATGAACATCTGTAAGTCAAAACACTATGCGCCTTCAGAAATGCGCACCCTTCTCAGGGATTACCGAGCAGTTATAACATTCACCTAAATATCTGAAACTAATTATGCTGTCCAAAATTCTTTGACCTTCCCTTCAAGACTAAACTGCCAACTTGTAGATGTAAATCTAAATCCCGCACAACACACCACATCCATCATGCCATCATGTGACAAGCACAAGAATATCATTACCAACTATAAGTCACCAATAGTTTACATATCTGGTTAGTTAGAATCCTTCCATTTGCTCTCATCCAAGAGGAAATCACAATACACAACATGTCCCCCACACCGGTAGAAAACATCTGGTTCAAACCATGGTAGAAACCATAAAGAACACTTTGAAATCCATTTGCACATAACCAAGCCATTAGAGCTGAATCTCCCTAACTCTACCAAGCCACGCAGGTCACCAAACCCAAGAATATTCCTACCAAAACATCTGTAGAACCCCACCATATCATAGGTAACCAAAGAGCCGATCATACCATTACCATACTAGTCTAGCCTACTACCAGTCTTTCTATTTTCTCCGAATTTCTTCTGAATTATCCTCAAGTTGACACTTCTTCTTGTTAGAACTCCACAATCCTTACACAAAGCTCACTACAAGACATCCTAACATAAAATCACACCGCCCTAAGGCCCATAAGTCGTTGTATTCTTCTTAAGCACTCCCATAAATACCACCACTGAGATATCCACTCTCAAAATACCTTATTTGAGTCGTAAGTCGTTTCCATCACCTTCCTAATACCAAAATATAAAATCCATAATAATATAAAAAATAAAAATAAAATGCCACAAGTCTCAACACCATCCAACTTAAATCTCAGATTATTTCCATATATAAATCCGCCAAAAATTCTCAGTTGCTACATATTAATCTTGAATCAATTAGAACTTACTCGAGAATCATCCACTCTCATCAAATCTCAATTTCACAGCCCAAACGGGCCGAACTGTCTATGCTCAATTAGCACAACAACACCCCAAAGAAGTAAACCTGCCTTAACACCACTGATCAAGTTCATACTTCGTGTACACTACATCCTTCACAGATAACTATTTAATCATTTCATAATTTTTATATTTTCATAAAGTGCAATTTAACCCGTATCCAGGAATTTCTTTACTAGACTCATCCTCCATCTCAACCTCTGCAAGTCATAACTAATCTATAAGTATACCTCAGACCAAAACCAATACAATATATAATCATGCAATCAAATCACAGATAGCAGACTCCCCATTTGGCTCGATGACATATAAAAAACCCCTAATAACCCATCATACCCATACTCTACTAATGTCATACTCCCGTGGTCGTTTCAACGAAAACTCTTCACAAGCTCAGGTAACGCAAATCATAAAATACCTTAAATCATCTGTTAAGCTCACCTTCATCCTCGTGACGGTCAAGTCAACCTTCTCAACCAATCCAAACTCGAATCTCAACACATATACCCTGTTGTTAGAAAAGAAACTCCCCACACAATATTATAAGGAACACACTAACGTAGATTACTCCGCAGGAGATAACCCACCCGCTTAGTCTCAAATTGGCATCTTGCTATACCCTTTCGCAGCCACAATTTCCACGCAATCACTTAATCTTTCTGAGTCCAAACTCATTATCAAGACATGAGAATTTAATTTGTCCCCAATTTCACAACGTGAAAGACCCTTCAACACACTCATAACCCGAGACTATACGTCATATCAAGACAGAAATTAAGCACCCAATAGTCCTTTTCACATCCCAAACAAACTCATCCCGTCATATTCAAACCATCTGGACACATTCTGTAGTCATATCATGCTCATCATATAGCTATTCAACCCCTCATCAAGCCACAAATTCTACTCATAGGGACACTACTGGACATATAAGTCCAAATGTATAAGTTCACACAACTGAAGCTACCGAGCCTAAGTTGCGGTCTAAATCTGGCCTCAAGTCCTCCAGACTGGCCTATTACCAAAACACAGAATACACATCTCGTACATCATCCCTGAAATTATAAGTCGTTGATATACAGCTGATACCGAGCGCTCACATGCACACACGAATGCGTGGAAGGCATTCAAAGAGTTATATTTCAAGTTGAATCAATTTCGCACGATAAGGAAAGAAAGATGAAATTTATCCTAAATGCCCTGTAGCCTCTCGAAGATAAGTATGGACGTCATCATACCGATCTGCAAGACTCTACTAGACACTTGCTCATGACTTGTAGAACCTATGAACCTAGGGCTCTGATACCAACTTGTCACGACCCAAATCTATCTAGCCATGATGGCATCTAACCCAACCCATTAGGTAAGCCAATTTACAAAAATCTGATTCAAAAAAAATATTTAACTGACTCTAATACACTCCCCAAGGACTGGTAGTACAAATCATGAGGTTCTAAGATTAGAAGTTATAAAACTGGTATGAAATAAATATATCATCTGTTCGAAATGTACATAAACAGATTCTTATAAATCTAAAGCTACCATGAACAAGAGGCAGCTATGACCGGAATATAGGTACATCTTCAAATCCAGCTCCCGTCGATCACAATAACATCAACATCCAATATCTGCACGCAAGGTGTAAAATTGTAGTATGAGTACAACCGGCCACATGTACTCAATAAGTAACAAACCTAACCTTAGGTTGAAAGTAATGACGAGCTGGAACACAAGTCGGGGTCCAACACCAATAGCCAATAACATTTCATAACAATATAATTTAAAGTAGCACAAGTAATAATTCAATAATAACATGCTCAACTTAATCATGATTTCTGAAAATAGCTCTACCTTTCAAGTGTATCAGTAAAAACTCAAGTCTTTAACCGAAGTTGCCAAAAATATGAGTAAGTTTGAAACAATAATTTTTTCCAAAATTTCTTTCAACAATAAATAAGATGTTTCATTTTCTTTCCACATAGTCAGTGGAAAATGCATCAATATGCCCATATGCCAATATGTGTGAGAAGTCATGAATGACGTGATACCGTACAACATGAGAAAAATGCATATATATGCATGTATGTCAAGTATGCATGTCAATGCGATGCACTTCAGTGATAAAACCATATGCATACTCTCATAGTATCATTTCACTCAGTCCTCCCAGTCACTCAATCCTCTCTGTCACTCAGTCCTCCGAGTCACTCAATCCTCACAGTCACTCAATCCTCCCAATCACACAACCCTCACAGTCGCTCATGCCTCACAGTCACTCAATCCTCCCAAGTCACTCGGCACTCGTGCTAGGCACTCGCACTCAGTAGGTACCTGCACTCACTGGGGGTGTGTACAGACTCCGAAGGGGCTCCTTCAGCCCAAGCGCTATAACAAGCCAATCATGGCATAAATCAATGAAACATGATGCAGTGCGCAGCCCGATCCCATAAATAGCCTCACAATCAGGCCCTCGACCTCACTCAGTCATCAATCTCTCCAATTTCTCGGGCTCACAATGTTATGAAAATCAGCCCAAAATGATGATATGATGAATAAATAAATAGCAATAGAGACTGAGAGATGATATGAAATGAATGAACATGACTGAGTTTTAATATTTCAATACAAACAAATTCAACAACAATATGATCTCTGTGGGTCTCAATAATACTGGCATATAGCGTCAACATGATTTTAACATGATTCTCAGCTCAATAGCTCTAGTACGTAGAGATTTCTATGATTTCAGATAAGTTCAGGTAACTACACAGTACCATAGGAATAACGGAATCACAGTTCCCATGGTGTACGCCCACATGCCCGTCACCTAGCATGTGCGTTACCTCAACACCAAACACATAACACGTATAATTCAGGGTTTATACTCTCCGCTCCAAGATTAGAAGAGTTAGTTACTTCGAACAAGCCAAATCCAATACCGAGCAAGCTGTACAATACTCCAAAAATTCCATTCTGCGCGTATCAACCTCCATACGCCTTCCTATCTCCTCAATTTAAGCCAAACGACTCGTATCTATTCAAACAACGTGCAAATTAATCACAACTTACTCTAATACTTACAATTTAACAATTTACTAAAATTCTCAATTCCGCTCGAAAAATCGACAATGGAGCCTACATCTCGGAATCCGACAAAACTCATAAAATCCGAACACCCATTCTGATACGAGTCCAACCATACAAAAATTATCAAATACCGACATCGGATTGACCTTCAAATCTTCATTTTATATTTTTGGAAGATTTTATAAAAATCTGATTTTTCTTCCATAAATTCACAGATTCATGATGTAAATAAATATGGAATCATGAAATATAATCAATATAGGATAAGGAATACTTACCCAAATGTTTATTCGTGAAAATCTACCAAAAATCGCCTAAACCGAGCTCCCAACTTTGTTTTTTTGTCAAAAATGGCTGAAACCCCCCGTTTTATGGGAGTTTTACGTGTGTGGCGCCACAGGTGGTGTGGGCCGCTGCCTGTGGTTCCCTTTCCAATACCTCCAGCAGTCCCAGCGCTAGGGATAGCGCCCCATGCTACCCTGGGCGCTGACGGCGACACGAAATCATTCTTGACATGGAAATGGGCATAACTCTCTCATACGATGTCTGAATTCGACGATTCTTTTTGGCATGGCTCCGTAATTTCAATACGGATCTAATGCTTCAATCAAAACTGAATTTGGAGCTAAATTACTTAATGTGATACCACATATTCTTGAAGAATCGACATCGAAACATTCTAGGTTCGATGCCGAAACATAGCAAATCAAGTACGATTGACCTCAATTTTGCACACAAGTCATAAATGACATAAGGACCTATTCTAAATTTCCAAAATCAGATTCTAACCCTGATATCAAAAAATCAACTTCCCGATCAGGCTTCCAACTTAAATTTCCATTTTAGTCATTTCAAGCCTAATTTAACTACGGACCTCCAAATAATTTTTCGGACACGCTCCTAAGTCAAAATCACCATACGGAACTGTTGGAATCATCAAAACTCTATTTTGGGATCGTTTGTACTAAAATCAAACTCCGGTCAACCCTTTTTCATTTAAACTTCCAACATGAAATTCATTCTTCCGAACTAATCCCGAAACACCTGAAAAATCAAAACCGACGATTCACACACGTCATAATACAACATATGAAGCTATTCAAGATTTCAAATAGTAGAAAGGAGAGTAATTACTCAAAACGACAAGTCGGGTCATTACAATAGCAAATAGATATAAGGAAATTAATGATCGATCTAAGAAAGTATATGGAGGATCACACCCACAACATTTTGAATAGACAACTCCTGAATCTTGTCACATGAATGTACATATGAAGTTGTACCGATTGACCTTCAACTGAGAGGATTTCACTTGTATTTTATTTTAATTATGTGTGAAAATACTTTTTCTCTCTGAAAAATGTTACCTTTTTATATCATATTTCTTCTAGAGTATTACTTTAAGTACAAATTTGAAATCAAGATCAGCGCATTATTGAAATGTTATATGATAAAGTCAATATCAATCATTGATGAGTTTAATGGTCAACACAACTCTTATTTATGCATTGACAACAAAACCTGAAAATTAGAAGATTAAGGTCCGTTAAATGTAAAAAATTACGATATTAGTATATGATTCGATTTTCTCCGTCCAGTAAATTCAAATTAATGGATATTGATGTGCAATTTATATTTCAAAATGATTTGGATTTTATACTATTCGATCTTAGTGTCAACCTGAACATTTGCTATTAAGTTTCAATTTGAGTTACACTTCTTCTAACAGTTTACCTAGACTAATGTTTCATGAAATTGGTAGAGCTTCTGCACTTTTGAAGTTAAGTTATCTTTAAATATTATCTAATATGATCATTTCTATTGCTAGCTGAAGTTGCTCGCTTTTTCAATGAAGGAAAAAGGAGATAAAAATACTAATAACAATTTATGTGCACCATATTAGATTACCGAATATTTTTTTTTTAATTCTTTAATTTTTATTTTTGTTACTCAATTTTCTTTTTAATAATCTTGTGTAGTTATCAAAAATTCTGAACTAAATACACGTGTGCAGAAACTAATATATATATATATATATATATATATATATATATATATATATAGAGAGAGAGAGAGAGAGAGAGAGAGAGAGAGAGAGAGAGAGAGAGAGAGAGAGAGAGAGAGAGAGAGAGATTTAGTTACCATGCTCAAATGAAAATGAGCATCAAATTTGCAATGGCGCATTACTTTTGAATGAAATTGTTCAAACGGTACATGTAATCAAGAGTAGCGATCCAGCCCAACGTTTAATATTTGTTCAGCAGATGAAGCCCAACCTAAGATAAGTAAGCAAGAGTCCAGGCCCAACAACGACAGAGGCTGACATCTCGTAAAAATTGCATGAGGTGCCCTATTTAGTCGTCCCTATTTAACATGTACCCATTTTTTAATTATTTTTTTTATAACTAGCACCCAATGTTTAGACAACTCAGACCTTTCTCTCCTCTCCTCCTCCTCCTCCTCCTCCTCCTCCTCCTCCTCCTTCTTCTTCTTCTTCTTCTTCTTCTTTACAAGATTTAAAATTGATATACAATCTTGTTTCAATTGGATAAACCGGATTTTGTTTTAAACTTCTTAAGGATCTTGCATATCAATTTTAGAGGTGTTTGGCAACAATTTGAGGTAGATTTTAGTTGAACTTCAGATATAAAACTCGAGGTTAAAGCGACTAGCTCTTGTGTATTCCCATTGTATCCCATGTATATCTTCGATATCTCATTGTATATCTGTTTTATCTCATGTATAACATATATCCACAAAAATGTGTGTGATTATACACTGATTTACATAAGGATTGTAATGTGATATACATATATTGTAGTAATTGTTTACCCGTAAAACGGTACAGTTAAATTTATACGTGGTTTCTACACAAGTGAATTAATTTGATCCTGAAATAATAAAATAATTAAAGAATTATGCAATACTAAGCCTTTAGATCGAGACGAAATAACAAAAATAACAATTTCGGAACAGGGTTTTCGGGCACAACATCAATGGAATCGAAAAGCAAGAAGATAAGATTGTATTAAACTTTGAATAGAATGTAGCATAAGTTTGTCAGAAAATTCGTATCCCTTACAATGATAACTGAGCTCACTATTTATAGTTATGTCTAGGGAAGGAGGTCTTATGATCGTGTCCCTCTTTTAATGTCAACTTTGAGGGTCATTAATGAAGATGTAATGGTGAACATAAATGCCAAATTCTCTGTAACGGGTAATCGTTCTTAATGCCATAGAATATTCTCTATTAAATGCTACCGGGCGAAGAGTTTTTATCACATCTTTATGAGCATTATTCTTTCCGGTGACAAACGGAACAACTGTCTTCCCGTCTTGGATTCCACGTGTCCCTCTTTTGGGTGGCCACGTGTCATAACATATTTTACCCTATACAGATAGTCCCCCTGCTTTCCAGTGACATAACTTTATGTTACCGAGAAGTTGGTAGAAACACTCTTTTGGCGGAAATTACTATAACTCCCTCTGAAGGCTTTTGACGGTTGATTAGATGCACATCTCTCCGCATTTAATACTCCAAACACGCGTCATCCCACGATTCAACACAACGTTTTTCATTTATCGAGGTAATCATGGCCATGAATTTAGCCGCCAAAACTTTTACTTATACGCATCAACCTTTTCTCTTATACTTCCATAATTTTGCAAGCTTCCCTTATTCGACTTACATCCTGTTCTTAATCTAATTCTCTTCAAGTAAAAACCTTTTCCTTTTTCCATACGATGGCTTCTTCCTCAAAGCGTACCAGTTTTTCAAAGAACAAGAACAAGGCCGAGGATTCTGCTCCTCCAACAGTGGGCTTTATCATCCCTAGAAGTCATGTTACCACAAAAGACTTCGAAGAGAAATTTCCTACTACTAACTCTCGTACATGGGCCGTCAGTGGGTATCCTTCTTCCATCCGTCCTTCTAGCATTCCTGCTGTGAAGGAAGACTATCACTGTCATGATTTGGGCATTGTTGCTCCTGATCTATCGGAGCGAGTGACCCTACCCAAGGAGAGTTTTATATATTTTTATACGTATCACTTTACTTTTGGTGCGTTCTCTTTGAGTGGAGAGCTTGACTCTGTTGTTGCGGAGTTTTGCCTCTGCTACCAGGAGTGTTTGGCACAAGTAAGTCCTTCTGTGTTGAGGACGGTTGCTTACCTTCGGCGTTTGTGCCAGGAGACGGGAGAAGAGCTAACCTTAGGTTATATGATGAATCTCTATTCTCCCAAGATCTTTTGCGGGGGAATGATAATCCTCTGCAAGTGTGGCCACCATGCTCTGTTATATAGCATGGATGATGATAACGACCGTAGATGGATGGAACGGTTCGTTGCAGTTGCCATCAATGATATCATTCCGGCGACGACTTCATCCTTTCCGGCCGCTTAGAACCGCACTCGTAAGTTTTTTGTTTAATATTTCTTTTATTAAACACTCTTCTATACCAGTATTGATCCCACATCCTTCGACTGCTTCAGCAACCCGATGGATCCCACTGGTGGTTGAAGGTTTGGACCGGTGGGTCCAGAAGATCTTGGATGTTGCTATGCGTGAACTCGCTTGTGGAAAAAACTGGCCCCTAAATATGGGTGGAAAACCAATAATCATGGTAATTCAAACTCATAATATTTCAATTTTTCATGTGAAGAACTTGATTGATCCCTTCTACCTTGTCTATGAAATCAGGTCTACCCACGGGCTCTGTTACTATCCCCGAGGAGGACATCTTGGCCGATCCTGCTGATGCGGTGAGGCTGCTTCCGGAAGTGCTTACTCGAACAGGTAGCTCCGGGCCTGCTTCAGGTACAAGTGTATCATTATAGAGTCCCCGGACGGAGGACCAAAAACTAAAAAGAAGACGCTTCTCCACGACCGAGGAAATGAATAAGAGGGTGAAGATTGCTGCCCCCAAGTCATCTCCGGTAGTGATGATAACTGGCCTTCTTTTCGGGCTGGTCTTAGACACCGTAATGATCGATGATGATGAAGAAGCTAGTGATGAAGGAGCTTCTTTACATAGAAGACGACGGTCCTCATCATCTCAACAGGATGCTCCACCTGTTGAGATAGTTACACCAACCGAGGACGATGTTTCGGCACTTTGGGGAGAGTTTGATTTGGTATATAATGCCAACTCCCGTCTTTGGGCCCCAGTTGTTGTAGGGCTGAGTACCGGGTCCCTGCCGTCTTTGGTTGGCGAGCATCCAATAACCAACACTGCATTTGATGCAGCTACTTCTCACTCTTCAACTGCTTCAACTTTATCTCCATATTCGCCAATACTAGCAACTCCTACATCATTTTTATCCGCATCTATTCTTCCCCCAGCAGCTGCCCCATCACCTTCATCGGCCATACTTGATCATGAAGGAAGTGTTCCTCTTCCCCAGTCCCCAATTTATGGGAATTCGGGGCAAAATTACGCTGCACCCTCCGGAGATCCGCAAGAGAGGAGGAATGTAACTCTTTCGATCTCCACTGGATGCAACTTGCTATCCTGGTCGGTGGAGCTTGCTAATTACCTGAAGCCTTTGGCTTCAGAGAAGGATTGGGAAAAGGTTCAGGCTATCTCGGGAGAGTGCTTGTTAAACAACGCCATGCACAACGCCGTAGCAGTATATTCTTTACTTCTTTTGTTATTTTTGCTATTTCTGCATAAATACATCCTGAGTTTGTTTTTCTCACTTTGTAGTCCAATTTTCTTGCTTCTGAGGGCCTTCAAATGTTTATTAGGGAAAAGGAGAAACTTACCTCTGAGCGGGATCAACTTTTGGTTGAACAGGACCAAGCCGTTATTTGCCTCTCGGATTTGGAAAGTAAGGTTGTCGAGGCTGTTGTGTTGGAAACTCGTTTGCAGCAAAATGAGCAGGAAGTGGAGACACTTAGACAAGGGATTGCCCCATTGAGGGTCCAATTTAAAGAGGCTAGGGCCAAATGGGCTGAAATCCATAATGCCATTATTGTTGCATCTGATCGTAAGGCTGCCTCTATTGAAAGATTGAACAACTTAGAGGCAACCTTGAAGTCCTAGGCTAAAGAGCTTGCTGCTACAGGGGTGAAATATGCCCAACTGGAAGAGAAGCACAAGAGGACCATCGAGCATAATAAGATTTTTAGTTCTACTGTCCGTGAGCTCGATGTTAGCCTCAAGTCTGTTAGATGCGCCCGGGAAAATATTTTTGTCGAGGTTACTCAACTCAAATACGAACTCAAGCGCAAAGCGGCTTCCCTCGTTATTGAGAAGACTTACGTTGTGTACAACATGAGAAAGAAAACCTTGAAAGAGGCCAAAGCTGGTATCATTGATTTTGATGCCGAAATTTCTAAGGTCCGTGAGCTTGAGTTAGCTGCTAAAAGTTTTCTCCCAGTGAGGTTTGATGCTCCTGGTCCTTCTGGTTTCGGTTCCGAGTTTTCGAGAACTGAAGAAGAATCGGAGGATGATAATGTTGAAGGCCAAACTGGTGAAAACCAAAATGTTGAGCCATTGGTGGATCCATCTACTGCTCCCGGGGACGCAGACACTTCTCTTTCTCCGGATTCCGGAGATACTACAGTTTAGCTTTTATTTTCTTTTTTTCAATTCTTGTATCTATGCCGTTTTGGCACGTTATTGTAAATAGAAACATCTTTTTGTTCAAGTATTTGTTCGAGTCTTTCTTTCATTTGAATATTCATGCAAGTCTTTAACCTTTGCATTTTCTTCCTTTTGCTTAAGAGTTTTGCGCAAGTTTTTCTGTTTGCGTTTTATTATGTAAAACCTGGAGTGTATTTTTCCCGTAGCATTTTGTCTCTGGAAATCAACCCTTTTTCGTGAGGGTTTTTGTAAGTATTTGCGCAAGTTTACTTTTTACGTCCTTTCATATACGGCTTCCGGTGTATTTTCCCCCGAAGACATTTTGATTCCAGGCATGAATTCATATTAAACCAACCCTTTAATGTGAGGGTTTTTATAAGAGAGGGCCCTCTTATGTTTACGGTACTCTTGAAGAGGACGTCTCATGTTCATTACGGCGTTAGCATTTGAAGTAATTGTTTAACTTTCAAATGATGAAGTTGATAAAAACAAAAGGATTTCATTTCACTTTATTCCTTTTTTTTACAAAATGTACATAAGCATTTGCTATGCTGAAAAGAAATTGTCATTACTTGCGACTAATTTGTACAGCTTGTTTCTACGGGGCTGTCCGCACAGTCCCCGATCCCGATGACACAATTTTGTTTTCGATTTTTCCTTCGCGGTTGACGTGGCAATCATTGTATCTTCATATCGTTCCCCCCCAGTGTTCGAATGTGAAGAATGCGAATTAAAACACTGGAAGTCTTGTATCTTCGAAGATTCCACCAATGAATTCCTAGGTAATCCTTAACTTGGTAACATACTTCACTTCCCATAAGGAATTTATGCTATTGAGTGAAGGACTATCTAACAACCCTATAGTGGTTTGCGCTCGTGAATGGTCGGGTAACCTTTGCTCAATAACAAACTTAACTTCCCGGTGAAATTTGCTATAGAGCAAAAGATTACCTAACCATCTCTGAGTGGATCTTTGCTTGGGTGCCTTGCTATTAAATGTCTTATTACTGTTGTCTTCGTAGTATGCTTTATGTTGTTGCCTCGTTAAAAATATTGCAAGAAAAACCTAATTGGGACAAAAACTGAAAGAAGAAAAAAAGAGTGCAGCACATACTTTCCGCTCGGATAATGCTCGTCAGCAATAATATCTTTTGAGGTGCGCCAAGTTTTAGTTGCTAGGCAACTTTTCTCCATTTTGGTTCTCCAATTCATATGAACCTTTTCTGGTGACAGATGAAACCCGGTAGGGGCCTTCCCACATTGGGCCTAACTTTCCTGCGTTGAGCTCTCGGGTGTTTTGAGTTACTTTCCTTAGGACGAAGTCTCTAACTTTGAAATAACGGAGGTTGGCTCTTAAATTATAATACCGCTCCATTCTCTGCTTTTGGGCTGCCATTCTTATATGCGCCAAGTCCCTGCGCTCATCGAGTAGCTCCAAGTTGACTAACATTGCTTCGTTGTTTGATTCTTCATCTGCTTTGAAATATCTCAAGGTGGGATCCCCTACTTCTACCGGGATTAAATACACAAAGGAAAAGGGAGTTTCTTCTGTGCTCGATTTGGCCGTCGTTCGATATGCCCTTAGAACTCCGGGTAATTCCTCGAGCCATGTACCGTTTGCCGCTTTCAACCTTTTCTTGAGGTTTCGAATAATTACTTTGTTCGTTGACTCTGCTTGACCATATGTGCTCGGATGATAGGGTGAAGATGGGATCCTCTTTATTTTTAAATATTCGAGGAACTTTGTAATTTTTTACCGATAAATTGCGGACCATTATTGCATGATATCTCTTTTGGTATTCCAAACCTGCAAATTATATTTTTTCACAAGAAATCCACCACTCCATACTCGCCAATCTTCTGATAAAGAATTGTTTCCACCCACTTAGATAAATAATCAGTCAAAATTAAAAGAAATCTTACCTTTCTGGGAGCTGGCGATAGTGGCACGACAATGTTCATCACCTATTTCATAAACGACCACGGGGATAGAATCGAATGTAAGGGTTCTGCCGGTTGATGCAATAGTGGTGTGTAGCGTTGGCACTTATCACATTTTTGTACGAAGTCTTTGGTATCTTAATCTATACGGGGCCAGTAATATCCTGCTTTACCAGCTTCAACACTAAGGAATCTCCACCTGAATGGTTGCCGCATATCCCTTCGTGAACCTCTCTCATGACATAGTTAGCTTCGGATGCCCCTAAGCATCGGGCCAACGGGCCTTGGAAAGATTTTCTATACAATTGGCCTATCTTGAAGCTATATTGTGCTGCTTTGGCTCGTAGTGCACTGGATTCTTTGGGGTCTTCGGGTACCTTTCTATGCTCGAGATAATCAATAATTTTATTTCTCCAGTCCCAGACCAAATTAGTCGCATTTACCTCATAGTAACCATCTGTATCTAGGACTGAGTTCATCAGTTGTACTACCATCCCGGATTTTGATCCCTTTATTCCCGTCGATGATCCAAGGTTAGCCAATGCGTCTGCTTCTGCGTTATCTTCCCTCAGGATATGAGTAATCGACCATTCCAGAAATCGCGCCAACAAAGCCTGTACCTTTACTACGTATTGTTGCATGCGCTCCTCTTTGGTTTCGAAGGTTCCGTAGACCTGATTTACCACCAGTTGTGAATCGCACTTGATTTCGATGACCTCAGAGTCAAGTACCCATGCCAATTCGAGCCTTGCAATCAAAGCTTCATACTCTGCTTCATTGTTAGTTAAAGGGACTGTTCTAATGGCTTGCCTTAGGGTTTCCCCTGAATGCGTGATTAAGACTATACCAAGCCCGGACCCTTTTATGTTGGATGCTCCGTATGTATATAAGGTCCAAACCCCTGATGCTAATTCGGATACCATTACTGCCTCCTTGGTTGCCAAAGGCAGTAATCCTGGACTGAAATCGGCCACGAAGTCAGTCCATACTTACAACTTAATTGCAGTCCTTGGTTTATATTCTATGTCGAACTCACTCATTTCGATAGCCCATTTGGCTAATCTACGCGAGAGCTCGGATTTATGGAGAATATTCCGTAAAGGAAAAGTAGTCACCACGGCTATCGGGTGGCATTGGAAGTAGGGCCTCAACTTTCGAGCGGCGACTACGAGAGCTAAGGCCAGTTTATCCAAATGTGGGTAGCGAGTTTCTACTCCCGTTAAAATTTTACTAACATAATAAATGGGAGATTGCGTTCCTTCGTCCTCACGGACTAAAACCGCACTCACCGCAACTTCTAAGACTGCGAGGTAGACTAATAATGTTTCACCTTCTTTTGGTCTTGAAAGCAATGGAGGGCTTGGCAAGTATTGTTTCAAATACCTCAAAGCCTGCTGGCACTCCGGGGTCCATTCGAAATTATTTTTCTTTTTGAGCAGTGCGAAGAAACCATGACATTTTTCTGATAACCGGAATATGAACCTGCTCAAAGTTGCCAATCTCCCCGTGAGCCTCTGGACTTCATTCACGTTTGGCAGTTGGTATGGGATATCTTCTATGGCCTTGATCTTATTGGGGTTTACCTCAATTCCCCTTTGTGATACCAGAAATCCCAAAAACTTACCAGAGCTGACACCGAACGTGCATTTCTCGGGGTTAAGTTTCATATTATGCTTCCTTAAGATGTCAAAAGTTTCTTGCAGATGTTTAAGGTGATCACCTGCATTCAAAGACTTAACGATCACATCATATATATAAAATTCCATAATGTTTCCTGTTTGATTTTCAATCATCCTGTTCACAAGCCGTTGATAAGTGGCTCCGGCATTTTTTAACCCGAAGGGCATCACATTATAGCAATATGTACCGAAATTCATTATAAACAAAGTCTTTTCCCGATCCTTTGGGTTCATCTTAATTTGGTTGTACTCGAAATAAGCATCGAGGAAATTCATTAACTCGTGCCCGGCCGTGGAATCATTTGATTGATGTTTGGCAGTGGGAACGAGTCCTTCGGGCACACCTTATTAAGATCTTTAAAATCTACACACATGCGATATTTATTGTTCGTCTTAGGACCTACTACTACATTGGCTAACCAGTCTAGATATTTTACCTCTCGAATTGAGCCGATGTTAAGTAAACGAGTTACCTCTTCTTTTTATTCTTGGCTTCAGCAATAGGGCATTTCTTTTGTCTTACCTGAGGTATGGTGGGGTCCAAACTTAACTTGTGCATGAATACGTCCGTCGGGATACCTGTCATGTCCTCATGTGACTATACAAAACAATCAACATTAAATTTAAGGAATTTAATAAAGCCAAGCCTGAGTTCCAGGTGCACTCCTGTCCCCAAGTAGAACTTCCGTTCTAGGAATTCTTCGAACAATGAAACTTGCTCAAGCTCTTCCGCTGTATTTCGTTGCATATGTCTCTTCTGGAACCTTGAAATATCTCGGCATCTGATAATATTTCGATGCCTCTATCCCCGTGCTAACTTCATCTAGTTCGGGAGCAGGTGTCGGTTCCTGTAATTGCTATGTCGTGCATTCCTTTCCTTTGCTGTTGGAGACTGAAATTGCATTCATCTCCCTTCCGCCGGTTGGTCACCCCTTATCTGCTTAATTCATTCGGGTGTTGGAAACGTCAACAATTGATGATATGTTGATGGTATAGCTTTCATCTCGTGTAACCATGGCCTTCTTAGAATGATGTTATATCCCATATCACCATCTACTACTTCGAAGAGAGTTATTTTCATTACTCCTTCGATGTTTGTGAGTAATAAAATTTCTCCTCGAGTTGTCACGCTCGCGAGGTTGAATCCGGCGAGGAGCTTTATGGAATAATACTTTCGGTGAGTTTACCTTGCTCTAATACTCTTCATTGTACGATATTAGCCGAACTTCCTGGATCTACTAGAACACGTTGCTATGGGTTATTGATACTTTGCTATGGGTTATTGATACTTTCGATATGGGTTATTGATACTTTTGCTATGGGTTATTGATACTTTCATCTTCTTTGCTGCCGAAAAGGTAACCCCATTGATCTCGTTCCCTCCGAAGATCATGTTAATCGTTTGGCGTGAGGGATCTTCTTATCTCGGTCACTCAAGAATTCTATGGGGTGACCATTCTTCAATAATGTTGTCACTTCTTCCGTAAGATGTCGGCAGTCCCCTGTCTGGTGGCCATTCGTCCCGTGGTATTTGCACCATAAGGTTGGATCCCTCTTACTGGGATCAGATCTCATTGGTTTCGGGAACCGTGCTTCTGTGATGTTTCTCATGTATGACACCAACTCCACTATACTGACATTGAAGTTGTATTCCGACAACTTGGGGTTAGAAGGATCCCGTGACCCTAACGCTTCTTTATCCTACAGTGATCTATTATTCCGACCGCGGTCCATTTTTCTACTAACGGCGGACCTGTCCGTAGTCCGGAAGCTTCTGTCTCGGCCCTCGATCCGTTCATAGGGCAAAAACCGACCTCTCGAAGTTCGTCTATCCATGTCGTAATCGTCTTTTAATTTTTCTCTATTCTACTCTCGTCCTTTGGTAGACGATAGAAAACCAATCTGATCATCTTCGATCCTTATCTTTGACTCGTACCGGTTGTGGACATCCGCCCAAGTTGTTGCTTGAAACTCAGGCAGGCTTTTCTTCAGTTTTCGGGAAGCGTCTGAACTTCTCGGATTCAATCCCTTAGTGAATGCTTCAGCCGCCCATTCATCCGGGACAGCTGGGAGCAACATTCTCTCCTTGTGGAATCGGGTATCGAATTCTCGTAGTAACTCATACTCTCCTTGCGCCTGTACTTTTCTGGCCCCGGCATGAGCCTTGATGAAAGAGTCCGCGAGTATCTCAAAGGAGTCTATAGAGTGCTCGGGTAACAGTGAATACCACGTCACGGCTCCCTGTTAGAGTTTCTCCAAATTTCTTCAGCAAAACAGATTTAATTTCGTGAGGAGTTAAATTATTTTCTTTCACCGCCGTTATGTAGGTGGTAATGTGCTCTTGAGGGTCTTAAGTTCCGTCGTACTTTGGCACATCGGGAATTTTGAACCGCTTCAGGATTAATTTTGGTGCCGCACTTGGCTTGTATATGCAAGGATCAATTTAATCGCACGACTGTCTAGGCCCCATGGTGAGCGCCAAACTGTTTGACCATAAAATGATACAACTGAATTTATATGTGGTTTCTAGATAAGTGAATTAATTTGATCCTGAAATAATAAAATAATTGAATAATTATGCAATACTTATCCTTTAGATGGAGACAAAATAATAGAAACATCAATTCCGGGAATAGGGTTTCTGGGCACAACAACAATAGAATCGAAAAGCAAGAAGATAAGATTGTATTAAACTTTGAATAGAATATAGCATAAGTTTGTAAGAAAATTTGCGTCCCTTACAATGATAACTGAGCTCACTATTTATAGCTATGTCTAGGGTAGGAGGTCCTAGGATCGTGCCCCTCTTTTAATGTCAATTATGAGGGTCATTGATAAAGATGTAATAGTGAACATAAATGCCAAATTCCCTGTAACGGGTAATCGTTCTTAATGCCACGGAATATTCTCTATTAAATGCTAACAGGCAAAGAGTATTTATCACATCTTTATGAGCGTTATTCTTTCTGGTGACAAACGGAATAGCTGCCTTCGGTCTTAGTCATACCCCCGTCTTGGGTTCCACGTGTCCCTCTTTTGGGCCATCATATTTTACCCTCTACAGTAGCGTCTGTAAAATATTTGTTTCTATGATATATACGATATACAATGTGATATACACATGTCACATGTCCCATTCATAGTCGTTCAATCCAACCAGCAAAAGAAGATGAATAAAAAAAAAAGAGGTGAAAAAGAAAATTGAAATTTGCCTTTTCTCTTTTTTCTCTTGGTTTTTACTTTTTGGAAGGAGATATATCTTGGTTTGATTTTGGGAATTTAGTTACTAGTTTCTATACACGTACGTTGCACGTGTGTCCTTATCATATAAAATAGTACAAAATGTTTAAAATGACATAAAAAAAATGCAAATTTTGTTTAAGTTGGGTAACGGGTATTGGGTCGGGTCAGTATAAAAATTAAACCCGGATGGACCACATAACTTAAATGTCTTCCACGTGGCCCTTCCATAAACTTGGGGGTATATTTGTTTAATAGTAAGACGGCAGGGGTATTATTGATCGATTAGTATAACAGAGTATAACTTTAAACACAATTCGATAGTATAAGGATATTTTTGACCCTTCTCAATTAAAAAAAATCTTTTCAATTGAATTCATGATTTGTCGAATACTTTATTCTTTTGTTAGTTAATTATGTCATCAAAATACTTTTAGAAACCGCAAATTTTGTGCATTTGCATCTATATGCTTATCTCATTTGAGTCATCTGTGCACTTTTTCTTTTGACCCATTCTAATGTTTAATTAACTTTTAGTAGTGTATGTGCTGACGTTTCAATAAATACAAAGGCTGATAAATATATTCTTCTTACATCTTAAATTACCTGAGTGATACTTACACAATGAGAGGAATTACAGAGGAAACTAGGCATAAGCAAGGGATACATACATTTCGTAATTGTCCTTTGGCTTCTTTATTTTCTTGTTATTGAGGTTATCTAACCATGATTAATATCACATATTGTTCTTTCGGATAATTATATCCGTTTTTAGGCCCCGTTTGTTCATTTTTATTATTAAAAAAAATTTTAAAAATGTGTTTGTTTATGAAATTTTGCAAGTTTTTTAAAAAAAATTCGAAAATGAGTTTTTCAAAAAAAAACCTTTTCAAAAATTTCAGAATTCTTTTTCCCCACTCGTAAAACTGCAACATTTTTTCTAGTGAAATGCATGTCCAAATATAAATTCAAATTTCAAATATCATTTTTCAGCTTAACTCCAAATACTTTATTTTTTTGAAAAATTATAATTTTTATGTCTAAACGCCTACTTAATTTGCAATGAAGACAGGGCATTAGTCATTTAAGTTCTTTATGAAAATATTCTCTTTTGTTGGTGTCACTTTATTGTTGTCAACAAATCTTTTATGTTTTGACTAAGTTTTATTTTAGTGAGAGATATCAATATCAATAAAAGTTTTTGTCATGACAAGCAACTAAAATGTCACAATAAAACATGCTCCAAGAACACCGTGTATAAAGAAGCATTAGGTGAAATATAACCTAGCTATCACAGGTCTGCGCCTCATAACATCAAAATAATGTATCCAACGCCACATAGCTTACAGAATTCACCATTTAAGTTTGCATTTTTTTTTTGCTTTTTTATGTCATTTTAAACATTTTGTACTGTTTTATATGATAAGGACACACATACAACGTACGTGTTTAGAAACTAGTAACTAAATTCCCAAAATCAAACCAATATATATCTCCTTCCAATAAGTAAAAATGAAGAGAAAAAAGAGAAAAGGCAAATTTCAGTTTTCTTTTTCGCCTCTTTTCTTTTTATTCATCTTCTTCTTTTGTTAGTTGGATTGGACTATGAATGGGACATGTGACATGTGTATATCACATTGTATATCGTATATATCATAGACACATATATTTTACAGACGCTACTGTAGAGGGTAAAATATGCTGGCCCAAAAGAGGGACATGTGGAACCAAAAATGGGGGTATGACTAAGACCGAAGGCAGCTGTTTCATTTGTCACCGGAAAGAAAAACGCTTATAAAGATGCGACAAATACTCTTCGCCCGGTAATATTTAATAGAGAATATTCTATGACATTAATAACGATTACCCGTTACAGGAAATTTGGCATTTATGTTCACCGGTGCATCTTTATCAATGACCCTCATAATTGACATTAAAAGAGGGGCACGATCCTAGGACCTCCTTCCCTAGACATAGCTATAAATAGTAAGCTCAGTTATCATTATAAGGGACACAAATATTCTGGAAACTTATGCTACATTCTATTCAAGTTTAATACAATCTTGTCTTCTTGATTTTCGATTCCATTATTGTTGTGCCCGAAAACCTTGTTCCCGAAATTGTTGTTTCTGTTATTTCGTCTCCATCTAACGGCTAAGTATTGCATTATTCTTCAATTGATTATTTCAGGATCAAATTAATTCATTTGTCTAGAAATCACGTATAAATTCAACTATACCGTTTTACGGGTAAACAGTTTGGCGCCGATTAAATTGATCCTTGCCTTTTTTACTAATGTGTTTTGATTATTTTGTCTTAGAAAAAAAATCATAAGAAATGGCAGATAATGTTGTTGACAACACATACAATCCCGAGATTCGAGGGGATCAACCTCATTTCGAGAACTCAATCAGTGACACCCACAATGAGGGGAATGACGCCACACCGGTGCATGACATGCAATATCATAGACATGTTCGGGGGATAACTCCCGATGATGCTGAGGAGGAACATGTCATTGACGCGGTAAGGGTCTTACAAGAGAAACTTGCGATCATTCTAGACCACTTCACGCGATAGGATAAGGTTATGATGGAGTTGAAGCAGGCGCTGTCGGGGGCTTCGAATAATGAGAATAGACGAGATCTGATTCTTCCAGGTGCTCCCGCGAATCAAACAATGCAGAGGGTCAACAACAACACTCATAGGGGCGAAGTTGGCTCTGACGGGGTTGGGGGGAGCGTATCCGGCCTAAATAACAAGAACGATCCTTTCAATAATGAATTTTTATGGTTTATGAGGGAAGTAAACTCCCGCATGGACCAAATCCTGGGCGCGCCACCAGTGCTGAAAGGCCCAAACTCAAAGAAGTATACTCAATTGCCATACAAGCCAAGTGCGGCGCCAGAATTAATCCCGAAGCGGTTCAAAATGCCCGATGTGCCAAAGTATAATGGAACTTAAGATCCTCAAGAGCACAGTACCACCTACACAACGGCGGTGAAAGGAAATGATTTAGCTTCTCACGAAATTGAATCTATTTTGCTGAAGAAATTTGGAGAAACGCTTATGAGGGGAGTCTTGATGTGGTATTCACTGTTACCCCGAGCACTTCATAGACTCCTTTGAGATGCTCGCAGACTCTTTCATCAAGGCTCATGCCGGGGCCAGATAAGTACAGGCCGAAAAGGCTGACATATCCAAAATTGCGCAAGGAGAGTCCGAGTTACTAAAAGAATTCGTTATCCGATTCCAGAAGGAGAGAATGTTGCTCCCAGCTGTCCCGGATGAATGGGCGGCTGAAGCATTCACCAAGGGATTGAATCTGAGAAGTATAGATACTTCCTGAAAATTGAAGGAAAGCCTGCTTGAGTTTCAAGCAATGACTTGGGCGGATGTCCACAACCGATGCGAATCAAAGATAAGGATCGAAGATGATCAGGTTGGTTTTCCATCGTCGACCAAAGGACAGGAGAAGAATAGAGAAAAATCAAAAGATGATTACGGCATGGATAGATGGACTTCGAGAGGCCGGTTTTTACACTATGAACGGACCAAGGGCCGATGCAGAAGCTTCTGGACAGTGGACACCATTGACAGAAGGACGGATCGTGGTCGGAAAAATAGATCACTGCAGGATAAAGAAGCGTCAGGGTAACAGGGATCCTTCTTACCCCAAGTTGTCGGAGTATACCTTCAATGTCAGTATAGTGGAGTTGGTGTCAGCCATGAGAAACATCAAAGAAGCACGATTCCCGAAACCAATGAGATTTGATCCCAGCCAAAGGGATCCCAACTTATGTTTTGATTACCATGGGACGAATGACCACTGGACAGGGGACTGCCGACACCTCAGGGAAGAAGTGGCAACATTATTGAGGAATGGTCACCTCAGAGAATTCTTGAGTGACCAAGCTAAGGACAATTATGGTCGTAACCGGGACAATGCGGAACCCTCGAAAGAAGTAGAAGATCCCCTACGCCAAATGATCAACATGATCTACAGAGGGAATGAGATCAACGGGGTCACCTTTTCGGAAGCAAAGAAGACGAAAGTATCAATAACCCACATCAAAAGGCTCTGGGAAGACGATATCACTTTCATGGGGGAAGACGCAGACGGATTGCTGCTACCACAAAATGACGCAATGGTAATTTCGTAAAATGTGCTAGATTTTAAGATTAAACGTGTTTTAGTATATCCAGGAAGTTCGGCTAATATCATACAATGGAGATTATTGGAGCAAGCTAAACTCATCGGAAGCATTATTCCGGCTACAAAGCTCCTCGCTGGATTCAACCTTGCTAGCGTGACAACCCGAGGAGAAATTTTATTACTCACAAGTGCCAAAGGAGTAATGAAAACAACTCTCTTTGAAGTGGTAGATAGTGATATATGATATAACATCATTCTAGGAAGGCTATGGTTGCACGAGATGAAAGCTAAACCATCAACATATCATCAATTGCTAAAGTTTCCATCACCCGAAGGAATTAAGCAGATAAGGGGTGACCAACCGGCGGCAAGGGAGATGAATGCAATTTCAGTCTCCAGCAGTAAAGGAAAGAAATGCGCGACATAGCAATTACAGGAACCGGCACCTGCTCCCAAACTAGATGAATTTAGCCCGGGGATAGAGGCGTCAAAATATTATCAGGTCCCGAGATATTTTCACGTTCCTTGATGAATTCCTAGTGGAAGAGCTTGAGCAAGTTGCATTGTTCGAAGAATTCCTAGAAAGGAAGTTCCACTGTCTGGACAGGGTTGTACTCGGAACTCATGTCTGACTTTATTAAATTCCTTAAATTTAATGCCGATTGTTTTGCATGGTCGCATGAGGACATGACAGATATCCCGACGGAGGTATCCGTACACAAGTTAAGTTTGGACCCCACCATACCTTCGGTAAGATAAATGAAATGCCCTATTGCCGAAGCCAAGAATAAAAAGAAGAGTTAACTCGTTTACTTAATATCGGCTCAATTCGAGAGGTAAAATATCCATACTAGTTAGGAAATGTAGTAGTAGTTCCTAAGAAGAACAATATGTTTCCCATGTGTGTAGATTATTAAGAATTTAATAAGGTGTGCCCGAAGGACTCGTTCCTACTGCCAAATATCGGTCAAATGAATGATGCCACGGTCGAGCACGAGTTAATGAGTTTCCTCGATGCTTATTTCGGGTACAACCAAATTAAGATGAACCCGGAGGAAAAGGAAAAGACTTTATTTATAACAACTTTCGTTACATATTGCTACAATGTGATGCCCATCGTGTTGAAAAACGCTGGAGCCACTTATCAACGACTCGTGAAAAGGATGTTTGAAAATCAAATAGGAAAAACTATGGAAGTTTATATAGACGATATGCTCGTTAAGTCTATGAATGCAGATGATCACCTTAAACATCTGCAAGAAACTTTTGACATCCTAAGGAAGCATAATATGAAACTTAACCCCGATAAATGCGTGTTCGGTGTCAGCTCTGGTAAATTTGTGGGATTTCTGGTATCGCAAAGGGGAATTGAGGTAAACCCCAATAAGATCAAGGCTATAGAAGACATCTCAGACCAACTGTTAAACGTGAAAGAAGTCCAAAGGCTGACGGGGAGATTGGCAGCTTTGAGAAGGTTCATTTCCCGGTCATCAGAAAAATATCATCGTTTCTTCGCACTGCACAAAAAGAAAAATAATTTCGAATGGACCCCGGAGTGCCAGCAGGCTTTGAGGGATTTGAAAAAAATACTTGTCAAGCGCTCCATTGCTTTCAATACCAAAATAAAGTGAAACATTGTCAGTCTACCTCGTGGTCTCAGAAGTTGCGGTGAGTGCGGTTTTAGTCCATAAAGACGAAGGTACGCAATCTCCCTTTTATTATGTTAGTAAAATTTTAACGGGAGTAGAAACTCACTACCCACATTTGGAGAAACTGGCCTTAGCTCTCGTAGTCACCACTCGGAAGCTGAAGCCCTACTTCCAATGCCACCCTATAGCCGTGGTGACCACTTTTCATTTGAGGAATATCCTCCATAAGCCTGAGCTCTCAGGTAGATTGGCCAAATGGGCCGTCGAAATGAGTGAGTTGGACGTAGAATATAAACCAAGGACTGTAATTAAGTCGCAAGTATTGACTGACTTCATGGCCGATTTCAGTCCAGGATTACTGCCTCTGGTAACCGAGGAGGTAGTAATGGTATCGAAATCAGCATCAGGGGTTTGAAACTTATTTACGGACATAGATTCCAACATAAAATGGTACGGTCTTGGTATAGTCTTAATCACGCCTTCAGGGGAAACCCTAAGGCAAGCCATTAGAACAGTCCCTTTAACTAACAATGAAGTAGAGTATGAAGCTTTGATTGCAAGACTTGAATTGGCATGGGGACTTGACTCTGAGGTCATCGAAATCAAGTGCGATTCACAGCTGGTAGTAAATAAGGTCTATGGAACCTTCGAAACCAAAGAGGAGCGCATGCAACAATACGTAGTAAAGGTACAGGCTTTGTTGGCGCGATTTCGGAAGTGATCGGTTACTCATATACCGAGGGAAAATAACGCAGAAGCAGACGCATCGACTAATCTTGGATTATCGATGGGGATAAAGGGATCAAAATTCAGGACGGTAGTACAACTGATGAACTCAGTAATGGATACAGATGGTTGCTATGAGGTAAATGCGACTAATTTGGTCTGCAACTGGAGAAATAAAATTATTGATTATCTCGAGCACGGAAAGCTACCTGAAGACCCCAAAGCATCCCATGCATTACGAGCCAAAGCAGCACGATATAGCTTTAAGAGAGGCCAATTGTATAGGAAATCTTTCCAAGGCCCGCTAGCCCGATGCTTAGAGGCATCAGAAGCTAACTATGTCATGAGAGAGGTTCACGAAGGGATATGCGGCAACCATTCGGGCGCAGATTCCTTAGTGTTGAAGTTGGTGAGGGTAGGATATTATTGGCTCGCATGGAACAAGATTCCAAAGACTTCGTACGAAATTGTGATAAGTGCCAAAGCTACACACCACTGGTGCATCAACCGACAGAACCCTTACATTTAGTTATGTCCCCGTGGTCGTTCATGAAATGGGGGATGGACATCGTCGGGCCACTACCGCATGCTCCCGGAAAGGTAATTTTTTTTTAATTTTGACTGAATATTTTTCTAAGTGGGTGGAAACAGGTCCTTATCAGAATATCGGCAAGCGCGGAGTGGTAGATTTCTTGCTGGAAAATATAATTTGCAGGTTCGGAATACCAAAAGAGATATCATGCGATAATGGGCCATAATTTATTGGTGCAAAAATTACAAAGTTCCTCGAAGATTTAAAAATAAAGAGGATCACATCTTCACCCTATCATCCAAGCGCAAATGGTCAAGCAAAGTCAAAGAACAAAGTGATTATTCAAAACCTCAAGAAAAGGTTGGAAGCGGCAAAAGGTAATTGGCCCGAGGAATTACCCAAAGTTCTATGGGCATACCGAATGACGGCCAAATCGAGCACAGGAGAAAATTCCTTTTCCCTTGTGTACGGTGCAGAAGCTTTAATCCCGGTAGAAGTAGGGGAACCCACCTTGAGATATTTTCAAGCAGATGAAGAATCAAACAACGAAGCAATGTTAGTCAACTCGGAGCTACTCGATGAGCACAAGGACTTGGCATATATAAGAATGCCAGCGCAAAAGTAGAGAATTGAGCGGTATTATAATTGAAGAGCCAACCTCCGTTATTTCAAAGTTTGAGACTTGGTCTTAAGGAAAGTAACTCAAAATACCCTGGAGCTTAACGCAGGGAAGTTAGGTCCAATGTGGGAAGGCCCCTACCGGGTTCCAGCTGTCACTGGAAAAGGTTCATATGAATTGGAGAACCAAAATGGAGAAAAGTTGCCCAGCAACTGGAACGTGGCGCACCTCAAAAGATATTCTTGCTGATGAACATCATCCGAGCAGAAAGTATGTGCCGCACTCTCTTTCCCTTTCTTCAGTTTTTGTTCTAATTGGGTTTTCTGGTAAGGTTTTTAACGAGGCAATAACAGAAAGCATACTACGAAGATAGTATCAATAAGACCTTTAATATCAAGGCACCCAAGAAAAGATCCACTCGAGGACGGTTAGGTAATCTTTTGCTCTATAGAAAATTCCCACCGGGAAGTTAAGTTTGCTATTGAGTGAAGGTTACCTCACCGTTCACAAGCGCAAACCACTAGAGGATTGTTAGATAGTCCTTTGCTCGCTAGCATAAATTCCTAAGGGGAAGTAAAGTATGTTACTAAGTTAAGGATTACCTAGCAATTCATTGGCAGAATCTTCGAAGATACAATACTTCCAGTATTCTTATTCGCATTCTTCACATTCGAACAGTGGGGGGGTGGGAAGGAACGGTATGAAGATACAATGACTACCACGTCAACTGGGAAAGAAAAATCGAAAACACAATTGTGTCATCGGGATCGAGGACTCCGCGGACAGTCCCGTAAAAACAAGTTGTACAAATTAGTCACAAGTAATGACAAATGCTTATGTACTTTTTGAAAATAGAAGGAATAAATTGAAATGAAATCTTTTGTTTTTATCAACTTTTTCATTTGAAAGTTAAACAAGTACTTCAAATGCTAGTGCCGTAATGAACAGGAGACGTCCTCTTCAAAAGCACCGTAAATATAAGTGGGCCCTTTCTTATAAAAACCCTCACGTTAAAGGGTTGGTTTCGGATGAATTCATGCCCAAAATCAAAATATCTTTGGGTAAAAATACATCTAAATCGTATACGAAAGGACGCAAAAAGTAAACTTGCGCAAATACTTACTAAAACCCTCACGAAAAAAGGTTGATTTCCATAGCCAAAATGCTTTCGGGGAAAATACACTCCAGGTTTTACATAATAAGACGCAAACAGAAAAACTTGCGCAACACTCTTAAGCAAAAGGAATAAAATGCAAAGATTAAAGACTTGCATAAATATTCAAAAGAAAGAAAGACTCAAACAAATACTTGAGAAAAAAGATGTTTCTATTTACAATAACGTGCCAAAATGGCATAGATACAAGAATTGGAAAAAGAAAAGAAAAGCTAAACTGCAGTATCTCCGAAATCTAGAGAAAGAGAAGTATCCGCGTCCCCGGGAGCAGTAGATGGATCCACCAATGGCTCAACATTTTGGTCTTCACCAGTTTGGCCTTCACCAGTTTGGCCTTCAACATTACCATCCTCCGATTCTTCTTCAGTTCTCGAAAACTCGGAACCGGAACCAAAAAGACCAGGAGCATCAGACCTCGCTAGGAGACCACTTTTAGCAGCTAACTCAAGCTCACGGGCCTTAACGATTTCGGCATCAAAAGCAATGATACCAATTTTGGCATCTTCTAAGGTTTTCCTCCTCATACTGTACATATCGTAAGTCTTCTCAACAACGCGGGAAGCCTCTAGACGCTTGAGTTCTTCTTTGAGTTGAGTGACCTCGGCATAAATGTTTTCCCGGGCTCATCTAATAGACTTGAGGCTAACAATGAGCTCACGGACAGTAGAACTAAAAATCTTATTATGCTCAACGGTCCTCTTGTGCTTCTCTTCCAGTTGGGCATATTTCACCACTGCAACAATAAGCTCTTCAGCCTTGGAATTCGAGACTGCCTCTAAGTTGTTGAATCTTTCAGCAAAGGCAGCCCCACGATCGGATGCATCAAGAATGACATTATGGATTTCAGCCCATTTGGCCCTAGCCTCTTCAAATTGGACCCTCAATGGGGAAATCTCTTGGCTAAGTGTCTCCACTTCCTGCTCACTTTGCTGCAAATGAGTTTCCAACACAATAGCCTCGACAACCTTAGTTTCCAAATCCGAGAGGCGAATAATGGCTTGGTCCCGTTCAACCAAAAGTTGATCCCGCTCGGAAGTAAGTTCCTCATTTTTCCTAATCAACTATGATGACCCAAAATGTCATCTTTAAATTTAATAAGTAATTCTGTGTTCTAAGACCTCAAAAAGTACTATTTATCATTCTCCGACTTGCATGCGCAGTCCGTACAATTTTCCAAAAGTTTTTATGTGAAAAATGGACTAAAATGTGAAATAGAGCTTTAAAACTCAATTGAGTTGACTTTGGTCAATATTTTGAGCAAACGGACTCGGATTAGTATTTTGACAGTTTTGGTAGGTCTGTATCATAATTTAGGACTTGGGCGTATGCCCGGAATCGAATTCCTAGGTCCCTAGCCCGAGATATGGAATTTTGATGATAAATTAAAAGTTTGAAAGCTTAATGATTTTTAAGAATTTACTGATGTTGGATTTATTGACACCGGATTCGTATTTTGATTTCGGAGCCCGGTATAGGTCCACTATAATATTTATGACTTGTCTGCCGAATTTGGTGAGAAAGGGAGTTGATTTGATGTGATTCGGACGTCCGGTTGTGAAAATATAAGTTTTAAAGTTTTCTTGAAAATTTTATTCGATTTGGTGTTCAATTCATAGTTCTAGGTATTATTTTGGCGATTTGATCAAGCGAGCAAGTGCGTATAATGTTTTAGGACTTGTGTGCATGTTTGGTTTGGAGCCCCAAGGGCTCGGGTGAGTTTTGGATAGGCTACGGGTGTTTTGAAACTTTGGAAAATTCTGGTATTTCTAGTTCTAGTTTCCTTAATCGCGATTGCGTGTCTTTATCCATGATCACGAAGGCTTGTTGAGCACGGATGAAAATTTGTACTATGCGATCGCACAATTGGAAAAGCTAAGGCACTGCGAACGCGAGGACCAAGTTGTGATTACGTAGAAGGAATGAGGCAGAAGCTGAAGCACTGAAATTGTGCTACGCGGTCGCATAAGCCTGTACGCGATCGCATAAGGTTGAGAAAATGTTCTCTGCGATCGCATGGCCATTTACGCGATCGAGTAGAGTTAAATTAACCTGAGCAAAAGTTGTTCTACGCGATCGTGAACGAATTTCCGCTATCGCGATGAGTAAAAATCCGAGAAACAGAACTTAAGTTCTGGAAAATGGGATTCGACCCATTTTCAATCATCGTCCATTTTTAGCTCGGGTAAGGCGATTCTTGGGCGATTTTTACGGAAAAATATTGGGGTAAGTATTTCTTATCCTATATTGATTATATTTTATGATTCCATACTCATTTATATCAAGAATCTGTGAAAGTTTGGGAAAAAATCAGATTTTTATAAAATCTACAAAAACGAAAATTTAAGATTTGAAGGTGCATTTGACATCGGAGTTTGATAATTTTTGTATGGTTGGACTCGTCTCGGAATGGGTGTTTGAATTTCGTAAGTTTTTTCGAGATTTGAGACGTGGGCCCCACTGTAAATTTTTAAAGTGAATTTCAGATTTTATCCGGAAAATTAGTAAATCCATATGGAATTAATTCTTATGATTCGTATTGAGTATAACGAATTGTTTGTGAATAGATTTGAAGCTTTTGGAGATAAATTTAAAAGGAAAAGTTATGGTCGAGTAATTGATTGAAATTGCAAAGCGAGGTAAGTGTCGTGGTTAACCTTGACTTGAGGGAATAGAACCCTTAAATAAATTGTTATGTGAATTGCATGTGAACGACATATAGGCGAGGTGACGAGTGACTATACGTCGTCAAATTAATTATTTGCATAATTATTTGAAAATCCTAAATTTATTTTAATACACGAATTAATTGTTATGATAATTGTTTCTCTCTTATTCTTTGTCAAATACTAATTCTTGAATTCCTGCAATAATTACTACATGCTGATTTGATTTATGTGCATTAATTGCTACTTGATATTTAGCATATTAAATAGTAAACTGCCTATTTTCTCCCTGATTTTCATAATAAATTGCTATTTGTCATTTTTTATTTCATAATTAAATTATAATTATTGTATGCTTGTTGTCTTAAAGATTTTATATTAATTATTGCATTTATTGAGGCAATTTCTTCTATAAGAATTGGTAAATGAATATATTGGGGGATCGGGTTGCACGCTGCAACAGACTTATTAAAAGTCCATATTGGGGGATCGGGTTGCACGCCGCAACAGACTTATTAAAAGTCCATATTGGATGATCGGGTTGCACGCCACAACAGACTTATTTAAAAGTCCATATTGGTGGATCGGGTTGCTCGCCGCAACAGACTTATTTAAAAGTCTATATATACTTGATTAAAATAAATATATGGGAGGATTGAAAATGAATATATTGTAGGAGCGGGTTATACGCTTCAATGGAAATTGATTGAAATAATAATTGGTTATGACTGCTGAGTTGGCTTCAACTATTAGAAATGAGTTACCTCATTTAATTCTATTATTGTGGTTATTACTATTATTGCGTACATGTTCATGTAAGTGACCTGCCTTAGCCTCGTCACTACTTCGTCGAGGTTAGGCTCGACACTTACCAGTATATGGGGTCGGTTGTACTGATACTACACTCTGTATTTCTTGTGCAGATTTCAGAGTTGGTCCCAGCGACGTACCATAGACTTGCTCGGATTTCAGCTACCCATAGGAGATTTGAGGTATAACTGCACGACGTCCGCAGTTTTGAAGTCCCCGTCTACTTTGCTTTAGCTGTGTGTTTGTTTTGAGACAACTTTATTTTATTCAGACCTTTATTTATATTATTCTATTAGCTCGTGCACTTGTGACACCAATTCTTGGATGGTATTTAGACACCGTTATTTTATGGATTATTCACTATATTTCATACTTTATTTCCGCATTTAATTCTTTTTTGTAATAAATTTAAAAATTCTTTTAAAATGGATAATATTATTCTAACGTTGGCTTGCCTAGCAAGTGAAATGTTAGGCGCCATCACGGTCCCAAAGGTGGGAATTTCAGGTCGTGACAGTTGGTATCAGAGCACTAGGTTACATAGGTCTCATGAGTCACGAGCAAGCTTAGTAGAGTCTGAAAGATCGGTACGGAGACATCTGTACTTATATCTCAGAGGCTATGAAGTTTAGGAACAATATCACTTCTTTCTTATTCTATCGTGCGAATTTATTCTATCATCGATTATTGAACCATTCTACTCTTATTCTCTCGCAGATTGTGAGAACACGTAATACATCTACCGATGGACAGGGACCAGAGCCCCCGGTAGGAACTATGACCAGGGGTAGAGGTCGAGGCTGAGGTCATACTTGAGGCCGAGGCAGAGGCAGAGAAAGAGCTCAGTCTAGAGCTCGAGCAGCTGCACCTATTGTAGAACATCAGGTGGATCTTCAGGAGGAGGTTCCAGTTCAGAATGTACCAGTTGGACCAGTTCAGGTCCCGGAAGGATTCATAGCTACTCTAGTGCTTCAGGACGCTCTAGTCCGTTTGGTGAGTCTTATGAAGAGCGTGGCCCAGAATGGTACATTTCTAGCGGCACCAGCCGTCTCACAGGCTGGGGGAGGAGCAAAAACTCCCACTACTCCTGCTCCGGAGTAGATGGCTCCCCAGAATCAGGCTCTAGCAGTCCCTCCAGTTGGAGTAGTTCGGCCAGTTGTTGCGGAACAGACCGGTGATAGGCCCACCATGTCTTTTGAGGCCTTATTGAGACTGGATAAGTTCACTAAGCTCTTTCCAGTTCACTTCAGTGGTACACCTTCTGAGGACCCACAAGATTATCTTGACCAATGCCATGAGGTGCTGCGGAACATAGGTATCGTTGAGACCAATTGGGTTGATTTTGCTGTATTTCAGATGACGAGTTCCGCCAAGAGGTGGTGGAGAGATTATACATTGACCAGGCCAGTAGGATCGCCTGCACTTACCTAGGAGAAGTTCTCTTAGATATTTCTAGAGAAGTTCCTTCCTATCACACTGAGAGGGGATTACCGCAAGCAATTTGAGCGTCTACAGCAGGGCAGTATGACTGTTACTCAATATGAGTCCCGTTTTGTGGATTTGGCCTGTCATGCTCTCCTTTTACTACGTATTGAGGAAAAGAGAGTGAGGAGGTTTATTGAGGGACTCACTCACCCCATCAGGCTTCAGATGGCCAAGGAGACGGGAAGCGAGATTTCTTTTCAGGCAGCTGCTAATGTCACGAGGAAGATCGAGATGATTCTTGCACAAGAGAGAGGGCATAGGTCTGATAAGAGGCCTCATCAGTTTGGTGGTTTTAGTGGTGCCTCGGCTGGAGGTAGGGGTAATTTTGGTAGGGGTTATCCTCCCAGACCGTTTCATTCAGCACTTCATGAATCTCCCGATGCTTCAGGGAGTCACAGTCCTATTATGCCTTACTCTGGGCAGTCAGCACTTAGTGCACATTCATCTCCTATCAGTGCACCACCACTCCAGAGTCACTACAGCAATTCATCCGGCCCATTCAGGTCAACTTCAACTTCAGCAGCCACGGCATCAGGATGGGTGTTATGAGTGTGGGAACATTGGTCACATCAGGAGGTATTGCCCTAGGTTGGCGAGTAACAGATCACGGCAGGATTCTCGTGCCATCATACCGACACTGGTTGCTTCACCGCCTGCTCAGCCAACTAGAAGTAGGGGTCATGCAGCTAGAGGTGGAGGTCAGGCCATTAGAGGTGGAGGTCAGACTGTTAGAGGTGGAAGCCAGCCACCTAGAGGCCATCCCAGGGACGCAGTTTAGAGTAGTGGGGCTCAACCCTGATTTTATGCTTTACTAGCTAGGCCTGAGGCCGAGTCATCTGATGCTGTGATCACAAGTATTATTCCAGTTTTCCATAGAGATGCTTCAATTCTATTTGATCTAAGATCTACTTATTCCTATGTGTCCTCCTATTTTGCTTCATATTTGGTTGTGCCTTGATTCTCTGAGCGCTTCTGTGTGTGTATCTAGACCGGTAGGAGACTTTGTTGTAGTAGATCATGTCTATCATTTGTGTGTAGTTTCTATGGATAGTCTTGAGAGTAGTATGGATCTTCTACTTCTTGATATGGTAAATTTTGATGTCATCTTGGGTATGGATTGTCTATTACCTTATCATGCTATATTGGATTGTCATGCCAAGACAGTGACCCTAGCCATGTCGGGGTTACCTCGGTTAGAGTGGAAAGGAACTTCTGGCCATTCTGCCAGCAGGGTTATTTCTTATATGAAAGCTCGGCGTATGGTCGAGAAAGAGTGTCTAGCCTATTTGGCTTACATTCGCGATCCCAGCGTGGATGTTCCTTCTATGGACTCAGTACCAGTGGTTCGTGAATTTCCAGAAATATTTCATGTAGATTTGCCGGAAATTCCACCCGACAGAGATATTGACTTCTGTATTGATTTGGCTCCGGGCACTCAGCCCATTTCTATCCCACCACACCGTATGGCCCCGCCGGAGTTAAAAGAATTGAAGGAGCAATTACAAGACTTGCTTGATCAAGGATTCATTAGACCCAGTGTCTCGCCCTGGGTGCACCAATACTATTTGTAAAGAAGAAAGATGGATCTATGCGGATGTGTACAGATTATCGACAGTTGAACAAGGCCACTATCAAAAACAAATACATGCTGCCAAGAATTGATGACTTATTTGATCATCTTCAGATAGCCAAGGTATTTTCGAAGATCGATTTGAGGTATGGTTACCATCAGTTGAAGATTAGGGCATCTGATGTCCCTAAGATAGCTTTTCGGACTCGATATGGGCATTACGAATTCCTAATGATGTCATTCGAGTTGACAAATGCCCCAGCAGCATTTATGGATTTGATGAATCGGGTGTTCAATCCCTATTTGAATTCTTTTGTGGTTATATTCATTGATGATATCTTGATTTACTCCAGCAGTCGAGAGGAGCATGAGCAGCATCTTCGGAGATTACTTCAGACTTTGAAAAATAATCAGTTATATGCTAAATTTTCAAAATACGAGTTTTGGTTAAGCTCAGTTGCCTTTTTGTGGAATGTTGTATCGGCAGAAGGCATAAAGGTGGACCCTAAGAAGATTGAGGCTGTTCAGAATTGGCCTAGGCCTACCTCAGTTACAGAGATTCAGAGTTTCCTGGGTTTAGCAGGTTACTATCGTCGGTTCGTGGAATGGTTTTCATCTATAGCAAGCCCATTGACCAGACTGACCCAGAAAGGTATCCCATTCAGATGGTCAGACGAGTGTGAGTTGAGATTTTAGAAGCTCAAAACCGATTTGACTACGGCTCCAGTGTTGGTATTACCCACAAGTTCAGCATCGTATACGGTATATTGTGACACATCTCACATTAGGTTTGGTACAATATTAATGCAAGATGGAAGGGTGATTGCATATGCGTCGCGGCAGTTGAAAGTTCACGAGAAGAATTATCCTTTTCATGACTTAGAATTGGCAGCCATTGTTCATGCGCTGAAGATTTGGAGGCATTATCTCTACGGTGTCTCGTGTGAGGTATTTACTGATCATCGTAACCTTCAGTATCTGTTCAAACAAAAAGATCTTAATTTGAGGCAGAGAAACTGGTTGAAATTGTTGAAAGACTATTATATCACCATTTTGTATCACCCCGAAAAGGCCAATGTGGTGGCCGATGCTTTGAGTAGAAAGGCTGTGAGTAGAAAGGCTTTGAGTAGAAAGGCGGTGAGAGGCCGTTAGCTGCAGATGTTCAGACCTTGGATAATCGGTTCGTGAGGTTAGATGTTTCAGAACCCAGTCGGGTTCTAGCTTGCACAGTCGCTCGGTCTTCTTTATATGAGTGCATCAGAGAGCGACAGTATGATTATCCTCATTTACTTGTCCTTAAGGACACGGTGCGGCACGGTGATACCAAACAGGTTGTTGTAGGGAATGATGGAGTTCTCCGAATGTAGGGTCATATTTGTGTGCCTAATGTTGACGGGCTTTATGAATTAATTCTTGAAGAGGCACACCGTTCCAGGTATTCTATTCATCCAGGTACCGCCAAAATGTATAAAGATTTGTGGCAACATTATTGGTGGAGGAGAATGAAAAAGGATATAGTTGCATATGTAGCTCGGTGCCTGAATTATCAGCAAGTTAAGTATGAGCATCAGAGACCTGGTGGTTTGCTTCAGAAGTTAGAAATTCCTAAGTGGAAATGGGAGCGTATCACTATGGATTTTGTTGTTGGACTCCCACGGACTCAGAGAAAATTTGACGCAGTTTGGATCATTGTGGACAGGTTGACCAAGTCAGCACATTTCATTCCAGTGGCAGCTGCCTATTCTTCAGAAAGGTTAGATAAAATTTATATTTGTGAGATTGTCCGCCTTCACGGTGTGCCCGTGTCTATTATTTCAGATCGAGGTACGCAGTTTACCTCACACTTCTGGAAGGCTATACAACGTGAGTTAGGCACGCGGTTTGAGTTGAGTAAAATATTTCATCCACAGACAGACGGACAGTTGGAGCTCACCATTCAGATAATGGAAGATATGCTTTGCACTTGTGTTATAGACTTTGGAGGTTCTTGAGATCAGTTCTTGCCACTTACGGAGTTTTCATATACTAATAGCTACTAGTTGAGCATTCAGATGGCTCCATATGAGGCATTGTACGGAAGGCGATGTCGTTCGCCAGTTGGCTGGTTTTAACCGGGAGAGGCTCGGTTGTTGGGTACCGATTTGGTACAGGATGCCTTGGATAAGGTCAAGGTTATTCAGGATCGACTTCGCACAGCTCAGTCTAGGTAAAAGAGTTATGCCGACCGTAAAGTTTGTGATATTGAATTCATGGTTGGAGAAAGATAATTGCTCCGGGTTTCACCTATGAAATGTGTAATAAGGTTCGAAAAGAAGGGAAAGTTGAGCCATAGGTATACCGGACCCTTTGAAATTCTTAAAAGGGTGGGTGAAGTAGCATACATGCTTGCATTGCCACCTAGTTTATCAGCGGTTCATCCGGGGAACTGTTCCATGTGTCTATGCTCCGATAATATTATGGTGATCTGTCCCATATGTTAGATTTCAGCTCAGTCCAATTAGAGAAAGATTTGACTTATGAGAAGGAGCCGGTAGCTATCCTAGACCTGCAGGTCCGGCAGTTGAGATCTAAGAGTTATCCTTTAGTTCGGGTGCAATGGAGAGGTCAGCCGGTAGAGGCATCTACCTGGGAGTCAGAGTCGGACATGCAGAGTAAATATCCACACTTTTTCTCTAGCTCAGGTACTTTTCTAACTCCGTTCGAGGACGAACGTTTGTTTTAGAGGTGGAGAATGTGATGACCCAAAGTTTTATATTTAAATTTAATAAGTAATTTTGTATTCTAAGACCTCGAAAAGCACTATTTATTATTCCTCGACTAGAAGGCGCAGTCCGTATAATTTCCAGAAAGTTTATATGTGAAAAATGGATTAAAATGTGAAATAGAGCTTTAAAACTTAACTGAGTTGACTTTGGTCAACATTTTGAGCAAATGGACTCGGATCAGTATTTTGACAGTTCTGATAGGTTCGTATCATGATTTGAGACTTGGGCGTATGCCCGAAATCGAATTCCGAGGTCCCTAGCCCGAGATATGGAATATTGATGAAAAATTAAAAGTTTGAAAGCTTAATAATTTTCAAGAATTTACTGATATTGGATTTATTGATACCGGGTCCGTATTTTAGTTTCGGAGTCCGGTATAGGTCAACCATAATATTTATGACTTGTCTGCCGAATTTGGTAAGAAACGGAGTTAATATGACATGATTCAGACGTCCGGTTATAAAAATATAAGTTTTAAAGTTTTCTTAAAAATTTCATTCGATTTGGTGTTCAATTCGTAGTTCTAGGTGTTATTTTGGCGATTTGATCACGCGAGCAAGTTCGTATGATATTTTAGAACTTATGTGCATGTTTGGTTTGGAGCCCCGAGGGATCGGGTGAGTTTCGGATAGGCTACGGGTGTTTTGAAACTTTGGAAAAATCTGGTATTTCCAGTTCTGGTTTCCTTAATCGTGATCGCGTGTCTTCATCCGCGATCGCGAACGCTTGTTGAGCACGGATAAATATTTGTACTATGCGATCACATAGTATTGTATGCTATCGCACAGTTGGAAAAGCTAAGACACTGCGAACGCGAGAACCAAGCTGCGATCGCGTAGAAGGAATGAGGCAGCAGCTGAAGCACTGAAATTGTGCTACGCGATCGCATAAGCATGTACGCGATCACATAAGGTTGAGAAAATGTTCTCTGCGACTGCATGGCCATTTACGCGATCGTGTAAAGTTAAACGAACCTGGGCAAAAGTTGTTCTACGCGATCGCGAACGAATTTTCGCGATCGCAATGAGTAAAAATCAGAGAAACAAAACTTAAGTTCTGGAAAATGGGATTCGACCCATTTTCAACCATTGTCCATTTCTGAGCTCGGGTAAGGCGATTCTTGGGCGATTTTCACGGGAAAACATTGGGATAAGTGTTCCTTATCTTATATTGATTATATTTCATGATTCCATACTCACATGAATACGTGAAATTTTGGAAGAAAAATCAGATTTTTATAAAATCTTCCAAAAATAAAAATTTAAGATTTGAAGGTCCATTTGACATCAGAATTTGATAATTTTTGTATGGTTGGACTCGTCTAGGAATGGGTGTTCGAATTTCCTAAGTTTTTCTGAGATTTGAGAGGTGGGCCCCACTATCAATTTTTAAAGTGAATTTCGGATTTTATCCGAAAAATTAGTATATTCATATGGAATTAATTCCTATGATTCGTATTGAGTATATCGAATTGTTTGTGAATAGATTTGAAGCTTTTGGAGATAAATTTAAAAGGAAAAGTTATGGTCGAGTAATTGATTGAAATTGCAAAACGAGGTAAGTGTCGTGGTTAACCTTGACTTGAGGGAATAGAACCCTTAAATTATTTGTTATATGAAATGCATGTGAACGACGTATAGGCGAGGTGATGAGTGTCTATACGTCGTCAAATTAATTGTTTGCATAATTATTTGAAAATACTAAATTTGTTTTAATACACGAATTAATTGTTATGATAATTGTTTCTCTCTTATTCTTTGTCAAATACTAATTCTTGAATTTCTGCAATAATTGCTACATGCTGATTTGATTTATGTGCATTAATTGCTACTTGACATTTAGCATATTAAATAGTAAACTGCCTATTTTCTCCCTGATTTCCATAATAAATTGCTATTTGTCATTTTTTATTTCATAATTAAATTATAATTATTGTATGCTTGTTGTCTTAAAATTTTTATAGTAATTGTTGTATTTATTGGGGCAATTTCTTCTATAAGAATTGGTAAATGGATATATTGGGGGATCGGGTTGCACGCCGCAACAGGCTTTTTAAAAGTCCATATTGGGGGATCGAGTTGCACGCCGCAACATACTTATTAAAAGTTTATATTGGAAGATCGGGTTGCACGCCGCAACAGACTTGTTTAAAAGTCTATATTGGGGGATCGCTGCTCGCCGCAACAGACTTATTTAAAAGTCTATATATACTTGATTAAAATAAATATATGGGAGGATTGAAAATGAATATGTTGTGGGAGCGGGTTGCACGCTGCAACGGAATTTGATTGAAATAATAATTGGTTATGACTGCTGAGTTGGCTTCAACTATTAGAAATGAGTTACCTGATCTAATTCTATTATTGTGGTTATTACTATTATTGCGTACAGGTTAATGTAAATGTCCTGCCTTAGCCTCGTCACTACTTCGTCGAGGTTAGGCTCGGCACTTACTAGTACATGGGGTCGGTTGTACTGATACTACACTCTGCACTTCTTGTGCAGATTTCGGAGTTGGTCTCATCGGCGTACCATAGACTTGCTCCGATTTCAGCTACCCATAGGAGACTTGAGGTATAACTGCACGGTGTCCGCAGTTCTGAAGTCCCCGTCTACTTTACTTTATTTATGTGTTTGTTTTCACACAGCTTTATTTTATTCAGATCTTTATTGGTATTATTCTAGAAGCTCGTGCACTTGTGACACCAATTCTAGGATGGTATTTAGACATCGCTATTTTATGGATTATTCACTACATTTCAGACTTTACTTCCGCATTTAATTCTTTGTTATTAATAAATTTAAAAATTATTTTTAAATAGATAATATTATTCTAACGTTGGCTTGCATAGCAAGTGAAATATTAGGCGCCATCACGGTCTCGAAGGTGGGAATTTCGGGTCGTGACATCAACCTTTGAAGTTCCTCGGAAGCAAGAAAGTTGGCCTACAAAGTGAAAAAAACAAACTTAGGATGTATTTATGCAAAAATAGTAGAAACTACAAAAGAAGTAAAGAATATACCATTGCGACGTTGTGCATAGCGTTGTTTAACAAGCACTCTCCCGAGAGATCCTGAACTTTTTGAAGCCAAAGGCTTCAGGTAATTAGCAAGCTTCACTAGCCGGGATAGCAAGTTGCATCCAGTGGAGACTGAAAGAGTAGCATTTCCCCTCCCTTGCAGATCTCCGGAGGGGGCAGCGTAATTTTGCCCCAAATTCCCATAAACTGGAGACTGGTAAAGAGGAACACTTCCTTCATGATCAAGTATGGACGGTGGAGGTGATGAGGCAGCTGCTGGTGGAAGAATAGATGCGGATGAAAATGATGTAGCAGTTGTTGGTGTTGGCGAAGGTGGAGATGAAGCTGATGTAGTTGAAGAGTGAGAAGCAACTGTATCAAATGCAATGCTGGTTGTTGGATGCTCGCCAACCAAAGATGGCAGGGACCCGGTACTCAGCCCCGCAGCACCGGGCACAGAAACTGGGGCCCGAAGACGGAAGTTGGCATTATCTACCAAATCAAGCTCTCCCCAAAGTGTCGAAACATCGTCCTATGTTGGTGTAACTATCTCAACAGGTCGAGCATCATGTTGAGATGATGAGGATCATTGCCTTCTATGTAAAGAAGCTCCCTCATCACTAGCTTCTTCATCATCATCGATCATCACGGTGTCTACGACCGGCCTAGAAGGAGAGCCAGTCATCATCACTACCGGAGATGACTCGGGGGTAGCATCTTCACCCTCTTATTCTTTTCCCCGGCCGCGGAGGAGTATTTTTTTTTGGTTGTTTGTCCTCCGGTCGGGGACTCCATAATGATACACTTGTACCCAAAGAAGACCCGTAGATAATTGTTCGAGTAAGCACTTCCTGAAGCAGCCTCACTGCATCAGCAGGATCGGCCAAAATGTCCTCCTCGGGGACAGTAATAGAGCTCGCGGGTAGACCTTATTTCATAGACAAGGTAGAAGGGATCAATCAAGTTCTTCACATGAAAAATTGAAACACGGTGCATTTGAATTACCATAATTTTTGGCCTTCCACCCGTATTTAAGAGCCAGTTCTTTACACAAGCGAGTTTCAAGTGCCGTAACATTCAAGATCTTCTTGACCCACGGATCCAAACCTTTAACCACCGGTAGGATCCATCGGGTTGCTGAAGCAGACGAAGGATGGAGGATCAATACTGGTATATAAGAGTGTTTAATAAAAGAAATATTAAACAAAAAGCTTACGAGTGCGGTTCCAAGTGGCCGAAAAGGATGAAGTCGTTGCCTGAATGATATCGTTGATGGCAACTGCAACTAACCGTTCCATCCATCCATGGTCTTTATTGTCATCCATGCTAGATAACAGAGCATGGTGGCCACGCTTGCAGAGGTTTATCATTCCTCCGCTAAAGATCTTGGGAGAATAGAGATTCATCATATGAGCTAAGTTTAGGTCTTCTCAATGCCGAAGGCAAGCAACCGTCCTCCACACAAAAGGACTTACTTGTACCAAACACACCTGATAGCGGAGGCAAAACTCCGCAACAACAAAGTCAAGCTCTCCACTCAAAGAGAACGCACCCAAAGTAAAGGGATACGTATAAAAATTTGTAAAACCCTCATTGGGTAGGGTCACTCGCTCTGATATATCAGGAGCAACAATGTCCAAATCATGACAGTGGCAGTCTTCCTTCACAGCAGGAATGCTAGAAGGACGGATGGAAGAGGGATACCTACTGACGGCCCATGTACGAGAGTTAATAGTAGGAAATTTCTCTTTTAAGTCTTTTGTAGTAATAAGACTTCTAGGGATGATGGAGCCCACTGCTGGAGGAGTAGAATCCTCGGCCTTGTTCTTGTTCTTTGAAAAACTTGTACGCTTTGAGGAAGAAGTCATTGTATGGAAGAAGGGAAAGGTTTTTACTTGAAGAGAATTAGATGAAGAGAAGGATGCAAGTCGAATAAGGGAAGCTCGCAAAATTATAGAAGTATAGGAGAAAAGGTTGATGCATATAAGTAAAGATTTTAGCGGCTAAATTCATGGCCATGATTACCTCAATAAATGGCAAAAGTTATGTTAAATCGTGGGATGACGCGTGTTCGGGGCATTAAATACGGAGAGATGTGTGTCTAATCAACCGTTAGAAGCCTTCAGAGGGAGTTATAGTAATTCCCGCCAAAAGAGTATTTCTATCAACTTTCCGATAACACAAAGTTATTTCACCGGAAAGCATGGGGACTATTTGTATAGGGTAAAATATATATGACACATGGCCATCCAAAAGAGGGACACGTGGAATCCAAGACGGGGGGTATGACTAAGACCGAAGGCAGTTATTCTGTTTGTCACCGGAAAGAATAATGCTCATAAAGATGTGATAAATACTCTTGTCCGGTAGCACTTAATAGAGAATATTCCGTGACATTAAGAACGATTACCCGTTACAGAAAATTTGGCATTTATGTTCACCGTTACATTTTCATCAATGACCCTCATAATTGACATTAAAAGAGGAGCACGATCCTAGGACATTCTTCCCTAGACATAGCTATAAATAGTGAGCTCAGTTATCATTGTAAGAGACATGAATTTTCTGACAAATTTATGCTACATTTTATTCAAAGTTTAATATAATCTTATCTTCTTGTTTTTCGATTCCATTATTATTGTGCCCGGAAACCTTGTTTTCGGAATTGTTGTTTATGTTATTTCGTCTCCATCTAAAGACTAAGTATTGCATAATTCTTCAATTATTTTATTATTTCAGGATCAAATTAATTCACTTGTCTAGAAATCACGTATAAATTCAATTACACTGTTTTACGGGTAAACAAGTACAACTGAAACCATTCAAACTTCATGATCATACCTTGACTATATGTAATCACAAATAATTCTTTTAGAACAAAGAAACATTGTCCTAGTGTAAATGTGAAAAAGAAAATGAAAATAAGAACTTATCGAGTGAAAGACATCTGCAACCAGAACAATATTGATGTAAGCATGGTGATTGATTAATTATTTTCTAAGATGAATTAAGGGGAAGATAGAAGCACTTCATCAGTTCGTTCTTCAAATCAGAAAATAAAAATTATCCTAATCAAATCAAATTAAAATTCCACTAATCTGATCGAAAATACAAAAACATATCAGAGCCAATTTTAGAGGATATAAAAGACGCCGTACAATGTATTTTTTATATTCATATGAGTAGTGGAAGAGATACACTAAATAAACTTGATGATATAATAAATATCTCATTCATATACTTTTCTTTAATCTATCTTTGTTGCATAATTAAAAGTACGTCTAAAAACTTTAAAGTTGAGAAGTGACACGATTGGATTAGACTTATGTTACTTTTTATGTCTAACTATTTACATTAGAATACATATTTACATTTTTGTACAAAAACTATTATAGGAGTACTATAGAGTTTAAATAAAGGGGTAAAAGGATGATTCAACTTTTGAATAATTTGGTAATTCTTTTTTTATTTTGAGACTTGTTACTTATAATATAGTATGATATAATAATAATATGATATATGCCAAATTTTTTGAGGTTAAATTGCTAAATCTAATTCTAATTCTTGGCTAATATATTGCCAAAATGTGTTGGCAGTAATTGTGGTGTGCCAAATTTCCTTTATACAGCCGATATATAATATAATCTCGTTATTGGATAATGTTCTATACAAAAACTAAATTTTGTCTGCTACGAATAATATCTCCAAAAAACTTAAATCTTCGTCAAATAGCTTTAAATTTTAACCACAACTTTCAAATGATATCCCAACAAAGCTCCATAATCAATTTGTCAAAAATTTCAAGAAATCATAAAAACCCAGTTATGAGTTTTCAAGCTTTTGAAAAACTCTAACAATGGAGTTTTTATTTTTTTAACTTTTCACCTAATAATATTTAAATCTGGGATGATAAATATGAATATCACTCAAATCAGTTTTTAACACGGATCTCCTTAATACCATCACTACTAAAAAGAGGCAAAGTTTCTATGGACGTTCTATCAGAAATTGGCTTGTCGAAAAGGGATATCCGGCGGAATATAATGTCCGTCAACGTTATTGACGTTTCCGGCAAATTCCGACGGAATTGTTCGGTGGAAATTTGCATATTTTTAGTATGGGAGTTTTACCCTAAGTATAATTCTAAAAGGTAAAAATCTTCTTTTTCGTTAATCACTGATTTGCTATCGATACGGGCCGAGATCCACGTCGTGATATCCGGTTGGGCGCAGGTATCACGGCCCTTCGTTAGCTGTGTACAACCGTTTGGCTATGCATTCCGAGGTCTTGGAGCCTGAACCGGATTCCGGAGGCGTTGTCTTGATGGTCCCAATAGTAAGTGCTTCGTTCGGGCCTTAGTACAAGAGGATCTTAGCTTCGACTCTGATTCCATGTAGTTATGTCCTTGATTCGTTTGCCTCGCCGAGAAATCGGGGTGCTCACTAGCCCCAGTTTTACCCGTATACAGATAGTCCCCTCACTTTTCAGAGAGTAGATTTGCCGAAATGATGAGAAACGATAGATGAAGCCCAGTTCCTTCCTTCGTACGTCACGACTAAAACGACGAAAAAGTCAGAACGTCCCATCAGTCGTGTCGTTCTGACTTCGGAAATGTGTCAACCACCGGCTGGTTTTCTTTGAATGTGAAGCGTCGCGTACTTCCCCTATAAAAGCTTTTATCCTCTTCTCTTTTTTCACTTTCCGATCAAGCTTCCACCTTTGAATTTTGTAGCTATCACCAACTTCTTTCAAACCTTCATATCTTCATCCTTGATCTTCAAATTCTCATAATTGTTCTTAGTTTCTTACCCAGATTTTCTTCAAATCTTCATACTCTGGTTTTCAGCCTTCAAACTTGTTCCTTCAATCTTTCATATTTTTTCCTTTAATTTTCAAACTTTACCCGATAGCAATGGCTAAAACGTCTAAATTAGTTCCTCAACAGGCTGCCTCTTCATCTTCCCACCCGGTCACAAATGTTGAGGTGGCTGCTTCCGAGGCGGCTATTCCCGAAGTGGCTGTTTCCGAGGTGGCTGCCCCCAGGACATATGCCCCCGAGGCTACCGTCGAGCCTCCCGTGAAATGCTTTATACCCGGGGGTTTCTCAGTCGCGGACGACTTCAAAAATGAGAAACCCCCATCCCAACAAGACCAGGGTGAAGGAGCATCGAGGTATATATGCTCCGTTACCAAAGATGTCCTTCCCGTGGTACGAGAGGACTGTAAATGGGAAGAAAATGACGTAATAGTCCTGGGGCCTGAGGAAGCTATTACTACCCACGTGGAGGGGTATTTAAGTGTTTATACTTTTCCCTTCATACTAGACCCGCTAGACCCATTTGTTTTGGATTTTTGCAAGAGATACAAGGTGTGCCTTGGGAAAGCACACCTGTCTCTTTGGAGGATCGTGATCCTCCTCCATTATTTTATGAATAACACCGAGTCTCATCGGTTCATCCTCGACCACTTGTTCCGTTTGTACAGTCCCCGAATTTTCCGAGGGGGATTAATCAAACTTACTCGCAGGGCCAACAAGGCCTCCTTTTTGAGTATTGACGAAGATTGAGACCGAGGCTGGCAGGGGCAGTTAATTCGGGTGAAGACTGAAGACTTGATCCCTTCCGAGTTCATGCGATTCCCCGAGAAGTGGAATGCATCTCGTAAGTGCATCCTTTCTTAAGTGTCAATTTTTCTTCATTTCCTTTCTCATCATTCGTATTTGTAGTTGTGCAGCTACTACCCGGGTTCCAAATGTGGTCCCCCAGCTCAAGGAGTAGATCGAACGCATCTGCAAATAGATGTCATACTTCGAGCGCTAATTGCACAAGCTTTCGAAGGGCCGATGGGAGACTCGTTCTCATGGTAAGGTTCTCCTTCGAATAGCTATTATTGTGCTCTTAACTCACATCATACTAACCTTTCTTCTTTCTTTTATAATTTTGCCTAAGACCACCGAACTTAGGCCTTTGGAAGGGGATGAGGACGCATCCTTGTCTGTTGATCCCTCTATTTCGGGACAACTGGGGCTGCCGCGGGGGAAAAGAAGAAGAGGAAAGGAAAATCTTCAGGCTCCCCGGGTTCCAAGGCAAATCCAAAGAAAAGGGTGGCTCGTAAGCCTAAGAAGAGTACCAGCTCCTGGGTGCCGGATTCTGACTCACTTCTCTGGCTCAGGGATGAGTCCGAATAAGATGACATTTTTATTGCCCAGGGATCGGCCCCTCCCCGGGAGCAGGCGGCAACCGAGGAGAAGAGCCATGAGGTCGGGCCCCTCCTAGTCCGAGAATCCAAAGTCGAGATGGAGATCGCGACCTCTCACAAAAATGCTCCTGCCTTGAAGGAGGTTGCTGGTGTGATTGACATCGTTGAGATGCCCTCCTACACCGATTCTATGCTTGACGAGGCCCAAGCGGGGAAAGAGAAATCAAGTGAAGGAGCACAAGGCGCAAATGACCCCCTCTGCTCCTTCTTTGATGGAGTGGACATGTCCAATTTGGACGATTTTACGGGGCTTGGCGACTTGGAGGTCCCAAAGAAGGATGTATCTTCGGAAGCAGGCGGGCCAAGTTCAAGCCCAAAATTGGTTAATCCGTTTCCCGCTCTGAGTGTGACCCTGGTCGTAAGAGATCGATTATTCTTACTGTCTCGGAGGATGCTCGGGTTCTATCCACTCCCGTGGGCATAACCAGCTACCTCTGATGCCTGGTGACCGAGGAGGACCAGGCAAAAATGAATGAGGTGGGCGTGTCGTATCTTTTCAATGAGGCGCAGCAGGCGTTGAACCCGGTAAGGCATCATTACGTCCTCTTGAACTTTACTCAGGTTTTAATGTCTCTCACGACTTTTGTTGTTTTGCAGGCCTCGACTTCACCACGAGAACTTCCTCCGATACCGTTCCGAGGTCAATCAACTCGAGTTCGAGCTCACGGAGCAGGCTCAAAAGAAGTATATGTATAAGCTCCTTAGCGAGCAGCAAGACGGGGCCATCAAGGACCTTCAGGCCGAGCTAGATAGGGCTCAGAAGGAAGCTTCGACCCTGAGGCGGGAACATGCCAACCTGGTCGAAAAGGTAATGGTCTTTGAAGTTAGAAACGAGGAACTAATCATGGTGGCTAACGACAAAACCTCGCCGGTCCAACAGAAGATCGACCAGATCGACCAACTCCAAAGTGAGATGAACGATATCCAAGCCATGGCCGATGGGTGGAAGAGTAAAATGGACCTGCTGGCTTCGTAGAAGGAAACTGCCTAGGCAAAGCTGGCATCGGTAGTGGTTCAACTTCGGGTGGTGAAGGATAAATATGACAAGTGGTCCCAGCTGAATGATGATCTCCAAGTATAGCTGAGCTTCGTTGTCGTAAAGCGGTACACCCTCGGTAGAGAGTACAAAGCAATAAAGTTCAAGTTGGACACAACCTCCGTCGATGCCGAAGAGATGGTGGCCCAGTACAAGGCCGATGTTGAGGCTTCTGAGACCCGCTTGAAGAAGAAGGCTGAATATATGAGGCGGTTGTCTCAAAGGGAGACCCTCGAAGAGATTCATGCCCGAGGCTTCGACCTGTCGGCCGAGATCAAGGAAGCAATAAAGCTTGAGGTCGAGGTGAAGAAACTTTTCAAGCTTGAAGGTGCCAAAGGATCCGAGGGTTCTGTGGGATCTGAAGGCTCCGACGGTTCTGGCGCCGAGTCGGCCCCGGTGAAGACCATGCATGAATGCCTTAGAACATTTTTAGTTTTTGTTTTGTGTATGTTTTTTGTTTATTTTGAGGCCGTTTTTGTTGGGCCTTTGTACATACATTCCATAATATATAAAATTTCCCTTTCTGGCAATATCGAGTCTCTACTTTTTTAGTATTTTTTCATAATTTCTATTCTTGCAAATGCCTTAGCATAGAATCAAATGTAGTAATAAGTCGTTCATTTTTCAGAGGTCCGAACAACTTTATTTTATCGAGGCTTTAAAAACTCGGTGTGACCGAAAGTTTTCCCAAGATGCTTAAGTGATTTTAGACGACGCTTTTGTCGAGGGTAACCTTTTAGCGAGTTGTTAATTTTATAAAGGCCTTATGTTCTGATTACGAGCTTCGGACGTCTCCGAGCCATTTTTTAGGATGGCCATAGACTTTTGTGTTTAGGCACTACCTAATAGGTTTTGTGCCTTCGGGATTTGGTAGCATGAGTTGCCCGAACCTTTTTTTCAGACGACAATCCCCGAGTAGGGGTAGACCTTGGGCTCGTTAGTCCCCGAATAGGGGTATCCCTTGGGCTCGATAGTCCCCGAATGGGGGTAGCCCATGGGCCCTTAGGATGTGTGTTCTAAGTGGCAAAAATGCGTAACAGTAAGGTGGAAACTTTCTTTCATTTCTGTTTGTAAAGTACATGATCGAAAGCGTGTAAAAGCTTGTATCATGGCTAAAGTGGCTTATGTGGGCACAGTTCACTTGACTGTTTGTCCCTTACAATAAATTCTAACCACCGAGCCTAAGTTATTCAAGTACCAAGTTTCATTCTTTCCTTGCTAAGAACCTTAACCAGAGGGTGATGGCCCCCAGTATTCGAGGTCGATCTTGAGAGGGCTCGGATACTATTAATGCACCCATTTACTCTATTTTAAGACCGGCCTTTGAATCTAAGTTAGTATAATTTACTGTTGCCTCGTTAAAAATCTTGCCGAAAAATCCATTTAGGACAAAATCGGTGCAAGGGAAAAAGAGTGCAATGCATGCTTTCATACCTAATAGTTACATTCTCCCTTGGCCGTTTCCTGCAAGTGTTAGTTCGATTCATAATATTATAAAAAAGTAAATGAGATCGTACCTTAGCAGTAATACCGCTTTAAGTATGTCATGTTCCAGTTGTTCGGTAGTTGTGCATCGTTTCCTGCTTCAAGTTTGTACGAACCTTTGCCAGTAATTCCGACGACTCGATATGGTCCTTCCCAATTCAATCCCAGCTTCCCCTTGTTCGGGTTTTGGGTGTGTAGTGTTACTTTTCTTAACACCAAGTCTCTGATCTTGAAGTGTCGAAGGTTGGCTCTTCGGTTATAATATCTTTCTATCTGTTGTTTCTGAGCGGCCAACCGGACTAGGGCGGCCTCACGCCTTTCATCCAATAGTTCCAGGTTGTTCTCATGACCTCACCATTCGATTCTTCGATCGCATATCGGAATCTGAGGCTCGGCACCGTAGACCAATAAAAATGGGGTGGCCCTGGTACTATACTTCGAAGTTGTACGGTATGCCCACAAGACTTCGGGCAGAATTTCCTTCCATTTCCCTTTGGTATCGATAAACCTCTTTTTCAGGTTTTGAAGTATGATCTTGTTTGTAGATTCTGCTTGTCCGTTTCCGCTAGGTTGATAGGGTGTCGATAGTATCATTTTAATCTTGTGGTCTTCAAAAAACTTGTTTACCTTGCTGCCGATGAATTGCTTCCCATTATCACACACGATCTCGGCTGCTATCCCGAACCGGCATATTATGTGGTCCCAAATGAAGCCAATGACTTCCTTTTCCCGTACTTTCTCAAATGCTTGAGCTTCGACCAATTTAGAAAAATAATCGGTCATAAACAATATGAATTGAGCCTTACCAGGTGCCCATGGCAGGGGACCGATGATGCCCATTTCCCATTTCATGAACGGCCATGGGGATAAGACTGAATAGAGTAGCTCTCCGGGTTGATAGATCATCGATGCGTGTCTCTGACAGCCGTCGCATCTTCGTACAAAGTCCTTTGAATCTTTCTCCATGTCAATCCAGTAATAGCCACCTCTGATTAATTTCTGAACCAAAGATTCTGCCCCCTGAATGGTTTTTGCAAGTGCCTTCGTGAACTTCTCTTAAGACATACTCGCTATCTCCCAGCCCCAAGAATATGGCGAGCGGGTCATCGAATTTTCTTCTGAACAGAGTCCCTTCGGACAGGCTAAACCCGACCGCCTTCGTGCACAGCGCTCTTGATTCTTTAGGATCCGAGGGCAACTTCCTAGTTTTCAAATAATCTATGTATTTGTTCCTCCAATCCCAAGTTAAACTTGTCAATTTTACTTCGGCATGGCCTTCTTCTACCACCGACTTCATGAGATGTACGATTGTTCTCGAACTAAATTCATTATCATCAATCGATGACCCCAAGTTAGCAAGAGAATTGGCCTCGCTATTTTGATCTCGGGGCACGTGTTGTAGGGTCCATTCCTTGAATTGATGCAGCGTTACCTGCAACTTGTCCAAATACCTTCGCATTCGTTCCTCTTTTACTTCGAATGTCCCATTGAATCGATTTACCATAAGGAGGGAATCACACTTAGCTTCGACCACCTCGGCCCCAAGATTTTTAGCCAACTCGATACCTACAATCATGGTCTCATACTCGGCCTCGTTGTTAGTCAATTTTATAGTTCTAATAGATTGCCTAACTACATTATCCGTAGGTGGCTTTAGCATGATGCCGAGCCCGGACCCCTTTGCGTTCGAAGCACCGTCCGTAAAGAGGGTCCAAAATCCCTAGGTAACCCCCGAGGTTAACAATAGTTCCCATTTGACTTCGGGTATTAAGGCTAGCATAAAGTCGGCTACAAAGTCTGCCAAAATTTGTGATTTGATGGCGGATCGGGACCGATACTCGATATCGTACCCACTAATTTTGAATGCCTATTTGGCCAACCGGCCCGAGATCTTGGGATTGTGCATGATGTTTCTCAGTGGGTAAGAGGTCACGACATATATGGGGTGACATTGAATGTATAGTTTTAACTTTCTAGAGGCGCTTAGGAAACTAGCACCAATTTTTCCAGGTGAGGATACCTTGTTTCGGCCTCGCCTAGAATTCTACTAACATAGTAAATAGGGAATTGCGTACCTTTCTCTTCACGGACCAAGACTTCACTTACCGCCTCATCGGATACTGACAAGTAAAGGTACAGCTGCCCATCCATCTTCGGAGTATGGAGCAGGGGCGGACTCGAAAGGTACCGCTTGAGTTCTTTCAAGGCTTGTTGGCACTCCGGGGTCCAAGAAAAGTTATTATTCTTCTTCAATAGTGAGAAAAACCGATGGCTTTTGTCTGAGGACCTCGATATGAACCGGCCCAAGGCGGCTATATGCCCGGTTAGCCTCTGAATGGCCTTGACACTGTCCACCACGGTGATGTCTTCTATAGCTTTGATTTTATCGGTATTGATCTCAATCCCTCAGTTGGCACCATGAAACCAAGGAATTTTTCGGATCCAACCTCGAATGCGCATTTTTCTAGGTTCAGCTTCATATTGTAGCTCTTTAATATGTCGAACGTTTCCTGCAAATATTTCAAATGGTTCTCTGCTCGCAGGAACTTGACTAACATGTCGTCAATATAAACCTCCATTGATTTTTCTATTTGTTCTTCGAGCATCTGGTTTACTAGGCGTTGATAAGTAGCTCCGACATTTTTTAACCCGGATGGCATTACATCATAACAATAGGTGCCGAATTTAGTGATAAAAAAAGTATTTTCTTGATCGCCCGGGTCCATCCGGATTTAATTGTACCCAGAATAGGCGTCGAGAAAGCTGAGTATCTCGTGCCCGGCCATCACATCGATCATGCGATCAATGTTAGACAAAGAAAAAGAGTCCTTAGGGCATTCCTTGTTCAAATCTTTGTAATCTACGCATATTCTCAATTTATATCCCTTTTTAGGCACTACCACTACGTTAGCTAACCAGTCCGGGTATTTAACTTCCCGAATGGAACCTATTTTAAGGAGTTTAGATACCTCGTCTTTAATGAATGCATGTTTGGCTTCGGACTGAGGCCTCCTCTTCTATTTAACTGAGTGGAACTTCGAATCCAAACTCAACTTATGAGTGGTTATCTCCTGAGGGATCCCTGTTAAATCAAGATGGGACCAAGCAAAACAATCCATGTTAGCCATAAAAAATTCAATGAGTTTTTTCCTGAGCTTGGGAGTTAATCCCGTGCCTAGGTATACCTTTTGATCGGGCAAGTGTTCGATCAATATGACTTATTCCAGCTCCTCGACCATTGATTTGGTGGCATCGGAATCATCAGGGGCGATGAACTATCTAGGGACTCCATAATCATCACCCCCATATGTTCCCACTTCTCCGGTTCGATCGGGGCTGGTATCAGTGATTGCTATTTAGTTTTTTCCTTCCTAATCAATTCCGTATTCTTTGATGTCGAGAGCACGGGCACCGGGATCACCTTGTTGACTGCGAACATTTATTTTTCGGCCGGCTGTTCTCCGAATACTGTTTTGATTCCTCCCGGAGTAGGGAATTTTAACGCCTAGTGTAAGGTCGAAGGTACTGCCCTCAAGTTGTGAGCCCACGGTCTTACGAATAGAGAGTTATATCTCATGTCCCCTTCGATCACATAGAACTTTATTTCCTGAATGATCCTGGTGGTGTTCACAGGTAGGGTTATCTCTCCTTTAGTGGTTTCACATTTCATGTTAAACCCGTTCAGACTACTAGCACTATTTGATCTTGTAATCCCAACTGCTCTACGACCCTCGATCTGATGATGTTGGCCGAGCTACCTGGATCAATCAACACACGTTTAACTCGTGATTTGTTTATAAGTACGAAAATTACCAATTCATCGTTATGAGATTGTACGATCCCCTCTGTATCCTCATCGCTGAATGAAATGGTTGCTTCCGAGATAAAATCTCCGGTGAGCTTCTCTCTTATGATCGACACTTTAGTGCGTTTTATCACAGGCCCTTGAGGGACATCGACCCCTCCAATGATCATGTTGATGACGTGTTCCTCTAATTCAGTCTGTTTGTTGGCATCCCTATTTTTGAAGTGGTTTTTGGCTCGATCACTTAGAAATTCTCACAGGTGTCCGTTATTAAATAACCAACAAACTTCTTCTCTCAATTGTCGGCAGTCCTTGGTCCTTTGTCCATGAGTGCCATGATACTTACACATCAAGTTAGGATCTCTTTAGGTAGGATCGGACTGCAATGGTCAAGGCCATTTAGTCTCTATGATGCACCCGATGGCAATTATGATGCTGGCTGCATCGACGTTAAAGTTATACTCTGATAATCTTGGAGCTTCCCATCCCCCGAGCGGACTGTCGAACCCATTTTTGCTCATCAGGCCTCGGCTATTGGGCCCTCGATTGCTTCTCCTTTCGTTCCTTGTAGAGTTGCGCCTCGACCCGTTTCCCCCTCGATCTGCAATATATTGTTGATACCGATCTCGGACCAGCCTTGATTCATGATCGATGACTCTCTTAGGCATGTCTTCATTTTTTATGGGATAAACGGACTGGGAAGTGGCCCCGAGCTAACCATCCTCGACTCTGATTTTTGACTGCTACTTGTTGTGGACATCGGCCCAAGTTATCGACGGGTGCTCTACCAAATTTTGTTTTAACTACTGCGAAGTCAGGGAGCTTCGGGGGTTAAGTCCTTGAGTGAATGTCTGAATGGCCCAATCATCCGCAACCGTAGGCATATCCATACGTTCCATTTGAAACCTTGACACAAACTCCCTAAGCATCTCGTTGTCGCTTTGCTTAACTTTGAAAAGGTTCAATTTTCTGGTCTCAACCTTGATGGCCCTGGCATGAGCTTTTATAAAAGCATCCGCGAGCATAGCGAACGAATCAATGGAGTTTGGGGTAAGTTATGGTACCATATCATCTCTCTTTTTTACAGAGTTTTCCCAAACTTCTTTAATAACACCGACTCGATTTTGTCGTCTTCCAAGTCGTTACCTTTGATGGTGCATGTGTAATAGGTGACGTGCTCATTTGGATCCGTGGTTCCATTATATTTTGGAATGTCAGGCATATGAAACCTCTTCGGGATTGGTTTCAGTGTCGCGCTCAGAGGGAAAGGATTTTGGACAAATATCTTAGAGTCCGGGACTTTCAATATCGGAGGCGCTCCTGGGATTTGATCAACTCGGGAATTGTATGTCTCTACCTTCTTATCATTTGCCTCAATTTTCTTTTCACCAGATTCCACTCGTTTCATTAATGAATCTAGCATTTTCATCACTTCAGGGCTGACACCGGACTCAGCTTTGCCCGGCCTTTTGGTGATCTGCTCATTTCTTCGGGTTTTTTTCCGGGGCGATTCGGGCTCAACTCTGCTGGGGGCGCGGCTTTGGTTTTGCAGTTGCGCTATCGCCGCCTCCTGAGCATGTAGCATTTCGAAGATCAATCGTAGACTGACCCCGTCGCCTTCGCCTTCGGGTGCTCCCTGAGCCGTTGGTTCGGCTCCTCCACGAACGTTATTTTCGGGGTTAGTAGGAAGGTTGTCGTCGATGGCCACATATGAGTTAGTATCGACTGGGCCTACAACTGGGACCCCGTTGGGATCAGTAGGAGGCACCTCATTGCTAGGCACCAGATTGTTGTTTTCGCCATAATGGCTAGATCCATCCTCAACGTTCAAGTGAGCGGATTGAGAACTTGACATTTTTAAGCTGAGATGAAATTTAGACCTTAAAGAACAAGTGTAAAGTAGAGTGCATTATGGAGATTTGTATCAAACCATCACTATTATCCTTAGCCCCACGGTGGGCGCCAAACTGTATACCCTTAAAAATGGATAACAATTAAATTTATATGCGATTTTAATGATATGCAGACTTATTTAATACAAGTGATCAATAACGTTAAATAAGTGAATTAAAGACAACCAGTTATGATGTTAGGTCCGAGCTCGAATATGAGCTTAGGTATTGTTCTGCCCTCAATTCGAAACCAATTACTAATGAAGAACTATGAGCAAAATAAGAATTTTGAATAACTTTAGAGGTAGAGAAAACAAGTGTATATTGTCTTGATATGCGTGTTACTATGTGTGTATTGAGCAATAAACTTTCCCTTTATGTAGTAGAGGAGTTTTACCCCAAGTACAATTCTAAAAAGGGTAAAAATCTTCTTTTTCGTTAATCACTTATCCGTTGTCGATATGGGCCGAGACCCACGCCGTGATATCTGGTTGGGCGCGGGTATCACGGCCCTTCGTTAGCCATGTACAACCGTTTGGTTATGCCTTCCGAGGTCTTGGAGCCCGAACTGGATTCCGGGGGCGTTGTCTCGATGGCCTCGGTGGTAAGCGCTTCATTCGAGCCTTAGTACGAGAGGTTCTTAGCTTCAATTCTGTTTCCATGTAGTTATGTCCTTGCTTTATTTGCCCCGCCGAAAAATCGGGGTGCTCACTAACCCCGGTTTTACCTGTATACAGTTCTAAATTAATTTTTTGATTCAGTATTTGAAAGTAAGAATTATTAATCTATAATAGCGAGAGTAAAATAAAAGGAGAAACTATTTTTAAATAGAGAGCGTGACTGTGATGATTGACGACCTTATAGATAAAATCGCCTACTACTACATATTGAAAAGGGACTAACCACGGCAATTTGCTTCTTCCTAGATGTAATGACACACTACCATTAGGCTAGTATGAAGTATGTCTTTACAATCGACTGCATATTGGAAACAAATAATTATTTTTAGATTCAAAAAATCTTCTTTCTTCCCCGGCTTCCTCCTTGTATAGAGAAAATAAATGGACGAGCAATTTGAAAATTTTAGTGCATGATAAAGAAAAGAGAAAAGAATAATGGATACCTAGTCTTAAGAAGCAACAACAACAACAACCCAGTATAATTCCACTAGTGAAATCTGGGGAGGGTATTGTGTACGCAGAACTCACAACCTCTTGGTTGGAAGTGGAGGGTACTCACCACTAGAGCAACTCACTCTTGTCGAGAAGGTTTATCATTAAAGTTTACAAGAATCATTCTACTGTAATGTGTTACCAAGATAACTACTCGTTTTCAGAATAATTTTCTCTCTCTTTTTATAAGTAATTGTTTTCAGAGATAGATGGACCGGGGACAACAAAAAAGGAAGAAACGGCTGAGAGTATGATCTGGCAATTAAGTGGTATAATATGAAATTGCATTCTCCTCAGTAATTATTTGCACAGTGTAGAATGAATATGCGATACAACTTTTCAAAAAAAAAAAAAAAAAAGGGGGTGGGGGGTGGGGTGATGGAGGATCAGAGAGAGAAGAAAGAAAAGGAAAAACAAAAGATACAAGGAAACCGAAATTAGCCTCTAGAAGGTTTATTAATGTTGAAAATAAATTATTGGAGCGTCGACATAAATCAGAATGGAATTGGATTGTAGTTTAATTGTTTATTGAATTGGAAAATGACATTAAACGTATATAACATGCATTAATGACTGGATGACATGGAGTTATGGAATCCCTGCGAAACATTCAAAAGAGAAATTGACATTAATTATCAGGAGTCGTCTGTCCAAGATTGAATTATACTAAAACGACTTAGCCAAAGCAGGTTGGTGATGATATCTAGATTAGACGCAACAGAGTTGCCAAAACTCACTGCGTCTATAGTTAATTATAGTTTGGACCATGTGTGCGTCTAAACAATATTGACGCATATATAAAAAGTAGAATTCACTCCCCTTTTAAGTCTTGGCTGAGCTAAGAAATTACTAAAGCCAAACTTTTGAGAATTTTATGACAAGATTTAACTATTCATAGGACGAATATATTGAGCTGTTTCCAAAATCTTTTGGTGACAGCGCAGGCTCTATGATAGTAACTCTCTAACTACAAGGTACGTTCTCACTTCTTTCTTCCACAAGAACTCTTCAAACTCTTTTGGAATAATGCAACTCTCACCTACATCTGTTTTTTTACAAAGCAATACAACCAAGATACAGCTCATTTCAATAATACATGAGAAAATTGTAGTATATATTATGGTCTTACTAATCAGTAAAGCTTTTATTAATTATTGGTCAAGATCTCTGACTCTAAAGTTTTATCTGCTCTGAACCATGTTGTAAGCTATCTGTTAATATCAACTACTGCTGAGTTTTATTAGTATTAATTTACTAGAGGCAACTTAGATAAGCGCGCTTTAGTTGGTACTCATGTTTCAATTCTTGTCATCGTTTTGACTTAAGTTTTTACATGGATAAAGTTGGACACTTGGACTTGGATTTCTTTTGTACGTCGTAATTGAACCACAGATATAGGTTGGACCAACCCAAGTTCAAAGTGGGATATTTTAAATTTTTATTAAGGGTTAAAAGTTGAATATTGTATATGCATGTAGCCAGAGGCGGATCCAAAATTTAAGGCTTATGGGTTCCTACCGTAATTTCAAATTAATATGCAATAATAATTGGGTTCACAATTAGATATTTAGAAATATTTAGTAAATTTCTTAATATAAATACAGGGTCTACCCAAGAGTTACTGGTTCCCGATAACCCATATACAATGCTCTAAGTCCGCCATGCAAGCTTCGCTTCAAAAAGGAGTTTACCATTTGGAATGATACATGCATGTAACAACGTTTGTGTAAATTACAAGAAAGAAATCAGTATATATCAAAAAATGAGGGTTCATCTGGATAGTGGTACGGAGTTTGATCTTCCCCTAGAAGCATCTCGTTTATCCACCAAACTAGTTATAAAAATGACGTTCTTGTATAGACTATATATAAGATAGGTCGTTGTACTTCCTCTCTAGCTCACTAAATATATACACTTAAGTACAAGAAATGAGATAGAGAGATAAAAGATTGTGGGGGAAATGGCGGAATGGCTGAGAATTATGGTGGTGTTGGCTCTCTTGTGGCCAGTGTTGGTAGAATGCAGAGGCAATATCCGTCATTATAAATTCAATGTAAGTTCATTCTACATGTACCAATCAATAGTTTTGCAAATTACATAAGCACAAAAGGTAAAAACTTTCCGAAATAGGGTGCAACTAAGTTTTTACCTTGACAAAATTATACACTAACAATATAAATTTATCATTATAATTTAACATATTATAACAGTTTGTTTGCCTTATTGTTTATATTATTAATTTCAACTAATAAGGACAATTACACGTGTAGTTATTTTTTTTTAAGTGACACAATAGTATAAAAATTATTTATTTATCCTCTTACCAAATCATGAGGGGTTAAGGTTTTCCTAGTCTTGAAAGTATAAAAATGGTACTACTTATTGGAGGTAATACATAAAGTTCGCAGGAACAGATTTCAATGAATATATTGACTTATGAAGCGAAAGATTATCATCAATTTTCATTATTATTAGTTCATTATTTTCCTAGTTTAACCCATATTTACCTGAAATATCTATGGAAAGAAATATGTCAATATAAAGCAGCATGCATGTGCATCTTGATTTTGCGTCAAACACAAAGGTGAATTCTGATGCAAGATTAACTGATGGAATGTCATTTTCCAAAATATTTGGTAATCATGCAAAATGTGGTTCTTCATTTTTTTTTAAAATATTTTCGATTGGGTACATTAATATAAAGTCTAAATTGCGTTTGTAGCGCACAAGACACTGTCTTGATCATTCTCTTCCTATCCCTATCAACCCCTGTCAAATTCTCTGCATTCCTAAACAAACCCACAAATCAATAAAGTATATATGTGGCAAACATGTCAACAATATAGTAATATTTATCATTTTACAATACTACTTTATCACTTTACAAAATCTCATTTGATTAATTGCTGAAATGGAAAGATTAAAATCTTTCAAAGGATCAGTGATCATCACAAAACTCATAGATTAAATTGAAAATTGATATAGCTAAAGACTGTATGAATTAAAATCTCTTATACTTCTATTTTTCTTTCTCTGGTGTGGAAGTTTGGCTAACAAGCTAAATATACATTTCAAGAAAGGTAACAATACATTTCATAAAAAGATTTAAATTATATAAACTGACAGTATAAAGAATTTTTATACAGTCAAGATATTATAGCAATGCTATTTATCTTATTTTTTAGATTAGTATATATCAAGCTTCACTTTAAACAGTTACCTCCTATATATCGAGGTTGATTTTACTTGATATATAGTATAAAAAAATATTACACTATTGGTGCATGAAAGTTAAACTCCGATATGATTGGTGAGATTTTGTAATGCAGGTGGTGATGAAAAATATAACAAGATTATGCTCAACTAAAGCTACTGTAACAGTGAATGGAAAATTTCCTGGTCCAACTATCTATACCAGGGAAGATGATACCCTACTTATCAAGGTCGTTAACCAAGTTCATTATAATCTCACCATCCACTGGTTAGTTCTCTATTACAACTATTTCTATCCTACATTTTTTGTTAAAAAGGAAAACAACCATTTTCTTTGTGATTTTCCTAAAAAAATGATGAACAGGCATGGTGTCAAACAAATAAGGACAGGGTGGGCTGATGGGCCAGCTTACATAACACAATGTCCAATACAGCCAGGGAAAAGCTATGTCTACAATTTTACAGTCACAGATCAGAGAGGAACACTATTTTGGCATGCACACATTCTCTGGCTCAGGGCAACTGTCCATGGTGCTATTGTCATTCTCCCTAAGCTTGTTTTTCCCTACCCATTCCCTAAGCCCCAAAAGGAAATTCTGATCATTTTAGGTAATGTTTTGTCATACCATTTTTTATTTATTGTAAAATGAATAACCTAGTTGAAACATTCTTTGTTTGGAAGTCATTATCCCAATGGTCGGCTACCTATTGTCAGAGCAGCATCACATGTGTATTTGGTGTATAACCTCAACAGTATCTTTCACTGGAATCCCAAATCGACAACTAATTTGGTGGCTCAATTGGCAGGTGAATGGTGGAAGTCAGATGTTGAAGCTGTAATTGATGAAGCAACAAAATTAGGTTTGCCCCCTAATATTTCTGATGCTCACACCATCAATGGCCTTCCTGGTCCTCTCTCAACCTGCTTATCACAAGGTTAAATTCATGTCATTTCCTTTCTAGCATTCTTGAGATTTTGGACTATTGCCTTCTTTTTCTGTTTGTAACATATTTTGGATTAAAGTTATATATATTGCAGTGTAAATTTTTTTAACACTATTAGTAGTTTAACATGTGATAAAAAAAGTTAGTTATTATATTTACTAGGTCAGCTGCTTATGCTTGTCATACAACTTTATTTGTATTTACTTTATAAGTGACTTGATATATTTTTAGACAAGTTGGTACATAAATGTTTTTTTGTTCAATGATCCACAGAGGGATTCACTTTCCTAGTGGAGCCAGGCAAGAAGTACTTACTGAGAATAGTCAATGCTGCACTGAATGAAGAACTTTTCTTTAAGATTGCTGGCCACAAGCTAACTGTGGTTGAAGTAGATGCTTCCTATGTTAAACCCTTTAAAACTGAGACCATTTTAACAACTCCAGGGCAGACTACAAATGTCATTTTATCAGCTGATCTTGAAAGTGGCAAATACTTAATGGTAACATCAGCATACATGGATTCTCCTATCTTAGTGAATAACAGAACTGCCACTGCTACTTTACAATATAGAGGCACCAATACTTCTTCCACCACAACAACTTTAACCGTGCCGCCGCCTACAAATGCAACCCCTATTGCAATTAAATTTATGGACTCTCTCAGAAGCTTGAATTCAAGAAAATATCCAGCAAAAGTCCCACTGAAAATTGATCATTCTCTTTTTTTCACCATTAGTCTTGGACTCAACCCTTGTGAATCATGTTACAGAGAATTCCGAATTGTGGCAGCTATCAATAATGTTACATTTGTTATGCCAAGTGTGTCACTACTTAATGCACATTTCTTCAATAAAAGTGGAGTGTTTACTGATGATTTCCCTGGAAATCCAGCATATACATTTGACTACACAGGGATTCCACCAGAAAACTTGAGGACAATGGAAGGGACTAGGCTATATAGACTTGCTTATAATTCTAATGTCCAATTAATAATGCAAGATACAGGATTGTTGAGTCCTGAGAACCATCCAATGCATTTACATGGCTTCAATTTCTTTGTGGTTGGAAGAGGCAGAGGAAATTTTGATCCAAAGGAAGACCCTAATAAGTTCAATCTTGTTGACCCTGTTGAGAGGAACACCATAAATGCCCCTTCTGGTGGTTGGGTTGCTATCAGGTTCACGGCAAATAATCCTGGTAAATTATTCTAGAAATAAAGGCTCTTCGTTATTTAAATTGACAGTATAAAGAACTTTTTCACTATTAGTATATTTTAACCTGTTATAACAAGTTACATGCCTTACGTTTCAAGTTGATGATACCATTTATAGAGAACTGTTACGTATAGTTATCTTTTAAATAACCGAATTATGGGAAAATTATCTTACAGTTAAAAGGTAAAAATTATGTTGTTTGAACTGATTTCAACTTTGTAATCTTTTTATTTCTTTGGGTTGATTTTTATAGGGATTTGGTTTCTCCATTGCCATTTGGAGGTGCACACAACATGGGGACTGAAGATGGCTTTTGTGGTTGATAATGGAAATGGCCCTGAAGAATCTCTTTTACCTCCTCCCATAGATCTTCCAACATGTTAAGATTTCCTATCATTTATGTGTATATATTTTCAGAGTAATCCACTGGTATGAGTTGTTTGAGCAAGCAAAAAGAGCTTCTATGAGTAAACAGTTTGCTTTTCAAGAAGAAAATAGGTTATAATATCATAGGGGACAAGTTTGTATGAAAGTAATTTTATGATAATGTTTTATGAGAAAAGCTGTAAATTATAAATGAGATATGTGTTCACCGTGTTCTTTGCTATTACATTTCTTGCATAATGGCTGGGTCCTTTTTTTTTTTCTTTTTTCTTCTTTTGGGGGGACCTAAAATGGGACTTGTAGGAAATAACATAGACTATGTTTCTCCAATTGTTGCGTAACACTAGTGAATATTGTAACTTAAAATAGAACATTTTATTTGTGGTCGAGTGGCTAAATGTGTCAAAGAGAAAATGACCATTTATAGCCCCTCAAAATTTTAACAGCCCATGTTTTTTCCCATTGACACAAAAAGTCCCTCCGGTCCAAACAAATTATATTTAATAGTCCGAAATGTCTATTTTATATATTTTTTTTGTATAGTGACAGTCTATTTTGTATATTTTTTGTATAGTGAAAGTCTATTGTATATAAATTGTATAGTGACAATCTATTTAGTATATTTATTGTATAGTGATAGTATATTTTGTATATTGACAATCTATTTAGTATATTTTTTGTATAGTGACAGTCTATTTTTATATATTTTGTATAGTGACAGTCTATTGGTTATAAATTGTATCGTGCATTTTGCAGTGTATCCCTAGTGTATCATTAATGTATCCCGGGCACTTTTATCTATCTAAGGTGTATAGACTATTGTATCGATGTATAAAAGTGTATATATTATTGCACAATATATAAAATTTGTATATAAAGTGTATCCCTAATGTATCCCTAATGTATCCTTAATGTATCCCCGAGCATTTTTGTGTATCCAAAATGTATAGACTGTTCTATGATGTATGTGTGTGTGTGTGTCTATATATATATATATATATATATATATATATATATATATATATATATATATAACTTTATAATGTATAAAAAATGTGTGCGTGTATGTATTATACTAAATTTTTTATTTCACTCTCGATGAGATAATTTATAATCACAAAAAAATTTATGACTTATTCATGACCACTAATTTCAAGATCTTATTTTCTCTTTCAAGCTCCGAAATTGGAAAAAAAAGAATAAAGAAAATTGAGCTTACATATGCCGAGTAGAAGATTCATACATGATAGCACAACATTACAGTCTCTGCAGCGTGTAGCCTAGTTTGATAGGTACTTGTTTTGGGGACAGTACAGTTGGCACACTGTACTGTGTACATTTTTTGTCCAAATTGATACGTGGCAATTCTGAGGTGTTAGTATTCACTCTGCCACATGACATTATGCTCGCATTATCTCTTGTCAGCTCTTTAATTTGCTCATCTAATTCTTCTGCGCCTAACAAAACGTGTACTTACGGAAAATTTGAACCGTGAAAAAAAGAAAGAGAAGTAAAAATAGTCTGCATACGATAAGTTTGGGCTAGCCGGTATAATTAGTTTGGGGTTATGAATTGTCTGACTAATATTTATGGCTACTGGATGCTATTTGTTTTCTCCGACGTGAATTTCCTCCTTTTTAAAGCCCACTTTTATGTCATCTCATACTTGACCCAGTAGGCTGCCATGAACACAATTTTGGGTCAATCTTTAGATTTGGTCCAATTTTGTAGGGCCTTATAGTTGAAGATATGGGTCATTTCATCACTTGGCCCAATTAAGGGCAAACGATTTGATGCATGTTAAGAGGTAAAAATTGCACGGGGCACCCTATTTGGTCGCTCCCATTTAACCTGTACTCACTTTTTAATTTTTTTTTAACTAGTACCTAAAGTTTAAACAATTTCAGACCTTTTTTCCCTCTTTCTTCTTCTTCTTCTTCTTCTTCTTCTTCTTCGGATGACAGTGATTTTATATGATGTTTGTGAACATATTTTAAGGTAGTTTATGATATTTTACAGTGGTGAGCTATTGTGGCGCTTTATTTTTTACTATTGCTTAGGGTTTCTTCTTCTTCTTTTTCTTAATTGCAAAATAGGTTAGTTAGATTTATTGTTGTTTTGATAAATTAATGATTGGGTTTGTTCTTGATAATATTTGGAGGTTATGTTTCAAATTTGAGCTCATTTGGAGTAGATTTAGATGCTAAATCGTATATTGGATTGTTAAAATTCGAAGAACAAATTTTTGTTTCTGAGCAATTTGCACTTTAGGCCCATTTGGTCTTAAGTGCATGAAAACGTTAGTTGCACTTCAGACCTATTTGGCCTTAAGTGCATCTGAAGTGTAATTTTTTCACTTCAAACTTATTAACCCTAAGTGCATGAAACCATTGGTTGCAATTTAAACCTATTTGGCCTTAAGTACAACTGAAGTGCAATTTTTTCACTTCAAACTTTTGGCGTGAGGTGCATGTAGCCATTGCTTGCACTTCAGACCTACTTGGCCTTAAGTGCATCTGAAATGTAATTTTTTTACTTCAGACCTCTCTGATCTTAAGTGCATGAAAATATGTATTGCGCTTAAGACATATTTGGCCTTAAGTGTATTGCACTTCAAATTAATTGGCCTTAAATGCATTGCATTTCAAACTAATTTTTTTTAACTCAAGAACTAATAAGTTTGAAGTTGATTGTAAAGTAATAAACTTACAAATATTTCTTTGCAAAGTGAGTATAACTTCAGTACCGGAGTATAGATACAAAAGCCTCGGTCAAGAGCATGACTTTTAAGTGTTAGGTTAATGTTGTTCTTAAAATGGAAATTGGACTTGGAGATGGACAAAGCATAAGCTACGTGTCATGAATTTGTAAGTGTACTATGCTTTAATGCACTTTTGTTTTCTTAAGTTCTAAGAGAAATATTCCGCCGTTTTGTGGGGTGGGGGTTGGGGGTGGGGGGTGGGGGAATCCGAGATTGATGTCCACTTTGTTTGAGTTGTTTTGGTTATTTTAGTCACGGTTTTAGATTGAATATCTTCTTCATCAAAATACTTGTTTTATTTTTATTAAGTGCTTTTTTGTTGAGCTAATGACTATTTACCCCTTCGAAGGAACTGCTTATTTTAATCAATTATTTAGCAATGAACTATTTGTCCCCATGTTTATGTATAGTTGTGGAGTAAAAAGATTAAAGAGTTTATGTTTGGTGCATTCATAATATAATTTTATATACTATGAAGTTAAGTTGACCTACAACAATATATAACTCTCCATATTAAGTCTCGTACTATAATCTATAAAATAAAATGATAACTTGATATAAGCAATCCTACAAACAAGGTATATAACTTAAAGCACTAAGGAGTTGTTTAATTTCAAATAGGATTATCCTTAGATTAATAATTTTAGTATTTTAGTTCTGTAATTGTTAACCACACTCTATATGAGATAGTTAATACCTAAATTTTAGAATAAAACATATACTAGTAGTTAATACTCATAACCTAATATATTAAAAAAAAAATACAATCTCAATACTAGGGGTGTATATAGGTCGTGTTGGTTCAAATTTTTCAATTACCAAATCAAACCAATGGTGTCGGATTTTTAAAGTCAATTTTTGAATCTCGGGCTTTTTGATTTTTTTCGGACTTTTGAATTTTGTCCGGTAAAGTCTTCATAGCAAAAAATATGTAACTTGTGGTCTAAATATTTCTTAAGTCCTAGTAAGATACAACTATATAATGTATTTTTCAAGAAAATAACACAATAATATGAAATAAGTTATAGCATTATACTAAAATATTCAATAACAAAGATAATTTAAAATTACATAAAGTAAATATTGCTAATTAAAAATCTATAATGAAAATTAGCATAATTAAAAATACTATATAGGTCATACTAAAATAAGTATATCTAATAAGTATTATTAGTTACATAACTAAGCACTAAAGAAAAAGATAAACTAAGTTATGCATTTTCATTATAAACCAATGTAAAACTAAAAATAGATATCCAACACTATCATCATTCCTAGTGTTGAATTGAATTTTTTTTGTTAGTATTAGTATTGATTTGAACTTTATTTGAGTTACTATATTTATTAGCTATAAAATTTATTTACCGTTCAAGAATGTTAAGTCCAAACTTGAAATAATACGTTAAAAGATAAAATTGTAAAAATGTTTAAGAATTATTTATAAATTACATTACAATAAATATTTATATGTATATAATATTTTTAAATTTTTTATAAATATACTATCAGGTTGTGTTACATACCAAAGCAGTTAAGGGCAATAAGAGTCATTGTAAGTAGTTAGTAAGTGGCATAACAGTCTTTGTATTCAGAAAGTTAGTTGAAGTTAGTTGGGCGGCTGAAGGTAGTTAGGGGGTGGTTAGGACCTGTTAGAGGGATCTTAATAAAAGGGAAACACCACCTGATTTGAAGGGATATTCCGAATAATAAATAATAACTCTTCTGCTCTAAACTCCTAAATTCTAGAACCTTCTCCTATGAAGATTGTTCAAAAGCCATTCCTACTCTTGGTTTCTTAGATCTCAGCAGAATTGTATTTAATTTCGATTAAGCACACAACATTGGTATCAGCACGGCCGATTTTGGGAAAGTAATCATGCCGGAGACGACGACCAGAAACGAGGAAATGAGACGTGAACTGGATGAGCTCTATGAGCAAATACGATCAATTGGAGAAAACATGAGGAACAAGTTCGTACGACGGGAGAAAAGTGATCGGGTCCAAACCTACACCACTATTGAGTAGCGAGGATGGTCGATGCAGTTTTACCCAACAAGGTCAGGATCGATTTCCACAGGGAGTTAATTGATTTGGAATTAGGTTTATATGTAAATCTAGATGCGTGTGTTGCTCCTAATTGCACTTCCAAACATGATGGGGTCGATTCTACTTTTAATTCTATTCTATTCTATGCAATGATTAAAGCTAAGTACAATATTTTTTATGCTGGTTTTCAACTATTTAAAAGGATTAGGGTAGTGACTTTCGCCTAGGTGGACATCTAACGGGTAGTAAGAATCTAGGATAATCTTGATTAATTTGGGATCGTAATATAGCCATCACACCCAAGTACTCACTATATATCTCTCGATAGTTTGAGTGATTTTGCCCAATTTGGCTTTCTCAAGTCCCACTGGGTATTCATGCAAGTCATGTGATAATAGCTCAAGTCGGGTATTACTATCTCTAGGTTTAACCCTTTAATTGGGGCTATCAATTTCTTGAGTTCACCCCAATTCCTTGTTAGCCTAGTTTTCCCACACTTAATCCCTCTTTCTCAATAAGAGACCAAATCATAAAGGTATGAATCAGTGTTTGCAACCACTAATTCTATAATTCTAGCAAGAACTAAGCTAAATATCACTAACCCATAGACATTCAAGCCCTAAAATTCAAGACCCATTAAATACCCACACTAAGGTTGAGTCACAACCCTTGCTATGAGTCTAGACACTCATAATAATAGCAGAAATCAAGGATAAGGAGAAGATATACTCTATAATACTAAATTTAAAGATGAAAATCTAATGTTATAAAGTAAATCTTGTACAAAATTTCCCAAAAAGGTAAACCTTGTCGTCTCACGTACTCAGCAAAAATATAACATCACCTAAAATTGACAAAAAGATCTATTTATACTAAGCTGAAATTTTCGGACAAAAATACCCCTACAGAAGTTTCGCGGCCGCGTAATTCTGACCGCGTCCGCACACTTGCTTTCGCGGCCGCATAATTCTGATCCCGGTCCGTGTTTCTTCATATCTGGATCTAGCTTGAATCTTGTTTTGTGGACCGCGTAATTTCTACCGTGTCCGCGTGAGAGACTTTCGCGGCCGCATAATTTTGACGCGGACTGCCTTTCTCATTTTTGCTTGAATTATGCACTCTCTGAACCTTAGCAACCACGGTCCGCAAAATTGCCATCGCGGTCATGCTGGTACTTTCGCGGCCGCATCTTCTTCTCGCGGTCCGCGTTCATATTTGTGCCCAAAAACCTCTCTCTGATTCTTCATATCGCGGACCGTGAAATAATGGCCACGTCCGCGTTGATACTTTCGCGGCCGGACTTATTTGTCGCGGTCCGCGTTCCACACCTCTTGGCCCAGTTTTGGTTTTCGTTCAAGTTTTGACTCCTTTATGAGTTGATTATGGCTCCTTTGGCTCATTTTGAACAATCCCTACAAGCAAGCATATTAAGTTAGTTTTCGGGAATACCTTCACGCATTTGTTTTGCCCAAAACACAAGTAAAAGAGAGCACTTAATAGGCTAAAATCCCTACTTATCAACTCTTCCAAACTTAAGCTTTTGCTTGTCCTCAAGCAAATAAGATAATTCCCACCTCCACAAGAAAAAGAAAAGGATATTTCAGCTGACCTAAGGTGACTTCATCAGGCATCAATTGGGACTAACAATTACCCTCAACATAAATGAATTATCAACAGCGTCGTGTTATGCCCTTTTGAGTTCCATAGTTCTAATGTGACACTAGATCATCATGAGTTGACCCAATTCATCAAGGAAGCTCGCTCTCTCACGTAGGTCATTGTGGATCCCAAACTCCTCCTCCTCTACTCTCCATGAGGAAATCTCACTTTTTAGAATGTAACCCTCAAAACAAGGATTGTGAAGAAGTGCGCTCATCACTCTCAAAAGAATGCCACAAGTCCGGCTCTAAGTACCAAAAGCTTGCCCTTTATGTAAATCACCACTAATGTAAGCTCACTCAACTTGAAATCATATAGGGCTTTAGCAGGGATGTAATGAAAGCTTTTGGATCAAGGTAGGACATAACGAACTATGATGGTTTCATCTTTCCTTAAGCACTCCATTTTCTCATTTCGGCTCATACTGTCTTGACTTTTTGAGTCATTTTTCTTTTTCCTTAGGGGAACTAGAGAGACAAACCGTCACTCTTTCTTACTCATGATAATAATTTTTCTCCTTTTCTCATCATTCCTTGCCTTTCATCATTATGTTCTATGAATCTCTTCAACCTTCTCTTTCTTTTTGACGTATTTCTTTTTGGCTTTTCTTCTTTTTCTTTGCCTTTCCTTTTTCAACAATTCTTTTTATTCTTTGAACCTTTTATCACTTTCAATTTACTCGTCTCTCCCCCAAACTTATGCTTTTTCCAATTGTTCATCATGAATGCTAAGGAAAGATTGGGTGCCAAAAGAGGGTCATTATTGGATGGATAAAGGCTTGAAATGTGGCTATTGAATGAAAAAGGATTAAGATCAAAGGAGTTGACTAGGGATATCATATTGGTAAGCTACGAAAGCTTTCAAAGTTCAACTTGGACCAAGGAGAGCCTACAATCATTTCTCAAGTCAAGCTACACTTAGAATTTCACCTAGACAAACATTCAGGGCAAGTTCTAGACTTATTGGCACGGGACTTGGACTTGCAATTCAATACCTCACCTTTCAAGCCGCTGGATTGTTAAAGAGAACAGAGTCGAGGGCCCACAACAACCCTAGCTAAGATTGAAAATCACAAATGGCTCAAGGAAACCACTCGATGATTGTTTTGGACAACACAAGAGTCTAAAGGTCATAACTAGAGCTAATATTTGCCAATAAACTTGTCTCTAACCATGAGGTCGAAGGTAAATGTGTTAGTACCGAGTAAAGCTTGCTTGAGACACATTTATTCATTACTACTACTATATATACCAAAACAAAAAGGAAACGGACTCGATCCCTTAAGAAGGTTGTCACGCCATCCATCGTTGGGAAAAGCCGTCCGGTTCACACAATACCCACCTTTAGAAAGAACCGTGGCATTAAGAAAATCAAAGGCTTATTGATCATGCAGAATGTAAAAAGAATCTAAAAACTCAAAAATAAGCTACTAAAGGAAATAAGAAGCTCAGCTATTAAGGAAAAATACGAAAGAAGTTATGGAGTAAACTACGGAAAGTAAAATGAATATGTACAATAATGGAGTGACACGAATATAAAAACAAAATGGAAATGAATATCTACATCGAATAGTAAAGTTATATACATACCAAAATTGAAAAATAACGAAAGTGAAACTAACGATAAATAAAGGTAAAGAAAAAATAGTATCATAATTATTACATACCAATGTCATCAAATCATAACCAACTCAAAATGGACCACCCCCTCAAATAAAAGATAGCATTGTCCTCAATGCTAATATCAAAATAAGATCAGGGAAGAGTTAGAGAGTAAAGAAAACTCCCTATGTGGTCTCTGGCTGCATGGGGTTAGGAACATGAGTGGGGTCCTCGGACTGCATAGGATCATCAGCTCCCTCTGGGTCCTCTAACTGGATCTCCAAAACCCCTGACTGGGGGACCACAAATCTTCTAACTGGAACTATGTCTGCCTCATGCTCTGCTACCTGTGCTGCTGGGGCAGTCTCCTCCATAAGCAAGTCAGGTAGGATATCTCCAGCAAAAGTGAACTTCTTTATCTCCCTCTTGATCTTCTCCACTGACTCCTTTGAGGCCTCAGTCTTTCTCATCTTCTTTACCTGCATGCCCATATCCTTGATCATATTGCCATGAGTATCCAAAGTCTCTAGGATCTTCGTTTGGTTGTCCAGGAGCTTCTTCTGGTTGGCCAGAAGCTCTGTTAATGAATCCTCTACTGATTGAGGTACCTGAAGCTGTGTTGGGGCTGACTGTATTGCTAATTCACTAGATAAGACAGACATCTTTGATGTAGCTTCCTGCATCCAATTGTTGATGCTGGATAAGGTCTAAGAAACCCGTATTGCAGTCTGGGGGTAAGTAAAAAATGAGGGCACAGATAGTGGCACCGTGATGGATGGACCGGAGGAAGGACAAGGCATGGCAGCTGAAGGTCCCGCTACTGTGGAAGGCTCTGACCCGGTGGCCACTACCCTTGGCTCTTCAGACTGGCCAGTGGAGGTAATGGCTTTACCCTTTGATTTAGGGTTGTCTGGTCCTTGGAGGCTATACCAGGAGAAAGGTCTCTTCGACTTTACTTTCGTGTCATAGTGTCTCCCCTCTACTCCTTGGTCCTCGAGATACATAGTGATGAAGTTGGGGTTGGACCTTTCTTCTTTCCGGTTCCTTTGGAGATGTGGTTGGACATGAGGTTCCCCATATTGATTGGATACCCCACCATGATAGAAGCTATTATGATCGCCCGGGAGAGTGGAATGTCACTATCATGATAGCTAGGATCAAGTTGACTACATATAAATGTGCACCACCCTTTGGCTTCAAAGCTAAGGGTGTTTCTGGCGATTGGGACTCCAGCTGTGAGCTAGGCCGGTGTTGTCCCTAGAATGGCTATTACTTCCGCTAGCCAAGGACGGGATGCTTCATCTAGGTCCATCTTCTCCAAATACTGTACAACTTCCACATCCTCAAAATCGCCATATGTGTTCAAGGTGGCGCCATCAAACCGTATCTTCAAGTTTCGTACCTTTGTCACAGTGGTGCCCTTTTTGATGTGGGCAACATTTGCATAGAGCTCTTTGACAAGGTACCCATTTGCATCCGGAACATTGCTGGTGAAGTACTTCCACCCTTTTCTCTCTTCAAACTGTCTCTTGACATTCGAATTGTGGGGAATGAGATCTCTGTCTATAAACTATCGCTCCAGGGTGAGTGACCTCTGGGGCCAACATTCCCAAAGTTTGAGGTATGCTTTCTCGGTCACGAATCTATCCGCACACACCTTGGGTTTCCTTGATCTAGCAAGACCACCCATCACCCCATCTCCCTTCATCCGGGACCTCGTCATCCTCATCTACCTTGATAGGAGCAGTTGTTGAGGCCGGAGTTGCAGCAGGTGAGGAAGATGGATCTGATGCCTCACTACCTCCCTCTGAGCCATTAGACGACCCAGAAGAGGAGGTATCTTCATCGATTAGGCGAAAGGGTTGTGATTGAGCCTCTTGTCGAGGTTGTGTAGATTCCCCCTCAGAAATATCCCGGGATGAGAGATATTCACTTGTGTCTGATGAGTCGGCAGGAGGTCTAGTGAGGGTTTTCTTTTTGCTTATGATTCTTTGAGCTGCTAAGGGCAAATCCTGCTTTCCGTTGCCCCGGCCTCGAGAGGATTCTTTCCTCCCTTTTGATTTGTCTTCTCCTCCACGAGATCGCACCATTTTCTGCAATACACAATTAGTGAAAGATAATTAGAATTGGGTTCAATCATGCCTTAAAGCAGTACAGATGAAATGAACAACAGTGTTTCTCAAAATAGGGCATCGCGGACCGCGAAAAAGTGGATGCGGTCACGGAATGCCCATCGCGGACCTCGAAAAAGTGGTTGTGGCCGCGAAGTGGTCAAGTTCAGACTACTGAATCTGTGATCTTGGACACATACGGACCGCAAAAAATTAAATACGGCCACGAATGATCAATCGCGGACCGCGTAAAAGTGAACGCAGCCGTGAAGGCAATTAACACTCTTTGGAGTTCACGAGCGCGGACCGCGATAACTTGAACGCAGCCGCGAAGGACCAACCGCGGATCGCGTAAAAGTGACCGCGACAGCGAACTTCTTAGCAATCACTCAGCAACTAAAAGATGGGGTAGCGCGGACCGCGAAAAAATGAACGTGGACACCTACCCTATCGCGGGCCGCGTAAAATGGACCGCGGCCGCGAAATTCCAATAATATCGGTACTAAGAACATTGATAACTAGGGTTTTCACTAAATGTGCAAAAATTAGTTCAATTAATCATGCAAAGTTACTAACCCCAACCCCTATTAGGCATATAAACACTACCCACATGTATTTAAGTATCAATTAAGCATTAATTTGAGATCATGGCATGCATCTAACCCTAACTAACAAAGAAAAATTAAAACAAAGAGAAAAGAAAAGAAAAAGATAAAATCACATCATAGAATTGAACATACCAATTGTAAAATTGTAGTAGGAAATGAACTCTTAATGTGAGATGAAAATTGAGAGCACGATGAGATGGACAATGTTTTTTGTTTTTTGTGCGGTGAAAGGTTAGGGTTCGAAAACTGTAAAACATTTAAAGTAACCTTATTTATACTAATAAGCTGTGTAACCCACCGCCTTACCTGAGCGCGGTCGCGAAATTATATCGCGGTCCATGCTATGTTACTTTTTGTAGACCAGCTTTAAGCACTTGGGCGCGATACACGGAATACTAGCCGCAATCGCAAAATTCAACGCGGCCCGTGCAAATTAGAGCGCGGCCGCGATCTCTAAAGGATTTTTGATAGTCCAACTTCAGAGGGTTGGCATTTTGCTCCTTCCAAGTACGCGTCCGCGGACAAAAAATGTGATGCCGCGAAATGCTCACGCGGACCGTAAAATTTGGGGGCGGTCCGCAAATATCCAACACTTAGTCAAATTTTTCCATTCAAAATCCTGCACTGCATAACCAGTTCCTACATACACTTCACAACCAGTTAATCCAAAACAATGCCTAATCTAAGAAGAAAATCAAAAGAAAGAAAAACACATGTGTTGCCTCCCAAGAAGCGCCTGATTTAACGTCGCGGCACGACGCATGTTACCATCATCATTTGAAACGGATCAAGGCCACTACGTGGCTATCATCAATCTTGCCAAGGTAATGCTTCACTCGGTGCCCATTGACTCTAAAGATTTCACCATTTTTGTTTTTCAAATCGAGAGCACCAAACGGAGTTACATGCACCACTTCATAAGGGCCACTCCACTTTGACTTGATTTTTACCGAAAACATCCGTAACCGAGAGTTAAATAGAAGAACCAAGTCACCCTCCTTGAATTTTTTGTTCCGCATATATTTATCATGTAAGTACTTCATCTTGTCCTTATACAAGGATGAGCTGGAATAAGTATGGAACCGGAACTCAACAAGTTCATTTAGTTGCTCTACCGGGAGATTGGCAGCTACATCCCATTTAAGGTTCAACTTCTTCAGCGCCCACATGGCCTTGTGCACTAATTCAACCGGAAGATGGCATGCTTTCCCAAATACCAACTGGTATGGAGACATACCAATTGTAGTCTTGTAAATTGTACGATAGGCCCATAAAGCATCGTCAAGTTTCCTTGACCAATCAGTCTAATTTGCATTGACAGTTTTGGATAATATGCTCTTAATCTCCCTTTTGGAGACCTCAACTTGTCCACTAGCCTGTGGGTGATAAGGGGTTGACACTTTATGATTGACATCATACTTAGAAAGTAAAGTGTCGAAGGCTTTGGTGCAAAAATGAGAACCCTCATCGCTAATGATAGCCCTTGGGGTGCCGAACCTTGTGAAGATATTTTTCTTTAAGAAATCCACCACACTTCGTGCCTCATTTTTGGGAAAAGCCACAGCTTCAACCCATTTGGAAACATAATCAACAACAACCAGAATATAAGTGTTCCCACATAAACTCACAAATGGCCCCATAAAATCGATGCCCCATACATCAAAAATATCAATCTCAAGAATAGTGGTGAGGGGCATTTAATTCTTCTTGGAAATTCCACCAACTCTTTGGCATTCATCACAATGCCTAACAAGCTCACTAACATCTTTGTACAAGGTGGGCCAATAGAATCTACAGCTTAGGACCTTTGTAGCAGTTCTCGCCCCACCATGGTGATCACCATAAGGCGAGGAATGGCAAGCTCCAAGAATACTCAATTGCTCTTTTTCAGGAACACATCGCCGGATAACACCATCATTGCAAATTTTGAAAAGATATGACTCATCCCTATATTAATCCAAACAGTCCCGTTTGAGCTTCTTCCTTTGGTTTGAAGAGAGCTCATTCGGGACAATGCCGGTCACAAGAAAGTTAGCCATATCGGCGAACCAAGGTATTCCAGTCACAAACACGGAGAGGAGTTGTTCATCCGAAAACGAATCATTAATCTCGAGGCCATCATGGGGCCTCCCCTCCTCTTCCAAGCGGGACAAGTGGTTTGCCACTTGATTCTTACTCCCTTTTCGGTCTATGATTTCAAGGTCAAACTCTTGTAGAAGAAGAACCCATCTCATCAACCTAGCCTTAGAGTCCTTTTTGGTCATCAAGTAACGAAGTGCCGTGTGATCGGTGTGCACAATCACTTTGGCACCCATGAGTTACGGCCTGAATTTTTCCATGGCGAAGACAATGGCTAATAACTCTTTCTCGGTCACCTTATAGTTGACTTGTGCGTCGTTCATTGTTTTGCTTTCATAATAAACCGGATGAATTATCTTATTGATTCTTTTCCCCAAAATCGCTCCTACTGCAACGTCGCTAGCATCGCACATGAGCTCAAATGGCAAGCTCCAATTGGGTGCGGTAATGATGGGAGTGGTAGTCAGTCTATACTTGAGAAGCTCAAAAGCTCTCATGCAATCATCATTGAATACAAACTTTGCATCTTTTTTCAACAACTTGCACAAGGAGTTTACCACTTTTGAGAAATCCTTTATGAACCTTCGGTAAAACCCAGCGTGACCAAGAAAGCTCCTCACTCCCTTGACGAAAGTAGGAGGCGGAAGTTTTGAAATCACTTCAATTTTTGCTTTGTCCACTTCAATACTGTTCTTTGAGATCTTATGGCCGAGAAAAATGCCCTTCTCGACCATAAAGTGGCACTTTTCCCAATTAAGCACTAAATTGGTCTCTTCACATCGGGCCAACACTTTTTCAAGATTATCCAAGCATTCTTCAAATGAATCCCCCACAACACCGAATCATCCATGAACACCTCGAGGGATTCCTCCACCATATCCGTAAATATTTCCATCATACACCGCTGAAAAGTAGTTGGTGCATTACACAAACCAACCGACATCCTTGAGAACACAAATGTGCCATACGGACAATTGAAGGTGGTTTTCTCTTGGTCTTCAAGTGAAATGAGAATCTGGTTATATCCGGAGTACCCATCCAAAAAGCAATAATAAGCACGCCCGACAAGTCTATCCAGAATTTGGTCAAGAAATGGCAATGGAAAATGGTCTTTGCGGGTCACTTTGTTCAGCTTTCTATAATCCATGCACACCCTCCAACCAGTGAAAGTTCTTGTGGGAATCAATTCATTTCTATCATTTGTGATCACAGTCATGCCCCCCTTCTTTGGGGCATATTGTACTGGCGAAATCGATGAACTATCAGAAATGGGGTACACAACCCCAGCATCTAGCCACTTGATGATCTCTTTCTTGACTACCTCTTGCATGGCCTCGTTCAACCTCCTTTGATGTTCCAAGGAGGGTTTTTCATCTTCCTCCAATATGATTTTGTGCATGAAAAAGGCGGGACTTATACCCTGAATATCCGCCAATGTCCAACCTATTGCCTTCTTCCTTCTTTGAAGTACCTCTAGGGTGGAATCTACCTGCACGTTAGTTAAGCACGAAGAAAGAATAACAGGTAATGTGGAACAAGGGCCTAAGAACTCATACCTGAGGTGTGAAGGCAAGGGCTTCAACTCCAATGTTGGTTGCTCCTCGATTGAGGGCTTTGTTAGCATAGTCTTACGATTCTCAAGGTCCGAGAAAAGTTTACGGGGTCCATATGTGTAGGATCTCATTCCTTGCAAAGTATTTTCACATTCTATCAAGCATGCCTTCTCATCATCCTCCTGATTAAACAACACAACTTCCATAGGGTCTTTCACATTGATCATAGCACTCGTGTCATCAACAATCACCTCCGTCACTAGATCCATAAAAGAGCATACTTCATTGCTATTTGGCTGCCTCATTAACTTACATACGTGGAACACAACGTTTTCATCGCCCACCCGGAAGGTGATCTCCCCAGCTTCCACATCAACCAATGCCTTCCCTATTTTCAGGAAAGGTCTCCCCAATATGATTGGCACCTCATAGTCAACCTCACAGTCAAGTATCACAAAATCTGCGGGAAGTATGAACTTGTCGACCCGAACTAGCACATCATCAATTATCCCCAATGGCCTCTTCATTGTTCGGTCCGGCATTTGCAACCTCATGGAAGTAGGCCTTGGTTGCCCAATCCCCAATGTCTTGAACACAGAATATGGCATCAAATTAATGCTTGCTCCCAAATCGCACAAGGCTTTGGCGAAATTGGCACTACCGATAGTGTATGGAATTATAAAGGCACCAGGATCTTCTAGCTTTGTATCCATGGAATGCACAATGGCACTCACTTGATTTATCATTTTGATCATCTCATAGTTCATTGACCTCTTCTTTGTTACCAAGTCCTTCATGAACTTGGCTTATCCCAGCATTTGTTCTAGAGCTTTAACCAAAGGTACATTTATGGATAAACTTTTTATCATATCAATGAATTTATTGAATTGGTTCTCGTTGTTTTGCTTTTCAAGCCTTTGAGGTTATGGTGGAGGAGGCCTTGGCAAAGGGGCCTTGACTTTGGGCACTACCATTTCCGGTATGTCTATCACGTGTTCCCTAGATGGGTTCACATCATTTGGGGTCTCCTCCACGTTGTCATCAATGTATATCCTCACTTCATCATTTACTTTCTCATCATTGGCTTGGATCTCATCATCTTCTTGCACAACCAAATCAATATTCACAATCTCTCTTGGATTGGAGGTACTTGCATCTCCACCTCTACCGCTTTTTATAGTCACCGCCATAGCATGGCCTGTATTATTCCCACCCTTCGGGTTTACTAATGTATCACTTGGTAGTACCCCCTTAGGGCGAGTATTCAATGCTTGAGAAATTTGACCCATTTGTACTTCCAAGTTGCGGATAGAAGTATTGTGGGAGGCTATTTGGGAATCAGAGTCGGCGTTTCTTTCCATCATTTGTTTGAACATACTTTTTATCCATCCCATCTCATTGTTGGAAGAACTTTGCCCTTGTGACGGATATAAAGGCGGGTTATTGGGTTGTTGATACATCCGGGGCCTTTGAGGGCCTGACCCCCGGTTCCCTTAATTATTGTTGTTCCAACCCCCTTGGTTTCCATTGCCTCCCCAATTACTATTATTGTTGCCATCCCACTTGCCTTGGTTATTTCCTTGATTCCCCCAATTTTGATTGTTGTTCCCCCAATTGTTCAGATTGTTGTTGTTGCCACTATTTCAATTCCCTTGGCCTTGGTTGCCCCAATTTTGATTGTTTCCCTGTGATCTCCACTGCTGTTGAGCCTCTTCACTTTGATCGTCATAAAAGTCATCTTGGTTGTACCCACTGCCACTTTGCTCAAATTGATCCTGATTATGTTGAACTTGTTGACCTCTTTGTCTCCTCTTGTTAACCATTACATTTGCTCCTTCCATGGCATTTACTTGCTTTGGCCCCTGAACCTGCTGAAGTTGTGCCTTGGCTAACTTATTCATGGTAGTTGTCAACTCTGATATAGCTTGTCCGTGATCATGGAGTTCCTTGTGAAGGTGGATAACATTAGGGTCATCCTGAGGAACGTTGGTCCGACTTTGCCAAACTGAAGAGGTGTCCGACATCTCATCTAATATTTCACATGCTTCTGAATATGGCGTATTCATGAAATTACCCCATGCGAGCTGATTCACCACACAATGGTTAGTTGTGTTGATACCCCTATAAAAGGTTTGCTGGATCATTGCTTCAGTCATATCGTTGTTGGGACACTCTTTGACCATTGTCCGGTATCGTTCCCAAATCTCATGTAATGGTTCATTTGGCTCTTGTTTAAAAGCAAGGATTTCATCTTTCAATGTTGCCATATGTCCCGGAGAAAAGAACTTCGCTATGAACTTCTCAGCCAACTCATCCCAAGTGGTGATGGAATGGTTGGGTAGCCTTTCAAGACAATCCAAAGCCTTCCCTCTAAGTGAGAAACGGAAAAGCCTCAACCTCAAAGCGTCTTCAGATACATTCGTCTGCTTGCTCCCCCAGCCAGCATGCGTCTACAAAACCTTTGAGATGTTTATATGCGTTCTGATGTGGAGTTCCGGTGAAGAAACCCCTTTCTTCCAATAGAGTAAGCATGACATTGCTTATTTGGAAATTGCCTGCCCGAATCCAGGGTGGGACAATTGCACTTGCATAGCATTCATTTGGCAACACACGGTGTGCTGCCCTTGGAGGAGGTGGGGGAGGGTTTGGAACTTTGTCATGAGGCGGGCGCCCTCTTCTTTGTACTTGAGGTTCAAGATGAACCTCATCCACTTTATTTTCATCTAACTCCTCCCCCTGAGGAATATGTCTGAGGACCTCGTTAAGAGCCATTTGGTATCTAAAAGTAATTTACACAAAAAAGTTAGAAAAAATGGAAGGAAATAAAAACAAAACACACAAATAGTTAGATATATAGCTAAGACCGTCTAAATCCCCGGCAACGGTGCCAAAAATTGATCGGGTCCAAACCTACACCACTATTGAGTAGCGAGGATGGTCGATGCAGTTTTACCCAACAAGATCAAGATCGATTTCCAAATGGAGTTAATTGATTTGGAATTAGGTTGATATCTTAATCTAGATACGTGTGTTGCTCCTAATTGTACTTCCTAACATGATGGTGTCGATTCTACTTCTAATTCTATTATATTGTATGCAATGATTAAAGCTAAGTACAATATTTTTGATGTTGGTTTTCAAGTATTTAAAAGGGCTAGGGTAGTGACTTTCTCCTAGGTGGACATCTAACGGGTAGTAAGAATCTAGGGCAAGCTTGATTAATTTAGGATCGTAATATAGCCATCACACCCAAGTACTCACTCTATATCTCTCGATAGTTTGAGTGATTTTGCCCAATTTGGCTTTCTCAAGTCCAACTGGGTATTCATGCAAGTCATGTGAAATTAGCTCAAGTCGGGTATTACTATCTCTAGGTTTAACCCTTTAATTGGGGCTATCAATTTCTTGAGTTCATTCCAATTCCTTGTTAGCCTAGTTTTTCCACACTTAATCCCTCTTTCTCAATAAGAGACCAAATCATAAAGGCATAAATCAGTATTTGCAACCACTAATTCTATAATTCTAGCAAGAACTAAGCTAAATATCACTAACCCATAGACATTCAAGCCCTAAAATTCAAGACCCATTAAATATTCACACTAAGATTAAGTCACAACCCTAGCTATGAGTCTAGCCACTCATAATAATAGCAGAAATCAAAGATAAGGAGAAGATATACTCCATAATACTAAATTAAAAGATGAAAATCTAATGTTATAAAGTAAATCTTGTACAAAATTGCCCAAAAAAGTAAACCTTGTCGTCTCACGTACTCAGCAAACACATAACATCACCTAAAATTGACAAAAAGATCTATTTATACTAAGCTAAAATTTTTGGACAAAAATACCCCTACGGAAGTTTCGCGGCCGTGTAATTCTAACCACGGCCGCACACTTGCTTTCGCGGCCGCATAATTCTGATCGTGATTCGCCTTTCTTCTTATCTAGATCTGGTTTGAATCTTGTTTCGCGGACCGCATAATTTCTAACGCGTTCGTGTGAGAGACTTTCGCGGCCACGTAATGTTGACGCGGACTGCCCTTCTCATTTTTGCTTGAATTATGCACTCTCTGAACCTTAACAACCGCGGTCCGCGAAATTCCCATCATGGTTGCGCTGATACTTTCGTGGCCACATCTTCTTGTCGCGGTACGCGTTCATGTTTGTGCCCAAAAAACTCTCTCTGATTCTTCATATCACGGACCGCGAAATAATGGTCGCGTCCACGTTGATACTTTTGCGGCCGCACTTATTTTTCGCGGTCCGCGTTCCACGCCTCTTGGCCCAGCTTTGGTTTTTGTTTAAGTTTTGACTCATTTATGAGTTGATTATGGATCCTTTGGCTTATTTTGAATAATCCCTGCAAGCAAGCATATTAAATTAGTTTCCGAAAATATCTTCACGCATAGTTTTGCCCAAAACACAAGTAAAAGAGAGCAATTAATAGGCTAAAATTCCTACTTATCAAAAAGCAAGAGGAAGCGATTGGGAAAATTCGTCAATTGATTACCGCAATGGCGACCAATCCTGCTATGGTGACTAGAGCTGCGAGGGAAAATGGAGGTAACCATGGGTATGACAACAATGAGGGCCACAATCGCAATAACACTGTGGGAACAAGGTATTCCCGAGTAGAATTTCCAAATTTGGGGTGATGAGAAATATGTCCCTTGGCATAATTGTAAAAAGAAGAAGCAATTATTCATTCTTGAAGTGGATGAAGATGTAAAGGAATGAGAGTTGGAAGAAAGGTTGGCTGAGCTAACTGAGGGTGATGAGTCGGCATTAAGTCCTTAAATGTCAGCACATGCTCTTGATGGCACCACTGACTACAGGACCATGAGGGTAAGAGGAGGAGTAAAAGTAATATGGTACATGTTTTGATCAACTCAAGATCAACCCACAACTTTATGGATCTGGATATTGCTAAGAGATTGGGGTGCAGGTTAGACAGAATCCCAACCTTCTCTGTAGCAGTAGCTAATGGGAACAAGATTTACAGCTCACTAATAAGCAAGGATGCTGCCTGGAAAATGCAGGGTGTGGAGTTTAGATCAGATATGTTGGTAATGCCTCTGGTGGAACTGATGTGGTTCTGGGCATTCAATGGCTCATTACCTTGGGTGAAATAAGATGGAATTTTAGGCAGCTAAAAATGGAATTCAGTATTGGAGGTAAGAAGGTTTCATTGAGGGGGAGCCAACCAAGGGAGTCTAGATTGATTGGGGATCAAAGAATGGGGAAACTATTGAATAAGTCTGGCCAATTAAGCATGATGCTTGTGGCTCACATACAGACCAATGAACAAGAGGTCTGTGCCTTCTTTCTCGCCAGCTGGAGGTTCCTCATGACCTACAGAAATTGTTAGATCAATATTCAGAGCTCTTCAAAACACCTACATAATTGCCTCCCCACAAAATAATGTTAAAGGAGGGAGTCTCTCCTGTTAATGTACGACCCTACAGGTATCCAGCTACACAAAAGGAAGAAATTGAAAAGATGATTCAAGAAATGCTAGACTCTTGAGTAATCAGACCAAGTGTAAGTCCTTTGTCACGACACAAAATCCGTTAAAGGTCGTGATGGCGTCGGAACCACTGTCAGGCAAGCCAACACTAAATAGTTAATTAAATTCTCGTTTTAATATTTTTGAAATCGTAAATTTACTTCAATTTATCCAGTAAAAGATGAATTTACAGAATAATAACAACGTTTTCCAAATTTCAATACTGAACATCCCATAATCATCCTAGAACCCGGTGTCACAAGTGCATGATTATTTTCTAGGAATTTAAAATAAAATACAATAATTATCCGGAATACAATTTGGACAGGAAAGAAAATACAATACTCTGATGGAGACTCTGTTGGCTGCGGGTCGTACATAAGATGCAGCTCACCTAAGTCCCCATAATAACCGCGCCTCTGCGCCCACAAGGCCACTAATCATATATGTTCCTGCACAAAACGTGCAGCAAGTGTAGTATGAGTACGTAAATCAACGCGTACACAGTAAGTATCCTGCCTAACCTCGAATAAGTAGTGACGAGGGATCGACTTCGACACTTACTGTGGCCATCAATAATATATATAAGTCGTGGATTTATTAAAAATGGCAGTCAAGAAAATCATGAATCAAGTAAACAATTCCTTTGTTAATAAGAGGTTTCCAAATTCACATTTCATCATTTATCAATTTATCTCAGACCAGGGAGGCAATATCATAATTTATAAATTTCAAGGCAAGTAATACAAGCATGCACAAATCATGTCGAGGTCATACGACCCGATCCAATAAATATTTAAACTGCGCACTGCCAGAGGGTCGAATGACGCAAACCATATATGCATCTATTTAAATCTGCCGAGGTGAACGGCCCGCTCCCATGAGAGAAGTAGGAAATACCCTGCTCGCGAATCATACGTGCGACGCGGTCAAACATAAATTTAACGTTAAAATCAGATCTCTTTCTTGATTCTTTTCAAAATAAGGAAAATTCAGCTTGTAGCTTTTTAAGAAAATTACCCTGCATCTCGAAACATACATGCGACGCGGTTACACATAGACTTCTTCAGCTATTATATTATTCCTCAATTCTTTTCGAAATTTCGAAGTTCAAATGAAATCTTTTAAATCTTAAGTACTTCAATTTCAACTCCTTTCAAAATATTTAATAAGCACACTAAATCTCACTCCCTCTCAAGGAAAACAATAAACATAAATCAATAAGAAGGCATGATGTGAGCCTGAATCTACACGGACGTAGACATAACTAGTAGCTACGTATAGACTCTCGTCACCTCGTGCGTACGTGACATCACACATAGAAGCACACAATAATTTAGTTCACCTATGGGGTTAATTCCCACTTACAAGGTTAGAAAGGAGACTTACCTCGCTCCGAAATTCCATAACCGGCTTCAAAGCTGCTCCAACAACTAAAACTGAAGTCTGTTGCTCCAAAACTAGTCAAATATGACGCAACTGAATCAAAATATACTCTAATACTCATAATTGATCATTTTATAACAATTTCCAACTCCGTTCGAAAAGTTGATAAAATCACCCTCGGACTCACGTGCCCAGATTCCGAAAATATTCGAAGATAAATTTTACCCATAACCCCACGAACTCAAATATATAATTTATTCCCAATTCCATGCCCAAATTCGTGGTCAAAATCCAAAAATATCAATTTCTAGATTTTTCTTCAAAATCCCAAATTTCTACAAATTTTCATGTCAAAATCTGTGTATAATCCTTGTATGTAACTCACAACTAGTAGCAATCATTTACCTCATGCTTGATTATGAAATCCCCTCTTCAAAAGCTCCAAAACTTGCCCCAAGCTATGTGAAAAATGGGTGAAATGAACTCAAACCCCCCTTAAAAACATTCTGCCCAGCCCAGGTCTGCCCTTCTTCGCATTCGCGACCAAAGGATCGCGTTCGCGAAGGCCAAAGGTTCCTAACCAAAATTTCCTCTTCGCGTTCGCGTCATACCGGTCGCGTTCGCGAAGGCCAACTGCCCAGACACCTCATTTTCGCGTTACATTCTACGCGTTCGCGTAGGCCAAATGGCCTTAGGCCCAGCTCATCATTTCTTCTACGCCTTCGTGATTGCCCCTTCGCATTCGTGTAGTTTCCTCAGTCAACCTCACCGCGTTCGCGACCTACACCTCGTGTTCGCGATTAGTAATTTCCTCCAGCCCCCAAATCCTTATTCGCGAACTCGATCTTCTCCCCGCGTTCGTGATGAAGGATACCAGAACCAGCAACAGAAAAACATGGGAAAATTGACCCAAAACCAACCCGAACCAACTCGAAACACACCTGAAGCCCTCGGGACCTCAACCAATTATGCCAACACGTTCCAAAACATATTACGAACTTAGTCGAGCCTTTAAATCACATCAAACAACGTCGAATTCATGAATCGCACCCCATTCCAAGCTTAGTGAACTTTAGAATTTCAAACTTCTACATTCGATGCCGAAACCTATCAAATCACAACCGATTGACCTCAAATTTTGCACACAAGTCACATTTGACATTATGGTCCTACTCCAACTTCCGAAATTGGATTCCGACCCCGATATCAAAAGGTCCACTTCCGAATCCACTTCCACAACTCAGTTGAGCACACTGGCTCAAGAAAATCTGAATATTTCCCTTGTGTTTAGTCAAACTAGCCTTAGAGCCAAATTCCAACATCCGGAATCTTCTGCTAGGCGTGTTTCCAACATACGATCACCGTATCAATCACCACACGATGTTCCAAAACATGACTGTACCTTTGTTGAATTCACACCATGCACCGCATAATTCACATGACCATAATAACATCCCCTGATAACAATAGCCGAAATTCCCCTAATCTGATGTTGACCATACACCTAATGACATATATAAGTCCGGTTCCAACTCTTGCAATACCGCCACGACGGAAGAGACGTGTAAAAATTTAGAACCAACTGCCGAGTCAACAAATCATTGAATCTCCTCTTGACTAGAATCATCACCTATTATGAACCGAATAATGGTGTTTCTTCATTAATATGCTTCATATAATTCGATCTCATTGATCCCAGATACAAAAACCTCGTCTCACCCACTATAAGTTGCCCAGGCAATAAGCCACCTCAGGCACTGCCAAAAGTCGCATATGATGCCACAATGTGCCAATAAGCTACAAACTCAAACGTGATACCTAAGGAAAATGAACTCTAGAAAGGATTACTCAAGCCGCGTAACTAATTGGTCAACCGAAAAGGTGTCATGAACCTTCCTCAGAAAACGGGAAACAAAACACACAAGAATAGACATAGGGAATTGTACTCCACATCACACTGTTGCGGCACGCAACCCGATCCCAACATAAAATCTATATAAGGAGATACTTACCGAGCTAGAATGCTCATTATTACAAAATACCCGAATATCGGCCACAAGCATGCTAAGTGTATAATACCATCCCTGGGGAGACAGATAGCACCATACGCTACAAAACTCAAGCACAACTAAGGTGCGATATATGATTTGAATCTCGAGAGCCACCCTGCTCACATAACACCACCGCTATGCGGAACCTCAACACATAAGAAATTTACCAAGCCGTTGCACAACTCACACGGCACAATATAGTATTACATGAAATAGTCGATGACGAAACGACACCCAACATCCGAATACTCCTCCATAAGGAGCGCTATGCTGAAATGAACACATCCGGCCTAATATAGAGCCCATATTCATATTTAAATCTATCCACAGACCTCAAGCTGATTTTGATCGCACTGTCCTAGGCTAATAACCTTTCAAGGATCTACAATAACCCTTTTTACCCTAACATACAAGAACAGCCATCAAAACCAGAACAAATCTCCACAGTACACAACCAAGTGAACCGAGTGCCCTCCAGGCATAAATTCTCGAATCAATGATATTACCACAATCTTCATACTTGGTTTCAATATTCACTCAATCAAGTGACTACATGCCACCCTTACACAATCTTTCCGCAGGACACGCTCCCACGACCTTTTGCACCAGGTAACAAGTATGTACATTCATACTACCGGCCACACCAACGCTGTAAAGCAATTCAAGAATCCACATTCAGTATGCAAAGCCTCTTCACACCAGGCACCAATCTCAGGTGACGCCAAAAACAATGCCAGCTGACTCTAACTATCTAAGTCATTTCTCGCTCATCTGAACTCATGACATTCTTGTCAATACCAAACTGCAACCTTGATCCTCAACTTCCAAATCTCATGCCAATCACCGCACTCAATCGTGCCAATGAGCAAAAGCACCGAAAATCTCAACATAACTCCGGAACCACTAATAGGGTAAACACTTCATCATATAGAAACATTTTACTTAGCTCATTTCAAGAGAACCATTGCAACACGCAGCCAAATTCCCATGACCACAGAAAATACAAACCTCGAGTAGTGGTTTAAACCACCATAATCCTTCCGGGATCTGTCTACACATAACATGCCATAATGCTCGAATGCCCCCAAATAAAAACAATTACGGCGGCCGTCAAACCTTACATGTACCGCCACAAATCACATGCACACCTCAACACGCCGAAAGAGATGATCATTTCCATCACCATGGCAATTCAACCATTTCTAACCAAACCCGACTTCTCCTAATTTACTTTGGATCTTCCTTAGAAATAACAACAACTCCTTTATCATAATCCGCTGTAAAAGCTCGATATTCAACCATACTATGGACTCGAAATCCTTTGACACCACACCTTAACTTTTGAATCTACTAGGACCGTTATTGAGAGTCACCCACTCTAACTTGGTCCCAAATATAATCAACTCCGAGGCTCTTCTAGCACATGATCACCCTCTCAAGGAAACACCTGACTGAATCACCTTTCTTGTAAATCACCTCTACACGAAGCGTAAATCCTAAGTCTTCCCAAGCCTAAACATAAATCGTTTAAGGCCAACTATAGCATACATTCCTCAAATCGCTTGCTCAAATTACCACTGATGTTTTCTTTCCTTAGTCGTAACAACCCATCAATATGCTGATACCTATAAATCTTACAAATAGACGACCATGCAATCCAACTGTAGGCGGTGGGACTCTCCCACTTAGCTTGGAGCTACTATTTCATAAACCTGGAACCCACCAAGATTCTTCCTTCATCGACATGATCTAGCATAATCAACCCGCCAAATTCCTTGAAATCCTTCCATTAACCTTTAATGAACACTCCGAACTATTAGCCACATTTACATATTCAATCTTTTACCGGGTAGCCAGTAGAATTCTTCGCAGAAGCTTCATCAACACCATGCGACCACTAATCCTGCTCACAGGAGATAACCCACCTGTGAAAATTCCATGCCGACATCTTCCAATAACGCTGCACCGAGTACAATAACCACAAAGCCAATAAGCCATCCTTAGCCCATGCTCGTTCACCAGCTGTACAAGTCCGTTCACTCTGCATGGACATCAACTAAAGGTGCGACAATACATTCCAATCCAAAGTCATGTTGTATCCTTCTTCATATCAAGCAGCTCCCACCTATCACACCCAATCATCCTTAAATATAGCAGCAAATACTCCAAATTAAGCCCGTAGACCTAGTCACTGCCCACCATGAAACCAAAATCACTCTAAACTTTCTCAAGGCGTGTAGCTATCCTATTATAGAACCCACATACTACTCTGCCACTCTCCTACTTTGGTCAAACTCACTCCTTTAAGTAACTATCCAACTCCTATTTTTCACACTTGGCCTTCTATTAGTTTGGCCATCACAAGACACCTCTCACATGTCCTTCATCATCCTTCGCTGCCTAGTTGTTGCCTTAAATCAAAATCTACCTCTGTAGCACTTGAACCGATCGATCGCTACCAACTTTAAACCTTTCCGAAGATTATCCTCCGTGAGCCCTCAACACTCGTACCACCGATTAAGTCCTGAACCACAGCACATTGCGATCTCTGACAGCATCTTTCTCGGCACCATTTATAATACTCTGCCCCAAGGCGAATTAAAGAAAACCATAACACTGGCGAACTTAACACATTATGACCAATCAAGTACAATGACGCCACCTCATAGGAGAGGATTCCACCACGCTCGAAAATATCGAGTCCCGCTACTCCATGAACCCAAGTCTGAACATTCTTAGTTCGATTGTCTTTCCTTCGCCGGAAATAAAATACCGAATCTCTGAATCATGCACTGAGTAAACCTCCTTTTAAGTCATTCACTGCCTCGAGACATAGGCAAGCATTCTACCATCACATCAATACTGTGCGATAACAACTCATGAGCATCATAGCAACCTGTGCATAGCCTCAAAGCTCTCACAAGTACAACTACTGAGCTGAAATGACAGAATATCCTTCCACAAGGCGACGACAATAACCCAATCAACTACGCAGGGAGAAACATCCCGCACCACATCTGTAGTACCATTACAATTCCTCAATTCTCGATTGATAGTAAGCGCTTCACGTCACATAAGATTGAATGGGAAGGAAATGAAGGCATAAGCCTCAAAGGAATCAAATAGCACGATGGGAATCAAGAAGGGAAGTGCTCCTAACAGCCCTGTAGCCTCTTGAAGATAAGTACATATGTCTCCGTACCGATCCGCAAGACTCTACTAGACTCGCTCATGACTCATGAGACCTAAGTAAACCTAGTGCTCTGATATCATATTGTCACGACCCAAAATCCGTTAAAGGTCGTGATGGCACCGGGCACCACTGTCAGGCAAGCCAACACTAAATAGTTAATTAAATTCTCATTTTAATATTTTTGAAATCGTAAATTTACTTCAATTTATCCAGTAAAAGATGAATTTACAGAATAATAACAATGTTTTCCAAATTTCAATACTGAACATCCCATAATCATCCCAGAACCTGCTGTCACAAGTGCATGAGCATTTTCAAGGAATTTAAAATAAAATACAATAATTGTCCGAAATACAATTTGGACAGGAAAGAAAATATAATACTCTGAAGGAGACTCTGCTGGCTGCGAGTCCTACATAAGATGCAGCTCACCTAAGTCCCAGTAATAACCGCGCCTCTGCACCCACAAGGCCACTAATCATATATGTTCCTGCATAAAACGTATAGCAAGTGTAGTATGAGTACGTAAATCAACGCGTACCCAGTAAGTATCGTGCCTAACCTTGATGAAGTAATGACGAGGGGTCGACTTCGACACTTACTCAGGCATGGCCCCAAATCGCCGAATGACGCGCTAGAGCTCAAAACGACTGGTCGGGTCGTTACATCCTTATTCATCTCCTATAGTCATGGTTAAAAATAAAGATGGTATTTGGAGACTTTGTATTAATTATAGACAGTTAAACAACAACACTATCATGGAAAAAATTCCAATACATGTTATTGATGAGCTATTAGATGAACATGGGGATTCCAAATACTTTTCTAAGCTAGACTTAAGGTCTGGCTACCACCAAATTAGAATGGATGAAAGAGATATTGAAAATACAGCCTTCAGATCACACAATGAACACTATGAATTTGTAGTTATGCCGTTTGGATTGACTAATGCCCCCTCCACCTTTCAGAGTTTGATGAACACAGTCTTTCAATCTTAATTGAGGAAATTTATCCTAGTATTCTTTGATGATATATTAGTATACAAGCCCTCTTGGTCAGATCACCTAGTGCATTTGGAGCACACACTCAAACTCTTACATGACAATTTCTTATTTGTTAAATTAAGAAAATGTCAGTTTGGTCAAACAGAGCTAGATTACCTAGGACATGTGATTACTCAAGAAGGGGTAACTCACTACTGGAAAATGGCAGAATTTCGACCACCAAAAAGGTTAGAAATTGGTCGAAAATCACGAATTTCCGACTACTTTCCGACCAAAAATGGTCGGTCAGAAAACAGTTGGTCGGAAAATAATTTCCGACCGAATCCGTCGGTGATTTCCAACCAAAGTAGTCGGAACGTTCAAAAGGTCAGACGACCAAATATTTTCATATTTCCGACCAAAGTGGTAGGAATTTACCGACCGAATCAGTCGTAATAATATAAATAAAAATAATTATTTATTTAAAATTAAATAATATAAATATATAATTTCCGACGGAATTGGTCAAAAATTAATAATTAAAAAATAATTTTAATTTAATGTCTGACAGAATCCGTCGAAAACCTTTAATTATTAATTTTTTTATAAATTTCCAACTGAATCGGTCGAAAATCTGGGAATTTTTGGCAAAATCAGGGCAGTTATCCGACTGTTTCCATCGAAAGTCAGTCGGAATTTTCTATAAAACTGGGCAGCATTCTGCCCAATTTTGAGCTACTCCACCTGTCAAACTATTACAATACAATAACGCCAACAACCAATCAACCATTAACACAATTTAAACCAACAATACCAACCATTAACACAATCTAAACCAACAATACCAACCATTAATATAAGCTAAACCAACAATACCAACTATTAACACAACTTAAACCAACAATACCAACTATTAAACCTAACAATTTTGGACATAAAAACATCCAAATAGTAGCCCACATTCAAGTTTAAAAATAAAACATAAAGTTGTCTCTCACAATCAAGTTTACCAATCAACCAAAACACCACACCTAAACTACTACACATCAGATTCAGTTTGTTCATCCTCATCATCAGATAGATCATGCCCATGTTTTCTCATGAATTTCTGCATCTTAACAAATGTTCCGAATTGGGAGTCCAATTGTTGCTTCAAATCACGAATTTCCTTTCTCATATCTTCCATTTGTTCTTGATTTTGAAAAGAAGAAGAATTGGCTAAGAGTGGGTTTGGATGACCTATAGGTCGACGTACTCCAAGTCCGTAGACTCTGCCTTTGTTTACTCCACCCGGTGGCTCTGTCCATAATGAAGCCATATCATCAGGTGTTGGTTGAGTTGAAGGAGGCTGAGTTTGTTGCCATTCTTCCACCCTTTTATGATAATCTTCCTGAAATAAAAACATAACTATTATGTAAACAAACTAATATTAATAAACCATAAATAATATTAATAAACATCTTAAAGTTTCAAAAGTTTTAATTATAAATAAATATTCCTTAATGTTAACATATGTAAAAGTACATTCAAAACTTAAAAAATAGTATAAGAACCTTCTTACCCATCCTCGTAGGGGACGATTATCAATCGATTATAACTATCAAATTGCACATCCCCTTCAAGATTCTGCCTGCATCTACTAGATGGTGCAGAAGCAGCACATGATGTAGTTGGGCGAGAGCCTCCAATATCCAACCTAGATATGCTGGGAATAGATGATGATGATGATGGACTGGAAGATGATGGAGCAACAAAAGACGACCCATCATGCTGACTACCATGAAAGCTCGGGGATGTAGCAGCTGGTGAGCCACCATGCTGACTACCATGAAAGCTCGGGGGTGCAACAACTGGTGGGCCAGTATGCTGACTACCATAAAAGCTCGGGGGTGCAGCAGTTGGTGAGCCAGTATGCTGACTACCGTAAAAGCTCGTGGGTGCAGCAGCTGGTGAGCCACCATGCTGACTACCATGAAAACCCGGTGAATATGATGGTATAGAAGGTGTGGGTACAAAGTTAAAAATAATGTTACTTTGACTTCCTTTTGGCAGACATAGAATAATACTAAACTGAATTATTAGATGGAGGGGGGATAGTGAACATGGTAGATAGAAATGAAGTCGACTGAGGAGGATGAGGAAGAGGAGGACTCATATTTGGGATACTTGAGGAAGTTGGAACAAATTATTTTTTCTTCTTAGATTTCATCTTTTCCTTCCCCTTAGATGCCATATCTGTAATATAATCATAATAAAATACAAAACAAAAAATACAACAAGTGACAGTAAATATAAAATAATTATTCTACAAATTAAACGACTAAAGAAATAAATAAATAATCTAACAAGTCATAAAAATATAAAATAATTTTGCAACATAATAGATAATTAAAGGAATAACATAAAATGTTTAACATGTCATAAAAGAAACATACAATAATTCTTCAAATATATTAAATGATGAAGGAAGAACAACCTAAAAAAGAATAACAAGTCAATCCTCATCGCTATCTTCATAGTAATCATCTAAGTTTTCATCATCGTCTGTTTCACTTTCATCTAATAATTCTTCCTCATCACTTGTTTCATTGTTCAACACCTCATTTGGTCCAAGGACAGAAGAATCAAAATTTTCATATATCCCTTCATTATGCTGTAATTCATCTGCTAATTCATCATCCACTATTGATTCAACATTTGAAATGTCATTCTGGTACGCCACATCTAATGCATCTTCGACTACCACTCTACCCATGAGCTTTGTTTTCAAAACTACCCGCCATGCAGACTTATTCTTGCTCAAAGGATAAGGTGCATAATACACTTGTTTCACCTTTTATTGTAATGATAAAGGGATCATAAAGTCTATATTGCCTCGTGTGTTTAATTTCAACTATTTTGTACTGAGCGTGCACCTTTGTACCTCTATTCGGTGTTGGATCATACCATTTACATTGAAAGAGTACCAACCTTTTTCTTCGGCCAACCTACAGTATACTCCAATTCCAAAATCTCTTGAAGCACACCATAATAATCAACATCCCCATCACCTTTCACCCACACCCCACTATTGTTGGTTTTTTTTCCATTAGACCATTCTTCTGTATGAAACTTGTACCCATTGACCAAGTATTTAGACATCATTCTGACTCTAGGGTCAGGTCCCCAAGCTATATCACGTAAAAATGGGTCATTAATGTCATTAGCTGGATCATGAATAGCTTCTTAAATGTTCATATAATCCAAATTAACTAATGATTTCTCAAACAAAAGAAATAGTCGTAATTAACAATTATTTTAAACTATTTCAACATATTAAAATTAAAGAATTCAAATGGAATATAAAAATTAAGGCATTTAATTTAAAGAGCATAATTATTTAATATAAAGTAAAATAAATTCAAATATTTGGGATCTACAATAACAATTAAGCAAAAAAAAAAAAAGGACTAATCTACAATAATAATTTAATAATTTAATGGATGAAAATGATAATAGATTTCAATTAAAGCTTAATTCCATGAAAGTCAAAAGATATTAAAAAATTTAGAAGTAAGACATATTGTCAAAAGTAGTCAACTAGCACTAAGAGTTTTAATAGACTCCTCATACTTTCTCCTCTTAAAATTAGTACCCTCCCAAATATAATCAAATGAGATGAATTGCTATATATGTAACAACTCTACAAATTAGTTAGCAAAATTATTTAGTAAAATTATCCCCAACTTGGTAATGTTATCCCCAAATTAGTATGTAATTTACCAACATATAACTTTAACATATAAATTTAATTTAGCAACATATAACTCTAAATTACCAACATATAACTTTAACATATAACCCTAAATTACCAACATATAACTTTAATTTAACTACTAACAATAGTCATAGATTTACTTTAGCTAACACCAATTAATTTTTACAAACCAAACTAGGAGCAATTAAACAAAATCACTGTATTTAAAAAATAATAACAAAGGAGGATGAGGGAAACCTACCTGGCAGTGGAGGGTCGTCGACGGAGCTGTAGTGGGGCGGCGTCGCCGATGAGTGTCGCTGGTGATGGCAGCGGCGGGTTGGGTGGGGGGAGGGAGAGGGGAGGTTTGAGTGTGAGAGAGAGAATAGAGAAGGAATAAAATAGGGAAAGAAAAAAGAAAGGGGTCGGGGGTTTTAAAATTATATTCCAACCGATTCAGTCGGAAATTAGGTCAAATAGTCAAACCTCATTTTAATAAAAGATTCCGACCGAATAGGTCGTAATTTTTAAATTTTTTTTAATTGTTTCCGACCGAATTGGTCGCTAACAGTTACGCGGTATTTTTTGCCAAAATTTACGACGGATATAGACGGAATATTAGTCGTAATTATTATTAAAAATTGAAAAATATATTTTTATGCAATTTTTGACCGATTCCGCCGGAAATTTTTGACTACTTTTTCCTGTCGGAATATTTCAGTCGGAAATTGGCCGTTTTTTTGTAGTGACTGTTGATTCTAGCAAAGTCAAGGTTATGTTAGACTGGCCTACTCCTCAATCAGCTAAAGAATTGAGAGGATTTTCTGGGCTTAACATGTAATTATATGAGGTTTGTTAGGGGGTATGGAGTAATAGCCAGACCACTAACTGAATTTCTCAAGAAAGATAAATTCCCGTGGACTGAATGAGCTACTGCTGCATTTAAACAATTGAAGGCAGCAATGACTACCACCCTTGTGTTAGCACTTCCTAATTTTGGTGCAGAGTTTGTCATTGAGACTGATGCTTGTGGAATGGGTATTGGAGCAGTGCTGATGCAACAGGGTCATCCCCTAGCCCACATGAGCAAGGTTTTGAGAAGTAAACACCAATTGTTATTAGTATATGAGAGGGAAATGATGGCTATCGTGGCAGCTATCCAGAAATGGAGGCCTTACTTGATTGGAAAGCACTTTACTGTGAGAATTGATCATCAGAGTCTCAAATACCTCCTAGAGCAAAGAATTTCTACACCTAGTCAGCAGAAATGGTTAGCCAAACTGATGGGGTACGACTACACATTGTGTACAAAAAGGGACAAGAAAATCTGGTGGCAGATGCTCTATCTAGACTGCCTAAAATCCAACCACAACTGCAAACATTGTCATATGTGTGTTCTGACTTCCTAGATAAAATCAAGGAGTCTTATGTCAATGATTCTCATTTTCAAAAACTAATCAACCAATCTACTCAAGACCCTTTATCTAAGCCTGCTTATATGTTGAAGAATGGAGTTCTATACATGTAACGACCTGGTCGGTCGTTTTGAGTATTACAGTCTCGTTCTCCCATTTACTACTTATCATGTATTAAATTATAATTATATGACTTGTCGGGGAGGTTTCAGAATGAATTGGAACACTTAGTTCCAAGATTTAAAGTTTAAGTGGAAATAGTTGACCGGATGTTGACTTATGTGTAAAAGACCCGGGAATAGAGTTTTGACGATTCCAATAGCTCTGTATGGTGCTTTTTAACTTAGGATTGAGTTCGAAAAATTATTTGGAAGTTCGTAGTCAAATTAGGCTTGAATGGCGAAAATAGGAAATTTAAGTTTGAAAGTTTGACCGGGGGGTTGACTTTTTGATATCGGGTTCGGAATCCGATTCTGGAAATTGGAATAGGTCCGTTATTTCATTTATGACTTGTGTGCAAAATTTGAGGTCAATCGGACTTGATTTGATAGGTTCCGACATCAAATGTAGAAGTTGGAATTTCTTAGTTTCATTAAGCTTGAATTGGGGTATGATTCGTAGTTTTACGTTTGTTTGATGTGATTTGAGGTCTCAACTAAGTTCATATAATATTTTGGGACTTATTGGTATATTTGGTTGAGGTCCTCGGGGCCTCGGGTGAATTCTGGATGGTTAACGGATTTATTTTTGGACTTAAGGAAATGCTGAAGCTGGGCAGCAGCTAGTGTGATCGCTTCTGTGATGCCTTGGTCGCAGAAGCGACACCGCAGAAGCGAGGTCGGGCTCGCATAAGAGAAATGCGAGGGGGCAAGGTAGTGCACGCAGGTGCGGAGCCTTCGCCGCATCTGCGAAGCCGCAAAAGCGGCTTGTTGATCGTAGAAGCGGGAAGGTGACCGCAGAAGCAGAGTAAATCCAGCCTAGGCAAAAACCACAGATGAGGTAGAGTCTCCGCAAAAACGGAACCGCAGATGCGGTTAAGTGTCCGCAGGTGCGAAAGCACTGGACAGATTACTCAACAGAGGGGTTCCGACATTTTTGTCATTTTGGACATTTCCAACACGGTTTTGGGCGATTTTTGAGAGAGAATTCACTGGGAAACTTGAGGTATGTCACTTATGATCATTGTTAGTCAATAATATTGAATTATCATTGAGTATTCCGACTAGATTACATATTTTTTGAGGTAAAATTCTAGGATTTGGGCCTAGAGATTTGATAATAAGATTTGAGGATTTGAAGGTCGAGTTGAAGTCAGAATTTGGTAAATTTAGTATGGTTCGACTCGTGGTTGAATGGGTGTTTATATTTTATAACTTTTGTCGGGTTCCGAGACGTGGGCCCCACTGGCGATTTTTGAGTGTAATTTCAGATTTTGTCATATGGAATTAATTCTTATAATTTGTGTTGACTGTATCAAATTAATTGTGACTAGATTCGAGGAGTTTGGAGTCTGATTCGCGAGGCAAAGGCATATTGGAATAAAGTATTACACGGCTGAGGTAAGTAACACTTTTAAACTTGGTTCTGAGGGTATGAATCCCTGAATTACGTGTTATATGAATTGTTTGGAAGTGACGCACATGCTAGGTGATGGGTGTGTGGGCGTACACCATAGACATTGTGACTTAAATAAATTCCGTAGAGTTGCATAATCAAAGAATCATGTCATTATACACATGTTTCCCCACGTGTTAGAGGAATTAAGCTGAGGCTCATATTAAAGATCATGTTTAGGCTACGTGCCGATATTTTGGGACCCACATGTTCGTGTTGCTGTTAAATTAATTATTTTAAAATATAAATTTCATATTCAGTCATGTTCATCCATTTGTGAGGATATTTATGGGATCGAGTTGCACGTCGCAGCAGGCCATATTGGCTTTATATATATTATTATGGGATCATATTGCACGCCGTAGTAGGCCATAATGGCTTTATATAGCGCTTGGGATGAAGGATCCCCTCCGGAGTTTGCACCCCTCATAATGAGCGCAGTTGATGTTTATTTTTGGGATGGACTTCCCAGGGCATGGAATAGCCTTATTTATTTATTTATATGTGGCATGGATCTTACCTAATTATATATATTTGGGGATGGATCTTCCCTTGGGCTGGATTGTCCTTATACATTATTGAGTGACTGACTGTCAGCTGATGTGTATATATATATATATGGGATAGGATCTTCCCTGGGCTGGATTGGCCATATACAGTACTGAGTGATTGAATATTTTGAGATTATGAGTACACGAGGTTTCCACTGAGGTGCATCACATACAGCATGTACATTGGCATGTAGATATAGAGAGGTCATATTCCTCATATCATTCTGAATTGATCTATTTTACTTGTACTGAGTTTAACTGTGAATTTGAAAGCATGCCTACATTTTTGCACTGTTATTTATGTACTGGATTGTACCTCTTGAGCTCGTCACTACTTTTAGACCAAAGTTTAGTCTTGTTACCTATTGAGTACATGGGGTCGGTTGTACTCATACTACACTCTACACTTCGTGTGCAGATTCAGGTACTTTCGGATACGCGGTTGCTAGATTTCGGAGTTTCATCTGTTGGAGACTATCGAGGTAGTTGTTTGGCGTCCGTAGACCTTGACTCTCCTTCCTTTTCAGTTATTTGTGTTGTTCTGTATTTCTAGACAGTGTTTTTATTAGTCAAACTATGTTATCATTTATATACTTATGTACTCAGTGACACTGGATTTTGGGAGTGTATTGTATAAAGACAGTATTTTGTATCAAAAGTTGTAGGATTTTACTCTTAAATTTATTTATTGTGTTTTCAAACTTAAAAGAAATTGTGGTTTATTGAGGTTATCAGCTTGCTTAGTATTAAGATAGGTGGCATCACGACAGGTGAGATTTTAGGTCTTGATAATATAGGAAATTGAGGATAGTAGTGGGAGCTAATAAAGAGTTAAAGGAGCAGATCTTGCACTTTTTACATGACAGTGCAATGGGAGGGCACTCAGGCATGATAGCAAAATTTCATAGGATCCATCAATTATATTATTGGAGGAAGTTGAAGTCTGACGTGTATGGACATATAAAAAAATGTGAAACCTGTCAAAGGTGAAAAGGAGAAAATGTGAGCAGCCCAGGATTGCTTCAACCATTGCCATTCCATAAAGAGTGTGGCAATCAACATGGACTTTATTGAAGGCTTACCTATGTCCTTCACTAAATCAGCAATCTTAATGGTGGTGGATAAACTAAGTAAATTTGCTCACTTCACCAGCTTGAAGATCCTTGCACGGCAACTTCAGTGGCTCAAGCCTACATGAAAAATGTCTACAAATTACATGGCATACCCCAGACTATTATTAGTGACAGAGATATGGTGTTCTTAAGCAAGTTCTAGCAGTCTCTCTTTGAGGTACAACGGGTTCAGCTTCATCATTCAACAACTTACCATCCTCAGTCACATGGGCAGACTGAAGCAGTGAACAAATGTGTAGAAGGGTACCTCAGGTGCATGTGTAATGACAGACCTAAGGATTGGACATACGGGCTATTCCTAGCATAATGGTGGTATAATACAACATATCACTCTTCCACTAAGCTCACTCCATTTGAAGTTCTCTATGGACAGAAGCCACCAACTCATATGCCTTATGTCACTTACAGCTCATTGGTGGAGGAAGTTGATAAAAGTTTGCAGGCAAGAGAAAGTACCATCAGACTTTTGAAGCACCATTTGCAGCTAGCACAATCAAGGATGAAGTCACATGCAGACAAAGAAAGGTCCTTTAGAGAATTTGCAGTGGGGGATATGGTCTTTGTAAGGTTGCAACCTTACAGACAAATGTCCTTAAAAGGTCAATCCTATCACAAGATGAGTCCCAAGTACTTTGGGCCATTTCTGGTGATGAAACGAATAGGTTTTGTGGCCTACCAACTAGATTTACCTGCTCATGCTAAGATCCATTCCACCCTCCATGTATCACAACTCAAGAAACATATTGGAGTTGGCACTCTGGTTGCTGAACTGCCAGTTGCTCTATCACCTCATGGGTATATTGTCTTGGAATCTGAATCAATTTTGGAGTCCAGAGTTGTGCCTAAAGGAAGCAGAATTGTGACACAATTCCTAGTAAAATGGTTCAATTACCCAAGAGAAGACAACACTTGGATGGATGCTCATAGTTTTAAACAACAATTTCCTACCTTTGTCCGTGAGGACAAGGACTTTTAGCGCGGCGGGGGGGGGGGGGGGGGGGGGAGGAGGGATTTGTTACATACCAAAGTAGTTAAGGGCAATAGGAGTCATTGTAAGTAGTTAGTAAGGGGCATAACAGTCTTTGTATTCAGAAAGTTAGTTGTAGTTAGTTGGGCGACTGAAGGTAGTTAGGAGGTGGTTAGGAGCTGTTAGAGGGATCTTAATAAAAGGGAAGCACCAGCTGATTTGTGGGATATTCCGAATAATAAAAAATTACTCTTCTTCTTTAAACTCTTAAATTCTAGAACCTTCTCATGTGCAGATTGTTCAGAAGCCATTCCTACTCTTGGTTTCTTATCTGCATAATTGTGTTTAATTTCGATTAGGCACACAACAAGTTGATTTGATTTCGCTTTGATTTTTTTTAGTTAAAATCAAACCAAATCAATTATTATCGTATTTTTTTTAATACCAAACCAAATCGCATCGAGTTTTTTTTCTTAATTTAACTCGGATTATCGATTTGATATGATTTATCGATTTTCTTTGTACACCTCTATCCAATTCTATCCCAAAATTAGTATACTAATCCCATAAAAGAACGACCCCAAAATAATAAGGAATGAATATTCAAAAGGACATTGTATTAGTTGTTTTGGTGACAGCAAGTAATTGCAGGTTGCACGCTTGTCCACATGAGTATGACGCACACGCTTACCAATAGTGTCTTCTAATCTGAATCACATGCTCCCACTCATTTTGACTTTTTTAGGAATTAGAGAGAAAAAGGGATCTTTCCTTTAATGGAAACAAATTAGTTGTGGTTCTGCTGCCAAGTGACAACTCATTTCCTTTAATGGAGTATCATTTATATATTTGATTAATTCCACTGCTGATCTTGTTATATTCCTTCTTCTTTTTGTTTTCTTTTTTTTTATAATTGTTTTTGGTTCTTGTTCTAAATTATGAACATGCTGACCATCACTTCAACAACTATTTTGGCCTTTAACCTTCACTTTCAATCATTTTCAAAGAGAGAACTTTATTTATCTAATTTTTTTCTTCATATAGTTAGCAATAAGAAATATAATTCTGAAATATTGAAATCTTTAAGTCTGGAAATTATTCTGTTTAGAAGTGAAATTGTATATTGTGATATTGTTAAACAAAGAAAAATAGATTTCCTGTCAGAAATCTTAATGAAATGGTAACTGCAATTTGTTTATAATTGCCCAAGTTTGCATAAAGGGAAAAGCAATATTGAATTCTGATTGAGCTAACGCTTTTGGCATTTTGCAATTACTATTTTATAAAAGCCGAGAAATAAGAAGAAAAAAGGGGACAGAATCTTTATGTTGATATGATTGGTCAACATCCAGCCAACAATGTTCTGAAAAATACATAAAATTTTGCAATAAACAATATAAACAATTAAAGTCTGAAATTGGTATGTATTTTAAAAAGCCAAACCAGTTAGTGCATTCCATAAAAACTGAGCTGATGACACTCCAAAAAACAATGTTTGATTTTGGCGAAAGGATTTAAGTTTTATACAAGGATAATATAAAAAAAATGTATACTATCATTATAACTTAATATTTGTTGGTAAATTACTTACAAATTTTTATCAAGTTATTGTATATTTTTCTATTTTTTGCTTTTTTCGTTTTAGAAAAAAAAAAGTTTTGTTATGAGGATTACATAACAGTAGTGGGCATACTTTAATTCATTAGAGAGCTATAATTTAAAACTGAAAATTACTTCCAGAAAGGGTCTAAGGACATTCCAAAAAAGGAAAGTGCTGATCTCCTATGTGCTTTTAATCACACCATGATATAATAAACCACCATATCGCACTGAATTTAGTCAATCTTGCCACTTGTTAAATTGTCATTAGTCGTCGAGCACTTCAATAAATTTTCAGTTAACCTAAAAGTTCCTGCACTAAAGCACTTTTGTTGAACTTTAATTTGTGGCTTATTGGCATTAAGACACGTATTCGACTAAGAGACAAAGAGAATGATTTTGTAGTTAGTCTACTATATGGTTCCTTAATTATTCCTCCAACTCGTAGCCCTAGGTTTTAATCCGACTTTAATATTCAATACTTCTCTTATACGATTACCAGGAGCTATTATGTCGCTGTTCTAGTATTTTTATTAGGAGCAATGAATTATGATTAGTAAAACAAATTTCCTTTTATTTTTGGGGTCAAATGAGAGAAAGATGAGTTTCAAACCAGAAGGGAAATCTCATTGTCGGCAGCGAATGAGAGCATATTCACGACTTTGAGTTCAACAATGTGTATTTGCATAATTAAAGATTTTTAAAAGTCCATATTTATACAAAATTTATACTTATTATATAGGTGGGATTAACTTAACACAAATTATTATTTAAATATTTTTTATAATCGTAACGTCTGGACCAACTTCCGGAAAACTTTATGTATTTGACATCCTTTAGTAAAAGTTACTTGGGAACGTGATGATGCTAGGCGCTAGGAGCACCATACCGTTCAAACTTGCACACTAAGACCTTATAAAATTGTTCACTTTAACAAGGTAGAAATGACCCAAAAGAGAAAAATAATTGAGCACTAGAAAGTTCATGAAATCATAATGCACCAACAGAGGAAACACATATCAGAAATAAAGTGTTCAACAATTTAGACTTTCTTTCAAAGACTATAACAATCGAAACATGGAAACTAGAAAAAGGAAAAGAAAAAGAGTTGAGGCCTCCAACTATTACAAACTCTATGGGTCTCATTTTTTTATGAAATTATTATTATTATTATTATTATTATTATTATTATTATTATTATTATTATTATTACAAATTCTTCTTCTTCTGACAATGATTTTCAAATGGTTTTAAATATTTTATTTACAAACAAATGTAACTTAGCAACCTTTATACGTCTTGCTTCACAAATATTAAAAGGTATGATGGGATGAATAAAAAAAATTCGCCTTAATTAGAAATTTAAAGTTTGAACTTTTGAATATGATGCGGCATGAAATCAAAGTAAGGGCCGAGTATGTGATACTAGGCAGTGTAATTAAAGGCGTGTTTAAGCCCTAAAGCGAGGCTTGGGATATTTTGAGCGATTCAATATTTTCATCAAGGCTCTAATACATACATTTCTTTGTTAGTGAGCGTAATCCTGAAGAAGCGACACTAAACAATTGATATTTTACATTATTGTAAAAAAAAATCAATTTCTTTCTCCATATATTTGGTATTCATGCTTATAGATATTAGTCTTGAACTACCCATACATATTCATAATATTTTTTCATATATATATTTTATTATTATTAAAACTCACGCTTTATTTGTGATTTGTGCCTAGAGTCCCAACAAATCTTAGAGCTTTATTGTTATTTTTGGCCTTTAATAATTCTGATAGTAGTTGAAAATAGGAGTATGCTATTGGGGAAGGAATAAATGACGGAGCAAGTGACTTAAGACTTTAACTAGCTAATAGTGACTCTGAATCGTGTCACAAAAGGACACCTGCACTCAGCGACTACTGACAGGGCTGCTGTTGCCTCTTGGAGTTAATAACACGTAGGGGCACCACTCAAAGTAGGCACATCCAATTTTGGAAGGGGCCCCAAACTAACCCAATTAAAATATAGGCATCATCTAGCTTGCTAATTGACACGTTTCCTATTAAATTAAATAAATGTCTAGTCATGTTTATAGCATTTAGACTTTCGAGAAATGATGGGCTTTATGACAAGCCAACAATGAATGGCACATGTTTCATATGATCTAAAGCCATTGAATCATTATTGGAAAGATTTAGGCTACTACTAGAGTTTCTTTCTTCACAGTTCTAAAATGTTGTTTATAGACTAGGTATATGATTTGAATCTCAAAGAGGTTTATATATTCCTCTTAGTCTCGACTCTAAGGATAATCTTGTTCGCTATCATTTTTAGAGAATCGCCTAAACTTTCAATTAAAAAGGTGAAATAATTTTAATTTTCATTATCTCAGTTGAAGTACTGAGCCTTCCTGATTGTTTAAATATTTAAGTACAATGTAAATCTATAGACTTATTTCAACCACGAGTTACTTGTCTCTTTGGAACTACATTGTAATCTTTTAATTTCAACGGCAGATATTACATAAAAGATGAAGATTAATCGGAACATTGAGGTCTGCATGGATATTTGAGTAAAAATAAGCTTTGAAGATTACTAATATTGTCTTGGGAGTGCAACATTGTTTCCTCTGAAAATCAGAACGTATTTGAGATAATTTTACTCTTGTCCACTTTTTTCTAATTTGACAATCATGGAGTAAAGTCCAAGCAAGAACTGACGGAAAAAAATGTAGAATAAATAAAGGAAATTCAACTGAACAATAATTGCTAGAAGGTTAGTACATTTCACACTACGAAACGAATAATGGTCCATGTACCACCGAACTGTTTCCAGAAAATCCACTAAAATTATTGAAATTGTCAAAGAGTAATTAACTTGCAAAGGAGAAAAGAGCAAGTAATCTCGACCACCTAAATGTTGCCTGATCAAGGTTAACCGCATAATTTGAATTATTTGTATGTTTTTATCGCACAATAATCATGACGCAGCCATGAAAACGAATCAGGACAAGAAAAGGATGATCCGCCAACGCTAATTGAGTTGTTTCGTCAGTATTAGTAATGGGCCAATATTTGGGCCCACCAAGGCCCAAAACCATTCAAAGGAACTAGTAACCACTTTGTTGTAATTGCTTCTCGTTTAATACTTTGCTCATGTGAATCTATATATGGTTTCAGGATGTACCTGAGGCAGGGGCCAACCGGCCAAACAAGACCTCAAATTCTCAAAATGTCCATTGATTTTCGTTTTCTCAATTATTTCTGCATGGACTAATCGATTCAGATTCGCATTAGATAAGTTTACCAGGGATAAGGCACTCCGGTTGAAAATAAAGAGATTTTAACCATCTCATCATACTTGTCGTGCTAATATAGATATGAGTAAAATGTTCATCGAAATTATGTTAACCAGATGGCATGCAACGAGCAGCATAAAACTAAGGGAATTTGGTAGTTGGTTCTATTGTGGGAGCCGGGAGGTCGTAGAGACTAGAAAGTAAAAACTGTACAAAGTACTCTTCTCTTCTTTTTTTTCTCAATAAGTTTGAGATGGAAGGCAAGGGAGAATAGGTGATTGGGGTTGGGGCAGGTCGGAGCCAGGATTTAGTTCAAAATTCTAAGATATAGAGGCATCAGATGTTAGTAATTCTCCCCTAGCGGAGGTAGGACAGGTACAAAGCAATGAAAGCAGTGGAGCAGTTGGTCAATTCAGAAGGGGACCGCATTGTTGTATTGGTTGAAAGGCCAAAACATTACTGTTTTCCTTTCTTATGTATTAAACACCCCCCCCCCCCACCCCACCCCTCCCACACACACACACAACTGACCTTAAATTTTGCAACCCTTTTTTTTTACCATCAGGAGTAAAATCGTTTACGAGGCATTGGCTCTAGAAAATTGTGAAAATAGCACGGGCTAGCCAGTTTTCGGATTGATAATTAAAAAATAGTCAGTGTTTGCAAACTCATTGAAAATAGTCACTATTATGCTGCAACACGAAAAGTTTCAGCATATACTGGAGATTGGTGCACCTGTATATGAACTTTCAGCATATTATGCTGGAACTACAACACACGAAAAGTTCCACCATAATATACCGGAGATTGGAGCACCTGTGTATGAACTTCCAGCATAATATGCTGGAATTCCAGTATATTATACTGGATCGCCAGTATCTTATGCTGAAAGTTCACATGTAAAAAATTTGAACCCCAGTATATTATGCTGGAATATTTTCCGGATTTTGAACAGTGTTTTCGTTCAGATTTATCTTTACATAAAAAGTTGTTAAATTTCGATTACTTTTAAAATTTTGGCTATTTTTCAATTACCACTTATAAATATGTCTATTTTTTAATTTCACACTAGAAAATTTGTGGGATCATAGTTAAACGAGCCAGCGAATTGGAGAGAGTAACATAAATACATATTTAGGTGACAAATATATTTAACCAGTTCATTTTTGGCTAAAGGAACAAATAAGGAGGACCGGAGAGAGTAATATAAATAGTGTATTTTGTAGTAAATTCAAATTCTTTCTTTAAAATATAGTGAATGTAGTGATTAACATATTTATAAAGTTAAATCATGGATTCACGGTTGACAATGATATTAACATTCTCTTATTCTTGTATATCACAGACCATCAATGCAAAAGAGCGGGAGAGAGAGCTCCATGTGTTTTTTCTTCTTCGTTTCTCATGTTTACTGTGTGTGTGTGTGTTTTTTTTTCTTGCTTTGAGCATTCGGAAGTCATGATCAGATGAATTTAAATTTGCAACGAGTAAGCTCTCTAAAGAAGGTATAATTCTCCCAAAAGCTCTCTATTTTTATGGTTCAATTTCGAGACTTCTCATTGAAAAAATGAAAGAAATTTCAATCATGTTTATGTTTTTCAATTATAATAAATAAAGCACAAAGAAAAACATCCTAAATATTAAATAATATTTACCATAATATGTTTTATTACACGAACAACTATATGTTGTACTTTAAAGAGGGATATCATTTCGACAACAAGAGTGATGGTTATGGCAGAACAATTAAAGCATTAAAAGGAAACATACACAAAAAGATCGTCTACAAATAAGTGTTTGTTAAGATATCATCACATTAAATACTTTAAAACTATAATACATAATTATCTAACTAACATGACTAAATTTATCATTTGTGTAAGTTCTAATGATATCCTTTTATTCTGAATTCACGTACTATACTAATGTAATAATATTTTTCGGTATTTAGATGATTGTTGTATTATTATACATAAAATTTCTTTTATTAATTAAATTTTTTTATTTTTTCATATAAATTAATATTTAAATCATCGCGTGTCATTATTAACGTACAACAACACACGTTCATAGATACTAGTATTATATAAAGCGGTTTATATAACATATGGTTGGGATCAGGAATCCAATAGAAAGGCAAATACAGAAAGGTGTATACGTTTCGAAAACCTAGTGGTGCTGAACAATAATTGGTCCCCACGTTCGTGGAGTAGCAGTAAGTATTAGGTGTAATCCAATGCGCCTCTATATTAACTACCCATCGGACCCAATGCATGCGATTATTGCCACCATACAAACTTTCACAAATAACAAATTGGTCAGGAAAGCTACCCAATAATAGATATTTTTATAGTGGTCCTGGTGGTCCCACTAGTTTATACTTTCTAAATTGAAAAAGCAATACCCCAAAACTATACTAGATATTTTTGGAAACTAATTATAAATTGAAAGGTAAAAAGGTAATTTAAAAAATAAAATAGATGGTTGCAGGAAAGGGACTTCTTAAAAATAAAAGTTACGCACAATTATTGTTTTCACAAAACCAATAAAAATATTACATGTGTTTGCACATAAACTTTAGTCATTTAAGCATAACTAGGAGTACTTAGTATACATTCTTATTTTATTATGATAAAATGCATATAGCTTGGTTCGAACGTTTGAAAGTTTTTTCCAAACTTCCCATGGAAAAATGACTACATTTGGTATGCTTATTTAGATAAAAACCGACTAAGCACTCTATTACAAATGCTACAATATAGTTGCACTGACATAACTTAGTAATTGTTAGGTTAGAACTGGGATACTTTCTTGATGCAAGTAAACTTAGAGATCACTTTTTATCCTGAATGTCGCATTCTCCTCCTAATGGCTAAAAAGGATACTTTCAAGTATACCTGTTAATTGGGCTGGGCTGACCCGTTTACAATCCGGTACTGTAGCGTGGGGGGCGAGCAAGGACGGGTTGGCCGGAGAGCGGGTTTCAAACGAACAGTTTTTTGATACCGGTGCACCGGAACCCTTTAACGGGTTGTTAACGGGCTACAGCCCGGTTCAGCCCGATTTTTAACATTTTTTTTTTACCGTTGGCAACAGTCAAATTCAAATATGACCGTTGGCCAACGGCCTTTTTTGCAGAAATGGCCATTTCGGCCTACCCTCTTAAGAAAATAGTCCCCACACCCCTAGTATTTGATAAATTATAATTTTAACCTTTTAAAAACTATAAATAGCCCCCCTTCTTCTTCATTTTTCTCACAATTCACTCTCTTACTACTCTAATTCTCTCTTGATATTATTGATTATTGTTCTTAAATTCTCAATTACTTATTATTTCAAGTTTCATCAAATATTTAGTTTAGCCATTACAAAATTATTATTATCAAATATCAAGTATTCAAGTGAAATGTGGTATCAACTATCAAGTATCGATCTATCAATTGAAGTTTGGTTTTTGATATCAAATTTAGTGCGGCATCCGGAATCCCGGTACACTCGTTCTATATCTTTCTCTTCTTTGGTGTACATTTATTTTATTATTTATAATTATTAATTTAATTTACATAATGGATATATTTAGAGCAGCCAAAAAAGTGTGCACTAGTAGAGGTGGTAGTAAGAAAACTTCCAAAAGATCAAGAGGTGGTGCTTGTTCTTCTAGTAGCTTTACACATATTTCTGAAAGTTCACGTAAAAATTAAATGTAGATTATGAGAGACTTCAAGAAAATTATGGTATAGATGATGATTTAGATGATAATTTAGATGATATTCCATTTCTATCACCTGATAATCTTGAAACACCACCAGCTACACCTGGTAATGCTAGTCAAACTCAAAATATTAGGGGTGAAAGTCGTGGTAATACAAGTAGGCCTCCCCTCCCTATTAAGAAGAATCGAAGATTAAGAAGTAAGTGTTGGAATTTTTTTGACAGACTAGAAGAAGATAAATTATGTGAGATGTAGAATTTGTAAGGATATTTATAAACATGAGACCGGTAAGGGAGAGAGAACGGGTCAACTTCGTAGGCACATGGTAGACAACCACCCTCTTGATTGGGGAGTAGATGAGGAAGATGGGCAACAAAAACTTAACCCGGGTACTGGAGAGTTAATGGGTAAATACGATATTAAGAAAGATCGGGAAGAATTAGCTAAAATGATGGTAATTTTTGTATGCAAAAATATATTATTGCTTTTAAATATGATGAAGATCAAAGTCATACTAATGCATTTATAAGTAATACTATCCATGAGTTGCTATATTTTTATAATCTTGCAGAAAAAGTTTTGTGTGTGTCATTTGATAATGCTTCTAACAACAATGCTGCTATTACAATATTAAAATTGCATCTACACCCACCACTTTCTGAAATATTTCATGTTAGATGTTCATGTCATATTTATAATTTGATTGTGAAGAGTAGCCTTGAATTATTTAGAGATGATATCACTTTAGTTAGAAGAGTTGTTGCTGTAATTCAAGAAAATAATAGAAGTGCTAGATTAAATGCATTTAAAGAGAAATGTCTACACTATGGATTAAAACCAAGACTCATGCCTGGAGAAATAGTTACTAGGTGGAATTATACTTATTTATTCTTAAAATATTGTTATAAATATAGAATGCCTATACCTGAAATTGCTAATTCTCATTGTACCGATCCTAGCCGTTTGTTAACATCTAGAACTTGGGATGTCATTGAAGATATTGTAAAGTTTTTACAAAAATTTTATGTGGCTACACTTGAGTTTTCTGGAGCTTATTATCCTACTATTGCAAATGGTTTAGTTCATATTGCTGAAATTTCTCTTTTACTACTTAATTTGAAGAAGAAAGAAGGATATACTTCTGTTGTTGAATCTATGCTAGATAAGTTTAAAAAATATTTTTACCCAATTCCCCCTATTTACCTAATTGGTGTTATTTTAAACCCTTCTATCAAAATGGTCACTTGTCGCCAATTAATCACTGCTTTATATTCTTATATGGATATTTGACCAACTGAAACTCCTGATATTGACACTTGTATTTCTGATCTACACAAACATTTAGAAACATTATATAATTATTATGCTAACATTGTTGATACTTCTTTTGCTATAGATGCAAATATTCCTTCAAGTTCAGTTTCAACATCTGGGACCAGTGCTTTGGATGATAATGATGGTGTTGAAGATTATTTGATTTGGTCTACAATAGGGGAGCATCAACAAACCAGTTGCAGGAATATTGATGAACTTCAATTCTACTTGCAAAAATCAGCAGAGCCCCACACAAAGGAATTTCTACCACTGGGTTGGTGGAGGAGCAACTCAAATCAATTTCCTGTTCTTTCGGCTATGCTCGAGACGTGCTAAATGTGCCGATTTCAACAGTCGCATCAGAGAGCGCATTTAGCCAAGTTCAAAAATAACAAAATCAAAAAAGAACTTGCAACTTAATTTGAAATATTATATATTATTCAATAAAAATATCAAATGAAAGTCTTCGGAGCTTGATCCTTACATATAGGTCTTATTAAATAATTTTTTGTAGCCACTTACTTTCAAATTTTAATTTTAACATTATAAAATTTAAATTTAAAATTTAAAATTTTAAACTTCAAAGTTTAATTCTAAGCCTTAAAAGTTTGCAAACACTTAAGTATCAATAACATTGAATAAGAAAAATAAAATTTACTTAAAAAAAATCAAAAATCCACGGCCCGCTAATAACCCGCTAACAACCCACTAAGCCCGAACCCGGACGGATAAAAAAAATCCGAAAAGTACCGCCCGCTAACAGCCCGCAACGTTAAACGGACGAGCTGATTTTTTTGTGTCCAGCCTGCCCGTTAAACACCCATACTTTCAAGGCATAAAACAAGATACACATAATAAATTATATATTTATTCATTTGTCATAAGATTAATTATCTTGATATGAATTTTAATGATTATTAATTTAGTGACTGAAAAGTTATTGTATACCTGTTGGATTACATGTAGTATGATGAGGAGTTCGGGCTCGGTTTGACTCAATCTTGTAAAAAGGTACGATTAAGCTTAGGCCGAGCTCAATTAGACTCGACTTGGCTCAATTCTTCTTGGTGCCTAGGGCTATCTTTACTATAACTACATTCTTACTTACTTGAGAGAGAGAGAAAGAAAGCAGTTCTGTAACTTAAAAACTCAATCCTACGGATGAAATTAGTCACTTAAAGGTGACTTAAATAAAGAAGCTGATGTTTCTATAAGCTAATTAAGTAAAGCCACTTGAATTGAGGCAAAGAAAACAATACTAAACTAGAGTTTGACAAAAACAATGTCCTGTTTAGTATTTAATTAATTTTTAAAGGTCGAGACTTAAAACCTCCCCTTGATAAAATGAGTCAAACCTTAATCCTAATCAGAAGCTCACTGACCTTATCTTGGATTATGAAAGGTGATTGGTTTTGACATTCCACCTGTTGACAGCAACATGAGTCATGGAATGAATTCCCTTTTACTGCAAATTACACAAATGTCACTAGCAAATCATAGTCAACAAAATTAAGCGTACAATGATCTTTCCTAGTGACATAAAATTAATTTTCTTTTCATTTCTCTTGGATAATACCAAGCAAAACTACACATGTCATCTCGTTAACTATCTAGTTATGCTACAATTATAATGTATGTATTTCTTAGATAATTTAAGGATTTTTATGCGGTTATTCCTAATGTTTATATTTCTTATGACAATTAATAAAGATACATGAACTATTATGGAGGGATTGCATAAGTTAAAAGGCAATAGTTGATTTACCACCTTAGACCCCACATAAGTTTTCGAAGTACTAGTTATGCAAAATTTTATATCAAAAACCCAAATGCTACCGTATATAAGGTTTATCCGTAAAATAGTACAGTTAAATTTATACATGATTTCTAGACAAGCGGGCTAATTTAATTATGAAATAGTATAATAATTGAAGAAATGTACAATACTTAGCCTTGAAATACAGACGAAATAACATAGATGACAGTTCCGGAAACAAGGTTTCCGAGCACAACAAGGATGAGATCAAAAAGCAAGAAAGTAATATTGTATTAAGTTTTGTATAGAATATAGTATAAGTTTTTCTAGAAAATTCATCTCAAGGCCCGAATCAATAACAATGGCGATCTCAAGGTAATCAAGGGAATTGGAACTCAAACAACCAAGGCAATTAGAGTGGTGGTAACAACCAAGGTAATTGGAAAATAAAAACAATCAAGGAAATTGGAATGGTCAAAACAACTAAAGCAATTGGGGTGGAAATAGTCAAGGATATTGGGGAGGCAACAACCAAGGGGGATGGAACAATAACCAAGGGAATCGGGGGTCGAGCTTTCAAAGACCCCCGATGTATCAACAACCAAGCAACTCGCCTCCTTATCCTTCACATGGTCCTAGCTCTTCTAACAATGAGATGGGGCGAATTGAGAACATGTTCAAACAAATGATGGAGAAGAATACTGACTCCGATGCTCAACTATCCTCTCACAACACTTCAATTCACAATTTGGAAGTTCAACTGGGGTAAATCTCGCAAGTTTTGAACACTCATCCTAAGGGGGCACTACCAAGTGACAAGGTGGTGAACCCGAAGGGTGGGAACAACACAGGACATGCCATGGCCGTGACTACAAGGAGTGGAAAAGATGGGGATGCAACCACCTCAAGTCAAAGAATAATTGGGGATGATGAACAAGTGATTCAAGAAGATGAGATTCCAAACAATGTGGTGCAAGCAAATGACGAAATGAGAATTGATATTGATGAAAATGTGGAGGATACTCAAGAAGAAGTGAACCCGTCTAGGGAACACATTGTTGACATACCGGAACCGGTAGTGCCAAAGGCTAAGACACTAATGCCAAGACCTCCTCCTCCATACCCTCAAAGGCTTGCCAAGCAAAATAACGAGAACTAATTCAAAAAGTTCATTGACATGATGAAGAGCTTATCTATTAATGTGCCATTGGTTGAGGCTTTGGAGCAAATGCCCGGATATGCAAAGTTCATGAAGGATTTGGTGACAAAGAAGAGGTCGATGAATTGTGAGACTATAAAGATGACACATCAAGTGAGTGCAATTGTGCACTCAGTGGCTCCTAAATTAAAAGATCTCGGCACTTTCACAATCCCTTGCACCATTAGAAACGCCAACTTTACCAAAACACTTTGTGATCTAGGGGCGAGTATCAACTTGATGCCCTACTTGGTTTTCAAAACATTGGGGATTGAGAAACCAAGACTCACTTCTATGAGGCTAAAAATGGCGGATCGTACTATGAAGAGACCATTAGGTATTATTGATGATGTGTTGGTTCGAGTTGATAAGTTCATCCTCATGGCGGTCTTTGTGATTCGTGATTGTGAAGTGGACTATGAGGTGCCTATTATTTTGGGTAGACCTTTCCTTGCTCCGGGAAGGCACTTGTTGATGTGGAAGCCGGCGATCTCGCCTTCCGGGTGGGTGATGAAAAGGTGGTTTTTCATGTGTGCAAATCTATGAGGAAACCGAAGAGCAATGAAGTTTGTTCGTTTGTGGACTTAGTGACCGAGATGATTTTTGATGATGTTAGTGCCATGATGAATGTTGATGATACTTTGGAGGCCGTATTGCTTATTCGTGATGATGATGAGAAGGATGGCTATGTGGAATGTGTGAATGCATTGCAAGGAATGAGATCGTACACTTATGAACCCCGCAAATTGTCCTTAGATCTTGAAAACCGGAAAACTCCTCCAACAAAGCCCTCAATCGAGGAGCCTCCCACTTTGGAGTTAAAGTCATTGCCTCCACATCTCAGGTATGAATTCCTTGGCCCGTGTTCTACTTTACTGGTTATTCTTTCCTCTTGTTTGACTAACGTGCAGGTAGACTCTACTTTGGTGGTGCTCCAAAAGAGGAAGAAAGCTATCAGATGGACATTGACGGATATTCGGGGTATAAGCCCCGCTTTTTGTATGCACAGGATTATTTTGGAGGAGGATGCCAAACCCTCTGTTGAACATCAAAGAAGACTAAATGAAGCAATTCAAGAGGTGGTGAAGAAGGAGATCATAAAGTGGTTGGATGCAGGGGTTGTATACTCCATTTCCGATAGCTCATGGACCTCTCCGGTGCAATGTGTCCCAAAGAAAGGGGGCATGATTGTGGTCACCAATGACAAGAACGAGTTGATTCCTACAAGAACGGTGACTGGGTGGAGAGTGTGTATAGACTATCGCAAGCTCAATAAAGTCACAGGGAAAGATCATTTCCCACTTCCATTCCTTGATCAAATGCTTGATAGGTTGGCCAGCCGTGCTTTCTATTGTTTCCTTGATGGATATTCCGGCTACAATCAAATTCTTATTGCTCCAGAGGACCAAGAGAAGACTACTTTCACATGTCCCTATGGTACTTTCTCATTATCGCGGATGCCATTTGGGTTATGCAATGCACCATCGACTTTTCAATGGTATATGATGGCTATTTTCACCGACATGGTGGAGGATTTTCTTGAGGTCTTCATGGATGATTTTTATGTGGTTAGGAATTCCTTTGATGATTGCTTGAAAAACTTGGATAAGGTCTTGGAAAGATGTGAGGAGACAAACTTGATGCTCAATTAGGAGAAGTGTCACTTCATGGTCGAGGAAGACATTGTCCTTGACCACAAAATTTCCAAGAATGGTATTGAGGTCGACAAGGCCAAAATATAGGTGATTTCTAAACTCCCATACCTATATCCGTGAAGGGAGTAAGGAGCTTCTTGGGTCATGCGGGGTTCTATCACCGTTTCATCAAGGATTGTTTCAAAGTGGTGAACCGTTTGTGTAAGCTTTTGGAGAAGGATGCCAAATTCCATTTCAACGAGGATTGCATTAAGGCATTCAAATTGCTCAAGTTCAAATTGACTACTACTTCTATTATCACCGCACTGGATTGGAGCTTGCCTTTTGAGCTCATGTGTGACGCAAGTGATGTGGCAGTCAGAGTAGTTTTGGGGCAACATATTAATAAAATCTTCCATCCGGTCTACTATGCTAGTAAGACCATGAACGATGACCAAGTCAATTACACGGTGACCGAAAAAGAGCTCATTGCTATTGTCTTTGCTACGGAGAAGTTTCGCTCGTACTTGATGGGTACAAAGGTAATTGTCCACACCGATCATGCGGCGCTTCGGTACTTAATGAGAAAAAAGGATTCAAAGGCGAGGTTAATGTGGTGGGTGCTTTTATTGCAAGAGTTTGATCTCAAAATCCAAGACCGCAAAGCCAGTGAAAACCAAGTGGCAGACCATTTGTCTCGTTTGGAGGAGGAGGGGAGGCCACATGACGGCCTTGAGATTAGTGACTCCTTCCCCGATGAGCAACTTCTAGCCATTTCAATGACCGAGATGCCATGGTTTGCCGACTTAGCAAATTATCTTGTGAATGGTATTGTACCGAATGAGTTCTCTTCAAACTAAAGAAAGAAGCTCAAACAGGATTGCCTTGACTATTATTCGGATGAACCGTATCTCTTCCGGATTTGTACCGATGGTGTGATTCGACGATGTATGCCGGAGGAAGAACAAGTGGAAATGTTTTAGGCTTGCCACTCTTCACCATATTGTGGTCACCATGGTGGAGCGAGAACGGCGGCAAAAGTGTTGAGTTGTGGATTCTATTGGCCTACCCTCTACATGGACGCTAGTGATTTAGTCAAGCGTTATGATGAATGTCAAAGGGCCGGTGGGATTTCTAAGAAAAATAAGATGCCACGCACCACCATCTTGGAAATTGACATTTTTGATATATGGGGCATTGATTTTATGGGACCGTTCGTAAGCTCTTGTGGAAACACATACATTTTGGTAGTTGTGGACTATGTGTCAAAGTGGGTTGGGGTCGTTGCTCTACCCAACAATGATGCTCGAAGTGTGGTGGCATTTTTGAAAATGAATAGCTTTACAAGATTTGTCACTCCAAGGGCCATTATATGTGATGGGGGATCACACTTTTGCAACAAAGATTGATACCTTACTCACCAAGTATGGTGTCACTCACAAAGTCTCGACCCCTATCATCCTCAAGCAAGCGGACAAGTGAAAGTCTCTAACCGGGAGATCAAGAGTATTTTGTCAAAAACCGTGAATGCTAACCATACAGATTGGTCGAAGAAACTTAATGATGCTCTATGGGCTTATATGACGGCTTACAAAATGCTGATTGGGATGTCTCCATACCGATTGGTGTTCGGGAAAGCTTGTCACCTTCCGGTGAAACTTGAGCACAAGGCTATGTGGGCATTGAAGAAGCTTAATCTTGAGTGGGATGTCTCTCCTAACCTGAGAGTGGCACAATTGAATGAGCTTGATGAATTCTGGTACCATGCATATACAAGTTCTTCCTTATACAAGGAGAAGATGAAGTACCTCCATGACAAGTACATCCGAAACAAGGAGTTCAAAGAAGGTGATCTTGTGTTATTGTTCAATTCTCGGTTACGGATGTTTCCGGAAAAGTTGAAGTCTAAGTGGAGTGATCCATTTGAGGTTGTAAAGGTGACACCCTTTGGTTCATTAGACTTGAAGAATAAAAATGATTAAGTGTTTAGAGTCAATGGTCACCTGGTGAAGCATTATCTTGGAAAAGTTGATGATGCCCACGTCGTGGCATTAATTCATTTCAAGTGATTGATGGTAATCTGCGTCGTGCCGCGACGTTAAATCAGGTGCTTCTTGGGAGGCAACTCATATTTCTTTTTATTCTTCTTTTTCTTCTTCTTTTTCTTCTTTTTAGATAGGTTTTGTTTTGTGCTAACTGGTTTTGAAGTGAATTGCAAGAATGAGTGTGCTTTGCAGGAACTGTGCTAGAAAAAATGGCCAAGTGTTGAAACAGTGCGGACCGCATATTTATTGTGCAGATCGCACAATCTTGTAAGGGTGTTCATGGTTCGGTGTGGGTCGATTTTTCCTAAAAAAACCAAACCAAGTAAGTCAGTTTTTCAAATATTGGAACCAAACCAACCAATTAAGTCGGTTTTTTATCGATTCGATTTTTGTCGATTTTTGTTAGTTTTTCGGTTTTTTGGTTATTTATCATTTTTTTCTTAAATATGAGACATACACTACCAAACTCATATTCCGGCAACTACATTTTCAATTTAACCCTATCAAATCAATTGCTCTTTGTGAAATCTATCATCTACCAAGATATATTGATGATAATTGACTCAAATAGTGATGAATAATTTAATTACTCAATTAAAAATTGATTATTTTTAACATGAAATAAATTATTATACTTAGTAAAAAAAAACTATCAATCAAACTAGAAGGCAATCAAGTAGATTATTATAATAGCAAAGAACTAGACTAAAAATACAAATGACTAATATGTACCATAAAATTTTAGAAACTTTATATAAAAATATACATATATATAGGTGTAATAATAAATTTAAATAGCTACTTTTATAGTCGGTTTGGTTTGGTTTGGTTTTTTTCCGGTTATTTTTTGATTAAAACCAAAATCAAACCAAATTTGATCGGTTTTTAAAATTTAAAACCAAAACCAAACCAAACCTAAAAAGTATCGATTTTTTGGTCGATTTGGTTCGGTTTTTTGAGTTTTTATGAACACCCCTACAATCTTGCATGCCACAGCAGAAAGGAGTCTGCGGCCGCACAATTCTTTGTGTGGACGCACAACTGGAGACCCAAAAATGCTAACTCTCTGAAGTTTGCAATTGCGGAGAAATGGACAAGCTGAGGCTGCACTTGGAATGGTGCGGCCCGTAAAAATATCTGCGACCGCACCCAATTTTGTGCGGACCGCAGATAATCAGAGGGACCAGGTACAGAGTGCGGACCACACACAAAATTGTGCGGCCGCACTCAGCTGCACATTTTCAACCTATAAATAGGCCCTCATCTTACTGTTTTAAACTTGATACACTTTGAACTCTTGGAACCTAAGCAAGCACAGTACACAAAAATTGTTTCAAACATCACACTCATTTCATCGTCCTAGATTCTCCCATGCATCCTTCATCGCTGGTATGTTCAATTCGTGTTTAAATGTTTTCAAAATTTCTTAGCTTTTGTCCTTAATTAGTATAGTTATTTTTAGGCCTAAATGTCAGATGATTCATCATGTGTGCTTAAAATTGTGTGGGTAATTTTATTTGTACTCATTTGGGATTGGGTAAATCATGTATCATGTCTAATTTGCCAATACCATGTCTAAATTGTGCAAAAAAATTGAAAAACCTAAGTTAAGTGCCGTCTATTTTTAAATTGTGCGGCCGCACATGAAATTGTGTGGTCCGCAGATCCTTAGTTTTAGGGAAAGTCTGTGCATTCAATGTGAGGACCGCACTAAAAATTGTGCGATCCGCAGAAAATAATTTGCGGCCGCAGATCCAAACTTCAGAGAACTGGTATTACTGTGCCTGGAATTGTGCGGCCACACTCATTATTGTGCGGTCTGCACTTCAATTGTGCAGCCGCATTTCAAAATTGTGCGGTCCGCACAAGGCAGTCTGCGTTCGCACTTCAAAATTGTGCGGTCCGTACAAGGCAGTCTGCGGCCGCACTCAGAATTGTGCGGACCGCACTTTCATATTTGTATACTATTTTGTCTGCAACTTTTTACAGCCTGTTTTTACACTTTAACTGACTCATGTTGCTTTGTATTGAAGACAATGGTTCGATCAAGAGGTCTAGGTGATACTTCCAAAGGGAGGGGTGAACCCTCCCGAGGTCGAGGCAGGGGTACCCTACCATTCTCCGTGTAAAAAGTGATTGGTAAGAAGATAACAATTGGCTAAGGTAGACAGCCAGAGCCCTCCGAATCAAGTTCTTATATCCTGTCTAGGGAAGCTTCCGAGGGTCACTCAGTGGAGGAACAACCTGAGGCCCAATCTCAACCACCACAGTTACCTGGGAGATACCAACTCAGAAATTAACCCTCTACCTTAGCAAGCTCTTCTGAGGGTTCGGATGAAGGCAGACAAGATTGAGAACCCTCCTCTACATACACTCCCTCTACACCAGTTACAGTGGATGTAGGGGTGGAGCCCAATAGCTTTGATACGAAGTTAAGGGCTAAGAAGCCCTTCTCCTAAAAACAAGGACCCAAGTAACCCAAAAAACAAGGGTAAGTCGACTACTACCTAGGCCAGTCTGATGAGCCATCGGTGATAGTTGCAGATTCTGCTGCTATGCCTTCTACAACTTCCATGCTTTCCACGACAGTCGGTCCTTCCACCGAGACAGCTGATATGCCACCAACTCCATCTTCTAGACCATCAGCTTCAGTATTAGTGCCTTCCTCCTCCACATATCCACTCATTGCACTGCGAGTCTCCCATACATAGATGAGTCTCAACAACTGGATACAGACAGCTACTGCAAAGTTGTCTGACATATCCAGTACTGTTGTAGCTCAGTCTTCTACCCCAACAGCACCACAAGTTCCTCCGTCAGTGGAGGAAATATTAAAGAAGATCTTGGACAATTAGAAGGCCATCATGGATACATTGGTGGCACATGGGGAGCTATTGAGAAGTTGGGTAAACATGTTAAGAATATGGGGAGATCACAGGTCTCAAGAAAATCAATGGACAAGTTGAGAAAAGAGGTGACCAAGATAGCAGCTGGTGATCTTCCATTTGACTTACTGATGGAGACAAAACTATCAGTACCAGCAGACCCAGCAACACCATCAACACCAGTGGCACCAGCTGGCCAGTCTAACGAGCCAGACCTTGCTTCCCATACTGCTGAGGAGGTGCATCAGATGTTCACCAACCCTGTTACTCCCCGAGCAGAGGATGATGAGATCCAGTTGGAGGAGCCTGAGGCTGGTGATGCTGCCATGCAGACTGAGACCACATAGGGAGTTCTCTTTACTCTCTTCCCTCCCTTATTTTGATTTTTGTTAAGCATTGACAACAATACTAATTCTTATTCAGGGGGGTGGTCTATTTTGATTTGATATGACATTGGTCTATAATAACTATAATACTCTTTTTTATCTTTATTTTCTTTTTCATTATGTATATATTCCTCCGTCTCTATTGATGTATATATTCTCTTTCCCATTCTCGGTTTGTATATTAATTTTTGCTTTCAGTAGTTACTTCATACCTTCTTTATTTTGTTTCTTAGTAGTTTAGCTTCTTATTTATTTTAACAACTTCTTGTTGATTTGGTAGCTTCTTTTAATGTTTAAGTGATAAATAAGACTTTGGTTTTCTTAATGTCACGATTCTTTCCAAAGGTGGTTTTTGTTTGAACAGGTTGTCTCTTCCCAACGATGGATGTCATAACAACCTACTTAAGGAATTGAGTCCGTTTTTAATGATTAGGTAAAAACAGTAGTAATAATGAATAAAAGGGTCAAGCATGCTTCACTTAGTACCAACACACTTAGCTACACACTTATGGTTAAAAGCAAGTTCTTGGAAAGAAATGGCTCTAGTTAGTGACCTTGTGACTCTTGTGTTGACTTAGGCAATCATCGAGTGGTTTAGTTGAACCATTAGCAATTTTCAATCTTGAATACGGTTGTTGTGGTCCCTCGCCTCCATCCTCTTTAATAATCCAGCTGTGTGAGAGGTGAGATATTTTGTTACAAATCCAAGTACCCGTGCGAATGGTCTAGAACTTGTCCCGAATGTGTTTCTAGGCAAAATTCTAAGTTTTTCTTGGCTTGATAAATAATTGTAGGTTCTCCTTGGCCCGTTTTGAAATTTCCCATGTCCCACCAATGATGTTATCCCTAGTCAACCCTTTTGAACTTAAAGTCTTTCTCATTTGATAACCAGGTTACAAGCCTTTACCCATTTTGTAGTGACCCTCTCTTGGCACCCGAGCTTTCTTTAACACTCATGAGAAGCAAAGTGGCAAAAACATAAGTTTGGGGGGAGATGCGAGGAGTTTGAAAGTGGTATCAAGGAACAAAAAGAGAAAAGAAATGAAGAAAAAGAAAGAACAAAAGAAAAACACAAAAAGAAAGTGAATAAATTGAAGAGTTGAAGGGATTCAAAGAAAAGAAAAAGTGCAAAGCATGGAGAAAACAAAGAAGGAGAAAATGAATATCATGACCAATAAAGAGTGATTTCAAGTCTCTCTAGTTCCCCTAAGAAAAAAAAGGAAAAAGACAATGACTCAAAGAGTCGGCAAGGCATGAGCCAAAAAGAAAAAATGGAGTGCTTAAGGAAAGATGAACCCCTTCTATTCCAACATTTCCTACCTTAGTCCAAAAGCCTTCATTACATGCTGAAAAAGCCCTACGTGATTTCAAGCCGAGTGAGCTTACATTAGTGGTAATTTACATGAGGGGCAATCATATGGTACTTAGAACCGTACTTGTGACATTCTTTTGAGAGTGATGAGCGAACGTTTCACAAATCATTGAACTGAGTGCTACATTCTTAAGTGATATGAGCTAACAGAGCGTATAGGAGGAGGAGTTTAGGATCCACAGTGACCTACATGAAAGTGCGAACTTTCTTGATGAGTAAAGTCAACTCTTAATGCTCAAGTGTCACATTAGAGCTATTTGCGCTTTAACCATCAAAATATTGCCTTGTTGATGATTCATGAGTGTGTGGGTAATTGTTGGTCCCAATTGATGTATGTTTGATTCACCTTAGCTTAGCTGGAATAGCTCTTTTATTGTGGAGGTGGGAATTACCTTATTTGCTTGAGGACAAGCAAAAGCTTAAGTTTAGGGGAGTTGATAAGTGGGGATTTTGACTAATTATTTGCGCCTTTTGACTTTCGTTTTAGTTCAAAATATTTTAAAGGTATTCTTAAAAACTGATGAAATATGCTTACTTACAGGAGTATTGGAAAATGAACCAAAGTGATGAAATTCAACTCAAGAAAAAGTGATTTTGAATAAGCACAAAAATTAAGCAAAAAGGGCTAAAGTGCGGACCACAGAATTCTGTCTGCGGCCGCAGAACAAGAAGAAAATTTGACAGTGTTGCACTACAAAAGAGCGGACCGCACAATAATTGTGCGACCGCAGAAGTCAAGGTTCAGAGAGTTAGGAATTCAAGACAATCAAGATCTGCGGACCACACTATAATTGTTCGGTCGCAGAAATCAAATGTGCGATGGCACACAAAATTGTGCGGTCCGCAGAACTCAAGATGTGCGGCCGCACCCAAAATTGTGCGATCCGCAGAACTCAAGAAGTGCGGCCGCAGTTCAGAATTGTGCGGACGCATAAACCACTCCTGTCAAGAGTTGCAGCAAAGTACGGACCACACACAAAATTGTGCGGCCGCAGAACCTCCTAAAGGGTAATTTTGTCCGAAAATTCTAGCTTTGTATAAATAGACTACTTTCACAAAATTAGGTCAAGTTTTGAATATTTGAAAGTTGGTAGCCGTTTTTCTTTACTGTTTTAAGAAACTTTATCATAGCTTGTTAATTTTACATTGGATTTTCATCTATTTATCATTAAATATGAGTTTAATCATCTTTTCTTCTTTATTTTCTGCTTCACCTACTATGAGTAGCTAAATTTCTAGCTAGGGTTGTGACCCAACCCTAGTGTGGGTACCTAATGGGTATTTGATTTAGGGATTGTTTATGGTTGGGTGTGTAATATTTAGCCTAGTTCTTACTATAATTGTAGAATTAATGGTTGCAAATATTGATTCAAGCCTATTTGACTTAGTCTCTACTTGAGAAAGAGAGACTTAGTTTAGGAAAACTTGGCTAACAAGAAATTGGGATGAACTCAAGAAATTGATAGTCCCAATTAAAGGGTTGAATCTAGAGATACTAACTTGATCATCTATCAATTATTTTGTGCATTACCCATTTGGACTTGAGAAAGCCAAATTGGGCAAAATCACTCTATTACCGAGAGGTATTGAGTGGGTAATTGTGTGTTGATTGCTATAATACACTCCGACCAACAAAACCCGCTCTAAAGCCCACAACCCGTTAGGCAAACACCTAAGTGGAAGTCACAACCCTAGATCTTTTACATACTTGAAAAACAACACCAAAAATATTATTCTCTAGCTTTATATTTACAAATTGTAGCATAATTTAGAAGTAGAATCAAAACACAATTTGTGAAAGTGCATCTTACACACTTTACGTGCTTAATCCGAATATATACCTAATCTCATCTACGCTCCCTGTTGATTCGATCCCGACTCCTAGTTGGGTATTATTATTATAATCGAACACTTCACAACCCCAAACTGAGGTGTGATTTGGGCGAGACCACTCCTCATCAGCGTTATCGGGAGTTGTCTCCCGAAGCTGTCGAGGATTTTTCCTGTCATGCACCGGCGTGGCGTCCTTTCCCTCATTGCAGGTGTCACTGATTAAATCCTAAAAATAAGGCAGATCCCCTCGAATTTCTGGTTGTACGTGTTGTTAACAGTATTATCTGCCATTTTTTATGATTTTTTCTAAAACAAAATAATCAAATCGCGTTAGTAAATAAGGCAAAGATCAATTTAATTGCACGCCTGTCTAGGCCCTACAGTGGGCACCAAATTATTTACCCGTAAAATGGTACAGTTGAATTTATACGTGGTTCTTAGATAAGTGAACTAATTTAATCCTGAAATAGTGTAATAATTAAAGAAATATACAATACTTAGCCTTGAAATACAGACGAAATGACATAGATGACACTTCCGGGAACAAGGTTTTCGGGCACAGCAAGGATGAGATCAAAAAGCAAGAAAGTAAGATTATATTAAGATGTGTATAGAATATAGTTGTAATACCCGATACTTAAGTTAGGACATTTTAGTCATTAACGTAATAAATAAAAGAAAGAAAGAAAATATTACATGGGCCAAGGCCCACCCTATTAAAACATGACGGGATTTAGGGATTGGGAAAGCCAACTCCAAACTTAAAGAAACAAAAGGAGTAGTTGCTGGAACAACTACTTGGACATCAACGTCATTGGCAAGCAAGTGAGGAAGATAAATTGTTGGCAGTAAGATTTACAATTAAAGGAAGAAGGATTGGACCTATATAGCAGCTTCAAGTGAAAACTATCCTTCGGCAAAAAAAGGTTAATTTTTTCCCTTATGTTGATTCTTCTTTAGTTTCTGGTGGATTCCTTTAAATCTCGATTTTTGTGTTTATGGGATTCTATCGGGTATTGAAAATTTAATACAAAAAATGGATATTATGGACAATAATATTTATGTTTCAACTTATATACATGATTAAGAAAATTGAATAGTATAGGGAATAAACTATATAAATTGCCTTTTTATTTAAAAATTTTTGGACTAATCTAAATTACTCATAGCATGAGTAAATATAATTTGACGAATTGATGATAAAATATAAAACTCGGAGGATTGTGCCTAAATTAGTGATGAATTTAGCCTAAATGAGGCAATTAACACGAGATCGGTGTTGATGTTGTTATAGATTGATTGAAGAAAGTCGTACGGATCATTCGAGGTGACGAGTTTGGTATTTTGCACGAAGTACAGTGAGTAGTAATCTTACCGCAGTTTGTGTTTTCATAACTTGCATGATTTACACTTGATTTTTAATATGAATATGTTACCGATTATTTTGAGTTGCATGTGGGACAAGTCTTTTACTCGATATGATACCGAAATAGTTATTTGAGGTGATTACCGTTGTTTTAAATATTCTTGTTGTCACTAGATATGTTTTACCGTTACTTGAATTTACGGTTATTGAAATGAAATTACATGATTTGATAAGAACCGAAATGCCCTATATTGTTTTAAAATATTTTCTTATGAGTATATACGGATTACAGAGATAAGTATAAATGGGAGTAGACTTTGAAGGATCACGTAGCTAACGTCGGGTTTATTAGACCTGGTGCACCTTGTAATTACCGATTACCGTTATATCCCTCGCTAGTGGGAAGGTAGAACTAGCATACCGTTACTGATTTCCCTCGAGTAACGACTACCGTTATATTTGACTTCTTGCGAAGAAGTCCACAGTTATACCGATTACATGATCCGTTCATTGGAACCTCCCAAATATGAATATTGATATTACACAGTATTTACCGAGATTATTACCGAATTGTCAATTGATTTATATTACATGAAAAACATGATGAGACTGATTATTGTTTATTGTTTCTAAAAGGGCATTCTTATGATATTGTTTGTTTAATATATATACTAACATGTTTTCTGATTTGTCCCTAATAAAAAAACGGTTGTGGTTAAGTGTTATTACTCACTGAGCTAGCGACTCATTCCCCGCTAAAGTTTTTTACAGAGACAACAGTTGACGCGGGCAAGGATTTCGTTAATTAGAACGCACAAGTTGATAGTTCTTGGTGAGCCTCGCACTTGTTCGCGTGGGCGGAGATTTTATTTATTGTTATGGTCTTTTCTTTGAACTCTTAGAGCCGCTCCATAGTCATTCTTTTAGTGTCATGGGTATTCTTTTGTTATTATAGATTTATGTTTAGTAACGCTCATTCTTATCAATGTTGGAGATAAATTAGTATTTCTAGCTTTTAGTGGGTGGACTATTAATGGTAAATATTTATTTTGGTTAATTGATAAAGTTATTGTTGTTTGAATTGATATTAGGATGTTTGTTGTTGATTTGAGATAGGAAAACTTTTGGGATAGTCCAGAAATAGGGGAAACACTATCCGATTTTCTATTAAACATTGATGAGGCTTACTTGGGGGCAGTTGCTCCTAAGTGCCGGTCATGATCCTAAATTGGGTCGTGATAAAGTTGGTATCAGAGCTTAGGCTTTAAGTCCCGAGTCATGGAGAAATGTTTAGTAGAGTCTTGTTCATGGGTATGTAGGCGCCCATACTTATGATCTTGAGGCTACTGAACATCTAGGAATGTTTTCCCCTCTTTCATTCTTTGATCGTGCGTTGAGATAACTTGAGATTGACTTTGGAGTATTTCTTTAGCAGATGGCTAGGACATGCACACCCTCATCTGCTGGACGTGGTGCTGGACGTGGTACTACCCGAGGTGGCGATCAAGTTGGGGTTCATCAAACTAGAAGACATGTTACTCCTCAACCTGAAGTTGGGAACATGGGTCAACCCCAAGCTACTATGCCAGATCAAGTGCAAGAACAGGGGGTTCAGGACGCTCCATCACCAGTACCAACTGTTGTACCTACTTTTACCTTACCTGCAGACGCAGTGGCAAGGTTAATGAATGTGTTAGAGGCATTGGTGCCTACTCAGGGTGGAAGTTCAGCTCCGCATGCTACTTTACAGACACAAGCACCTGCACAGACTTAGACTTTCAGGAATAAGGAAGTATCCCTACAAGAGTTCCTGAAATTGAAATCACCAAAATTCACAGGTTCCGATAATTCAGCAGATCCTCAAAGTTACTTGGATGGGACACTCAAGGCATTGCGTACTCTAGGATGTTCTAGTGAGAGGGCCGTAGAGCTCGTAGCATACAAACTAGAGGATATGGCTAACACATGGTATGAAACTATATTGCTAGGAAGGCCAGCAGGAGCAGCCCCACTGACATGGGACGAGTTCAGTAAGTTGTTTATGGATCATTTTCTTCCAGATAGCCTGAGGAAAAAATTTTCTAGAGACTTTGAGAGATTGGTTCAGACTCCAGATATGGATGTGTCAACCTACAACACGAAGTTTTGTAATCTAGCTAGATATGCTCCTTACTTAGTGCCTACCTATGAAGCTCGAGTTCGGAGGTTTGTTGATAGGTTGGTTGGTTGTCTATACACTGTAGTAGCCCCACAGATGAAGACTTTGTCCTATACTAATGCAGTCGATCTCGCTAGAAAGGTTGAAAATAAGGGACGTGATGAGCGTGCAACTAGTAAATTATGTAAGAAGGCCAAGACAGGAGGATCTTTCAATGGCGATTTTAGTGAAAATCGTAGAGCAGGAAATCAAGGACAACAATAATAGGGTCCTCAGACAGGGACACATTTGCCATCACAGTACGCATATAGACCACATTACATACAGGGTACTAGAGGACCATCATCATCATCTGGACATCATAATTCTTGGCAAATATATGCCACTGCTCTAGTCTATCAGACCTGTGGTAGATCACATTTGGGCCAGTGTCTTGTTCTGACTGGAGAGTGCTTTCGATGTGGCCAGTTGGGACATCACTTGAGGGATTGCCCTCAGCCTTCGAGGAATTTCAACTAGGATTCTATCCAGTCAGTTGCACCTACTAAAACTACTCATAATACTTCAGGTGCTACAGGTACAAGAAATAGAGGTCGAGGTGCTGGAGACCGTGCTACTATGAATCAAGGACAAGGGAATGCTAATAGAGGTCAGGCGAGAGTTTTTGCATTTACTAGACAGGATGCTTAGGCCTCGAGTGCTGTGGTTACATGTATTCTTTCTGCATGTTCATGTGTTGCACTTGCGTTAATTGATCCGGGATCTACTCACTCCTATGTGTCCACGTAGTTTGCTTTGAGGTTTAGTAGGCAACCTGAGCTATTGAATGATCCTTTTCTAGTTGCTACTCCTATTGGAGAGTCTCTATTAGATGAATACGTGTATCATGCTTGTCAGATTCGGGTTGAGGGTATGGATACTCTAGCTGACCTTATTGTACTTGATATGATTGACTTTGACATGCTGATCGGAATGTATTGGTTATCTTCTTGCTATGCTATCGTCTATTGTCATGCAAAGATAGTTAAGTTTGAGATACCAAACGAACCTAGTTTTGTTCTAAAAGGGGGTCAGGTTCCAGAGACTTGCAAAGTTGTATCTTTTATGAAGGCTCAACAACTTCTGAAAAAAGGTTGGTTGGGTCTCTTAGATATTGTAAATGACACAAGGAAGGAAATAATTAATATAGAAAATGTATCGGTAGTTAGAGAATTTTTTGATGTATTTCCTAAGGATTTACCAAGATTGCCTCCAGTACGAGAAATAGATTTTGGTATTGATTTGCCACCTGACACCCAGCCCATATCGATACCCCCATATCGGATGTCACCATCATAGTTGAAGGAGCTAAAACAACAACTGCAGGATTTGTTAGATAAGGGTTTTATCAGACCGAGTATATCTCCATGGGGTGCACCAGTACTATTCGTAAAGAAGAAAGACGGATCCCTGAGAATGTGCATTGACTACATGCAGTTGAAAAAGATAATAATACGCAATAAATATCCTTTGCCTTGTATAGACGACACGTTTGATTAGTTACAAGGAGCTGCCCACTTTTCAAAGATTAACCTTCGTTCTGGTTATCATCAGCTTAGAATCAAAGATGAAGATATTTCTAAGACTGCTTTCAGAACTCGATACGGGCACTATGAGTTTCTTATGATGCCTTTCGGACCGACTAATGCTCTAGCTGCATTCATGGATTTAATGAATAGGGTGTTAAAGCCATTTATGGATAGATTTGTAATAGTATTTATTGATGATATCCTGATATATTCTTGTAGTCAAGGAGAACATGAGAATCATCTCAGGACTGTATTGTAGACATTCTGAGAACATCGGCTTTATGCTAAGTTCTCGAAGTGTGAATTTTGGCTAGACTCAGTAGCATTTCTGGGGCATATTGTATCCAAAGATCGAATTATGGTAGATCCTAAGAAGACAGAAGCTGTGAAGAAATGGCCCAGACCTACTTCTCCTATAGAAATTCATAGCTTTTTAGGCTTGGCACGCTATTATAGGCGTTTTGTGCAGGATTTCTCCAGAATAGAAGCGCCACTAACTAAGCTAACACAAAAAAATGAAAGGTTTCAGTAGACGGAAGAATGTGAGCAGAGCTTTCAAAAACTTAAAACGTGTTTGACAACCGCACCCATATTAGCCTTACCATCGGGTTTTGGAGGATTTACGGTGTTCTGTGATGCATCGAGGGTGGGATTAGGATGTGTTCTCATGCAAAATGGCCGCGTTATAGCTTATGCTTCGAGACAATTGAAAAAGCACGAGCAAAAATATCCTACACATGATTTGGAGATGGCTGCAGTGGTATTTGCTCTAAATATTTGGAGGCATTACCTATACGACGAAACTTGTGAGATTTATACTGACCATAAAAGTCTAAAGTATATCTTTCAGCAGAGAGATCTATTCTTTGGTAGCGTCGGTGTATGGAACTACTCAAGGACTATGACTGTTCTATTTTGTCTCATCCTGGAAAAGCCAATGTGGTGGTTGATGTATGGAGTAGAAAATCTATAGGGAGTTTGGCACATATATCTCTTACAAAGAGACTTTTGGCCAAAGATATTCAGAGACTAGAAGGTGCGGGTATCGAATTTAGTGTCAGAGATTCAAAGGCATTGTTGGCTTGTGCTCACGCTAAGTCTTCATTAGTTGAGCGCATTAAGGCCACCCAATATGAGGATGAGCGATTTTGCAAATACAGAGATGAGGCCTTAGCTAGTAAAAGCAAGGATATGATTGTTGAAAGTGATGGTATTCTTCGAATGGGTGACAGGCTATGTGTCACAAATGTAGATAGGTTGAGACACTCTATTCTTGAAGAAGCTCACAACTCTAGATACATTATACATCTGGGATCCACAAAAATGTACCATGACCTGAAGCAATTTTATTGGTGGGAAGTTATGAAGAAAGATGTTGCTAACTTTGTTTCTAACTGTTTGACTTGTCAGCAGGTCAAGGTTGAGCATCAGCGACCCGCAGGACTGTTACAACAAATTGAGATTCCAAAGGGAAAATGGGAAAGAATTGCCATGGATTTTGTCACCGGTCTACCATGAACCCTTAAAGGTTATGACTCTGTATGGGTGATTGTAGATCGATTGACAAAATCAGCACACTTTTTGCCAATGAAGATTACATATAGTTGAGTAAGATATGCATAGATATTTATGAACGAAATTGTCCGACCTCACGGAGTTCCAGTATCCATCATCTCTGATAGAGGATCACAATTCACTTCACGCTTTTGGAAATCTTTTCAAGAAGCATTGGGTACACGAGTAGATCTTAGTACTGCGTTTCACCCACAGACAAACGGGCAGTCTGAACGTACTATACAGATCTTGGAGGATATGTTAATAGCTTGCATTCTTTAGTTTGGAGGTAGTTGGGACGCTTATCTACCTTTAACTGAATTTGCTTACAATAATAGCTTCCAGTCCAGTATTCAAATGGCACCGTATGAAGCACTATATGGTAAAAGATGTCGTTCTCCTATCGGATGGTTTGAAGCTGGTGAGACTAACTTATTGGGACCTGACTTAGTACAAGAAGCTATGGAAAAGGTCTAGTTGATCAGACAGAGATTGCTTACAGCTCAAAGCAGACAAATATCTTATGCGGATAAGAGAAGAAGAGACTTAGTGTTCGCAACTGGAGACAAAGTATTCCTACGAGTCTCTCATATGAAGGGTGTGATGCGATTTGGGAAAAGAGGAAAGTTGAGCCCCAGATTTGTAGGACCATATGAAATACTAGACCGAGTGCGAGCTGTGGCTTATCGTTTGGCACTTCCTCTTGAGTTGTCTTTTATGCATCCAATATTTCATATCTCTATGCTTAGAAAATGTATATCGGACTCCTCTCATGTGCTTGAAGCACCGACTATACCGCTTGATGAGAAGTTGTCTTACGAGGAGGAGTCGATGGTAATTGTTGATAGACAAATAAGAAAACTACGGTCAAAAGAAATATTGTTTGTGAAGGTCTTAAGGAGAAATCATACAGTTGAAGAAGTTACATAGGAAGTGGAAGATGCTATGCGAGTCAAGTATCCTCACTTATTCCAGTCTACATGTATGCACTTGATTTAAATTCGGAGACCGAATTTCATAAGGTGGGGAAAATATAATACCCGATACTTAAGTTAGGACATTTAAGTCATTAGCCTAATAAATAAAAGAAAGAAAAATAATTACATGGGCCAAGGCCCACCCTATTAACACATGACGGGATTTAGGGATTGGGAAAGCCAACTCCAAACTTAAAGAAACAAAAGGAGTAGTTGCTGGAACAACTACTTGGACATCAACGTCATTGGCAAGCAAGTGAGGAAGATAAATTATTGGCAGTAAGATTTACAATTAAAGGAAGAAGGATTGGACCTATATAGCAGCTTCAAGTGAAAACTATCCTTCGGCAAAAAAAAGGTTAATTTTTTCCCTTATGTTGATTCTTCTTTAGTTTCTAGTGGATTCCTTTAGATCCCGATTTCTGTGTTTATGGGATTCTATCGGGTATTGAAAATTTAATACAAAAAAGGATATTATGGACAATAATATTTATGTTTCAACTTATATACATGATTAAGGAAATTGAATAGTACAGGGAATAAACTATATAAATTGCCTTTTTATTTAAAAGATTTTGGACTAATCTAAATTACTCATAGCATGGGTAAATATAATTTGGCGAATTGATGATAAAATATAAAACTCGGAGGATTGAGCCTAAATTAGTGATGAATTTAGCCTAAATGAGGCAATTAACACGAGATCGGTGTTGATGTTGTTATAGATTGATTGAAGAAAGTCGTACGGATCATTCGAGGTGACGAATTTGGTATTTCGCACGAAGTACAGTGAGTAGTAATCTTACCGCAGTTTGTGTTTTCATAACTTGCATGATTTACACTTGATTTTTAATATGAATATGTTACCGATTATTTTGAGTTGCATGTGGGATAAGTCTTTTACTCGATATGATATCGAAATAGTTATTTGAGATGATTACCATTGTTTTAAATATTCTTGTTGTCACTAGATATGTTTTACCGTTACTTGAATTTACGGTTATCGAAATAAAATTACATGATTTGATAAGAACTGAAATGCCATATATTGTTTTAAAATATTTTCTTATGAGTATATACGGATTACAGAGACAAGTATAAATGGGAGTAGACTTTGAAGGATCCTGTAGCTAACAGCGGGTTCGTTAGACCTGGTGCACCTTGTAATTACCGATTATCGTTATAGCTCTCGCTAGTGGGAAGGTAGAACTAGCACACCATTACTGATTTTCCTCGAGTAGGGACTACCGTTATATTTGACTTCTTGCGAAGAAGTCCATAGTTATACCGATTACATGATCCGTTCATTGGAACCTCCCAAACATGAATATTGATATTACACAGTATTTACCGAGATTATTACCGAATTGTCAATTGATTTATATTACATGAAAAACATGATGAGACTGATTATTGTTTATTATTTCTGAAAGGGCATTCTTATGATATTTTCTGTTTAATATATATATACTAGCACGTTTTCTGATTTGTCCCTAATAAAAAAACGGTTGTGGTTAAGTGTTATTACTCACTGAGCTAGCGACTCATTCCCTGCTAATTTTTTTTACAGAGACAGCAGTTGACGCGGGCGAGGATTTCGTTAATTAGAGCGCACAAGTTGATAGTTCTTGGTGAGCCTCGCACTTGTTCGCGTGGGCAGAGATTTTATTTATTGTTATGGTCTTTTCTTTGAACTCTTAGAGTCGCTACATAGTCATTCTTTTAGTGTCATGGGTATTCTTTTGTTATTATAGACTTATGTTGAGTATCGCTCATTCTTATCAAAGTTGGAGATAAATTAGTATTTCTAGCTTTTAGTGGGTGGACTATTAATGGTAGATATTTATTTTGGTTAATTGATAAAGTTATTATTGTTTGAATTGATATTAGGATGTTGGTTGTTGATTTGAGAAAGGAAAAGTTTTGGGATAGTCCAAAAATAAGGAAAACTCTATCCGATTTTCTGTAAAACACCGACGAGGCTTACTTGGGGGCACTTGCTCCTAAGTGTCGGTCGTGATCCTAAATTGGGTCGTGACAATAGTATAAGTTTTTCCAGAAAATTTGTGTCCTCTACAATGATAACTGAGCTCACTATTTATAGCTATCTCTAGGGGAGAAGATCCTAGGATCGCGCCCTCCTTTAATGTCAATTATGAGGGTCATTGATGAAGACGTAATGGTGAGCATAAATGCCAAATTCTCTGTGACGGACCGTCGCTCTTAATGCTGCAGAATATTCCCTATTAAATGCTACCGGGCGCAGAGCATTTAACACACCTTTATGAACGTTATCCTTTCCGGTGACAAGCGAAATGACTGTGTTCGGTCTTCGGCCATCCCCGTATCGGATTCACATATCCTCCCTTTAGACGATCGCGTGTCATATCATATTTCACCCGTACAATTAGTAGAAATACAAAATTTTATATGAAGATTAAATTATCTTCTACTTTAAACCAAACCGCCCTTGCCAAGAAGTGGTTTGCCTATATGTATTTGGGTCCCGTTCCACCAACGCTTATTTCTGTTTAAGTGAGCTTCCACGAATCATCATGAGGAGCCTAACCAAATTTCATGTCTTACAAAAATATATTTTTTGTAATTTTAATACCTTTTTCCTAATTTTAAAAGTTGTTCCTGTTCATGTTATTCTCTTTTGCTAATTTTAAAAAAAAAAGAAGAAAAGAGAGGTAGCAGGAGTGTGTACTAAAATAAGAAAACCTTTTTCATAAGTTGCAGTATCCACAAGCACCATCCTCATCCAATCACAACCCTCCACCTTTAGCCTTCTCTCTCCAAATTCCAATTATTATTTTTATTTCTTTTGGGGAACGTAAATTTAAATTAATTCCTCAAAGCTTATTACTAGATTGTTTACTTATTTCTTGTTCTTACCATCTTTTTTCTTGCTCTCTCTCTCTTTTCTTTGTTGTTGAGTCATAAAGGGAAAGGGAAGAAAGCAAACACAAATTTTCTCTGCTTCTTTCCTTTTTTCTCTCCTCAGACAAAGCCCCTTCAATTCTCAAATTCAGAGTCCTTTGTACTATTTGCTCACTTGGGTTTCAACAATTTTCAGCTTTTCACAGTGTCACCTTGTTTCTTCAGCTAGTGAGCTTTAATTATAGAAAGTTCTCTCCTTTTTCTTTTTTTCAAAATTATTCTGGGGGTTCAGATCTTAATGAGAATATTTTGTAAGATTTAACTCGGCGTGAGATAATCTTTGTCTGTTATAGTTAATCCCCCCCTTTTTTAAGATTATCATAGAGCTTAGGATTTTTTCTTTTGACATTGAAAAAGTTGTGTCTTTTCAAGATTCCTCAGGTTGGGGAGGTGGCTATGGTTAAAAAAGGTATTCTGATTCCTTATAGATGCTGACTTGTTGATTTAACACTGATATTGCCATTGTAAAATCTCAGCCTCTCTACATTTACTCTCTCAGTCCTTTGCTTCCTCAAATTCAAAAGCTTTTTCTTAAAAAATGCATTCTTGAACCATCTTTAATTTCTTGTAACTTTTCCCTCTGTAATTTGATTTTTGTGAGGTGGGGTTTATGGAGATATTATCACCAGCTCCTTATCTTTCAAATTCAAGCTGGTTTCTTGATGAGGAAAAGAGCACAAAATGGACTCCAGCTGAGAATAAGGCATTTGAGAATGCTCTTGCCTTTTTTGATAAAGATACACCAGATAGATGGCAAAGGGTAGCAGAAATGGTTCCAGGGAAAACAGTTGTTGATGTAATTAGGCAATATAAGGAATTAGAAGATGATGTGAGCAGGATAGAAGCTGGATTAATTACTATTCCTGGTTATACTACTACTTCTTCTTCACCTTTTACATTAGAATGGGGGAATAGTCATAGTAGCTTTGATGGATACAAGCAGTCTTATGTTGTTGGAGGCAAAAGATCTTTGTCCAATAGGCCTCCAGAACAAGAGAGGAAGAAGGGTATTCCATGGACAGAGGAAGAACACAAGTGAGTTTTTTTCTTCATTATTGTTTACTGTATTTGTGTTCTGTGTGTACTTCTTTCACTGTGTTTTTTTTTAATTGCATGTTTGGCTTCTTTCTGTATGGACCACCCTATAATTTTTCTTGTATAGTTGTATCCCTATAATATCACACAGTTCATTTAACAACTTGGCAAAACATGTCAGGTAGTGGAATAATGAACCACCACCTAAATAATTATATGTGACAAGTTGACAATAATTCAGAGTGTTAGGAGTTCGATTCAGTTGAACCCATCATTTTTAGCGCAGCTTATAAATATATATTCCATGTGAAAACCCCTGAAAAGTAGCATAAATATTAAGTTTGGATCCATATTTTTAACGAGCTCAGAATCTTGAACCTATTAAGTTTTCTGGTTGTTCTTCACTCTTGGGTGCTGAGAAAGCTGACATGTACGTTAGACTTGGTTTATCTGTTAAGTTTCTAAGATTCTTCAAGCATTGATGTTTATATGATCAAATTTCATTATTGACAAGGGGATTTGCTTGATTCTTGTTCAGGTTGTTTCTAATGGGGCTTAAAAAGTATGGAAAAGGCGATTGGAGGAATATCTCGCGAAATTTCGTTATTACTAGAACCCCAACTCAAGTGGCAAGTCATGCTCAGAAGTACTTTATCAGACAACTTTCCGGTGGCAAAGATAAAAGACGCGCCAGCATTCATGACATTACAACAATAAATCTCAATGATAATCAAACGCCTTCACCGGATCACCAAAAACCAACTTCAATCGATCAATCCACTGTGATTTCCCAGCAGCCAAAATCGGCTGACAATGCCATGCACAAAATTCCATTTCAGTGGAGTCAGGTGAATAATGGCTTTAATTATGCAGAAGGAAGTTTGTTCGTGTCTCCTCCTTATGGAGGTAACTCTTATGGGGACATTAAAATGCAAAGCCAAAGTCTGCAGCAAAGAGGTGCTATGCGTGAGCCTTACTTTGGATCTCAAAGTATGAATTTTCAGCTTCAATCGGCACAGCCTTACTATCATGCATGACATAGGCATATCCAAAATATTAGAACTTTGATCAATGCGTCAAAATATGCTTATTTTCAATTCAGTATCCAGCTTCTGTTGTCGTTCTACATCTCTCTTGTATTGTGAATATATGTTGCTTGGCACTTTGAGTTAGCCATGAGTTAGTGTGTCCTTTTAGGAAGTCCAAGATCCTTACTCTCTGAAGTGTGTACTTAAAACCATAGTACAAGTGGAGTTCACAGTGGCAAAATGAGCATAGAGGAATGGACAGAAACCTGTAAAATCCTTTTGAGGGCATAATAGAATTACAAGAGATGGAAGGAAAATGGCCTGATTTTATGTGCATTTCATGAAGATCATGGAGTATTACTAGCTATTGTACTCTAAATGAAAATCACAGACAAATAAAGGTCTGTTTGAAATTTTATGGCATTTGAGATTTGACTATTGATTGTAGTAACACCGGATATTCCTAGCGAACATTTCAGCTTTTCTTTTGAATGCAAATGTTTCCCTGTTGAAAGACCTAAAAATGTAGTGCTTCAGACTCGGGAGAGATAAATGTTTGAAACGGGGTACATACTTTTTCTTGGAGACAATGAGCCAATTAGACTGAATAAAGAAGCACTGTTATTGGATGGTGAGTGCAAATTGGCCTAGTCACAAAGCACTTATCTAACAGTCTTAAGGGTGTTTTCGCAAGCATAAGCAGACACAATTACTCTCTAGTTTTTTTGACACAGCTTAGAGAAAACAATTACTTATTAAATTTTGAATCCATAGTTCAGAATTGCATGTGGACTCAGAGAAATTGAATACATCAAGTTTAAATCCTGGATCTGATCGGTGTCTGACTTGCAAGCTTTCTAGTTGAAGCTGAGTCTACACTCCACTAACTCAAGCATCCTATTCTTCAAAACCTTCCCATAATCCAAAATCCCCACCCCCTTTTTCCTTTTTCTTGGAGATTATGTATCATCTTTTTGAGATCTTTTTCAAGGGATCCTTTTGAAAAAAAATCAAGATCCCACTTGTAGGAACATTGATTAATGAGTAAACTAATATGATCTAAAGGTACAAAGTAAGATTCATGGCAGATTTCTCATACTAAATAATGGACTTGTCCTTTCTTTTGGTATTTTGGTAATCAAATGCAGTGACTTTCTCCTTTTAGACTCATTCACTTGAAAAGTTTCTTGAATGTATTAGTCAGTTTTGGAGTGACTATTGCACGAGTGGAGTGCTGAACAAGATCTAATCAATAGTCCAAAGAATATATGGTTGCTTTCTTATTTTAATACCGTATCATACCAACTTCTTTTTTCTTTAAAATGAAAGGAAAAACAAAGATTTCACTTCATATGAAAGGAGCTAGTTTTTGAGTTGAGCTAAGCTCAAGGATCCGTTTTCTTAAAGTGGTAACATTGTCAGAATCATCCTTATTGTTGGTTTACCCAATGTTAGCTGCATATATTATACTGTCCACGCTCCATATGTCTGGTCTTTGATGTGCGGGTGGAGGGGGTGTTCGAGGCTACATCGCGTTGAGTGTAGTTGCTCCAACTGTAGAAATGACTTTCAGAAGGCCAGTAGCAGCTAGCTTACTTGGACTTATAGTATACTCAAATCAAACTCATCAAGTAGGGGAGGAATTCTCAATTTAGGGTGGCAAGAGCATTATGCTTAATTGGTTTACTAAAACAGTACCACACAGGAACTGACAAAAAGTAACATTCTTTTATAAAAAAGAAAAGAGCATAATAATCTGCAAGTTGCAGAAGGGAAGTCACTAAGTCAATTTATTCGAATTTTCATCTCCTCTTTCACCAACTACAGCCACACATGCTAGTCCAACACCTCACACTTTCGGCAAACAAAAGTTGTTTTTCTTTTCTTCTTAAATACATTCGGATTACAATATTCTAATTCTTCCTCTTGGAAGATATTCCAATGGATCAAGCAGAGGACCTTGTTTACATTTTACAAATGATGCTGCAATTACTGCTAAGGTGGAAATAAGGTTAGCTCTGTGGACCACAGAGATCTCTGAATGATCTCATGTGGGGGCTTTTCTTCCTTATCAGAGAAAAAAAAATCATTTTTTTAATAATCCAAGAATCTTCTAAGCCAGCTAGCTAACACACTTCAAACTCGGTGAATAATGGACTGCCCTTTGTAATTGGCAGGGGTTGAACTCATGACATGCGCCTAATCAACCCATCGTTACACTGCATTCTTATCACTGAACTAAAGCATCATAGAAAAAGAATCTAATAGGGATGGAAAACATACTGCAGCGTATGCATTTTCTAGTAAAAAGGGACAATCTTTTTTCAAATGAAAATGAATATACGTCATGTAAGGCTGTAACTGCGTAACGTCATAGGAGAAAAGGCAAAATCAAATTTCAGCATTGAAGCAATCATCATAAATTCATAATCTTGATTGAACATCATACAAGAAGATACAGCTACTACCTTCTCTTTTTTGTTATTTGAGATACAACAGTAATATATAGATATTTCAATGTAATTAACTTCTCCATTCAGAAGCAAGAATCCAGCTGAAGTTCTCTTCAAGGACTTCAACCAAAGAATAACTGGCTGGTATGATGATGAATCCGTGACCATCTCATTTAAGCATTTAAGTGCCTGTCATTTTTTCTTGTTTAGGCTCAGACCAAATCCGAAAGGAAATAGAGGATCGGAATTCCCTCGAGCATGCATTGGCAATTGATCAACAGTTTTAAACCATGTCACAGGTAGTTTCCCTTGAAATGGATAATCTCCAAAAAGGACATCTGTGATTCCTGTTCCTTCAGTTCCAGGCAACCAAGCTGCAACAAATGCATCTACTTTTTCCAAGAGCGATGGTTCTAATACCATAGGTCTTCCAGAAATCAGAATCGTCACTGTAGGAACTCTGTCACCAACAAAGATTGCAATTTCTGTTCCATTAAATGGAATTTTTAACTCTGGATCGTCACCACCAGTTTCACAATATGGAGCCTCACCAATGGCCACGATGGCAAACGAGAAGTCTTGATTAGCAAAAGTTTCTAGCGTAGGATTTGGCTCAAATACTATCTCTGTTTCCTTTCCTATCACTTTCCTTAATGCTTCCAATATGGTTGTGCCTATACAAAGTGGATCATATATCCAATTGAGTTTACGATAGTAATGTGCAAATGGTAGTCTGTTTCTGTTAATCATATTACAGATGGATTTGGTGTGTAGTCAAACTAAGACACTTAAATCGAAAAGGAGGGAGTACTTACCAACTGTGATTCTGCCACTTTGTCCTGTCCATGTAGCAGTCCACCCTCCACACTGGTAACCAAGATCATCAGCATGAGTTCCAGTGACAAGGATCTTTTTGGCATTCCTATCTAGAGGAAGAAATGGTTTCTTTGGATCTTTCCCGTTTTTCAACAAAACTAAGGATTTACGAACGGCTTCACGTGCTACATCTCTATGTACCTTAAACAATGTGACACAATAACATTAACCTAAGTCAGATCCAAGATGATGAATTCCAGAATCACCATTTTTCAAAGGCAAGACAGCTTAAAGAAAACTATAACAGAGTCTAACGAGAACAATAATTCCGGGCAAAGTTCGGTCTGAAGAATCAGCATTGATCAGATCATCAGAATCACAATTGCATAGAACAAAGAACTGGAAACATGTAATCTCATTAAAACTTAAGCATTTCGTGAAGAGAGAGTATAATAAGACAAGGTTCCGGTAAACAGTTTCAACATCAGTAGTGACGAAATTCTTCTTTCTTATTTTTTAAGAGGGGTCGGGAAAGGCTATTTATCAATTTTAAGCAGGAGATTCTTCTTAGATTCAGAAGAGTGTAAATATAATCACAATAGGCGACAGAAAGAAGTGAGAATACCTCACAACCAACCAATTCTATCAATGATCTATCTGTAAATGGATGTTCAAACAATCCAGCAACAAATTTGACTCTCAAGATTCTTTCAACAGCATCATCTATCCTGGCCATCGATATCTCCCCAGATTCTACCAGTGATAGCAGCTCCTCTAAGAATAATTCATATCTAAATGGCACCATCACCTGTAATATTCACAAGATGCAAACGGAAAGTTTGAATTGGGCTAAACAGCTGCAAATTTTGGCTTCAAACACTGTTTTGATCCTACCATATCAATTCCAGCATTGATGGTTGACTTGATTGATTGACGATAATCTGATCCATGAGGGTCAGTAAGCCGGTCAAGCGCTTCCCAGTCTGTAATCACGAGACCCTGCACCAGAATATTGCTTTTATCATATAACAAAGCTTCTCCGCATCTCACAATAATTATCGCCCCATTAGAACGAAATAACTAAACAAGAACAGAGGTTCTCTTAAAAAGACACCGCAGAAGATAAGATGAAAAAATCAAACACTTGGACCTCTCCCATACACCCCCTCCCCCCAAAAGAAAAAAAGAAAAGAAAATGTAAAAGCAAAGAGAACAAAGGAATAGGAAGAAAATGATTTTTCATGTTAATTATCAAACTTAATCCAGATAAAGAAGTCATATTTTAGTTCTTTTTTTCAGGGATGCAAGTGAAAGTTCGGAAGAACATATCTTTCTGCGCTTTTATTCAGGTGTGCAGTTAAGTTCAAATATTTTTACCTTGAATCCAAGCTTATCTTTCAAGACCTCTGTCAAAAGATAGCGATGAGTGTGCATTTTGTCTCCATTCCAGCTGGAGTAGGATGCCATAACAGTGCAAACTCCTCGGGCGATACAGTCTATATATGGTGCTAGGTGGATATTAAAAATTTCATCATGCGATGCTATTGTATTTCCTTCGTTTGTACCATTCTCAGTTGCCCCATCACCTACGAAATGCTTTGCAGATGCCATGACATAATTTCTGAAATCAAGAAACAAGTGTCAACATTTCTGTATTTGAGAAAGCAGGTTTGTAGAAGTAGCATAAATGACAGATAGATAGAGGAAGATAAGAGGTGCAGAACTCCAAATAAAGTAATCTATGAGGTACATGTTATAGTAGGATATCATAAATACTTAGTTACCAAAGTAAGATATGAAGACAGATCAATCGTCCATTCTGTACTTGTTAGTATTCTAATGCTTATGAAAAGGTTGCTTGAAACTAGCTGTCGACATTACAGTTTGATGTAAACCATTCTACTAGTTTGTCAAAAAAACTAAAGCACTTCCAACTGAAGCATGTTTTGACAAGTGAATAATTCTGACTTCAACTTTGCAAGATGACAAGTTTTGAATAAATGAAATTATAGTGCTCATCATTATCTCTACCTTCCAGCAACATAAGGATAGCCATATGGATGTCCTTCTGGTGGCTGACCTTGCAATCCCGTAACAAGAGAGGTCATTTTTCTGACAACTTCAGTATCTTCACTGTAACTCTCGTAAAATCTTCCCCATCTAGGGTCTTTGGCGACCTGGCATAATTCAGTTGGATCATATATTTTTGGATTTGGTTAAATACCATTACAGAAGAAACTGCAAGAAGACACTAGAATTTCCTTTTAAGTAACAAAAATCTAACAACTTATTTTCTTAACTTGCATATCTAACAGTCTTGGAAAGTCTTACTTCAAGAGGAATCTTGATAGCTAAGACATCCATGAGCAAGGGACTATGTTCTGGAGACTGTGCAGTACCAGTTTTCTTAATGAATAACATCCAGATAGACAACTAAGCTAAGAAAAACTAAAAACCTAATTAGAAGATCAACCAGTAATAAATCTTCATTAGTAGTTGTAAATGTTGGAACATGAAACAAATAATGCTTGCTTTGCATTTATTCCAAGAAGGCACAAAACATTTCTCAAGATATCTACTTCATTAATAGCAAGTGGGAGGAATATTTTGTAACTCAAAGGGGTTCTTAGTCAAGCCAAATTTATACCAACAAGCATCAAATTTAGTCATCTTTCCCAAAAGTAGCAATACTGAAGTTGAAAACCAAAGGAAAATTTTCTTTTTCACTTACAGCAACACAAGGAGCAAAAGCATACGGAGCTCCACATGCCCTAGTTTCAAGAGCTGTCACAACTCCTATCCTTCTGACTAAATCAGCATCTCTGCGAAATGTACACCTTTATTATCAGCCTTTCTAAAACACGAAACCCACTTCAATACACTACTCCTTTTACTAATACCGCTTCACAAATATACGCGCAAAGGCAGATTCAAGATTTTAAGTCCGTGATAGCCCATCATATAGTAATTGATATAAACAAAGAATAGATAATGGCTCGAATCACAGTACACACACAAATATCACTAGGCGATATCGTCGTATTTATCTAAACTTTAGTGAACAGAATTAGCGGATACATGTGTTAGTGGAGTTAGTAAATAGCCAATAGAATAATCAAGGTGCTCAAGCTGACCCGAACACCACGATAATTAAATAAAATACCTCAAGACACTCAGCTACCTACACTACACATACAAGTGCATCCTATAACTAACCTGGTGGCTCCAAGCCCAATGTTGTGAGGAAAAATAGTGGCACCCCAAACATTATTATTCCCATGAATAGCATCTGTTCCATAGAAAATGGGAATGCCAAGCCTGGTCTCCACTGCACCTTTTTGAAACTCATCAATCATGTCAGCCCAATCACTTGAATCTGCATTCTCAAATGGTCTACTCCCACCTCCACTCAATACACTCCCTGCAAATTTCAAAACAAATTCAATAATTAGAAAGCCAAAAAACAAAAAATAGATAAAGGGGTTAATGAATTTTACCAATATAACGATCTCTAATAACAGAAGGATTAGCAACAGCTCGTTCGATCTGGGTCATTTGACCAATCTTTTCTTCAAGTGTCATTCTTGATAAAACATCTTTGACTCTTTCTTCAACTGGTGCATTAGGATCTTTGTAAACACAATCCATAATTGAAGATGAAGAATCAAGAGATCTTAATAAGTACTTAGATAGCCAGATAGATTTTACAAAAAATAGTTGGAGGAATAGGACAAGGGGCTAAGGTTTCTATTTATACTTATACTAGGACTAGGATAGGATACGACGGGGACGATTTTATAATAAAAGGAAAAAAGATGAAGAGATAGTGGGAAGTGGGACCCGCTATAGTTGAATAAGATATTGAAGCTGACGAGGCTCGTACACTTGTATGATGTTTCATTGGGTAGTTTTTTTAAAGATTCACTTAATTCCACTCATGTGAAATTAAAATATTTGCACTTACTTTTGGCACCATAATATATACTCTGGCTATGATATAAACTTAATAGTTTTCCTATATATATATATATATCACTCCTACCACTTGGGTAAATGTAATTTCTTTCCTTTTTTATACTAAACCTGCATTAAAAATATTTATTGGCGCTACAAACTTGAATCATGTTCCATAATAACACATTCTAGAGGGATGGCCAATGACATTTGTTCCAAAATCAGATGAAATTTGTTTCTTTAATTTTCTTTTTTAGGTGTTGTGAAAATTTTCAAAAAGGGTTTTGAAATGAATTCTTTAAATCAAATGTCATTACAAGAAATTTCTCAATGAGCAGTTTTTACATATAATAAATAGATTTTTTCAAATGACTTTTGGTTGAATATTTTTAAATATTGACAAGTTTTTTTTTTTAAAGCACTTTTAGCAAGAGAAAAGGAAACTATGCTCACGTTGGATATTTGAAAAAGTTGGCGTTTGTGAAATAGAGTAAGTATTCAGTCAAGTTTTCAGAAGGAAAATGAAAACCTTTATCCAAAATTCCTGTTTTTGGGTGTGTTTGGTATGATGGAAAATATTTTCTCGTTTTTCATTGTTTGGTTGTTTAAAATAGTTTGAAAAATATTTTTCTAAAAATTACATTTTTCTGAAATTGAAGAAAAATGACTTCCATAGAAAAAGTTAGAAAAATATTTTTCAAAAACTCTACCTACTCTCACATCTAACCCCAACCCTCTCCAACTTCAATTTTCTGTTTTTTCCCGTTTTTCTGCGCCACCCACCCGCTCCAACCTCGTCACCTCCCACCGCGCAAAAAAATTATTATTTTTAATTTTTTTTTGTATTTTCAATTTTTTTTTATTTTCTATTTTTTTGTTTTTCTGCCCCACCACCCCTTGCCGATTTTTTTTTACTTTTATTTTTTTGTATTTTTAATTTTCTGTTTTCTATTTTTTTATTTTTCTGCACCCCCCACCCTACCCCCACCCCGCAATTTTTTTTTTAAAAAAAAAAATTCAATTCTGGTTTTTTCATTTTTCAGTTTACAGGTTCAAAATTTTACGAGTTCCAAAGTTATGAGTTCGGAGATTTATGTATTTGGAAGTTCATGGGTTTAGAAATTATAGAGTTTACTGATTCGAAAGTTTGAGGGTTCGAAAGTTTAGCGGTTCAGAAGTTTATGAAATTTGTGGGCTTAGAAGGTTATTGGTTCGAAAATTTATGGCTTCATGTTTATTATATCTAAATTGTTTATGAATATTCTTGAGAAATTATTTTTCTTAATTTGTGTACCAAACACCAAAAAATGAATAAGATTACTACTTATTTTTCAAGAAAATATTTTTAAAATATTTTTCGTTATACCAAACACACCCTTTATTGCATCATATTCTTGTTTATGGTCTGATCTCTTATGTGCATTCTAATTTCCGTGATTATATATATATATATATATATATATTAAAAGCACGAAATCCTTTAGCTAAATGTTTGTTCGCCTTTTTAACCCTTTAAACATAGAGTTTACACCGGATAAAATAGATATTTAATAATTTTCCCCCCTAATATTTAGGACTATAAAAACAACTAAAATCGTAATTACTAAATCTTTCCTTATTTGAACTATGTAAAAAAAAAAAAAAAGTCCTACAATTTAGGACTTTAAAATCAATTAAAATTTTAATTTATAAATATTCTTTCCTTATTTAAAGTATGTTATTACAAACTATATTTACGAATCCTCATATTAAGACTTTGAAGTCAATTAAGATATTTATTCAAAAAAAGCTGTATCTATCGTATATTTATATTTTTCAATATTAGGAATACAATTATATTCCTTAACAAAATAATATCTTGACATACAATATTCTAGAGCAAAAATTAAGGTCCAAAAAAGTCATATGAAATCTAAAAGGACTTACATAATCCGAAAGTACTCCTACTCAATTATATTCCTACTCAATCCTTTTTTAAGAACTTCTTTTGTTCTCTAATTTTGCAAATCCTAGATAAATTTATATATATCTATATTTATTTTTATATTTATCTCTCTCTCATAGCGAAATTCATAAGTACATTTTTGGTTGGACAAAATAGTAAATACAAATACAGTTTAATTTTTACAAAAAATAAAGCTGCCATATGACAAAAAATGAAAAGGAAGAAGAGAATAAGTAGAAACTCCTTCAATAACTATATCCCTAACAAAGAGTGATTGTCGTTGGTTTAAAAAACGAAAAGAAAATTTTGAAAGGGGTTGCAAATAGATCGGCCGGTTCACCAATCATTGATGGTTCTAAAACGGCTAAGCCTACATTGCATGCAATAGTACCTAGAATTACTATTCAAAAAATATATAAAAGATCATTGGGCCATGCGGGCTCTCCATAATAATTATTACCCATACCTTTAGCCAATTTAGCTCTTAATACATGATCATTCAAGTCAGATTTTTTTGTTATTGGGATAGGTGAATTCTTATAGATCCATCCCCCGAGGGAACTGGACATGATACTTTTGAATCATCCAGCTCGAGCAAGAATAAAAAGAACCATCCAGCTCGAGCAAGGAAATTCAAAATTGTCGTAGGTTCAAAAGGAAAAAAGAATAAAAGAACAAGAAGAAAACTTAAATGCAATATATTTATAAAATATCTTTATAGGAAACCGTCAGTTAATATCTCACTTTTTAATTTTCTCTCTATGGACACTAAGGTTTAGTTTCCTTGTTGGTCAATGTATTCATCAACTTAATTTTATTCTTAGTGAACTTCTTAAATTAGGATTTTAGAAACGTTATCTGCTGAAATTGCAAAGGAAGAATAATAATTTTTGAATTTTAATTGATGAAATTATAAAATTAGAACAACTTTTTGACTGAACACATTGATGAATTATTGAGAACTTCTATGGAACAGTTTCTTCTTTTATTGAGTTAAGTACGTAGGATCAACATTTATCATTTTTAGGAAAATAAACTTTTATTTTATAGCTTAGACACAATATTTCAATATAATATCTATATGACTTTTTATAATTCTTTTATTCATTGAGATAGTGTACACGCGCAACGCGCGTATCATAAAACTAGTAATATATATATATATATATATCCAATTTGTTTCTGATTAAAAGAAGAAAAATAAAAAGGCAAAACTTTTTTTGGAAACAATCTGAAAGAAAAAGAAGGGATCGCTTCAAAACCCATCTTTGATTCAATAAGAAGAATAAAACCCATTTTTATGTGTAATTTTCAAGTAGTTTGATTGAGTAAATTTATTTAATACTGTCAGAAGAATGAACTCTTTCTTTTTTATGTATTTATTATCGCATTTTTACTTTAAGAAGAATTTTGGGGAGAAGAGGGAAGCTCTTATAAGTTACTCCTACAGTAACCAATAAGAAACTATTGATTAGACTGGTGAGATCCACTTCCATTAATATTGAAATTGGTGACAACATGTGTTATATATCTGCTCCCATCCACTGCAACTGCACATCTCCTATCTGTTTTATGGGAAAAAATAGTTTAAGACCGCTGCTCTTAATATACTATACTTTCTTAGATTATTTCGTTTTATTGGAAAAAAGCGAGAGAGAGAGAGAGAGAGAGAGGTAGAAGTAGAATGCATGATTGGTGCAACTTGTTTTCTTAAGAAAGATTGGTTACTATAAGAAGAAGGACACAGTTCCTGAAAATTGGAGGCCATGCCCGATCCCATTTTTTGGCACACTCTATTAGCTGGGAAAAACAATTATACGTATTATTGCAAAATTCCAACTTGTGGCAATTATGAGTTAGTTTTACCACTTGCTTCCCCCATTTTGTTTGTTGTGCCACTTATTCAATTTTATATCGGAATACTTTCGTGCTATGTTTAAATATTATACTTGGTCTTGAAACTTGTCTCGATACAAAGTTGAACATGTGGTCTAGAATGAGATTTTACCCAATATCTTATGTTTTATTTGTTGTTAAGACGACTTGTCTAGACAATTCAAAATTTCTTTGTTAGAGGGCGCAATTGACCCTTTAATAACTGAATCACAGTCACTGGGCATTCTGAATTTTGAGTTGGAAATAACATTATTTTTTATATAGTGAAAAATACAGTATCAAAGGCTATGGCAATTAGCCAATTACTGGTTGAATTAATTATTAAGTATTTCTAATCTCCCTGAATTTTCATGGCTTCTTAATGTGTTGTCTAACAAATCTTGCTGAATTTCCTCTGTAGGTAGTAACCAATCTGCCAAATATATATATCTCTGTTCTAATGTTAATGAGTTGCTCTAATATTATAATATTACAACAGTTAAAAGGTACTTTAGTAAACTAATATATAATATTATACGACACAATCAAATCAGACAATAAAATTGTTACTATTAAATAATAACAATTTATACAAAATTGTATCCACAAACCAATATAATAGAATACAAGTAATATATTAGGTACCAATCATGAATAAAATAGAGTGTTTAAGTGCATGCCTCTCCTTTTGCTTGGTGAGGATGTCAAACAAAATAAAAATAAAAATATTATTAAACAATAAAATGTACTTACAAAACAATACATTATAAAATGAGGGGTAACAGTTAACAATCATCCATCCAACAAAGTTTTATGAAGTGGCTCTCGATCATTTTGCTTGTTTAGGTCGTCAGAAACGAAGCTGCAACAAATGCATCTACTTGAGATGATTCTAATACCATAGGTCTTCCAGAAATTAGAATTGTCACTCTGTCAACAACAAAGATTGCAATTTCTGTTCCATTAAATGGAATTTTTAGCTCTGGATCGTCACCACCAGTTTAGCAATATGGGACCCTCACCTCACCAATGGGCAACGGCCACGTTAGCTAAAGAGAAGTCTTGTCTAGCAAAAGTTTCTGGCGTAGGATTTGGCTCAAATACTATCTCTATCTCATTTCCAATGGTGTATAGGCCAAAATCCGTCTTTCAGAATATTTAGCGTAATATGACATTAAAGAAAGTTATCGGTCGAGCTCGTCCAAGACGCCGCGAGATCAATGGCCGAGGTGCCGACATGAGCCGTGGTCAAGATAGTGACGATTATCATAATCAAGATGCCAGCAAGGGTCGAGGTCGAGATCAACCACTAATAATAAGACTTGTAACGGTTAATTTGTCAAAATAAGGTATTAAAAGGGAATATTCTAGTGAATATTCCCTGCACTTGTACTATTAGGGTTTCCTAGGAAAAAAGTCACATATATATATAGAAAGAGGGGACAATGATAGGGGCATGTAATATTGATTCTGATAAGAACACTTTCGAGAAGAGGACTTTTCCTCTGGCAAAAACACAAAGATTACCTTTTTACAAAGATTCTTATTCATATTGTTCTCCACTCTCCATCAGATCCGAGGACCGTTCATGTGAATCTTGGATCTATCTCTCATTCATCACTGTCAGGCAAAATATTCGTCCAACTCATCCATTATTAGGTGAATCATTCTCTTTATTTACTTAAATGCTATTTATTGACATTTATTGTTGGCTATATCTCCCTTAATGTTCTTGCTTTAAGAGAATTCAATATTTATTGTCACCAACCACATACGAAATCTGTCCCATCTAATATACATCTTTGTGCTTAACATCTAGAGTTATTATCCTTAACTAGATCTAATCCCTCATTATATAAATTTAATAGTTTAGCCGAAAATTATATTTTTTGGTCAAATAATTTGGCGCCGTCTGTGGGGATTTTCTAGCTAAGTTTTTTAGTTTCTTCTATATCTACAACCAACACTGATTACTGACGCAAAAAAGAAAAAAAAACTAAAAGAAGAACCTTTTTTCTCTCTGCATGCACAGATCTAACGTGGCATGTAACAAAGAATAATGAGTGACCTCCCAACCAACCTCATGGACATCATCCACGAAAGCTCTGAAGCAGTGGACGAGGACACAACGCCCAACGCCTCCCCTAGGCAAGGCAGATCACCCCCTCCCCATTGCAGCATCACAAAATCCCTTGGCATAGCCTCTACATCCGTAGGAGAGGAGACACCGCCAGTGATAAAGAAACTCCTTAAGGCCTGGCTGACTGATACACTGACCAACGTCCTCCATAAACTCGTTCAGGATGCGGCCGCAACAAATGTGAGAACCTGTGCTGCACCACCAGTGAACACGCAACATGATCAACCTCCCCCCCACCCGCAATGACATGTATCACTCACAATGTTGTTAACAATGCAGGCGATGGCACTCTCATAACTATTCTGAAAAGGATGGAGGAAATGGAAAGTGAGAACAAGGCACTTCAGGACCAAATAAGGGAGCACCAAGAAAGGGTCGATAAAATACCGGGCGTTGCTAAGTTATTGTCGAAGAGAGATACTGGTCGATTCGTTGAGCAGCCATATAGTGATAGTGCTGCCCCACATGCCATACCGAAAACTTTCAAAATGCCTTCTTACCTGAAACTATACGACAGCACGACCGACCCTGAGGATCATGTGACTCATTACGTCACCGCTGTGAAAGGCAATGACCTCGCCAAAGAACAAGTATCCTCTATTTTGTTGAAGAAATTCGGCAAAACCCTCACGGGAGGGGCACTAACTTGGTACTCGCAACTACCAGCTCGTTCCATCGAAACCTTCGAGGAAATGGCCAATAAGTTCGTGACGGCCCATGCCGGAGCCAAGAAGGCCGAGGAAAGAGTGAGTGATATCTTTGCTATCAAACAGTCCCCGGGAGAAGGACTGAGGGACTTCCTCGCCCGTTTCAACCGAGTGAGAATGACTTTGCCCAATGTATCAGAAGGAATAGCGGTAGCTGCTTTTCAAAATGGGATGAACAGAAATGGTTCAAGAGCAACGAGAAAATTATTAAGTCCGCTTATGAAATAATTTGGATGAAATACATGATGCATACTGTGCCGAAGTACGAGCAGACGAAGACGACCTCAATGGGCCAACTCATCGACTGACCTCAGTACAAGCAGAATCCAGAAAAGATTGGAGAAGTGATATCAGAAGAGATCCGGCGACTTCATGGCCGAACCGGGAACGACATCTCCCATATGTTAGAACTACCGCTGTATCCTCACCTCGCAATGAAGAAGGCCCACCCCGATCAAGAACAGGGACTCACCAGAATGAAAGAGGTATGCCCCCTTTATTATCCGCTCACAATTTTTGCGTGTCACCTACATAGATCGTCTACGCCTTGGAGAAGCTTGGACCAAAGGTAAAGTGTCCACGAAAAATAAGGTTAGACCCGAATACCAGAAAATCAGACGTCCTCTGCGAGTTCCATCAAGAGCGAGGACACAAAACCGAAGATTGCATCGCCCTAAGACAGGAGGTCATAAACATGCTGCGACAGGGACACCTCCAAGAATTGCTGAGCGATCGGGGAAGAACCAACTTTGCCAGGGGACGCGAACAACATCAAGGGCCATCGAAGATGCCCTCGCCAGCCCACACCATCCACATGATCATCGGCGGAGGAGACAACGCTTCTATCAACAGCGTGAAGTTTACCACGACCCACAAGCTCAAACGGTCGATCACCCATGAACGGTATGATGAACTTGAAGAAAGTATCATCTTCGATAAGTCAGATACCAACGATTTGGCATTCCCTCACTATGACGCTCTTATTATTACTTTACGAATTTTGGATATCGACGTAAGACGGATTATGGTAGACGATGGGAGCGGCGCATGTATTATCCACCCCTGAGTAATCACACAAATAAAACTCGAGGACAAGATAGTACCACGCTGCATCACACTAACAGGATTTAACAATGCAGTTGAACGAACATCTGGCGAGATCACACTCAGGGGAGACTCTAAGGCTTTGGGCAGTGAGGCCATTGCCTTAGGCACCCTAATTTTGAAGGCCCCCAAATTTATTTTAAATTCTTATTATTATTGTTATATTATATATTATATAATTTATATAAATCATTAGAATAAAAAAAGTGTTACAGTGTATTTTTTATTACTTGATTGAGGCTATTTTATACAATAAATTTATAAATTATGATAATTTTCTTCCCTCATTAATTAGTATATTTGACAAGAGTGGGTTGCTCTAGTGGTGAACACCCTCCACTTCCAACCAAGAGGTTGTGAGTTCGAGTCACCCCAAAAGCAAGGTGGGGAGTTCTTGGAGGGAGGGAGCCGGGGGTCTATCGAAAACAACCTCTCTACTCCAGGGTAGGAGTAAGGTCTGCGTACAAACTACCCTCCCCAGATCCCATTAGTTGGATTATACTGGGATTAAGGGCCCCCGAATATGATTTTGCCTTAGGCCCCGAGATCTGTTGAGTCGCCCCTGATCACACTCCTCGTCCTGACGGATGGCGTCACTCTGGAGACCACATTACACATCATGGACCAGGACACGACATACAATGCCATGATAGGGCGACCGTGGATACACACCATGAGGGCCATACCCTCCAGCTTGTACCAAGTCATCAAATTCCCAACTCCATGGGGCATATTCAGCATAAACGGGGAACAACGCATATCCCAAGAGTGCTACTGCATCGCCCTAGACTGCACCGCCACCCAACAAATGAGAGATAAAGAGAAGGAAGCATAGCAATCAATAGGGTTGAGGTCGGTAGGCGGTGACATCGAAGACGTCATCAGAGACCCCGATGTGGCCGAGGCCGTAGGATCGACCATAGAGGACCTCGACCCCGTTCAGCTAGACGTCAACGACTATAGCAAGAAAGCTTACATCGGTTGCAAATTCCAAGAACCGGGTAAGTTTCGCAAATTTCTAATTGCTCACGCGGACTTGTTTGCTTTTAGCCATGCAAATATGCTAGGTATCCCAAAGGAGATCGCCCCACACAGATTGAACATCGATCCACTCTACCCCCCGGTAAGGCAAGTTCGACGTAAGTTTAATTCCGCAATCAATGACGCGGTGCACGAAGAAGTGGAAAAATAATTGGAAAATGGCTCTGTTAGAGAGTCGAAGTACCCTAATGGGTCACCAACGTGGTCATGGTGAAAAAGAAAAACGGCAAGTGGCAGATGTGCGTAGATTTCACAAACCTGAACAAAGCCTGCCCCAAGGACTCGTTTCCACTACCCCATATCGACCAACTCATCGATGCGACAACCGAGCATGAGTTGCTGAGTTTCTTAGATGCCTACTCGGGCTACAACCATATCCTTATGGAGGAAGAGGACCAGAAAAAGACCACCTTCATCACCCACCAGGGGACGTACTGCTAACAGGGTTATGCCTTTCGAATTGAAAAATGCAGGGGCAACTTACCAAAGACTGGTGACGAAGATGTTCAAAGAACAACTCGGAAAAACGATGGAGGTATACATCGACGACATGCTGGTGAAGTCCAAAAATAAAGAAGATCACATCGACTATTTAAGAGAAGCCTTCGGCATACTCAGGCAATACAGCATGAAATTGAACCCCGAAAAGTGCGCATTTGGCATGGACTGAGGAAACTTCTTGGGTTTCCTAGTGTCGCAGCGGGGTATCGAGGTCAATCCCGACCAAATCAAGGCCATCGAAGGTATACCAGAGCACTTGACCACCAAAAAGCAAGTCCAGAAGCTAACCGGCCGTATCGCCGCTCTGTCAAGGTTCATCTCGCGATCCTCCGATAGGTGCCACAAGTTCTTCGGTGTACTTAAAAAGGAGAACGACCTCCAATGGACCCCTGAGTACATCCAAGCACTGAAGGAGTTAAAGGTGTACCTGTCCTCGCCACCATTGCTCTCAAAACCGGAACCAGGACAACCTCTCCTCATCTATCTCGCCGTGTATGAAGTAGCTATGAGCGCAATCTTAGTCCAAGAAAATAAAGGTACGCAATCTCCCATCTATTACATCATCAAGACACTAGTCGATACCCTACCTTGGTCGTAGCTTCACAGAAGCTTAGATCGTATTTCCAATGCCACCTTATCTCGATCGTCATGACTTTCCCCTTAAGAAGTATTTTACACCAACCCGAACTTTCGGGCAGATTGGCCAAATAGGTCATCGAACTAAGCGAGCACGATATTATATATCGACCGCGAACGACGATAAAGTCTCAGGTCCTTGCCAACTTCGTTGCCGGCTTCAGTGCGCATATACTGCCCGAAGTCGAAAAGTAAGTCGTCCATGCTTCTTCTCAAATACACGACCTTTGGGTCCTATACATCGATGGTGCATCTAATGCGTCGGGGTCCGAGCTGGGACTCGTACTCGAAGTCCCAACAGGCGAAGTGATTCGCCATTCCATAAGGTGCCCGGACATGACTAACAACGAGGCCGAGTATGAGGCCGTAATTGCAAGACTAAGACTAGCACTCAAATACCGGGCGAAACGGCTAAGGCTGCGCTACAATTCTCAGCTCGTGGTCAACCAAGTCACAGGGACTTTCCAAATCAAGGAGCAAAGGTTACAAAAATACCAGACTGATGTCTGCAAACTACTACCCGAGTTTGACGAATGTCAGCTCGACCAGATCCCCCAAGCGCAGAATATTGAGGTGGACGGCCTCGCCAAATTGGCAGCATCCACCAAAAACATCACAACCGGAGACCAAAATGTGGTCCACCTCCTCAACTCATCGATAGACCAAATCGAGGTAAGAACCATAAACCAAACTTGGGACTGGCGCAACTGTATTATTACATATTTGCAGGACGACATACTCCCCAATGATTAAAAAAAAGGCCAAGAAGCTGTGAATGCAAGCGGCCAGGTACAACATCGTCCACGATGACTTGTACAAAAGGACATATGGTGGCCCCCTAGCGAAATGCTTGGGCCCAAATCAGACACGGTGCGTCCTTAAAGAAGTACACGAGGGCCATTGTGGAGCTCACCCCAACAATCGAGCTTTGGTCAGTTGCCTCATACAAGCAGGATACTACTGGCCCACCATGAAAAAAGAGGCCGCGAACTTTATGAAAAAATGTGAGCAATGCCAGAAGTACGCCCCATTGATCCACCAAGCAGGCGAACACCTACACTCAGTAACTTCCCCTTGGTCGTTCATCAAATGGGGAATGGATATTGTGGGCCCCCTCCTGGTCGGACGAGGTAATGTACGATTTCTCTTGATTTTAACTGATTATTTCTCTAAATGGGTGGAAGCAGGAGCATTCGCCCAAATACGCGAACAAGAAGTAATCGCTTTCATATGGAAGAATATTGTATGTCGTTTCGGCCTCCCCAAAGAAATCAACTGCGACAACGGACCCCAATTTGCAGGAAAGAAGGTTGCCAACATTTTTGAAAAATGGCACATCAAAAGAATACTATCAACGCCTTACCACCCCGCGGGTAACGGGCAAGCGGAATCCTCCAATAAGTCAATACTGAACATCATAAAAAAGAAGCTCGAAGACGCCAAGGGACTATGGCCGGAGATATTACCAAAAGTACTCTGGGCCTACCGAACAACGCCAAAAATGAGCATAGGGGAAACGCCATACTCGTTAGTCTATGGGACTAATGTAGTAATACCGTTTGAGGTCGGAGAGACCAACCTAAGATACTTTCGCGAAAGTGGACCCCAGAACGATGACAGTAGAAGGCAGGAACTCGACGAAGCCGGGGAATGAAAAGATATAGCCTGCGTAAGAATTGTCGCCCAAAAGCAGCAAGAAGGACGCTACTATAACAAAAGAGCAAAGATCAGGCCACTTAAGGTCGGGGACTACGTGCTGAAAGCTAAAACACAAGCAAGCAAAGATCCACGGGAAGGCAAACTAGGAACAAACTAGGACGACCCCTACAAAATCACGGCAGCGGCAAGCAAAGAGTCATTCACACTAGAAACAATGGAAGGAAAGCGACTACCAAACAACTAGAACATTACACACCTCAAGTACTTCATCTTTTAAAGGATGAGGTCCCCAAAGTCGCACTCTTTTTCCCTCACTCGAGTTTTGTCCAAATTGGGTTTTCTCGAGGAGGTTTTTAAAGAGGCGAGGACGGGGATACTTCAGGATTGAGGTACGCACAGACGAGGGCACTGGATGGCTAGTTTATTGCTCGATCTCTTACTATTTATCCAGTTCGACCAATGAAGGGACTAGATAGACTGGGATTGGGGCTGAACTACCAGCCATCGCCCGAAAAATATGTTAATCTCTCCAAGAATATGAATAAAATACAAGTACATGAAGTTTATTCTCGCTCTCCCCAAGTAAACGTTACATTCGACCTCATTCGAATCCACGCCTATTCGGCCCACGACCCCAATCAATTAAAGGTTACATTCGACCTCGTTCGAATTAACACCGATTCGGCCTACGGCCTCAATTAATTAAAGGTTACATTCGACCTCATTCGAATCAACGCCTATTTGGCCCATAGCCCCAATCAATTAAAGGTTACATTCGACCTCGTTCTAATTAACACCGATTCGGCCCACGACCTCAATTAATTAAAGGTTACATTCGGCCTCATTCGAATCAATGCCTATTCGGCCCACGACCCCAATTAATTAAAGATTACATTCGACCTCGTTTGAATCAATGCCTATTCGGCCCACGTCCCCAATTAATTAAAGGTTAAATTTGACCTCGTTCGAATTAACACCGATTCGGCCCACAGCCTTAATTAATTAAAGGTTACATTCAACCTCATTCGAATCAACGCCTATTTGGCCCACGGACCCAAATAATTAAAGGTTACATTTGACCTCGTTCAAATCAACGCCTATTCGGCCCACGACCCCAATTAATTAAAGGTTACATTTGACCTCGTTCCAATTAACACCTATTCGGCCCACGACTTCAATTAATTAAAGGTTACATTCGACCTCATTTGAGTTAACACCTACCCGGTCCACGACCTTAACCAAATGAAGGCTACTTTCAACATCGTTCAGCCTACTCAAACAAATTTGTTACGACAAAGGCAACCAAACTACAAAATCAGAAAAGCGCACAAACTCGAACAAAGAAAAGGAATCAGGTACGAATAACAAAACTAACACTTCATACTATAGAATATTTTTTTACAAAGGCTGCACGCCTACAAAAACTACACTTGAATTTGCGGCTAAACCAAAAAGAACAACAACTAATTACCGCCTGACCCAGTAGCACCACCATCTTGATCGCCCAGACCGTCTCCACCTACCTTCTCGCTATCGCCATCGCTAGCGGGATATTCATCCTCATACCACGCATCCTGTTCGATCTGATCCACGCCCGCAGCCTCATCATCGTCGCCAACATTCGGTGTAGCAGGATCATAGCCATAAGAAAACCGAGCTTTACGTGCCTTAGCACGAGCGTCCTCAAAGTCGGCTTCTGAAACAGCCCCCGTCCCCATCAAGTCCCTGAATATATCCAACTGGGCCTCAGCATGAATCCATTCCTCGTACAAATCTCGCAGAACATCAGGAAAGGTAGAAGTACGGGATGAGGATGACAGAGCTAACAACTGTGCCTTCTCAGCCTCTAGAACTGCGACTCGATCACTAAGGCTCGAAGCATCTTTCTCCAGCTCCCCTTTCCGCTCATCAAGCTGCTCCTCCCTGAGCCTGGCCGTCTCCAAAGCACTCTCCCGCTCATAATGAAGAATGTGGATAACGATTGTGAAAGCCTCCGCCTTCCTCGCAGTCGACAACTGGGCTAACTCCACCCTCTCTAAGCCCTCCACCTTATCAGCAACCTCCCTACTCAGAGCATAAACTTTGAGTTGACACTCCTCGAGCTCGGCGTGCAGTGAAACCACCTGGGCTTGAAGATCGGCGCATTGAGCCTCCACCCCCTTTCTCACCTCAAGTTCCTTTTCTTTGTCCCTCAACGCTCCATAGAGTTCTCTACATTTTCCAATGACCCTCATCAATTTGTCATCCTTCTCCTTGAGTTCACTTCGGAGATCCTGGAAAGTGCTGCTTCCACCAAACCGCTGCAGATCTCGTGGTGCTTATCACAGTATTTGCGATATTTCCGCTCCATCTTCTGGAAAATAGCCTTACGCCTCTCCTCTCGGCGGGCACTCTCGATCTCCAAGATCACGGTATGAAAGAAATATATAACAAGTAAGAACAAAACTGGACTCGACAAAAAAAAAGAAGAAAACATAAAAAATGAAGAAAGATCAAAGGCTTACCCTAAGAGCGAGGCCGGCTATACTCCTTGACAGAGTGGCATCTTTTAACTTCTCAAGGGTATTACCCTCCACATCGGAACAGAGGGGACCAAGGGAAGGGACCACATCCTCCGTATCAACCAGCAGGTCCCGGTCCAAGGGGATCGCAATAGTCCGCGTGGTCCCCTCCAATCTCACCTCGAGTCGGGTAAGTCTTCCCCCATCATCCTAACTTCTCGGTGTCCATATCGGAGCCCATCTCGTAACCTTCTTCGGCTACACTTTTTCCCTTTATGTCATTTCGGGAAGAAGGATCCTCGGCTGGTAGCGAGGTCGATGGCTCGTCCTCCCGTAAGACGTTAGGGACTCTCGCTGACGGCCCTTCAAAATCCATCATGACCTCAGGAAGAGATATACATTCCTCGGCCCCCGACAATGGCAGAATAGTAGGCGGTAACTCGGTGCCATCTCCAAGTTATATGGTCTCCATCTCTTGGAGAAGCAAGTTATCGCCATTCGGTGATGATCGTTCCTTATCATCCTCGTATACTAAATGATGCAAAGGGGAAGTCGAAAGCCCTGCTGCAGGAGTAGTTGACGACCGAGCAGACCTAACCGCAGCAGAAGGAATAGAAGCGGCCTTCCTCTTACGGAATACCGGAGCAGGTGCCTTCTGCCTTCTCGAAGGTCCCCGGGCTAAAAAAGAAAAATCAGAAGACTGTCACTTCCCGCACAAAACTGCAACGAGCAAACAACCATGGGGTCGAAACAGTATAGACAAGATAATTATGCATGCATAAATAAGTACGTATAGACGAACTTATAGGTCGCGGAAGGCGCAATCCCAAATTTCTTGATAAAGGCCGAACATTCACGAATCCCCATTGTGTGAGGCAAGATCTGGCTAACCCAGTCATGAATGTCCCCGACCAAGGGAGGGGCTGAAGTCCCAGCTGCACGAAGAAGGGACGAAATGTTAGACTACAACTAAACCAGGCAAAATGAATGGTCGGCAAAAAGATGCTTACGAGCGTAATTCCAAGCCTCAGGGAACCCGGTTGCGTTGGTCACCACATCCTCGATCTTGACAAAGAAATAGTTGAGCCAGAACTGATGATTCGCATTATCGTCCATCTTCACCACCAAACTTTACTTCCTCGGTGGCGAAGGTGTAGCATCGGCCCCCTATAGAAACTAGGGGCGAAGAGATGCATCAGGTGGCAAAGTGAGACCCCACAGCCAGCCAACTCAGCATATTTCGTCAGCATACGGATAAACTTATAGATATAGGGGGAGAGCTGGGCCGGGCAGATGCCGTAGTAGTGGCAAAATTCCTCCGCCAATGGGAGAAGAGGAAAAGAATAGCCCACGTAGAACAGATATGCATAGAACGCGTAATATATTGGGCGATGTATCTATACAACATCGTGCCCCGCCGGAACCAGATCGATGTGAGCCGGAATTTTGAACTTTTTCCTAAACGCTGCGAGGTCAACCTCGTTCATCACCGACTCCGAGACCTTAGGGTCATCTTCGGGTAACTTCAAAAAGTCAGATCTAACCTTTTCACTACGAGGAATTATTTCCTCCACCATAGGGAACCCCTTATCTTTAGGGGCAACGGAAACACCGTCGCTATGAAGAGGTATGCGCACTGCCAAAGGGGTAAGTGCCATACTAGAACCAGAGGGTGCGTTAACCATATTCTTGAGAGAACGGATACGCAGTGAAAAAGCAAGAAGGAGACAAGGGTTTGATATGGAGAATAAAGAAAGGGACACATGGATTCAATAATGCAAGCATGTAAAACAAACACAAGGGACCTCAGGTCTATATTTATAAGATTTCAGACACCAAGACCTAGAAATTAAGCCATCACTGCCCAGCACAGATATCAAAACTGCAGAGGCACGGGAAATGACGCAGGGCATCGGGAAGGTGCGGCACACTGACGTATGATGTCATGATGTCATTCTAAAACAATGCATCCCCAAAGTTTGCAGAGCACGAAAAGTCATGTCGCCACCTCGACTAAAGCGCCGTAACCCATCTTACTCGCCTCATTTTGTCAACTGCGACTTACAAAGTCTGCTCATCAAGGCCGTTTGAGCTCAACCTTAATAAGCAGAGGGACTAACTGTATAGGCCAAAATCCTTCTTTGGAATATTTAGCGTAATATGGCATTAAAAAAAGTTATCGGTCGAGCTCGCCCAAGATGCTACGAGGTCAATGGTCGAGGTGCCGATATGTGTAACGACCCGACTGGCCGTTTTGAGTATTTTCACTTCGCTCGATAGTTTACAGGCATGAGTAGCTCCGTATGATGCATTATGACTTATGTGATTTGTCGTTTTTAATTTTTAGGTTATTCGAAATCGAATTGGAAGAATGGATTTCATTGTCAAAGCTTTAAATTGGACGAGTTGACCAAGTTTGACTTAGGAGCGCGTCCGGATGGTGATTCGGAGGTCCGTAGTGAAATTTGGCTTGAAATGGCAAAAGTTAAAATTTTGGAAAGTTTGACCGGGAGCGGACTTTTTGATATCAGGGTCGGAATCAGATTCTGAAAATTAGAATAGGTCCGTAATGTAAAATGTGACGTGTGTGAAAAATTTGAGGTCAATCGGATATAATTCGATAGGTTTCGGCATCGGTTGTGGAAGTTGAAGTTTCAAAGTTCATAGATTTCGATTTGAGGTGCGATTCGTCATTTCGATGTGGTTATGCGTGATTTGAGGTCTCGAGTAAGTCTGTGTTATGTTATTGGACTTGTTAGTATATTCGTATGGGTCCCGAGTGGCCCGGATGAGTTTTGGACGAGGTTCGGATCATTTTCACTTTATGTGCAAAGCTGGAGGCTGCTGGTTCTGGTATGATCGCACATGCGGTTGGTTTGCGCAGGTGCGATGGCCCCAGAAGCGACAAAGGCGTCGCAGATGCGAGAATAGTGCTGGGTGAGGAAAATCGCAGAAGCAGAGATTTGGGCACATATGTGATGCCGCAGGTGCGGCAGCTCGAGCGCAGGTGCGGAGTTGGAGGGTGTCAGCAGAGGTCGCAGGTGCGATGTCATTTTCGCACCTGCGATGGCGCAGATAGGGCAGCGAGTTGCAGAGGAGGAAATGGTGAGGAAGCCGGGCAGCACAGGTGCGAGGTGTTTCCACAAAAGCGGTAGTCGCAGGTGCGACGAATTTTCTGCAAATGCGGATGTGCTGGGCAGAATGTTATATACAAGGGTTCACGATTTTGGCTTCATTTTTACATTTTCGAGCTCGGATTGAGGCGATGTTTGGAGCAATTTTCACCATATAAATTGGGGTAAGTGTTCTCTACTCGGTTTTGGTTATATTCCACGAATCTATCTTCGATTTTTGCTTTTGGTTGATGAATTTTAAAGAGGAAATTGGGGGTTTTGGCCTAAAGTTTCATAATATGAATTTTCGAGTTTTGAACATCGAATTGGAGTTGGATTTGAGTGAAACTAGTATAGTTGGACTCGTAATTGAATGTGTTGTTGAATTTTGTAAATTTTGTCAGGTTTCGAGGTGCGGGCCTGGGTTGGGCTTTTGGCCAATTTCGGACTTTTGATTCAAGATTTGATCTTTTTCGATCGGGATTGGTTCCTTTAGCATTATTTGATGTACTTGAGTTGTTTTTGGTTAGTTTCGAGCCGTTCGGAGGTCGGAACGTGCGAGATGGCATCGTTGGAGCACCACTTGGCTTGTTCGGCAGTGACATTGACTTGTTTGAGGTAATTAACTCTTCTAATCTTAGTGCTGAGGGTATAAAATCCCTAAATACGTGTTACATGATTGGTATTGAGGTGACGCACATGCTAGGTGACGGGCGTGTGGGCGTGCACTATGTGAATTGGGACTCTGTTGTTTCCATGTATAGTGGTCCTACTTTGTTGATATCCATGTTTTCATCATGTGATAAAGTAGTTAAGCTTTCAATCATGCTAGATATCATGTTTAGGCATTTTGCCGATATTGTTTGGACCCATAGTGGTCGTTTCTTACGGTCATCTCACCGATTTTATTGATATTTCGTACTCAGTCATATTCATGCATTCATATCATATCTCAGTCTTAGTTATTTATCGATACATCATATCATTGTTGTCGGGCTAGTTTCATGACATTGTGAGCCCGTGAGTGAGACTGGAGAGATTGATAATTGAGTGAGGTCGGGGGCCTGTTTGTGAGGATGTTGTCATTATAGCACGTGAGTTATCCGTGCGATTCCAGATATTGATATTAAGGCACGTGAGTTGTCCGTGCGGATTATAGCGCTTGGGATGAAAGGAGCCCCTCCGGAGTCTGCACACCCCCAGTGAGCGCAGTCGACTATAAATAGGGATCGGGCTGCATGCCGCAGCGGGTTTGGTACAGCGTTGAGTGTTTGAATGTACTGAGCATAGTGAGAGAGAATGCGAGACAGTGAGATTGAGTACTCTGAGAGTGTGAGTACATGAGCTCATCATCGAGATGCATTGCATTTGACATGCGTACTTGAGATACATGCATAGAGGTGCATTTTCTTCTGCTACCCAGTTTTGGGGACATTTATGATTTTACCAGTATCTTGACATGTAGGCATAGAGAAGTACCTTCCTCATGCTATCTGAAAATGAAACATCTTACTATTTGTTGAAAGGAGTTTTGGGAAAAAATCACAGTTTTCAAACTTACTCGTATATTGGCTTTTCGGTAAAAGATTTGGATTTTCATTGAGATACTTGAAAAGAAATGCCTATTTTTCTGGAACTGTGAACGAACTGAGCCTTTTATTTCTGAGATACTCGTTTGTTACTTGTACTATGCTGTTATGAACTGTTGTGGAATATTGGTGCTGGACCCGATCCCTTTTTGTTAGCTCGTCACTACTTTCAACCTAAGGTTATGTTTGTTACTTATTGAGTACATGAGGTCGGTTGTACTCATACTACACTTTTGCACCTTGCGTATAGATATTGGTTGCTGATGTTGCTGTGTTCGATGGGAGCTGGATTGAAGATGTACCTGCGTTCCAGTTGTAGCTGCCTCTTGTTCGTGGTAGCCTTAGATCTATAAAACTCTGTTTATGTACTTTTCAAACAGACTATGTATTTATTTCATTTCGGCTTTGTAAACTCTATTCTTAGAAGCTCATAATTTTTACTACCAATTCTTGGGGAATGTATTAGATTCAGATATTTTTTTACTTAATTACTTTATTAATTATTATTGAAATTGATTAGTGGTTAATTGGCTTACCTAACGGGTTGGGTTAGGTGTCATCACGACTAGTCGGATTTTGGGTCATGACAACATGAGCCGTGGTCAAGATAGTGACGGTTATCGTAATCAAGATGTCAGCAAGGGTCGAGGTCGAGATCGACTACTGATGATAAGACATGTAACGGCTAATTTATCAAGATAGGGTATTAAAAGGGAATATTCTAGTGAATATTCATTGCATTTGTACTATTAGAATTTCCTAGAAAAAAGACCCCATATATATAGAAAGAGGGGACAATGATAGGGGCATGTAATATTGATTCTGATAAGAACACTTTCGAGAAGAGGACTTTCCCTCCGGCAAAAACACAAAGATTACCTTTTTACAAAGATTCTTATTCATATTGTTCCCCACTTTCCATCAGATCCGAGGACCGTTTATGTGAATCTTGGATCTATCTGTCATTCTTTACTGTCAAGCAATATATTCGTCCAACTCATCTATTATTGGGTGAATCTTTCTCTTTATTTACTTAAATACTATTTGTTGACATTTATTGTTGTCTATATCTCCCTTAATGTTCTTGCTTTAAGAGAATTCAATATTTACTGTCACTAACCACATACGAAATCTGTCCCATTTAATATACATCTTTGTGCTTAACATCTAGAGTTATTATTCTTAACTTTATCTAACCCCTCATTATATAAATTTAATAGTTTAGCCGGAAATTATATTTTTTGGTCAAATAGATGGCAAATACAAGAAGATACTTAATGAAACATTTTCCTCCTTACGTTTATATAAAACTGAGATAGGACGAATGACGTATTATATATGCCGCTAAATGTCACAAATTCAAATGCGAACATTCATTTGATCATTTTTTGTCCTGACTCCTGTCCATGTAGCAGTCCACCCTCTACACGGGTTCCAGTGACGAGGATCTTTTTGGCATTCCTATCTAGAGTAAGAGAAATACTAGTTTCTTTGGATATTTCCCCCCCTTCAACAAAATTAAGGATTTGTGAACGGATTTACGTGCTACATCTCTATGTGTCTTAAATAATGTGACAAAATAATAATTGACTTAAATTAAAATTCAAAATGATGTTAAATATTAGAAAAAAGTGTGTTAGACTTAGAAGCATGTAAATAAGAATACCTCTTAACTTAAAGACTATAAATCCTTCTATTTTGGGAGGAATAAAAAAAAAAGTAAGAATACCTCACAACCAACTAAATCTATTAGTGATCTATCTTTAAATGGATGTTCAAACAATCCATCAACAAATTTGACTCTCAAGATTCTTTCAACAACATCATCTATCCTGCTCATCATATTTTCCCAGAGCAGATCCCCCAAAAATAATTCATATCTAATTGGAACTATAACTAGCAAATATTCCCAAAATGCTAATGGCCATCTCATGAATTAGGCTAAAAAGCTGTTATTTTTTGCTTCTAATACAAGGTTCTAATCCTACCATATCAATTTCAGTATTAATGATTATCTTGATTGAATTACGATAATCTGTTTCACAAGGATCATCAAGTTGGTCAAGCGCTTCCTAGTCTGAAATCACGAGAATCTGCACCAAAATATTATTCTATTTTCTTTCTGTATTATAGAAACAGAAATGAAGAAGAAGAATAAATCCAAGACCACCTTGAAGCCCTCTCTTAATATCCGAGGTTTAGGATTATTTCCTCCTATAAATTAATGGATTAATCTCACCGGTATAATAGTACTTCAAACACTAGTGTTCAACGAACTCAGAAGTCGACAACAAATCATACTTACTTTTTGTTAGAAAATGATGTACAAAAGGAAGAAGAAAATTCAGAATTTTTGTAAGAAAAATATGAGACAATGACCAGGTGTTTCGAGTCAACAGAGAGTTAAAATGAAGAGTTGTAACTTTTTCTTTCGGGCTACAACTCAAAAGTGGATATCTGCGAAAATGACTATTTACAAAAGCCGAATGTTTTCGAAAAACTAAAATGGAGAGAAAAACAAATGACCTTTATGAAAACGACATTAATATTAACAAAGTAAAGTAATATTTATTGATTCAAAAAATTAATCAACTAATTGACCAAATTCAAATCAGAGCCGAGTGACGACTACGACACTAGGCTTGCCTTCTTCTCAACTTCTTAAGAACTAGAACAAGTGCATTTGTATTTAAAACCAACAAATTTTCTTTTCTCCTCCGATATGAAAAAATATTCCTTTGTAAAATAATCTTTTTTACAAAGCTTATCTTCCAATACCTCTATCAGAAGATAGCGATGAGTATGCAATTTGTCGCCCCAGCTGGAGTAAGATGCCATAACAGTGCAAACTCCTTAGGCAATACAGTCTACATATGGTGTATGTGGATATCATTTCTTTATGTGTTGTCTACAATTCGGCCGGTCGTTTTGTGTATTTGAGCCTCATTTTTCTAATTGATTCTTTTCATATGTGTATTTAGAACACTTAGTCTTATTTTGAATGCTTAAGTTAGAAGAATTGACCAAGATTTGACTTTTGAGTAAACGATCTTAGATTGGTGATTCGATGGCTCTAATAGGTTTATATGATGATTTTAGACTTAGGAGTATGTTTTGATTTAGATTTGGAGGTTCCTAAAAGGTTTTGTCTCCATTTACCGAAAGTTGGCAATTTGAAGAATTGGAGAGTTCATAGGTTTAACCAAAAGTTGGCTTTGATGTTATCGGATTTTGATTGGTGTTACGGGGCTTTATATAGATTCATTTAGATGATTGGAACTTGTGCATTAAGTTTGGTTGTGATCCGAATTGTCTAAGTATGATTCAGACGCGTTCGACGAAACTGAAATGCTTGGAAGTTAAGAAATGGATTTTGATCTTTGATTCTCGATTTTGATATTATTTGTGGTGTTTTGAGCCTTTGAATAAGTTTGAATAAGGTATTCAGACTTGTTGGTATGATTGGACGTAAGCCTGGAGGGCTCGAGTGTGATTTAGGGTGGTTCCGGACTACTTTGGTGTGTTTGGTAATTTTCTGGTGTCTGGTGAGATGCACCTGCAAGGAATTGGGCGCAGGTGCGAAGGTTGCACTTATGGATGGTGCTGCGCATTCGCGAGGTTTGATTGCACCGTTAGGTTTTATTATTATAATGATCGTTTCATATTCCCTTAATTGGGGCGTGAATTGGACGTGATCAATTTTTGGTGTTGTTGAAGGGGAGTTTACGGTGTTAGCTATATACTTGAATTTGTTTCTTAAGTATCTTCGTTTACTTTTGTAATTCTAACTTGTTGAAGTGATTGTAGGATTTAAATGGCGAACAACAAACTTGAATATATACCATTGGTAGAGGTGGATGGCGAAGCGGAACAATTTGATGAAATGCCAAAAGTTTCACAACAAAACCGCCGAGGCCGTGGGCAACAAGACAATGTGCCTCCACCTCCCTTACCTCCACCACCACCACAACCACAAGCGGTGCAACACGAAACTTTTTCCCAATAAAGGATATGGAAGAGTCATGGCCCCTCTCGCATTAGGGCGGGCAACTTTCAAATTACCAATGTGATGCTCACTTTGCTCGAGCAACGAGGTTATTTCACCGGCGCGCCGACTCAAATGCTTACAAGCATTTGAAAGATTCCGTAGATACGTGTTGGAGAAGCAAACAAATAAATATTTCGGAAGATGCATTAAGGCTTTTTCCCTTCTCACTAAGGGGTAAGGCTTTGGATTGGTTGGAACACTTACCTAATCATTCTATACATATATGGGATGAATTGGCGGCGAAGTTTATTTCAAAGCTCTTCTCTCCCAGGTATATGACAACTCTACGGGATGAAATATTGGCTTTCAAACAAGAGCTCAATGAACCTTTGCATGAAATTTGAGAGCGGTATCGAACTATGGTGAAGGAGTGACCGAACAATAATATGACCGACAACATGATCCAATAAAATTTCTATCGTGGTATTAATACCACAAATCAATGTGTGGTCAATCAATTGGCTGGAGGCAATTTTATGGCAACATCTTATGCAGAGGCATGTGAGATTCTTAATGAGATGGATGAAACTTCTTCGGCTGGGTAATCCCGAGCTAATATTGCCCAAGGTGATCCCAACATGATTCACCTTCTTAAAAAATTACAAGACCATGGGCAAGCTATTGCCGAATTGGCAACAACCATGACTCAACTCGCTAAGGCTCAACTTCATCAAACTTAAGCTCCTAAGCAAATTCATGCTATGGAGGGGGTGAGTGTTTTGGCCAACAAGAAGAGGACTATAGGTTCCCACTTTCAAACCCAGGTGGAGATTTATGCACATGATGATGGTGGTTATGATCAAGATAACTCTTATCAAGAGCAAGGAGAAGAGGTATAACTTTTGAACAATTACCAAGCGGAGTTCGGGTTTTCAAAGACCCTCAATGTACCAACAATCGAGCGACCCACCTCCCTATCCTTCTCACGGTTCATGTTCTTCAAGCAATAAAATGGGACGTATTGAGAACATGTTCAAGCAAATGATGGAAAAAAGCGGATTCAGATGCCTAACTTGTCTCATATACCATATCAATACGTAATCTTGAAGTTAAAATGGTGAAAATCTCTCAAGCTCTTAATACTCGTCCTAATGGTGCATTACCAAATGATACGGTGGTGAACCTAAAGGGTGGTAATAACACGGGGCATACTATAGCAATTATCACATGAAGTGGAAAAGGTGGGAATGCACTCATCTCCGATGAAAAGCAACTTGTAGAGATGACCAAATGTCCCAAGAAGAAGAAGTCCCATAAAATGAAGTTCACTTGCATGATGACATTCGGATTGATATTAATGATAGTATGGAAGAGACCCGAGAGGAGGTGAACCTGTCTAGGGAACACATCATTAACATGCCGGATCCGATAGTGCAAAAGGCTAAGGAACCCTTGCCAAAGACCTCCACCTCCTTACCCTCAAAGTCTCGCTAAGCAAAATGGTGAGAATAAATTAAAAAGTTCATTCAAATGATGAAAAGTCTCTATATTAATGTGCCATTGGTGGAATCTTCGGAATAAATTCACGGTTATGACAAGTTTATGGAATATCTTGTTACTAAGAAGAGGTCGATGAACTTTGAAACGATCAAGGTCACTCATCAAGTGAGTGCAATTGTCCATTCCATGGCTCTTAAGTTGGAAGATCCCGTCGCTTTAACCATTGCGTGTACTATTGGAAGTGTCAATTTTTCTAAAGCTCTTTGTGGTCTTGGGGTAAGTATCAATTTGATGCTCTATTTGGTGCTCAAAACTTTAGGGATTGGGAAATCAAGACCTATATCTATGAGGTTGCAAATAGTTGATCGTAAGATAAAAAGACCGTTGGGTGTGGTTGAAGATGTATTGGTCCGAGTTGATAAATTTATTCTCCCGGCAGACTTTGTTATTGTTGATTGTGACGTTGATTATGAAGTGCCTATAATTCTTGGGAGGCCTTTCCTTGCTACAGGTAAGGCCTTTTGTGATGTTGAAGCCGGAAAACTCACTTTCCGGGTTGATGATGAACAAGTGGTATTTCATATGTGCAAGTTTATGCGCCAACCAAATAGCAGTGAGGTGTGATCTTTTGTGGATTTGGTGATCGATGTCATTGTTGATGATACTAGTGCTACAATCAATGTTGGTGACATGTTGGAAGCCGTTTTGCTCAACTTTGATGATTATGAGACAGATGGTTTCATGGAATGTGTGAATTCATTGCAAGGAATGGGGTCTTACAACTATGCACCTCGAAAGTTATCATTAGATCTTGAGAATAGGAATACTCCTTCTTTAACTGAAGAGCCACCTACCTTGGAGTTGAAGCCATTGCCACCTCATATTCGATATGAATTTCTTGAACCCTTTTCTACTTTACCAGTTGTTCTTTTCTCTTGTTTGACTAATGTACAGGTAGATTCCACACTGGCAGTCTTACAAAGGAGGAAGAAAGCTATTGGATGGACTTTGGTGGATATCCGGGGTATAAGCCCCAAATATTTCATGCATAAGATCAAGTTGGAGGATGGTACTAAACCGTCCATTGAACATCAAACAAGACTCAATGAGGCTATGCAAGAGGTGGTCAGAAAGAAGATTATCAAATAGTTGGATGCAGGGGTTGTCTATCCCCTTTTCCGATAGCTCATGAACTTCTCCGGTCCAATGTGTCCCTAAGAAGGAGGCATGGCGGTTGTTAGCAATGATAAGAATGAGTTGATATATACATGAACGGTCACTGGTTATAGAGTTTATATGGATTATCGTAAGCTCAAAATAGTCACAAGGAAGGACCACTTTCCTCTCCCTTTCATGGATCAAATGATTGATAGGTTTGTTGGTCGTGCCTTCTATTGCTTTCTTGATGGTTACTCGGGCTACAACTGAATACTTATTGCACCAGAAGACCTAGAGAAAACCACCTTTACATGTCCATATGGTAATTTTGCTTTCAAGCAGATGCCTTTTGGATTGTACAATGCACTAGAGACTTTTCAATGGTGTATGATGGCTATCTTCACTGACATAGTGGAAGACTACCTTGAGGTCTTCATGGATGACTTTACGGTAGTTGGGGATTCATTTGATGATTGTCTTGCTAATTTGGATAAGGTGTTAGCTAGATGTGAGGAAATAAATTTGGTACTCAATTGGGAGAAGTGTCATTTCATGGTTGAGTATTGTCCTTGGCCCCTGCCTCGGTGGATAAGGCGAAGATTGAAGTTATTTCTAAGCTTCCACCCCTGCCTCGGTGAAGGGTGTGAGGAGTTTCTTGTTCCATGTAGGATTCTACCGGCGATTTATCAAAGACTTTTCTAAAGTGGTGAACCCTTTGTGCAAACTCTTCGAGAAGGATGTCAAGTTCCATTTCAATGATGATTGTATGGCAACTTTTGAACAATTGAAGCTCAAGTTGACAACTACTCCTATCATTATATCTCCAAATTGGAGTTTGCCATTTGAGATCATGTGTGATACAAGTGATGTAGTGGTTGGGGCTATTTTGGGGTAATGTATCAACAAAGATTTTCACTCAGTCTACTATGCTAGTAAGACCATGAATAGCGCCCAAGTCAGCTATACTGTTACGGAGAAGGAGCTCCTTGCCATTGTGTTTTTTATTGAGAAGTTCCGTCCATGCTTGATGAGTGCCAAAGTTATTGTTCACACGGATCATGCGGCACTCCGCTATCTTATAAGCAAAAAGGAATCTAAAACCCGTTTGATGAGATGGGTGCTTTTGTTGTAAGAGTTTGATATTAACATCCAAGACAAGAAGGGAAGTGAAAATCAAGTGGCAGACCACTTGTCTCGTTTGAAGAGGAGGGGAGGCCACATGATGGCCTTGAGATAAATGACTTTTTTCCCAATGAGAAATTCTTGGTACTTTCAATGAAATAGGTACCATAGTTTGCGGATTTGGAAAATTTTCTTGTGAGTGGTATCATTCCGGAAGAGTTCACTTCAAACCAAAGGAACAAAATATAGAGGGACTGTAAAGACTACTATTGGGTTTAACCGTACCTTTTTCAAATTTTCACAAATATGGTAATTAGAAGATGTGTGACGGAAGAGGAACAAAGTGATATTCTTGGAGCTTGTCATTCTTTACCCTATGGTAGTCACCATGGTGGATCAAGAATGGCGGCTAAAGTCCTAAGTTGTGTTTTTTATTGGCCTACTCTCTACAAAGATGCAAATAAGTTTATGAGAAGATGTGATGAATGTCAACGGGACGGGAAAATTTCAAAGAAATATGAGATGCCCCTAACAACCATCTTGGAGATTGATATTTTTTATGTTTGGGGCATTGAATTCATGGGCCCTTTTGTGAGTTCTTGTAGTAATGCCTATATTTCGGTCGTGGTGGATTATGTGTCTAAATGGGTTGAAGTCGTTGCGTTACAAGGTTTTGGACTCCTCAGGCAATTATAAGTGATGGAGGGTCGCATTTTTACAACAAGGCTTTTGACATTTTGCTTGGCAAGCATGGTGTCTCTCACAAAGTGACAACTCCATATCATCCATAATCAAGTGGTCAAGTGGAAGTTTTCAATCGAGAAATAAAGAGTATCTTGTCCAAGATGGTGAATGCAAATCGGTCGGATTGGTCTAAGAAGCTTGATAATGCTCTATGGGAATATAGAGCGGCTTAGAAAATACTTATCGGAATGTCTCCATATCGGTTGGTGTTCGAAAACGCTTGTCATCTCTCGGTAGAATTAGAGCACAAGGCATGTGGGACTTGAAGAAACTAAATCTTGATTGGGATGTATCTGCTAAGTTGCTGGTTATACATTTGAATGAATTGGACAAATTCTGGTATCATGTATATGAGAGTTTGTCCTTGTACATAGAAAAGATGAAGTACTTTCATGACAAGTAAATTTGGAACAAGGAGTTCAAGGCCGGAGATCTAGTGTTGTTGTTCAACTCAAGGTTGAGACTGTTTCCCGAGAAGCCTAATTCAAAGTGGAGTGATCCGTTTAAAATTATTGGTGTGACACCCTTTGGTGCTTTGGACTTGAAGAACAAGAATAATAAAATATTTCGAGTCAATGGTCACCAAGTGAAGCATTAATTGATTAAAGTTGGTGAAAGCCATGTGGTCGCGGTTATTTACTTCAATTAAGGATGCTAAGACATTACGTCATGCCACGACGTTAAATAGGCGCTTCTTGGGAGGCAACCCAAGTTCTGTTCCTTTTTCTCTTCTAGTTTAGGTGTTGTTTATTATTTTTAAGCTATATTTAAAGTGTGTTGTAGTGATCAATGTTAGGTATTGGGAGATGTCTGAAGATGTGGCTTGCATGGGAAACTGCAGACCGCACTTTTATTTGTGTGTCCACAAAAAAAGGAAATGCGGATAGCAGAAAATTGATGGCGATTGCAGATTTTGACTGCGGACTACACTTGCAAAAGGCAGATCAGGTTCTAAAATGAGGGTTCTCTGAACTTTTCTCCCAACAGAGCGGAGCCATCTTTGTGGCCTATCAGATAATTTTGCGATTGCAGGAGAGCACTTTCAGAGAAGTCACTGAAACTAGGTTTAAAGAAGTGCGGTCGCACTTGAAAAGTGCGGACCGCACAACTACATGCTCTCCACCGCCCCGGTAACAGAGTGCGGACCGCATTTGGAATTTCGCGGCCGCACTTACCCTCTCTTTAACCTAGCCCACGCGGAAGTATAAATAGAACAATAGGTTTTCATTTTACACTTTTCGCTATTTTCACCCTCTGACTGAGATTCTACTGAGGAATAATTTGCTTTCACATTTGAACACACACAGCCACCCACTCCATTCGTTCTAATCACACTGTCATAATCTGGTATGCATCACTTCAATCTTATTATTATTTTTTTGAATCTTTTTTTTGCTTTTTAACTTATTTTTAGGCCATCTATAATAACATCTCATATCTATGTTCATGTAAGGTAGTTTAAGAATGGGTATTTGTGAAATCATGCTTAGATGGGGTTGGGTCTGTTGCTATCATGCCTTTACCTTATTACCCAGTTGGATTAAACACATAATTGCATAACCTAGGTGGAAAACAACCTTCGCCCTTAAATGTTCTTGATTGTGCGGACTGCATTTGAAATTTTGGGGACCGAAATTGGTGATTTAGGTAGCATGGTTGATACCCCTAGTTATGCGGCAACAACTTATTTGTGCGGCACTTGAAATTTTGCGGCCGCAAAGAGAGGTCCACACTGTCCTTTAGAAAACTTCTTCTCTAGGACATGAGTACTTTTACTCAAGTGCTGACCACAGTTGGATTTCTGTGACCGCATTTGCATGTTCACACTGTCCTTCAGAGATTCCTCTATGAAGGTTTGATACATCTGTGCAGAAGCGGCGCCGCACTTGGATTTCTGTGGACCGCACTTTCTTTTTGCGTACCGCACAATGAACTCCATATTGTTCCTATGCTTTCTTGTACTGCTAATATGACTCTTGACTGCTTTGTACCTCAACTCAATAATTGACAACTCTCTTTGTGCATAACAGATAATGGTACGATCAAGAGGAAAGGGGGAGACATCCAAAGGAAGGGGTGACTAAGGAAAGGACAGAGGAAGAGGTGCCAAACACCCTAGTGTACAGAAGGAAATTGCCAAGAAGAAAACTGCTGGGCGATAGAGAGGTAAAGGCCTCTTCGATTCTGATTCTTATGTCCCGTCTAGGGAAGCCTCCGAAGGCAACTCATTGTCCCAGTCTAAAGAGTGCAATGAGGAGCAATCCCAGCCACATGGGCAGTCTGATCCCTAAGCTGAGCCTTCCATATCTCAGAGCACCTTCCAAGCCACAACTAGTACTAGCCATGAGTCGAATGTAGCTGCACCAGACTCTGATTCTGATGATGCCCCCGATGACGAAAAAGGGAAAATGTTGCAAGGGGTGGCATAGTAAGGACAAAGAAGAAGATGGTCTGGGAAGACCGGCTCTTGAGCTTCAACGCTTATATGGACTTCAGAAGGTGGTGAAAAGAAAGGTCCCTAACTCATAAAAGTCAATTCCTTACCAAGGACTTAAACAAGTACAAACCGGTGGTCCTCGAACAATTTACGAAGAGAAAAGGCTGGATGCAGTTCACTGAGGAGCTAGTTGATGTCAAGGAACACCTTTTCCAGGAGTTCTATGCCAACACGATGCAAATTGTAAAAGGGACAAAGGTTACCAAAGTGTGAAACTTCAAGGTGAAATTTTATCAACGCACTTTGAATGCTTACTTAGGACTTGAGGATGTGGAGCCAAAGGAATATCTGGCCAAATAGCTGAGAAGGATGAAGTCCGACCGTGGCTCGTGGAGATTCTTGCACTTAGGCCTACTCCTCCTTGGATAGGTGCTGGAGTGCCAATCTTCCACAAGACTTTGTGCTTCAAGGCGAAGGGATGGCATACTTTTGTTTGTATGAGATTTGACCCAAGCCAGAATGAAAACAACTTACTTTTAGAGAGAGCGGTGCTTGTGGCTTCTATCATGACCAGGTACCCGATCAATGTGGGTGCCGTGATGTCGGCTGATCACTTCCAATTCACACCCAATTAAAGAGTATGGAACGGTTGTTGCAATTATAAAACCCTACGCAAGTCGGGATCGAATCCATAGGGAGTTTAGTTGGTGTTATGGTAAACACTCAAGAAAAAGAACTTGAAATAACAAGATTTAACTTTCAAACAACAGTGTGAAATTATTATCTAATTTAACTTCTAGGAGAGTTAACTAACTAATAAGTAAATAAAGATTGCAATATTTTGATGTTTTTGTCAAATAAGGGAAAAGCCTAGGGATTTAACCTTCACCTAGGTGTAAACCTAATAGCTAGAGTAAATCTATGCTTGTTTGGTAGATCGAGGTGTGTTATGATTCTCAATGCTCAAGTACCTACTCAATATCTCTTGGTCAAAGAGCGATTATGCCCAAATTGGCTTTTTCAAGACCAAATGGGTAGTAATCTAAGCAATCGATACGAGTCCAAGTGGGATTATCCATATCTCTAGTTCAAATCCGTTAATCAAACTAATCAAAACTTCAACTAGTTCAATTTCTCATTAGCCAAGTTTTCCTAGACTAGGTTCCTCTTTCTCAACTAAGAACTAAGTCAAATAGGCATGAATCAATATTTGCAACCATTAATTCCAGATATAAAGCATAAACAAGGCTAAATAACATACACCCATCAATAACAAGCATTAATATTAAATATCCTTTAAGTTTCACACATTAGGGTTGGGTCACAACCCTAGATAAAATCTAGCTACTCATAATCATAAACATAGAAATTGGAAAAGGAGAAGTAATTGAAGACATAAAATTAAAATTTAAAGGTAAAATTAGTGGATCTTCTCTAATTCTGGTCGCAAATTTCCCAAAATGGCTACGTCTAATCGATCACAGCTGCTACAGTACAAAAGTTACCCTAAAAAAAGTGTTTCTCATCTATTTTTAGTGCTCTGAAATTTGCTGATAAAAATGCCACCTGGGAGGTTCTGCGGCCGCATAATTTCATCTGCGGTCCGTATTTCAAGTTAGTGTTCTTGCAGTACTTGTCAGTTATAGGGATTCTGCGGCCGCACAATTTTAGTTTCTGTGACCGTACAATTTGGCCGTGGACCATATTTTAAGGAGGCTTCAGACTTCTGCGGTCACAAAATTTGGTGTGCAGACCACACTACTGTTAAAAATCTCCGAAGCTTCAAGTTATAGTCTACGGCAACACTTCACTTTCTATGGCCACAGTCTGCATTTGCGGCCGCAGAACAAATTCTGTGGACCATACCTCTCTTGGAACTTCTCCTCCTGACTGTTTGAGATGGGACATCTCTTCTTTGAGTTATATTTCTTCATTAAGCTCACATCCTCCACCATACCTGCAATTCATATATTTTTATTAGATTCAGAAACAAAAATCACTACTTTCGGACTAAAGGGAGAAAAAGGATGAAATTGTCAACAAAGAGTGATGGCAAGTCTCTATAGCCTCCAAGAATAAGGAATACCTCCAAGTGTTTGACAAATATGAGCTAAGAAATGAGATGTGAAGTGCTTAAAGAAGGGTGTAACCACTTGCATCCCATATAGTATCCTACCCCGGACCAAAAGCTTTCATCACAACCCGAAAGAAGTCCTATTTGATTTCGAACCGAGTACGCTTACATTAGTGGATGTACATGATGGGAAAGCCTATGGTACTTGAGGCTTAACTTGTGATATTTCTTTGTGAGAGAAGAGTGAAACCTTTGTTGCACTAGAAATTGAGTGCTGAAATTTGAAGTGAGCAATGCAAATGGAAGGTAGAAGAGGAAGAGTTTGGAGTCCACCATGATTTACATGAAAGAACAAGAATTCTTGATGAATGAAGTCAACTCTTGAGGCTCAAATGTCACACTAAGATTACATGAGATGAGCAAGTTGCACCTTTTTAAAAAATTTGACACCTTATTTAGAATTGGCCAAATAGGTGTACGATCCCTTAAACTTGGCTCCAATTTTCATTTTGACACCTTAACTAATCCCATTACCTATTGAACACTTCAACCCAAATCAATATATGCCTATTAAACACAAAAACTGACATGGCAAGAGAGTTGTATTTCACCCCCTCTTACGCGCGTGAATTTAATGGGTTTGAGATCATTTTTTTTTTGTTTAAATCAAAATTGACTTTTTTTTTTCTAAAGGCCACCCATAATCACCTGATCCCCGATGAGTAACAAAAGCAGAAGAAGAACAACAATAAATATTTTTGCCGGAATTAATGGAGATCGCCGGAAAAGTCAGAACTCCGGCCAGGTCCAAAGAGACGACAAGCAACAATAATATGTTATCAAGGTTTTAACATTTACACACCAACCATAAAATCAGTAATAGACAGAACACAAATGAATCTCCGATACCACAACGATGGAAGACTAGAAATGGTGATAAATGTCGCCGATTTTAATGGTAGCCCCCGAAATATTAAATGTCCGGTTACTTCTTTCAATTATGCTCTTTTATCAGTTAAAACAACAACGAAACAGAATAATAGAGATGAAGGAGGAAAGAAAATGAGCAATGGTCGGTGATTTCTAGAATCGCCGGATTCTTTTTTGTTTTTTCCCTTTTTTTCTCAACTTGGATTTTTTCTTCTTCAGTTAGCTAAAAGAAGGGATTTTCAACCCAAAAAAGAAAGAAAAAAAAATTGACATAAATTTCTCCCTTCCCCAGATCTGAAAATCCAAAAACGGTACCTGTGTTTTTTCCTTTTGGCAAATGAAAACGGTAGTCTTCTGGTGGTTGAAGAGCCAAGGAGATTGGGGAAGGCGGAGGTAGGTTTCTATGGAAGGGGCTGGTGGGATTCCATGGAATGAAAAAAGAAAGGGGGTGGTTGGGAAGAAGGTGACGGTGGTGGGGGGGGAGGAGGGGTGTTTAAAATAAATCTTTTTTGTTTTCAAAACTTCTTTTTGACTATTTGGACCCAAATGCCACGTGTCTCCCTCTTATTTGTAATTTTGCTAAGTCATTCATGTGTGAATTACACACACCTTTTTGTTTTTACTGGTTATGAGTAAAGTGTTCAATAGATCACTTTATATAATATTAAAGTGTTCAATAGGAAAAATGCTAAGTTAAAGTATCAAAATGGAAACTGGAACCAAGTTTAAGGGGCCGTACACCTATTTGGCCTTTAGAATTCATGAGTGTTGTGAGTAATTGTTGGTCCTAACTAAGTATAAATGACTTTTGGGTGACTCGTTGAAATGATCATATAATGTGAGAAGGAGGGGACTAATCTAGTTTCTTGAGGACAAACAAAGACTTAAGTTTGGAAGAGTTGATAAATGTGGTTTCTAACCACTTATTAGTACATTCTTGCTATAGTTTTTAGTCTGAAAGTAATGATTTTTGTCTCCGAATCTAATGAAAATGGTTAAATTACAGGAGTGCTGGAAAATGTGAGTTCAATGAAGGAAAATAATTTAAAAAGGAGATGTTCTAGCCAAGTTCAACAAAGAGGAGAAATGCTAAGAAAAGTGTGGTTTGTAGAATTCCATCTACGGCTACAAAAGCAAGTGCGGTCCGCAAAAGATGAAATGCGACCGTAGAAGAAGAACTGAAGCTTCAGGGATTTTTGGCAGAAGTGCGGTTCCGCAGACTAAAGTTGTTGCACTTGGTCCGATAAATAGGTTTGCACTAACAAAGCTTGAAAGATTAGAAAATGTGCAATTGAACAAGTCTGAAGCCTCCTCAAATGCGGCCCGCAGAAGTTCAAGTGCGACCGCAGTAGTTGAAGTGTGGCCGTAGAAGCTAAAGTGTGACCACAGAACTCCTCCTACTAAAAGCACAACATTATCAACCTAGCTGAAGTGCGGACCGCAGAAGCTGAAGTGCGACTGCAGAACCTTCCGATGGGCATTTTTGTCAAAGAATTCGGGAGACCTATAAATAGGACTTTATGACTTTTTAGGGCATTGTTTCATTGTAGCAGCAGTTGGGTCGTTATTTTTAGTTATTTAGAGAAACTTTGAGCTACAATTAGAGAGGATAAATCACTTTTTCATTTTATTTTGTCTTTATGTCTTTAATTTCTTCTTTTTTTCATCTTTCTATATTTATTAGCATAAGTAGCTAGATTTTCATCTAGGGTTGTGATCCAATCTTAGTGTGTAAAACTTATGAGTGTTTAATATTAATGCTTGCTATTGATTATGTTAGTGTTGTTTGGCCTTGTTTATGCTTTAAAGTTAGAATTAATGGTTGCAAATATTGATTCATGCCTATTTGACCTTGTTCTTACTTGAGAAAGAGGAATTTAGTCTAGGAAAGCTTGGCTAACAAGAAATTGAACTAGTTGAAGTATTGATTAGTTCAATTAAAGGATGTGAACTAGAGATAGGGATAATCTAAATTGGACTCATATTCAATTGCTTTTATAGATACATATTTGGACTTAAGAGAGCTAATTTGGGCATAATCACTCTTTAACCAAGAGGTATTGAGTGATTACTTGAGTATTGAGAGTCATAACAACCCAATCTACCAAGCAAGCATAAAGTTATTATACCTATTAGGTTTATACCTAGGTTAAGGTTACAACCCTAGGCTTTTCACTATTTGATAAAACCTCAGAAAAAACATTTCAATTATTACTTATTTGCTAGCTTAGTCAAAATCATTAGTAGTTGTTCGGTAAAATTGATACACATTATTGTTTGGGAGTTAAATTTAGTTATTTCAAGTTGCTCCCTTAAGTATTTACTTAAACACCCAATCTAAATGTAACGACCCGACCGATCATTTTGCTTTATAGAACCCCGTTTCCCTAAATAAGACTTTTCGTACTTGCTTTTATTGATTTATGACTTGTGGGGATGGTTGGTTCGGGATTTAGAAGAGTTTGGGTTAAAATCGGAACACTTAGTTACTTAAGGTTGGCTTGAAAGGCTAAGTTTGACTTTGGTCAACATTTTTAGTAAACGACCTCGGAATTGGGATTTGACTATTCCAATAGGTTTGTATGATGATTTCGGACTTGGGCATATGTTCGGATCGGGTTTTGGGCTACCCGGGAGCGTTTCAGCGCCTAAGAGTGAAAGTTGGTTCTTGAAGGTTTTTGAAGTTCTTTAAATTTGGGTTGGAGTAGGTTTTGGTGATACCGAGGTCCGAATGGAATTCCGAGACCGGAAATAGTTCCGTAATGTCATTTAAGATTTTCACGCAAAATTTGGTGGCAATCCGAGTAGTCTAAGTATGATTCGACGCGTTCGGAGCGATTTAGAAACTTGAAGTTCAAAGTTTGATTCAATTTGGTTTTGGGGTGTGATTATTAGTTCTGCTATTGTTTTACGGGTTTTGAGAGTTCGAGCAAGTCCGTATTATGTTTATAGACTTGTTGGAGTAGTTGGACGGGGTCCCGAGGGGCTCGGGTGCGTTTCCGACTGCCCGGAGTTGAGTTGAAACACACCAGATTTCTGCTTCTGGTTTCCTTCTTCGCGAACGCGATCAGAACCTTGTGTTCACGATGAAGGATTTGGGGTACTGTGGGCTGGGGAGCTTTTTCTCTTCGCATTCACGTGCGCAGGACTGCGTTCGCGGAGGTCTGGGTCCTCTAGCCTCGCATTCGCGTAACCTGGCCTGCGTTCGCGAAGAAGCCCTCGCGTTCGCGTAGGGTAGGCCAAGCAAGCCTCCGCGATCGTATTGCTCCTGTCGTGTTCCCAATGGGTAAATTTTCCTGGGACTGAGCCGTTTTCCTTCGTGATCGCGAGGCCTCTTTCGCGATCGCGAAGAAGGTAGACATGGGCAGAAACGTTTTTAAAAAATGGGACTTAGGCTATTTTAGCTCATTTCTTCCATTGTTGGGCGATTCTTGGAGCTCTTAGAGAGGGGATTTCACTTAGCACTTTGAGGTAAGTAATTTCTATACAATGTGAGTTAAATACATAGTTTATGGGTAGATAATAACATGTAAATTAGTGAAAATCATGGGTTTAGGTGAAAACCTAGGTTTTTGATAAAAAATGAGATTTAATCACGAAATTCGTCATGGAATTTAGTAAAAATCATATATTTATGTTCCTAAGGTTATGGGTAACAACTTTCTTTAAAATAATTTTAAAATCCGAGCATGTGGGCCCGGGGGTGAATTTTAGGAATCTTACAATTTAGGTTGGGTAATCACTTAAATGGTGGAATTATGAACTTTTGAGCATAGATTGATTAGTTTATGTAATGTTTGTATAACTTCGAGTCGTTTGGCGTCAAATTTAGAGGTTTGAGCGCGTTCTTGAATTGGGAAGTAGGCTTTGAGATGAGGTAAGTCTCCTTTCTAACCCTGTAAGAGGGAATTAACCCCATAGGTGAATTAAATAAATATTTGTACCTAATTGTGGGGGTTACTCACGTACGAGGTAACGAGAGTCCGTACGTAGCTACTATTATGCTATGGTCCGGGTAGTCTATGACCCGTATCATGCTATACTTGGAATGCCTGTGCCCTTACTTGCTAATATAATTACTTAGTCATGATAGAAATTGATAAAAGAATTGTATAAGGTTAAATTTACTTACTTGAAGGTTTGTATGAGATACTTGACTGTAAATGAGAAACTTGTGTTTCTTGAAAATAATTGTTATTTGTGGATCGGGTCGAGCGCCTCGGTAGTAAATAGATGCATCTATGGTTCGCACCGTTTGACCCTCCGGTAGTGCACAATTTAATATTATGTTGGACCGGGCCGTACGACCTCGGCATAATTGCGCATGCTAATTATTTGGAAATTCTCCATGATTTATTCTGCTTAAATGCCTTGATATGTAAGTTGCTAAATGGTATTACTGAAATTTATGTTATAATTATGAAAGGACTTAGCTCTTCCTGTTGTTGAACTGACAGTATCATTCATGATATCCATGCTTAGCGTAATACTTTTATTACATTTTTATTGGCCTAGTAAGTGTCGAGTCGACCCCTCGTCACTACTTCTTCGAGGTTAGGCGGGATACTTACTGGGTACATATTGTTTATGTACTCATACTACGCTTTTGTACTTAATTGTACAGGATCTGAGGCTGGTGCATCTAGTTACACGCCCGGCGCGCATACCTAATCTTGGACCGAGATTTCACGGTGAGCTGCCCCTTTTGAGCCGTTCAGCAGCATGCCGGAGTTTCTCTTTTGTTTTTATCTGTCTATTCTGTTTCAGACAGTAGGATAGTCATCTTTTGTATATTCTGCTAGTTGCCCACACACTTGTGACACCAGATCTTGGCACGTATTAGTAGACTTTGATTTTTGGGTTGTAATTCAATAGTTATAACTCCTTTTAGATGTTTTCGTTTTTTTGCCATAAAAATCCTTTATTTATCAAATGCTTTAAATGTAAGTAAAGCTAAATGTTGGAATTGCTTAATAAATTTAAAAAAAATGGAAATCACTTAGTTGTTCACTGTTGGCTTGTCCAGCAACGGTGTTGGACGCCATTACGGCTTGACATGGAGTTGGGTCATGACAACATGGTATCAGAGCACTAGGTTCACGAAGGTCTCACAAGCTATGGGCAAGCCTAGTAGAGTCTTGCGGATCGGTGCGGAGACGTCCGTACTTATCTTTGAGAGGCTATGGGATGTTAGGAAACTAATCATTATTCATCTCCTATCGTACAATTGATGGTATACTAAATTTCCTTCTTATATTCTCTCACAGATGGTGAGGACACGCACGACGGACGTTCCAGACCTGGGAGGAGCTGCTCCCCCCGTTGCTAAAGGCCTAGCCAGAGGCCGGGGGAGGGCACCGGCCCGAGGTAGGGGACGAGGGCAACCCAGAGCTGCCCTAGTAGCACCACCAGCGGATCTAGTGGAGGATCCCATTATTGAGGAGCAGGGCGAGGTGCCTGCCGCAGAGCCAGCCACGGTAGATTTCACGACAGCACCGGGCTTTCGGGAGGTCATGGGCCGTATGATGCAATTCATGGACACCATAACTCAGGCTTGTTTATTTCCAGTGGACCCACCCACATCTCAGGCGGGAAGGGGAGCACAGACCCCTACTGCTCAGGCTCCTGGGCATGCGGTTGTGATATATCAGACTCCGGGTGCACTACCCATGGGCAGATCCCAGCCAGTTGCGGCAGCAGTACCTGAGCCTAGACTGACTGCGGACGGTGATCCGCAGAAGTTATTGGACAGATGGACTAAGTTACACACTCCTGTGTTCGGAGGCGAGTGTCATGAGGATGACTAGGATTTCATTGATAGGTGCAGGGACAGACTGCACAACATGAGGATACTGGAGTCTCATGGGGTTGACTTCACTATTTTCCAGCTGGAGGGCCAGGCCTGTAGATGGTGGCAGTCTTATCTTCTTGGTAGACCAGAAAGTTCTCCTCCCATGACTTGGAGCCAGTTCACACAGCCTTTCCTAGATAGGTATATTCCACCCTCCGAGAGGGAAGAGTTTCAGTATCAGTTTGAGCAGCTTGAGTAGGGTCAGATGTCAGTGACCGACTATGAGGCGAGGTTTTCTGAGTTGTCTCGCCATGCACTTATGATACTTCCTACGGACGCAGAGAGAGTACGGAGTTTTGTTGTGGGGCTGCACTCTGGTATTAGGGCCAATATGACTCGAGAGGTTGAGATGGGGACTTCTTATCAGCTGGTAATGGAGATTGCTTGGAGGATTGAGGGCTACCGTCAGAGGGGGAGAGAGCAGATGCAGCAGGACAAGAGGGCCTGTTTCTCTGTAGAGTTTAGAGGTGCTCCGGCTAGGGGCAGAGGATAGTTCGGGAGGGGTCATCCTAATAGTCCCCCATATTCATCACCACTACCTCCTCGAGGTGCTCCAGCGCGCCCCTATTTCAGTGCCATGCCAGAGAGTTTTTACCGCCCACCAGCCATCCAGGGTTCTTCCAGTGGGTACTCAGGTCACCAGGGTTCTTCCAGCTCCTATTTCAGTGCCATACCGGAGAGTTCATACCGCCCACTGACTATTCAGGCTTCTTTCAGTGGGTCGACAGGCCATCAGGGTCAGACATCAGGGTAGCAGATCACCGCACCGAGGGGCTATTTCGAGTGAGGAGATCTCGGTCACATGAGGAGATTCTGCCCCAGGCTTCGAGGCAAGGCAGTGCAGCAGGGCCAGCAGCCCATGATTTCAGCACCGACTGTTCGGCCGCCCAGAGGCGGAGGGCAGGCTGGTAGGGGCCATCCTAGATGTGGAGGCCAGGCAGGGGGAGGCCAGTTAACTACTGTTCAGTCAGGCGGGGGCCAGCCCGCCGGCGCTCCAGCCAGATTCTATGCTTTTTCGGCCAGACCAGATGCATTGGCCTCATATGCCATGATCACATTTACTATTTCTGTATGCGGTAGGGATGCTTCGGTATTATTTGATCCAGGGTCTACCTATTCATATGTGTCATCTCTGTTTGCTCAATTTCTGGATATTCCTCGTGAGTCCTTGGGTACTCATGTTTATGTGTCCACTCCTGTGGGCGATTTTGTGATTGTGGATTGGATCTACCGGTCCTGTGTGGTAATGTTCTAGGCATGGACTGGTTATCTCCATATCACGCCATTCTTGATTGCCATGCCAAGACTATTACCTTAGCGATGCCAGCATTTTCGAGATTGGAGTGGAAGGGTTCCTCGGTTAGTACAGTTAGTCGGGTCATCTCTTTTCTAAAGGCTCTACATATAGTCGAGAAGGGTTATTTGGCTTATCTAGCTTATGTTCGGGACACCACTGTAGAGTCTCCGACGATTGATTCAGCTCCAGTAGTCCGGGAGTTTGCCGATGTGTTTCTTTTTGACCTTCCAGGCATGCCGCCAGATCGTGATATTGATTTCCGTATTGATTTGGCTCCAGGCACCCATCATATATCTATCCCATCATACCGTATGGATCCGAAAGAATTGAAGGAGTTAAAGGAGCAGCTTGAGGATTTGTTAGCAAAGGGGTTTGTGAGACCCAGTGTATCACCTTGGGGTGCACTAGTGTTATTTGTGAAGAAAAAAGATGGGACTATGTGGATGTGCATTGATTATTGCCAGTTAAACAAGGTTATCATCAAGAACAAGTACCCGTTGCTGCGTATGATTTGTTTGACCAGTTGCAGGGTGCTAGGGTATTTTCTAAGATCGACTTGAGATCAGGGTACCATCAGTTGAAGATTCGGGACTCAGATGTTCCGAAGACTGCCTTCCGTACCAGATATGGTCATTATGAGTTTCTAGTGATGTCCTTCGGTTTGACTAATGCCCCAGCGACGTTTATGGATTTGATGAACCAGGTGTTCAGGCCTTATATTGATTCCTTTGTTATTGTCTTCATTGATGACATCTTGATTTATTCACGTAGCCTGGGGGAGCACGAGCAGCACTTGAGACTGGTACTTCAGACATTACGAGAACAGGAGCTATATGCTAAGTTCTCCAAATGTGAGTTTTGGCTAGAGTCTGTGGCATTCTTGGGACATGTTGTATCAGGAAAGGGTATTAAAGTAGATCCCAAGAAGATTGAGGCAGTTCAGAGTTGGACTCGTCCCACTTCGGCGATTGAGATCAGGAGTTTCTTGGGGTTAGCAGGCTATTATCACCGGTTTGTGGAGGGCTTTTCATCCACTGCAGCACCTTTGACTAGATTGACCCAGAAGGGTGCTCCGTTCCGTTGGTCCGAGGATTGTGAGGCGAGCTTCCAGAAGCTCAAGACAGCTTTGACTACAACACTGGTTCTAGTGTTGCCTTCCGGCTCGAGGATGTATACGGTATATTACGAAGCTTCACGCGTTGGCTTGGGTTGTGTATTGATGCATGAGGGGCGAGTTATTGCATATGCTTCGCGGCAGCTAAAGATTCATGAGAAGAATTATCATGTGCACGATTTGGAGTTAGCCGCGATTGTTCATGCTCTTAAGATATGGAGGCATTATCTGTATTGGGTGTCATATGAGAATTATACCGATCATCGCAGCTTACAGTATTTGTTCAAGAAAAGGGATCTCAATTTAAGGCAGCGTAGATGGCTCGAGTTACTGAAGGATTATGACATCACCATTCTTTATCATCCGGGCAAGGAAAATGTGGTCGCATATGCCTTAAGCAGGAATGCAGAGAGTATGGGTAGCTTGGCATTTATTTCAGCAGTCCTTAGCTAACAGACTTATGAGATTGGATATTTCAAAGCCCAGCCGAATTCTTGCATGTGTTGTTGCTCAGTCTTAATTATTGGGGCAGATCAAGGCCCGACAGTTTAATGATCCGCACTTGGCGGTTCTTAGAGAGACGGTACTACAGGGTGGTGCTAAAGAAGTTTCTATTGGCAAGGATGGTGTTCTGCGACTCCAGGGTCGTCTATGTGTTCCTAATGTTGATGGCTTGAGGGAGAGGATTCTAGAGAAGGCACACAGTTCTCGGTATTCTATTCACCCAGGTGCTACGAAGATGTATCGTGACCTGAGACCGCATTATTGGTGGCGGCGGATGAAGAAAGACATAGTGGAGTATGTAGCTAGGTGTCTAAATTGCCAGCAGGTCAAGTATGAGCACCAAAGGCCAGGTGGCCTACTTCAGCAGATGACTATACCTAAGTGGAAATGGGAGCGCATCACTATGGACTTCATAGTTGGATTGCCGCGGACCTTGCGGAAGTTTGATGCAGTTTGGGTCATTGTCGCCAGATTGACTAAGTCGGCACCCTTCATTCCGGTTGTGACTACATATACTTCAGAGAAATTGGGCCAAATTTTTATATTATGGAGATAGTTTGGTTGCACGGTGTGCCTGTTTCCATCATATCAGATAGAGGCCCTCAGTTCACTTCACATTTCTGGAGAGCCGTACAGAGTGAGTTGGGGACCCGTATAGAACTCAGCACAACGTTTCATCCACAGACCGATGGGCAGTCAGAGCGGACAGTTCAGATATTGGAGGACATGATGAGAGCATGTGTGATTGACTTTGGGTGATAGTGGGATCAGTTCTTGCATTGACCGAGTTTGCTTACAATAATAGTTATCATTCCAGCATTGAGATGGCCCCATTTGAGGATTTATATGGTCGGTGATGTCTTTCTCCCATCGGGTGGTTTGAGCCCGACAAGGCTTGGTTATATGGTACTGATCTGGTGAAGGATGCCTTGGAAAAGGTAAAGTTGATTCAGGAGCGACTTCGCACAGCACAGTCCAGACAGAAGAGTTACGCGGATCAGAAGGCACGTGATGTATCATTTATGGTAGGCAAGAAGGTTCTCTTGAAAGTCTCGCCGATGAAGGGTAATATGAGATTCAGAAAGAAGGGCAAGTTGAGCCCAAGGTTTATAGGCCCAATTGAGGTGTTGAGGCAAGTTGGGGAGGTTACTTATGAGCTTGCTTTACCTCCCAGCCTATCAGGGGTTTATCCAGTTTTTCACTTGTCTATGCTCCGGAGGTATCATGCCGACTTGTCACATGTGTTAAACTTCAGCACTATTCAGCTTGATGAGAGCTTGGGTTATGAGGAGGATCCAGTTGCCATTGTTGCTAGAAAGGATCGCCAGTTGAGATCCAAGAGGATTTACGCGATAAAGGTTCAGTGGAGGGGCCAACCATTCGAGGAGGCGACCTGGGAGTCTGAGGAGGACATGCGGAGCAAATATCCACACTTATTCAGCATATCAAGGATAAATCTAAACCCGTTCGAGGACGAACGTTTGTTAAGAGGTAGAGAATGTAACGACCCGACCGCTCGTTTTGCTTTATAGAACCTTGTGTCCCTAAATAAGACTTCCCATACTTGCTTTTACTAATTTATGACTTGCGGGGATGGTTGGTTTGGGATTTAGAAGAGTTTGGGTTGAAATCGAAACACTTAGTTCCTTAAGGTTGGCTTGAAAGGTTAAGTTTGACTTTGGTCAACATTTTTTGTAAACGACCTCAGAATTAGGATTTGATGGTTCCAATAGATTCGTATGATGATTTCGGACTTGGGCGTATGTTCGGATCGGGTTTTGGGTGACCCGGGAGCGTTTCGGCGCCTAATAGTGAAAGTTGGTTCTTAAAGGTTTTTGAAGTTCTTTAAATTTAGGTTGGAGTAGGTTTTGGTGATACCGAGGTCCGAATGGAATTTCGAGATCGGAAATAGTTCCGTAATGGCATTTAAGACTTGCACGCAAAATTTGGTGGCAATTCGAGTAGTCTAAGTATGATTCGACGCGTTCAGAGCGATTTAGAAACTTGAAGTTCAAAGTTTGATTCAATTTCGTTTTGGGGTGTGATTATTGGTTCTGCTATTGTTTTACGCATTTCGAGAGTTCGAGCAAGTCTGTATTATGTTTATAGACTTATTGGAGTGGTTGGATAGGGTGCCGAGGGGCTTGGGTGCATTTCAGACCGCCCGGAGTTGAGTTGAAACACACCAGATTTCTGCTTCTGGTTTCCTTCTTCGCGAACACGATCAGACCCTCGTGTTTGCGATGAAGGATTTGGGGTACTTTAGTCAAGGGAGCTTTTTCCCTTCGCGTTCGTGTGCGCAGGACTGCGTTCACGGAGGTTTGGGTCCTCTAGCCTCGCGTTCGCGTGACCTGGCCCACGTTCGCGTAGAAGAGGCTGAGCTGGGTGGCCGTTGATCGTTCTTCGCATTTGCAAAGAAGCCCTCGCGTTCGCGTACGGTAGGCCAAGCGAGCCTCCACGTTTGCGTTGCTCCTATCGCATTCACAATGGGTAAAGTTTCCTGGGCCTGGGCCGTTTGCCTTCACGATCGCGAAGAAGGTAGACCTGGGCAGAAACGTTTTAAAAAAACGGGACTTAGGCTATTTTAGCTCATTTCTTCCATTGTTGGGCGATTCTTGGAGCTCTTAGAGAGGGGATTTCACTTAGCATTTTGAGGTAAGTAATTTCTATACAATGTGAGTTAAATACATAGTTTATGGGTAGATAATAACATATAAATTAGTGAAAATCATGGGTTTAGGTGAAAACCTAGGTTTTTGATAAAAAATGAGATTTAATCACGAAATTCGTCATGGAATTTAGTAAAAATCATATATTTATGTTCCTAAGGTTATGGGTAACAACTTTCTTTAAAATAATTTCGAAATCCGAGCATGTGGGCCCGGGGGTGAATTTTAGGAATCTTACAATTTAGGTTGGGTAATCACTTAAATGGTGGAATTATGAACTTTTGAGCATAGATTGATTAGTTTATGTAATGTTTGTATAGCTTCGAGTCGTTTGGCGTCAAATTTAGAGGTTTGAGCGCGTTCTTGAATTGGGAAGTAGGCTTTGAGATGAGGTAAGTCTCCTTTCTAACCCTGTAAGAGGGAATTAACCCCATAGGTGAATTAAATAAATATTTGTACCTAATTGTGGGGGTTACTCACGTATAAGGTAACGAGAGTCCGTACGTAGCTACTATTATGCTATGGTCCGGGTAGTCTATGACCCGTATCATGCTATACTTGGAATGCCTGTGCCCTTACTTGCTAATATAATCACTTAGTCATGATAGAAATTGATAAAAGAATTGTATAAGGTTAAATTTACTTACTTGAAGGTTTGTATGAGATACTTGACTGTAAATGAGAAACTTGTGTTTCTTCAAAATAACTATTATTTGTGGATTGGGACGAGCGCCTCAGTAGTAAATAGCTGTATCTATGGTTCGCGCCGTTTGACCCTCCGGCAGTGCACAATTTAATATTATGTTGGACCGTGTCGTACAACCTCGGCATAATTGCGTATGCTAATTATTTGGAAATTCTCCATGATTGATTCTGCTTAAATGCCTTGATATGTAAGTTGCTAAATGGTATTACTGAAATTTAAGTTATAATTATGAATGAAGAACTTAGCTCTTCCTGTTGTTGAACTAACAGTATCATTCATGATATCCCTGCTTAGCGTAATACTTTTATTACATTATTATTGGCCTAGTAAGTGTCAAGTCGACCCCTCGTCACTACTTTTTTGAGGTTAGGCGGGATACTTACTGGGTACATATTGTTTATGTACTCATACTATGCTTATGTACTTAATTGTACAGGATCTGAGGCTGGTGCATCTAGTTACCCGCCCGGCGCGCATACCTGATCTTGGACCGAGACTTCACGATGAGCTATCCCTTCTGAGTCGTTCAACAGCATGCCAGAGTTTCTCTTTTGTTTTTATCTGTCTATTCTGTTTCAGACAGTAGGATAGTCATCTTTTGTATATTCTACTTGTTTTCCACATACTTGTGACACCAGATCCTGGCACATATTAGTAGACTTTGATTTTTGGGTTGTAATTCAATAGTTATAACTCCTTTTAGATGTTTCCGTTTGTTTGCCTTAAAAATTCTTTATTTATCAAATGCTTTAAATGTAAGTAAGGCTAAATGTTGGAATTGCTTAATAAACAAAAAAAAATGGGAAATCACTAAGTTGTTCACTGTTGGCTTGTCCAGCAACGGTGTTGGACGCCATCACGGCCTGACATAGAGTCGTGACACTAAACTCCTTATGGATTCGATCTCCACTCACGTTGGGCTTTATTATTTTAATGACCGTTTCATTCTCCCATATTTGGGGTGTGAATTGGACGTGATCAATTAGCCATAGCTATCTCTTAGCAATATGATCTTTTTTCGCATCTTTATTGTTACGTTCGATGCTTCTTTATTATATTATTTTATACACATATGCATGAGTTGGGGAGTTGGTTATTGTAGAGAGCTGAGGATTTTGGCACTCAGACACTATGACTGGATATTAATAATGATTGTTGATCATTAAGTATAAAATGACCAACGCTTGGATATGGATTCGTCCCTCTAGAGTCAGGTGATTACCCATGTTATGTTGGGTCCTGTAAGCGTAGGCACCAGAAATATTTGGTGCTTGATTTAGACACGTGGCTTGTGTCAGGAACATGAATTTTGTGTTACTAGGTATTGAGAAAGGATCTTGAGCATGCATTTATATATATATATATATATATATATATATATATATATATATATATATATATATATATGGACTCATAAAGTAGATTTTACATAGCGTTTGGTTGATATACACCATGTCTTTGTACGAGAATTGAAGTATTTGATATCTGATTCGATCTCTTTATCTGCAAGCATGTCTAAATTCTACATGAACAGTATTTCTGTCTCTCTTACCTATTTGATGATATCATGCTTTATTAGGTGTCTAATATATATTTTTCTCTGACTTTTGGACTAATAGTAAGTGTCGATGCCGACCCCTCGCCAATACTTCTTCGAGGCTAGACTTCATACTTATTGAGTACTAGGGTTTTATACTCATACTACACTTTTGCACATTGTTTGCATGATCTAAGGCAGGTATTGGAGGTGCTTATTTGGCTGAGTAGGAGTTTTGTCGAAGACTTCATGGTGAGCTACCTACTTGTATTCAATCTGCAACATTTGGAGTCCTCCTTCCCCTACTTTTCTATCTCTGTCTATGTATTTTCTTTTTCAAACATATGTTGTTATTCGATTGAGATTGTTTACTCTTACTAGATGCTCGTAGTGATTGTGATACTAGGTTTTGGATATTGTTAGATAGTTGTGGTAGTGTTTAGACCCTATCTTAGATATTGTATTTATGTTATTGGTCTTTGTAACTTATTTTGAATTGTTATTTATATCATATATCTACTTAAGACTTAATAATATGCTTCTGTTATTGTTGTTGAGTGTTTGCTTGCCTAGCAAGCAGGTTAGGTGTCATTACGGCCTTTTGTGAGATTTCGAGTCATAAAAAGTTGGTATCAAAGCTCTAGGTTCTAAGGGTCTCACAATCCATGAGTAGGCCTAGTAGAGTTTTATGAATCGGTACCGATATGTTAGTTTCTATCTGCGAAAGGCTATAGGGCTTTAGGATCTTCCTTTTTCTTATTCCTTGTTTTGTGTTAATTATTGCCTAAAATCTAAATCTTGATCTTCTACTCTCTCACGGATGGTGAGAATACGCGCTTCAGCAGTAGTAGGTGCATGAGAGGTAGCAAAACTGACTGTAGCTGGGAGAGGAAGGAGCTAAGGCACGACCATGACTCCTGCCAGGCATCACATAGTCATAACTAGGGGTAGAGAATCTACCAGAGCCCGTGGTTGCTCCAAGGCAGTTTCAGGTGACCCACCTGTGGATCAGGTGGAGGATCAATTTATGTATGATCATGTTGAGGCTCCAGTACCACTCAACATCCAGAGGGTTTTATTGTGGCACTGGTATTCCAGGAGGTTGTGGCTAATATGGTCAGTTTTATTGATGCATTGACTTAGGCTGAAGTACTTCTAGTGGCCCCTGACACATCTCGAGCTGGAGGGGGAGCTTAGACCCCTGCCACTTGTACTGTGGAGAAGGCAGCGGTTATGTTTAAGACACCGGGAGTATTACCATTTGGTGGTGAGCAACCTGTTGTGGCAGCTAGACCTGAGATTATGCCTACTATTTCTGCTGAGGAGCAGAAGAGGATGGAGAGGTTCTAGAAGTTACATCCTCCACACTTTCAGGGTGGTTCTTCAGAGGATGCCCAAAAATATCTGGACAGATGTCATCAGATGCTTCACAATTTGGGCTTGGTAGAGTGGGGTGGAATTCACTACACTTCAGTTGAGAAGGGTTGTCAGGAGGTGGTGACAAATTAATGAGCTGGGAAGACCAACATGTGCATCTCCTCTTACTTTGAATTAGTTCTCGCACTTGTTCCTTGAGAGGTAAGTCCTATTCACCAAGAGGGATGAGTTGAAAGGTTAGTTCGAGCATCTTCAGTAGAATCGTATGTCTGTGATCGAGTATGAGCGATATTCACAAAGTTGTCTTGTCATGGTACTTTCTTGATCCCTACGAGGCAGTGAAGGTGAGGTGATTCATTGAGGGTTTGACTTATGGAATCGGGGTTGTTATGGTTCGAGAGTCGGGAATTAGGACTATTTTTCATTAGGTCGTTGAAATAGCTCAGAGGATTGAGCGTATTCACAAACAGGGGAGAGACGCTATGATGAGGGGTAAGAGGCCTCGTTATTCTGGCGGTTTCAGTGGTACCACATCTAAAGGTAGGGGTCAGTTTGGTAGAGACCATCATAGTAGGCCAACTCACTTTGCACGGCATGTAGCCCATGGTGCATTGGCCCGATCATCCTTCAGCACTCCAGTTAAATCATCTTTTTATTCTCTTCTGGTAAGTCCGTACAATACTCCATCTATTCAAAGTTCTTCCAGTGGGTATTCGCATCATTAGGGGTAGTTTCAGGCTTAGCAACCTTTATCATCCAGGGGTCATTTTGAGTGTGGAGAGTTCGGCCACATGAGGAAGTATTACCCTAGGCTTAGGAGAGCACAACTTTGCAGAGTCCCCAGCTAGTGGTTCCTACACCAATTGCATTACCCCCTGCCTAGTCAGCTAGAGGGGGAGGACATGCAGTAAGAGGTCGCCCTAGATGAGAGGGTCAGGTTGGTAGCGGATCGACCACTAGCGATCAATCCCGATGCTATGCTTTTTCTGGTAGACTCGAGGCAGTGGCCTTAGATGCTGCAATCATAGGTATAGTTTTAATCTATCATATATATGCTTTTTTGTTGTTTGACTCGGGATCTACTTATTCAGATGTGTCTTTAAATTTTCTCCTTATTTGGATATGCCTCGTGGTTCTCGTGATATTCATGTTCATGTATCTACAATTATTGCTGACTCTATTATGGTGGATCATGTATATTGGTCTTGTGTGGTTACTATTGGGGGTTATGAGACTAGGGTTGATCTTTTATTACTGAATATGGTAGATTTGATGTGATTTTGGGTGTGAATTGGCTATCTCTATATCATTTTATTCTTGATTGTCATGCTAAGGCTGTGACGTTAGCTATGCCTGAAGTACCAAGGTAGGAATGGAGGATTTCTTTTGGTCATACCTCTAGTAGGGTGATTTCAGTTTTGAAGGCTTAGTGGATGGTTGAGAAGGGGTATTTGGAGTATATTGGTTTTGTTAGGGATAGTAGTGTCGAGGCTCCTACTGTTGATTCAATCATTATAGTGAGGTAGTTTCCAGATGTATTTCCTGCAGACTTCCGGGCATGCCACCTGATAGGGATATAGATTTTGGTATTGATTTAGTGCCGGGCACTCAGCCCATATTTATTCCACTGTATTGCCTGGTCCAACTAACACTACTAAGAAATAGTTGATTTGCGACTGAAAATTTTTGACCGGAAAAATTAATTAAAAATTTTCGACTGATTCGATCAGAATTTTCAAAAATAATATTTGTTATATTTTTTTTAATTCTTTCGACTATTTTTCCGACAACATTGGTCGCAACATTTGGCGCAAAAATCCGGGATATAAAATTGCGACGGATTCAGTCGAAAACTAAAAGTTAAACAATTTTATTTGACCATTTGCGTTTGTTTTGGTCGCAAATATTTTTAAACTTTGGTCAAATTATTTTATTAAAGTCGTATTTGAAACGGTTGCTAGTTTTGCAACGAAATCAGTCGCAGATCCTTTTTAAAACCCCAGCCCCGCCCCCATTTCTTTCTTCTTCTCTTTTCTTTATTTCTTCTCTCTTCTTCCTCCATTGAGACCCCCCCAAGCCCGCTGCTCGCCGGAAAAGGTACGTGACTTCTTCCCTCTTCTTTCCCAACCCTCTTTTTTGTTAAACCCATCCCCTATATCCGCCCGCTTCCCTCACCCCTTCATTTTACCCAACCTCCACCCTACCCCACTGTCGTCCCCATCTTGTTACCCCTTTCCCTCACCCCCACTGTCCCCATCTTGTTATAGAAGACTATAATATTTTAGAATTTATTTAGAAATCTAAATTTTTTGTTGAAAATCACATTAGGAATCCATAGAAAATCACATTTCGAGAATTTTCATTAGAAATCTTGCCTCTAGGTTTTAGATACTTTTTAGTTCTCTAATTGAATTAAATTTGATACTAATTTAGAATTTTCATAGATGTTTATTTAGAATTGCCATAGATTTATTTTTAGAATTGCCAAAGATATAATAATATTTAAGCTTGAAACTAAATTCACTTTTGAAATTGAGGTTAGTACCTATATGTGGTTTTAACAATTCCGAAGTTTATGTATATGTGGAATTGTTAACTTTAGAGAAGAATGATTTGGAATTGTATTAAGTAGTTATAATTTAAAGCCTTAGTTTTAAGTTTAAGAAGTTAAGCTTATTATCGCTTCCTAATTTATTAAATGGACTAATATTAAATTTAAAACTTAATAATTGCTACATTAAAAGGAATTTATAGATTTGAAAAATTATTGGCCATGTATGGTCTTTATGAACATATATGAAGCTATTTAAATTTAGTTTATATTTTGAAAGATTTATATAACATAGAATAGGGATAAATGCAAGATTCGCTAGTGTTAATGAATTTTAATTTAAAAGAATATAATACTTTAAAAAAAATGAACCTTCGAATTGGCGTAACCTATTAATTACTTTAAATAAACTAAATAATTTTAAATATCTTATAAATTTCAATTTTTTTGTTTGTGTAGATGGCATTTGCGTATCGTATGTGGATGTATAATAGGAATCATCCTAATCGTGTGGGGTTAAGGGATGAATTTAAAGAAGGGGTTGCTGGATTTATTGCTAAGGTAAGGACACTTGATGATTTTCGTATTAAAGGAATAATTAGATGCCCTTGTGTGAAATGCAAGTGTGTTAAGTTATTGGGAGAAGATGTTGTTACATGTCATCTTTTTAAAAAGGGATTTATGAAAAATTATTATGTATGGACTGCTCATGGGGAGAATCTTGTTAGCGTAAATGATGGTGATTTCATAATTCTTTTAGTGGTGAGGAGGGTAGTCCCGTAGTGGATAATAATGTCGAAACTTCTAGATTCAATGACATGATGAGGGATGCCTTTGAGATGTTCCCGAGAGCTCAATCTGAGTCAAATGATGAGGCTAAGAAGTTTTTCACAGAGTTAGAGGAAGCTAGTTATCCGTTGTATGAAGGCTCAATGCATTCCAAGTTGTCTGTTGTTGTTCGATTACTTCAGATTAAGTCGGATAGTTCTATTTCTCAATCGGGCATGAATTTTATCATTGGGCTTATGAATGAACTTAATCATTGTAACATTGACCTGCCCAAAGATTTCTACACGGCAAAAACATTATTTTCCAAGTTGGGTCTTTCATCAGAGAGGATTCATTGCTGTGAGAATGGTTGCATATTATTCTATAAGGATGATACATCTCTAGAGAAATGCAAATTTTGTAACAAGCCTCATTACAAAGATGCCACAAATGATAAAAATAAGAAGACCCCGGTGAAGGCGATGCACTACTTACCCTTAAACCAAGGTTAAAGAGGTTGTATGCATCAATGAGCTCCGCTTCTCATATGAGATGGCATTATGAGAATAGAAGACCAGATGGTGTTCTATGTCATCCTTCAGATGGAGAAGCATGGAAGCATTTCGATAGGGTATTCCCGGACTTTGCTAGTGAACCAAGAAATATTAGGTTGGGATTATGCGTTGATGGATTCACTCCATTTGCAGTCTCTGCTGCACCATATTCATGTTGGCCGGTGTTTGTTACGCCGTATAATCTTCCACCTGAGTTATGTATGACAAGTCCATATTTGCTTCTAACTTGTATTGTTCCAGGTCCACGCAATCCAAAAAAGTTAATTGATGTTTACATGCAGCCTTTGATTGATGAGTTGAAGTTATTGTGGCATCAAGGCGTGGAAACATATGATGTATCAACTAAGAAAAATGTCAGATTGTGTCCTGCTTTGATGTGGACTATAAATGATTTTCCTGCTTATGGAACGATGTTCGGGTGGTCAACTGCCGAAAAGTTAGCTTGCCCAACTTGTATGGAAGATACAAAGGCATTCACTCTGAAACATGGAGGTAAGAACACATGGTTTGACTGCCATCGCCGCTTCTTGCCAATGGATCATGAGTTCAGGAGAAATACTAGTGCATTTATGAAGAACAAAACTGATTATGATGAGCCACAATCCGTCTTGTCTCCAGAGTATCCCTTGGCTAATAAGATACTTGGTTATGGTGTTACACACAATTGGACTAAACAGAGCATATTCTGGGAGTTACCTTATTGGAAGCACAATCTTCTTCGGCATAATCTTGATGTCATGCATATCGAGAAGAACTTTTCTGACAACTTGTTTAATACTGTGATGGATGTCAACAACAAGACAAAGGATAACTTGAAGGCTAGGATGGACTTAAAGGAATATTGTAGGCGAAGTGAGTTGTACCTTACATATTTGAACAACAAGATTCAGAAACCCAAGGCTAGTTTTACCTTCACCTTGGAGGAGAGAAGAGAGATTTGTGATTGGGTTAATAATTTGAGTATGCAGGATGGGTATGCATCAAACTAGTCTAGGTGTGTTGATATGAAATAAGGAAATTTTACGTCTATGAAAAGTCATGATTGTCACATTTTCATGGAATCTTTGATGCATGTTGCGTTTAATGTATTGCCTCATAGAATGTAACGACCCAAACGGTCATTTTGCCTTCTAGAACCCTGTTCTCCTAAATAAGACTCTCAGTATGTGCTTTTACTATTTTATGACTTGCGGGGATGGTTAGTTCGGGATTTGGAAGGGTTCAGGTTGAAATTGGAACACTTGGTTCCTTAGTTTCGCTTTAAAAGGCCAAGTTTGACATCTGTCAATATTTAGAGTAAACGACCTCGGAATCGGGATTTAACAGTTCCAATAGGTTTGTATGATGATTTTGGACTTGGGCGTATGTTTGGATCAGAATTTGGACAACCCGAGAGCGTTTCGGCAATTAACAGTGAAAGTTGACTATTTGAAGGTTTTAAGGTTATTTAAATTTGGTTTGGAGTATGTTTTGGAGTAACCGAGATCTGTTTGGAATTTTGAGTATTGGAATAGTTCTGTATGGTGATTTGAGACTTGAACATAAAGGTTGGTGTCATTCCAAGTAGTCTAAGTGTGATTCGACACGTTTGGAGCAATTTGGAAAGTTGAAGTTCATATTTTGATTCAATTCGATTTTGGGATGCGATTCTTGGTTTTGTTGTTGCTTTATGCATTTTGAAAGTTCTAGTAGTTCCGTATTATGTTTACAGACTTGTTGGTGCATTTGGACGGGTCCCGAGTGGCTCGGGTGAGTTTTGAACCACCTGGAGCTAAGTTGGAAAAACCAGAAATTCCAGTTCTGGATTTCTTCTTCGCGAACGCGGAAGGACTCTCACGTTCGCGATGAAGGAATTTGGGAGCTGGGAAACTGCCCTTTGCATTCGCGTGAAGGGAGACGCGTTTGCGAATCCTGGGAACTTTGGCCTACGCGTTCATGAAGGCCCTCTCGCGTTCGCGTAGAAGGACGAGGACAAGTGTATTTCACCATTCGCGTTCGCGAAGGAGTCCACGCGTTCGCGAAGGGTAGGCCAGGCAAGCTTTCGTGTTCGCGAGACCTCTGTTGCGTTCACGAAGAGTATTTTAGGGCTGGTGAAATTTTACCTTCGCGAACACGAGGCACCTGTCGCGTTCGCGAAGAAGGGGTCAGCAGAGCTGGGCAGAATGCCTTAAAAACGGGGCTCGGCCATTTTTGAGTCCATTTCTTCCATTCTTGGGAGATTTTGGAGCATCTTGAGAGGGGTATTCAACTATCAACTTGGAGGTAAGTTAATTCTACCCATTGTGAGTTAAATACAAAGATTATGGGTAGATTATAACATGTAAATTGTGAAAATCAAGGGTTTAGTTGAAAAATCTAGGTTTTGACAAAAATGAGATTTTAACCACGAAAATGGTTATGAATATAGATAAAAATTGTATATTTGAGTTCTTGAGATTATGGATAACGATTTCCTCCAAAAATTTCCGTAATCCGGGCACGTGGGCCCGGGGTGAATTTTAGAAATTTTACCAATTTGGGTTGGGTAATTAATCTAATAATCTAATTTCGAATTATTGAGCATGTATTGATTAAACTATATAATATTTGGCTAGTTTCGGATTTTTTGGCAACAAATTGAGGCCTTAACGCGAAGTTATGATCGGGAAGTGAACTTTGAGACGAGGTAAGTCTCTTTTCTAACCTTGTAAGAGGGAATTTACCCCATGGGTATTTTAAATAAATATTTGTTCTAATTGTAGGGGCTACGTACGTACGAGGTGATGAGAGTCCATGCGTAGCTACTATTATGCTATTGTCCGGGTAGTATTAGGACTCAATTCATGAAAAATATAGAATTTTGCATTGTACTTGTTAAACTAAAAATGCCTAAATTATATTAGAACTTGTTTGAAAAATTTGTATTACCTTGGATATAAATCATTAATAATGTTTAAGTCAAATACTTATAAAATTTCCTTCTCTTCTTGTGGAGCGGGCCGAACGCCTCGGCAGTAGATAGATGCATCTATGGATCGTTCCGCACATCCCTTGGCAGTGTACATGTCACCCTGGATCGGGCCATACGACCTCGGCATAAATTATGCTTAATAATAAAAATTACATGATGATTTGATATTTATTGTAGCTTGTGAAGATAAATGACTTATTAGAAATTACTAAATTGTGAACAAATTATTTATTTTTACATGTTAAGGAAATTATTGTTATTCACATAAACCATGTTTATTTAAATATCTTTATCTTAATATTATTGACCCATAATGAGTGTCGAAGTTGACCTCTCGTCACCACTTCTTCGAGATTAGACTTGATACTTACTGGGTACATGTTGTTTACGTACTCATGCTATGCTTGCTGCACTTTTTGTGCAGGATCTGAGACAGGTACATCAGGCAGTCCCACCGGTGCGTATCCTCGTTATCCCGAGACCTAGTGGTGAGCTCCCTTCCCTGAGCCGTTCTGCAGCACCTAGTGTCTCTCTTTGTATTTTTGTATTCTGTCTATTTTATGTTCAGACAGTATTTTGAATTTTGTATAATCTACTAGATGCTCATACACTTGTGACACCAGATCTTAGCATGCACTTTAGTAGAATTGTAGGTGGAAATTATTATTTTGGTTTTATTTAGACTTTTCTATTTTTCTTAAATCTTGCAATTAAGGAAAGTTTTATTACTCGGAAATTTATTAAAAGAGAAAAATAGATATTTAATCCACTAGTTGGCTTGCCTAATGATAATGTTGGGTGCCATCACGACCTATATGTGAAATTGGATCGTGATAACAGGGTATCAGAGCACTAGGTTCACGTAGGTCTCACAAGTTATGAGTAGGCCTAATTGAGTCTTGCGGATTGGTACGGATACATCTGTACTTATATTCGAGAGGCTATAGTGTGTTAGGAAACTGCATTTCCTCATCTCCTATCGTGCAGTTGATGTAGTACTAAATATCTTTCTCTTATTCTCTCACAGATGGTGAGAACGTGCTCTACGGAGGTTCCATACCAGGGAAAAGATACTCCCCCTGTTATTAGAGGTCGAGGGAGGGCTCCGACCCGTGGTAAGGGATGAGGACATCCCAGGGTTACTCCAGTTATGCCACCAGTAGGTCCAGCAGAGGATCTTATTATTGAGGAGCAGGGCGAGGTGCCTGCAGCAGAGCCAGCCCTGGTGGATTTCACGTCTGCACCGGGATTTTAGGAGGTCATGGGCCGTATGCTGCGGTTCATGGATACTATGACTCAGGCTTGTTTATTTCCGACAGACCCAACCACATCTCAGACGGGAGGGGGAGCACAACAGGCTCATGGGCATACAACTGTGGTATATCAGACCTACGGTGCACTACCCGTAGGCGGAGCCCAGCCAGTGGCAGCAGCTACCCCTGAGCCCAGACCAGCTGCGGCCGGCAAGTCGTAGAAGCTATTGGATTGATGGACCAGGCCACATCCTCCTGTCTTTGGGGGTGAGCGACATGAGGATCCCAAGGACTTTGTTGATCAGTGCAGGGACAGATTACACAACATGAGGATACTGGAGTCCCATGGGGTAGACTTTGCTACATTTCAGCTGGAGGGCAGGGCCCGTAGATGGTGACAGTCCTATCTTCTTGGCAGACCAGCAGATTCTCCTCCTATGACTTGGGAAATGTTCACACGTATCTTCCTGGATAGGTATATTCCACCCTCCTAGAGGGAAGAGTTGCGGTTTCAGTTAGAGAAACTCCAGCAGGGTCAGATGTCAGTGACCGACTATGAGGCAAGGTTTTCTGAGTTGTCTCGCCATGCACTTATGATACTACCTACTGATGCAGAGAGAGTACAGAGGTTTGTTGTGGGTTTGCTCACTGGCATTCAGGCTACTATGGCCCGAGAGGTTGAGATGGGGACTTCTTATGAGCTGGTTGTGGAGATAGCCCGGAGGATTGAGGGTGTGCGTCAGCATAACCCAAAGCAGGTTATGAGAGATAAGCAGTTTAGATATTCTGAAGATTTCAGAGGTCAGTCCAGCAGGGCCCCATACCCAGCACCACCGCCTCCTCGGGGTGCTCTAGTGCGACCTTATTTCAATGCTATGCTAGAGAGTTCTTACCACCCACCAGCTATTCAGGGTTCTTCCAGTGGGTATTCAGGTCATCGGGGCCAGACCTCAGGTCAGCATTCCATCATACCGAGGGGTTATTTCGAATGTGGGAATTTCAGTCATATGCAAAGATTCTGCCCCAAGCTTCGGGGTAGGCTAGTGCAGCAGGGTCAGCAGCCTATGATTATAGCACCAGTTGCTCCACCAGCCGTCCGGCCGCCCAAAGGTGGAGGGCAGGTGGGTAGGGGCCATCCTAGAGGTGGAGGCCAGTCAGGTGGTGCACCAGCTAGGTTCTATGCTTTTCTGGCCAGATCAGATGCAGAGGCCTCAGATACCATGATCACAGGTATTATTTCTGTTTACGGCAAAGATGCCTCAGTATTATTTGATCCATGGTCTATATATTCCTATGTGTCATCTCTATTTCCTCATTTCCTGGGTGTTTCTCGTGAATCCTTGGGTACTCATGTTTATGTGTCCACTCCTATGGGCGATTCTGTTGTTGTGGACAGAATCTACCAGTCCTGAATTATTACCTTTTGTAGTCACAAGACTAGAGCGGATATTCTATGGCTTGATATGATTGACTTTGAGATCATCCTAGGCATGGACTAGCTATCCCCATATCATGCCATCCTAGATTGCCATGCTAAGACTGTTACTTTGGCGATGCCGGAGTTTCCTAGATTGGAGTAGAAGGGTTCGTCCGTCGGTGCATCTAGTCAGGTTATTTCCTTTCTGAAGGCTCGACACATGGTCGAGAAGGGTTGTCTGGCTTATTTGGCCTATGTTAGGGACACTACTGTAGAGCCTCCGACAATTGATTCAGTGTCTGTAGTCCGAGAGTTCTCCGATGTGTTTCCTTCTGATCTTCCAGGCATGTCACCCGGATAATGATATTGATTTTTGTATTGATTTGGCTCTAGTTACCCAGCCTATATATATTCCACTGTACAGTATGACTCAGAAAGAGTTGAAGGAACAGCTTGAGGAATTGTTGGAAAAGGGTTCGCCAGGCCGAGTGTGTCTCCTTGGGGCGCACCGGTGCTATTTGTGAAGAAGAAAATAGGATTATGCGGATGTGTATTGATTACTGCCAATTAAACAAAGTTACCATTAAGAACAAAGACCCATTGTCGTGTATTGATGATTTGTTTGACCAGTTGCAGGGTGCCAGAGTGTTCTCAAAAATTAACTTGAGGTCGGGGTACCATCAGTTAAAAATTCGGGATTCTGATGTTCCGAAGACTGCTTTTCGGACTAGATATGGCCATTATGAGTTTCTGGTGATGTCCTTCGGTTTGACTAAAGCCCCAGCGGCGTTTATGGATTTGATGAACAGGGTGTTCAGACCATATATCGATTCGTTTGTCATGATCTTCATTGATGACATTTTGATCTACTCATGTAGTATGGAGGACCACGAGCAGCATTTGAGAGTAGTGCTTCAGCCGTTGGTGGAACAAAATCTATATGCTAAGTTCTCCAAATATGAGTTTTGGATAAACTCTGTAGCATTTTTGGGACATATCGTGTCAGGCGAGGGTACTAAAATTGATCCCAAAAAGATCGAGGCAGTTCAGAATTGGCACTGTCCCACCTCGGCAACCGAGATCAGGAGTTTTCTGGAGTTAGCAGGTTATTATCGTCGGTTCGTGGAGGGCTTTTCATCTATTGCAGCACCTTTGACTAAATGGACCCAAAAGGGTGCTCTGTTCCGATGGTTTGATGATTATGAGGGGAGCTTTCAGAAGCTTAAGACAACATTGACTTCAGCACCAGTGTTAGTGCTACCTTCTGATTCAGGGATGTATACATTGTATTGTGATGTTTCACGCGTTGGCCTAGGTTGTGTATTGATGCAAGAGGGGAGAGTTATTGCATATGCCTCATGTCAGCTGAAGCCCCACGAGAAGAATTATTCGGTACATGATTTGGAATTAGTTGTGATTGTTCACGCTCTTAAAATTTGGAGGCATTATCTTTATGGAGTGTCATGTGAGGTTTACATCGATCATCGCAACTTGCAGCATTTATTCAAGCAGAGGAACCTCAATTTGAGACAACGCAGGTGGCTCGAGTTACTCAAATATTATGATATTACCATCTTTTATCATTCGGGCAAGGCAAATGTAGTTTCAGATGCCTTGAGCAGAAAGGCGGAGAGTATGGGTAGCTTGGCCTTCATTGCAGTAGAGGAGAGGCCATTAGCTTTGGACATTCAGTCCTTGGCTAACAGAATTGTGAGATTGGATATTTTCGAGCCCAGTCGAGTTCTTGCATGTGTTGTTGCCCAGTCTTCACTATTTAAGCGGATCAAGGCTCGATAGTTTGATGATCCACACTTGTTGGCTCTCCGAGAGACGGTACTACAGGGTGGTGCCAAGGAGGTTACTATCGGTGAAGATGGTGTTCTGTGACTCCAAGGTCGTTTATGTGTTCCTAAGTTAGATGGGCTGAGGGAAAAGATCCTAGAGGAGGCACACAGTTCTCGGTATTCTATTCATCCAGGTGCTACGAAGATGTACCGCGACCTGAGGCAGCATTATTAGTGGCGGCGAATGAAGAATTACATAGTTGAATATGTAGCTAGGTGCCTAAATTGCCAGCAAGTTAAGTATGAGCACCAGAGGCCAGGTGGCCTACTTCAGCAGATGATTATATCGGAGTGGAAATAGGAATGCATTACTATGGACTTCGTAGTTGGGTTGTCACGGACCTTGCGGAAGATTGATGCAGTTTGGGTCATTGTCGACAAGTTGACCAAGTCGGCACACTTTATTCCGGTTGTGACTACGTATACCTCAGAGAGGTTGGCCCAGATCTATATTCAGGAGATAGTTTGGTTACACAATGTGCCAATTTCCATCATATTAGATAGAAGCCCTCAGTTTACTTCACATTTCTGGAAGTAGTACAGAGCGAATTGGGGACCCGTGTGGAGCTCAGCATAGCCTTTCATCCGCAGACCAACGGGCAGTCAGAGCGGACAGTTCAGATTTTGGAGGATATGCTCAGGGCATGTGTGATTGACTTCGGAGGTCAGTGGGATCGTTTCTTGCCTTTGGACGAGTTTTCTTATAACAACCGTTACCAATCCAGCATTGAGATGGCTCCATTTGAGACTTTATATGGTAGGCAATGTCATTCGCCCATCGGATGGTTTGAGCCCGGCGAGGCTAAGTTATATGGTACTGATTTGGTGAAGGATGCCTTGGAAAAGGTGAAGTTGATTCAGGAGCGACTTCGTATAGCATAGTCCAGACAGAAGATTTACGCGGATCAGAAAGCACGTGATATATCGTTTATGGTAGGTGAGAAAGTTCTCTTGAAGGTTTCACCAATGAAGGGAATCATGAGGTTCGGGAAGAAGGGCACGTTGATCTAAAGGTTTATAGGCCCATTTGAGGTGTTGAGACGAGTTGGGGAGGTTGCTTACGAGCTTGCTTTGCCTCCCAGTCTATCGGGAGTTCATCCGGTTTTCCATGTATCAATTCTCCGGAGGTCTCATGCCGACCTGTCACATGTGTTAGACTTCAGCACAGCTTAGCTAGATAAAAGCTTGGGTTATTAAGAGGAACCAGTTGCCATTGTTGATAGGCAGGTTCGCCAGTTGAGGTCCAAGAAGATTTCTATGGTAAAAGTTGAGTGGAGGGGCCAACCAGTTGAGGAAGCGACTTGGGAGGCCGACGAGGACATGCAGAGCGGATATCCATACTTATTCAGCACTTCAGGTATGATTCTAAACCCGTTTGAGGACGAACATTTGTTTAAGAGGTGGAGAATGTAACGACCCAAATGGTCGTTTTTCCTTCTAAAACCCTGTTCCCCTAAATAAGACTCCTCGTATGTTCTTTTACTGTTTTATGACTTGCGGGGATGGTTAGTTCGGGATTTGGAAGGGTTTGGGTTGAAATCGGAACACTTAGTTCCTTAGTTTGGCTTTAAAAGGCCAAGTTTGACCTCGGTCAATATTTTGAGTAAACGACCTCAGAATCGGGATTTGACAGTTCCAATAGGTTCGTATGATTATTTTGGACTTGGGCGTATGTTCGGATCGGGTTTTGGACAACCCGGGAGCGTTTCGGCGCTTAACAGTGAAAGTTGATTATTTGAAGGTTTTAAGTTTATTTAAATTTGGTTTGGAGTATGTTTTGGAGTAACCGAGGTCTGTTTGGAATTCTAATCCTGGGAATAGTTCCGTATGGTGATTTAAGACTTGCACGCAAAATTTGGTGTCATTCTGAGTAGTCTAAATATGATTCGGCGCGTTCGGAGCAATTTGGAAACTTGAAGTTCATATTATGATTCAATTCGGTTTTGGGGTGCGATTCTTGGTTTCGTTGTTAATTTACATATTTTGAAAGTTTTATCAGGTCCGTATTATGTTTACAGACTTGTTGGTGCATTTGGACGGGGTCCCGAGTGGCTCGGGTGAGTTTTGAACCACCCGGAGCTAAGTTGGAAAAACCAGAAATTCCAGTTCTGGATTTCTTCTTCGCGAACGCGGAAGGACTCTCGTGTTTGAGATGAAGGAATTTGGGAGTTGGGAAATTTCCCTTCGCGTTCGCTTGAAGGGCGACGCGTTTGCGAAGTTTGGGAACTTAGGCCTACGCGTTCATGAAGGCCCTCTCGCGTTCGCGTAGAAGGACGAGGACAAGTGTATTTCACCCTTCGCGTTCGCGAAGGAGTCCACGCATTCGCGAAGGGTAGGCCAGGCAAGGCTTCGCGTTCGCGAGACCTCTATTGCATTCACGAAGAGTATTTTAGGGCTGGTGAAATTTTACCTTCGCGAACGCGAGGCACCTGTCACGTTCGCGAAGAAGGGGTCAGCAGAGCTGGGCAGAATGCCTTAAAAACGGGGCTCGGCCATTTTTGAGCCCCTTTCTTCCATTCTTGGGCGATTTTGGAGCTTCTTGAGAGGGGTATTCAACTAGAAACTTGGAGGTAAGTTAATTCTACCTATTGTGAGTTAAATACATAGATTATGGGTAGATTATAACATGTAAATTGTGGAAATCAAGGGTTTAGATAAAAAATCTAGGTTTTGAGAAAAATGAGATTTTAACCACGAAAATGGTTATGGAATGAGATAAAAATTGTATATTTGAGTTCTTGAGATTATGGGTAATGATTTCCTCTGAATATTTTCAGAATCCGGGCATTTGGGCCCGGGGTGAATTTTAGGAATTTTACCAATTTGGGTTGGGTAATTAATCTAATAATCTAATTTCGAATTATTGAGCATGTATTAATTAAACTATATAACACCTGGCTAGTTTCGGATTTTTTGGCACCAAATTGAGGCCTTAACGCGAAGTTGTGATCGAGAAGTGAACTTGGAGATGAGGTAAGTCTCTTGTCTAACCTTATAAGAGGGAATTTACCCCATAGTTATTTTAAATAAATATATGTTCTAATTGTTGGGGCTACGTACGTACGAGGTGACGAGAGTCCATGCGTAGCTACTATTATGCTATTGTCCGGGTAGTATTAGGACCCAATTCATGAACTATTTTGAATTTTGCATTGTACTTTTTAAACTAAAAATGCCTAAATTATATTGGAACTTGTTAGAGAAATTTGTATTACCTTGGATATAATTCATTAATAATGTTTAAGTCAAATGCTTATAAAATATCCTTCTCTTCTTGTGGAGCGGGCCGAACGCCTCGGCAGTAGATAGATGCATCTATGGATCGTGCCGCACGTCCCTCGGCAGTGTACACGTCACTTTGGATGGGGTCGTACGACCTCAGCATAAATTGTGCTTAATAATAAAAATCACGCGATGCTTTGATATTTATTGCAGCTTGTGAAGATAAATGACTTATTGGAAATTACTAAGCTGGGAACAAATTATTTATTTTTACATGTTAAGAAAATTATTGTTATTCACATAAATCATGTTTATTTAAATATCTTTATCTTAATATTATTGACCCATAGTGAGTGTCGAAGTCGATCTCTCGTCACTACTTCTTCGAGATTACACTTGATACTTACTGGGTACATGTTGTTTACGTACTCATGCTACACTTGCTGCACTTTTTGTGCAGGATCTAAAACAGGTACATCAGGCAGTCCCACCGGTGCGTATCCCTGTTATCCCGAAACCTAGTGGTGAGCTGCCTTCCCTGAGCCGTTCTGCAGCACCTAGTGTCTCTATTTGTATTTATATTCTGTCTATTTTATGTTCAGACAGTATTTTGGATTTTTTATAATCTACTAGATGCTCATACACTTGTGACACCAGATCTTGGCACGCACTTTAGTAGAATTGTGGGTGGAAAACTATTATTTTGTTTTTATTTAGACTTTTTTGTTTTTCTTAAATCTTGCAATTAAAGAAAGTTTTATTATTCTAGAATTTATTAAAAGAGAAAAATAGATGTTTAATCCACTAGTTGGCTTGCCTAATGGTGATGTTGGGTGCCATCACGACCTATAGATGAAATTGGGTTGTGACATAGAATATGAAAGCCCATCACAGAGGTAAGCTTATTTTTCAAGGAGTTGTGTTCTAGCACCTTGAGGGTGGAGAAACTAACTTACATGGAGAATAACATTCGCGTAACTTTAAACAAGCTGGCGAAAATTTTCCCTCTTGGTTTTTTTGACGTGATGGAACATCTTCCATTTCACCTTGCACAAGAGGCATGGCTTGGAGGGCCAGTTCAATGCAGATGGATGTATCCATTTGAGAGGTAATGAATGACTATTATTCATTAATCCTTATGTGTTTCATTTTAACATTATTCCATCTAAAAATAATGCTAATATGCAGGATTATTGGAAAATATAAGCGGACTGTCAAAAATAGATCTAGGATTGAACGATCGATTGTGAGGCATATGTGGTTAGAGAAACTTCTTATTTTTGTTCATATTATTTTGAACATGATGTGCCATGTTTGAGAAATAGACCTGATCGGCATGACGATGGAGGCCCCGATCCTTCGTATCCACCATTTTTTCATATTCAATTAACCAGGTAAAGGCGGTCCAAAACATAGTTCAAAATGACTTTTGAGTGAGATAGAACCAAAGTCAGCTACAACACATGTGCTTTTGAATTGCCCAGAGGTCCAACCTTACTATAAGTAAGTATACATTTATATTATTACCGACATATATTAAAGATTCATCATCGTTTTAAGTAATGACATTTCTTATTTTGTCGGACAATTGGTTTGTGGGTACATATGGGCAAGAGCTTGTTTATCCAAAGTTTTCAGAATGGTTTAAAGAATTTGTAAGTGTTACTTAATTTTTAATATGGTCTTATTAACAGTAAATTATAATAAGTTATATGTATTTAAATAATTCTAAATTATTTTACCCTTTATAGGTTCATAATCCAGTTAATGGCGTAAAGGACCAATTTTTACAAGATATAGCTTGGGGACCTGATCCTAGAGTCAGAAAGATGTCTAAGTATTGTATCAATGGGTACAGGTTTCATACAGAAGAATGGTCTAAGGGTAAGAAAATAAATAATAGTGGTGCGTGTGTGTGTGTGAAAGCCGATGGGGATATTGATTATTATGGTGTGCTTTAAGAGATCATAGAACTTGAGTATAAAGTGGGTTGGCCGAAGAAAAAATTGGTGCTATTTCGGTGTAAGTAGTATGATCCAACACCAAATAGAGGTACGAAAGTGCATCCACAATTCAAAATTGTTGAAATAAAGCACACGGGGAGGTATAGACTCTATGACCTATTTATTATTGCACAAAATGTGAAACAAGTGTATTATGTACCTTATCCTTTATGCAAGAATTAGTCTGCATGGCGGGTAGTGATAAAATCTAAGCCAGTGTGTAGAGTTGAAGTCGAGGATGCATTGGATGTAGCGTACCAAAATGATATTTCAAGTGTTGAAACAGTAGTGGATGATGAATTAGCAGATGAATTACAGGATAACAATGGCCTATACGAAGAATTCGATCCTTCGGTCCTAAGATCAATTTTAACTGAGCATGGTGAGGGAACATCAATGGAAAATGAGGACAAAGATTCAATTAATGAACATGAAACAAGCGAGGATGAAGAATTAAATGATGAAAATGAAACAAGCGATGAAGAATCATATGATGAAGAAAATGAAAATGAAACAAGTGATGAGGATTAAGCTATTTATGTATTTTATGACTAATTCAGTATTTATATATTATGATATGCTTCATCGTAATATGTAATAAAATTACTTTATATTATTAATGACATCTTTGTTTTTTATGTTTATATTGTTATATTTATTATGTATACTTTATGTTTATATTTGTTATGTTAAATTTTTTTACATGTAAATATTTTATATTCATTACACAGATGGATTCTCGCAATAAAGAAATAAAAAAATATAAGAAGAAAAAACACTATATGCCTAGATCAACTCAGCTTCCTCCACCTACACCAAATATGAGCCCTCTTCCTATGCCTCATCGTCCTTCCATGCCAGCTTCACAGTCATCTGACTTTTTTAAAGTCCCTCCCCCGTCTAGCTCGCTTCAGTATTACTCCATGCCTTCTCATGATGTCCCGGCTTCGACCACCATTAATTTTATACCCACGCCTCATTTTCCGGCTTCTTCCCCGCGTGATCCTGCTAGTCAGTTCGGTGGCTCACCACCGATTGCATCCCCGAGCCATCATAGTAGCCAGCATGGTGGTTCATCTTTTGTGCATCATACATCGCCCACTCAATTATCATCTCCAGCATTATCCACTCCAAGTATATCTAACTTGGATATTGGAGGATCTCACGCAACTGCATCCCCATCTACCAGTACTTCTACAATTACTGGTACCGCGAAACAGTGTACTGGAGGGACTATATAGTATGATCATCTTCATCAGCTGGTTATCGTTACCAATGGCGACGGGTGACTTTTCCTTCAATTTTCTTTTAAAAACATTCAATAAAATTCTGTATATAATGAATCTAATGATATTTCATGTGTTAAATTAAATGCAGGTTTTTGCCATCCTTTCAAGTCGCGCATATGGTGATGGAATCTATGAAGCCATTTTTTCATGAGCCGTGGAATTCCTGGAGACAGATACCGTACCAAATCAGAATGAATATGTGGCAACAATTTAAGGTAAGAATAAATTAATTTTTATTAATACTTATCCTCATTCGTCTAATATTATTTATTTAATTTTGTAGGTTAGGTGTGTATGGCAGCCAGCACTTGAAAATCTGATAAATGAGAACTTCGAGAAGAGAGCACAAAAGCGGATATCAGATTCACATCATGTTGTTAGGAAAGGTGGCAACAAGCCTGATTGGATACGTGAAGATGTCTGGAATCAGCTCTTGGCGAAGTGGAACACCCCTGAGTGGAAGAAGAAGAGTGAACAAGCAAAGTTAAACAGAGCTTCTACTAAGGGTGGATCATTGCATACTGGAGGTTCTATTAGTTTTGCAGCCCATCATTTGAGAATGGTAATTTCATTATAAAATATTCTAAGTTTTACAAGTATGCAAATTGAACATATATATATATATATATATATATATATATATATATATATATATATATATATATATATATATATATATCTCTAATTACTTATTAATTTTCAGAAAAAGGAACGTGGGGGAGATGTGACTTATGCTGAGGTCTTTGCGAAGACACACAAGAAGAAGAAGAAGAAGAAGAAGAAGAAGAAGAAGGACGGCACAAGAGAAAGATGGATAGAACTTCGTGCTTCAGAGACATTTGTATGATCTCAACACCAACGCTATATTATTTTTCCTACTTGGTTTATTTTATTTATATAACGTGTATTATTTTTATTTCAGGACAAGTATCATATTGGTCTTGATGCATGGCGACAAACTCAGCCTGAAGGAACTCAGCCGGCCCCCGAGGATATGACTGCAATTTGGACACAGGCGGCTGGTGGCACGAATAAAGGTATAAATTTTTGTAATTATCTATTTTGGTATTAATTTGAAAGTTGCTTGTTTATTTTCTTACTTCTTTTACTTTCTTTCTTTTATTTCTCGGGAAAATAATAAATAAAGGTCGAGTCTACAGGATTAGAGTACAGTCATCCTCTAGTCGTCCACCAATAGCATTATTTAGTGGGGCATCGGTTTCCCAAGAAGACATGAAAGCTATGAGTCAAAAAGTGGATTAAATATCGCAAGAATTTCAAGCAACTCAGGCTTTGGTCCAAAAATTAAAAAATAAAAAGCCAGAAAGGAGTTGCAATGGAGTACTCTGAGTCTGAGGAGGAGACTGATTTTGAATAGGATATTAGAATGTTTTAGAGTTGAATTTAGAGACAAGCTTGATAGTTGAATGAATTGTTATAAATGTTACTGTTCGTTTTGTAGTAAATATTGGATTTTGGATTGTTATATTAGATTTTAGGATTATTATATTAGGTTTTTGGTTAATTGTTAGGTGTTTGGTTGGCTGTTTTATTTGGCAGGTGGTGTAACTAGAAATACAGAAGGATTCTGCTTTAAAATGCCCATATTTGCAACTGCATCAGTCGCAAATTTCAGAATGAATTACCCAAATTTGCGACTGATTCAGTGACGAATTGTAAATTTCTAACAAAATTTAATTAAGATTTGCGACTGAATCAGTTGCACATGGAGAATTTCTAAAAATTTTAATTAATTAATAATTAAGATTTGCGACTGAATCAGTCGCAAATGCAGAATTTCTGAAATTTTAAATTAATTAATAATTCAATATTTACGACTGTTTCAGTCAGAATAATTATTTAAAAATTAATTTTATTTTTAAATTTTCCGACGGAATCGGTCGAAACTTTATATTTGTATTTGTTTTTTTATTTCTGGCCAGCGACTGAATCAGTTGCAAAATTAGCGACTGATTCGGTCACAAATTGCTTAAATTCAAATGTCCAGTATTATTCAATTTGAGACTAAACTCGTCACAAAATTTTGACTGATTCTGACGCAAATATATTGTGACCACGTATTTTCCGACTGACACTTTTCAGTCAGAAATCCGTCAAAAAAACATGACTTTCAACTGATTTTCGACTGATTTGACGGTCGCAAATTTGCTGCTTTTTAGTAGTGTAAGTTGAAAGAGTAGTTGCAGGAGTTGCTGGATAAGGGATTCATCGATCCTAGTGCATCTCCATGGGGTGCACCGGTTCTGTTTGTGAAGAAAAAAAATAATTCTTTGAGGATGTGTATTGATTACAGGCAGTTTGTTACAACCCAAATTCGCATACCTTAGATCACGCCGTAAGTTAGTCGACGTAAATCCAAGAAGAGATTATCTTTGAGATGATAAGAAGTTAATCCTATTGGTCTTAAATGATACAAGGGTGTATAAGAGTGGTTAACAAGTATTAGAAGTTAAACGAATCAAGAATGTTGTAACCCGTATTTTTTGGTAACACTAGAGGTGATTAATTGTCCCAAGAGGTCATGTTTTAATGTATTTGAATCATATAATATCCATATCATAAGTCTTGAAGTCAAGCGAGTTATGAAACAAAAGTCGATAAAAGTTGTCGCAACTTACGTTTATAATTTAACTTAAACTTTAGGTCAAATGTTACTACATTTTTCTCCCAATGTACTTGGAAGTATGGGGTGATCTACCTATCAAATTGAATATCTATGAGTCTAGTTTCCAACGCATTAAACCGTTTATCGATACGATCTCGGAATAGAGAGATATTTGTATTTTCGCGAGAGTGCGCCAAGCAGCTCTCTATGGGGCCTACATAGGCGGCTTAAGACATATGGATATATATAAGATACCTCAACCCCGTTTTAAGTCATTCTTTTTCAGTATATTCAGACCTTAGAACCCTAAAAATACTCTCTCAAGGTTCTCTCATGATCCAAGACCCAAACAAAGGGCAAATAACACAAATCAAATGTTGGGAATCCCGTGGCGCTAGTAAGTTTCTTGTTCTTCTTGTTGTTGCTGATTTTTGTGTTGTTCCAGCTCGTGTGGGAGGTTTTTTTAAGTGTTTTATGTTCTGTAAATACTCCTTCAAGTTTTTAATATCAACCCTAGGTGATTTCAAGTCTTCTAAAGTAATTCTAGTGCCGAAAAACCCGAATTAATTGCTAGTTTTGCTTCCTTGTTCTTGTGGCAGAATTGGAGGGATATTTCGAGGAAAATTAAGGTCAAATTGGAGTTGTTCTTTCTGTTTAAAGGTAAGGAACCTCTTACTCTATATATATTTAAGATTATCCCAGTTGCGGCTAAGTCGTTGAAGCTAGAACTTGTGAAATATATATCGAAAGGCTTGGTAGTAATGTTGTTGGTTGGTGGACTATTTTGGGAGGCTCAATATGATTATTAAGGATGTTGTTTGGGATGTTTGGTGATTGTATTGACTTGTGGGAAGTCATATAAATAGGGGAGGTGCTGTCCGTTTCATCGTAAAATAGGTTGCGGTCGATACATAATAGTTACGACGCTTAAACGATAATGATAGTGTCATTTCTCTTATTGTAGACTAAGGAGTCGTGACATTTGCATAGCTTGAGGTTGGGCAGTATATACAAGGTATGTGAGGCTATCCCCTTCATTCTTTTGCACGACTCCGATTGTACATAATGTAATGAACGAGCTCCCAAAGATACTCTACTCTTAGAAGCTAGCAGTACTTACATTGCTGCCCTTCTTATGAAACGATTGATATTGATGTTACTTCTCTTATTCTTATATTATCAATGTTGTTGGTAGTTCCTGATTCTTATAAGATTCTTGATGAAGAGTTAATCCTAATAACGTGTACGAAGGATACCGACCTTACGTCACTCCGAAAGGTTCAAAATATGATTCCAATGAGTCCAGCATGCATCATATATATGTATCTATTTTCCTCTACCGAGCCGCGCTATAGTCAGCCGGGTACGGCACCTATTGTGCAACCACTGATCAGTTAGGTTTTACCGAGCTCCACATGGCCGGGTACGATTCTACTGAGCCCTATTATGGCCGGGTACGTTTTATCGAGCCTATTATGGCTGGGTACGATATGATAATGGTGATGCCCACAAAGGCGTATGTTTTAAAGTTTATGTATATATATGTATAAATCATGTATTTCATGTCAGTAGCCCTCAGAGGTACCCAAATGTCATAGGTTGTATATTCTCTATCCCTGTTTACATTACTGTTCTTACTTATGCTTTCCTACCTTACATACTCAGTACTTTATTCGTACTGACGTCCTTTTTATTTGTGGACATTGCATGTCGTGCTGCAAGTCCTGATAGACGGGTAGACGCAGCTCCCCCACCACAGTAGGCTGTCCAGTTCAGCGGTTATTGGCGAGATCCCTTCTCCGGACTTGCCGTGGTCTTGGTATGCATTTTTTTTATAGACATTATGGGTATGTCGGGGCCCTGTTTCGGTAATGTTGTAGCACTTATGTTCCTTTAGAGGCTCATAGACAGGTGTCGACTCATGTATGGTTTGGAATGCCTTGTCGGCTGATTTTTGTTGTATAGTCTTTCATGGCAGCATGGTAGCTCGTACCTTATATATAGTTTCTTGACAGTCTTGTCGTCCCATGTTATGTATGTCCATGAAATTATCTTTCATTGTTGGATGTTCATGATCCATGTCTACCATTTATATTGATCTTGTCGGCCCTTAAAGATAATAAGGAAGGTTAGATAAAATATACGTTGGTGCTCGGCAAGTATGGCCCAGGTGCTAGTCATGACCCTCCAGTTGGGTCGTGACAAACTTGGTATCAGAGCAAGTCTGTCCTAGGGGTTGTCTATGAGCCGTGTCTAGTAGAGTTTTGATTTTGGATGTGTAGCGCGCCATATTTATAATCAGGAGGCTACGTGACATCTAGGGTTGTTACCTTCTTCCTGAATCTAGATCGTGCGTAAAGTTGTGTCGTAAGTGTTCATATCTAATATTCACCTCTAAGCATTCGACTAGGAAGCAAGCGATTAGTAAACGGCTTGATACAGCTGTGGGAGAGGGTAACATTCAGGTGCCTCCAGCCAGAGCAGGCCAAAGTGAGGCTCAGAATGAGATGTCGTCTCATACCTCTCCGTCTCCTCCAGAGGATATTAGGTGGCACCCAGTACATCCAGTTCCTCTGTCTGGCACTACAGACCACGATATGCGTAGTGCGGTGCAGTTGTTGACTAGCTTGGTAGCTGCTCAGGCTCAGAGGCAGAATACCGGTGCTGCTGATAAATCGGTTAGTGCGAGAGTTCATGATTTTATTAATCTAGACCCTCCATTGTTTACCGGATCAGACCCCAAGGACGACCCGCAAACATTTATTGATCAGGTTCATCGTACATTGCGGGTTATGCATGCTAGTGATACGGAGGCAGTAGAGTTGGCTTCTTATCGGTTATGGGATTTAGCGGTTTTCTGGTATGATAGTTGGGAGAGATCTAGGGGTCCGAACGCTCCTCCAACCATGTGGAAGGAATTTTCTGAGGCCTTTCTTCGTCACTACTTGCCAGTTGAGATACGACAAGCTAGAGCTGATAAGTTCTTGAACCTTCAACAGGGTAATATGAGTGTGCGAGAATATAGTATACAGTTTGATTCTTTAGCAAGGTATGCTCCCCATATGGTGGCCGAGATGAGTGATATGGTGCACCTGTTCGTGAACGGGTTGGGACCACATCTGATAAATGAGTGCACAATAGCCTCCTTGGTAGAGGGCATGGATATTTCCCGTATTCAGGCTTATGCCCAGACCCTAGAGGATCGTAAGCGCCAGCAAAGGGCAGATAGGGAGCAGGATAGGGGCCAGCATAAGAGGGCGAGATTTGCAGGGTATTTTGATGAGTTCAGAGGCAGTATCAAGCCCCAGTCTTCGAGGAGTTCGGCGCCACCTGTAGCTAGTGCTCCTACACAGTTTCAGAGGCCTCGGTATGATCGATTTACCTATTCTGGTTCAGGTCAGAGTTCGAGGGCATCAGGCTCACAATTTCATATAGATACTAGTCAGACGATACCCCCAACACCTCGTTGTGATCAGTGTGGCAAGGCCCACTTTGGACTATGTCGTCGAGGTTCCGATGCGTGCTATTCTTGCGGACAACCTGGCCATATGATGCGGGATTGTCCTAACAGAGGAGGTTATGGTATGGCTCAGCCGACTGGATCTGTGTATGGTTCTTCTTCATCAGTTCGACCTCCAACACAAGGTTTTCAACAGTCGACAGGTCGTGGTAGAGGTAGAGGTTCAGTGCTGAGTTCGAGTGGTGCTCAAAATCGAACCTATGCTCTAGTAGGTCGACAAGATCTCGAGTCATCTCCGGATGTTATTACAGGTATATTGTCTGTGTTTTCTTATGATGTATATGCGCTAATTGATCCGGGATCTACCTTATCATATGTTACACCCTTTGTGGCTAATAAGTTTGGCATTGAACCTGAATTGATAAGTAAACCACTTGCGGTATCCACTCCGATAGGAGATTCTATGATTGCTGGAAGGGTATATAGAGGTTGCACTGTGATGATTTGTAGTCGTCAAACCTCGGCAAATTTATTTGAGTTAGAAATGGTTGATTTCGATGTGATAATGGGAATAGACGGGTTGGCCTCATGCTATGCAAATGTTGACTATCGTATGAAGATGGTTAGGTTTCAGTTTCCTGGTGAACCCGCCATTGAATGGAAGGGGAACATTGCTACGCTGAAAGGTAGGTTTATTTCCTATCTTAAGGCAAGGAAGATGATCTCAAAAGCTTACATTTATCATCTTGTTCACGTTAGGGATGCGGAGGCGAAGCCGCCGACTCTACAATCAATCCCCGTGGTCAATGAATTTCCAGATGTTTTCCCAAATGAACTCCCAGGCCTTCCTCCTGAAAGGGAGATTGAGTTTAGCATTGATGCATTGCCTGACACTCAACTGATCTCTATCCCTCCATATAGGATAGCCCCGGCAGAGTTGCGAGAGTTGAAGATGCAGTTGAAGGACTTGATGGATAAGGGTTTCATTAGGCCCAGCACTTCACCTTGGGGTGCGCCAGTCTTGTTTGTGCGGAAGAAAGATGGGTCGTTAAGGATGTGTATCGATTATCGACAGTTGAATAAGTTTACAATAAAGAACAAGTATCCACTTCTAAGGATTGATGACCTGTTTGACCAACTCCAGGGTGCCAAGTATTTCTCCAAGATTGACTTGCGTTCAGGGTATCATCAGGTGAGGGTTAAGGAGAAGGATATTCCAAAGATGACCTTCCGGACAAGATATGGGCACTTTGAGTTCTTGGTGATGTCGTTCGGGCTAACAAATTCCCCAGCAGGTTTTATGGATCTCATGAATAGTGTATCCAGGCCCTATCTTGATGTGTTCGTGATCGTATTCATTGATGACATTCTGGTGTATTCTCGTTCGGAGGTGGAACATGCGGGCCACTTGCGGATAGTATTACAGACCCTTCAGGATCATAAGTTATATGCTAAGCTCCCTAAATGTAAATTCTGGCTGAACTCAGTAGCATTCCTTGGCCATGTGATATCTGATGAGGGTATTAGTGTCGACACTCAGAAGATCGATGCAATGAAGAATTGGCCGAGACCTACAACACCGTCAGAAGTCCGCATCTTCCTAGGGCTAGTAGGATATTATAGGCGGTTTGTAGAAGGGTTTTCCTCTATATCAGAACCATTGACTAAGTTAACACAGAAAGCTACCAAGTTCCAGTGGTCTGATGCTTGTGAACATAGTTTTCAGGAGCTAAAGAATCGATTGACATCCGCGCCAGTGCTCACTCTCCCAGAAGGAACAGAAGGTTATGTGGTATATTGTGATGCCTCAGGTATAGGTTTGGGGTGCGTATTGATGCAACGTGGGAAGGTGATTGCTTATGCATCAAGACAATTGAAGAAGCATGAAAAGAATTACCCGACTCATGATTTGGAATTGGCTGCAGTAATATATGCTTTGAAGATATGGCGGCACTACTTATACGGCGTCCATGTTGACATCTACACAGATCACAAGAGTTTACAATACATCTTCAAGCAGAAGGAGTTGAATTTGAGGCAGCGTAGGTGGCTTGAATTACTGAAAGACTACGATGTCGAGATATTGTACCATCCCGGTAAAGCTAATGTTGTGGCAGACGCTCTCAGCCGTAAGTCAATGGGAAGCTTAATACATATTGAGGCAGGTAGACAAGGGTTGACCAAAGAGCTTCACCAGCTGGCCAATATGAGAATCAGATTGTTGGACTCTGATGACGGAGGTGTTACTGTACAGAATACAGCAGAATCATCTTTGGTAGCCGAGGTAAAAGCACGGCAATATGAAGATCATACCTTAGTAAGATTGAGAGAGGGAATTCAGCAGTGTAAGATTACAGCTTTTAAGATCGGAGGAGATGGGACACTGAGATACCAGGGCCGATTATGTGTGCCTAGTGTGGCAGGGTTGCGAGAGAAGATTATGATTGAGATTCACCAGTCCCGATATTCTATCCATCCCGGCTCGACAAATATGTATCATGACGTTAAGGAGCAGTATTGGTGGGATAACATGAAGAAGTCTATTGCAGAATTTGTAGCCCAGTGTCCTAATTGTCAACAAGTAAAGATCGAGCATCAGAAACCCAGTGGATTGATTCAGAATATAGAGATTCTGACCTGGAAATGGGAGGTGATTAATATGGACTTCATTATTGGATTACCTCGCTCTTATCATAAGTTTGACTCTATCTGGGTGATAGTTGATCGACTTACAAAATCTGCCCATTTTCTGCCAGTTAAGACAACTTAACGGCTGAAGATTATGCGAAGTTGTATATCAAGGAGATTGTTAGGCTTCATGGTGTGCCGGTATCTATTATATCAGACCGAGGAGCTCAATTTATGGCTAATTTTTGGAGGTCTTTTCAGAAGGGTTTAGGCACACAAGTAAATCTTAGCACTGCATTCCATCCGCAGACTGACAGACAGGCTGAACGTCCCATTCAGACGCTTGAAGATATGCTACGAGCATGTGTTATAGATTTCAAGGGGAATTGGGATGACCATCTGGCACTTATAGAATTTGCCTACAATAATAGCTACCATTCCAGTATTAAAATGGCCCCGTATGAGGCACTATACGGGAGGAGATGTAGATCACCAGTTGGATGGTTCGAAGTCGATGAGACAGAATTATATGGGCCAGATTTGATTCACCAAGCAATTGAGAAGGTGAAAGTGATACAAGAGCGACTAAGGACGGCACAAAGCAGGCAAAAGTCTTATTCCGATATCCGACGTCGTGATCTGGAATTTGAGGTTGGTGATTGGGTTTTCCTGAAGATCTAGCCGATAAAGGGTGTTATGCATTTTGGGAAGAAGGGTAAGTTGAGTCCGCGGTATATTGGGCCGTACAAAATTCTTCGACGAATTGGACAGGTTGCTTATGAGTTAGAATTGCCATCCGAATTGGAATTTGTCCACCCGGTATTCCATGTATCTATGTTGAGGAAATGTATTGGAGACCCTTATCTGGTCGTCCCTATCAAAGATGTACAAGTTACAGAGGATCTATCATATGATGAAGTGCCAGTGGCTATATTAGATCGACAAGTCCGCAAGCTGAGAACAAAGGATGTAGCTTCCGTCAAAGTATAATGGAGGAACAAGAATATAGAAGAAATGACATGGGAAGCTGAAGAGGAGATGAAGTCTAAATACCCTTACCTATTCCAGAGTGAAGATAACGAGGATGCCGGGGGAAAGAAGGACGCATTATAAGGTGAAACGGCTCTATGAGGTAAACAATAGCTTGTGAATACTCTTTTTTAATACAAAATGGTGATATGCAGATAATGTACATATCCATAATGCTTTGTATAGTCTTGTAAGGCCATAGGTTGGGTTTAACTGCTTGAAAGTTTGGCTAGTGTCCATTTTATAGGGGAAACTCAGCTGGAAATTTTTGTCGGAATCCACGATGAGTTAGACACCCCATAAACCCTTACATTCGAGGACGAATGTTCCTAAGGGGGAGAGGGTGTTACAACCCAAATTCACATACCTTAGATCACGCCGTAAGTTAGACGACATAAATCCAAGAAGAGATTATCTTTGAGATGATAAGAAGTTAATCCTATTGGTCTTAAACGATACAAGGGTGTATAAGAGTGGTTAACAAGTATTAGAAGTTAAACGAATCAAGGATGTTGTAACCCGTATTTTCGGGTAACACTAGAGGTGATTAATTGTCCCAAGAGGTCATGTTTTAATGTATTTGAATCATATAATATCCTTATCATAAGTCTTGAAGTCAAGCGAGTTATGAAACAAAAGTCGATAAAAGTTGTCGCAACTTACGTTTATAATTTTACTTAAACTTTAGGTCAAATGTCACTACATTTTTATCCCAATGTACTTGGAAGTATGGGGTGATCTACCTATCAAATTGAATATCTATGAGTCTAATTTCCAACGCATTAAACCATTCATCGATACGATCTCGTAATAGAGAGATATTCATATTTTTACGAGAGTGCGCCAAGCAGCTCTCTATGGGGCCCACATAGGCGGTTTAAGACATATGGATATATATAAGATACCTCAACCCCGTTTTAAGTCATTCTTTTTCAGTATATTCAGACCTTATAACCCTAAAAACAGTCTCTCAAGGTTCTCTCATGATCCAAGACCCAAACAAAGGGCAAACAACACAAATCAAATGTCGGGAATCCCGCGGCGCTAGTAAGTTTCTTGTTCCTCTTGTTGTTGCTGATTTTTGTGTTGTTCCAGCTCGTGTGGGAGGTTGTTTTAAGTGCTTTATGTTCTGTAAATACACCTTCAAGTTTTTAATATCAACCCTAGGTGATTTCAAGTCTTCTAAAGTAATTCTAGTGCCGAAAAACTCGAATTAATTGCTAGTTTCGCTTCCTTGTTCTTGTGGCAGAATTGAAGGGATATTTCGTGGAAAATTAAGGTCAAATTGGAGTTGTTATTTCTTTTTAAAGGTAAGGAACCTCTTACTCTATATATATTTAAGATTATCCAAGTTGCGGCTAAGTCGTTGAAGCTAGAACTTGTGAAATATATATCGAAAGGCTTGGTAGTAATGTTGTTGGTTGGTGGACTGTTTTGGGAGGCTCAATATGATTATTAATGATGTTGTTTGGGGTGTTTGGTGATTGTATTGACTTGTGGGAAGTCATATAAATAGGGGAGGTGCTGTCCGTTTCATCGTAAAATAGGTTGCGGTCGATACATAATAGTTACGACGCTTAAACGATAATGATAGTGTCATTTCTCTTATTGTAGACTAAGGAGTCGTGACATTTGCATAGCTTGAGGTTGGGCAGTATATACAAGGTATGTGAGGCTATCCCCTTCATTCTTTTGCACGACTCCGATTATATATAATGTAATGAACGAGCTCCCAAAGATACTCTACTCTTAGAAGCTGGCAGTACTTACATTGTTGCCATTCTTATGAAACAATTGATATTGATGTTACTTCTCTTATTCTTATATTATCAATGTTGTTGGTAGTTCCTGATTCTTATAAGATTCTTGATGAAGAGTTAATCCTAATAACGTGTATGAAGGATACCGACCTTACGTCACTCCGAAAGGTTCAAAATATGATTCCAATGAGTCCAGCATGCATCATATATATATGTATCTATTTTCCTCTACCGAGCCACGCTCTAGTCGGCCGGGTACGGCACCTATTGTGCAACCACTGATCATTTAGGTTTTACCGAGCTCCATGTGGCCGGGTACGATTCTACCGAGCCCTATGATGGCCGGGTACGTTTTACCGAGCCTATTACGGCCTGGTACGATATGATGATGGTGATGCCCACAAAGGCGTATGTTTTAAAAGTTTATGTATATATATGTATGTATCATGTATTTCATGTCAGTAGCCCTCATAGGTACCCAGATGTCACAGGTTGTATATTCTTTATCCCTGTTTACATTACTGTTCTTACTTATGCTTTCCTTCCTTACATACTCAGTACTTTATTCGTACTGACATCCTTTTTATTTGTGGACATTGCATGTCGTGCTGCAGGTCCTGATAGATGGGTAGACGCAGCTCCCCTACCACAGTAGGCTGTCCAGTTCAGCGGTTATTGGCGAGATCTCTTCTCCGTACTTGCTGTGGTCTTGGTATGCATTTTTGTTATAGACATTATGGGTATGTCGCGGCCCTGTTCCGGCAATGTTGTAGCACTTATGTTCCTTTAGAGGCTCATAGACAGGTGTTGACTCATGTATGGTTTGGAATGCCTTGTCGGCTGATTTTTGTTGTATAGTCTTTCATGGAAGCATGGTAGCTCATACCTTATATATAGTTTCTTGACAGTCTTGTCGTCCCATGTTATGTATGTCCATGACATTATCTTTCATTGTTGGATGTTCATGATCCATGTCTACCATTTATATTGATCTAGTCGGCCCTTAAAGATAATAAGGAAGGTTAGATAAAATGTACGTTGGTGCTCGGCAAGTATGGCCCGGGTGCTAGTCATGACCCTCCAGTTGGGTCGTGACACAGTTGAACAAGGTCACTATCAAGAACAAGTATCCATTGCCTCATATTGATGATTTGTTTGATCAACTTCAGGGTGTCAGGGTGTTCTCGAAAATTGATTTGATATCGGGTTATCAGTTTAAGATTAGGACTTCTGACATTCTTAAGACAACTTTTAGTACTCGTTATAAATATGAGTTCTTCGTGATGTCTTTTGGTTTGACTAATGCTCTAGCAGCTTCTTGCATTTTATGAACAATGTGTTTCAGCCATACTTGGATTCCCTTGTCATTGTGTTCTTGATGACATTTTGGTATATTCCCGTAGTGGAGAGAAGCATGGGAAACATAGGGTTATGCTTTAGATTCTGAGGGAGAAGAATTTGTATGCTAAGTTCTCCAAGTGAGAGTTTTGGTTAGATTCAGTGGCATTCATAGGCCATATGGTGCCTAGTGATGGTATCAAGGTCGATCGGAAGAAGATTGAGGCGGTTCAGGATTGGCCTAGACCTTCTATTGCTGCAAAGATCAGGAGTTTCTTGGGTTTGGCAGCCTACTGCCATCGCTTCGTAGAGGAAGTTTTATTTATTGCAGCTCCGTTGACCAAGTTAACTCAGAAGGGTGCTCCATTTATATGGTCTGATGAGTGTGAGGAGAGCTTTCAAAAACTCAAGATTGCTTTCAGTATAGCTTCAGATTTGGTATTTCCCTCAGAATCGGGGATGTATATTGTTTATTGTGATGCTTCGTGCATTGGCCTTTATTGTGTATTGATGTAGGAGGGTAGGGCGATTGCGTATTCATCACGCCAGTTGAAGCTCCATGAGAAGAGTTATCCGGTTCATAATCTAGAGTTATAAGTTATTGTGCTTACGCTCGAGATTTGGAGGCATTACTTATATGGTGTGTCATGTGAGATTTATACTGATCATAGGAGTCTTCAACATCTGTTCAAGTAGAAGGATTTGTATTTGAGGCAGAAGAGGTGGTTGGTATTATTGAAGTATTATGATATCACTATCTTGTATCATCCGGGTAAGGCAAATATGGTAGCGGATGCTTTGAGTAGGAAGGCGGAGCGTATGGGGAGTTTGGCATTTATTTCAGCTATGGAGAGACCTTTGGCTATAGATGTTTAGGCTTTGGCTAATAGATTTGTGAGATTGGATATTTCTGAGCCTAGTAGAGTTCTTGCTTGTGTTATCACACAGTCATCCTTATTTGAGCCATTAAGTCTCGTCGGTATGATGATCCCCATTTGCTTGTCCTTAAGGACATAATGTTGCGAGGTGGTGCTAAGGAGGTGGTCATTGAAGATGATGGTACGTTACAACTCCAGGGTCGAATTGTGTTTCTAATATGGATGGTTTGAGGGGGTTGATTCTGGAGAAGGCTCATAGTTCGCAGTATTCCATTCATCCAGGTTCTACGAAGATGTATCGTGATTTGAAGAAGCATTATTTTTGGCGAAGGAAGAAGAAGGACATTGTTGGGCATGCTTTGTGGTGTTTGAATAGTTAGCAGGTCAAGTATGAGCATCAGAAACTAGGTGGTTTGACTTAGAGATTGGTTATACCGGAGTGAAAGTTGGAGGGAGCACATTACTATGGATTCTGTGGTAGGATTGCCATGGACTTCGAGGAGATTTGGCGTTGTTTGGGTCATTGTGGATAGATTGAACAAATCTGTGTATTTCATACGGTAATGACTTCTTACATTTCATAGATATTGGCTCAGATCTACATTAGACAGATTGTCTGATTGGATGGCGTGCCAGTTTCGATCATCTCGGATCGGGGCACTTAGTTCACATCGCACATTTGGAGAGTTGTTCAGCGAGAATTGGGCATGTGGGTGGATCTTAGTGCTGCATTTCACCCATAGACGGATGGGCAAATCGAGTGGACTATTCATATCCTTGAGGATATGTTTAGAGCATGTGTTATTGATTTTTGGAGGCCAGTGGGATCCGTTTCTACCATTAGCAGAGTTTGCATACAACAACAACAACTAGTCTAGTATCCATATGGCTCCGTATGAGGCCTTATATAGGAGGTGATGTCATTCTCTGGTTGGTTTGTTTGAGCCTGGTGAGGCTAGGTTTTGGGTACAGACTTGGTTCTAATGCTTTAGAGACGGTGAATTGTATTCAGGAGTAGCTTCATATAGCGCAACCCAAGTAGAAGAGTTATGCTAATATGAAGGTTAGCGATGTGGATTTCATGGAGGGAGAGAAGGTTCTTCATAAAGTTTCGCCTATGAAGGGAGTGATTAGATTTGAGAAGAAGGTCAGATTGAGCCCTAGGTATAATGGCTCGTTTGAGGTTTTGGAAAGAGTTGGTGAGGTGGCTTATAGGCTTTTGCTTCCACCCAGCTTGTCGGTAGTTCGTCCGGTATTTTATGTTTCCATGCTTCAGAAGTATTATGAAGACAAGTCACATGTGATAGCTTTCAGTTCGTACAGTTGGATGAGAACTTGGCTTATGATAAAGAGTCGCTGGCTATTTTGGACAGACAGGTTCAAAAGTTGAGATCGAAAGAGGTCGCATCAGTGAAGGTTTAGTGGAGAGGTCAACCGGTCAAGGAAGTGTAACGATCTGGCCGTTTGTTTTGTATATTTGAACTCCACTTCTCTATATGATGTTTCCCGTATGTTTGTTCGTTGTTTTGTGATTTGCGGGGATGGTTGGTTTGGTTTTGAGGAGGTTTTGGAATGAATTAGAATACGTAGTTCCTTTGTTGGAGGATTAAGTTAAAAGAGTTGACCAAGGTTTTTCTTTTATGTGAACGAACTCGAATTGGTGATTTGATGAACCCAGTAGGTTCGTATGGTAATTTTGGACTTAGGCGTACGTCCAAATTTTGATTTGGAGGTTCCTAGGATGTTTTGGCTCTAATTTCAGCCGAAAGTTGGCAATTTAAAGGTTTGGAGAGTTCATAAGTTTGATCGGGGGTTGACTTTGATGATATCAGGTTCAGACTTTTGTTCCGGACCTTGACTCGGGTTTTGACCATGTGTGCCCTAGTTGACTTTTGTTGACTTTTTGGGAATCAAATAAAGATTGAAGCTTTATGGTTTTGATTTGATTCATATGGCTTTGTTTGATGATATTGAGTTGTTTTTGGTTAGAACCGGGCTGGTTGGAGGTGACTTCTAAGGGGAAGGCATTTATGGAGTATTGATTTGGCCCGATTGAGATATGTATCTTGCCTAATATTCTGTGAGGAAATAACCCTTAGGATTGGACCTTATTTGTCTGATTGTAATGTATGTAAAGCAGTGTATATGCGAGGTGATGACGTATATGCGGGTGCTATGTATGAAAAATGACCGGATTAGACTCTAGGCTTCTATTATGCCTTAATTTAAGTGTGCGCTCTCTATGATACATGTATAATCCTTTGTATGACTACGTGAGCTTATCCTTTCATGCCAGAGATCATGTTTTAGGATTATTATCTCCTAATTAACCAAGATGGGCATTTGTGAAATCATTGCTATATTGATTTAGCCATAGTCATGTTTTACTTCTTGAGCACAAATCTGCACTTTATTATTATTATTATGTCCTCATACACCTTATTGATGACTTGTGAGCATATGTCTCTTTGATGGTAAATTATTATCTTGAATTGTTATGATTTTGACACATATGGACATGTTGAGCCGATTAGTTTGTTATTGGCACGTGGTATCTTCCGTGCGGGTATTGTGATGTGATGATATTGTGGCACGTGGTCTTTGTCATGCGATTATGATGATGTTGTTGATGTTGTGGCACGAGATCGTTGTCATGCGGTTATTGTTATGGCATGAGGTCTTTACTGTGCGCTTGTTGTTATGGCACGCAGTTTCTACCGTGCAGCATGTGGGTATGGATCCATCCCCCTAGGGTCGCCTTCTCATGTTTCTTTCTTGATAGCGTACACGCGGATTGTAGTACTTGGACTGAGGTTGATTGATTCTGTTGTGGAGGTGCTTGATGATCAGTGAAGTGTAAGAGTGGAAGCTTGGCCATGAAATTGAATCATTTATGCCTTGTTATGCATTTTATAAGCTTCTATGTTGAATTTTAACATGCTACTCTATGCCTCTGCTATTTGTTGATGACTCGATTGTCAAGATTGATTTACCTGTGTTGAGTTGATATCTCTTGATTTGTGAAGTTGATGATATTGCACCTCGTTATATTCTTATTGCAAGTTATTGTATATATATATATATATATATATATATATATATATATATATATATATTGCACAGGTTCTTGATTAGTGAGTATCACATGATTTGAACCTCGTCACTACTTCACTGAGATTAGTATTGATACTTACTGAGTACATATTGTCCCGTACTCATACTACGCTTCTACACATTTTTGTGCATATTCGGGTAGCAACAACAGGCCTCGAGAGTGATCATTTGTTGATCAAGAGGATTCAAGGTAGGTTGCATGACCATCACAGACCCTTAGAGTCCCTTTCCCTACATTTCATATTGTTGTTATACTTTCAGATAGTATCGTACTATTGAGACATCTTATTATATTCAGTTATAGAGCTCATGACTATGTACTACCTGGTTTTGGGAATTGGTATTATATATCACTGTACTGGCTATTGTGAAGCTTTATTCCGCTATTTATGTAATTCAGGTACATTATATCTCGTATTGTTGTTTTTATTTTCTTCTTGCATATTGGTTTACCTAGTCTTGGAGGTTAGGTGCCATCACGACCTTTGGTGGGATTTTGGATCGTAACAAATTGGTATCGGGGCCGTAGGTTCATAGGTTTTACGAGTCATGATCAAGTCTAGTAGAGTCTTGCCGATCAGTACGTAGATATTTATACTTATCTTCGAGAGGCAACCAGATTATTAGGAAACTTTACTTTCTTTCATTATTTATCGTGCGGATTTGTCTATTCTGAAGTTTTACCCTTTACCTTTCATTCACTCACGGATTGTGAGGACATATTCTACGGGAGTAGCCGAGCAGGCACCGGTAACCCCTGTTAGAGCCGCGAGAGGCCGGGGCCAGCGGTAGAGGCCGAGGTGGGGCACGCGTCGCAGCTAGAGTTTCTGCTATAGTGGCAATTGTGGAGCCACTAGTAGCTCTAGTTGAGGAGCAGATTTCGGATCATGTTGAGAAGGTAGGACCGGCTCAGGCACTTAAGGGGCCTATTGTTATACCGGGACTTCAGGAGACTTCGGCTCATATCATGAGTATGTTTGAGAGCTTGACTCATGCATGATTGATTCCGGTTGCACCAACTACTTCACAGTCTAGGGGAGGATCCCAAACTCCCATAGCACGTACACCAGAGCAACTAGCTCATGTTTATCAAACCTGGGTGTTCTGCCGGTACAACTAGTCTTTGCAGTTCAACCCGAGATAGGGCCAGTCTTGTCTGTTGAGGAGCAGAAGAGGATGGAGAGGTTTCAGAGACTTCATCCTCCCCAATTCAATCAAGGTCCTACTGAGAATGCATAGGGATTCTTAGATCAATGTCATCATATTTTGTGTTCTTTGGGTTTAGTAGAGTCGAACGAGGTCAACTTTACCACCTTTCAGTTTTCACGGCTAGCATAAATATGGTGGCAGACTTATAAGCCGAGTAGGCCAGCTGGCATGGCACCGCTCACATTGCCTCAATTTTCAGTTCTTTTCCTGGAGGAGTTTATCCCACAGACTCGCACGGACGAGTTGTGTAGTGAGTTTGAGAATTTGTGCTAGAATGTTATGACCATGACCTAGTATGCTATAAGGTTACAGAGTTATCACGTTATGCAGCTCTTCTGGTTTCTACTGAGAGGGAGAGGGTCCGTAAATTTGTTGAGAGACTTACCTACAGTCTTAGGTTCGGGATGACATGAGAGATGGATACTAAGACTACTTTTTATCGGGTTGTGGAGATTTCTAGGAGGCTAGAGCGTATCCACAGGCAGGAAAGGAAAGATAGGGAGATTGAGAAGCCTCATGGTTTTGGAGGATGTAGTGGTGCTTACTCTGGGGGAAAGAGCCAATAGGATAGGGGTCATTTCAGTCGACAAGTTCAGTCAGCACTTCAGGTTTCATATGGTGCTCCAGCTAGCCATAGATTTCAGAGCACACGGACTGAACAGTTATCTTTCAGTGCACCTCCCACACGGAGTTCTCACAATGGTTATTACAGACGTCCGGGGCAGATTCAGTTCCAGCAGCCACGTCTACAGAGAGCTTGTTATGAGTGTGGTGATGTGGAGCACATGCAGAGAGATTGTCCTAGGCTTTGGATGAGTGTGCCTCAGCAGGGTACCCAGGCTATGATTTCCGATCCATGTGCTACACCACTTACACAACCATCTAGAGGTGGGGGACAGGCGAGTAGAGGTCGTCCTAGAGGGTGGTGAGGCCCATTGGTATGCTTTCCTTGGTAGGACTGAGGCAGTCATATCAGATACAGCCATTATAAGTATTGTTTAGGTCTGTTATAGAGATGCTTCAGTATTACTCGATTCGGGTTCTACTTATTCGTATGTGTCATCCTACTTTGCATCGTATTTGGATATGTCTCGTGATTCTTTGGGTACTCCAATTTATGTGTCTACACATGTTGGAGATTTTATTGTGGTGTATCGTGTCTACCATTCTTGTGTGGTTACTATTGGGGACTATGAGACTAGGATTGATCTTTTATTGCTTAATATGGTGGAATTTGATGTGATTTTGGGTATGGATTGGCTATCATCATACCATGATATTCTTGATTGTCACGCTAAGGTTGTAATGTAGGCTATGCCGGGATTGCCAGGGTCGGAATGGAGAGGTTCGCTTGGTCACATTACTAGTAGGGTGGTTTCCTTTCTGAAGGCTCAACGGATGGTTGAGAAAGGATGTTTGGCGTACTTATACTTTGTTAGAGATGTTAGTGATGATACTTCTACGGTTGATTCAGTCCCCGTGGTGAGGGAGTTTTCAAATGTATTTCCAGTAGACCTACCGGGTATGCCACCCTATAGGGATATTGACTTTGGTATTAATTTGGTACCGGGCAATCAACCCATATCTATTCTACCGTATCATATGGCTCCAGCATAGTTGAAAGAATTGAAGGAACAGTTGCGAGAATTACTAGATAAGGGGTTCATCAGGCCGAGTGTTTCTCCTTTGGGTGCGCCATTATTATTTGTGAAGAATAAGGACGGTTTCATGAGAATGTGTATTGATTATAGGCAATTGAACAAGGTTATCCCTAAGAATAAGTATCCACTGTCGTGCATTTATGACTTTTTTTATCAGCTTCGAAGTACTAAGGTGTTCTCAAAGATTGACTTGAGATCGAGGTACCATCAGTTGAAGATCAGGGCTTTGGACATTCCTAAGACGACTTTCAGGACCCGTTATGGGCATTATAAGTTCTTGGTGATGTTAGTTTGACTAATGCTCCAGCAGCTTTCATACATTTGATAAATATTGTTGTTCCAGCCTTATTTGGATTCTTTGTCATTATTTTTATTGATGATATCTTGGTATACTCCCGTAGTAGGGAGGAGAACGAGCATCATTTGAGGATGATGCTTCAGGTTCTGAGGGAGAAGAAGTCGTATGCTAAGTTCTCTTAGTGTGAGTTCTGGTTGGATTCAGTGGCATTCTTGGGCCACGTATTGTCTAGTTATAGATCAAGGTGGATCCAAAGAAGATTGAAGCGTTTCAGAGTTGGCTCAGACCTTCTACAACCACGGAGATCAGGAGTTTTCTGGGTCTGGCTGGTTACTACCGTCGCTTTGTGAAGGGATTCTCGTGTATCGCAACTCCAATGACCAAGCTGACTCAGAAGGGTGCTCCATTCAAATGGTCTAACGAGTGTGAAGAGGGCTTTCAGAAGCTCAAGACTGCTTTGACTACAGCTTCAATTTTGGTATTTCCTTCAGGATCGGGGTTATATACGGTCTATTATGATGCTTCATGTGTTGGTCTTTGGTGTGTTGGGGTAGTGTGTGGGGTGTGGAGGTGGGTGGATTTGGGTTTGGGGGTGGGGTGGGGGCTGATGAGGGTGGGGAAAGTTGAAAAAAAGTTTTGAAAAATACTTTTCTCCAATTTGAGAAAAATGAGTTCATGAGAAAATATTTTCTACAACATCTATACCAACCAAACATGAAAAAAACGAAAACATTTCCAAAAGATATTTTCCTTTATACAAAGCACACCTAAATGTATGAAAATTTTACTGGTTGGTTAATTTGTTTAGAAAAATATTCCTGATGGGAAGCTTTGATTTATGGACAGAAGCAGATTTGAATCCCTACGTACCTAACATCTTCGGAAAAACCTTTTGCGCATAGTACATACCGAGCTCATAATGAACCAAAATATGTCAGTTAACCAAGGAAAAGTGTTAGAGATTAATAAGGAGCTTATGAAATATAATCCTGTCCCACATATAGTAAAAGGATTAACGAACAACGTTTCTTAAGTTTGTCAATCCCAGTTCAAGTCTCATGGACACGCCAAGAAAACCTTCAATCTTTTCTATCATAGTTGCCTTGGGTTAAACTCTTTTCTTTTTAGTGGATAATACACCATCAATAATTTGCTAATAGTAGTGACTATGAACAAAAAGAAAACATTCGCCATAAAAGGTAAATTTCGAGATGTGAAGACTTCCTTCGAATTAGCAAGAATACATAAAAGTAGGGGAAGATGCATAAATTTTTCAGCTCTAAAGACTCCTTCACGTTTTAAAAATTAACCCTGAGCAAAATTCCATGCCTCTTCCAATAATACAAAAAGCTACACCCTTCATATACATAGTTGCGTGTATAATACACATACAACAGATTTTCAGGGGGTGAAGGAAAAGGTAATTGACTAGAAATATATTGACAAATTTTTATCATTCATGTTCTGCTTAATGTTACACCTCTCAAGTAATTCGCTTAGTATGTCAGCTTCTTTTATTTTCTTAGTGGCCAGCAGTGATTCCATATCTGTCATTGTATTATAACTGGTTTTTATAAATTCATCATCACGTCGAACATCCTTACCATACTCCATTTCCTCGCCTGTGCCAGTAGTTGTAGGAATTTCTTCACTAATTGAAGCCATCCCTGGACGGGGTTGGAAAGCTCTTCCCTGTCCACTAAGCATTGCACATCTGGGAAGAGGCATCCGTCCAACTTCAACCATTTCATCAAGAGATGGATGTGACAAATGGTAATGTGATTGTCTAGAGTCTTCAAGTTCCACCGCTCCAACCGTTAAAGTAGAAAAATCATCCTGTATCAGGGTATACACTGAAAAAGATGCGTCTCTGGCTAACTTCATCAACTGCCAAAAGAATGCCCGTCGGAAAATCATAACCCAGTTTGGTACAATGTAGTAGCGGAAGTTCTGGAGTTGAAGCTGCACAAACTTCTGCAGCATAACAACTGCCTCTTTTGTTGCAAGTGGAAGTTCCATCAACCTGCTAATCTCTGTGAAGTACTTCATTAGACAACTTTGAAGTTGTAATATCTGGTGTTCGATGGCGATATCCACGTCGGAACCCCTATGTAACCAAGATATATCGTCTAGAAAAGATGGAAGTTTGCAGTCAGATATTGCACAGACAACTGGTTCAATTCTTGGAGCTAAGCTCCACCCCAGCCTTGGCAAGTGTTGGCTCACAGCTTTGTACTCAAGGCTAGATTCCTCCAGCAAACCTATTTCAGGACAGGGCCAACAGGTAGGATTTGCATGAGCTGCAGCAGCGATTTCCCTCATTGACTGATCCAAGGACTCATTAAAGGCTGAAATACAGTGGTTTGGATCCACATCATTAGCATTCATTTCACCAAGAACCCCAAGCAAAGAGTTCAAGTAGTAGAGAACCAGTTCTCGGGCTTTTACACACTGGAGAACTGGTTGTGGTGGTGATTCACTTGCTAACCACTTTAGTCCTCCTCTTAATTGCTCATCACTGAAAAACCCATTCAACTGTTCCATCTGCTGGTTTTTCAGGAAAACAACACTAAAGGAATGAAGTCTTGATTCACGGACTTCATGTAGCTCCAGTTCTTTTACTATAGTGGAAGGATCTGCATTTTCCTTGCACATGTCACTTAAGATCAAAAGGGGCAAATGAGAACCAGAAGGTACTTCCATTAACAGCTTATGAAGCTGATTTTTCTGAAGATCCCATGGGATGCCTTCTGACAACAGGAAGAGAACAGCGCTTGCACCTGCTACTGTCTCATTCAGATTCTCAAAATTAGCATACTTGATAACTGATAAACAACAAATAAGGTCCTCGACTGATTGGTCAAGAAGCCAATTTCTCCAAACAGAGAGGCCCGGAGATGTGATCAGCAAATCATCTTCATTGTCTCTGGCAGGCATGAGCTTGGAAAGCAACCATGACTTAGCATTCAACTTCTCCAGACCATTTTCTCGGTTTCGATTGTTTATACTATCCTGACAACATATAATTACTTTCCAGCAAAGGCATTTGGCAGCTGGATTTTGTTCATGGAGTGTGGTGGAAACTACATCTGAAACATTCAGCCTTGACCATGATCTTTCCTGAGTTTGGTACCATTTTGAGACAGCACAATCAATGTCGAACTCGATGGATGTGCTATGTTGCTAAAAAGAGGAGAAACAGTAGAAAATATCAGTGAAATTAAACTGGCCATAAAATTGCTCAAGGACAATGTATATAACGCACTTTAAAGTGACACAAGATATGAAAACTTGTATGCGAGATGGCAACATTCTTGTGTAGAATGCTTATTTGCACATCTGAATGGAACATCTCCAGGGTGGAGGAAGAAAACTCTGTTCCCTTTCCTCTCTTTGGCTCCCCATGGATCAGGAGTAAAGAAATAAAAAATTCACAGTATAGTAAAAAGTTGACATTGTGCAGATGTCTTGGGATTTACAACAAAGATCCAAGATCAGAATCAAAGAAAGATGCAATGAAGTACAAAATTATTTGAGTTTATCTTGAAACTTATATGTCAACCTCGCCAAATAACCTGATAAACTACATGCTTTTGTGAAAGCATCTAATAAATGAATAACAGTTAAGCAATTCTGTTCGGGTGGCATTCTGTTGATTTTATCTTTTTACGTGTGTATTTGTGCCTTGTGAGAGAGAGGCCTCTACCCTGGGATCAGGAGATTTGCTTGAAAGTTTGGTGAGGAATAGATGTTGATGACGTCTCTCGTCTATGGCATTTGGTTGGGATTCAATTTATTCCAATAACTACCCTTGGCCTACTTTACGGTAATACTCTGCATTTTTCAAGCAATTCATAACTAATATGCTTTTTTGCACAACATAAGGTATAAAAGGGGGTGGGGTGGGGTGGGTGGGGTGGGGGGGATTACACCCAAATGGTTGGAAATTTTTAGGGATATTTATATAGAGGAAATAAGGCAATAAGCATTCTGGTTGGGTTATAATGTTATGACCCTCCAAACAAATTCAATGCAGGATAATCTAATATTCATTTTACAGATTGAATACTAAAAACATATGAGCAGGATTAAAGTAACAGAGAGCTTATTGATGCTAAGCTAACTGTGTCGCAACTCGCAAGACCTGTTCCGTATTTTAATTTCTGCCCTCAAAAAGGATAAATCTGATAGTTCTCTAAACCATGAAGTGATAGATCTTACATATGAAGAAACCTAGAAAAGATTTTCAACAAGATAAGATGATCCTGTAATAAGAGCCTATGCAGCAAGAAGCTAGTTTTATGTTCTGTGGAAGGAGCTAAAATATTTGGAACCATCAGACTTCCAAAATATAGAGGTAGCAGAATAATACTGACTCACTCGAAAATGACATGAGCTACATAAGCAACTTTTACCAGGATTGAGTATTTGCAGAGGTGCCTAGTTGGCTATTTCGGAACATTACAACAGTGATACCGAGTAGAAGGGAGGCACAGAAATGGGCAGAATTTACGTGGAAAATTCCGGCTGGTGTTAAATCAAAGAGTTGAATGGGGTGTTCTTTCTACTTGAGTTTCCATCCAGAGTAGAGGCCAGAAGAATAAAAATGGGATGCTGGAATTTCAAAAATCGAATACTTCATCTGGAGTGGTGGTCGCCGATCAGTACCTGCCACCAGAAAAATTGGTGTCCGAATCATGTATGGGTTAAATTATTGGTTTTTCCAACGCACTTATGGTCTGCTAATGTTTTCAAGGAGATTGGTGATAGACTGGGAGGTTTCTTAGAACTAGGTGAAAATACCAGAGCAAGATCTCATATGCTATGGGCCAGAATCTGCATACGCTATACAGGGGTCAACATTCCAGCAACAGTGAAGCTTTTGGTGGATGATTTAGCTTTCATTGTACCGGTGTGGGTTGAATCCACAGTGTGGGTGGAAAGAATTCATCGGAGTCTGTCGGATGGTTGCCAGAGAGAAGTGGAAGACGAACCGTTTGACTTTGGAAGCACAAGGGAGGCGGCTGATATTCCCAAGTTAAGTCAGCCAAGAAAGGAGCACACGTGTAGAGAGAATGTGTCTAGATATGCTCAATCTTTTAAATTTCATAATTCATTCATGTTCTCCAATTTAAGAAATTGACGCCTTTTGTCTTTGGAGTATCCATCACCTGTAATTCTAATTTCCCTTTGTTCTCTTGCCTTTTGTTGTCGATTTTTGAAAAGAGCTCCAAAGCTTCTCTTTCACAGCCTTGAAAGTTGACTCCAAATTCCTTGCTAAGTCTAATAATGTTCTGATGAACCCAGATAGATGCATCAAATTCCGGGTCCTATATCTTTTGGACTAGTTAATCCACCATACACCCTTTAAATTCTGTATTATTGGAGTATGTAATCCAGATGATACTGGTACGAACTGAAAGAGGAAGAATATTTGTCATTCTAAAGGAGAGTCCAAATACTTTTAGATAGGAAAAAAAGGACGAAAATCAAGTTTTGGCCAGTGGACACTAATGCATCCTGAAAGACCAGACCCATCAAATTCACTTTTTTATTTTCCTGTTCTCTTGAGCCAAATTTCAATTTCACCACTATATAGATAAATAAAGTGAGAGAACAAGATGAACCAGCACTACCTGCAATTTCAGCATCTCCAATACCTATTTCCTAAAATCGATTAAATAGGTAATAGTTAATTACTGAGTCACCTATAAAAGCAAACAAGGGATGGATCACCCACTATTCTCCATTAACAAACATCCATCCTTTCCATTTTATGTGACAGACCCTTTGGGGACTTATCAATTGCTAGTCAAAATCAATGTTAATAAATAAAAATTATCAAAATGAAACTTCAAAAATTTATCTACAAAATTAGATTGTCATATTCAAACTAATCAAAATTATCAAATTTAACCTTTAACAAAATATAATATATAAAAAGAGCATGGTAATTTATAAATTTGATCTCCAAAAGTCAAAGTGTCCCATAAATTGGGACACTAATTAAGACACATCATAATATAGTAATGGTGAATGGTATATATTTATCCATCAATTTTTTCAACCTTCATATGTACACAAGACCTACTCAGACTTAACTTCAACCAAAAAAGAAAAAAGAAAGTGGCTGCACTAGTATCACGATTTAATTGCCGCCACCCCCACCCCCACCCCCCGGGCATTGGTCTAGTGGTAAGAGCAGGCCCATAATCCACTGAGTTTTGAATTGTGCGAGCAGGCTCTTGGGATTTCTTGGTTATTAAAAAAAAAGAGATAAAAAAGCATGATGATTTAGTTAAATTGTTTACTACTATGCAGTATATAGAAAATAGATGAGTTTTTATTACTGGAAACTGAGGCTGCACCAAGACTATCATGAGAAAGCACAGATGCAGAAACTTAAGCGGCCAAAGTACTTACAATTCTATTGGGCCACATTGGCACTCCAAGAGAGAGCGATCTCAGAGCAGCTTTAGATGCTAACTGTTTCTGCTCCCGCATCTCCCTTTTCTTTGAAGAACGCCGCTTCCATATCCTGTAAATCGACATGTTAGCAGAGTAACAAGGGTAAATGCAGCAGATATCAGGTCCATGAAGAACAAGCTGCACCTGATAATCAGTTTAAGTTTTGCCTCAGCAACTTCTTTGTCATAATAACTAGCTGCTGCTTCATTAGTTTCAGCTTGCTCGCTGGTGACCACCAGTTCATCTACATTCTCTTCATCTGACACGTGGTGCAATTCTGTGTCTCCAACAAGAGAATGAGTTGGAAAAACTGGCGACTTCTCCTGCTCATCTCTGGCAAGTGCAAATTGAACGGTCATGCCTTTTGCAGCAAATTGTGCAACTTCACTACTTTTGGGTTTCCCTGAACTCCCAACTCTAGTTTGCAGCTGCACTTCAGGTGTTCCTGCTCTCCCGACTATAGCTTGCTGCTGAGTCTCAGGGAAAATATGAGGAAAGAATACCAAAGGACTAGGAGGAGCCGGCAGACTTGACACCGAATAATTAGGAGGAGCCTGCGAACTTTCATTCTTCTGATGAGATTCTGTTCTAGTAATTGGAATTGTCTTTATCTCATCTTTTGGAGATGAAACAGCTTCATAATCAGGCATGTCCTCCTCGATGGCCAGTGAAGAACTATAAGGCTCGAGAAATTGAACAGCTGTAGGTTTTTTATGATGATCCTTATCTAACACGGGTTCTGTTTCTTTTTCCCACACTGATTCAACATGTGGAGCCGAAACATCTTCGACTATTGTTCTTGATTTTTTCTCATTGACAAGTTTTGAGCACTTGACAGGATAGTCATTGTCAACTTCCACAAATGGACCTTCCTTCACCATATATGGTTCTTCATACTCCTTTATTGAGAATCCATAATACTCAAGAAGGCCTTCTATGTCCTCTTCCTGATAGATATCCAGTAACAGAAGAAGTTACTCCACTAAAAAAACTGTTACTCCCTCTGTCCCATTTTACGTGGTACACTTTCCTTTTTTAGTCTGTTCTATATTAAGAAACAATTTAACTTTAAAATTCTCATTTACCATTAAGGAGATGATTCATAGCCACACAAATGTCTACAGCTTGTTTTATATCACAAGTTCCAAAAGTCTTTCTTTCTTCCTTAAACTCGATTCCCAATCAAACGTCACATAAAATGCAACAAGACGGAGTATGTAAGAACACAGCCAGCAAAAATATTAAGAAATTACCTCCATCCCAAGCCATTTGGCAACTTGGGCAACAGGGATTCCTTGGCTATTCTGCAGGCCAGAGTGTAACGAAGCTAGAGCCTGGGTTCGTAACTGGGAAAAACACCAAAAGAAATGAAACGCTTGAACAGAATGCAGATCTATGAACAAGTAAAGTATTTAGAAGTTTGCATCCATAACCTTTGACGGAAAGCAAAGCCAGACATACATGAGCACAAAATCAGTCAAGCAAAGGAAAACACTTCAAGTTCTCTATTTCCTTAAGTCAATTATAGTAGTGCTTTCTATGCCAAAAGAACAAATGAATTATTTGTAAATAAAGGCAATATTCAATTCGAATGACATGGTTCCCAATAGAGTGGAATGAATATAGAGGATTCATATAACTGAGACCCCAACTCATGAACTGAGACGTAGTTGATTGGTTGAATTATCGAATGACAATATGCACTTGGATAGAAGGATCGGTAAAGTCAGTAAATCACTACTGAAATTAAAAGACTAAGGAAGGTGTCTGTTATACCTTTGAGAAATGAGCATGCATTAAGCAAGCTTGAAGATAGCTAGCTCTCCTTGCAAGCCGAAAGAAAGCAACAAAGTTGCATGTCCTGCAGGCCCTGAAATTATGAAAGAGAAACATTCTCAGGTGATTTAGTGTATAAGGTCTCCTAATGATGCAATGATGAAACAACCTTGCCACATCACGAGCAAAGAGAACTTCTGGTGTTTGACGCATATCTGGTGTCATCTTTGCTAAATCAAGCGAAAGCTCTGCAGGTTCAACCTAGTACAGAACTCATACTTTAAACAAAAGGAAAACACTTGGAAACAGAAAAGGTAATCATGCTTATTGATAGTTGACTTACTTTATATCCTGGATGTTTATCAAGCTTTAAAAGTGCATAATAACCTCTAAATTCTTTCTCACTTGCCACATTTATTCCTCTCTTCTGGTGGTCATCATACAATTGAAATAATTCAACTGATGTTTTGTTCATCTGTTCAATATTGAGATGTGCATCAAATCCCTCAGAAAAACCCTCTCCTCTCGTGTATTCACATAATTCATGCATGGCGATTATATGAAGCCTTATCTGAAACCAAAACAATAGGCAATACAAATTAGAATCTATATAAAACTGAGTAACATTACTGAAATCAAGAAGAAAAATTAGGTGCTTTGACATGGGAATTTAAACTAAGATGATAATTGGATTAAAGCAATGCATATCCAGGAAAACAAGAAATTAACATCCTCCAACAAGCACCAGCAGAGAGAAACAAGCAACTAAGGATATTTTGCCCTTTGAAAAAACAAGAACTGTTCCAACACCCATGATATGGTTCCATGCAGTAGAATTTTTCTTCTGTAGCTAGTTTTCTGCTTAATCTCACCTAAAACAAGACAGCTAGCCACTTTATACTCAACCCAACCAAGCTAACCTATCTGTAAATAAAGATCATTAAGTATTAAAATATCCATACTGGTTGAGTCAATAAAAAACAATGTTATATGGTAAACTACATAACCATAATATCTGATTACAATAATAGAGCACTTGCATTGGTTGTGGAGTATAATGCATTAATTAATTCTAAACCAAATTGACCTTTGATATTAGACAGACGCCAAGTTTTGTCCATCCCCCCGTCCACCTAAAGCAATATGAGATCTTATGCTCTGAAAAATATCCCCAGACTCTATTTGTGGGATTAAACTGGGATTGTTGTTGTTGTATGCTCTGAAAAATATGACTAACTTACGCTTACCAAAATATGACTAGATTATGACACGGAAAAAAAAAGGATGAATAGCTTCTAAGATTAATCCATCAGTATCGTGGTGTACATCTCAACATCAGGATAAGTTATAGATGGTTCACATATAAAAGCCTCTGAAAAGGTGATACAAGTTTCTTTAAGAAAAGGCTTCCCAGAAAAATAGATAATGATAAGCCAAAGATGCTTGAAAGCAATATAACTATAAACATGGTCAAAAATATCAATCATTAACAAACTTTAGTTGATTTACGCATTAACAAACTTCAGTTAAATAATGCAAAAATCTACATGCCATTTGCTCCAGCATATTAATAGCTTCATGGTTGAAAATATGTTGCATCCTCAAATCCATACGGATTGCCCGCATCCTGTCCCATAAGAAGTTATACAAGCCAAGGAAGCTGTCATCATAAGGCTGATCCAGCAAATTCAAAAGATAATCCATAGTCTTCTGTAGGATTGGCATTGGACGTATGAGCACAGCTTCCCTCTCAGCTGTCCTGGTGTACTGAAAAGAATCATATGGCAATGTTCATCAATTCTTGTTTCTCATGCTCTCATGAACTTTTAACTTTTCTTTTATCATAAAAGAAAATAATACTCAAGAGTTTCCAGCAAAGACCTTCTTGACAGCAAGCAATTTACTCGTTTGCTTTCTGTCTCCATCCAAACGTTCATATTGGTCAAGATCACCTTTCCTTTCTCGTTCTGCTCTTTCTGATTCTGCAACCAAAAATAATTCAGGAACGAATTTGACTTCCAGTGAGGAATTTAGAACCTGAACAAACCAAACTTCACTCTTGAGTTGACACAAGAACCGAAGCTAAATCTGCTTCAGAGAAACAGAAGAGACAGTAAGGATTTTCCTGGAACATGCACGGAAAATTTTATCTTTCCAAATTTAATGAAAATCTTCATTGTCAGTTCTCATTTCATACTTTGGCTCTTCGATATACGTCCTCAGAAATCAGGTTACCCTCCGCCAAACTAGTTACCTCAAGAACTGAGCCCACTTATACGGATGGCAAACAGGGCCGCAAGGAGGGGGGGTGTTTACCTTATGCACGGCAGGTTCAAACATTTTTTTAAATATCTGATGTGGGGGCCGGTTGCGGGTTTCCTCCAGCTAAGAATTAGATTTACTCAAATCAACCTTTCCAAAATGGATTAGGCATTGATATTCTGACTATGTATTAAAATGACAATAAACTAGAATGATTAATTTTTAATGAATGGTAAGATTTTAAATAGTGAAGTTGTCAGTTTCAATGTGATCGTCGAACTGAACTACAACATTTTTTCAGTTGGGCAATGAGAAACGGCTACTCTCTTTTGAAAATCATCTTCTTTAGATGACTCGCTTTAGAGAACAACTCCAGTTTCTAACTGTTAAAAATTAACAATCTGCTTCTCTTCAACTTTCAGAATTTAGATTGCTCAAATTCGTTATTAATAATAGCAACTCTTCTTTTACGAAATGATTTCAGTGCTAATTTAAACCTTACATCTAGCAATAATGCATACAAGTTAAACATTCAAATATAATCACTCCACATCATAAAAAGAATTTGTCAATGCAATGGGTGAATTTAGCTCTGAACATCTGTGTTTGCTGCACTTTAAGGTAATACTCCCTCCGTTTCAATTTATGTGAACCCATTTGACTGGGCACGGAGTTTAAGAAAAAAGAGAAGACTTTTGAACTTGTGGTGTAAAATGAGGCACATATATTTTGTGTGGCTATAAATCATTGTATAAAGGTAAATTGTTTCCAAATAAGGAAAGAGGTCATTCTTTTTGGCACGGACTAAAAAGGAAATAGGTTCACATAAATTGAAACGGAGGGAGTATTAGAATCAGTTATGTTAGCTTTGTTAAAAGTTAATATTAAATTATGTATTTAGTATAAGATTTTGGTTGTTAGTAAAAATATGGAATATTAAACAGTGGATTAGAATTGAATTGTATTGGGCTGTCAAGTGATATATTTAGCAAATATATAAGAGAATGAAAAAAAAATTGCAGGGGAGTGAAACAGAAACAATTGCTATGTGGGGCAGGACGGAGCGGGTTGAAATCTTTGTGGGTTAAGCCCCAACCAACCCCCCCCCCGGCGCACTGCCATCCCTGCCCACTTATCTCTTTTCTCTAGTCATCACTTAACGGACTAAAGCAGTTGAAACTACTTTCTTTTCTTCTTCTTTTTTCCTCTTTTTTGGTTGACAACATCTTTTCTTTTTTCAATTGCAACTACTTATCTTTCCCTATGAATCCGTAAAATCCCTCACATAACCTTCCCATTGCTGGTCTAGCTTAACTGCAGCAGTCAGTGGTGGAAATTATCATTTGCTGCCATAACTTATGCAATTCTTTTTGATTTATTCCATGAAGAGGAAGGACGACATGAACAGAAAAATTGAAGATGGAGGCTGACAACATACCCAGTGTATCTCATAGGTGGGGTCTGGGGAGGGTAGTGTGTACGCACACCTTACCCCTACATTGTGGAGGTAGAGAGGCAGTTACGAAAAACGGAAAATTTTAATTGAAGACTTTAAAGGAAAATTTGTCGGCTTATGACTGGTTAACACACGCACACAATAAAAAATAAAAAATAATATATATATATATATATAAAATTGAAAACTTTAAAGGAAAATTTGTCGGCTTATGACTGGTTAACACACACGCACACAATAAAAAATAAAAAATAATTATATATATATATATATATATATCCAAAGGGGGAAGGAAGTATTAAGAAGGAGTACTTTATCGAGCATTCCCACGTATTTCATGTTTATGCTACATGCTCCGGTCTCTGTTACAAGGAAGTTGGAAAAGATTCAGAGGAACTTTTTATGGGACTCTACAAGTGGAGAAAGAAAGTTTCATCTGGTTAATTGGGAGACCATCACCACACCAAAGTACGGGGGTGGGCTTGGGATTAGAGATCTAAGGGTGTTTAATAAAGCACTACTTGGGAAATGGCTATGGAGATTTGGAGTAGAGGTGAATGCTCTTTGGAGGGAGGTGATTGCGGAAAAATATGGGGTGACGGAAGGGGGATGGAGGACTAAGAATACACTCGCTTATGGTTGCGGGGTATGGAGGAATATCTTAAAAGGGTGGGAAGAGTTTTTTGGGAATGTATCATTTAGGGTTGGTGATGGTAGTAAACTAAGCTTTTGGGGACATAAATGGTGTGGAGATGACACTTTGAGTATCACTTTTCCTAACATGTACAGAATTTCATGTCAAAAGAAGATGTCGGTTCAAAGTATATGGAGGATACAAGGTGGAGAAATACAATGGAATTTGAGGTTTAGAAGGAACTTGCAAGACTGGGAGTTCGTAAAAATCCAGGGATTGATGGAGTTGCTCCACAAGCAGAATAGTTCACAGAGTAGCCAAGATGGTTGGAGATGGGGGGGAAGGGAATAGGGGTGTTTTTCTATTAAGTCCTATTATGGAGCACTGCTGGATGAAGAGGAAGTAGTTTTTCCTTATTGTTTGGTGTGGATCCCTAGATTACCGAGAAAGGTGTGTTTTCTGCATGGCTAGATACGAGGGGGTGATTCTAACGACTGAGAACCTGAGAAAGAGGAGAGTTACATGTTTCAGTTGGTGTTTCATGTGTAAGTGTTTGGGAGAAGATATAGATCACCTTCTCTTACATTGTCAGGTTGCATCTCGCTTGTGGGGAGAGGTGTTGGAGTGGTTTGGAGTTTAGTGGGTGATGCCAGGCACGATTAAAGAAGTAATGTTCAACTGGAAATTCACAGGGATGAGAAGAAGACGCATGGCATGGGATGTCGCTCTACTTGCACTCATATGGATCATTTGGAGAGAGCGAAATAGGAGAGCTTTTGATGGGATAGAGAAGGGATTTGTTCATTTCAGGAGTAGCCTCTTTTCTCTTATTATGTTTTGGTGCACCCATGAGATTCCTTTAAGAATAGAAGATCGGGTGTCTTTTGTAGAGAACCATATTTTGTTGTGAGGTTCTCTATTTTGGTATACTTCTTGTATACGGGCATTTAGGCTCTTCATTAATGAAATTTTATTACTTTATCAAAAAATATATATAAATAATATATATATATATATATATATATATATATATATATATATATATATATATTTATTTATTGAATATTTTTTTCTTAGAAAAGGAACACCACCTCAAAACGACATTTTTCCAGGGTCATTATGAAAAAAGAAAAAAGAAGTGAGCATATAAAATTCACTTATGTATACGTTAGTCCTTGTTGTCATCTATCAGTCACACTAATGTTACAGTCTCTAATTGACCCTCGAGCAAAATCCTGGGTCTGCCACTGCAGCGAAGGCAAACAGCAGGCAATTATAAGAGCTGGAAAAGAATCCATGTTACTCTGCATGTGATATCATTCTCACCTATAACTAAATCCAGAGAAGGGGAACATATAGGAGAGATTGGATGGGGAAAACTGAATCCTTTAACATGACATGATCACACGAGCCATTGACATAAATGGACAGGTTAACTCATCATGGCAGCTGCAGAACTTTCAACAAGTACGACATGATGAATAGTTGGACAACATACCTGGACACATATCAGGACATGACCCAATTATGACACCCGAAGAATCTGAGCCATGATAATCAGATAACAGATTGCCATTTGAGAAATCATCAGTTGAATCTACACTAACTTCTGCAGCAAATTTTCGTTCGTCCATAACAGATTGATATTGTCTCTTCGAGGGACCCTTCTGATGAATACTAGAATCATCTCGCACACTGTGGCCTAGGTCATCCTTGAAACGAGCTAAGCGCTTTGCCTTGGCCTCAGTTTCTCTGTCAATAAGAAAAGGATTTACAAAATAATAAACTTAGCAAGGATGAGCTGTAAATCTGTATAGTTTCTTACCGTTGAATATCATCATCTACATGATTGGAGTCACCTTGATGAACTTGACCAGATGAAGGTACGGAAGGAAACTTGGTTCTTTTGGGAACTGGAAAGTTCATTGGCTTACTCAGATCAACTTCAACATTGACACCATTTCCAGACAGTGAAGACTTTTGAGGAGCTAGAGAGTCAGGGGGGCCGTCTGACCTCATTTTGGAAGGAGAGGTGGAAGGCCTGAATAAACAATTAACGGAGAGCAGGAAATCAATGGCGAATTCATCCAAACTACTTTTTTCCTTCAAAATTCAAATGTATATATCCTTTTTTTCTTTATTGCAGTACTCTCAATTCCGTGCTGTACTATAACAACTTATGGCAGATGTATATAAAATGTTGTCAAAAACACAATTTCGTATGCTTCTCATCAAAGTCTTCTTCAGTTGCCTTTTAAACTAGAAGTCATTGAGATATTGATCCAGCCAAGATACACTGAGGGAAACACAGAATTTTTTCCAACAACAAGAAAGAACTTCAATATCTCGAGTATAAATTATTATCAGATCACCATCTGAAATGGTTCAGTTTGAATTTCAGATATGAATTGAGCCAACTATCAAGCAGGCTATCAGGATGCTCTGATCACAACATTCTAGCGAGTTTATTTTGTTTATGTTCCATATTTATGCAAGAATCTAGGGTATTCGCCTTTCTTCCATATTCTTGTTTTTGTTGGAATCAACAAGGTCTACCAGCAGAAGGCTCCCCCAATAATTGCTTGACTGAAAAAAAGAAAATTTGCAGCATTTTGCAGGCTCCCATGATAATTGCTAGGCATAAGAAAGAAAATTTACAACACAGGTAACTATAAAAATAGTTCTGACAAGGAAAAAACTTAGTTTGGATAAGAAAAACACGTGACATCTTGCACCTTTCAAGCAAGCCTTTTCATTGACATTCTCTGTGCTTGTCAAAGTAAAAATACACAGAATTAGCAGCAAGGATTTTTCTGTTGTACCTTTTGGATTCACGTAGACCAAAAGCTGAGTTTTCAAAAGAAGCGCCATTAGGAGATGAAAGAGGCGGGGACCTTGTTCTTTTTGAGACTTGGTCAGTATGCTTCACTGCAATCTTTCTTCCAGGATCATAATTTGTTGGAATCGAGGACATCTTTTGTTGAGGTAATCGGATTGGAAAGTTTTGGAACGACTGGGATGAGTTGCCCAGCATATGAGGGGGCAGAGAAGGCCTTCATGACAAATCCACAGTAAAAGAGAGTTAGAACCTTCAATCAGAAGAACTGCCTACTGGCAAGTCAGTTACAAGTGGTAAACTGAGAAAGAGGATGGTCCTGAATGATAAGAACATAATTTTTGGGACAAAAAATGTAGCTTTACTTAGTAGAAGTTCTAAACATAATATCACTACAAGCATACCGAAGCATGAGAAATCCTCAATAAAAACATTGAAAGAGGAAAAAGGATTTAACGGGTATAACAACTAGCAGGACTTCATGAGGACCAAATGACACGTGTAATCAGCCAATTGAGGATTAGAAGAAAAAGAATAGCCAAAAAGTGCATTCAAGAACTTCAATTAAGTATCTTTCTGTACACTTATCTGATAGAAAACCCAATCATCAGAATCCACTGCAACCAGCCGTACCATCATACAAATATTTCTCGCCAAAATTGCAAAATATGGAACTGCATGCACTGACTTTATAAGCTTGTTCAGAGTTACAGAGCATCGGCCAAGAATAAAATAATGAAAATTTGATGTGGAAGAACAAAACCAGAGTATGCATGATCCTACAAGAGTTCAGTGAGAGACGTAACAGATCATGAATAAAATATAACAAATAAATTTCTTCATGCAAGAGTTCTTTTATGCTTCTCAGATGTTCATTAGAACAAGATTGTCCAACAAACAAAAAGCATGCACATCTCAAAGAGAACTAAGCTGGTCCACAACCATCAGTTCAGTCATCAGATAGTTTACTTCAAAGACTACCAAAAGAAGATTTTTTCCAAAGACCGCAAGACAAACCAGATTTCTTTATTTCTTCAAGGTATCTACAATAAGAAATTAGTCGATTAAAAATAAAAGATTTACATATGCATAGCACGTTTTAGAGGCAAGCAACCTAGTATCTTTTTTTGGTTCAAACGGCAGCATGGATGCATATCCGACTGCAGATATTTTGAGAAGGTGAAATCCAATGGATGGTGCTTATGAGAAAAGGTCCAGGAAAGGACGTCAATATTTTGTTACTGCTCCAGCAAGATGCTAATCAAATGCTGACTGCTGTCTGGAACATGTTTGGGTTGAATGTATTATGCCCAATTATTGAAAGGAATTGTTGTTCAGCAGGAAATTTGGAACAGAGATAATGTGGTCGATATTGAAGTAAAAAACTCTTGAAGGGACAGAGAACTGCCCATATCAAACTTCCTTTTTCCTTTTTGGTACATTTTTCAGCGACGCATGGTAATCCGACGTGTATAGATACTGGTTCTTTGTAAATAACTGTATTTTCTTTGTTAAGGTTCTATCGCATACCTCTTTTACCAAGTTTTCCCTTTTGTCATTATTAAACGCCGTAAGTGTAAAGAGGTCCAAAGAGGTAAACATGGAGATACCAACAGCTTTTTAATGAAGAATATAAAATATTGTCGATTAATTTGGCCTCTGGTCCCTTCTAGTACCAATGAAACTACAAAGTTTTTGCACTTTTCCTGTCAGGAAGTAATCCCTTCGACTTTCTCTTTCAAATATGACATAGTGAAGCTAATAAAATGATCATATCCTCTCTTCTAAACTATTGTGTACCAATTCTATCTCAAAACTTGAAAAAAGAACAACTCTGCAACAACTGAAAGAAACCATGATCAGAGATACTTCCCTCAGCTTAGAGGATGATCTCAAGATAAAAATGGATAATCTACTGCATCTTCTCATAACCAATCCCTTGACAAGACCGCTTTGATCAGGTTATAGTTCAGACACCACCCAGACCTCCATTTCTTTTTTTTTTAATAATTGTTGTGTTGGGGCCAGCTTGCGTGCACCTCGATTAATTCCATGGGGGACTTGCTACCTCCTACCAGCACAGGTACCGGTAACTCTGTCCACCAAGGCTTGAACAGATGAAAAATCACCTAGTGCTTTTGCCTCCGCTGGGATTTGAACCTAAGACCACATAGTTCTTAATCCACTTCATTGACCACTAGGTCACAGCCTTGGGTGCCGCACAAACCTCCATTTCTTTTTACCGGTGACACTCCTATTTGTCAATCCTTTAGACTGAGCCAAAGCGGACTATAACAAAAGCCAAGATGTTGTATAGGAAATGGCATTAGGGTAGTACATTACGTGTATACTAGAAAGTCAAGATGGCATTAGGGTAGTACATTACGTGTATAGTTGCAATACCCCAATGATATCAACTACGGATTCTAAGTCTTCTACCACAGCATGTTTATACCGAAAGTAAAACAAAAATATACAGCTATATGCATATGCTAGTTAATTGAGACAATATTCAATTAAAAAGCACCATGTGAGAGAGAGAAAGAAGTCATTGAGGCCAAACTAACCACTGAGCTTCACCAAGAGGACTTTGGCCATCTACGTGTACATTGTTCTGATAAGCCAACGGAGGTGACCTTGTACTGTGGGGAACCAATTGACTCTTATTTTGGAATGATGGAGGTGATTGATTTTGCTGGGTAACAAAGTGGCCCTGATCACTGAATATCAAATCTGAACGACTACCAAAAAAAGTAGGGAGAATTAGAAAGCTCATAGTGCATTTTAAATGAAAAAGTTAACAATTCCCGCACTGTAACCATTAACAAACAAGACAGTATATTCTGCAGCAAAATGCTTATTGAGTTTCTTAGGACAGCCCTTACACAAGAGAAATTACATCTAGAATCAAACGGAATGTTTCAAATAAGACAGAACAGTATTTTCGGCAAAATAGAAGGAAATAAAAATATACCTTCCCCTCATTGAGGCTCCCAGAATCTCTGCATCAGAAGGCAATGAAGGATGTGGCCCAGTTCTTCGAAAATCTTGAACTTGGGCACCTCTGGCAGAGAGGGCATTCTCAGAAAACATTGAAGCTACAGGTGGCACTACTTCGGGAGATAGTTGGTGGGCTTGGGCATCATAATCATGGTAGATGTATTTTTGCCCATAACTCCATTTAGGAAGAGTCTCACTACGCCTACAGGAAAAGTTGACAAATTAAGTTAGCCTTAACGTGTAGATATAATCTCCAAAAATACATGACGCCTGATCCTAAAATTTTCACGAATTAAGCATTTCAATTCGCTATTGCAAAAATCACCTGGATGAGTTGTGAATCAAGAAAAAAATAAGTTATCGGCAGATTGTCCAAGAAACTATTTAATGGTTATTTGTCCAAAGAGTAGTTAACTATCACTCGTTTTAATTATCAAGGTGTTAAAATCTGCACTTCTTACAGCACTGAGAAAAAAACTGGCCGAGAATGCTTAATGTTTAAACATGATTGGCTGTTTCGCCACTAACGCCAATTAGACTAATTTACAGGTAGGATCGATGCCTTAAAACATTTACTTATTGATAACTTGCGATGAAAAGAACGTTGTTTGGGTGGAAGGTGCTTAACTGCTTATAAGGTCATTTTCAAGTACTACGGAAAACGAAAAATGACACTTCCTTTTTTTTTCATAGCAAGCAAACAAATTATATTAGAAATGAACCAAGGGTGCAAAATATGGTTTCAGCCTGAGATATATTCTCTCAAATCTTCTTGGGTTGTGGCCTACCAATGTTAAGAACATCCTCTACCACTCAAATAAATAATTGCTTGCACACACACCTATGTTACTGACAAAGGCAAATATAAACAAAAAAAAGACTTTTCAAGGTTTATTACCTCTGTGCTCCAGCAAAAGGACGAGATGGAGCTGCTACAGGATGGCGTCCAACAAAAGGCAAGGGTTGCGGATGTATCCTTTCCGGAGCTTCAAATTCCCTGAACCAATTTAAAATCGTGATATTCAATGAAGAACTTGGTGTCATCGTCTCTAAACATCCTAACTTCTAGGTTTCTTCTCAATCAATTAAAAGTAAGCGCTACCTCCAAAAGGGTAGTCAGGCATTACTAATTCTAAAAATATAAAACATACTTGAAGAAATCATAATTTTCCAGGAAAAATATTTCCAATTTCTGAATATGTCCAAAACACTGGGAAATTTGAACTGACTCTGTTTGAACCCTACAACTGCAAGTTTATGAAGCAGCTGATATGAAAATGCAAAGAAGAAGAGAATACCTGGGAGATGGGGGGAAAGTAGGAGGAGGAGGTGAAGGAGTACGGGGAAAATTCCCAAAAGGGGTTTCCGCTTTCGGAGGGCCAATGGGACCTGTATTCTGCCTGAATCCCTGAAACGCCATTCTACTTCTTGAGATTCAACCCCGACTGAATATGAATAGTAGTAATTTGTTTACTCTCTCTTCATTTTATTATAATTGATTGATGTTGGGGTTTTTCTTCAACTGCATCTATCTGGGCTTCTCAGTATTCAGTTTTGCGGGTCCTGCTTCCTCTGAGAACGAACAAACGAAGAAAAGTGCTGGATAAATCCAAGTTTGGGCCAGCCCTGTCCAGCTGAAACCTAACAAAAAAGAAGATTATATTTTTAACAACATTGCGTTATTTGTTCACAAATACTGAAAGACCAAGACGACGGTATTGAAAGATTTTTGAAAATATATGGTACAAAGTGCTTTTTTTTATTACTTTTCAGCATTCTTCATTCCAATAAAATTTTACAATTTTCATTGCATATATTCTACCTCTATGTAATATAATTATAATTCCTTTCATATTACTTTTTTTAATATTTAGGGCTGTAAAATTAATTATATTTAATTTATCAAATACTTCGTAATTTTATCGAACTTTAAAAAGACTAGTCATAGGGTGCGCAAAAGGGTACACGCTTTGCGCATGTACTCTATAGTAATGAATATATAACTTTTAAATAGTGCATATCCATATTAAATTGATAAGATCGTATTGATATATCTCTTTATCTCCTCTTAAATTAGATTATTTGAACCTGAAGAACAATTGTCAATTTTTCTTTCAAAAGTTATTTGTAAATTTGAAAAATAATATGATGAAGTTGAAAAATAATTAAATTGATTTTTTTAATCAATTAATTAAGAGCTTAATTATCTAGCTATTTTAATATAAAAATTTTGCTGCCTTTGTTAGTTTTCAAATTATGGTCGGGCTATTCTATTATAAGTTTGGCCGTTTCCTTCCATTAATTATATGTACATCCTCTTAGGAAATATAACACGTACACATTTATATTTTAGTATTATAATATTGTATATGTTAAATGTAATTGATTTTGATATCCTAAATATTAGATTTTTTGTAGGGTCATTCAATTAAGGAAAACTTTAATAAATAAAGTTTTATTTGACTTCAAAATGCTAAATATTAGGAAACTAATTAAATGACTATTTTGTCTAGTGTGAACATTATTTTAAAAGGGTAAAAAAGACGAACGAACATTTTGTTAAGAGCCTTAGTGCTTTTAATATAGTATATATATTAGTATTATAAGGATACGATTAGCAAGGAAATGTCAATGCAATCGAAAACTTCAAGGCCAGTTTGAAAGATTTTCGAATATTTTAAGGGAAACCAAACAATACCATTTGTTTTCTTTTTCTTCTTCTTGGTAGCAATACCCTGTGTTTTGTTTTCTTTTTCTATTTTGTCTTAAGAAATAAAGCGATACTACTATTGAGAAATAATAACCAAAGGTTGGTTTTCGTGAAAGATAAACAAAAACATTCCCATTACATGTCATATTGAAAAAAATTATTTTTTCATTTTTTTTCTAATATTTAAAATCTTTATATTAATTTATATTTTGGCCATTAAATTTCACCTCATTTAAAATTGAATACGATTGTATTTATAATAAATTTCTTGCCAAATATTAGAACTTTGAAATTAACTAAGATTATATACTTTATTGTGAAATGCAGCTGAAGACTCCACTTTGGAAAATGAATCTCTTTAAGGTATAAAATTCAATTTGAATAAATTGATACGTACTTCATACCACTTAATTTTTGATTTACTTGTAAAATTACTTTTTCAGATTTATAAATACATGTTTTAAAGCAGTGCATATTGTTTAATTAAATGTGTTTTTTAATGTGTGTTAAGCCACATAATATATATATATATATATATATATATATATATATATATATATAGTGGCTATTTGCCTAAGATTGCATACACATTTTTGGGGAGAAGGCTGGAAGTTCTAAATTGATTCTTGTTTTTTCTCGTGGATTGACATCATAAAACGTTAGATAATGGTGTGATTGATACAGAGTGTGCTAGCATCTCTTGACGGAGTGGCGTCAGACTCTTGTGACCGGACCCTGGGACAACATTCCCGCTGCATATGATTTAATACTCTCGAGACACGATTATCCCTTTCCAATAGAATAAAAAAAAAAATTAAATCTTCAAAAGGTCATGTATATTCTTGTTAAAACTTAAAATTAAGGAAGCATAAGAACTTGTGCACTTGAAATAGTGAAATTACAAAATTAAAATAAATTTTAAATTGAATATATCGAATTAGATGATTGAGGAGTTCTACGGGACAATGTTATTTCGTTATTGAGTTATCTAATTAATAGGATCAACAATCATCATTTTTAAAATTTATACTTTTTAACTTTTATTTAGTAGCTCAAGCACAATTTTTAATATAATACTCATGTCAGTTGTTAAACTTTATACTTATTGAGATGGGGTAAACGCGCAATATGCATATTAAAAGCACGGTAAATATTAGTAAATGTTGTTCGTCTTTTCCCTTTTAAAATAGAGCTCACACTGGACAACAAAATTATTTTAATTATTTTTCTAATAATTAGTGATATATATTTTATTGTTTCATTTTCCTTCCGATAACCAAGAATTTTGAAACATGCAAAGTTTTATTTAAAAGGATAAAAGTTAAAAAGATTTTAATCGAGTGATTATTTAAGAGACTCTACTTTTCTTTCTGCTTTTAAAAAAAAAAAAAATTCAAGCGGAAGTTTGTAAAAGAGGGTGCTCATCAGAGAACTTTTTTTTAAGACAAATTCCACTATGCGATACGCCTAGGATTGATTTTCATATACATATAAAGTAAAATACAACAAAGGAGGGTACATAAACCTTATCTTCAAAAAAAAATGATGGAGGGATACTTGGTCCCCTAAACATGGTGACCAAGTGAATCCTGAAATTTGATGAGTTAGACCTATGATGATGTACCAATTGCTTATTCTTAGGTGATAGACAATTGTGTATACAAAAACAATGTGAAGTGTCACGATCCAATTCCTCCTATAGGTCGTGATGGCACCTAACATCGCCGCTAGGCAAGCCTACAATGAATTTATCATGTGATTTCTTCTTTTAAACAATTTCCAAGTAATTAAATCCCATTTGTTCAGAAAATTGAGAAATAGAGAGTCAAATAATAAAACTGAAAGCGTCTGAATGCCAGCATAAATATGCAAATACCTCAAAACCATAAAGTCTACTAAAGTGTGTGCCAAGATCTGGTGTCGTATGTGTATGAGCACTAGTAGAATATACAAAACTCTAACTACTGTCTGAAATAACATAGATAGAAAATAAGTATAAAATAAAAGGCTCTAGGGCTGCAGAACGACTCAAGATGCAACTCACCACTAGGCCTTCGGGTAACGGGGGTGTGCACCGGTATGTCCACCAGATGCACCTGCCTCAGATCCTGCACGGTTAGTGCAGAAGTGTAGCGTGAGTACATAAACAACATGTACCCAGTAAGTATCAAGTGTAACCTCGAAGATGTAGTGACGAGGGGTCGACATCGACACTTACTTTAGACTATAAATAAAATGCGGAAATCATAAATAGGCATGGATTATGTAAGCAATTAATACCACACAGTAACAGGCGGTGATTAATGATTTCCTTCACTAACAATAATTTCGAATCAATTCCTATCATTTAAATAATAATAACCGCTCAAACCATAAATTAATATCAAGTAAAAGTTAGGCTCCGAGTATTTGTCACGCGCGATTTATGGTGAGGTCGTATGGCCCGATTCAGAAATATACTGTGCACTGCTCAGGGTCGAACGATACGAACCATAGATGCATCTATTAACCTGCCGAGGCGAACGGCCCGCTCCCATGAGAGTAAAGGAAATTTACCTTGCTCGCGGAAATACTTGCGACGCGAGTGAACATAGAATTATCAGAGTTATTATAAAATCCTTCAATTCTTTCCAAACATAAGAAACCCAAACTAGAGACTTTAAATATTAAAATCCTTAATTTCAGCTCATTTCAAAGCAGTTAATGTGCATAACCAACATAACAGTGCAACAAAGCATGGTGTATGCCTAAGACTACCCGGACATCACATAGACTATAGCTACGCACGGACTCTCGTTACCTAGTGCGTACGTAGCTCCCCACACATATAATTCACAACAAAGATACACATAAGGAGAAGAGTTCCCTCTTACAAGGTTAGGCAAGAGACTTACTTCGTCTCAAAGCTCGCTTTTCGGTCTTAAGTTCGCTCTAAAGCCTCAACTCGGTGCCGAAGAATCCGGAACTAGTCAAATATTGTATAAATAAATCAATATATGTTCCAAAGTTCATAATTTAACTATTAGAATAATTTCCCAACCCAAATTGGAAGATTCTTAAAATTCTCCCTCGGGCTCACATACCCGGATTCCGGAAATTTTCAAAGAAAGTTGTTACCCATAACCTCACGAACTCAAATATGTAATTTTTACTCCATTCCATAATCATTTTCGTGGCTAAATACCATTTTTATCAAAACCTAGGTTTTTCATCTAAACTCATGATTTCACTAATTTTACATGTTAAATCTACCCATAATCTATGTATTTAACTCACATTGTGCAGAAATTACTTACCTCAAAGTGTTAGGTGAAAATCCCTCTCTAAGAACTCCAAAAATCGCCCAAGGAATGAAATAAATGAGCTCAAAATGCTTAAGTCCCGACTTAAATGAAGGTTCTGCCTTCTACGATTTTCGCATCTCCGGTCAGTGGGCCGCATTTGCGGTACCGCTTCTGCGGCACCAAGCCCGATTCTGCGGAACTTCACAGGACCAGCGCCGGCCGCATCTGCAGACGTGTTTCCGTTTTTGCGGTCTCGCTTCTGCGGCTTCTCATCACAGAAGCGGGGTCGCTTCTGTAGACCACTGGCCAAGGCTCCAAGCCGCTTCTGCGGCCAAAATGGTGCATCTGCAGGCTCGCACCTGCGGCCAAAAGGTCGCAGGTGCGGGCACACCAGAACTGGTGCACAAGCAACCCTTTTGAGTTTTAACTCAATCCGTGCATTGCCCGAATGGCATCCGGGGCCCCCGAGGCCCCGTCCAAATATACCAACAAGTCTGGAATCATAAAACGGACTCGCTCGCGCTCTCGGAACGGGAAAAATAACATCAAAACTAAGAGCCCGTTTGGACATAAGAAAATATTTCCTTTTTTCCAAAATGTTTTTACTTTTTTCCGAAATCGGCGTTTGTTCATAAAATTTTCAATTTTCACTGAAGATGCATTTTGAAAATTTTCAAAAATTTGAAAAACTCCAAAAAGCTGTTTTTTAAAATTTTCACTCACAAAACTTCAAAAATAATCCAAAATTATATTCATATCCAAACACAACTCTAAATTTCAAATACCATTTTCACTTGAAAAAGTTTTTCACCCTTTTTTAGAATTTTACAATTCTTATGTCCAAACGCCCACTAAGAATCACACCCCAAACCAAATTGAATCAACTTATGAACTTCAAGTTCTTCCAACTTACTCCAAACGCGCTGAAACATACTTAAACTATTCGGAATGATACCAATTTTTGCGTGCAAGTCTTAAATCACCATACGGAACTATTCTCGATCTCAGAATCCCAATTGGACCTCGATAACACTAAATCCTAATTCAAACCAAATTTAAAGAACTTTAAAACATTCAAGGTGCAAACTATTAATATTAAGCGCCGAAATACTCCCGGGTCATCCAAAACCGGATCCGAACATACGCCCAAGTCCGAAATTACCATACGAACCTATTGGAACTGTCAAATCCCAGTTCCGAGGTCGTTTACTCAAAATGTTGACCAAAGTCAAACTTATCCTTTTTTGCTCACCTTAAGGAACCAAGTGTTCCGATTTTAACCTGAACCCTTCCAAATCCCGAACTAACCTTCCCCGCAAGTTATAAAATAGTAAAAGCACATACAGGGAGTCTTATTTAGGGGGACGAAGTTCTAGAAAGCAAAACGACCAGTCGAGTCGTTACATTCTCCACCTCTTAAACAAATGTTAGTCCTCGAACGGGTCTAGAATCATACATGTAGTGCTGAATAAGTGTGGATATATGCTCTGCATGTCCTCTTCGGCCTCCCAAGTCGCCTTTTTAACTGGTTGGCCTCTCCACTGAACTTTTACCGTGGAAATCTTCTTGGACCTCAATTGCTGAACCTGCCTGTCAACAATGGCAACTAGCTCCTCCTCGTAACCCAGGCTCTCATCTAGCTGGACCGTGCTGAAGTCTAACACATGCGACTTGTCAGCATGATACATCTGGAGCATAGACACGTGGAAAATCGGATGAACCCCTGATAGACTGGGAGGCAAAGCAAGCTCGTAAGCAACCTCCCTAACTCGTCTCAACGCCTCAAATGGGCCTATAAACCTTGGGCTCAACTCGCCCTTCTTCCCAAACCTCATGATCCCCTTCATCAGCGAGACTTTCAAGAGAACCTTCTCGCCCACCATAAATGATAAGTCACACGCCTTCTGATCCGCGTAACTCTTCTGTCTAGACTGTGCTGAGCGGGGTCGCTCCTGAATCAACTTTACCTTTTCCAAGGCATCCTTCACCAAATCAGTACCATATAGCTTAGCCTCACTGGGCTCAAACCATCCGATGGGTGAACGACATCGCCGACCATATAAAGCCTCAAATTGAGCCATCTCGATGCTGGATTGATAACTGTTGTTGTAAGTAAACTCAACCAAAGTCAAGAATCGATCACACTACCCTCCAAAGTCAATCACGCATGCTTTGAGCATGTCCTCCAAGATCTGAAATGTCCACTCTGACTACCCGTCAGTCTGCGGATGAAAGGTCGTGCTGAGCTCTACCCGGGTCCCCAACTCACTCTGTACTGCTCTCTAGAAATGCGAAGTAAACTGAGGGCCTCTATCTGATATGATGGAAGTAGGCACACCATGCAACCGAACTATCTCTTGAATATAAATCTGGGCCAACCTCTCTGAAGTATACGTGGTCACAACCGGAATGAAGTGTGCCGACTTGGTCAACCTGTCGACAATGACCCAAACTGCATCAAACTTCCTCAAGGTCCGCGGCAACCCAACTACAAAGTCCATAGTAATGTGCTCCCATTTACACTCAGGTATATTCATCTGCTGGAGTAGGTCACCTGGCCTCTGGTGCTCATACTTAACCTGCTGGAAATTTAGACACCTCGCGACATACTCAGCAATGTCCTTCTTCATCCGACGCCACCAATAATGCTGCCTCAGGTCGTGATACATCTTTGTAGTACCTCGATGAATAGAATACCGAGAACTGTGTACCTCCTCTAGAATCCTTTCCCTTAGCCCATCAACATTAGGAATACATAGATCACCCTGTAGTCGTAGAACACCATCCTCGCCGATAGTAACCTCCCTGGCACCACCCTGTAGTACCGTCTCTCTGATAACCAACAAGTGCGAGTCATCAAACTAGCGAGCCTTGATCTACTCGAATAGCGAAGACTGGGCAACGACACATGCAAGAACTCGGCTGGGCTCTGAAATATCCAACCTCACAAGTTTGTTAGCCAAGGATTGAATGTCCAAAGCTAATGGTTTCTTCTCTACTGAAATGAATGTCAAGCTACCCATACTCTCCGCCTTTCTGATCAAGGCATACACAACTACACTCGCCTTGCCTGGATGGTAAAGAATGGTAATATCATAGTACTTTAGTAACTCAAGCCACCTGCGCTGACTCTAATTGAGATCCCTTTGCTTGAACAAATGCTGTAAGCTGTGATGATCAGTGTAAACCTCACAGGATACCCCATAAAGATAATGCCTCCAGATCTTAAGAGCATGAACAATCGCGGCCAACTCCAAATCGTGTACATGGTAATTCTTCTCATGGGGCTTCAACTGACGTGAAGCATATGCAATAACTCGCCCCTCCTGCATCAATATACAACCCAAACCAATGCGTGAAGCGTCGCAATACACAGTATACATTCCCGAACTAGAAAGCAACACTAACACCGATGTTGAAGTCAATGCGGTCTTAAGCTTCTAAAAGCTCGCCTCACAATCATCGGGCCATCAAAACGGAGCACCCTTATGGGTCAATCTAGTCAAAGGTGCTGCAATAGATGAGAAGCCCTCCACAAACCGACAATAATAAACCACTAACCCCAGGAAGCTCCTAATCTCAGTCGTTGTGGTAGGATGAGGCCAACTCTGAACTGCCTCAATCTTCTTGGGATCAACCTTGATGCCTTCGCCTGATACAATATGTCCCAAGAATGCTACAGAATTTAGTCAAAACTCATACTTGGAGAACTTAGCATATAGCTTATGTTCCCGCAAGGTATGAAGCACCACTCTCAAATGCCGCTTGTGCTTCTCCATGATGTGCGAGTTGATCAAAATGTCACCAATGAAGACAATGACAAACAAATCAATATATGGCCTGAACACCCTGTTCATCAAATCTGTGAGCGTCATTGGGGCGTTAGTCAAACCAAAGGATATTACTAGAAACTCATAATGGCCATATCTAGTCTGGGTACTTGTTCTTAATGGTCACTTTGCTCAACTGGCGGTAATCAATGCACATCCGTATAGTCCCATCTTTCTTCTTCACAAATAACACCGGTGCACCCCACAACGATACACTCGGTCTGACAAACCCCTTTGCTAGCAACTCCTCAAGCTGTTCATTCAACTCCTTCAGAGCCATACGGTACGATGGGGTAGATATAGGCTGGGTACCCAAAGTCAAATCAATACAAAAATCAATATCACGATTAGCTGACATACCTGGAAGATTAGAAGGAAACACATCGGTGAACTCCCGAACTACGGGCACTGAATCAATAGCCGAAGTCTTTGTAGTAGTATACCGAACATAGGCCAAATAAGCCAAACAACCCTTCTCGACCATGTGTCGAGCCTTCAGAAAAGAGATAACTCGTCTAGATGTACTAACGGACGAGCCCTTCCACTCTAATCTAGACAAGTCTGGCATCGCTAAGGTAACAGTCTTGGCATGGCAATCAAGGATGGCGTGATATGGAGACAACCAATTCATGACTAGGATGACCTCAAAGTCGGTCATATCAAGCAACAGAAGATTCTTTCTAATCTCATAACCACAGAATATAACAACACATGACCGATAGATCCGATCCACAATAATAGAATTGCCCACAAGAATGGACACATAAACAGGAACACCAAGGGACTCATGGGAAACACCCAAGAATTGAGCAAACAGAGATGATACATATGAATATGTAGACCCTGAATCAAATAATACTGAAGCATCCCTACCCCAGACAAAAATAATACATGTGATCACGGCATCTGAGGCCACTGCATCTGGTCTGGCCGGAAAAGCATAGAATCTAGCTAGAGCGCCACCTGCCTGGCCTCCACCTGCCTGACCTCCACCTCTAGGATGACCCCTACCCACCTGCCCTCCGCCTCTAGGCGACCGGACGGCTGGTGCGATGTCTGGTGTTGAAATCATGGGCTGGTGACCCTGTTGTACTGCCTTGCCCCGAAGTCTGGGACAAAACCTCTTCATGTGGCCAGGATCCCCACACTCGGAACAACCCCTCGGAACGGAGGACTGCTGACCTGAAGTCTGACCCTGATGGCCTGAATACCTGCTGGAGGAACCCTGAATAGCTGGAGGCCGGTAAGAACTCTATAGCATGGCGCTGAAGTAGGGCCGCACTGGAGCACCCAGAGGAGGCAGTGGTGCTGGATATGTGGGCCTGCTAGACTGACCCCTCACGAATTGCCCCCAGCCCCCAGCCCCCAGCCAAGGCACCACAGAACTCCCCAGAATACCGAAACTACTTATCCCTCGTAGCCTGCTCTCGACCATGCTGACATGCACCCTCGATCCTCAGAGCTATCTCTACAACTAGCTCATAAGAATTCCCCATCTCAACCTCTCGGGCCATAGTGGCCTGGCTAGCAGAGTGTAACCCTGCAACAAACCTCCGCACTCTCTCTGCATCAATCGGAAGTATCATAAGTGCATGGTAAGACAACTCAGAGAATCTCGCCTCACAGTCGGTCACTTACATCTAGCCCTGCTAGAGCTGCTCGAACTGAAATCACAACTCTTACCTCTGAGAGGGTGGGATATATCTGTCCAAGAAGAGGCGTGTAAACTGATCCCAAGTCATGGGAGGAGAACTCGCTGGTCTGCCAAGAAGATATCACTGCAACCACCTATGGGCACTGCCCTCCAGTTGGAAGGTAGTAAAATCCACCCCATGGGACTCCAATATCCTCATGTTGTGCCGTTTGTCCCTGCACCGATCAGTAAAGTCCTAGAGATCCTCGTGTCGCTCACCCCCAAAGACAGGAGGTTGTAGCCTAGTCCATCTGTCCAATAGCCTATGCGGATCGCCGGTCGCAGCTGGTATGGGCTCCGGTATAGCTGCTGTAACTAGCTAATCCTCGCCCACGGGTAGTGCACCCGGGGTCTGATATACGGCAGTTGCGTGCCCTGGAGCCTGAGCGATAGGGGTCTGTGCTCCCCCTCCCGCATGAGATGTGGTTGGGTCTGCTGGGAATAAAGCAACCTGAGTCATAGAACCCATGAACCACAGCATACGGCCCATGACCTCCTGAAATCCCAGTGCGGACATGAAATACACCAGGCTGGCTTTGCTGCAAGCACCTCGCCCTGCTACTCAATAATAGGATCCTCTATTGGATCCACTAGTGGCATAGCTAGGACCACTCTGAGACGTCCTCGTCCCCTACCACGGGCTGGAGCCCTCCCTCAGCCTCTGCTTCGGCCTCTAGCAACATGGGGAGTAGCTCCTCCAGGGTCTGGAACATCTGTTGCACGCGTTCTCACCATCTGTGAGAGAATAAGAGAAAGATACTTAGTATCAAATCAATTGCACGATATGAGATGAAGAAATAGTAGTTTCCTAACACCCTATAGCCTCTCGAAGATAAGTACGGACGTCTCCGTATCGATCCGCATGACTCTATTAGGTCTGCTCATATCTTGTGAGACCTACATGAACCTAGTGCTCTGATACCATGTTGTCACGACCCAATTCCTCCTATAGGCCGTGATGGCGCCTAACGTTGCCGCAAGGCAAGCCTATGATGAATTTACCACGTGATTTCTTCTTTTAAATAATTTCCTAGTAATTAAATCCCATTTGTTCAAAAATTTGAGAAATAGAGAGTCAAATTATAAAAATGAAAGCGTCTGAATGCCAGCATAAATATGCAAATACCCAAAACCATAAAGTCTACTAGAGTATATGCCAAGATCTGGTGTCACATGTGTATGAGCACTAGTAGAATATACAAAACTCTAGCTACTGTCTAAAATAACATAGACAGAAAATAAGTATAAAAGAAAAGGCTCTAGGGATGCAGAACGACTCAAGATGCAACTCACCACTAGGCCTCCAGGTAATGGGGGTGTGCACCGGTATGTCCACCAGATGCACCTGCCTCAGATCCTGCACGGTTAGTACAGAAGTGTAGCGTGGGTACATAAATAACATGTATCCAGTAAGTATCAAGTCTAACCTCGAAGATGTAGTGACGAGGGGTCGACATCGACACTTACTTTAGACTATAAATAAAATGCTGAAATCATAAATAGGCATGGATTATGTAAGCAATTAATACCACACGGTAACAAGCGGTGATTAATGATTTCCTTCACTAACAATAATTTCGAATCAATTCCTATCATTTAAATAATAATAACCACTCAAGTCATAAATTAATATCAAGTAAAAGTTAGGCTCCGAGTATTTGTCACGCACGATTTATGCCGAGGTCGTACGACCCGATCCAGAAATATATTGTGCACTGCCGGGGGTCGAACGACACTGATGCATCTATTAACTTGCTGAGGTGAAAGGCCCGCTCCCATGAGAGTAGAGAAAATTTACCTCGCTCGCGGAAATATTTGCGACGCGAGTGAACATAGAATTATCAGAGTTATTATAAAACCCTTAAATTCTTTCCAAACATAAGAAACCCAAACTAGAGACTTTAAATATTAGAATCCTTAATCTCAGCTCATTTCAAAGCAGTTAATGTGCATAATCAACATAAGAGTGCAACAAAGCATGGTGTAAGCCTAAGACTACCCCGGACATCACATAAACTATAGCTATGTACGGACTCTCGTCACCTAGTACATACGTAGATCCCCACACATATAATTCACAACAAAGATACACCTAAGGGGAAGAGTTCCCTCTTACAAGGTTAGGCAAGATACTTACCTCGTCTCAAAGCTCGTTTTCCGATCTTAAGTTCGCTCTAAAGCCTCAACTCGGTGCCGAAGAATTCGAAACTAGTCAAATGTTGTATAAATAAATCAATATATGTTCCAAAGTTCATAATTTAACTATTAGAATAATTTTCCAATCCAAATTGGAAGATTCTAAAAATTCGCCCCCGGGCTCACATGCCCGAATTCCAGAAATATTCGAAGAATGTTGTTACCCATAACCTCACAAACTCAAATATGTAATTTTCACTCCATTCCATAACCATTTTCGTGGCTAAATCTCATTTTTATCAAAACCTAGGTTTTTCATCTAAACTCATGATTTCACAAATTTTATATGTTAAATCTACCCATAATCTATGTAGTTAACTCACATTGTGTAGAAATTACTTACCTCAAAGTGTTAGGTGAAAACCCCTCTCTAATAGCTCCAAAAATTGCCCAAGGAATGAAATAAATAAGCTCAAAATGCTTAAGTCCCGACTTAAATGAAGGTTCTGCCTGCTGCAATTTTCGCATCTACGGTCAGTGGGCCGCATTTGCGATACCGCTTATGCGAAACTTCACAGGACCGGCGCTGGCCGCATCTGCACACATATTTCTGTTTTTGCGGTCTCGCTTCTGCGGCTTCTCATCACAGAAGCGGGGTCGCTTCTACGCGCACCCCTTCGCTTATGCGGGCCATTGGCCAAGGCTCCAAGCCACTTTTGTGGCCAAAATGGCGCATCTGCGGGCTCGTACCTACGGCCAAACGCTCGCAAGTGCGGGCACACCAGAACTGGTGCACAAGCATCCCTTTTTTCAGTCTTAACTCAATTAGCGCATCGCCCAAATGGCATCCGGGCCCCCCGAGGTCCCGTCCAAACATACCAACAAGTCCGGAATCATAAAATGGAATCGTTTGAGCTCTCAAAATGTGAAAAATAACATCAAAACTAAGAATCACACCCCAAACCAAATTGATTCAACTTATGAACTTCAAGTTCTTCCAACTTACTCCTAACACGCCGAAACATACTTAAACTATTCAGAATGACACCAAAATTTGTGTGCAAGTATTAAATCACCATACAAAACTATTTCCGATCTCGGAATCCCAATTGGACCTCGATAACACCAAATCCTATTTCAAACCAAATTTAAAGAACGTTTAAACCTTCAAGGTGCAAACTATCAATATTAAGCGCCGAAACACCCTCGGGTCATCCAAAACTCGATCCGAATATACGCCCAAGTTCGAAATCACCATACAAATCTATTAAAACCGTCAAATCCCTATTCCGAGGTTGTTTACTCAAAATATTGACCAAAGTCAAACTTAGCCCTTTTGCTAACCTTAAGAAACCAAGTGTTCCTATTTCAACTCGAACCCTTCCAAATCCCAAACTAACCTTTCCCGCAAGTTATAAAATAGTAAAAGCACATACGTGGAATCTTATTTAGGGGGACGGGATTCTGGACAGCAAAATGACCAGTCGGGTTGTTACATGAAGTGACTGTGATGATCCAAAATGTCATCTTATATTTTAGAACTCGAATCTGTGCTCTTAAGCCTATCTCATTTTTACCCTCCTCGATTTGCATGCGCAGTATGGGCAGGTTTCCGGGAAGCTTTTATGTTGAAAACTAATGAAAATAAGAATTTTTGCCTTAAAAGTTGATTTTAGTTGACTTCGGTCAACATTTTTGGTAAACAGGCCCAGATCCGTGTTTTGACGGTTTTGGTGGGTCCTTATCAAATTATGGGACCTGGGCGTATGCCTGAAATCAAATTCGGAGGTCCCTAGCTCAAGTTATGAATTTTGATGAAAATTAAAAGTCTGAAAATTAATTGTGTTTTAAGAATTGATTGATGTTTGGCATTGTTAGTACCGGGTACGTATTTTGGTTCTGGAGCTCGGTACATGTTCATTATGATATTTAAGACATGTATGAGAAATTTGGTGAGAAACGGAGTTGATTTGACGTGATTCGAACCTTTGGTTGAGAAAATAGTAATTTTAAAGTGTTCTTGAGAATTTCATTCGATGTGGTGCTAAATTCGGAGTTCTGGATGTTATTTTGGCGATTTGATCATGCGAGCAGGTCCGTATGATATTTTTAGACTTGTGTGCATGTTTGGTTTGGAGCCCCGAGGGCTCGGGTGAGTTTCTGATAGGCTACGAGGTGATTTGCACTTAGAAAATCTGAGATTTTTGCTGCTGCAGTTGTTCTGGTGTGCCTTTCTTCGCGTTCGCATAGGTAGTGTCACGAACGCAAAAGGTAAAATGGGGGCAGGGGAAATTTCTTCTTCGCGAATACGAAGGACTGGTCGTGAACGCAAAGCGTTGGGGGTGGTACCCTTCGCGAACGCGATCTGTCTCTCGTGAACGCGATAGTTTAAGGGACCTGGGGAGGGGGTCATGTTCTTCTACACGAACGCGTCCACAGGGTCGTGAACGCGAAGGCTTGGGGGGAGCTGCCTTATGCGAACGCGAAGGCCGTAGGCCGCTGTGCATCGCGATCGCGACAAGCCTCTCGCGAATGCGATGAAGGCCTCTCCAGTGACTTAAAACACACTTAAGCCATTTCTTCAACAGTTTTCAAGAACCAAACGGGTAGAGGAAATTTTCAAGAGCCATTTTGTTCCCCAAAGTGTTGGTAAGTGATTCTAAACTATTTTCTTTCAATTACCCATTACATTTCTTGAATTATCAACCTAAAATCTAGAGTTTCATGGTAGAATTAGGGGTTAGGGTAGAAACTAGGGATTTCAAAAATTTGAGTATTTAGACCCCAATTTGAGGTCGGATTCCAAAACTAATTACATATTCGGGCTCGGGGGTGAATGGGTAAAAGAATTTTGGTCCGAACCTCGGGTTTTGACCAAGCAGGCCCCGGGGTCGATTTTTTGACTTTTTGGAGGAAAATTTGGGAAACTTAATTTATGCAATGTAATTGATTCCTTTAGAAATATTTGATATTATTGAGTCATTTTTGAATAGATACGAGTGGTTTAGAGGTGAATTCCAAAGGAAAAGCTGTGATTGAGAAGTAAGTGGCCTTTGGAGCGAGGTAAGTGTTGTATCTAACCCTGACTTGAGGGAATTAGGAACCTTAGATTATTTGCTAAGTGAAATTCATGTGAGCGGCATATATGTGAGGTGACGAGTACTTATGCACCGCCAATTTACCTGTTTTCCATGTTTCTCTGTTTTTTTTATATTGTCTCATTCCTATGCCAAATTGCTACGTGTTATACTAGTGTTGTTCAATTTATCGTTCTTATCATGTTTACGGATTTTCTGGTGATAATTGAGTTTTTATTTCAAAGTTGAGATTGATATTATGGAACCAAATGTTGAAGTAAGTTTTGTACTTGTTATTGTATCTTCATGTTGTTATTTATGCATTGCATTATGGTAAGGGAGAGTGTTAATGCACGAAGGGTGATGCCGTACCATATTGTGAGTGTTAATGCACGAAGGGTGATGTCGTACCATATGGGAGAGTGTTAATGCACGAAGGGTGATGTCGTGCCATATTGTGAGTGTTAATGCACGAAGGGTGATGCTGTGCCATATTGTGAGTGTTAATGCACGAAGGGTGATACTGTGCCATGATATAAGAGTTAATGCACGAAGGGCGATGCCGTGCCATTTCTATTAATTTTATGGTGAGATTGAGAGTAAAAGCACGAAGGGTGATGCCGTGCATTTATCCTTACTGTATTCACTATTCCTGTTAATTCATGGTATATTGATTGCTCCGGTGATCATTCTGTTATAGTTCTTTATCTTGTATTCCCCTCAGTATGTTCCACTCCCGACATTTCCTGTTTAGTTCTTCATTTCTGTTATTTGCATATACATTGTTAAATTGTACAGGTTGATTTGTAGGTGCCTTGCCTTAGCCTCGTCACTACTTCGTCAAGGTTAGGCTCGACACTTACCAGTACATGGGGTCGGTTGTACTGATACTGCACTCTGCACTTTCTGTGCAAATTTTGATACCGGCTCGGGTTGATCGAGATTTTGCTATTGGTCTGCTGTCCGGAGACTAAAGGTAGATCTGTCGGCGTTCACAGACCTTAAAGTCCCCGTCTTTTTTTCTGTTCTACTGTTTCTTTCATTCAAACAGCTGTATTTCTTTCTGACTATTACTTGTAGCAAATTCTAGAATGCTCGTGAATTGTGACTCCAGATCCGGGTGTTAGTAATTAATACAGTTTTATGATATTTCGCACTTATTATATTTTATCTTAGTTAATTATTGTTATTTACTGAATGAAAATAAGGAATTGGTTTAATGATTCTCTAACATTGGCTTGCCTGGCAAGTGAAATGTTAGGCGCCATCACGGTCCCGTTGGTGGAAAATTTCGGGTCGTGACAGTTGGTATTAGAGCACTAGGTTGCCTAGGTCTCACGATTCACGAGCAAGCTTAGTAGAGTCTGGAGGATCGGTACGGAGATGTATGTGCTTATCTTCCAGAGGCTATGAAGTTTAGGAACAAGTTTCACTTCTTTTCTTCTCTGTTGTGCGATTTTGCTTTCTCAATGCTGATTGAACTCTTCTACTCTTATTCTCTCGCAGATGGCGAGAACACGTACCGCTTCCTCAGCTGAGCAGCAACCAGAGCCTCCAGTGGCAGCTCCTACGCGGGGCAGAGGTCGAGGCCGAGGTCGTTCCAGAGACTGAGGCAGGGGCAGGGCGCAGCCTAGAGCACGAGCAACAGCCCCAGCAATGGAGCTCAGATAGAGCTTGACGAGGAGGTTCCAGCCCAGATTGTTCCTGCCGGACCAACTCAGGTTCCGGAGGGGTTCATTTCTACCCCAGTACTTCAGGACGCTTTGATCCGTTTGGTGGGCCTTATGGAGAGTGTGTCCCAGAATGGCACAATTCCCATGGCACCAGCAGTCTCTCAGGCTGGAGGAGGAGCCCAGACTCCCACCACTCCCGCTCCAGAGCAGATAGCTCCCCAGTATTAGGCTCCAGCAGCTCAGCCAGTCGGAGTAGTTCAGCCGGTTATTACGGCACAGGTCGGAGATGGGCCAGCTATGTCTTCTGAGGCTTTATGGAGATTGGACAGGTTTACCAAGATCTTTCCTATTCACTTCAGTGGTGCTCCTTCAGAGGACCCCCGTAAGTATCTTGACAGCTGTCACGTGGTTCTACGAAATATGGGTATAGTGGAGACCAATAGGGTCGATTTTTCTGCATTTCAGATGAGTGTTTCTGCCAAGAAATGGTGGAGAGATTACTTGTTGACCAGACCAGATGGGTCTCCTGCTCTTACTTGGGACCAGTTCTCTCAGCTCTTCATAGAGAAGTTTCTGCTTATCATATTGAGAGAGGAGCGTCGTCGTCAGTTTGAGCGTCTCCAGCAGGGCAGTATGACTGTTACTCAGTATGAGACCCGTTTTGTGGATTTGGCCCGTCATGCTATTCTTATGCTTCCCACCGAGAGAGAGATATGGTGAGGAGGTTTATTGATGGACTTGCTCAGCCTATCAGATTGCAGATGGCTAAGGAGACCGGGAGTGAGATTTCTTTTCAGGTGGCTGCTAATGTCGCCAGACCAGTCAAAATGGTTCTTACTCAGGGAGGTCAGGGGTCTGACAAGAGGCCTCGTTATTCCAGTGAGTTCAGCGGTGCCTCATCTAGAGGCATGAGTACTTTTGGTAGAGGCCATCCTCCCAGGCCATTTCATTCAGCGCTCCAGGCATCCCACGGTGCCTCAGGTGGTCGTGGCCCTCAGATACATTATTCCGACCAGCTAGCCTACAATGCACCACCAGCTCCTATTAGTGCACCTCCACTCCAGAGTTATCAGGGTAGTTTTTCAGGTCGACAGGGTCAGTTTCAGGGTCAACAGTCACAGAAACCGAGGTTATGTTATACTTGTGGTGATACGAGGCATATTGCTAGATTTTTCCCTTGGGCAACAGGCAGCTCACAACAACACAGTTCCCGTGCCATGGTTCCGGCACCAGTTGTTGCACCACCTGCTCAGCCAACCAGAGGCATGGGTCAGGCAGCCAGAAGTAAAGGCCAGACTGTTAGAGGTGGAGGTCAGGCCGTTAGAGGTAGAGACCAGCCAATTAGAGGCCGTCCCAGGGACGTAGTTCAGGGTGGTGGGGTCCAGCCCCGGTGTTATGCTTTCCCGGCCAAGCCTGAGGCTGAGTCATCTGACGCTGTTATCACAGGTACTGTTTCAGTTTGCAGTAGAGATGCTTCAGTCCTATTTGATCCGGGATCTACTTACTCTTATGTGTCATCCTATTTTGCTTCCTATTTGGTTATGCCCCGTGATTCTTTGAGTGATCCTGTGTATGTGTCTACACCAGTGGGAGATGCTATTATTGTAGATTGTGTTTATCATTCGTGTGTGATCACCATTAGGAGTCTTGAGACTCGTGTAGATATTCTACTTCTTGACATGGTTGATTTTGATGTCATACTGGATATGGATTGGCTGTCACCTTATCATGATATATTAGATTGTCACGCCAAGACGGTGACCTTAGCCTTGTAGGGGTTGCCTCGATTAGAGTGGAGAGGGAATCTTGGCCATTCTGCCAGCAGGGTTATCTCTTATGTGAAGTCTCGGCATGTGGTCGAGAAGGGGTGTCTAGCTTATTTGGCTTATGTCCGTGATTCTAGTGCGGAGGTTCCTTCCATAGATTCGGTGCCGGTTATTCGTGAGTTTCCAGAGGTGTTTCCTGCAGACCTACCGGGGATGCCACCCGACAGGGATATTGATTTCTGCATTGATTTGGCTTCGGGCACTCAGCCTATTTCCATTTCGCCATATCGCATGGCCCCGCCAGAGTTGAAAGAATTGAAGGAGCAGTTGCAAGATTTGCTTGATAAGGGCTTCATTAGACCTAGTGTCTCGCCCTAGGGTGCACCAGTGTTGTTTGTGAAGAAGAAAGATGGATCGATGAGGATGTGTATAGATTATCGGCAGTTGAACAAAGTCACCGTCAAGAACAAGTATCCATTGCTGAGGATTGATGATTTATTTGATCAGCTTCAGGGTGCCAAGGTGTTTTCAAATATTGATTTGAGATCTGGCTACCATCAGTTGAGGATTAGGGTATCCGATGTTCCTAAGACAGCTTTTCGGACTCAGTATGGGCATTATGAGTTTCTAGTGATGTCATTTGGGCTGACAAATGCCCCAGCAACATTCATGGATTTGATGAACCGGGTGTTCAAACCCTACTTGGATTTCTTTGTGGTTGTGTTTATTGATGATGTCTTGATCTACTCCCACAGTCGAGAGGAGCATGAGAAGCACCTTTGTATCGTTCTTCAGACTCTGAAAGACAGCCAGTTATATGCTAAGTTCTCAAAATGCGAGTTTTGGTTGAGTTCAGTTGCTTTCTTGGGTCATGTTGTATTAACAGAGGATATTCAGGTGGATCCTAAGAAGATTGAGGTAGTCCATAACTGGCCTAGACCCACATCATCAACATATATCCGTAGTTTCCTAGGTTTGGCGGGCTATTACCGTCAATTTGTGGAGGGGTTTTCATCCATAGCAGCCCCGTTGACCAGATTGACCCAGAAGGGTGCCCTGTTCAGGTGGTCAGACGAGTGTGAAGCGAGCTTTCAGAAGCTCAAGACTGCTTTGACCACGGCACCGGTATTGATGTTACCCACAGGTTCAGGATCTTATATAGTATATTGTGATGCATCTCGTATTGGTCTGGGTGCGGTATTGATGCAGGGTAGCAAGGTTATTGTATATGCTTCACGGCAGCTGAAGGTTCACGAGAAGAATTACCCTATTCATGATCTAGAGCTGGCAGCTATTGTTCACGCGCTGAAGATTTGGAGGCACTATCTTTACGGCGTGCCATGTGAGGTATTCACTGATCATCAGAGCTTGCAGTATTTGTTCAAGAAGAAGGAACTCAATTTGAGGCAGAAGAGGTGGTTGGAGCTATTGAAAGACTATGATATCACCATATTGTATCATCCCGGGAAGGCCAATGTGGTGGCCGATGCTTTGAGTAGAAAGTCAGTCAGTATGGGTAGCCTTGCATATATTCTAGTTGGTGAGAGACCGCTTGCATTGGATGTTCAGGCCTTGGCCAACCAGTTCGTGAGGTTAGATGTTTCTGAGCCCAGCCGTGTTCTAGCTTGTACAGTTACTCGGTCTTCTTTGTTTGAGCGCATCAGAGATCGGCAGGATGACGATCCTCATTTACTTGTCCTTAGAGACACAGTGCGGCACGGTGGTGCCAAGTAGGTTACTGTTGGAGATGATAGAGTTTTGAGGATGCAATGTCGTATTTGTGTGCCTACTGTGGATGGGCTTCGGGAGTTGATTCTTTTGGAGGCTCACAGTTCTTGGTATTCTATTCACCCGGGCGCTGCCAAGATGTACCAGTACCTGCGGCAGCATTATTGGTGGAGGAGGATGAAGAAAGATATAGTTTCTTACGTAGCTCGGTGCCTAAATTGTCAGCAGGTAAAATATGAGCATCAGAGACCCGGTGGTTTGCTTCAGCAGATGGAGATTCCTGAGTGGAAGTGGGAGCGTATCACTATGGACTTTGTTGTTGGACTCCCACGAACTCAGAGGAAGTTCAATGCCATATGGGTTATTATGGATAGGATGACTAAGTCAGTGCACTTCATTCCTGTGGCAGTTACCTATTCCCCGGTGCGGTTAGCAGAGATTTATATTCGTGAGATTGTCCATCTTTACGGTGTGCCCGTGTCTCTCATTTTTGATCGAGGTACACAGTTCACCTCATCCTTTTGGAGGGTAGTACAACGTGAGTTAGGTAAGTGGGTTGAGTTGAGCACATCATTCCATCATCAGACAGACGGGCAGTCTGAGCGTACTATTCAAATCTTGGAGGATATGCTCTGCGCTTGTGTTATAGACTTCGGAGGATTGTGGGATCAGTTCTTGCCCCTTGCAAAGTTTGTCTAGAACAACAACTACCAATCGAGCATTCAGATGGCTCCCTATAAGGTATTATATGGTAGGCGGTGTCGGTCGCCAGTTGGGTGGTTCGAGCCGGGAGAGGCTCGATTGTTGGGCTCAGACTTAGTACATGATGCCTTGGATAAGGTCAAGATTATTTAGGATCGACTTCGCACAGCTCAGTCCAGGCAGAAGAGTTATGCCGACCGTAGAGTTCGTGATGTTGCATTCATGGCCGGAGAGAGAGTGTTACTTCAGGTATCACCCATGAAGGGTGTAATGAGGTTCGGAAAGATGGTCAAGTTTAGCCCTATGTATATCGGACCTTTTGAGATTCTGGATAGAGTGGGAAATGTGGCTTACAGGCTTGCGTTACCACCTAGTTTAGTAGTTGCTCATCCGGTATTCCATGTGTCCATGCTTTGAAAGTATCACGGCGATCCGTCCCATGTGTTAGATTTCAGCTCTGTCCAGTTGGACAAGGAATTGACTTACGAGGAGGAGCCAGTGGCAATTCTAGCCCGACAAGTTCGCCAGTTGAGATCAAAGAGTTACCCGTCAGTTCGAGTGTAATGGAGAGGTTAGCCTATTGAGGCAGCTACTTGGGAGTCCGAGTCTGATATACGGAGTAGATATCCCCACCTTTTCACCAGCCCAGATACTTTTCTATGTCCGTTCGAGGACGAACGGTTATTTTAGAGCTGGAGATTATGATGATCCAAAAGGTCATATTATGTTTTAGAACTCGAATCTGCGCTCTTAAGCCTTAAAAATCTCATTTTACCCTCCTCGGTTTGCGTGCGCAGTCCGAGCAGGTTTTTGGAAAGCTTTTATGTTGAAAACTAATAAAAATAAGAATTTTTGCCTTAAAAGTTGATTTTAGTTGACTTCGATCAACATTTTTGGTAAACGGGCCCGAATCCATGTTTTGACGGTCTCGGTGGGTCCGTATCGAATTATGAGACCTGGGCGTATGCCCGAAATCGAATTCGGAGGTCCCTAGCTCAAGTTATGAATTTTGATGAAAATTAAAAGTCTGAAAATTAATTGTGTTTTAAGAATTGATTGATGTTTGGCATTGGTAGTACCGGGTCCGTATTTTGGTTCCAGAGCCCGGTACAGGTTCATTATGATATTTAAGACATGTCTGACAATTTTGGTGAGAAACGGGTGACTTAAAACAGACTCCAAACACGGGTTTAAGCCATTTCTTCAACAGTTTTCAAGAACCAAACGAGTAGAGGCGATTTTCAAGAGTCTCTTTCTTCCCCCAAAGTGTTGGTAAGTGATTCTAAACCATTATTTTTTCAATTACCCATTACATTTCTTGAATTATCAACCTAAAATCTAGAGTTTCATGGTAGAATTAGGGGTTAGGGTAGAAACTAGGGATTTCAAAAATTTGAGGATTTAGACCCCAATTTGAGGTCGGATTCCAAAATTAATTACATATTCGGGCTCGGGGGTGAATGGGTAAAAGGATTTTGGTCCGAACCTCGGGTTTTGACCAAGCGGACCCGGGGTCGATTTTTTAACTTTTTGGAGGAAAATTTGGAAAATTTAATTTATGCAATATAATTGATTCCTTTAGCAATATTTGATATTATTGAGTCATTTTTGAATAGATACGAGTGGTTTGGAGGTGAATTCCAAAGGAAAAGCTGTGATTGAGAATTAAGTGGCCTTCGGAGCGAGGTAAATATTGTGTCTAACCCTGACTTGAGGGAATTAGGAACCTTAGATTAATTGCTAAGTGAAATTCATGTGAGCGGTGTATATGTGAGGTGACGAGTACTTATGTGCCGCCAATTTACCTGTTTCCATGGTTCTCTATTTTTCTTATATTGTCTCATTCTTATGCCAAATTGCTACGTGTTATACTAGTGTTGTTCAATTTATCGTTCTTATCATGTTTACGGATTTTCTGGTGATAATTGAGTTTTTATTTCAAAGTTGAGATTGATATTATGGAACCAAATATTGAAGTAAGGTTTGTACTTGTTATTCTATCTCCCTGTTGTTATTTATGCATTGCATTATGGTAAGGAAGAGTGTTAATGCACGAAGGGTGATGCCGTGCCATATTGTGAGTGTTAATGCACGAAGGGTGATGCTGTGCCATATTGTAAGTGTTAATGCACTAAGGGTGATGTCGTGCCATATTGTGAGTGTTAATGCACGAAGGGTGATGCCGTGCCATATTGTGAGTGTTAATACACGAAGGGTGATGTCGTTCCATGATATGAGAGTTAATGCACGGAGGGTGATGCCGTGCTGTTTCTATTAATTTTATGGCGAGATTGAGAGTAAAAGCACGCAGGGTGATGCCGTGCATTTTTCCTTACTGTATTCACTATTCCTGTTGATTCATGGTATATTGACTGCTCCGGTGATCATTCTGTTGTAGTTCTTTATCTTGTATTCCCCTCAGTATGTTCCTCTCCCGACATTTCCTTTTTAGTTCTTCATTTCTGTTATTTGCATATACACTGTTAAATTATACAGGTTGATTTGTAGGTGCCTTGCCTTAGCCTCGTTACTACTTCGTCAAGGTTAGGCTCGACACTTACCAGTACATGGGGTCAGTTGTACTGATACTGCACTCTGCACTTTCTGTGCAGATTTTTATACCGGCTCAGGTTGATCGAGATTTTGCTATTGGTCCACTGTCCGGAGACTTAAGGTAGATCTGTCGGCGTTCACAGACCTTGAAGTCCCCGTCTATCTTTTCTGTTCTACTGTTTATTTTATTCAGATAGTTGTATTTCTTTCTGACTATTACTTGTAGCAAATTCTAGAATGCTCGTGAATTATGACTCCAGATTCGGGTGGTAGTAATTAATACAATTTTATGATATTGTGCACTTAATATATTTCATCTTAGTTAATTATTGTTATTTACTGAATGGAAATAAGGAATTGGTTTAATGATTCTCTAACGTTGGCTTGCCTGGCAAGTGAAATGTTAGGCGCCATCACGGTCCCGTCGGTGGAAAATTTCGGGTCGTGACAGTGAGTCTAGGTCAACTATACAAAAATGCACAAGTGATCCTAAGTCAACTAAACAGATGAGTAGGAAGGTCATATTCCATATACAACAAGATCTACAACTAGAGTAAATGTAGATTTCTCCTATGGAGTATGGCAAAAAACAGTCGAGTGTGCTATTAATTATCTTTAACTTGGCTTTGACATTGATGCCAAAGGAAGCCAAGTTAAAGATAGCTATCAAAATGACCCATGTAACTGGGCAGAACTGCTGCTGCTGAATAATAATTTCGACAGAAGAAAGTGAGCGAATTCCTGCTTCTTTCATCCAGGAAACTTTGGAGCAGGCATGTTTAAGTGATGACTTGGGGCTGAGTGAGTTGCTACATCCTGTAAACTTCTGCTCCTGTGAATTGATAGGGAATTACGGGATAGCTAGGTTTTGGCCCCTAGGTGTGTCTTGCTGAGTGTCTGCGGGGGAAGCAGGTTGGTGCTGGTGACTGAAAGTACCCATTTGAGCAGGAAATGTCTGTTGATGAGTTGAAGAATAAGGTGTTGGATGTTGATGGTTAGGTGCTGAGGTCTTGGTTGTAGAAATCTGTGTAGGTTGGTTGAAAAACCTGAGGGTTCTCTGAAGGATCCTGCCAGAAGAGTTTGTCTGTTGTGACAAATTTGCAGAATCCTTGTGACAGATCCAAGGTGATTGGTACATTTGCAAGAGATTGAGCATCTGAGATGCTAATACCACCCTTTTCAAGTGCATCAATAAATTGAATATGTCTCTTGTACCTGCAAAATGCAACAAACAGGTTAGAAATAAAGGTGCTTGGGTTGGTTAGTGTTCATCATTAATGAATTGCATGCATTGACATCAGTGAGCTGCAAGTCTTGTGAGTTGCTATTCTTTGAACACTGAGTGATATATGTGCCCAGGTTCTTGTGGTTTCTGGGGGTATATTTGTTCTGGAGGTACCAGCTGTTAGGATGGATTACAGGAAGCTGGTGTTGGTGATTATGCTTAACCTTGTAGATGCTACTAGCTTTAGTCAATTGATACACCCTCAATAGGATGAGCACTATAAGTACTAATACCACACATTGAAGGTATGTCAATTGTTTTAAATTGTAGGTACCTACAAAAGAGAAACCATGGTTAGAGAAGAAATGGACATTCTTGTCATATGGGTGGATATCCATGTTCTTGTTGTGAGCACCTAATTTTTTATTATATTTGAATTTTTATCACCTTCTACTATGTAAATAGTTTTAAAAATTTAATATATATTTTTTTAGCTTTGTTAGACGTTTTTTTTATATAGGGTAAAAATTAAAAATAATTTAAAAAGGTCAATTATTACTATTAGTATTATTTTTTTTAATCTTTATTTTAAAATAAAATAAATTAAAAACCAAAAAAATTAAATATTTTTTTAAATTTTCGGATGGGAATAAAATAATAGAAAAATTAAAAGTATGGAATTAAAAAGTAAAAGTAAAAGTAGGTGGAAATTATTTAATAAAAAAGTAAAAGAAAGTGGAAAATTAAAAAAATAAAAGTAAAAGAATGTGAAAATTTTAAAAATGAAAAGTAAAAGAAATTTGGAATTAAAAAATAAAAGTAAATGTAAGTGAAATTTTTTTTAAAAAAAGTAAAAGAAAGTGAAAATTAAAAAAAAAAGAAAGTAAAATAAGTGAAAATTAAGAAAAAGAAAAGTAAAAAAAGTGGAAATTAAAAAAAGAAAAGTAAAAAAAGTGGAAAATAAAAAAAAGTAAAGTAAAAAAAGCGAAAAAAAAAGTAAAAGAAAGCGGGGAATGTTTTTTTTTTAAATAATAAAATAATTTAAAAAAAAACATCTGAAGAATTCTGAATTTTTTTCCTATAAATAGAAGTGAAAAATGAGAGAATAGGGGAGGAGAAAAGAGAGAGAAAACAAAGAGGAAGGAATTGAGAGAATGTTTTTTTCTTCTTCTACGCTAAGAGAATTTCTACTCGTGTCATTCTTTCTTCCTCTTTTTTTCGAAAAATCCAGCAAAAAAGGAACAACAAAACCAACTGCGAAATAGCTCGAAAAGTACTTCAAAATCAGTTCTGAAACCATCGTTAAAGTGAGGTGATGTTCGAGTTCGCCGGTTCAAGGTTCCGGCGATATCGCCTTTAGAAGCCTCCGATCTTGGTTCAGATCTCTAGCAGAAGTATTAAGTCGAATCTCTTCATTGTACTTGGATTTGAGAGCTCCCATTTTAAATAAAATTGCTGTTGATTGAGGTCCGTTCTTGCCTCTTTCGATTTATATTTTTTGGTCGATCTTTTCATTATGTTTGTTCATGAATCTCTGTTTATGTGTTTGCTTGTGGTATTTGTTGAAGAATTTTCATTGGTTCATATCCTGATTTGCCATGAGTAGTTTTGATTGTTTTGCTGATTAAACTTTAGAGTTTATATTTGGTTAATTATTTAATAAATTAGGCCATGTGATTTGTTTTTAAATGTGTCTTGGGGCGTGAAGATTTGGCAATTAGTTGGGATTGGTTGACATATGATAGTTTAGTTTTGGACTATAATTAAAGAGAAGAATTTGGGCCTCAAAAAGCTCAACTTCATCCGACCCAGTATAATAATTCTAGCCATTTTCCTTAAATAATTGAATAAGCTAGCCCGCCTTTTCATAACTAATTTAATACATTTTAATCAACAATTTCATAATTCTTGGACTTTCCCAATAATCTAAAATCTTAGGAAAATACTCAACTCATGAAACATTCATAGAATACTTAGGCGGGTTTTTAATTTACTATTGTGATTGTGTACACGTTCGCGTGACATAATTATGATTTCCAAAATAAATCAAGGTACGCGTTCACACGACTTTGGCCAAATGATCCTTAAGTATAATAAAGCGTGATTAATCGCGTACACATATGCGTGACATGATTTTAGCGCCTCAAATAAAATGGATTCATGCACACATGATCCGTTTCAAAGATAAATCCATAACGCCATAATTTAAAAGCGGTAAAAGAGAAAACGCACATAGGTTCTTAAACACGTAATTAACAATTAAGCCAGATATGATTGAAGCGACCGTGCTAAAACCACGAAATCCGGAAATGCCTAACACATTCTCCCGAGTTAACAGAATTCCTTACCCGGTCTTATATGTTTGCAGACCATAAATAAGAGTCAATTTCCTCAATTTGGGATTTTAAAATAAATCGGTGACTTGGGACACTATAATAAATATTCCAAGAGGCGACTCTAATCAAATAAATAATCCCATTTCGAATAATATTACTTAAATTAGAAAAACTCCCTATTCCTCGGGAGAAAGGAGGTGTGACAGCTCTGGCGACTCTGCCGAGGACAAGAACCCAGAATCTCTGGTTCAGGGTTCAGAATTCGAGCTTGTAATGTGATATATACTAGGCTTTCTTGATTGCTGATATTACTGTGTTTGTGGGCATAATGTGCTAATTGCTGCTCATTTACCGCTTTGATATTATTTGAACTGTATAAACTGCCTTCTTACACCTCCCTTCTGAGTCTTCTGAATTTATGGCGCACATGTGTGCGTGGCCCACTTTTCTGTTAGAGGTCATACCAAATAGCACGAGGCTGGATTAGTAACTAGGCTGGGTAGACTTTCGTGCTCCCGGTACGTTGCCCCCACCTCGGCTCGAGCTGTCCGCTTGGGTAAGCCAGGTCTAAGACACACCCCGAGGATTTAAACCTAGAATAACATAGCCTCATGCCGGATCCCTAGTAGGAATGTTTATTTGCATCACGTGCATTTGACTTTGGGGACTTAACACAGGGGTTGGGTCCGTCTAGGATAGGTGTACCCAAAATAAAAGACCATCCTAATACATCCTACGTGCTACTTGTCCATTTTGTTTGATCTGGTTTGCATATTGACCTGCTTCTAGAATAAGAACAGAAAATTGAGAAAAGCAGGAGTGAGAGGTAGGAGAGAGAAAAATCATCCGGTTTCCAAAAATTACGGTATTTGAAAAACCCCGAAACTCTGCCCAAATTTTGAAAAACAAAAGAGAAAGCATTTCAAATTGAGCCAAAATTTTCAAGTGTTATATTTTCCCTATTCTGTCAAAATGGACAGAACTATGCGGGTCTGATTCTCACCGGATGTGAGATACGTAGGCAAACTTCAACGGTTCCGGCCCCAATTTTCAAAAAACAAAAATTCAAAAATATTTTCCCTTTCCTTGATTCCCTCTTTAGAATTCTTTTCTTAGAAAATCTATAAAAAAAAAATTAAATCCAAAAATATTTTCCTTCTTTTCCGAAGTCTTTCATTTTAAAAAAAAGTTTCAAATCAAAATCCAAAATATTTTCTTCCTTCTTTAGAATTCCTTCTTTTTTAAAAAAAAAAAATCAAAATTCCATAAAAATAAAAAAAACTCAAAAACAAATTATTTAAAACTCTTTATATAAAATAAAGAAAAAAAAAGAAAAATGGGTCAGTCTATTCCTGATCTTCCTGAACTACGTAATGATCTGATTCATGCGACATCATAATACGTAGGCAATCCCCATCGGATTCGATCATAGCCATAAAAAATTTGAGTGAAAAAGAAAGAAAAGAGTGACAAAAAAAATAATAACAGAGAAAAAGAAAGAGCAAAAAATAACAAAAAGAGAAAGAAAAAGAAATCAAGATATGAAAAAAAAAAATTAAAAAAAAAAGAAAAAGAAAAAAAAAAGAGTCTCCCCAGAAGGAATCAGTTCACCCATGTTGGTGAATCATACTCGAGCTTGTTCCAAAAGCTAGTCAGGATAGGTCTACTGCAGCCAGTAGCCCCGAACCGGCCAAACTCTGAGTCCTCCTTGCACCGGGCTAATGCTAGATGTGAATACCATTCTGGAGCAGTGGGACATGATACAGAAGACTGTTGGACTCTTAAGAGAGCAGTGGAAGACCTCATCGAGGTCAAGGCAATAGTGCTTAGGGATGAAGAGGCCCCTAATATGATGAACAATCCTCTGCCTACTCACACCAATTGGCCAGTAGTCAGAATGATCCTCGAAGATGGGGAATTTGATCCGGCACTAAAGGCCATTGCAGCCATTGCCGAGACAGAAGAAAAGCCACAAAAAAACGATCGCCAAGCCTGAAAGTCTCCCATCAGACCGGAGTCTCGGTAGCTAGTTTTGTTATCCTTTCTGTGTTCGAATTATCTTAGGGTGTGATCCGGATGTTTTACTTTATTGTCTTACTTTCCAATGTAAACCCTTCTATCTTTAAAATTCAAAAGAAAAAAATCAAAAAAATAAAATAAAAAATCAAATGAAATTAATATTTTGTTGTCCAGGTATGTCTCTTTTCTTAATCTTGTCACTTTTATTATTCTCTTTTCAGTTCTGTTAATGCAAATTTTAATGACATGACATGCTTGCGGACTTCATGCCCAGATCCTAAAATGCTGTCAGACTTTGAAATAATGATTCAAGAGTCAGAATGCAATGAAGATAGGCTTAAGGAAATAAAACAAAGAATCGGAACAACTAAGGGAAATTGGCTTCAGAATGGACAGGTCCATATATTGTAACAAGAGTACTGCCAAAAGTGAGCGTTGTACCTAGGAAACATAGAAGAAAATATCCCTGAAACAACTGTCAATACAAGTGCAGTCAAAAGGTAATATGATTGATCCTCTATATAACATTAATGTTCTCCGGTTGGGATGAAGAATGCTTTCTTTCTCACTATCTAAATATTTAACCCTTTGCAAATCTTTTGAGCTGGATCTTTTTTTTATTACCCTCTTTGGAACCTGGAAGTTATTAAAAAAAATTGAATGAAAAATAAAAAAGACAAAAATAAAATGAAATGAAAAAAAATAAGAGGAAAAAGGAAAGGAAAAATAAAGAGAAAAGAAAACAAAACAGAAGAAAAAGCAAAAGAAAAATATAGAAAACAAAGTTCATTGAGCTACATTCGACTTGATTCTGAAAGGATACGTAGGCAACCTCTCTCTAGGGTTCAGTCACACCAAAATAAAAATTCACATTCCCAAAAAAAAAAAAAAAAATGGAAACTGGGGCCGATGTTACAATTGGTTCAGCGATGGTTTCGCCTGAAAAGTTCCAAAGTTGTAATTCAATCCAAATCCTTTTTACTCAAATCCTTTTCAAGTCCTTCCGATCAATCAACGAGAATGTTCATGAATTGGAGGATACAGTTACTTGGATCTGACACAACCAAATGAGAGAAATAAAATAAGAGAGTCTTATTGGTGAAAACCCTCACGGGTACCGTAGGGCGATAGCGAGCAGAGAAAATAAAAATGAGAGAGTATTGTTAGTGAAAACATGCAAAAGGCACTATAAGGCGATAGTGGGAAGAGAAATGAGGGAGGTCAGTTGGTAAAAACCCGCAAAAAGCACTACTGATCGAAAAAAGGATCTTCACATCCATTGGCATCGACACAGTCCTGGGCAAGGTTTCTCGGTTTCGAGGGAAAAGTTATGATGAATTGCTAAGAGTCGGACGGTTTACACAGATCAGGCATCCATTCCAAAAGGCATGTCATGTTCATTAAAGTCCGCATGTACTCCTAGATAAGTTCTTCTTTAATTTCTGTTCCCTGAAAATGACGCCTCTTGTTTAAACTCATTCTCCATTCCATTGTTGTTTTTCTTTGAATCCCTTTTAGTATAACTTCGTGTCAAAATAAAGGCAAATAAAGGATGGTAAGACCGATTATAGGGCTCTCGTTTGAAGCGAACAGATACTTTGAAAAGGCACCCATCCTCGGAAAGGGCATCAAGGCACAAACTGACCACCACTTTGAACACTCATAATTTTTCTTTGTTTACAGTAGGAACAAAGCAGTACAGAATGGCGATTCCTAAAGGACGAATGTCACCAAAGGTAAGTTTCCTCAAAATCTCCAGTTTCCTTTATTTTTATCATGCATCACTACTGCTCATACCTCTCATTTTCGTAGCTTAACCCAAGTAGAACCTTTTCGCCTAGGGGTATCCAGCTCGTAGTTATGGGTAGAAGTACTCTTCGCTCAGGTTGTTTTACATAGATTAACCCAGGTAGAACCTTTTCACCTAGGGGATCCAGCTCATAGTTCTGGGTAGAAGTACTCTTCGCCCAGGCTGTTTTTTATAGCTCAACCTAGGTAGAACCTTTTCTCCTAGGGGGATCCAGCTCATAGTTCCGGGTAGAATTACTCTTTGCTCAGGTTATTTTTCGTAGCTTAACCCAGGTAGAACCTTTTCGCCTAGGGGGATCCAACTCATAGTTCCGGGTAGAAGTACTCTTCGCTCAGGTTGTTTTATATAGCTTAACCCAGGTAGAACCTTTTCGCCTAGGGGGATCCAGCTCATAGTTCCGGCTAGAAGTACTCTTCGCTCAGGTTGTTTTACCTAGCTTAACCCAGGTAGAAACTTTTCGCCTAGGGGGATCAAACTCATATTCCTGGTAGAAGTACTCTTCGCCCAGGCTCGCTTTTCGCAGTTTAACCCAGGTAGAATCTTTTCGCCTAGGGGATTCATTTTCATTTCAGTAATATAAGGCACCAACCCCTGGTTACATTTCTTTTCCATAATACATGGTGACATCCCCTTGTTACATTTCCTTTCAGTAATACAGGATGCTATCCCATGACTACATTATTTTCAGTAATAGAGGGTACCAACCTCTGATTACATTCGTTTTCCGTAATACAGGGTATCAACCCCTGGTTACATTTCCTTACCAGTATCAGGGTACACCAATCCCTAGTCGCTTTTCCAATATAGGGTCTCCACTCCCTAGTTTCTTTTATTTTATACATAGGTTCTCCATTCCCTAGTCTCTATTTTTTTCGGGGTACACCATTCCCGAACTTTTATTGCTTTCAATAAATAAGTAGTTTAGAATTTTGTTACAATAACTCACGAAATTTTCCTAGTGCAAACTAGGGCAGAAACATTTCGTTCGTTTGTTTGTTTTGGTGTCTGAGTAGGTTTTACCTCGAGGCACATGGTTCGAGATGGCCAAAAGAAGAAGTCTCCATTCAGAATAAAAGAAAAGAAAAATAGGTGAATCCAAAATGCAAAAGTAGTTGAAAAGATGTGGAATGCTCAAGACATGACTGAAGCCTCGAGCATTGGAGTCCCGTTTTGATTAGAAGAAGCTATAGAACAATGAACTAGAACCTACAACTAGCGAGCATCAATGTTTAGATCAGAGTCTGCATCAAGAACCAGTCAAGACTCAAGATCAAGCTTCAGAAGACTCATAGATAGAAATCTTGTAACTCATAGCTGATAGGCTTGTTTAATTTCTTTATATAATAGCAGGACCGCGGACCAGAGCCTCAACGGAACCTCACTCGACTCCTCAACTCATTATTCCACAATTCTCCTTGATTTACACGTGACATGATTCTCCTATAACCCGGGATATGTAGGCTCTCCAAAACCAGGACTCGGTTGTACCCTATCTTTTATTTCTTTTTCTGTTGAATAACGGTTTGGTCAAACATTAATCACATGGTTCACCTAGTCTTTGCCTGAAAACTCTTCATGTTTCCAAGCAAAGAGGGACGACAACTGTGAGCACCTAATTTTTGACTATATTTGAATTTTTATTACCTTCTACTATGTAAATATTTTTAGAAATTTAATATATATTTTTTAGCTTTGTTAGACTTTTTTTTATATAGGCTAAAAATTTAAAATAATTTTAAATGGTCAATTATTACTATTAGTATTATTGTTTTTATCTTTATTTTAAAATAAAATAAATTAAAAAACCAAAATAAATAGATATTATTTTTTAAATTTTTGGATTGGAATAAAATAATAGGAAAATTAAAATTATGGAAATAAAAAGTAAAAGTAAAAGTAGGTGAAATTTTTTTAATAAAAAAGTAAAATAAAGTGGAAAATTAAAAAAATAAAAGTAAAAGAATGTGGAAATTTAAAAAATAAAAAGTAAAAGAAAGTTGGAATTAAAAAATAAAAGTAAAGGTAGGTGAATTTTTTTTTTAAAAAGTAAATGAAAGTGGAAATTAAAAAAAAAGAAAGTAAAATAAGTGGAAATTAAAAAAAAGAAAAGTAAAATAACTGGAGATTAAAAAAAGAAAAGTAAAATAAGTGAAAAAAAAAAAAAGAAAAGTAAAAAAAGTGGAAAATAAAAAAAATAAAAGTAATAGAAAGTGGGGAATTTCTATAAATAGAAGTGAAAATGAGAGAAAAGGGGAGGATAAAAGAGAGAGAAAAAAGAGAGAGGAGGGAATTGAGAGAAATTATTTTTCTTCTTCTACGCTAAGAGAATTTCTACTCGTGTCATTCTTTCTTCCTCTTTTTTTCAAAAAATCCAGTAAAAAAGGAGCATCAATGCCAGCTGCGAAATATCTCGAAAAGAACTTTAAAATCAGTTTCGAAACCATCGTTAAAGTGAGGTGATGTTCGAGTTCGCCGATTCGAGGTTCCGGCGATATCGCCTTTAGAAGCCTCCGATCTTGGTTCAGATCTCTAGCAGAAGTATTAAGTCGAATCTCTTCATTGTACTTGGATTTGAGAGCTCCCATTTTAAATAAAAATTGCGGCTGATTGAGATCCGTTCTTGCCTTTTTCGATTTATATTTTTGGTCGATCTTTTCATTATGCTTGTTCATGAATCTCTGTTTATGTGTTTTCTTGTGGTATTTGTTGAAGAATTTTCATTGGTTCATATCCTGATTTGCCATGAGTAGTTTTGATTTTTTTGCTGATTAAACTTTAGAGTTTATATTTGGTTAATTAGTTAATAAATTAGGCCATGTGATTTGTTTGTAAATGTGTCTTGGGGCGTAAAGATTTGGCAATTAGTTGGGATTGGTTGACATATGATAGTTTAGTTTTGGACTATAATGAAAGAGAAGAATTTGGGCCTCAAAAAGCTCAACTTCATCCGACCCAGTATAATAATTCTAGCCATTTTCCTTAAATAATTGAATAAGCTAGCCCGCCTTTCCATAACTAATTTAATACATTTTAATCAACAATTTCATAATTCTTGGACTTTCCCAATAATCTAAAATCTTAGGAAAATACTCAACTCATGAAACATTCATAGAATACTTAGGCGGGTTTTTAATTTACTATTGTGATTGTGTACACGTTCGCGTGACATAATTATGATTTCCAAAATAAATCAAGGTACGCGTTCACACGACTTTGGCCAAATAGTCCTTAAGTATAATAAAGCGTGATTAATCGCGTACACATATGCGTGACATGATTTTAGCGCCTCAAATAAAATGGATTCACGCACACGTGATCCGTTTTAAAGATAAATCCATAACGCCATAATTTAAAAGCGGTAAAAGAGAAAACGCACATAGGTTCTTAAACACGTAATTAACAATTAATCTAGGTATGATTGAAGTGACCGTGCTAAAACCACAGAACCCGGGAATGCCTAACACATTCTCCCGAGTTAACAGAATTCCTTAACCGATCTTCTGTGTTCGCAGACCATAAATAAGAGTCAATTTCCTCGATTTGGGATTTTAAAATAAATCGGTGACTTAGGACACCATAACAAATATTCCAAGTGGCGACTCTAATCAAATAAATAATCTCATTTCGAATAATGTTACTTAAATTAGAAAAACTCCCTATCCCTCGGGAATAAAGAGGTATGACACTTGTGTTTAGTGGTCCCTAAAGAGGTGTTGGTATGGTGGTGGTGTTTTGGATTTTGGAAGGATTGAAGGTGATTTGGATTACTGGATGGTAGAATCTTTGTGGTGATGTTTTGGTATATAACTGGATTCCTAGTTCTTTGGTGCGGGTCTGAGTTACAGATATGGGTGATGAGGTTGTTTGTGTTGTTGTTGTTTATGTTTCTTCTGATAGAGGGTAGGGGGTGTATGTGTGTGTGTCCTTAGGAGCTGATGCTTTTGTTTTTGTTGGGAGTGTTTTGTAATCCAAGTGTGCCGATAAAACTTTTTGAAGACTAGCTTTAGCACAAGAAAGCTAAGCATGCATTGACCCAATATTTGACATATGACGGAAATTTAGGAACTTCATTTTTCGTTAACTTTTATTTTACAAATCAAAAATAGATTTTGAATATTATTATATTATTTTTAAAAATATTATTCTTATTAATATACGTACACGCGTAACACGCGTATCCTAAAACTAGTTATCAAAAATTAGGTAACTAACAATTTGTGGGTATTAACAAAGAAGGCTTAATAAAGTTAGTGTCTTAAAATGAAGATTTAATATGAGTCCTTAAAGTTTTTTTAAATAAAATTTATACAAATATACACACACGCACGAAAAAGAGTAGCTTCGCCTTTTTTTATCGTACTAGTCATTTATAGCATATATAGTATTCTTACAAGGCATAAAGTCTTTAACTTCACATAGTAATATTATCTATCTATCTATCTATCTATCTATCTATCTATATATATATCTATATTATTATAAAAGTATGAATACAATGCCGGTTTACAAAAATAACCTTATAATATTAAGCATAATAACTCATAATAAAAGGACATATCTGGAATTCTAGATATTAGCCTTATAATCCTATTAGTTTTAGGACATAATACTACACATTAGGAATCTTACATGATTATCTTTAGGAATCCTATTAGTATAATTACTTTTAGGCTGTCTAATTCATATAAAATTGAACAAGTAAATATCTTTAGTCATGTAATCCTATTACTTTTAGGATATACTTCTTAAAAATTTCTATTGCCAATTTAATTTGAAAACGTATTATAATGTCTTATTACTAATTTAATTTGAGAATGTATTATATTGTCCAAATCCATTTAGAAAAATGAGAGTCTATATCTATATCTATATTATTATAAAAGCATGAATATAATTTCGGTTTACAAAAAAACCTTATAATATTAAGCATAATAACTCATAATAAAAGGACATAACCGAAATTCTAGACATTTATAAGGATATAATACTACATGTTAGGAATCCTACATAATTACTAATCTCGTCCAAGCCACACCTCTATTTGGGGTTGTGAAACGGTCGGAGCAATAATAGTACCCATAAAGGAGTCGGGGTCAATTTTCCACAGGGAGCTATGAATGGGTCTTAGGAGTATATATTCGAGTGAATGGGCTTGAATTATCTCGGATTACACTTCCGCAAAAGTTGGTTTGTTTTTAAATATAGTTTTAACTAAGAATGATAACTAAGAATTTAAACTAGCAAATTATAGTTGTTTGTTTTTCAAATGGTAAAAAGGCCTAGGGCTATGTCCTTCACCTAAGTGTTCGCTTAATGGGTTGTAAGCCTTAAAGCTTGTTTTCTTGGTCGAGGTGTATTATAGCTATAAACACTCAAGTACCCACTCAATACCTCTCGGTCAGAGAGTGATTTTTTCCAATTTGGCTTTCTCAAGTCCAAATGGGTATTGAACAAAGCAGTTGATAATAAGCTCAAGTCGGGTGTACTATCTCTAGGTTCAACCCTTTAATTGGGTTTATCAATCTCTCGATTGACCCAATTTCTTGCTAGCCAAGTTTTCCTAGACTAAGTCTCTCTTTCTCAAGTAGAGACCAAGTCAATTAGGCATGAGATAATGTTTGCAACCATTAAATCTTCAAATAAAAGCAAGAACTAGGCTAGATAATCAACACCCAACCATAAACAAGCAATAAATCAAACACCCATTAAGTTCACACCCTAGGGTTGGGTTACAACCCTAGTGAAATCTAGCTACTCATACTTAAATTAGGAGATGAAGAAGAAGAAGTGATAATCAAACCCACATTAAAGATTGAAATGATAAAACTATTATTCAAAAAGATCAAAATGGCAAAAATAATCAAAAGAAGCGAAGTAAACGACTGTTGATGTCAAAAGGTACATAAGTTGACTTAAAAAAGTGAAACTATTCTATTTATACAGTGCTGGAATTTTCGGACAAAATGCCCTTCTCGGAGATTCTGCGGCCGCAAAATACCATGTGCGGTCCACACTCTGCTTCAGTCTTGATAGGATTTAAATCTGCGGCCGCATAATTCTGAACCGCGGCCGCATCTCTCATATTCTGCGGTCCGTACTTTTCTGGGTGCTGCTGGGTCTGTCCCTATTAGCATATCAAATAGAAGGTCACCAGTTGCTGCTATCTTAGTCACCTCTATCATCAGTCTGTCAACTGATTTCTTGGACGCCTGGGATTTCTTCATTTTCTTTACCTTCTTCCCGAGCTCCTCAATCACTGTGCCATGTGCTACCAGGGTGTTCATGATGGTGGTCTGGTTCTCCAAGATATTCTTCAATGCGTACTCCTCTGTCGAAGGAATCTGGGGTCCTGAGATAGATGACTGTGCTCCAATAGCACTGGATATGTTAGTCAGCTTTGTAGTGGCTGTCTGCATCTAGTTGTTGAGGCTCGCCAGTGTTTGGGAGACTCGCAGTGCAGATAGTAGATGAGCGGGCATGGGCACCGACTTCAAAACCGATGTGGAAGGCACTGATGCTGAAGGACATGAAGAAAGAGGTGGAGGCATAGCTGCTGCACTATCAGAAGGATCTGCTGAAGTAGATGGCATGTCAATTGTCCTAGCAGCTACCCTGGCAGGCTCATCATACTGGCATGCAGTAGTAGAGGGCTGACCCTTCTTCTTTGGGTTTGCACCATCCATCAACGAATACCACGAGAAAGGCTGCTTCGCCCTCACCTTGGTGTCAAAATCCCTTTATTCCACCCCCGCATCTGTGAGGTACTCAGTGATAGTGTTGGGATACGGGTAGGAGGTGTCACCTTGCCTGGAAACCAAGGACATGTTGACCGACATCACGACACCCACATTGATTGGGTACCGGGCCATGATCGAGGCGACTAGCATTGCTCGCGGGATTGGTAGATTTGTTTCATTCTGGCATGGGTCTATTCTGCTACACACAAACGTGTGCCATCCCTTTTCCTCAAAATTAGGGTGTTCTGCTGAATTGGAATCCCTGCTGTGATCCATGGTGGTGGTGGTATCAGAGCTGCTAGAAGCTCAGCTAGCCATGGGTGAGCTGCATCGTCCATAGCCAACTTTTCCAACTATTGCACTGGCTCCACATCCTCCAACCTTAGATATGTGTTCAGGGTGGTTTGGTCAAACCTCACTTTCAAGTTCCTCACTTTTGTCACTTTGGCCCCTTCTTGATGTGTGCCACATTAGCATAAAATTCTCGGACCAAGTGCTCTTTGGCATCCACTACACTTTGAGTGGGCCATGTCCACCCTTTTCTTTCCCGAAATTGTCTTAACACATTTGGGTTGTACCTATCCAGATCTTTTAACATAAACTGCTGCACAAGAGTGAGCGATCTCTGCGGCCACCACTCCCGGAACTTGTTGAATGCAGTCAGGCTCACAAACCTATCTTCCCAAACTTCCATCTTCTTTGACCTCTCCAAGCCTGCAACTCTGGTATCACCCCCCGATCATCATCTGGGATCTCATCCACCTCCACTGTAGTAGCTGGTGTGTCGGGAGCATGTGTAGATGAAGGCTCTGAAGCCTGATTGTTCCATTCTGACCCCTCAGAAGTACTCTCAGAAGAGGTAGGATCATTTCTCAGTCGGTATCTGTCCTGGGGAAGCTGTGGCTGTGATTGCACAACAGGCTGCCTTTGCACCGAGTCGCCCTACGATGCTTCCCTGGATGGGGCATATGAACTTGCACTGAGTCCTCCTAGACAGGGCATATGAACTTGCACTAAGTCGCCCTCCGATCCCTTCCACTCAAGAGTGAGCAATCTCGGCGGCCACCACTCTCGGAACCTATTGAATGCAGTTAGACTGACGAACCTATCTTCCTAGATTTCTTTCTTCTTTAACCTCTCAAGGCCGGCAACTCTGGTATCGCCTCCTCGGCCGTCATCCGGGATATCATCCACATCCACTGTAGTAGCTGGTGCGTTGGGGGCATGTGTATATGAAGTCTTCAAAGCCTGACCATTCCCTTCCGACCCTTCAGAAGTACTCTCAGAAGAGGTAGGCTCATTTCTCAGTTGGTATCTGTCCTGAGGATGCTGTGGCTATGATTGCATAGCAAGCTGCTCTTGCACTGAATTGCCCTATGATGCTTCCTTAGAAGGGGCGTATGGACTTGATTCGGAGGGCTCCGACTGCCTACCTCGGCTTGCTGTGGTTTTCTTACTGATTTCTTTTTGGAGGGCGAGGGTAAAGTGCTTTTACCTCTGCCTCTGGAAGGTTTACCCCTTCCCTTTGATGTATCACCACGACAACGTGATCTAACCATATTCTGCACAAAACAATAGTAAGAGTTAGTTCTAGTTCAAGTGCAGGTAAGTAGAAAATTTGCAGAACAAAACATGTTGCAGGTTAGGGAAGTACGGACCACATATTGTTTGAGTGCAGCCGCAATGATGATTCTGCGGTCCGCACAATTTTGGGTGAGGCCGCACATTGAAACTTAAAAAATGACAACTCTCTGAAGACAGAGAATTGCTTGACCTACGACCACACACACTTTTCTGCGATCGCGGTTGAATTTCTGCGGACAACACAATTTAAAGTGATGTCCGCACAATCATTCTCCACCAAATGCCCTGGCCTACTGATCTGCGGACCGCACAATTCAAAAGTTTATCGGGCAGATTCTAGGGTTTCCACTCTTACGCACAATTTGGACATGGTAGTAGCAATTAAACTATATCAACCAAATACCCATCCCCCATATAGCAACTAGGAGTTTAACCAACACAAATTACAATCCACATGGTTATGAATTTGAAAATTGGAAATAACTAAACAAATTATCAACTAAATTAAGAAAATTGAAAAATTCTAAGGATGATTTGAACATACCAGTGATGAAGTGGTGTTAAGGAGTGATCAAAGATGATGATTTAGGAGGCGAATGAGTGCTTCAGTTGAGTGCAATATTTTTTGCCTTTGTTTTAATTCTCCGAGAGTGTAAAGTTGTAACAGTAAAGTGAAGGCTACTATTTATACTTAACGGGTTGGCTAAAGGTTCAAGAGACTAGTGCGGCCGCATAATTCCTTCTGCGGTCTGCACTCATTTACCTGATGTGCATTTACCCTTTGTTGATCTGCGGTCCGCAGAATTCCTTGTGTGACCGCAGATTTTGGTGCGGACTGCAGATTTCCATGTGCGGCCGCACAATGGCCATTTCTCTGACAAACAAACTTCAGAGAGTGTGCAATTTTTCATCTCAAATTGTGCGGTCCGCACAAGAATTGTGCAGCCACAGATCCCTTTCTGCTATAGCGTTCAAAATTGTAGGATCCGCATAATACATGTGGGGTCCGTACTTTTTCCATGCTTAGTCAATTTTTCTGAGCACAGTCCCTGTAAAGCACAATTATTTATGCAACACACTTCAAAACCAGTTAGCACAAAAGAAGACCTATCTAAAGAAGAAGAAAAAGAACAAGAAAAAGAAACATGGGTTGCCTCCCAAGAAGCGTCTGATTTAACGTCGCGGCATGACGCAGATTACCATCACTTCAAATGAATCACTGCCACCACGTGGCCATCATCAGCTTGTCCCAAATAATGCTTCACCCGGTGACCATTGACTCAGAATACCTCATCATTTTTGTTCTTCAAGTTCAATGCAACAAAATATGTCACACCCACAATTTCAAAGGGACCACTCCATTTGGATTTCAACTTTTCGGGAAACATCTTCAATTGTGAGTTGAACAACAAAACAAGATCATCCACCTTGAATTCCCTGTTTCGGATGTATTTGTCATGAAGATACTTCATTTTTTCTTTGTACAAGGATGAACTTGCATATGCATGGTACCAGAATTCATTTAATTCATTCAAATGTGCAACCCGCAAGGTGGAAGCTGCATCCCAATCAAGATTTAACTTCTTTAAAGCCCACATGGCCTTGTGCTCAAGTTCCACCAAAAGATGAAAAGTTTTTTCAAACACCAACCGGTATGGAGACATCCCTATAGGAGTTTTGAAAGAAATCCGATAAGCCCATAGTGCATTATCAAGCTTCTTTGACCAATCCGTCCGATTAGCATTCACTGTTTTGGACAAAATACTATTTATCTCCCGGTTTGAGACTTCCACTTGACCGTTTGCTTGAGGGTGATAGGGAGTCGTAACTTTATGAGTGACACCATACTTGCTAAGCAAGGTGTCAAAAGCTTTGTTACAAAAATGTGACCCCCCATCGCTTATGATAGCCCGCGGAGTACCAAACCTTGTGAAAATGTTCTTCTTCAAAAATGCCACCACACTTCTTGCTTCATTGTTGGGTAGAGCAATGGTCTCAACCCATTTTGACACATAATCAACAACTACCAAGATGTAGGTATTTCCACAAGAACTCATAAAGGGACCCATGAACTCAATACCCCACACATCGAAAATATCAATCTCCAAAATGGTAGTGAGGGGAATTTCATTTTTCTTTGAGATTTCACCGACCCTTTGACATTCATCACAATGCTTGACGAGATCACCTGCATCCTTGTAAAGAGTGGGCCAATAGAAACTGCAACTTAACACTTTGGCCGCTGTTATTGCTCCACCATGGTGACCACCATATGGCGAAGAATGACAAGTCCCAAGAATTTCACATTGTTCCTCCTCTGGTACACATCTTCTAATTACTCCATCCGTACGAATTCGGAAAAGGTACGGTTCATCCCAATAATAGCCTTGACAATCCCGTTTGAGATTTTTCCTTTAGTTTGAAGAGAACTCATCCGGGATGATACCACTCACAAGAACATTTTCTAGATCCGCGAACCATGGCACCTCTTTCATTGAAATGGCTAAGAGTTGCTCATCAGGGAAGGAGTCATTGATTTCAAGGCCATCATGCGGCCTCCCCTCCTCCTCCAAACGAGACAAGTGGTCCGCCACTTGGTTCACTTCCTTTTTGGTCTTGGACGTCTATGTCAAACTCTTACAACAAAAGCACCCATCTCATCAACTGGGCTTTGGAATCTTTCTTGCTCATGAGGTAACGAATTGCCGCATGATCCGTATGGACAATCCCATCAAGTACGGGTGGAACTTCCTAATAGCAAACACAATGGCAAGGAGCTCTTTTTCGGTCACAGTGTAATTGACTTGGGAATCATTCATTGTCTTACTAGCATAGTAGACATGATGAAAGATCTTGTTGATATGTTGCCCCAAAACTGCTCCAACCGCCACATCACTAGCATCACACATGAGCTCAAAAAGAATGCTCCAATTCAGGACATGCAATCATAGTTGAAGTGAAATTTAGCATCTTTCTCTAAAAGCTTGCACAAGGGGTTCACCACCTTGGAAAAATCCTTTATGAAATGCCGGTAGAACCCCGCGTGACCCAAGAAACTTCTCACGCCCTTCACGGATTTTGGAGGTGGAAGTTTAGAAATCACCTCTATTTTTGCCTTGTCGACCTCTTTCCCTTCTTTGAAATTTTATGGCCAAGGACAATACCCTCCTTGACCATGAAATGGCATTTCTCCCAATTCACCACCAAGTTCGTTTCTTCACACCTTGCCAAAAACCTTATCCAAATTTGCCAAGCAATCATCAAAGGAATCCTTGACTCTCAAAAATTAATCCATGAAGACTTCAAGGTAGTCCTCTACCATATCCGTAAAGATCGCCATCATACACCGTTGAAAAGTTACCGGTGCATTGCATAAGCCAAATGGCATCCGCTTGAAAGCGAAAGTGCCATAGGGACAAGTGAAGGTTGTTTTCTCTTGATCTCCCTGGGCAATAAGGATTTGATTGTAGCATGAATATCTATCTAGAAAGCAATAGTATGCCCGGCCGGCCAACCTATCAAGCATTTGGTCAATAAAGGGTAATGGGAAATGGTGTTTTCTTGTGACTTTGTTTAGCTTAAGATAGTACATACACACTCTCCACCCGGTCACCGTTCTTTTTGGAATCAACTCGTTCTTATCATTGGTGACTACAGTTATGATTGCACCGGAGAAGTCCACGAACTGTCAGAAATGGGGTAGACAACCCTGACATCCAACCACTTTATGATCTCCTTTTTGACCACCTATTGCATTGCTTCATTGAGTCTTCTTTGATGTTCAATGGAGGGTTTGACATCTTCTTCCAAATTAATCTTGTGCATGCAAAATGCGGGGCTTATTCCCCGAATATCCGCCAAAGTCCACCCAATAGCTTTCTTCCTTTTGCGGAGCACCGCCAATGTAGAGTCAACTGACTTTGTTTAGCTTAAGATAGTACATACACACTCTCCACCCGGTCACCGTTCTTTTTGGATTCAACTCGTTCTTATCATTGGTGACTACAGTTATGATTGCACCGGAGAAGTTCACGAACTGTCAGAAATGGGGTAGACAACCCCGACATCCAACCAATTTATGATCTCCTTTTTGACCACCTATTGCATTGCTTCATTGAGTCTTCTTTGATGTTCAATAGAGGGTTTGACATCTTCTTCCAAATTAATCTTGTGCATGCAAAATGCGGGGCTTATTCCCCGAATATCCGCCAAAGTCCACCCAATAGCTTTCTTCCTTTTGCGGAGCACCGCCAATATAGAGTCAACCTGCACGTTAGTCAAACAAGAGGAAAGAATAACCGGTAAAGTAGTACAAGTGCCAAGGAATTCATACCTGAGATGTGGAGGCAATTGATTCAACTCCAAGATAGGAGGCTCTTCAATTGAAGTCTTTGTAGGAGGAGTTTTTCTATTTTCGAGATCCACGAAAAGTTTTCGATGTGCATAATTGTGTGACCCCATCCCTTGCAAAGAATTTACACATTCCATGAAGCCATCCATTTCCTCATCATCAAAATTTAGCAAAACGGCCTCCAACATGCCACCCATATTAATCGTGGCACTTGTATCATCAATAATCACATTGGTCACCAAGTCCACGAACGAACACACTTCATTGCTACTCGGTTGCCTCATAGATTTGCACACGTGGAACATCGCCTTTTTATCACCCACCCGGAAAGTGAGTTCACCGGCTTTCACATCAATAAGAGCCTTTCCTGTAGCAAGGAAAGGTCTATCAAGAATAATCGGAACCTCATAGTCCACTTCATAATCAAGAATCACAAAATTTGCTGGGAGAATGAACTTGTCAACCCGAACCAATACATTATCAATCACCCCCAACGGTCTCTTCATTGTACGGTCAGCCATTTGTAATCTCATAGATGTGGGTCTTGGTTGCCTAATTCCCAATGTTTTGAAAACCGAATAGGGCATCAAGTTGATACTCGCCCAAGGTCACATAGAGCTTTTGCAAATTTGGCACTTCCAATGGTATAAGTAATTGTGAAAGCACCGAGATATTCCAACTTTGGAGCCATCGAATGCACAATTGTACTCACTTGGTGAGTGACTTTGATAGTTTCAAAATTCACCGATCTATTCTTTGTCACCAAGTCTTTCATAAACTTAGCATATCCGGGTATTTGCTCCAAAGCTTCAACTAATGACACATTTATAGAGAGACTCTTCATCATATCAATGAACTTCTCGAATTGATTCTCACCATTTTTCTTGGCAAGCCTTTGGGAATAGGGAGGAGGTGGCTTAGGCAATGGTGCCTTAGATTTTTGTACTACCATTTCCGGTATGTCAATCACATGATCCCTAGATGGGTTCACATCCTCTTGAGTCTCTTCCAGCGTGTCATCAATATCGATCTGTGCTTCATCATTTGCTTACACCACATTGTTCGGGATCTCCTCTTCTTCTACCACTTGCTCATCATCCACAAGTTGCCTTTGGATTGAGGTAGGTGCATTCCCACCTTTTGCACTTCTAGTAGTAACGGCCATGGCATGCCCCGTAGTGTTCCCACCCTTCGGGTTTACTACCGTATCACTTGGTAGTGCCCCTTTAGGACGAGAATTTAAAGCTTAAGAGATTTGACCCATTTGCACTTGTAAGTTACGGATTGATGTGTTGTGTGAAGCAAGTTAGGCATCGGAATCGACATTCTTCTCCATCATTTTCCTAGACATGTTCTCAATACGACCCATTTCATTATTGGAGGAATTAGGACCACGAGAAGGATAAGGAGGTGGGTTTCTCGGTTGTTGCTACATCGGGGGACTTTGAAAACCCGACCCCCGATTTCCTTGGTTGTAGTTTCACCCGCCTTGGTTGTTGCCTCCCCAATTTCCCTGATTATTATTGTTTTTCCAATTCCCTTGGTTATTGCTTCCACTCCAATTGCCTTGATTGTTTCCACTATTCCAATTGCCTTGATTGCTAGAATTCCAATTGCCTTGATTATTCGAAGGTCTCCATTGTTGTTGACTAGGGACTTGGTGGTTGTTTCTTTGCCCTTGAAAGTTGTTCACATATTGGACCTCTTCATCTTGATCATTGTAAGAATCGCCTTGATCAAACCCACTACCATCTTGCACAAAATTGTCCATTCTTTGTTGCACTTGTGGACTTCTTGGTCTTTTTTTGTTTACCATCATATTGACTCCCTCCATAGCATTGACTTGCCTCAGGTTTTGCACTTGTTGAAGTTGAGCCTTTGCCAATTGGTTCATGGTGGTTGTCAACTCGGCTATTTCTTGCCCATGGTCATGTAACTCTTTATGAAGAAGAATCCCATTTGGATCACCTTGTGGGACATTGACTCTAGATTTCCACGCCGATGAAGTATCAGCCATTTCATCCAAAACCTCACATGCCTCCGTATAAGGCGTAGTCATGAAGTTCCCACCGGCAAGTTGATTCACTACACATTGGTTGGTGGTATTGATCCCCCGATAGAAAGTTTGTTGAATCATATTTTTCGTCATATCATTGTTGGGGAACTTTTTCACCATTGTCCTATATCTTTCCCATATCTCGTGTAGTAGTTCATTAGGCTCTTGCTTGAATGCTAGAATTTCATCCCGAAGAATAGCCATCTGCCCGGGAGAGAAGTACTTTGAAATAAATTTCTCCGCAAGTTCATACCACGTACGAATGGAATGATTTGGCAAACGTTCCGACCATCTAAAGCTTTCTCCCGTAGAGAGAAGGGAAAAAGCCTTAGCCTCAAATCATCCTCAGAGACATTTGTTTGTTTGCTTCCCCAACACGTATCACCGAACCCCTTCAAATGTTTATATGCATTTTGACACGGTGCACCGGTGAAGAACCCTTGTTGCTCGAGCAAAGTGAGCATCACATTGTTATTTGAAAGTTGCTCGCCCTAATACGGGGTGGACTATAACACTTGCATACCCTTCATTCGGCAACACCCGGTATGGAGCCGCTCGTGGTGGAGGTGGGGGTGCAACGGGCACATTGTCTTGAGGCGGTCGGCCTCGTCTATTGGATTAAGGTTCAAGAGGGACCTCATCCATTGCATCATCATCAACTTCCACATCACCCACGATTATGTTTCCGAACTCGTTGTTTGCCATCAATGCACCTACAATACTCACACGTTAGTAACAAGGAAGGAAAATGAGACAATTCTCACACAAAACCAAATATATAGCTAAATCCGTTATTATCTCCCCGACAACGGCGCCAAAAATTAATCTCGTCCAAGCCATACCTCTATTTGGGGTTGTGAAATGGTCGGAGCAATAATAGTACCCAACAAGGAGTCGGGGTCGATTTTCTACAGGGAGCTATGAATGGGACTTAGGAGTATATATTCGAGTGAATGAGCTTGAATTATCTCAGATTACACTTCCGCAAAAGTTGGTTTGTTTTTAAATCTATTTTAAACTAAGAATGACAACTAAGAATTAAAACTAGCAAATTATAGTTGTTTGTTTTCCAAATGGTAAAAAGGCCTAGGGCTATGTCCTTCACCTAGGTGTTCCCTTAATGGGTTGTAAGCCTTAAAGCTTATTTTCTTAGTCGGGGTATATTATAACTATCAACACTCAAGTATCCACTCAATACTTCTCGGTCAGAGAGTAATTTTGCCCAATTTGGCTTTCTCAAGTCCAAATGGGAATTGAAAAAGCAGTTGATAATAAGCTCAAGTCGGGTTGTACTATCTCTAGGTTCAACCCTTTAATTAGGTTTATCAATCTCTCGATTGACCCAATTTCTTGCTAGCCAAGTTTTCCTAGACTAAGTCTCTCTTTCTCAAGTAGAGACCAAGTCAATTAGGCATGAGATAATGTTTGCAACCATTAAATCTTCAAATAAAAGCAAGAACTAGGCTAGATAATCAACACCCAACCATAAACAAACAATAAATCAAACACCCATTAAGTTCACACCCTAGGGTTGGGTCACAACCCTAGTAAAATCTAGCTACTCATGCTTAAATTAGGAGATGAAGAAGAAGAAGTGATAATCAAACCCATATTAAAGATTGAAATGATAAAACTATTATTCAAAAAGATCAAAATGGCAAAAATAATCAAAAGAAGCAAAGTAAACGGCTGCTGATGTCAAAAGGTACATAAGTTGACCTAAAAAGTGAAACTGTTCTATTTATACAGTGCTGGAATTTTCGGATAAAATTGCCCTTCTCGGAGGTTCTGCGGCCGCAAAATACCATGTGCGGTCCGCACTCTTCTTCAGTCTTGATAGGATTTAAATCTGCGACCGCACAATTCTGAACCGCGGCCGCATCTCTCATATTCTGCGGTCCGTACTTTTCTAGGTGCGGCTGCACAGGGTTCTTCTGTGGACCGCACATTTCTGAGTGCGGCTGCATATGCCTCTTCTACGGACTACACATTTCTGAATGCGACCGCGTAGCTGACTTCGCGGCCGCACCATAATTGTGCGGTCCGCACTTCCTTTTAGCTTGGAATGAGAACTCTCTGTACTTCTGATCTTGCTTAACTTCTGCGGCTGCACATTTTATGTGCGGACCGCACTTTGCATTTTGACTATGATAAACTTTCCTTCGCAATCTGTGGCCGCAGATGAAAATCTGCGGTCCGCACTTTGAGCTTTTGTGCCTGGTTTTGTCCTTGAGTTCAGATCACTTCTTCTTGAGTTGGATTTCATCTTAGTGGCTTATTTTCCAATTACTCCTGCAATTAAGCATATTTTATCAGTTTTCGGGAATACAATTAAATGCTTTCGGACTAAAACGAAAGTAAAAAGGTGCTAATAAGTAGTTAAAATTTTCACTTATCAATTACCTTTAGGAATACTATTAGTATAATTAATTTCGGGCATAGACATATAATACTACATATTAGCATGTAAACCTAATATATTTAGGAACACGTTAGGTTTTCTATTAGTATAATTACTTTGGGATACAGACATATGTGTAGTCATGTAATCCTATTACTTTTAGGATATACTTCTTAAAATTTTCTATTACTAATTTAAATTGAAAACGTATTATAATGTGCTATTACTAATTTAATTTGAGAATGTATTATATTGTCCAAATTCATTTAGAAAAAGGAGAGCCTATATTATTATAAAAGCACGAATACAATATTGATATACCAAAATAGTCCTAAAATATTAAATAGAAGAACTCACAGGGAAAGAACATAACTAAAATAACATATTTTTTGGACTACAAGACCTTCTATGTTAATTTTTTAATATTTAATATTTTAAAATTAATACATGTAGTCTATTAAATTCTTATTAAAAATATGTAAAAAGGTTTAATAAAGTCAATTTCATAAGAATCCTCCATATTGACAGTACATTACCACTCTATAATATCCAATACTAAGAGAAAGTAAAAGTAGTATTAAATGGGCTGCATAAAGCATTGAAATTGAGAAAACTTATCCCCATAATATTGTCACGACCCAATTTTCCCTCAGTATGACGTCGTGACGGCACCTAATCTCTATGACTAGGTAAGCCTAACATTTGCGAAATAATAAAATGAAAATATAAATTTAACAACTAACTGTAGCAGTAACAACATAACTGGGTACCATGCCGCCTAGCATGTACAATAACCAACTATTCAAAAATACACAGTAATCCCAAAACCCGAAACATCGTGAATCACACACTATAGAAGGAAAGTCTAGTGTCTCTATACATCAGAGTCTAACAAAAGGAAAATACAGAAGATAATGGACATGGGAAAGAGTAGAAGGGGACTCCGAGGTCTACGAATGTGGCAGATATACCTTGAAGTCTCCAAAGCTGTCCCGACTCACTGATAGTGCGGCTAATAAGGAGCACCTGGATCTGCACACGAAAAACATGTGTAGAGAGTAGCATGAGTACACCACGATCGGTACCAAGTAAGTGTCAAGCCTAACCTCGATCGAGTAGTGACGAAGTCAGGTCAGGACCTTACTAGTATAAATAATAATAGGGCAAGGAAAGAATGAAATATCGCAGTAAAATAAAGACTGAAATTTAACAAAAAAGAATTCATAGAAGATAACAGCGCAGTACATAGAAATACAACATGGGATCTCCCAAGATACCGTCTCGTAGTCCCAAACGTAAATGTGCAGTACAGGGAGATCTCCCAAAATACCGTTCCGTAGTCCCAAAGTAAATATGCAATACAGGGGGATCTCCCGGAATACTGTTCCATAGTCCCAAAGTAAATATGCAGTACAGGGGGATCTCCCGAAATACCGTTTCGTAGTCCCAAAGTAAATATGCAGTACAGGGGGATCTCCCGGAATACCGTTCCGTAGTCCCAAAGTAAATATGCAGCTCAACCAACAGAAATAACAGTTACAGCAAGAAAACCTACAATTGAGACTAAGTTCAAGTCAAGAAAAAATAGGAAATTTCACTAAAATATGCTGCACAGAGTTCAGATATGCAGTTAAGACACATAGGCAAGATATCCTAAACTAAACAGGATAGTTACATAAGCTAGTGTAGCTCAAATAAGGAGAAACATGTTATTACCTAGTGAAGAACAACGTTTTACAACAAATAGCCAGTGTACATATTCGTCACCTCATGTACACGACGCTCACATATCAAAACAGTACCAAATCCTAAGGGAAGTTTCCCCACACAAGGTTAGGTAAGCCACTTACCTCGAACCAAGCTCAATCAATCGGTCACAATACCTTTCTCACGAATATCCGGCTCCGAATGGCCCAAATCTAGCCAAAAGCAATTACATATCATAAATACAACCATAATAAACTCATCTAATTAATGAAATCAATACTTTAACAAAAATTTCGAAATTCGCCCTAAAATGTCGACTCGGGCCCACGTCTCAGAATCGGGTAAAAGTCACAAAAGTTGAATACCCATTCACTCACGAGTCCAACCATATAAAAATTACTCAAGTCCGACAACAAATCCCCTTTCAAAACTCAAAATCTTTGTTAAAGAAGTTTCTTCCAATGTTTCCCAATTTCAACCACAAAAATCCAAAATTAAAGAGGAAATAAATGATAGATTAGTGGAATATAACCAAAATGGAGTGTAGAATTATTATCCAATCGATATATCTGAAACGCCCTCAAAATCTCGTTCAAATCCGAGCTCCCAACCCAAGTTTTGATAAAATGGCAAAACCCCCGTTTTTGGAAAAGATATAAGTCTGCCTAGTGATTCCCTAATCGCGATCGCGGAAATAGCCTCGCGATCGCGATCGTGAAGAACAACTTTGCTGCGTCAGAAATTAACTCTACACGAATGCGTAAAACACCACACGAACGCGATGCTCTAGCTCTCAGACTCACGCGATCGTGAATGTCCTCACGCATTTGCGATGAGCAAAGTGCGTGGCCTAGCTTTGGTCTACTTAACCCTATGCGAACGCGACCTTGTCTCTACGTTCGTGAAGGACCACCTCACTTCACTACGCGTTCGCATGCCCCTGTCCACGAACGCGAAAAAAAATTCCATCCTCTCGCCCTAGCTAGCTTACATGATCGCGGATCATCCCATGCGATCGCGTATAAGGAAACCAGAACTCAGACACCAGAAAACTTCAGCAACCTCCTAAGTCCAAAAATCGATCCCCTGGGCATCCGAAACACACTCGAGGCCCCTGGGACCTCAACCAAACATACCAACCAGTCCTAAATCACCATACAAACTTAGTCGAGCCCTCAAATCACATCAAACAATGCTACAATCACAAATCACCCTCCAATTCAAACTTAATGAACTTGAAACTTCAAATTTCCACAACCGTTGCCGAAACCTATCAAACCACGTCCGATTGACCCCAAATTTTGCATACAAGTCATATTCAACATTATGGACCTACTCCAACTTCCGGATTCGGAATATGACCCCGATATCAAAAAAGTCCACTACGGGTCAAAATCGCCAAACATTCGACTTTCGCCAATTCAAGCCTAAATCAGCTACCGACCTCAAATTCACAGTCTGGATACGCTCCTAAGTCCAAAATCACCCAATGGAGCTAATGGAACCGACAGAACTCCATTCTAGAGTCGGCTTCACACAGTTCCGACTATGGTCAAAATCCTAAGAGTTAAGCTTCCATTTTAAGGACTAAGTGTTCCAAAACGCCCTGAAACCAAAAACAAAACCTCCCGAGAAGTCACATAAGCAGAAAAAGATACGGGGAAGCAGTAAATAGGGAATCAGGACTATTATTCTCAAAACGACCGGTCGAGTCGTTACATCCTCCCCCTCTTAAAACAGTCGTTCGTCCTCGAACAAGTATAGAGACATACTTGAAGTGGTGAAAAAGATGAGGATAATAGCTGTGCATATCCTACTCGGTCTCCCAAGTCGCTTCCTCGACCGGTTGTCCCCTCCATTGAACCTTCACGGAAGCAATGTTATTTGACCTTAACTTTCTGACCTGCCTGTCTAAAATAGCCACTGGCTCCTCAACATAAGATAGATCCATGTCCAATTGGACTGAGCTGAAATCCAACACATGAGACAGATCGCCATGATACTTCCGGAGGATCGAAACATGAAATACCGGATGCACTCCTGCTAGGCTGGGAGGTAAGGAAAGATCATAAGAAACCTCCCTAACACGCCTCAACACCTCAAAAGGACCAATGAATCTTGGGCTCAGCTTGCCCTTCTTTCCAAACCTCAAAACGCCCTTCATGGGCGAAACCCGGAGCAAGACCCACTCTCCAACCATGAATGCAACCTCGCGAACCTTCTGATCCGCATAACTCTTCTGTTTGGACTGGGCTGTACGTAGTGGATCTTGAATCACCGTAACCTTCTCCAAGGCATCCTGAACCAAGTCTGTACCCAATAATCTAGCCTCGCCCGACTCAAACCATTCCACTGGAGACCGATACCACCTACCATACAGAGCCTTATACGGTGCCATCTGAATGTTGGACTGATAACTATTGTTGTAAGCAAACTCCGCAAGTGGCAAGAACTGGTCCCAAGCACCCCCAAAATCTATCACACAAGCGCGGAGCATATCCTCCAGTATCTGAATAGTGTGCTCGGACTGTCCGTCCGTCTGAGGGTGAAATGTTATGCTCAACTCAACCCGAGTACCCAACTCCTGCTGTACAGCCCTCCAGAACCATGATGTAAACTACATACCCCGGTCAGAGATGATAGATACTGGTACGCCATAAAGCCTAACGATCTCGCGGATGTAAATTCGAGCCAGCTGCTCGGAAGAATAAGTAGTCATCACAAGAATAAAATGAGCTGACTTGGTCAGCCTATCCAGAATCACCCAAACTGCATCAAACCTCCGCTGAGTCCGTGGGAGTCCAACAACAAAATCCATAGTGATCCGCTCCCATTTCCACTCCGGAATATCTAACTTCTGAAGCAACCCACCCGGCCGCTGATGCTCATACTTCACCTGCTGTCAATTTAGGCACCGAGCCACATACTCCACTATGTCCTTCTTCATCCTCCTCCACCAGTAATGCTGCCTCAAGTCCTGATACATCTTCGTGGCACCCGGATGAATAGAGTACCGCGAGCTATGAGCCTCCGGAAGAATCAACTCACGCAAACCATCTACATTAGGCACACATAGCCTGCCCTGCATCCTTAATACGCCATCATCCCCAATAGTGACCTCCTTAGCATCACCGTGTTGAACCGTGTCTTTAAGGACAAGCAGGTGGGGGTCATCATACTAACGCTCCCTGATGCGATCATAAAGAGAAGACCGAGAGACCACACAAGCCAACACTCGACTCGGCTAAACAATATCCAATCTCAAAAACTGGCTGGCTAAGGCCTGAACATCCAATGCTAAGGGTCTCTCTACTACTGGAAGATATGCTAAACTCCCCAAACTCTCCGCCCGGCGACTCAAAGCATCGGCCACCACATTGGCCTTCCTCGATTGGTACAAAATGGTGATATCATAATCCTTAAGTAGCTCCAACCACCTCCGCTGACGCAAATTAAGATCCTGTTGCTTGAACATATATTGCAAACTCTGATGATCGGTGTAAATCTCACAAGGGACTCCGTACAAATAGTGGCGTCAAATCTTCAGGGCATGAACAATAGCTGCTAACTCAAGGTCGTGGACATGATAGTTCTTCTCATGCACCTTCAGGTTTCTAGACGCGTAGGCAATCACCCTACCGTCCTGCATCAACACAACGCCAAGACCAATCCGCGATGCATCATAATATACAGTGTAAGACCCCGAGCCTGTAGGCAATACCAAAACTGAGGCTATAGTCAAAGTTGTCTTAAGCTTCTGAAAGATCTCCTCACACTCCTCTGTCCACCTGAACAGAGCACCCTTCTGGGTAAGCCTGGTCATAGGTGCTGCAATAGATGAGAATCCCTAAACAAAGCGACGGTAATACCCCGCCAACCCAAGAAAACTACAGATCTCCGTAGTCGATGACAGTCTAGGACAACTCTGCACTGCTTCCACCTTGATCCCATCACTCGATACTACATGGCCCAAGAATGCCACTGAGTCTAGCCAAAACTCACACTTAAATTTTTTTGCATATAACTTCTTTTCTCTCAAGGTCTGAAGCACAGTCCTCAGGTGCTGCTAATGATCCTCCCGAGTCCGGGAATACACTAGGATGTCATCAATGAACACAATAACGAAGGAGTCAAGATAGGGACGGAACACACTGTGCATCAAATGCATAAAGGCTTCTGGGGCATTGGTCTGCTCGAAAGACATGACAAAAAACTCATAGTGACCATATCGGGTCCTGAAAGCAGTCTTCGGGATATCTGGCTCCCGAATCTTTAACTGATGATAGTCTGAACGTAAGTAAATCTTGGAGAATACTTTGGCACCCTGTAACTGATCAAATAAGTCATCAGTAAGAGACAATGGATACATGTTCTTCACTGTAACTTTGTTCAGCTGGCGATAATCAATACACATACACATAGAACCATCCTTATTCTTTACAAACAAGACCGGAGCACCCCAAGGTGACATACTGGGCCGAATGAAGCCCTTATCAAGCAACTCCTGTAACTACTCCTTCAACTCCTTCAATTCAGGAGGAGCCATACGATATGGAGGAATAGAGATGGGCTGAGTGCCCGACAACAAATCAATGCCAAAATCAATATCTCTGTCGGGCGGCATGCCCCGAAGATCAGTTGGAAACACATCCGGAAAGCCCCTCACTACTGAAACTGACTCAACTGTAGGGGTATCAATACTGACATCTTTCACATAAGCTAGATACACGTCACACCCCTTCTCAACTATTCATTGAGCTTTAAGAAATGAAATAACTCTGCTGGGAGTATACTCTAAGGTACCTCTCCACTCTAATCGCGGTAATCCTGGCATAGCCAGCGTCACTGTCTTAGCGTGATAATCAAGAATAGCATAATGGGGCGACAACCAGTCCATGCCCACAATAATATCAAAGTCCACCATGTTGAGCAATAATAAACTGGCTCTGGTCTCAAAACCACTAAGAGCAATCAAACACGACCGATACACTTGACCCACAACAAGAGAATCTCCCACAGGAGTAGACACATAAATATGGGAACTCAAAGAATGCCGAGATATACCAAATACGGGGCAAAATAAGAGGACATATAGAAATATGTAGAGCCTGGGTCAAATAATACCGACGCATCTCTATGACAAACTAGAACAATACCTATAATGACAGAATCAGAAGTGACTGCCTCTGTAGGAGCAGGAAGGGCATAATATCTGGCCTGGCCTCCCCCTCTAGGGTGACCTCTAACCCCCCGACCTCCACCTCGAGCTGGCTGAGCAGGTGGGGTGGCAATTGGTGCTGTAATCATAACTTGAGGACTCGGTAGAGCATGCTGTGCTTGAGAAGTCTGTGGAGGTGCACCCCTCCTAAATCTGGGGCAATCCCTCACCATATGGAGAGTGCCGCCACACTCAAAACAAGATCTGGGAGGGCGTGGCTGCTGTGGCTGGCTCGGGCCAGATCTGCTGGACTGGCCGCTAGGAACACCCCGTACAAGAGGCACACTAGATACTGGCGGTGCATAATAAGGTTCCTGGGGCCTAGAAGGGGCTGGAACACCGCTGGCAGCTAGAAGAGCTGAATAGACGGGGCATCTCACATAACCCCTAACATGGCGAGCTGCTGGGGCATGAGCACCAGAATAAGAACCAGTCTCTCGAGACCTCTTGGCCTCCCTCTCCTCTCTATCCCGGGCAACAATGCCCTCCAATCTCCTGGCAATACTCACAACTTGATGATAAGAAATATCTATCTCCAACTCCCTGGCCATACTAATCTGAATACTGGGGTGGAGTCCCTCAATAAACCGTCGAACCCTCTCTCGAACTGTGTTAACCAAGGCTGGTGCATGTAGGGCAAAATCACTGAAGCAAACTACATACTCTGACACAGTCATAGCACCCTGGTGCAGCTGCTCAAACTCCATGTGCCATGAGTCCCTGAGGCTCTGAGGGACATACTCTCTCAAAAACATGTCCGAGAACTGAGTCCATGTAAGTGAAACTGCCTTAGCCGGACTACTCAACTCATAAGCACGCCACCACTGATAGGCTACTCCTCTAAGCTGGAATGTAGTGAAAGAAACCCCACTCGTCTCTGTTGCTCCCATAGTACGGAGAATACGATGACACTTCTCCAGAAAACCCTGAGCATCATCTGTAGCCAATTCACTAAAGGTAGGTGGGTGGTACTTCTTGTACCTCTAAAGTCTGAGCTGCTCTACCTCAGAAGCTACTGCCCTAACCTCGAGCTGAGCTGGAGCTACCGACTGCATTGGTACAATCTCTGGAACCTGGTCGACCTGAACCCGCTGCTCTAGAGTACCGGCGACGGGAGTCTGTGCTCCTCCCCCGGCCTGAGATGTGGCAGGAGGAAGTGGAATCAATCCAGCCTGAGCTAAGGTGCTGAACATGCTCAGAAACTGGGCTAGAGTCTCCTGGAGGGCTGGTGCAGCAATAGGAACCTTCGGTGCTTGCCCTCCAGCTGGAGCTACTAGGGGCTCCTCTGTCGCAGCTCGCACAGGTGCTCTAACTGCACCTCATAGTCGTCCTCCACCCCGGCCCCAGCCTCTGGCGGCTCTAGCAGAGGGCGCGGGTGTCTGGTCATCAAATCCTCCAGTACGGGTCCTCACCATCTGTGAGAAAGAATGAATTACAGAAGTTTAGAATTTTTGATGCCAACAAATTTCGCACGACAAGGAGTTAAAGAAGCATAATTTTTCCTAACAGTTCCATAGCGTCCTGAAGATAAGTACAAGCATCTCCGTACCGATCCGTGAGACTCTAATAAACCGGCTTGTGACTCACGACCCTATGAACCTAGAGCTCTGATACCAACTTGTCACGACCCAATTTCCTCTCCATATGACGCCGTGATGACACCTAGTATCTACGACCATGTAAGCCTAGCATTTGCGGAATAATAAAATGAAAACATAAATTTAACAACTAACTGTAGCGGTAACAATATAACTGGGTACCATGCCGCCTGACATGTACAATAACCAACTATTCAAAAATACACAGTAATCCTAAAACCCAAAACATCGTGAATCACAAACTACAGAAGTAAAGTCTAGTGTTTCTATACATCAGAGTCTAATAAAAGGAAAATATAGAAGATAATGGACATGGGAAAGAGTAGAAGGGGACTCAGAGGTCTGCGGACGCGGAAGATATACCTTGAAGTCTCCAAAGCTGTCCCGACTCACTGATAATGCGGCTAATAAGGAGCACATGGATCTGCACACGAAAAGCATGTGCAGAGAGTAGCATGAGTACACCACAATTGGTACCTAGTAAGTGCCAAACCTAACCTCGGTCGAGTAGTGACGAGGTCAGGTCAAGACCCTACTGGTATAAATAATAATAAAGCGAGGCAAGAATGAAATATCGCAGTAAAATAAAGACTGAAATTTAACAAGAAAGAATTCATAGAAGGTAACAACGCAATACATAGAAATACAACAGGGGTTCTCCCGAGATACCGTCTCGTAGTCCCAAACGTAAATGTGCAGTACATGGGGATCTCCCGGAATACCGTTCTGTAGTACCAAAGTAAATATGCAGTACAGGGGGATCTCCCGGAATACCATTCCTTAGTCCCAAAGTAAATATGCAGTATATGGGGATCTCCCAGAATACAGTTCCGTAGTCCCAAAGTAAATATGCAGCTCAACCAACGAAAATAATAGTTACAGCAAGAAAACCAACAATTGAGACTAAGTTCAAGTCAAGGAAAAATAGAAAATTTCACTAAAACTGCTGCACAGAGTCCGGATAGGCAGTTAAGACACATAGGCATGCTATCATAAACTAAACATGATAGTTACATATGCTAGTGTAGCTCAAATTAGGAGAAACATGTTATTACCTAGTGAAGAATGGAGTTTTACAACAAATAGCCCGTGTACGTACTCGTCACCTCACGTACATGACGCCCACACATCAAAACAGTACCAAATCCGAAGGGGAGTTTCCTCCCACACAAGGTTAGGAAAGCCACTTACCTCGAACCAAGCTCAATCAATCGGTCACAATGCCTTTCCCATGAATATCCGGCTCCGAATGGCCCAAATCTAGCCAACAACAATTACATATCATAAATATAACCATAATAAACTCATCTAATTAATGAAATCAATACTTTTAACAAAAATTTTGAAATTCGCCCTAAAACGTCGACTCGGGCCCACGTCTTGGAATCGGGTAAAAGTCACAAAATATGAACACCCATTCACTCACGAGTCCAACCATATAAAAATTACTGAAATCCGACCACAAATCCCCTTTCTAAACTCGAAATCTTTGTTGAAGAAGTTTCTTCCAATTTTTTCCAATTTCAACCCCAAAAATCCGAAATTAAAGAGGAAATAAATGATAGATTAGTAGAATATAACCAAAATGGAGTATAGAATCATTACCCAATCGATATCTCTGAAACTCCCTCAAAATCTTATTCAAATCCGAGCCCCCAACCCAAGTTTTGATAAAATGGCAAAACCTCCATTTTTCGAAAAGATATAAGTCTGCCCAGTGATTCCTTAATCGCGATCGCGGAAATAGCCTCGCTATCACGAAGAACAACTTTGCTGCCCTAGAAATTAACTCTACGCGAACGCGATGCTTTGGCTCTCAGACTCATGCGATCGTGAACGTCCTCACGCGTTCGCGATTAGCAAAGCGCATGGCCCAGCTTTGGTCCACTTAGCCCTACGCGAACGCGACCTTGTCTCTGCGTTCGCGAAGCACCACCTCACTTCACTACGCGTTCGCATGCCCCTATCTGCGAATGCGAAGAACAATTCCATCCTCTCGCCCAGCTAGCTTACGCGATCGCGGATCACCCCACGCGATCGTGTATAAGGAAACCAGAACTCAGACACCAGAAAACTTCAGCAACCTCCTAAGTCCAAAAATCGATCCGCTAGGCATCCGAAACACACCCGAGGCCCCCGGGACCTCAACCAAACATACCAACCAGTCCTAAATCTCCATACGAACTTAGTCGAGCCCTCAAATCACATCAAACAACGCTAAAATCACGAATCACCCTCCAATTCAAACTTAATGAACTTGAAACTTCAAATTTCCACAACCGATGCCGAAACCTATCAAACCACGTCCGATTGACCCCAAATTTTGCACACAAGTCGTATTCAACATTACAGACCTACTCCAACTTCCGGAATCGGAATGCGACCCCGATATCAAAAACGTCCACTACCGGTCAAAATCGCCAAACATTCGACTTTCGCCAATTCAAGCCTAAATCAGCTACAGACCTTAAATTCACAGTCCGGATACGCTCCTAAGTCCAAAATCACCCAACGGAAATAATGAAACCGACGGAACTCCATTCCGGAGTCGGCTTTACACAATTCCGACTACGGTCAAAAATCATAAGACTTAAGCTTCCGTTTTAGGGACTAAGTGTCCTAAAACGCTCCAAAACCAAAAACAAAACCTCCCGACAAGTCATATAAGCAGAAAAAGATATGGGGGAAATAGTAAATAGGGAATCAGGGCTATTACTCTCAAAACGACCGGCCGGGTCATTATAAATATATTTTTATATTATATTTGAACTGTTTTCCTACTCAAATAATATATTTTTTAATTAATTTTTTGTGTAATATTGAAAAATATACCCAATTATTAAACAACAACTAAGAAAATATTTAAAAATATAAATGTGTGAGAAATAGAAAGAAAAATGGTTGGTAAGAGTCAATACCACTAATGATTCTGCAAACATAAAGATCTAAAATTGGAATGTCAAATCAATCATTTTACTATTTGAAAAGGAAATTTATGGTGGATAAAATTATAATTAAGATTAAATATTCAAAACAAGAGATGAACTAATATTAAGAATATGGATCAGCATAAAATAAATTATTTTTTGTGTTAAGACCAATATTAAGTCTTTCAATTAATTATTTAGCAAGAGAATCCAATTCAATTATTTTTTAAATTTATCATATGAGTGAAATTATTTTTCAAGTTAAGAAAAATCTTAGGGTACATAAATTTATTCCATAAAAAGAGTGTTAGAGATTAAAAAAATTAGAACACAAAGTAAAAGATATTATTATAGTATCGGAAAAGGTCCAAATATGCCCTTATACTATACGATATTGATCACATTTTCCCTTCATTAATACTTTAGCTCAAATATGCCCTTACCGTCACATAGTTGGTCCATATATGCCCTTAGAGTTACACAGTTGACCCATATATGCCCTTTTCGAAACGGAATCCACCCAAATTAATTAACTCTTTCGTTAATTGTATTAAAGTGTATTACAAATATTATTTTCTTTTTATTAGTACTTTTTTTCTTTATCTTTCTCTTTTCTTTCTTCTTTTTTATTTTCTTCTCTTTTTTATTTTCCTTTTTCTTTCTCCCTTATTCGATTTCCTCCATTACTGATGTCTTCTCCATTTTCATCACCAATTTCACTTGACAAAACTCATAAATTCCAATTACTAAGAAAATTCTCCCATAAGAATATTTTTATAGATCATATATTTTTTAATTTTTTAATTTTTACCGAACATATATTTAGTTCTAAAAAATTTAACAAAGTAAGATTGAAATAATATTTATATAACAAAAAATCTGAAAATCCAACAAAACTGAACAATCCAAACCGATATAATTGGTTTGGTTTGATTTTGATATAAATCGAACCAACCCGTTCCATGTACACCCCTAATTTACATAGTTAATTAAAAAAAATAGAAAATGTCCCGCTGAAAAAAGACTAACAACTCAAATTTATAACACTACAACTTGAACTCTAGGCTTTTAATCATTAAATTATCTTCCAGGAAACAATTTAAATATTTTGGTCTTTTGGGTATTGTTAAAGGTTGAGATTTTTTAATATTATTTTAAAGTTTAAACCATAATTTTTGGAATAATTTAATTTTATTTATTTAGAGAGTCAGTGAAATTGGAACTTGATTACCTTATGGGAGAATTTTCTTAGTAATTGGAATTCATGAGTTTTGTCAAGTGAAATTGGTGACGAAAATGGAGAAGACATCAGTAATGGAGGAAACAGATAAGGGAGAAAGAAAAAGGAAAAAAAAGAGAAGAAAAGAAAAAAGATGAAAGAAAAGAGAAAGATAAAGAAAAAAAAGGTACTAATACAAAGGAAATATTGTTTGTAATACACTTTAATACAATTAACGAAAGAGCTAATTAGTTTGGATGTATTCCGTTTCGAAAAGGGCATATATGGGCCAACCGTGTAACTCTAAGGGCATATATGGACCAACTATGTAACGGTAAGGGCATATTTGAGCTAAAGTATTAACGAAGGGCAAATGTGCTCAATTTCCTATAGTACAAGGGCATATTTGGACTTTTGCCCTTATAGTATTACGAATCAAACAGCCACACAAGTGTATGTTGAAGCACAATCAAAGCTAAATCCTTAATACGAACAAGCTTTCAAGACTATATTATAAAGAGTCAACTCTTATAGCGGGGTTATCCTTTGTAGATGCCTCTAGCGGAATCGAAATAATATTTTCATGTCATGCATTACTTGTAAATGTCAAATCAAGAGGCATGATATTGTTAGCAATAATAAAAAATGGTATACCGGCAATGATTTTATTATGAGGCCACTCTCTTTAGATTTGATATGTCTCTTCAAACAACTAAAATAACCACCATAAATATATCAAAGCAGAGCAACAGTGCTAAATTCATAAGGAAAGCAAACTTGATAATATGGGATGAAGCGCTTATGGCCAAGTGTTAAATGATCGAAACAATTGCCCCTGGAGATATATTGAATACCAGTGAACCATTTGGTGAAAAACTAATGACTTAGAAGATGATTTCTGTCAAGTACTATCAATAGTTACAAAATCGACGAATGCAGATAATGTAAAAACTAGCTTGCCACAATTATACTTGTAGTCTCAAATAAAAAAGATTCAACTCACAAGAAATATAAAGTAAGAACATATCCAGTATTCAGTAACTTCTTGCTTCGTGTCAGAAACGAAAAAGAGCATCTAATAAAGATGATTTGGTTCTTCCATAACACTTGGTTATCAATCCCAATTGTAATAGTAGTGCATTTAATAGATTAAAACGCAAATTATGCAAATTGCATGATAGAAATTAAAAATCCATCTTAGCTAGCAGAATAAATATGTTGATCAACTAAATAAAAGGTTGATTGCGAAATTTTATGGTAAAAATAAGATATTTTTCAATTTTTGACTCAGAGGAATATGATCCCAACAATTACTACTAAGAAGAATACTTAAATACTTTAATACCAAATGGCCTTCTACCACACATGTTTGTTGTCAAGTTTATTTTTTCTTATGTATGTCAGTGTCACCATATATGTAATAGACTAAGTTAACATTGATCTTCTATTGCATATAGATTGATTTTGAAGAAAACTATGCACGTCATGCTACTGAAAAACTTAGATAATAGTTTATGTAATAGCACATAGATGGTATATAGAAGTTTTGACAATAACGTGATACATGCAAAAATTATGATACTAGTCAATGTGCTTCTAAGTATATTTTTATCCCCGAATTTATCTTTCGTCTTTCGAAACTAAAGAATATCCTTTTAAATTTGTGTGAAAATACTTTTCGGTATGTTTATGTTTTGCAATTATAATAAATAAAGCACAGAGATAAACATCCTAAATATTGGACTATATTTATCGCAATATATTTTCTTACACGAACAATTATATGTTGCACTTTTAAGAGGAGTATCAATATCGACAACAAGAGTTCTGGTTATGGCAGAGCAACCAAAGCATTAGAAGGAATCATATACAAAACATTCATCTACAAAGAAGTATTCGGTAAGATACTATCAAATTAAATATTTTTAAATTATAATTCGTAATTATCTAACTAACATGACTAAATTGATCATTTGTGCAAGTTGTGCTGATGTCCTAATATTTTGAATTCACATATTATGCTAATGTAATAAATTTCTCGGCTTTCAGATGATTTAAATGGTTAAACCATCATGTGTCATTATTAACGTGCAACGCACGTTCATAGATACTGGTTATCATAAAAAAGCCAAAATTGGCCCTACACTATCTGTCGTTATGAAACTGGCACATATTTGTCCCTGTGATTTGCGAAAGGTTCACTTTTTCCCTTTTTCTTTACTAACGGGGCTATTAAAAAATAAAAAATAAATATGAAAAAGGTCCAAAATTGTCCTTCAAGTTTGCGAAATATTTACTTTTTCCCTAATAAAATAATTTGGCTAATATTAACCATTTTCACTAAGAGATCTTTTTTGAACCTTAATTTATGCATATTAAAATAAAAAAGTAATACTTCACAACTAATTGAACCTCCTCTTATGTATCACCACTTCCCCTCCCCCATTTACCTTAAATTAAGTAAAACAATAATTTCAAAAAAGTAATCATCAAATATATCTACTCACAATGCATTAAAGTCCATGAACTAGAAGTAAATGATTGAAATAAAGAAATCAAGAATAAAAAAGTTGAAGCAAAATGTTACGACCCAATTCTCCTATAGGTTGTGATGGCGCCCAACTCCGCCGTTAGGCAGGTCAACAGTGAACTAACCACATGATTACTCCTTTTAAAAAGTTTCCAAGTAATTAAATTCCATTCATCAAAAGGTTACGAAACAACAAATTTAAATAAATAAGACGAAAGTAGCTAAGTGCAATCAGAACAATAGTAATAATCCCAAAACCATAAAATCTACTACTGTGTGTGCCAAGACCTGGTGTCACCAGTGTATGAGCTAGTAGTAGAATATACAAAATACTAAGCTATTGTCCGAAATAAAGTAGACATAAAGACAAACACAAAAAGAAGACTTCGGGTGCTTCAGAACGGCTCGGAAGGCAGCTCACCGCTCAACCTCAGAGTATCAGGGGTGTGCGCCAGGGTAACTACCAAATGCACCTGCCTCAGAACCTGCACGGTTAGTGCAGAAGTGTAGTGTGAGTATATAAACAACATGTACCCAGTAAGTATCAAGTCTAACCTCAAAGAAGTAGTGACGAGGGGTCGACATCGACACTTACTATGGGCTAACAATAAAATGCAGGAATTATAAATAAGCATGGGTTATGTAAACAATTAATACAACTCAGCAACAAGTAGTGAATAATAATTCTTTCACTAATAATAAATTTCAAGTCGATTCCTGTCATTTAAATAATTATAACCGCTCAAGCCATAAATTAATATCAAGTATAATTAGGCTCCGAGTATTATCATGCACGATTTATGCCGAGGCTGTACAACCCGATCCAGAAATAAATTATGTGCACTGCCGAGGGTCGAACGATACGAACCATATATACATCTATTAACCTACCGAGGTGAATGACCGGCTCCCATGAGAGTAGAGGAATTTACCTCGCTAGCGAAAATACTTGCGACGCGAGTGAACATAAATTTCTCAAAGTTATTATAAATTTGTTCAATTCTTCCCAAACATAAGAAATCCAAACTGGGGATTTTAAATCTAAAAATCCTTAATCTCGGTTCCATGTAAGAAAATTAACAAGCATAACCACATAACAATACAAACAAGGCATGGTGTAAACCTAAGACTACCCTGACATCACATGTAATATAGCTACGTACGGGCTCTCGTCACCTAGTGCATGCGTAGCTCCCCACATAAATAATTTACAACAAAATACACCTAATGGGATGAGTTCCCTGTTACAAGGTTAGGCAAGAGACTTTTCTCGTGCTCAAGCTCACTTTCGATCCTCAAATTCGTTCTAAAACCTCAACTTGGTGCCGAACGACTCGGAACTAGTCAAATGTTATATAATTTAGTCAATACATATTCAAAAGTTCATAATTTAACTATTAGAGTAATTACCCAACCCAAATTGAAAGATCCCTAAATTCACCCCTGGGCCCACGTGCCCGGATTCCAAAACTTTTCAAAGATAAATGTTACCCATAACCTCACGAACTCAAATATATAATTTTCACTCAAACCCACAACCATTTTCGTGGTTAAATAACATTTTTATAAAAACCTTGATTTTTCATCTAAACCCATGATTTTAACAACTTTACATGTTAAGATCTACCCATAATCTATGTATTTAACTCACATTGGATAGAAATTACTTACCTCCAAATAGCTAGCGAAAACCCCTCGCTAAGAGCTCCAAATATCGCCCAAGGAATGCAATAAATGAGCCCAAAATGTTTAAGTCCCGACTTAAATGAAGGTTCTGCCCAACAGGTTTTTCGCTTCTGTAGTTCCTTGGCCGCATCTGCAGAAAATGCATCGCAGATGCAGTCCTCCCTTAGCCGGCCTAAATCTGCATTTGCGGAATGAGGGCTCGCTTCTGCGCTGCCGCTCCTGCGGCAGATGAGCCGCACCTACGCACGCCCACGCTTCTGCGGTCGCACATTTGCGGTTGCCTTGTCCGCATCTGCGGTTTATGGGCTGCCTATGCTGGGACGCATTTGTGGCTGCTGGCTCGCTTCTGCGAGCTCGCACCTGTGGCTGGCTCTCCTCAGGTGCAATTGCACCAGAAGCTAGGTGCTTCAGCTATTCAACCAAGGCCAAATGACTTCCGCGCATCGTCTGAATGGCATCCGGGGCCCCCGAGGCCCCGCCCAAACATACCAACAAGTTTGAAATCATGAGACGGACTTGATTGAACCCTCAGAACGCTAAGAGCAACACCAAAACTAAGAATCATATGCCAAAAACCAATAGAATCAACTTATGAACTTCAAGTTCTTCTGACTTACTCCGAACGCGCCGAATCATACTTAAACTACTCGGAATAACTCCAAATTTTGCGTGCAAGTGTTAAATCACCATACGGAACTATTCCGAGGATCGGAACCCCAATTGGACCTCGATAACACCAAATCCTACTTCAAACCAAATTTAAATAACTTTAAAACCTTCAATGTGCCAACTTCAAATATTATGCACCGAAATGCTCCCGGGTCATTCAAAACCTGATTCGAATATACGCCTAAGTCCAAAATTATCATATGAACCTATCAGAACCATCAAATCCCGGTTCCGAGGTCGTTTACTCGAAATATTGAGCAAAGTCAAACTTAGCCTTTTAAAGCCAAACCATGGAACCAAGTGTTCCGATTCCAACTCGGACCCGTCCAAATCTCGGACTAACCATCCTCGCAAGTCATAAAATAGTAAAATCACTACGGGGAGTCTTATTTAGGGGGAATGGGGATCTAGAAAGCAAAACGACTGGTTGTGTCGTTACATTCTCGACGTCTTAAACATACGTTCGTCCTCGAACGGGTCTAGAATCATACTTGGAGTGCTGAATAAGTGTGGATATCTGCTCCGCATGTCCTCCTTGGCCTCCCAAGTCGCCTCCTCGACTGGCTGGCCCCTCCACTGAACTTTTACCGCAGAAATCTTCTTGGACCTCAACTGGCGAACCTGTCTATCAACAATGGCAACTAGCTCCTCCTCATATCCTAGGCTCTCATCTAACTGAATCGTGCTAAAGTCTAACACATGCTACATGTAGGCATGATACTTCCGGAGCATAGACACGTGAAAAACTGGATGAACTCCCGATAGACTGGGAGGCAAAGCAAGCTCATAAACAACCTCCCCAACTCTCCTCAACACCTCAAATGAGCCTATAAACCTTGGGCTCAACTTGCCCTTCTTACCGAACCTCATGGTTCCCTTCATCGACGAGACCTTCAGGAGAAATTTTTCACCCACCATAAATAATAAATCATGCGCCTTCTGATCCGCGTAACTCTTTTTCCTGGACTGTGTTGTGCGAAGTCGCTCCTGAATCAACTTTACCTTTTCCAAGGCATCCTTTACCAAATCAGTACCATATAACTTAGCCTCGCCGGGCTCAAACCATCCGATGGGCGAACGGCATCACCAACCATATAAAGCCTCAAATGGAGCCATCTTGATGCCGGACTGATAATTGTTGTTGTAAGCAAACTTAGCCAAAGGCAAGAATCGATCCCACTGCCCTCCGAAGTCAATCACACATGCTCTGATCATATTCTCCAAGATCTGAACTGTCCGCTCTGACTGCCCGTCGGTCTGCGGATGAAAGGCTATGCTGAGCTCTACCCGGGTCCCCAACTCACTATGTACTGCCCTCCAGAAATGCGAAGTAAACTGAGGGCCTCTATTTGATATAATGGAGACAGGCACACCGTGCAACCGAACAATCTCCTGAATGTAAATCTGAGCCAACCTCTGTGAAGAATACGTGGTGACAACCGGAATGAAGTGTGCCGACTTGGTCAACCTATCGACAATGACCCAAACTGCATCAAATTTCTGCCATGTCTGCGGCAACCCAACTACGAAGTTCATAATGATGCACTCCCATTTCCAATCAGGTATAGTCATCTACTGGAGTAGGCCACCTGGCCTCTGATGCTCATACTTGGCCTGCTGGCAATTTAGGCACCTCGCTACATGCTCAACTATGTTCTTCTTCATCCACCGCCACCAATAATGCTGCCTCAGGTCGCAATACATCTTCGTAGCACCTAGATGAATAGAATATCGAGAACTGTGTGCCTCCTCTAGGATCTTCTCCCTCAAGCCATCAATGTTAGGAACACATAGGCGACCCTTGAGTCGCAGAACACCATCCTACCCGATAGTAACATCCTTGGCACCACCCTGCAGTACCATCTCTCTGAGAACCAACAGGTGTGGATCATCAAATGGGCGAGCCTTGATTTGCTCGAATAGTGATGACTAGGTGACAATGCATGCGAGAACTCGGTTGGGCTCTAAAATATCCAGCCTCACAAGTCTGTTAGCCAAGGACTGAATGTCCAAGGCTAGTGGCCTATCCTCTGTTGAAATGAATGCTAAACTACCCATACTCTCCGCCTTTCTGCTCAAGGCATCCGCAACTACATTAGCCTTGCCCGGATGATAAAGGATGGTAATATCATAATCTTTTAGTAACTTAAGCCACCTGCGCTGCCTCAAATTGAGATCCTTCTGCTTGAACAAATGATGCAAGTTGTGATGATCGGTGTAAACCTCACAGGACACCCCATAAAGATAATTCCTCAAGATCTTAAGAGCATGAACAATCGCGTCCAACTCCAAATCATGTACAGGGTAATTCTTCTCGTGTGGCTTCAGCTGACGTGAAGCATATGCAATAACTCGACTCTCCTGCATCAATACACAACCCAAGCCAACGCGTGAAGCGTCGTAATAAATAGTATACATCCCCAAACTGGAAGGCAGCACTAACACCGGTGCTGAAGTCAAGGCGGTCTTGAGCTTCTAAAAGCTCGCCTCACAATCATCGGACCATCAGAACGGAGCACCCTTCAGGTTCAATCTAGTCAAAGGTGCTACAATAGATGAGAATCCCTCCACAAACTGGCGATAATAACCTGTTAACCCCAAGAAGCTCCTGATCTCGGTCGCTGTGGTAGGACGAGGCCAACTCTGAACTACCTCGATCTTCTTGGGAACAACCTTAATACCCTCGCCTGATAGGACATGTCCCAAGAATTCCACAGAATCTAACCAGAACTTACACTTGGAGAACTTAGCATATAGCTTCTGTTCCCGCAAGGTCTGAAGCACCACTCTCAAATGCTGCTCGCGCTCCTCCATGCTACGCGAGTAGATCAAAATATCATCAATGAAGACAATGACAAACCAATCAATATATGGCTTGAACACCCGGTTCATCAAATCCATAAACGCCACCGGGGCGTTAGTCAAATCAAAGGACATCACTAGGAACTCATAATGGCCATATTTAGTCCAAAAAGCCATCTTCGGAACATTTGAATCCCGAATCTTCAACTGATGGTACCCCGATCTCAAGTCGATCTTAGAGAACACCTTAGCACCCTGCAACTGGTCAAACAAATCATCAATACATGACAATAGGTACTTGTTCTTAATGGTAACTTTGTTCAACTGGCAGTAATCAATGCACATCCGCTAGTACCATCTTTCTTCATCACAAATAACACTGATGCACCCCAAGGCGACACTTTCGGTCTGACGAACCCCTTTGCTAGCAAATTTTCAAGCTGTTCCTTTTATTCCTTCAACTCGTTCGGAGCCATGCGGTACGGTGGAATAGATATAGGCTGGGTACCTGGTGCCAAATCAATATAGAAATCAATATCATGATCTGGTGGCATGCTTGGAAGATCAGAAGGAAAGACATCGGAGAACTCCCGGACCACGAGCACTAAATCAATCGCCGGAGTCTCTGTAGTAGTATCCCGAACATAAGCTAGATAAGCCAAACACCCCTTCTCGATCATGTGTCGAGCCTTCAAAAAGGAGATAAGCCGACTAGATGTACTGACAAACGAACCCTTCCACTCCAATCTAGGCAACTCTGGCATCGCCAAGGTAATAGTCTTGGCATGACAATCAAGGATGGCGTGATATGGAGACAACCAATCCATGCCTAGGATAACCTCAAAATCGGTCATATCGAGCAACAGAAGATCCGCTCAGGCCTCATAACCACAAAAAGTAACAATGTAGGACTGGTAGATCCGATCCACAACAACAGAATCGCCCACTGATGTGGACACATAAATAGTAGTACCCAAGGACTCACGAGTAACACCTATGAAATGAGCAAACAGAGATGAAACATACGAATATGTATACCCTGGATCAAATAGTACCGAAGCATCCCTACCGCAGACAGAAATAATACCTGTGATCACGGCATCTGAGGCCACTGCATCTGGTCTGGCCGGAAAAGCATAGAATCTAGCTGGAGCGCCACCTTGCCTCCACATGTCTAACCTCCACCTCTAGGATGACCCCTACCCACCCGCCCTCCGTCTTTGGGTGACCGGATGACTGGTGCGACAACTGGTGCTGTAATCATAGGCTGATGACTCTTCTGTACCTCCTTGCCCCGAAGTCTGGGACAAAACCTCTTCATGTCGCCAGGATCCCCGCACTCTTAACAACCTCTCGGAACGGCGGACTTCTGACCGAAAGTCTGACCCTGATGGCCTGAACACCCACTAGAGGAACCCTGAATAGCTGGTGGCCGGTAGGAACTTTCTGGCATGGTGCTAAAATAGGGCCGCACTGGGGCACCCCGAGGAGGCGGCGGTGCTGGATATGTGGGCCTGCTAAACTGACCACTGCCCCCAGCCGGAGCTCCACTGAACTCTCCGGAATATCAAAATCGCTTATCCCTCGTCGCTTGCTCTCGGATCCGCTGACGAACACCCTCGATCCTCCGAGCTATCTCCATAACTAGCTCATAATAAGTCCCCATCTCGACCTCTTGGGCCATAGTGTCTTGGCTAGAAGAGTGAAAACCTCCAACAAACCTCTGCACTTTCTCTGCATCGGTCGGAAGTATCATAAGTTCATGGCAAGACAACTCAGAGAATCTCGCCTCATAGTCGGTCACCGACATCTGGCCTTGCTTGAGCTGCTCGAACTGAAATTGTAACTCTTCCCTATGAGAGTGTGGAATATATCTGTCCAAGAAGAGGCGTGCGAATTGATCCCAAGTCATGGGAGGAGAGCCTACTAGTCTGCCGAGAATATATGACTGCCACCACCTACGGGCCCTGCCCTCCAGCTGGAAAGTAGTAAAATCCACGCCATGGAACTCCAATATCCTCATGTTGTGCAGTCTGTTCCTGCACCGATCAATTAAGTCTTGGGGGTCCTCATGTTGCTCACCTCCGAAGACAAGAGGTTATAGCATGGTCCATCTGTCCAATAGCCTCTGCGGATCGCCGGCCGTAGCTAGTCTGGGCTCAGGTATAGCTACTGCAACTGGCTGAGCTCCGCCCACGGGTAGTGCACCCGGGGTCTAATACTCAACAACTACATACCCTGGAGCCTGAGCGGTAGGGGTCTATGCTCCCCCTCCTGCCTAAGATGTGGTTGGGTCTGCTGGAAATAAACCAGCCTGAGTCATAGAATCCATGAACCGCAGCATACGACCCGTGACCTCCTGGAATCCCGGTGCGAACATGAAATCCACCGGGGCTGGCTCTGCTGCAGGCACCTCGCCCTGCTCCTCAATAATAGGATCCTCTACTGGATCCACTGGTCGCATAATTGGAGTAACTCTAGGACTTCCTCATCCTCTACTATGAGCTGGAGCCCTCCCTCGGCCTCTGCCTCGGCCTCTAGCAAAAGAGGGAGGAACTCCTCCATGATCGGGTACATCTGCTGCGCGCGTTCTCACCATTTGTGAGAGAATAAGAGAAAGTTATTTAGCACCACACCAACTTCACAATAGGAGATGAAGAAAGAGTAGTTTCCTAACACCCTATAGCCTCTCGAAGATAAGTACAGACGTCTCTGCACCGATCCGCAAGACTCAATTAGGCCTGCTAATAACTTGTGAGACATACATGAACCTAGTACTCTGATACCATGTTATTACGACCCAATTCTCCTATAGGCCGTGATGGCACCCAGCTCCGTCGCTAGGCAAGCCAACAGTGAACTAACCACATGATTACTCCTTTTAATAAGTTTTCAAGTAATTAAATTCCATTCATTAAAAGGTTACAAAACAATAAATTTAAATAAATAAGACGAAAGCAGCTAAGTGCAATCATAACAATAGTAATAATACCAAAACCATAAAGTCTATTAGTGTGTGTGCCAAGACCTGATGTCACAAGTGTATGAGCTACTAGTAGAATATATAAAACACTAAGCTATTGTCCGAAATAAAGTAGACAGAAAGCAAAACACTAAAGGAAGACTTCAGATGTTGCAGAACGGCTCGGAAGGCAGCTCACCGCTCAGCCTCGGAGTATCAGGGGTGTGCGCTGGGGTAAATACCAGATGCACCTACCTCAGAACCTACACAGTTAGTGCAGAAGTGTAGCGTGAGTACATAAACAACATGTACCCAGTAAGTATCTAGTCTAACCTCGAAGAAGTAGTGACGAGGGGTCAACATCGACACTTACTATGTGCTAACAATAAAATGCAGGAATTATAAATAAGCATGGGTTATGTAAACAATTAATACAACTCAACAACAAGTAGTGAATAATAATTCTTTCACTAATAATAAATTTTGAGTCGATTCCTGTCATTTAAATAATTATAACCGCCCAAGCCATAAATTAATATGAAAATTAGGCTCCGAGTATTATCATGCACGATTTATGCCGAGGTCGTATGGCCCGATCCAGAAATATACTGTGTGCACTGCCGATGGTCGAACGACATGAACCATAGATGCATCTATTAACTTGTCAAGGCGAACGGCCCACTCTCATGAGAGTAGAGGAATTTGACTCACTCGCAAAAATACTTGCCACGCGAGTGAACATAGATTTCTCAAAGTTATTATAAAATTGTTCAATTCTTCCCAAACATAAGAAATCCAAATTGGGGATTTTAAATATAAAAATCCTTAATCTCGGTTCCATGTAAGAAAATTAACAAGCATAACCACATAACAGTCCAAATAAGGCATGATGTAAACCTAAGACTACCTGGACATCACATGTAATATAGCTACGCATGGGCTCTCGCCACCTAGTGCGTGTGTAGATCCCCACACAAATAATTTACAATGAAATACACCTAAGGGGATGAGTTCCCTCTTACAAGGTTAGGCAAGAGACTTACCTCGTTCTTAAGCTCATTTCCGATTCTCAAATTCGTTCTAAAGCCTTAAATCAGTGCCAAACGACTCGGAACTAGTCAAATGTTATATAATTTAATCAATACATGTTCAAAAGTTCATAATTTAACTATTAGAGTAATTACCCAATCCAAATTGAAAGATTCCTAAATTCACCACGGGCTCACGTGCCCGGATTCCGAAAATATTCGAAGATAAATGTTACCCATAATGTCACGAACTCAAATATATAATTTTCACTCAAACCCACAACCATTTTCATGGTTAAATCTCATTTTTATAAAAATCTAGGTTTTTCATCTAAACCCATGATTTCCATAAATATACATATTAAAATCTACCTATAATCTATGTATTTAACTCACATTGGATAGAAATTACTTACCTTCAAATAGCTAGTGAAAACCCCTCGCTAAGAGCTCCAAAAGTTTCCCAAGGAATACAATAAATGATCCCAAAATATTTAAGTTCCGACTTAAATGAAGGTTCTGCCTAGCAGATTTTTCGCTTCTGCGGTTCCTTGGCCGCATCTGTGAAAAATTCATCACAGATGCGGTCCTCCCTTAGCCGTCCTAAATTCGCATTTGCGGAATGAGGGCTCGCTTCTGCGCTGCCGCTCCTACGGCAGATGAGCCGCACCTGCGCACGCCCATGCTTCTGCGGTTCCTTGACCTCTTATGCGGTCGTGCATCTGTGTCGCCTTGACCGCATCTGCGGTTTCTAGGCTGCCTACGCTGGGACGTATCTGCGGCTTCTGGCTCGCTTCTGCGAGCTCGCACCTGTGGCTGGCCCTCCGCAGGTGCGATTGCACCAGAAGCTGGGTACTTCAGCTATTCAACCAAAGCCAAATGACTTTCGCGTATCGTCTGAATGGCATCCGTGGCCCCGCCCAAACATACCAACAAATTTGAAATTATGAGACGGACTTGCTCGAACCCTGGAACGCTAAGAACAATACCAAAACTAAGAATCATATGCCAAAACCAACAGAATCAACTTATGAACTTCAAGTTCTTCCAACTTATTCCGAACGCGCCGAATCATACTTAAACTACTCGGAATGACTCCAAATTTTGCGTGCAAGTCTTAAATCACCATACAGAACTATTTCTAGGCTCAGAATCCCAATTGGACCTCGATAACACTAAATCCTACTTCAAACCAAATTTAAAGAACCTTAAAACCTTCAATATGCCAACTTCAAATATTAAGCACTGAAACGCTCACGAGTCATCCAAAACCTGATCCGAATATACGCCTAAGTCCAAAATCATCATACGAACCTATTGGAACTGTAAAATCTTGGTTCCGAGGTCGTTTACTCTAAATATTGACCAAAGTCAAACTTAGCCTTATAAAGCCTAACCAAGGAACCAAGTGTTCCGATTCCAACCCGAACCCTTCCAAATCTCGAACTAACCATCCCCGCAAGTCATATAACAGTAAAGCACATACAAGAAATCTTATTTAGGGGAACATGATTCTAGAAAATAAAATGACCGGTTGGGTCGTTACACAAAAATATAAATACAGTTCAAAAATATTAACAGACACAACTAGTATCAAGCAAAAAATGCTTAAACTTTCATAAAAATTCTCAATTCAAAATTAAGAAAACAAAAAAGAAGAACTAAACCACGTCAAAACCAAATTAAAACAATCTATATATATATATATATATATATATATATATATATATATATATATATATATATATAGAGAGAGAGAGAGAGAGAGAGAGAGAGATAAGTGGGCAATAAGAAAGTGAGGTGGCACCTCTCTTAGGCCAAAAAATATATTTTTCTTTTTTCTCCTTTTTTGGGGATTTTTCTTCATTCTTTCAATTTATTTTATAATAAAAATAAAAAAAATTATTTTTATAGCTCACAACTCTTTATCTTCGTAACCTATACTTTTAATAGTCTCAATAACTCCAATTCCTTTCATATTCATAACCTCCAAATATTTAATGTGTAAGTTTATGATAATTTATCTCATTTTTTTAATCTTCCCCTTCATTTCTCTCATTTAATCTATTTAACACAATGGAGTAAATGAGTAATAAAGAACCCATGCAGAAGTTTTCTAGAACAAAACTCACGTACATTTAGCACTTGAATATCATTTTCATTTATTTTTGTTGTCCTTTATTTACTTTAAAATTTAAAATTTCATTTTCATAATCATACTACCTTAACTTCTACTCTTAATGATATCCATAACTCCCAAATATGTAATTTAAAAATTAAAATACCTTATGGTATTCATCTATTTTTTCCTATATAAATTCATAACTTTGTTTCATGAGACCCCTATCTAAGACTACCCTTTCTATTCTTTACCTGAAATAGTAATGTTGTCATATTTACTGCAGCATTCGATTTATGTTTTAGTTTGGTTTGAGGAAGAAGGCTCTTGAATAATGATCGATATTGCGGGAGGGGGTGTTGACAAGAACTCAAAAAATTATACACTGATTTTGCATTTCTATTTTCTTCTATTTTCTTAAGATTAAGGTCTCAAGTTATATCTTTTTATTCTCTATTTACTTTCTTGTGTGCTCTCTTTCGCTTTATTTTCTATGAACTTTTATTTGTCGTAAGTTTATATTTTCGTTTAGACGCAAATTAATTACTTATGAGTTAAACTTTATTGGAAGTCTGCTAACTACTAACCAATAACAACCCATTGTGTAAAAGGGATAAATTTTAAACATTCAAATACGCCCTTCATTGGATATTTTGGCAACACTTTTTATTTCTTTTAGTCAGTAAAAAGTGTTAGAGCTAAAAGTCACAGAGCAGGGGCAGGTTCTTCTTTGCTGAGCCATCGACATGTTTGTTTCTTGAAAAATAGAAATTATTTTCTATTCTACTTGTGATTTTTATAAAGTAAGTAGTAAATTGTCTTTCATTTTATTCGTATGATTGAATCATGTATTATATGTACGACAAAATAAAATAAAGTATTTGGTTTACTTTGTAACTTTTGATTCTTTTTGAAGTATTGTGATAATTATCTTTCTTTTTGAAAGTTATGTTTTGATTTTCTTCTTTGAATTGCTTATTATTTGTAAGACAACTTTTTTTTTAGCTGATAGGATACAAATAATTGAGCAAATATTCTGAAGTGAAGTACTATGTTCTCCTTGGAATGGAGAATATGAGAGGAAAACTAATGAATAGAAAAGAAAAGACAAAGATGAAGGCTAAAAAGGGCATAACGAGAAGGAATAGAAAAAAGAATACGCCGCAATTTCCACATATTTCTTTTGTTTTGTTTTGTTTTTTTTCGTTATTAGTTTCTTTAATTTTATTTCATATTTCAAATAGGAGAAATTTTAGCAAAGCCGATGTTTTACTATCTAATGAAAAAATTATCTATTTACATGCCTCTAACATATAATTGTTACTTCCTCCTCATTAATTATAATATATGTAAGTGAAATTTTTTTCTTAAAAATCCTTTCTCTTTTATTTCCTTTTAAAAAGAAAATCAGGAAAAAATGCAGTTACCTAAAATCTAATTCTAATTAAAATGCTAAGTATATGATTTATCAATATGTAGAATTATCTTTTATGTCCTTATTAATTTTAAAAAATTATCTCTCTCATCCACTATATGTCATTTTTTTTTTAATTTAGTGATATTTCTTATAACCGCACGAAGCGCGGAAAATTTCACTAGCGATAAAAAAGCTACTAGAGTAAGCAAAACAAGGAATAAAGTGTTCGATTATCTACAACTAATAAATAAACTACTAACTAAAGCCATAGTTTTGTAAGAAAAAATTCAAATGTGTATTTATTTGGGGTGAGGTAAATCTAAATGGGAGTGGGGAGGGAGATGATCAATAAGAGTAGGTTGCCTAGTCTGGCTTCATTGGCTCCCCTAATTGGTCAGCACCTCAGGGATCAATCTATATATCTATATATTTATATAGTAAATAAAAGAGGGAATATGTAAGGTGACTTGACACTTCTCTTTAGTCAAAAAATTTATTAATTTTTTTTCCTTTTTTTTGCCTTTTTCTAATTATAAATGGCTTTTGTTACCAGATTTATTCCATTTATCTGCTCCTTAAAAAAATAAACTGAAACGTCTTTATTAATTCATATACGTTTTGACCTTTCCTTCTTCTTGTAACTTCGGTTACGGATCCCTTTACATGGAAGAGTTCTTTCAAAAGCCATTTTACTTTTCTACTTCTGTTTTTCATACTTCCATATCACCCAATATTTTTTGGATCATAGTATCCATCTATCTATTCTATATTTATAATTTTATATATAGATTTGGGTAGTTCTTCTCTTAAAGTTGAGTCTTTTTTCTTTCTTTGTTGATGTTCATAGCTTTTGTTAAGAATATTTACGTTGCAAATTGTAATGGATTATCTTGAAAGAGGGTCTTGGTATTCTATTGGAACTTGAAGATAAAAATTTGGGGTTTTAGCCTTTGACTTGCTGAATATGATTTGTTCATATTAGATTTCTATCACTTTTGCAGGTGGATGTCTTTAGTATGTGCCCTTGATGCTCCAGTAACTTTGACTCAGGAAAACGACCTCTGAATTCAAATGCACTCAATGGTATCTTCATTGCCTTTTGATGATGTCTCTATGATTTTTTTTACTGTTGTTTTATAATTATCTCGGTAGTTTCTTTTATTTAATTTTTAGAATTTCGTCAGTCCCTACGAACTGTTTCGTTGGAATTTTTGCCAGCATTAGTTTCTGCACAGTTTGTTGAATATCAGGTAGCTACTCTTATTAATATGCAAAGGCGAAAGAAATCATCCATGTTCTTTATGTGTTCGACAATATGGTCGGTCTAAAGAAGAAAGAAGGAAAATATGGCCAAGTATTGGGTATATGAAAGAAATTCTCTACAAATTAAGCAATCTCTTATTTATTATAACTTATATATTGTCCTTAGAAGTAAGGTTTAATATGAGTGCTTCAAAATAGAGTTTTACATTTCATTCAACAAATATTTAGTTATAAAAAATAGCCAAAGTATCATTCAACAGATATTTAGTTATAAAAAAATAGCCAAAGTACGATACATTGTATGTGCAATTCCAACAAGGACAATCCAATTCTCCTCAACATTACTATCCACCTCAGGGTCCCCGGTACTCAGTTCCGCCACAACAATACACGGTGTTTAATGCTCAGGCTTATGCTAGGCCTCCCAATCACCAGCAATGGCGGGCACCGATTCCACAAGGTTCCCGTCAACTCCGGCTAAATTTTCAGGCACCATATAATCCTCGTTCCTGACAGGAATATGTAAGAGAACAGGAGCCAAAGAAAGAGTTCACCCCAATTAGGGAATCGTATACAAGCCTATATCGAAAGTTGATGCAGTTGAAGTTGATTGAACCTATCATGCCGTGTTATGTGAATCCAAATTCAAAAGGTTTTGACTCCAATGCAAGATGTGAGTATCACTCTATCACCCAAGGTCATAGTACCGAAAATTGTTGGACATTAAAGAAAGCCATTGAAAATTTAATTGAAGCAAAGGCAATTGTGGTAACAAACAATAGGTGCATTTAGTAGATAAATTTCATATAGAGGTATATTACATAACACAAGAGATAGTCATTAAGAATCCATCAACAAATATATTACATTCAGTAAACCAGGGTACATGTACGTTCACATGTACCCTTTCACTTCAAGACTTGGAAAGGAAAAAGATCCAATAATCTTGGAGTTTTGCCGAAACTACCGTGTTTGTCTGGCTCAAGTAGGACTGGTAATATGTCACATGGTGTCTTGCCTTCGATTCCTGTATTCCCGGGCTCAGAAAACTCTTACTCTTGCTTATATGATCAACCTCTATACCCCTAAGATTTTTTATGGAGGCGTGATCAAACTTAGCAAACGTGGTCACCATGCCATCGTCACCGGGATTGACAACAACGGTCGTGATTTGATGGAGAGGTTTGTTGTTGTCTCTCCCGGAGAAAAATGGACGGTCTCTCCGTGAAATGTTTAATCAAAACAACATGCACCTGCTCAGGTACCATCTCATCGGTTTTTTCCTTTTTGCTTGCGAACCTACACCTTTGGCAACTCTAATCTTCGACTTTATAAGTTTAACCTCATTGCCTCCGAGGGATTACAGAGGTTGATCCAAGATAAAGAGGCACTTGCTACTGAACAAGATCAAATCGTTTTTGAACGGGATCAACTTATCGAATGCCTTTTGGATTTAGATGCAAGGTTTGCTCATATGGGCGAACTCGAAGCCCTGGTTGGAGCAAACAGAGCAAGAAAAAAGGGCCCATAGCCAGGAGGCCACTCAGTTGCATGTTGAACTTGCTGAGTTGAAGGCCAAGTAGGCTGAGCTACAGGATGATCTGATTTTGGCAGGCTAACACGAGTCTGCTTCCATAGAAAAGATCAACTAGCTGGAAGAAAACTTACGTTCCAAAATCGAGAAAGTTACTGCGGTCGGGGAGAAGAGAGCAAGAATGGAGGAAAGGCTCAAAAGGTCCATGGAGCAAAATCGCGAACATGCGAGGACCAATACTGACATTTCTCGGACTTATGACATCTTTGAGGTTGATAATGACCGGTTGTAGTCGAATATCCAAAGATTCCAAGCTAAACTCCGAGATAAAGAAGATTCTTTCTTGCTTGAGTAAACACATGTAGTTTTTCATATTGTCACACCTCCTTTTTCCCGAGGGGATATGGAGTTTTTCCAATTTAAGTGACATTAATCAAAATGGAATTATTTATTTAATTTAGAGTCGCCACTTGGAATAATTTATAATGTCCCAAGTCACCGGTTTATTTTAAAATCCCAAATCGAGAAAATTGACTCTATTTTTATGGTCCGCGAACACAGAAGACTAGGTAAGAAATTATGTTAACCAGGGAGAAGGTGTGAGGCACTCTCGAGTTCCGTAGTTTTAGCACGGTCGCTTAACAATTAATATTTGGCCTAATTATCTGATTTGCTACATATTTAAAGCCTATGGTGCATTTTTACGTTTTAACCGCTTTTAATTATTTATAAAATTATTTCTGGAAAAAGTCACGATGTCGTACACTTGTCGTTTTGATACACGTTGCAAACCGCGCCACATGAAATACACCCCCAATTTACGACATGTTTATTTTTATTATTATTCAGAATTATGGTCGGATCACATGAAATGCACACCCGAATGAGATTTACGTTTCGTGATCACGCCACGAGAACCGTACCCATGGACACAATGATTTATTAATTGCGCCTAAAGCAATCTATGAAGATTTGTAACTTTGGTCTAATTAAACCAACGATCTCTTTCATTTAGATTCTAACAAACATGTGCTATCAAATCATGCACCACTCTTGTTGGCGTGACAACAAATGGCTTAAAATAATTTAATCATATGAAATTGATTAACAAGGCAATTGGGTTTAAGCTTAATGAGAGGGGTGCAGGATTACACTAGAAAAATTCTAATTGAATGACTATATGTTTTCAACCAACGTTTGGACTATAAACAATTTACAAATACTGTGTGGAGTTTTGCTTTATGGCTTTTCGAGACATGAGCCACAATATGATAGGCCCAATAAGACCTATTCTCCACCAGGTCTCTTTAAGCCCTCAACAATTGAGACCTGATGCCTTTGATTCTACAGCAGGCTTTTCAAAATGGACCAATTTAACATACAGTCCAGAAAAAAAAACAAAGTGAGGCAATTCAAGATAGCCAAGTCTAGACACATATGATTGTTATTACTCATCTAGCCTAACACCATGCTTAAACATAATAAACATTGATTCCAATATCATATAGAAGGCTTATGCATCTGTCGACACTTCAGGATTTCAAACTCAATAAGGAAACAAATCAGAAATAGCCATATTGGGTCTCTATCATTAACGCAAGTAGACCCATATTTACATAATAAACCCATTACGTCAAAACCTTATTCGAAAATCAGCTACACTATCAGTCACCGTTTTCTATTTCAAATATTTTTACCAGCATGAAACTTAACTTGTGACAAACTCCATATTAAAACAAAACTGAAACTAATGAGTAATATAGTGCTTCATGTTTACAAACTTCTGATTTTAAGCTATGATTTCAAGTCGAACTATCACAAACTTCTCCAACAAATCCTTTAGACCTTGAAAAATAGCGATTCTCTAAATGAAGAGAACTGCTCGAGCTACAACCTAGTCTGCAAAAACAATTCTTAATACAAATACCCACATGATTTTAAATCAGTTTCTAATCAGCTTGCAAGAAGGCACAATAGAGTTTGACTCACTTTGATGCTAATCGCCAAGTAACTGACGAGTTGAACACTTAACAGAAGGCATACTAGTAAAAATGTTTATCAGGAGTAAAACAACCAACGATATGAGAATCATTCAAATTAGATCTAATAAATTCAGATACGAATTCAACATGATTAACACAAACTTCATCCATAAACTCAAACAGAAAAGAGCATTAGTTCAAACATAAGTGATTAATTGCTATAAGGAGCATTTATCAAACACATAAGTAACCCATGATTGTAGATTCCTTGACATTGTGACATTTAAATAACTGATACATCATCAGAGATTGAAATCAGTACCTTGAAGCGGCAAAGCAAAAGAAGAAAATAAATCTCTGATAACTGGGAAGAAACAACAGTAAGAGAACAGCAGCAGAAAACCAATCAACACAAAAGCTTCAAACTCAAACCAGAAATCCAGAACTTACTCAAAATCAGTATGGGATGAGAGTAGAAAAATGGAAAATAAAGAGTGAATTCTGCGTGTATCTTCCTGTGTATGAATATCAGATCCTCAAAAATGTGTGAGTGAGGTCCTTTTTATAGAGTGAAAAATCTGTCATGTGCTCCTAAGGATAAGGGAATAATTCTCAGAATGCAGTCCCTAAATTTCAGGGAAAAAGCATCTTTTACAACTGAATTGGACAGCTGTCCCTTTTCAGATATTTTCTTTTAACAGCTGTCCCCTTTTCTGTTTTTAGCATCTTTTAATTCTAAAACTATCCCTAGTTCTTTTATTTTATTGCACTTAAGTCCTTTATATAAACTTCTTGACCAAACACCTAAGATTCTTATATTTTAGTATACCTTTTAGTCCCCCAATTCTTGCAAATTACTAATTGTTATGCGACCTAATAGTCCATTACTGATGCATCATTAAGCAAACATTTCAAATAATAGTTTTAGCAAAATCATCTAAGTACAATTGAATCTAAGCTAAACCTAAATCTAAGCTATATCATGTAAAACAACAAAACACCAGTCTGTCAGTAAATCATACAATTAAGCCAAATGACCATGAAAGAACAGAAGGAAATATTACCCATTAACGACATCACTGCTAGCTTCAAACAATCCGAGCATGGGTCGATATCGTCACACGAGCACTGGTTCATGCTCGAAAGACAGAAATAATGGTTGCCTGTAATGATAACGACCATAGCTTAGCCGAAGAGTCGAAAACCAAGCGATACCTCAAAGCTAAGGGGGCTACTGCTCTGAGCCATTGAGGTTTTGAACGAAGAAAAAAGGAAGGTAGTCGATTGAGGCAGGTAATAATGAAAAACAAGCTCGAATTTGGAAAGAACCGAAAAAGAACAACAAACTAGGTTTTCTTGACTTCTTAGATTTGGAATTCGGGGAGTTTGGATGATTATTTAGGGAAATTGGCAAGGGATTTGGGATTAGAGAAGTGTGGGGGATTATAGGGTAAAGATTTGGGGCTGTTTGGTGTGGTGCCGCTGCCGTGGGGCGATTTCTGGCGGCGAAGACAGTGGGTGGTGAGAGAGGGATGAGAGAGGTGAGAAAAAGAGGGTCTGTGAGAGATTTGGGGATTGGAGGGGGAGGGGGGGGATTCAGACACATATGGGGATGTGGTGTGGGGTTCTGGGCTATTCGACCAAAGGAAATCAACGGCTAAGATCGCCGTTACTAAAACGACGTCGTTTTTGGTTAAGTGAGGGTTGGAACGGACTGGGCTTGGGGCAAGTTAGGTTTTGAGTGGAATTTTGGGCTTAGACACTGTTTGGCCCAAATCCGGAACCAAACAAAATCCCTTCTCTCTTTCTTTCTCTTTTTTTTTTGATTTTAAATCCTAATTGCAATTAAATCTAAGATTATATGCAATGAATATTTTAGACATTTTTGATATTTTTTCATAATTTTAAATATTAAATATGCAACTAAATACAAAATAAATTAACCAGAAAATCCTAAAAAATTCTATAAAAATTAAAATAATTTAGAAAAATCTATTTTTGAACTTTGTAGGAGTATTTTTAGTCGGGCAAAAATCACGTACTCACAGCTGCCCCTCTTTGCTCGGAAACACGAAGAGTTTTCGGGCAAAGATAAAGTGAGCAAATATGAGCAATTTTTGCCCGTTTGGATACTCCATGGGAAGCGTTTTGAAAAAGTTTGACCGAACCTTGCTTCGGAGGTCGCCTATATATCCTTGGCTATAAAGGAATCAGGTCAGTGTAGTTCTGGAAGTTTCGGTAGCTGGGCCTACCGAGAAGCTGTGATTTTACTGCTGTTGCTGCTGCCACTACTTGCTGAACTCCTTATTACACCAAAATCAAAAAGAAAAGAAACTAAGCAAGTCTATCAGCTATGAGTTACAAGATTCCTATTTATAGGTCTTCGGGAACTTGATCTTGAATCTTCTACAATTCTGTTGTGCATCTCGAACTAACGACTCGCATTCTTGAGGCGAGCTTCTGTTACCTCTAACTTGAACTTGAAATAAATTCCCTCGTTTTCCAGGTGGGTGCCTGATGCTGACTTAAAACTTGAAAATGAATTCCCTCATCCTCCAGGTGGGCGCCTGCTGACTTAAAACTTGAAATAAATTCCCTCATTCTCTATGTGGGTGCATGCTGACTTAAAACTTTGAAATAAATTCCCTCATTCTCCAGGTGCGCCTGCTGACTTAAAACTTGAAATGAATTCCTTCGTTTTCCAGGTGGGTGCCTGATGTTAACTTAAAACTTGAAATGAATTCCCCCATTCTCCAGGTGGGCGCATGCTGACTTAAAACTTGAAATGAATTCCCTCGTTTTCCAGGTGGGTACCTAATGTTGACTTAAAACTTGAAATGAATTCCTTCATTTTCCAGGTGGGCGCCTGTTATTGATTTAACTTAAAATGAATTCCCTCGTTCTTCAGGTGGGCGCCTGATGCTGATTTAACTTGAAATAAATTCCCTCGCTCTCCAGGTGGGTGCTTGATGATTTAAACTTGAAATGAATTCCCTCGTTCTCCAGGTGGGTGCCTGCCAATGACTTGAAACTTGAAATAAATTCCCTCATTCTCCAGGTGGGCGTCTGCTAATGACTTGAAACTTGAAATGAATTCCCTCGTTCTCCAGGTGGGTGCCTACCCTTGAAACTTGAAATAAATTCCCTCATTCTCCAGGTGGGCGCCTGATGACTTAAAACTTGGAATGAATTCCCTCATTCTCCAGGTAGGCGCCCGATGACTTAAAACTTGAAATGAATACCCTCGTTCTCCATATGGGCGGCTGATGCTGATTTAACTTGAAATGAATTTTCTCGTTCTCCAGGTGGGTGCCTGATGACTTAAACTTGAAATGAATTCCCCCGTTCTCCAGGTGGGTGCCTGCCAATGACTTGAAACTTGAAATAAATTTCCTCATTCTCTAGGTGAGCGCCTGCTAATGCCTTGAAACCTGAAATGAATTCCCTCATTCTCCAGGTGGGTGCCTTCCAATAACTTGAAACTTGAAATAAATTCCCTCATTCTCCAGGTGGGCGCCTGCTAATGCCTTGAAACTTTGAAATATATTCCCTCATTCTCCAGGTGGGCGCTTGATGACTTAAAACTTGAAATGAATTCCCTCGTTCTCCAGGTAGGCGTCTAATGCTGATTTAACTTGAAATGAATTCCCTCGTTCTCCAGGTGGGTGCCTGATGACTTAAACTTGAAATGAATTCCCTCATTCTCCAGGTGGGCGCCTGATGCTGACTTAAAATTTGAAATGAATTCCCTCGTTCTTCAAGTGGGCGCATGATGTTGACTTAAAACTTAAAATGAATTTCCTCGCTCTCCAGGTGGGTGCCTGATGATGGCTTAAAACTTTAAATAAATTCCCGTATTCTCTAGGTGGGCGCATGATGACTCAAAATAGGAAATGAATTCCCTCATTTTTCAGGTGGGCGCCTGATGACTTAAAACTTGAAATAAATTCCCTCGTTTTCCAGGTGGGCGCCTGATACTGACTTAAAACTTGAAATAAGTTCCCTCGTTATTCAGGTGGGCGCCTGATGTTGACTTAAAACTTGAAATGAATTCCCTCGTTCTCCAGGTAGGCGCCTGACACTCGGCTTAAAACTTTAAATAAATTCCCTCGTTCTCCAGGTGGGCGCCTGATGACTCAAAACAGGAAATGAATTCCCTCGTTTTCCAGGTGGGCGCCTGATGACTTAAAACTTAAAATAAATTCCCTCGTTTTCCAGGTGGGCGCCTGATGCTGACTTAAAACTTGAAATAAGTTCCCTCATTCTCCAGGTCAGCGCCTGCAATCATGACAACACAGACAAAACAGAGAAAATTTTCTGCCCCAGTTTATGCCAGGAACATTCTTGAGTGTTAGTTGAATCCCATTATCTAGGAGGGTCCTGAAAATTTAAAAATAGATCCCATTATCCAGGAGGGTCCTGAAAACTTGAAATTAAATCCTATTATCCAGGAGGGTCCTGAAAATCTAAAACTGAACTTATCTGGAACATGCTTTCCTCATGGAGTATCCCTAAACAGCAAGCAGAATTTCTTGCCCTTGTTTCACTCAAAGAAAATTTCGTCAGTTTAAAAATGTGGTGGTTAGTTTGTGGCATCCTTGTTGAAGGTATCTGCTTCTGCCGCTACCACGCTTCATTCTGATTAGCTGCTTTGGCTAACAAAGAATTGTTTGACGTTTTGATCCAACCTCGACCACAGAAACCCTCTGAATCTGAATCCCTTTCACTCAACTTGTTATATGGCCTCTTTATTCAGACAATTGTTGAACCTCTGCATTTCCTTGAATTTACGAATCACCCTGTCACCTGAACTTCAGTTATCACCTTATTGCTCATTCTAAATCATGTTAGTTGTGATGTGCTTTGGCCGAACTTTGCCTTATGCAATTAGAAGCTGGTAATAGGCTTTGAAGTCCTTTCTTGCTTGCTTAACAAAGACTCACTTGACAGAGACTTAGAAGAATAGGCCCAAAAGAAACGAAGCGAAGTGACTTCGTGAATTAGGAATAAAGACGAAAATTTTGAACAAAGATGACTATTTGGAGAAGAGTGGAGAAGAGACTTATCTGAGTGAAGCAGCTGGCTCCAATGATCATGGCATGCATTTCGAATTGATCAGCCTAATCCATCCAACCAATCATATTTCAGCTCATGCCACGTCTCCATACCTCAAAATTAGGATTTCCATAATCCAATTCCTCTGTAAAATCACGAACCTCATTAGGCTCGTGGTGCCCCGAAGGGTTTTCACCAGCAAACCTCTCTCATTTGTTCATCTCTCAACTTACCATCGCCTTACGGTGTCCACGAGGGTTTTCACCAATAAGACTCTCTCATTTTAAATTTTTCTCAACTCACAATCGCCTTATGGTGCCCGTGAGGGTTTTCAGTGATAAAACTCTCTCATTTTATCCATTTTCCTCGTGTCCATGATTAAAATGCTTCCCCTGACACCTCTATCTTACTTGACTTGGCATTCTCAAAGATTGATCGGAAGGTCTTTCTTTGGACTGTAATGTAGGCTTTTGGACAAGGTTAGAAAGAAAAGGTGGCATGAAGGCTCAAAATAATTTAAAAATGAAAGGGGTTCAAATTTATAACTTTTGGAATCAGATCCTTTGCAAAACTAAAACTTCTGCCCCAGTTTCTTCGAATCTGGGAAATTTTGGATTTTTATTTTGATGGGACCGAACCGCGTAAGGTTGCCTACGTATCCTTAAAAGGAATCAGGTTGAACATAGTTCAAACTAGTTAAAGTTGTTTTATTTTTGTTACTTTGCTTTCCTTTTTCATTTTCTCCTTTATTTTCTCTTTTCTTTCTTTTGCTTTTCCCTTCTATTTCTTTTTTTCCTTTTTTTGTCTTTTCTTTTTCTTTTCTATTTCTAACTCTACTTATGATTCCAAAAGAGGGGTATGAAAGAAAATAAATAAGGCTCAAAAAGGGGTAACAAATCATAAAAGTGTTTGGGGTAGCAGAATAAAATGCCTTCATCATTCCAACTTTGAACATGCCTAGTACAAAATGCGATTGAAGATAAGCAAAGAAATAATATATAATATCTCTTGACTGCATCAGAATTGATAGCCATATCCACATATTTACCTTCTATGTCTGTTAAATACAAAGCACCGTTGGGCAACACCTTTGTCATAATGAACGGCCCCTGCCAGTTTGGGGCAAACTTGCCTTTAGCTTCAGCCTGATGTGGAAGGATGCGTTTCAATACCAACTGGCCCACTTCAAATTTTCGGGGACGCACCTTCTTGTGGTATGCTCTTGCCATTCTTTTCTGATACAATTGACCATGACATACTGCTGCCAATCTTTTTTCATCAATCAAACTCAACTGCTCTAGCCGAGTTTTGACCCATTCATCATCATCAATTTCAGCTTCAGCAATGATCCGGAGGGATGGGATCTCAGCTTCCGTAGGTAAAACTGCCTCAGTTCCATATACCAGCAAATAAGGAGTTGCACCTACTGAAGTGCAAACAATAGTGCGATAACCCAGTAAAGCAAAAGGTAACTTTTCATGCCATTGCCTAGAACCTTGCACCATCTTACGAAGTATCTTCTTTACGTTATTGTTAGCAGCCTCAACAGTTCCGTTTGCCTTAGGACGATACGGAGTGGAGTTTTGATGCATAATCTTGAACTGTTGACATACCTCTTTCATCAAATGACTATTGAGGTTAGCAACATTGTCTGTGATGATTACCTTGGGAATTCTAAACCGGAAAATGATATTTGAATGAACAAAATGTACCACCGCCTTTTTGGTCACAGACTTGAAAGTTACAGCTTCGACCCACTTGGTGAAGTAATCAATGGCCACCAAAATAAACCTATGCCCATTTGATACTGCCGGTTCAATTGGCCCAATGACATCCATGCCCCAAGCAACAAAGGGCCAAGGTACAGATATTGTGTGCAACTCAGATGGCAGGGAATGAATCAAATCACCGTGCACCTGGCATTGATGACATTTGTGAACAAAGCTGATGCAATCTCGTTCCATGGTGAGCCAATAATAAGCTGCTCGAAGAATCTTCTTTGCCAAGACATACCCACTCATATGCGGTCCGCAAACTCCTGAATGCACTCCGACCATGATAGTCGAAGCTTGTTTAGCACCTATGCACCTTAGTAGTCCTAGATCTGGAGTCCTCTTGTATAAGATTCCCCCACTTAAGAAAAATCCTCTAGCCAGACGTCGAATGGTTCTCTTTTGATCACCTGTGGCATGTACCAGATATATCCCCGACTTGATGTACTCCTTGACATCATGGAACCAAGGCTCACCATCAAGTTCCTCTTCAATCACATTGCAATAGGCATTCTGATCACGGACTCGAATATGCAGAGGGTCGACGTAAGCCTTATCCGGATGGTGTAACATTGACGCCAAAGTAGCCAAGGCGTCGACAATCTTATTATGAATCCTGGGGATATGCCTAAATTCTACTGACCTGAATCGTTGACAAAGATCATGTAGACATTGTCGATACGGTATAAGCTTCAAATCCCGGGTCTCCCATTCTCCCTGAATCTGGTAAACTAGCAAATCCGAGTCTCCCAGAACTAGTATCTCCTGGACTCCCATATCTACAGCTAACCTCAAACCCAGAATGCATGCTTCTTACTCGGCCATGTTGTTAGTGCATTTAAATCGAAGCTGGGCTGTTACAGTGTAGTGATGCCCTATTTCAGAAATGAGGGCAGCCCCTATTCCGACGCCTTTCATGTTAGCAACTCCATCAAAGAAGAGTTTCCAACCTGGCTTTTCCTCATGGTCAACCTCGTCAACACACATTACCTCTTCATTAGGAAAATATGTCTTCAATGGTTCATACTCTTCATCCACCGGATTCTCGGCCAAGTGATCGGCCAAGGCTTGGGCTTTCATCGCGGTCCGGGTCACATAGATGATGTCAAATTTTGTGAGTAAAATTTGCCACTTTGCAAGTCTTCTTGTGGGCATAGGCTTCTAAAAGATATACTTTAGAGCATCTATGCGAAAAATGAGGTAAGTAGTGTAGGACGACAGATAATGCTTCAACTTTTGTGGTACCCAAGTCAGGGCGCAACATGTCCTTTCAAGAAGAGTATACTTAACCTCATAAGGAGTGAACTTTTTGCTGAGCTAATAAATGGCTTGCTCTTTCTTGCCTGTGATGTCGTGTTGACCCAGTACGCAACCAAAAGAATTATCCAGGACTGAAGAGCCTTTGGAAAAACTTTCTCAAATCCCCGACATGGTCGGTCTGCTTCTTTGACTTTATGATCATGTCATCTACATAAACCTCAATCTCCTTGTGTATCATGTCATGAAATATGGTAGTCATTGCCCTCATGTAAGTTGCCCCAGCATTCTTCAAACCAAATGGCATTACCCGGTAGCAATATGTCCCCCATGGCATGATGAACGCTATCTTTTCTGCATCTTCCTCATCCATCAGGATCTGGTGATATCCCGCGTAGCAGTCCATAAAAGACCCGATCTCATGCTTGGCACAATTATCAATTAGAATGTGGATGTTCGATAATGGAAAGTTATCCTTTGGACTTGCCTTGTTGAGATCATGATAATCAACATATACCTTGGTCTTACCGTCCTTCTTTGGTACTGGCACAATATTAGCTAACTAAGTGGGATATCGAGTGACCCGAATGACCTTTGCATCAAAGTGCTTTGTGATTTCTTCTTTGATTTTCACACTCATGTCAATCTTGAACTTTCTTAACTTTTGCTTGACCGGAGGGAATGTTGGATCAGTTGGCAATTTCTGAACTACAAAATCAGTGCTCAAAATCGGCATGTCGTCATACGACCATGCAAAAACATCTTTATATTCAAACAGTGCTTTGATTATTTCTTCCTTGATTTGTGGTCCCAAAAGCACACTTATCTTGGTTTACCTAACATTATCTTGATCTCCTAAATTGATTTCTTAAGTTTCATTCAAATTAGGCTTGGGTTTTCCTTCAAAGTATTTTAGTTCTATACTGATTTCCTCAAATGCTACTTCTTCATTATATTCTGTTTTATCATCACACTCTACTTCTTGGATTGTTATTTCATAATTAGATTGGCTTTTAAGATTTGGCTGAAAATTCCTCATGCATGTCATGTCATTGAAACCAGCATAAAAAGAACTATACAGAAAAAAAATAAAAAACAAAAATGAAACGCTATCAGGAATAATGGAAAACGAGAAATTGTATTTCATTGAAAATAAAAGGATAGAAGGGTTTGTACATCAAAATAAGCAAAAATAAAAATCTGGATTACAACCCTGGAATAACCCAGATGACATAAAGGAAAACAAAGCAGACTAACAAAACTCCTTCCGGGTGGGGAGAAGAGTAGCTTTCCAATTGCTAAGCTTTATATTTGGCCCAACAAACTGCACATCGGCATTACTGGAACCTTCCCCGATTTCTACCATATTAACCTCATCAAATAGACTCTGGAACCTCTTGATCAACTCTTCATCAAAGTCGACTATAGGTTTTGGGATCGCTGATATTGGGCTTTTTGCGACCCCCTGGCTTGACAAAAGACTTGGAGATGTGTGGAACAGGCTTAGGAAGTGACCATGCCTTTCTTTTCAAAATTTTAGCCCTTTTCACGTCCTTCCCTGTGAGTCTGAATCCCAAACCAAATGTACCGAAACTTTCACGTAGACACACCGGATGCGCAATACCCTGTAGAGATGAACCCAGACCTTTGCCCGGCACAAAACCATTCTTCAACATATCATTTGCTACCATGACGGACGTGGAGGGTAGCTTCGGACCTGGAATGCATTCTCCCTCAGGAATCTTCTCGACAGACACTGTTTTGAAAGTTTGGTAGACCCAAGGCCCTTTATCATCTTCAGCTTCAATAAATGGAATAGTTGTGTCATTGTAAGCAGATAAGTTCTCATCACCGTGCACAACTATTTCCTGCCTGTCCCATTCGAACTTTACCATTTGATGCAGAGAAGACGGGATTGCCTTGGCAGCATGTATCCCGAGCCTGCCCAACAACAAGTTGTAGGAGACAGACACATCTAGCACTTGGAACTCCATAGTGAACTCAACTAGCCCTATTGACAATTCGAGCATTATATCACCGACAAAATTTTTCCCTCCTCCATGAAAGCCTCGAACATATACATTATTCATGTGGATCCTTTCAGTGCCGATCTTCAACTTTTGCAAAGTGGACAGAGGGCAAATATTTGCACTAGAACCGTTATCAACCAGTACCCTTGAGATAGCAGAATCCTCGCACTTCACTGTGAGATAAAGAGCTCAGTTGTGCTATGTACCCTCCATAGGAAGTTCATCATCTGAGAAAGTGATCCCGTTTACTTCGAAAATATTATTAGCAATCTTCTCCAAATGGTTCACCGTGATCTTATCAGGAACATGGGCCTCATTCAAAATCTTTATCACGGGTTTGCGGTGTTCATCTGAATGTATCAGCAAAGACAAAATAAAGATCTGAGCTGGTGTTTTCCTTAACTGTCCTATAATGGAATAGTCTTGCATTTTCATCTTTTTCAGGAACTCTTCAGCCTCTTCTTCAGTGACCAGCTTCTTTATTGGGATGTGGCCATCCTTGAATGGCTTGGCTTTCCTCAGTTTCTCTGGGGTAAAACATCTCCCAAAACGAGTCAGTCCTCCGGTTTCATTGACTTCTTCCTCTACTTCTTTCCCTTTATATGTCACTATCACCTGTTTGTAATTCCACGGGACGACCTTTGTGTCAACTATTAGTAACTGGGTCACTGACTTAATAATAACGGCGGTAATACGAGCCCCCTCCACAATTATGACAGGCTTGTCCGGGAATCCTGGCACAACCACTTTTTGCTTTTCCTGGTTCGCTCCAACATCAATCGGAGGCCCTTTCACAACCAATACAGATGGCTTCACGTTGAGCGTGCTTAGCTTCTCCGTCATCCCTTCAACTGTCAAGGCCATTGCTTTTGCCGAATCTAGAGCTTTAACTGAATTACTTTCGCTAGCACGGATCATCATGATAGACTTTGAAGAATTTTTGGGCTCCCCATCCTTATGAACTATCTCAATCATATGTGTCTCTACATGGGCCGACAAAGGATTTTGGTTGATGTTTGGCGCCTCCGGGCTCTGGACCACAATTTGATTTGTATCAATAAGCTTTTGGATTGCCCTCTTCAAATTCCAACACTTCTCTGTGTCGTGCCCTAGGGCATCAGAACAATATGCACATCTAAGGGAATAACCAAGATTCCTTGGGGGTAGATTTGGTATCTTTGACTCAATTGGCCTCAAAACATCCAACTGCCTTAACCTTTGAAACAAACTAGTATATGACTCTCCAAGAGGGGTGAAGGTTTCTTTCCACTCCTTGGTCGAAAGCTTGGACTAGTAGGGTTTCGGTATGGTTATGGGGGTGGATAAGGATTTTGTGGAGTTGGAGCACGCCATTGCAAGTAAGGAGGGGGTTACGCATATGACTGTGCGTGGTGAACATGGTATTAGGGTGATCTGACTGAATATTGAGGGTCTTGTGGTGGGAAATAATGTTGGGATGGATTATGTGGAGCTTGGGTGTAGGCTTGAGGTTGGGGTCGAGGTTGGATGTACTGGTGAGGCGAACCCCTAGGGCCACGCCGTGATTTAGAGACAAACATAGCGACATCATCTTTCTTCTTTTTGCCTAACAGGCTTCCGGTACCACTTTGAATTGCCTGTGTGGTTGATTTTATGGCGGAGTAGCTCATGATCTTGCTTGACTTGAGTCCCTCTTCCACCATTCCTCCCATCTTTACCACATCGTTGAAGGACTTACCTATGGCTTAGATCAAATGGCCAAAGTAAGTAGGCTCTAGGGCTTGAAGAAAGTACTCTACCATCTCATCTTCTTCCATTGGAGGATTGACCTGTGCAGCTTGTTCTCTCCATCTGAAACCATATTCCCTAAAGCTCTCATTGGGCTTCTTTTCTACCTTGGTCAAAGATAGGCGATCCGGACAATGTCTATATTGTAGTAAAAGTGCCAAGCAAAGGCGTGAGCCAAGTCGTCCCATGTGTACCACCTGCTAGCGTCTTGGCGGGTGTACCATTCCAAAGCCGCCCCACTCAGACTCTGACTGAAATACGCCATTAATAATTCGTCTTTCCCATCGGCGCCTCTCATCTTGCTGCAAAAGCCTCTCAAATGGGCCACGGGATCTCTATGTCCATCGTATAGGTCAAACTTGGGCACCTTGAACCCAGCGGGCAATTGGACATCAGGGAATAAGCATAAATCCTTGTAAGCAACACTTACTTGGCTTCCTATCACTTGCATGTTCTTCAAAGATTGCTCTAAACTCTTCACTTTTCTGAATATCTCATCCTGCTCCACGTTCCGGGATGGTTTCTCAGTTTCAACAGGAGGTTCAAAGTGAGGGGTGTAGGAATAAGGATCCGTGACTTTGAAAGTTAGTTTTGGAGCATAATATTGGGTATCTAGAGCTTGGAATGCAGGTTCACTAGAAGATCGGTGGAGGGTAGCTCGCGGAGGGGCTACAAAAAGAGGAGCAGATGTCAGAGCAGGGTATGCAGTTGTTTTGGCTGGTGGGGCATGGAAAGTTTGGGATGAGGTGCCGGGGTAGTGGTGGTAAGGGATAAAACCTGGTGCATGCTGAGGGGAAAGATCAACGGTAGTGGGATCCTGGGCTTGTGCCAGTGGTGGGATGAAAGCGGGATTTTCTGTGTAGTTAGCGGGGAATAAAGGTGGAGGATGCCCCCTGATCCAGGCTTGATACATTTCTGCCATTTGATGCTTCATCTTGTGGACCTCCTCTTTCAATTCAGACTCCGATTCTACAATCTCCCTCGGCGGGTCAACATCACCCGTGTCCGATTCTTTTCTAGTCATGACTGCCTTGCGCTTTGATCTGGTGTTATAGGGGTGACTTGCCAGGATGCCAACAAACTAACCACCTAAACAAAACCTGTCTTAATGCACATACAATAACTTGGTCAGTTTTGAAGCATTTGACAGATAGGGAATCGCATATTGGGGATGCAATGCATCTGAGCAGTTAAATGTTTCTAAATGCTTTGCGACGGCTTATGTGTTTCATCCCAACTCCTTTCTCAAATTTCAAATCCTGATTTTCTTTTCCTCTCTCCTTTTGCTGTGTTTTACCTTTTTAATTCTCATTCTCTCATTTCGCTCTTTTAAGACTGTGATCGAATCCTATGGGGATTACCTACGTATCATGACGCCGCATGAATCAGATCATTACGTAGTTCAGGGATATAAATGCGAAATGAATGAAAAGATTTTTTTTTTTTGGGTTTTTAATACTTCATTAATGAAAGACATCTTTTTGGATTTTCTATTACAAGGACTTAAAAGTAGTGATGACTACAAAGGAAAATCTAAAGACTCGAAATAAAGCAATAAACAGCCTTGACAAAGACGAACAAAACTTAAAAACTGAAAAATCAAAAATACATAAGAGCCTCCACCGGTACTCCGGGGGCTTGCGGGACATCAGCCGGTCTCCGCATGGGCCTATAGTCAATATGTTATTAAAGGTGGTCTAGGTCAACCATCACCTGGCGAACGAATGTCATCACAGAAGCAAAAAACATAGACATGGCCATGTCTTCATATTCATGGCATTTAATTACAACATAATCAGCTATCTCTTTAATCCTCATTCTGATGACACCCTTTTCTTGAAGCAAACATCCAATCTGCTGGGCCCGAGCCTCCAACACTTATGTATCTGTGTTGTTTTGGTCTTGTAACTGTTGCATGCTTTCTTGTAGTTGGTAAATCAATGCGTAGCAATGCTCTCTTTCTGCCTTGAAATCCTTTGTTTGCTTGACCATTTCATTCTCCAGGGCAGCCAACTTTTTTTGTAAAATTGCTATTTCTTTGTCATATTTCTGCTTCAACTGGTGGGCTAATCTAGCCTGATCTTCCGCACTTTTGGCCAACTTTTCTTGAGTATTTAACAAGTCTCTTTCGGCCTTTGTCAAGTCAAAACCATAATCATGCACTTTCCACCTTAGATTGGTTATAATTTTCTCATCTCTCTCACTTCTTACCGGTGTCTCGGTGACTATTTTCATTCTATGGATTTGGGCTCGAAGGGCTTCATTTTCCCTAGCCAACCTCCTATTTTCCCCTTCATCTTCAGCTGCCTGCAAACTACTATCAAATTTGATTTTTTCAATTTGTTCTTCTAGTTTGCTTATAGTAGTCCGGTATTCCTTTTCTTTAGCTAACCAAATCCATTGCTCTCGCGCTCCATCGGTGAATTGTTGGACATGGGGCCTTTTGGCGGGCTGTTCTGGTTCTTGATCGACCCGAATTCTTTTACCATACCATGTGGCATAGTTGGATCCTACTTAACCCGTGGACAAATCCCGTACTTGAGTCTGTGGCTCCAGGAACCTACATTGATGCCAAATCTGGCGAAGCCTTTCTTCTGGGAATGTGGCTTTTGGGCATAGTTCAATAACCTGTGGATTCAAATCTTCGTCATAAGGGACTGTTTGGTATCTGCCAAATTGGCATAGGACCCGATGCGGGACATATGGCTGAATACTCCGAAGACCCATTAATAAAAGAAAGCACACTCCGGCGGACATATAAATAACTTCGTTGACCGGGAGCCAACCGAAAGTCCACTCAATTCGATTTGCGTTTAAAGAACCCAAATACGAGAACCATGCCTCAGTACCTTCTGGCAACTCATGACCGTTTTCCCGGTTTTTATATTCTTCAATTCAATTAAGTCCGGTCAGACCGTAGTTCATGTAACCTAGGCGATGGCAAAGATGTTCTACCAACCACATCTGTAAAAGCAAGTTGCAACCCTAAAACAACTTTGTCCCAGCTCGACAAGCGGTTAAATCTTGGTAAATTTCTGCGATAATCATCGGTATGATAGTGCTATTGGCCTTTTTGACCATAAAGTCGGCCATTCCTGCGAGCCCCAATTCTATATGTCTATCACTCCTTGGGCATATTAAAGTGCCTAAAAATGCCACCACAAAGGCCAAACCCCTGCGTGCTTCCCATTTGTCTTTATTTCCTTGTTGATTCAAACCAGTGTCCGGAGCCTCAAATCCGTGGGGGTCCCCATACCGGCTGTATAAGAAACGGAATGTGCAGAATCCTCCGGTCAAATTTTCATCTTTAACTTGTCGGCTAATACTCAGAAGGTCCAAAAATCTATGAGAGGTTACAGTTCTTGGTGCTACTGGATATTGATGCCTTAGCTTCCCTTCTAAACCATCATAACCTGCTATCTCCTCTAGTGTAGAGGTCAACTCGAAATCAGAGAAGTGGAAAACATTGTGTGTCGGGTCCCAAAACGGTATCAAAGCTTCGATTATATCAACCCTTGGTTTAATCTCCAGAAGACCAGTGAGCCCACCTAAAGCCTTTGTCACAGAACGCTTGCCGACCTCCCCTAGGTCGTTCCACCACATGTGGAGTCCTAGTGGAATCTTGTCTACGACTCGAAAAGGTATATTTTCAACAGTGCTCATCCTGCACATTTTTATTTAAGGCTACTGGTTAAAAACAAGTGATTTCTTGATTTTTTTTTTAATTTGACCCCAAAAGAAAGATTATTTTTGCAAAATAATACTCAAACAACTCAAAGCCACCTTTGCAAATACGACCCTTCAGCTCTTCAGAAATGAAGATTTTAAAGCTGTGCTTGCTAAGTGGCCAAAATTAGAAAAAGAGCCATAGGTGGCTATTCTTGCAAAACAGCCTTCCGGCGTCCCGTCGGGACGTTTCTGGCCATTTGGACAGAAAATGGCATCCCCTAAATTTATTTATGACAAAATGACGCATTTTCATATTTTTGGTTATTTTTGCAAAAAGGGGCCGAACCCGATGAGGGTTGCCTACGTATCTCACGTCCGGTGAGAATCAAACCCGCGTAGTTCGGTCAATTTTGATACACAGGAAAATATGATTTGTTTTGAAATAATTCTCTCTGTGTTTTTGAAATTTTGACAGAGTAACGAGATATTTTTGAATATCGGGATTATCAAAATCGGGCATTTTTCTATCCTACCTCACTCTTTGTTTTTCTCTTTTTTATGATTTTTTTTCTTACTCAAGAAGCCGGTCAACATACAAGCCAAAAAAATTAATGCACAAGTAGCATGTAAAGAATGCATCAGGATGGTCCTTTAATTTTGGATACACCCGTCCTAGACGGACCCAACCCCTGTGTTGAGTCCCCTAAGTCAAATGCACGTTATGCAAGCAAACGTACCTACTACGGATCCGGCATGAGGCTGTGTTTTTCTAAGTTTAAATCCTGGGTATATTATTCTAGACCTGGCTTACTCGAGGGGGGGGGGAGTGTACCGGGAATACAGAAAAGAAGCCACACGAAGCGCACGCTCCCCAGGAGATTTAGAAGACTTAGAGAGAAAAAGGGGTTTCATAGCAGTTTATATACAGTTCACATAATATCAAAGCAGTAAAAAGCGATATTTAGCACATTAGGTTCAAACACGTAAAAATCAGATAATAGACAAAAGCCAAGTATAACAGTTATTCTAAACTCGAATTCTGAACCCTGAACCAGAGATTCTGGGTTTGGTTCCCCAGCAGAGTCGTCAGAGCTGTCACACCTCCTTTTTTCTGAGGGGATAAGGAGTTTTTCCAATTTAAGTGACATTAATCGAAATGGGATTATTTATTTAATTCAGAGTCGTCACTTGAAATAATTTATGGTGTCCCAAGTCACAGGTTTATTTTAAAATCCCAAATCGAGGAAATTGACTCAATTTTTATGGTCCGCGAACACAGAAGACCGGGTAAGGAATTATGTTAACCCGGGAGAAGGTGTGAGGCACTCCCGAGTTCCGTGGTTTTAGCACGGTAGCTTAACAATTAATATTTGGCCTAATTATTTGATTTGCAACATATTTAAAGCCTATGGTGCATTTTTACGTTTTAACCGCTTTTAATTATCTATGAAATTATTTCTGGAACAAGTCACGATGTCGTACACTTGTCTTTTTAATACACTTTGCAAACCGCGCCACATGAAATGCACCCATGATTTATGATATGTTTATTTTTATTATTATTTGAAGTTATGGTCGAGTCACATAAAATGCATACCCGAATGGGATTTACGTATCGTGACCACGCCACGGAAACCGTACCCATGGCCACAATAATTTATTAATCGCGCTTAAAGCAATCTACGAAGATTTGTAACTTTGGTATAATTAAACCAACGATCTCTTTCATTTAGATTCTAACAAACATCTGCTATCAAATCATGCACCACTCTTGTTGGCGTGACATCAAATGGCTTAAAATAACTTAACCATATGAAATTGATTAACAGGGCAGTTGGGTTTAAGCTTAATGAGAGGGGTGTAGGATTACACTAGAAACATTCTAATTGAATGACTATATGTTTTCAACCAACGTTTGGACTATAAACAATTTATAAATACTGTGTGGAGTTTTGCTTTATGGCTTTTCGAGACATGAGCCACAATATGATAGGCCCAATAAGACCTATTCTCCACCAGGTCTATTTAAGCCCTCAACAATTGAGACCTGATGCCTTTGATTCTACAGCAGGCTTTTCAAAATGGACCAATTTAACATACGGTCCAGAAAAAAAAAACAAAGTGAGGCAATTCAAGATAGCCAAGTCTAGACACATATGATTGTTATTACTCATCTAGCCTAACACCATGCTTAAACATAATAAACATTGATTCCAATCTCATATAGAAGGCTCATGCATCTGTCGACACTTCAGGATTTCAAACTCAATAAGGAAACAAATCAGAAATAGCCATATTGGGTCTCTATCATTAACGCAAGTAGACCCAGATTTACATAATAAACCCATTACGTCAAAACCTTATTCGAATATTAGCTACACTATCAGTCACCGTTTTCTATTTCAAATATTTTTATCAGCATGAAACTCAACTTGTGACAAACTCCATATTAAAACAAAACTGAAACTAATGAGTAATACAGTGCTGCATGTTTACAAACTTCTGATTCTAAGCTCCGATTTCAAGTCGAACTATCACAAACTTCTCCAACAAATCCTTTAGACTTTGAAAAATAGCGATTCTCTAAATGAAGAGAACTGCTCGAGCTACGACCTAGTCTGCAAAACATAATTCTTAATACAAATACCCACATGATTTTAAATCAGTTTCTAATCAGCTTGCAAGAAGGCACAATAGAGTTTGACTCATTTTGATGCTAATCGCCAAGTAACTGACGAGTTGAACACTTAACAGAAGGCATACTAGTAAAAATGTTTATCAGGAATAAAACAACCAACGATATGAGAATCATTCAAATTAGATTTAATAAATTCAGATACGAATTCAACATGATTAACATAAACTTCATCCATAAACTCAAACAGAAAAGAGCATTAGTTCAAACATAAGTGATTAATTGCTACAAGGAGCATTTATCAAACACATAAGTAACCCATGATTGCAGATTCCTTGACATTGTGACATTTAAATAAATGATACATCAACAGAGATTGAAATCAGTACCTTGAAGCGGCAAAGCAAAAGAAGAAAATAAATCTCTGATAACTGGGAAGAATAGCAGTAGAAAACCAATCAACACAAAAGCTTCAAACTCAAACCCAGAAATCCAGAACTTACTCAAAATCAGTATGGGATGAGAGTAGAAAAATAAAAAATAAAGAGTGAATTTTGTGTGTGTCTTCCTATGTATGAATATCAGATCCTCGAAAATGTGTGAGTGAGGTCCTTTTTATAGAGTGAAAAATCCGTCATGTGCTCCTAAGATAAGGAAATAATTCTCAGAATGCAGTCCCTAAATTTTAGGGAAAAAAAGCATCTTTTACAACTAAATTGGACAGCTGTCCCTTTTCAGATATTTTCTTTTAACAGATGTCCCCTTTTCTTTTTTTAGCATCTTTTAATTCTGAAACTATCCCTAGTTCTTTTGTTTTATTGCACTTAAGTCCCGTATATAAACTTCTTGACCAAACACCTAAGATTCTTTGATTTTAGTATACCTTTTAGTCCCCCAATTCTTGAAAATTATTAATTGTTATGCGATCTAATAGTCCATTACTGATGCATCATTAAGCATGCATTTCAAATGATAATTTTAGCAAAATCAACTAAGTACAATTGAAGCTAAGCTAAAACATGCTATAATTAACCTAAAACTAAGCTATATCATGTGAAACAACAAAACACCAGTCTGTCAGTAAATCATATAATTAAGCCAAATGACCATGAAAGAACGGAAGAAAATATTACCCATTAACGACATTACTGCTAGCTTCAAATAATCCGAGCATGAGTCAATATCGTCATACGAGCACTGGTTCATGCTCGAAAGACAGAAACAATGGCTGCCTGTAATGATAACGACCATAGCTTGGCCGAAGAGTCGAAAATCAAGTGATACCTCAAAGCTAAGGGGGCTACTTCTCTGAGCCATTGAGGTTTTGAACGAAGAAAAAAAGGGAAGGTAGTCGATTGAGGCAGGTAATAACGAAAAACAAGCTCGAATTTGGAAAGAACCGAAAAAGAACAGCAAACTAGGTTTTCTTGACTTCTTAAATTTTGAATTCGGGGAGTTTGGATGATTATTTGGGTAAATTGGTAAGGGATTTGGGATTAGGAAAGTGTGGGGATTGTAGGGTGAAGATTTGGGGCTGTTTGGTGTGGTGCCGCCGTCGTGGGGCAATTTCCGACGGCAGAGACGGTGGGTGGTGGGAGAGGGATGCGAGAGGTGAGATTTGGGGGTTTGTGAGAGGTTTGGGGGTTTGGGGGGGGGGGGGGGGATTCAGACACTTATATGGGGATGTGGTGTGGGGTTCTGGGCCGTTCGATCAAATGAAATCAACGGCTAAGATCGCCATTACTAAAACGACGCCGTTTTTGGTTAAGTGAGGGCTGAAACGGACTAGGCTTGGGGCGAGTTGGGTTTTGAGGGCAATTTTGGGCTTAGACATTGTTTGCCCAAAATCCCTTCTCTCTTTCTTTCTCTTTTTTTTTTGATTTTAAATCCTAATTGCAATTAAATCTAAGATTATATGCAATGAATATTTTAGACATTTTTGATATTTTTTCATAATTTTAAATATTCAATATGCAACTAAATGCAAATAAAATTAACCAGAAAATCCTAAAGAATTCAATAAAAATTAAAATAATTTAGAAAAATCTATTTTTGAACTTTGTAGGAGTAATTTTAGTTGGGCAAAAATCACGTGCTCACATATATGAGAAGAAAAACTTTGGCGGATGCCAAAGAAAATATTTTAAATATAGATAACTATATCGCTAAAGCCCTTAATTTGGAGACAACTGCCTTTGAGAACATTCTTGCCTGGCCCACTGTTTCAAGCTCCTCGAGGACTTACTTTGAATCCTCGAAAACTGCAGAAGAAGATAAGAATGATGATGCTGAACTGGATGCTGAGCAACCTTCATCTTCAAAAGATGCAACATAGACTTTTCACTTTTCAGACTCAGCTGATAAATCAGACTAATGTTTTTTTTTTGTAATTACCCTAGAGTCTCTAGTGGGCCCGTGATTTTTCGAAATAAAAGATACTCTTTTAACTTAACTTCTGTGCAAAAGATATCTTTTTGTTTTTCAATAGGTAAAGTTCGAAAACTTTTCTCATACGGTTAACTTTAGTACCATGCATTCATACTTTCGATTTTACCCATTAATTTGAGGATTTCATAAGAGTGGGCCCTTATGTTTATGATGCTCTTGAAGGAACGTCTCCTGTTCATTCTGACACTTGCATTTGAAGTTTTAAGTAACATTCAAATGAAAAAATACCAAGTCATATCATTTATACAAGAAATAAGATAAAAACAAAAGGTCTCTTATTTATTCCTTTTATTTCAAAAGTACATTTACATAAGCCAAAAAAACTATACATTCACTTAAGTAAATAAAGCTGCCAATACATGTGGATAACTTGTACAACTTATTTCTACGGACTTGGTCGCACAATCCCCGATCCTGATTTAAGGTCTTTCATAGTAACTGAACTTTTTAACTTCAAGAGATAGTTCCCCATTCTAGCAGTCCCATATTTTTAGTGCTATATTATACAATAGCTTCCCCCAGTGTTCGAGTGCAAAGTATGAGAATATGCATACTGGAATTCTTGTTGCTATCGACGATATTCTTCGGAGTATGCTTTACGTTGCATCCTTATTAAAAACCTTGCTAGAAAAACCCGTTTGGGATAAAAATTGGACGAAAGAAAAAAGAATGCAGCGCATACTTTCAGTATCATCAAGTATCTTCAATAGTAATACCTATTGAGGTGAGTCACGTTCCAGTTGCTTGGTAATTTTACTCCATCTTGATTTTTCAGTTGATATGAACCTTTACCAGTTATAGCTGAAATCGGGTAAGGTCCTTTCCAGGTTGGTCCCAACTTCCCAGCATTGCCTTTCATAAAACCAAATCTCCGATTTTGAAATAGCAAAGATTTGCTCTGCGGTTGTAATACCTTTCCATCCTTTGCTTTTGTGCAACCATTCTTACAAAAGCTAAGTTTTGGTACTCCTCAAGTAAGTCCAACTTAATCAACATTGCTTTGTCATTTTCCTGCTTGTTTTCTCGGGAATACCTCATGGTCAGTTCACCAATCTCCACGGGAATCAAAGCTTCTGTAACGTACACAAGGGAAAATAACATTTTCTTGTGCTCGACTTTGCCGTTGTTCGATACGCCTACAATACTCCTGACAACTCTTCTGGCCATCTGCCTTTCGCACCCTCTAATTTCTTTTTGAGGCTCTGAATTATCACCTTATTAGTTGATTCCGCTTGACCGTTATCACTTGGTTGTATGGGGAGGACGTGGTCCTTTTGATATTCAATCCTTTTAGGAATTTTATAATCTTGGAACCTACAAATTGTGGCCCATTGTCACAAGCAATTTATTTTGGTACTTCAAATCGGCAAATGATATGAGACCAAATGAAATCAATCACTTCTCATTCTCCAATCTTCTTGAAAGCACTTGCTTCAACCCACTTAGTGAAATAATCATTCAAAACTAAAAGAAATTTTACCTGCCTGGGCCCTTGAAGCAAATGACCGACTATATTCATCCCCCATTTCATGAATGTCCATAGTGACACCATTGAATGCAAGAGCTCCGTCGGCTGATGCACCAATTGACCATGATGTTGGCACTTATCACATTTTTGTACAAACACCTTTACATCTTGCTCCATCCAGGGTCAATAATAACTAGTCCTCGTTAATTTGAGCACCAATGAATCCGCACCGGAGTGATTTTCACAAACTTCTTCACAACTTCCCTCATCACATAATCATCTTCTAATGGTCCTAGACACCGAGCCAACGAACCCTGGAAAGACCTTCGGTATAATTGTCCATCAGCAAGACAACAACGGACAACATTTGTTCGTAATGCCCGGGACGCTTTAGAATCATCAGGCAGTTTTTCATGCCGTAAATATTCTATAAACTTGTTTCTCCAACTCAAAATTAGGTTAGTTGAGTTAACTTTACGGTAAACATCCACATCTAGGATTGAATGCAACAGCTGAACAACTGCACCAGAATCATCTCCTTTCATTTCCGTGGACGAACCTAAGTTGGCCAACGTGTCCAATATATATGTAAATTTACACTAGCAATAGTTAAACCGCTTACCCCAAAAGCAGTCTAAATTCATCAGGCGTTATCCAACAATATCAACAAGGCTACAGGAATATAAGAAAATTAATTAGAAAAGTTCTGGAGACTTGGATTTCAAATTGCACAGTAAAAAGCAATGTGCAAAAGGGAAAGAAGAATCGGAGAATCAAAGTGAATCTTTAAATATAGAACAAGGAAAGTTTGAAGCTGGCAGTTAAGCTCACTATAGATACTTGTCTCACAGTAGCCATTTCCATATTCATAACAAAGAGCTTCCAGAAAGTTCAAAAAGAGAGTAGGAAAAAGCAACAAAAGAAATATTTTTGTTATCTAAATGCAGAAATCAAACCTCAATCTTCTTTCCAACGAGTTTTTGCCGATAACTCATATTCTCAGTTCAAACACCTCAACCTTGTCAACAACAATGGTACAATACAATTTATATAATTGTCTAACGATAAATCAAACCTCGATTCGATAAATCCCGGTACGGTAACTCGGGATTTACCATTCAAAAGAGTATGCCAAGATCCCTTAAAAGTTATGGTCATCCTAAGAAACAAAGGAAGTAAATTCAGGATTAGCCCATGTGACATATTTTAACTCCATAAGCTCTGCAAGCCAACAGCAGCAACAAGGTAACTGGGAAATCAGATAAGACGAATAATTCACTATAAAGAAAAACAACATCCAAGTAACGATGTACTTGCTTAAAGGGCCAAAGGGTGTAGACTTATGAAGATAGAAGGCAATTATGAAACACCACCCATAAGAAAAGAGTTGTTAGATTTCCTTCATTCAAGTTTACAGAGAATATTCTAATTTATAAAAAAGAGGTGATGAATTATTGTCCGCATTTGCAGCTCCAATTGGTTGATCAAATAAGAATACATCATTTTTAGAGTGATGGAAAATTAAGGATATCTTCTTTTTTATCTTCTATCAGATAGGAAAGAATGTATTTGGCTAAAAGATTAAGATGCTTAATTAGTTGAACACCAGAAAGGTTTATTAGATTAAACACAAATATTGTAATGTATTTTCGACCACCTACAACACTGAGTTATCAGTGTATTATCAAACTAAGAGCTTTGTATAGCAATCTTATAGCTAAGATGGGAATGAAGATGAAACGAAAAACACTTGAATTATAACTTGAAGATAAAAACATAAGGACCTTCCAGTATAACTGACAAGGATTCGTCTGCCCATAGTGTTTAATTTGAAGGAATATAAAAGCGTGAATGCAACAGAGGTAGCAATAAGATAGAAATGACTATATAAAAATCAACAAAAAAAATTAAAAGGTAGGGTATATTGTTACTAACTTGTTCATTAGACAAAAATAGTGGTCATTCAGTTGAAACGAACGATGTCGAATGAGAGACACGTGATTGCTGAATAGCGAAGAATTCCTTTATTTTCCTCATTTCTTTCATCTCATCTTCTAAGGTAGAAAAGTGATCCTGTAAGGATTTGTTTTCCTCATTCAAAGATTTATTTTCCTCTCTAGTTGAACATAGCGCAAACAATAATTCAGCCTTTGAAGAAGTACCACCTTTCAAGTCTTTCGCCTTTACTCCATTCCCAACGTCAAATACATGGCTACGGGTTTGAGGTCCATAACGTTTTTCTACTATCTCTATGCTAGGTAGAGATGGATCCGATTGAACTATTTATTCAATCTGAGCCTACAAAACATATGAAAAAATATTTTATATCTGAACCAATAATAATTTCAAGTAATTTACATATTCAATTTACCAAACATACATATTTTTCAATTGCTTCAGGTTCAATAAGCTTGTTATTTATCTTATGAGTCTCAAAGAAACTTGTTGCCAAATCTGGTGGATTGCCATCTTTTCCGCCCTTTACATCTAAGGAAACTATGTCCAGAAACACCTCGTAAATATTTCCGTTAGAAAAATAGAGATTTTATAATAATAATACTTTTGATAAATTATCTCTCGAATAGTCTTACTACTAATATGATGCAGCATCTTCAACTTAGCTCGGTTTGCTGCATTCCTATTTGTAACGACCCGACCGGTCGTTTTGAGAATTTAAGTCTCGTTCGGTGGCATAAGGCCCTGAGCGGATTCGTATTATGTGTATTGACTTGCGTGCGTGGTTGAATTCAGTTACCGGATGATTCAGAGTGATTTGGGACACTTAGTCCCTAAAACGGAAACTTAAGTCTTAGAATTTTGACTGTAATCAGAACTGTATGAAGACGACTCCGGAATGGAGTTCCGTTAGCTCCGTTGGGTGATTTTGGACTTAGGGGCGTGTTCGGATTATGTTTCGGAGGTCGGTAGCTCATTTAGGCTTGAAATGGCAAAAGTCGAATTTTTGGAGATTTGGACCAGAAGTGGACCTTATGATATCGGGGTCGGAATGTGATTCCGAGAGTTGTAATAGCTCCATTATGTTATTTGGGACTTGCCTGCAAAATTTGACGTCATTCCGGGTTGGTTTGATTGGTTTCGGTATGAGTTTTTGAAGTTGGAAGTTTTGAAAGTTCATAAGTTCGATTCGTGGTGCGATTTGTATTTTTGACATTATTTGATGTAATTTGAGACCTCGAGCGAGTCCGTGTTAGGTTATGGAACTTGTTTGTGTGTTTAGACAGGGTCCCGGGGGCCTCGGGTGTGTTTCGGATGGGCTACGGTCCATTTCCTTCTATTTTTGAACTGTTCTTTTCTGTCATCTGGTTTCCTTAATCGCGTTCGTGTCCCTTCCTTCACGTTCGCGAAGAGTAATTATGGAGGAGGAATTCATTGTTCTTCGCGTTGACATTCGCGATCGCAAAAGTCTGCTTTCTCCTTCTTCGCCTTCGCATCTGTTCCCTCACGTTCGCGTAGTAGAAATTGGGAGCTGGGGGCTGTTGGCTATTTCTTCTTCGCGTTCGCGTACCACTTCACGCGTTCGCGAAGAGAAGTCGTTGGGCCATCAGATTTTTCCTCTCCGCGTTCGCGAACGTGTTGTCGCATTCGCGAAGCACAACTGGGCAGCTTTTGTTTTTCTTCTTCGCGAACGCGATTGTGCTTCCGCGTTCGCGATGCTTAAAGACCTGGGCAGAATATAAGATTTTCAAATCGAGGGTTAGGCCATTTTGATCATATCTTGACTTATAGAGCTTGGTTTTTTAGCGATTCCTTGTGGGTTTTTCAAGCAAATCGATTGGGTAAGTGTTCTTCACCTAGAATTTATTATATTCCGTATTTTTATCTTTATTTTTATCATTTAATTTGTGCTTTGAGTTGGGGAAAAATGAGGTTTTTGAAAAAAAAATTCAAAATGAAAAAAATCATGATTTGAGAGATGAATTGGTATCGGAATTTGATAATTTTAGTATGATTGAACTCATATCGGAATGGGTGTTCGGGTTTTGTGAAATTTGTCGGGTTCCGAGGTGCGGGCTCGGGGGTCGACTTTTGGACCAATTTTTAGATTTTGTTAAAGATTGAGGCTTTATGATCCGGAATAGTCTCTTATGGGTTTTATTTGTGCGTTGAAGTTATTTTGATTAGATTTGAGCCGTCCGGAGGTCATTTCATCCGAGAAGTTCTTTTTTGAGTATCGGTCTGTCTTCTTTGAGGTAAGTATCTTGCCTAACTTCATGTGGGGGAACTACCCCTTAGGATTTGAGTCTTCTATGCTAATTGTAGTCCGTGTACGCGAGGTGACGAGTACGTGCCCGGACTTAATTGTGAAAAATTAGCCTTTTAGGGATTCTTAGGTCCTTATACTCATTGAATATGCAGTTGTTCTCGTTACGATTACGTTTCTTAATTTTCAGTTTCACTTCTACCTGCTTTAATTGGAATTAATTGCCTCATGATCCACTCTTGTTGTTCATTTGATTCATATGTGCCTTAACTGAAATTGTTATCTCTTCTATTGCCGTGTTGTCCTATCCTTATACTGCTTATCCTTAATTGAAGTTGTTGTATCTCTCTCTTAATGGCCCAACCTTAAAAGAAGCTAGATATCCCATATTTTTGTTGGCTTGTCCTTATTTGGAATTATTCGTCTGTGTTAGCTCCCTCGTTATCGAACTGTACATTGTGGACCATTGTTACATAATATTTCCTTTCTTGTTGAGCTGTTCTTATTATAACTAGCGTTCTCTATCGTGGCTACCCCTTGTGAATTAGTTCCTCCGTTTCCTTGAGTTCTGATTTTTCTGAGTTGACGTATTTATCGTATCCTTGTATTATTATCATTGTTGTTGTTGTACTTATTGTGGTGATGCACGAGGTTTCTGCCGTGCGGTTGTGGTTATTGTGATGCACGAGATTTCTGCCGTGCTATTGTTGCTATTGATATTTGCACCTGCGGCGTGACAAGGCGGGATATATATATATATATGTGTGTGTGGGTTGCGCATGTGGCGAGACAAGGTGGGAATATTATTATGCACGTGTGGCGAGACAAGGCGGGCATTTACTTTACTATTGCACACATGGAGAGACAAGGTGGGTTGTGTCACGGATTGATTTGTGTTGATTTGTGATGGCCTAGGGGCATTCTGTTGTTGATATTTGTGTAGTGGTACACTTACCTATAGCTTTATCTTGTGAAAGTTGTGAGGAAATATTCTGCGTGTTGTCTGTTCTTTTTCCTTATGCTTATTTGCTGGTATGGACTATGTTAGGACACTTGCACAAGCATACACGTAATTAAGCACTCTTATCGGATAAGAGGTTTTCTTGATATTGTTGAGCATAAATGCTCAACCTTGTTTACTTGCCTTCTATGTGAGAATGGCTATATTGGCACGTGAGTCGTCAGTGCGGTTATGAAGTGTAATGACGGCACAGGATGCCAAGTGTTAGGGTTTAGGTATTGAGACCCGTGAGTTGGGCCGTGAGTTGTGATTTGTCCGAGGTTCGGTACCTCGTGGAGTTTGATGACTAAAACCTAGTGTAAAAGCGGTTGTAGTTGCTGAGTTATTACTTGTCTTTGCTGTATTTGTGATTCCGAATTTAGGTTGTGTTCCATTCACTTTTCTGTGTTATTTTTATGGTATTCCGCTGATACTTGTTGTTTCCTTTTTTATTGCCATTACTGTATTGTGAGCCATATTGCATAGTCTTTATGTAGATATCATATTTCTGCTGTTCATATACTTATACTTGTTCAAATTATTAGACTAGTGAGTGTATTGACTGTTCCTCGTCACTACTCCACCGAGGTTAGTCTTGATACTTACTGGGCACCGATGTGGTGTGCTCATTCTACACTTCTGCATATTTTTGTGCAGATCTAGGTTTTTGTTCGTTAGCAGCTGTGCGGGTCGTTGCTGTGGAGACTCAAAGTAAACCTGCTGCTGTGTTCGCAGGCTTCAGAGTCACCTTCAAGTTTTCGTTTTACACTGTTTATTCTTATTTATGGATAGTTATATTTAGAAGTTTTCTAGCAAACACTCTGTAGAGCTTATGACTTGTACTACCGGTTTTGGGAATTGTAAATTTTAAGAGATTTCTATTTTAAATTGTTAGATGTTATTTAAATAATATTGTTGTTTCAATTAATGTTAGGCTTATCTAGTCCCTAAGACTAGGTGCCATCACGATACCCAACGGAGGGGAAATTGGGTCGTGACACTGTTGCTTCTCGCCTTTGTGAAACAATAAGCTTAATTATAATTATTGTAATAAAATTAAATAGTATACTTAGGTTTGATTCCATATATTGCGGAAAAAAGATATCTGGTACTAGGAAAGGGAATCAGACTACAGCTTTGGAGAAACAGACTATTAAATTGTTAGGCATACCTGAAAACTTTCTGAAGAAAAATGTTCCTTTACTAATCACTCCCATTCTTTCTTGTCTACTCCCTTTGGAATATTCCTAAAGAGCCTGTTGGATTGGCTTATCCTTCACATATTTTGCATGCAAGTGTCCTCTCCATTTGTTCCATAACTCTTTCATCCATCCCAAGATATGATCACGATGAACATTCATGTCAACACTCTCAAATTTATCCTACAATAATCAAAATATTGGTTGAGTTAATGCATCACAAGAAAATAATGCACTGTTAAAATATAATCACGATATCATAGAACTTTTCTGGTGTGGAAAAACAATGCACTGTTAACTAATATGCAAGCAACTATAATGACAATGTTGAGCCCTGCAATCACTTAATGTAAAGAGTTTAAAAAAACAGAAATGTGTAGCAGTCTAAATTTTGAATGAAGTTTCAAGTATTGTGTAGAAAAATAAATAACATTGGCTGAATAAGAAATACAAGTAACATCTGCCAGCAACTCTATCCATGCTCAAAGTTGGTCTCCATTCCTTTATTTTGGTATTTATAGATGGAAGCAGATACCTAGGTAGTTTAAACCAAAAAGGAGATCAAAATTGGGAAATTTCAATGCAAAAAGAGCTGGGCAGCTTGTTTGACAGAAACATTGGGCAGCAGCAGGTGTTAATATTACAATGTGGTGAAGGTCAGCAAATTTCTACTGTCAATGGCAAGGTTAAAGGAGACTTAGTTGTAGCCAAGGCTGGCCAAAAGCGACATGGTAATGTATTTACAGGAGAAAGTTTTAAAAAGAGCAGCTAATGGGGGTAAGTCACAAGTAATACCGGTGGTAGAACAAGTCACAAAAACTGGAAAAAATAGTTGTGTTCCAGTTGATACAGTAGAAAATCCTACTGCTGCAATTGCTATTGTAGCAGGTGTTGGGCAGAAGGATCTTGAGGGGCAGCAACTTGAGAAAACTAAGGGTGGAGGACCATCTAAAGCTCCTAGAGGTACAAAGGGTTCTACTGGTGCATCAGGTGTTGGAGCTGATCGAGCAACAACTACTAATCATGCAGTAGTAGCAGTAGTAGGACATGTTGCAAATGCTGGACAAGAATTAGTTGCTGTTGATTCAGAGTTGGAGGCATTTCAGAAAAGAAAAGAAAAGTACTCCATTGATAGAAACTGAAATCACAATTAAAAAATCTGTATACAGTCATCGGCAAAAACATCTATGCAGTTTTTTTTGAAAAATTTAACAGTAATATATATCATATGAAATTCAGATATAGTTTTTTTGCAGACTGCATGTATATGGGAAGCTTAATTAATTAAGCGCTATATTAAGCACCAGACACCAGCAAAATATTGATCAGGTTCTAATAAGAAAAGTACACTATATGAATAAAAAGTTTGCAACCACACCTAACTACACCTTTGGTCTTCCTCGCCACAGCGCAAATAGCACAATTATATGTGCGACTCAAAATGCACATGCATACTCTTATCTACATTTGTTACCTCAATAGCTGCCCATATGTGATTCAACTTTTCTTACTTAATAGCATTCCACGATGATACTCCCGACGGACACATATTGCGGTCACAAACTATTCTGCCCAAGTGCCTTGAAAATAGTTTGCTATTTGTTCCAATCGTTCGATTATTGTAAAAGGTTACTTTCAGCTTTTGTCCGACTTCAAGTGATGCCACTTCTTTGCCGTTGTTCCTACCTCGAACTCTTTTTACCTTTGTAAGATTAGATGAACCTACAGTTGTATTTATGATGACTCTGGCCATAGGAGCGCGTCCGGAAGTGGATTTGGAGGTCCGTAGGTCATTTTGGGGTCATTTGGCTAAATCTGGGAATTTGAAGGTTTTTGGGAAAGTTTGACGGGGAGTGGACTTTTTGATATCGGGGTCGGATTCCGATTCCGGAAGTTGGAGTAGGTTTGTAATGTCAATTATGACTTGTGTGAAAAATCTAAGGTCAATCGGACGTGATTTGATAGGTTTCGGCATCGATTGTAGAAGTTCAAAGTTTCAAATCCCTATCAAACTGGTACACACAAACTCTTCAGACACTCAGGGAACTTTGGTGGAAATCAACAATGTAAAAGATGTATCTTCTGAAGAGGGGGATATTGGTAAGCAAGATGGAGCAGTTTCAGCTTTATCAGAACCTCCAGACCCTATTACAGAGGAGCTAGACAACATAACTGCTAAACAGGGCCTATCCCCAAGGGGAACAAAACTGAAAAAGAAAAAGAAAGGAAGACAAGCCGGGCATATCAGTCAAGGAGGTCTTCTACACACTAAACATCAAGATAAAACTACACCACCCCTTAAATCAAATGTTTAAAGCCATCATTTGGAATATTAGGGGTATGAGATCCAAAGGAGCTTTTAATAGACTATTGAAACTTGTCAGACTCCACAAAGTGAACTTCATCGCATTACAAGACCGTTTCCTGGCACCTTCTCAGATTAAGGAATTTAGAGAACAACTTGGTTTCAACAATGCTATGGCAAACAACAATAGAAAAATTTGGTGTTTTTGGAATCACACTCTCAACTGCACCCTCATATCTCAACACAAACAACAAATGACCTTCATGGTTAACCAAGTTGGTGATTCAAACTACTTTTGGTTTACTGTTGTTTACGCAAATTCCAATGCTAGCAGAAGAAAAAGACTCTGGAGGCAACTTAAGAGAATGCATACTCTGATAGATGGTCCTTGGGCAGAGAAAAAGACTCAAAGTCTCCGAATCATCTCCATTCCAACAACAATTTCAAAGGTTTCAACATGAATGCTAATGGTCCACAAATCAATCACTTCTGTTATGCTGATGATGTGGTCTTATTCTCCTCCATCAGAAGACAGTCCATCATGCTAATAATGAAGAAGATTAAAAGCTACCAACAGGGTTCTGGGCAGGAAGTGAATAAGGAAAAAAGGTGTTTCGTCACACACCATGATCTCGACCCAAGGATTAACAGAAAGATTAAGAAATGGACTGGCTATGAGCAATCTAACTTTCCTTTCACCTACCTGGACTGTCCTATCTACACAGGCAGGAAAATGATCAATCTTTTTACTGATCTGGCTACTAAAGTAGTTTCTAAAGCAGATGCTTGGCAAAGCAAGATGCTCACAGCTAAAGGCAAAGCTCCGATCATTAAGCACATTCTCCAGTCGCAGACTCTTCATCTCTTCGCAGCCATGGAACCTCCTATGTCCATCCTATTACAGATAGAGAAGTACTTCTCCAACTTTTTCTGGGGAATGAACGAGGGGAAGAGTAAATACCACTGGTGCTCATGGAGGAAAATGTGTTATCCAACTGAGGAAGGGGGCCTAGGTTTCAAAAGACTCAAAGATATCTGCAATACCATCACAACCAAGCGATGGTGGAGACTTAGAACCATCGACAACTTGTGGTCTAAGTTCATCAAAGATAAATATAGCCCGAGAACCAATATGGTGGTTAAAGTCATTGCTTCCAACAACTCCAATATATGGATAAGCTTACTTCAAATCAAACCTCGCGTGGAGCAGTACAACAAATGGGAAATAAATGCTGGTAATATTTTCTTTTGGTGGGACAATTGGCCTAGTCAAGTCCCCATTGCTCAAAGGTTACAACTCTCCATAAAACCAGGGAGTATCATGGTTAAAGACAATATTCTCGACAGGCAGTGGGATATCCCCAATCTCAGCACCTTTCTATCTAACACGATAGTTCAAGATATTCCACAAATAGAAATTGGTGACAATGAAAATGCGGACATGGGTATAAGGATACTGGAGAATACTGGCAATTTCTCATGCTCTTCCGCCTTTGACAAGCTTAAGGAAAAACAAACTAAGGATCCAATGGCTGCTCATATTTGGGGGAAAGGTATCCCTTTCAAGGTCTCCTTCTTCATGTGGAAACTTTTCATGAAGAAGTTACCTCTGGATGACATTATTCTGAAGTTCGGCATTCAAACGACTTCAAGTTGTACATGCTGCAGAAATGCATATCCTGAAATAGTGGACCATGTCTTCTCTACTAACTACATGGCCTCCAAAGTTTGGAATCATCTTGCGGGCCCTCTAGGCATCTGCACGAAGGGACTACAATTAAAGGGGTCTTGGACTGTTGGTGGCAATCGATACCAAAGAATGCACTTCATAAATTATTACTCAATATCACCCCTTGTTACATCATGTGGGAACTCTGGAAAGCACGATGTGCGAAGAAATAAAGTAACAAGTCCACTACATTATTTAGGATTGCTAATCATGTTCTCTTTAATGTGCAGGTTAATATTTCTAAATACTATAGCAGAGTAGACTACAACTGGAGCTGGCAAAATATCTGTTACTTAGCAAAAACTTATAAACCCAGGATAACTAGTGTTCTGGTGTGCCGGAAAATGCCTCAAGGGGATACATGGAAGATTAACACCGATGGAAGTTTTGTAGCCACTAGCGGGCAAGTAGGAATAGGGGGGATTGTTAGTAAGGGAAATGGGGACTTGATTATGGCCTTTGCCAAATCAGTGCAATTCTCAACTAACACTCTTTGTGAACTGCATGCCGCTATCTATGAAATTAATTGGTGCTACCAACAACAACCTCCACAACTCACGCTAGAGATGGATTCACAAGTGGCTATGAAGATGATCCAAGGACTGGTTAAACCACCATGGAAGCTTCGAGGAGCTGTGGAGGAGGTGCAAAAGAAGATGCTTGAAAGACGCTTCCACATAAAACATTGTTATAGGGAAGCTAATGCGGTAGCCAACTCTCTTGCAAAGTTGGCTATAACATCGGGCAATGAGAGAATCTTTCTCACAGAGGAGGACTTACCAGAGGACTCAAGAAGGCCCCTGCGAATGGATAAATTATAGTTGGCCTCCTTCAGATTCAAAAAGGGCAAGCACTCAGGATAGCACTATGATCCTCCTTAAACAACACTCGAGGGGAGGTCTAATCTTTGAAGACAATCTTCCCCTTCCCCCGACCTGATATTAGTTATAGCATTGTCTTATGCAATACTGTAATCATAATGTATCCGGTCCTCTTGGTGTCCTCTAGAGGTTTTGGTTTTACGTCCCCCTCATTTTTATCAATAAACAAGGTAGGGGTCCTGCAAAACCCCCCACCGAATAAGGAACATAACCTGGTTGGGTGGTTTGAAAAGTAAACTAACTTAAACTACAGATAATTAAAATAAGCTGGAACAGGTAATCTGAAAAAGGGATAAATAAAATTCATTGGTAATGCAAAAATTTTACATGTCGATTCATATAGTAACTTAATTTTTTTTTCTTCCGACTTTTGTTCTTTTACTCTTGTCCATATATAGATGAATAGGTCCTATTCGTTGAACTGATAGTAGAACCCCCCCCCCCCACCCACCCCCCACCCTCCCACACTCGAAAACAACGAAAGATTTTTTTTTCTTTTTTCTGGGGAAACAAAGTATATATTAATCAAACCCAACAGTCAATGGTACGAAACAAGATGAAGCCTCGTTGCCAATCCAAACAGGAAAGTTGTCATACCAAGAGACTTTACTAAGTAGAGAGAGAAAATTTCGCTAACTTATGGCTACAAGTATTAAAACCTCTACTTAGATACTTAACGGATACATCAATCAGATGTTGCTGAAGTGCTCAAATATCTTCGCAAATAGTATTAACCTCTCATGAAGGACCTATGCTTCCATTAAGCATTTGAACTATTGTTAAGGAATCAAACAAGATATGTATATTCTTCCATCCATACTTCACCGCCAGTTGAATTGCTTTTCTTATTGCCAACGCTTCAGCTATTATGGCTTTTCCAACAAAATAGATTGGACTACTAATCATGCCCAACTATGCCTTATAAAAAGGACTAAGTGGTCGTTACAATTAAGGCTTAGCTATAGTTGCTCAATATTGCTAAGAAACACAAGTCCAAATAATTTTCTAGTAATAAAGATTTGATTTTTTATTTCTACTAATTAACTAACAAATATTATAAAGCAGTAAAATTGTCAACGAACAAGGATGAAATTGGAGACAAGCCTAAGAAGGTCTAGAGTTATGATTTCCCCAATTGTCGGAATTCTTCTCGCTACGTCTTCTGTAATTTCGCCTAAGTATTCTCTACCGATCGTGAGTACTTCAGGTGTCATAATTCTCTCTCGAGCAACTATCATAATTTACTAGATGTATTCTCTTGAACTACACTAGCTGGCACTAATTCACTGCTCACTACGATCGCACCAAGATTTTGTTATCTCTAATCCCACCTTTAAACCATCTGTATTGATCTCTCACATACGTTAGGAGTGATGTTGTTCAACAACTACCTAATGCTTACTCTCTCTCGATCAATATACACACTAAATAGGCATAATTAAATGATGGCCATTCAATCAACAATAATAAATACGTAGTTGAACAAGTAGTGAAATCCAACGGCTCAATTATATAAAAACATAACAAGAATTTATCCTACAAAAGGTTCTATTAAAACTCTAGATAACACCTTTACTCTATGCCATAATTTAAAAAATTATTTAACAATAAGACAACATGCTTATAACAAACCTAGCCTCATAAACCGATTCAATATCACAATGCATTCGTAGCTTGAACACTTAACATCATAGAGACATCTAATAACGTTACTTATCCCTTGCGAAACCATGTGCCCTCACCACAAGAACAAGAGAGTAAATTGAATCCATACATTCGAATCAAATGCTCAAATATATTTTAAGGACTCACATATATCAAAGAAATTCCTTACTCTCACAAAGACGTCACATGCATGCACAAAGTACCATAGGCTTGCCCATTATGTAAACCTTCACTAATGTAGGCTTGCTCAATCTAAAATAAATTAGGACTTTTTCATGGTTGTAATGTGGGTTACAGGACGGGTAGGATATATTTTTAGAATAGTGGCTAACCCTCCTAACACTTTAACACATCACAAAATTAACTTTAAGTGCAACTTTCTCAATTCCCTTCAATTTCACAGACAAGATAACCCCAAAAATATTTCCTCTTTCATTAAGCACTATTTTACTTTATACCCCACTAGCAAGAACAAGACAATAATTTATTCATCTATATTTTTTCTTCTTTTCTTCTCTTTTTTTGACTATTATTTTCCTTTTTCAGTTTTCGTTAGTGGTGTATTATTTTAAAAAATAAGTGCACCCTTCTTTCTTTCATTGGTTCCACTCAAAAGTCATCCCACACTTAGTCCTTACTTCTTCTAGAGCTCATTTCATAATTAAAGTGTGTTAAGAGGTAAAAGGATCAAAATAATATCAAATAAGAACAAAAGGGTATAGGCTCATAATGTGAGTGTCAAATAAAAGTCTATAGGCTCAAAAGGATTTACTAGGGATAGATTTTATTTGTGGTAGACATTAAGTTCAAAAAGTTCAAAGAAAGCCTAAAATCATTTTTCAAACCAAGCACGCCTAGGATTTCGCTTCAACTCACATGCCGGGCAAGTTCTAGACTCAGTTACAATGACATGGACTACACAAGAAGATCTCACCACACATGGCACATGTTTTACTAAGGACGGTTCCATTCCGATTCTCAAACAATTGCAAGTATTCACAGAGCCACAAAATATTAAGCATCAAGCACAAAATGAACACGAGCCAAAAAAACGAAACATAGGCGTCAATAGACATGCTATCTAACTCAACAAGGCATCATAAGCAACTTCAAACCATAGGGAAGGTAATACACATGCTAGAGCTTAAATATGCTACTATCAAACTAGTCAAATGCGCCTAGCAAATCTCATTCTTCCCATCCTTTTATTTCCTAAATCCTACTCTACTCTAAAGATTAAAAAAAAAAAGACTACTACCCGGTTCAACTACATTCCGTGAAAAAGAATCGAGGCACAAAAAAAACCACGAGGGATTATTACTACCTAAAAGAATAAAAAGACATATTTTTGGATTTTTCTATTTTCTCTTAAAAAAAATTATGTTTTTGGTTAGACTTTAAACCCTCAAGAAAATTGTCTAGGATATCCATCATCGGGAAAAGTCCAATCTTTTTCTATTTTTCTAAAAAAGTATTATTCAATTAAACTAATACAGCTAAAATAGCATAAAAAGACACCCAAACAATCTCCTCACCCCACGCTTAAAATTGTGCATTGTCACCAATGCACACCATACTAATAAGAGGGTAAAAGAAACTCCATAGTAGGCCAAAGGCCGAAGCACTAGCAGCTCATGGGGTACTCAGACTTCTCCCATATGCCTCGTCCTTTGTGCGAGTACCTCACACTTAGTTCCAACCATCTGGTTTGTTGTTGCATCCTTCCAATAGCTTTGCTTTCCATGCTTCTAGAAAATCAAAAATTGATACTACAAAAATAATACAATTAAATAAATAAAAAATAACTAATTGGCCATTCCATGCAACATTCCTGTATGATTTATACTATATGTTATTAAGTTGTCGTTACTATATGCATTATTTACACTATCAAATTAAAGAAGAAAAACATACTCCTATGATTACAGAAAATTATTAATCAAGTAAGAATATTATGAAGTTGTTAAATAAAAAATTACGATGTTTATTCATTCTTCCCTGCTCCCTACTGTAGCTTTCGATATCCATTAAATTTGGTATGTAGATTTAGATGTAAATCGCTAAGTGTATATATATTACGTGCACAAGATCACCTTTTGACACGGACTCAAGCATCTCACATTCTTGAAAACAACGTAATGATTATCTTGTAATTTCAATTGAATTTGACTTTTTAATACAATTATATCAATGTCTAGAATATGAGTTACATAAATGAAAATGTTCTAGAAAACAAGTTCAAGGATGACCACTTCTTGTAGTAGTACGTATGGTTGTCCAAAGATTGGAAAAATAGAACAAATTATGTTAGTGATTGATGATATTGAAACCCTAGACTTTTCAACGTGATGCATAATGAACAGTACTAAAAGACTACCTGGAGAAAAAATGAGATTAATTTTAAGCGTAGAGGTCATCTTGTTATCTCCAAATGAGTAAGCATTTAGTTGTAATGCAGAGCTATTAACATGGAGCTTAAAATCATCCATAATTCCCTCTATTACTAGGGAGAAAATTAAGGGCACCAAGTACCTTATTAAGTAAGATACTTTTAATTTACCCGTCCCTCTAAACGAAGAAATATTTCAGAAGACTTGAAAATATTTATGAATGAATTTTTACAAAATCCTTAACCTCTTTAAATAAGGTAAAAACCAGTTCTGGGGTACAATTATTTGAGGTATAGCGCCTTAAAAATGGGCGTTATACTCAATTGAATTATTGTTATGTCAGTTAAGCCCAGAAGAATTACTGGTGGGCCCACATAATATATATAGCGCGGTAAGTTAGGGCGTTATATATATATATATATATATATATATATATATATATATATATATATATATATAAAATGCCTATATATATATATATATAGGCAAACGGTCGTTAAGGTATAATGCCTTTTAAAAGGGTGTTATATATATATATATTATGTTCACCAGTTTATTTTTCCACAGATTTTGGTTCTTTGAATCCAAAAGAATCACATTTTGGTTCCGGACTCTCCTTCTACTCACGTTATTGTTAATTGCTGGCCATTTTTTCTTCAAATAATTCTCAAATCTCACGGAGGGGATGTTCAGCAACAGCCCAAGTTCTTCAGCATCAAACTTCAACTCAAAGTCTGTCATAGAGCTCTTCACCACTTTGTCATCAAACTGAAAGTTGGCATAGAACTCAACCTGTCCCGACCCGAAATCCAACTAGTCGTGATGGCACCTAATCCAACCCGTTAGGTAAGCCAGTTAACCACTAACCAATTTCAATAACAATCAATAAAGCAATTAAGTAAAGAAATTATCTGAATCTGATACATTACTCAAGAACTGATAGTACAAACCATGAGCTTCTAAGAATAGAGTTTACAAAGCTGAAATGAAGTAAATACATTGTCTATTTGAAAAGTATATATATATATAGTTTTATAGATCTAAGGCTACCATGAACAAGAGGCAGCTACCACCGGGACGCAGGTACATCTTCAAATCCAGCTCCCATCGAACACAGCAATATCAGCAGCCAACATTTGTACGCAAGGTGCAGAAGTGTAGTATGAGTACAACCAATCCCATATACTCAATAAGTAACAAACCTAACCTTAGGTTGAAAGTAGTGACGAGCTAACAAAAAGGACGGGTCCGACACAAATATTCCACAACAGTTCATAACAGCATAATACAATAACAAAAGAGTATCTAAAAAATAAAAGGCTCAGTTCGTTCACAGTTCCAGAAAAAAAAATAGGCATTTCTTTTCAAGTATCTCAGTGAAAACCCAAATCTTTTACCGAAAAAGCCAAAATACGAGTAAGTTTGAAAACTGTGGTTTTTTTCCAAAACTCCTTTCAACAAATAGTAAGATGGTTCATTTTCAGATAGCATGAGGAAAGTACTTCTCTATGCCTACATGTCAAGATACAGGTAAAATCATAAATGTCCCCAAAACTCGGTAGCAGAAGGAAATACACCTCTATGCATGTATCTCAAGTATGCATGTCAAATGCAATGCATCTCGATGATGAGCTCGTGTACTCACACTCTCAGAGTACTCAATCTCACTGTCTCACATTCTCTCTCACTATGCTCAACACACTCAATCACTCAGCGTTGTACAATACCCGTTGCGGCGTACAGCCCGATCCATATTTATAGTCGACTGCACTCACTGGGGATGTGCAGAATCTAGAGGGGATCCTTTCAGCCTAAGTGCTATATCCGTACGAACAACTCACGTGCCATAATATTAATATCAAGAATCGCACGGATAACTCACGTGCTACACGGACAACTCACGTGCTATAATATCAACATCTGAAATCGCACGGACAACTCACATGCTACACGGAAAACTCACATGATATAGTGTCAACCTCCTCACAAACAGGCCCCGGCATCCCACAGTCATCAATCTCTCCAGTCTCACTCACGGGCTCACAATGTCATGAAACTAACCCGACAATAATGATATGATGTATCAATAAATAACTGAGACTGAGATATGATATGAATGCATGAATATGGCTGAGTACGAAATATCAATGAAATCAGTGAAATAACAGCAAGAAACGACCACTATGGGTCCTAGCAGTATCGTCATAAATCCTAAACATGGTATCTAGTATGATTGACAGCTCAATTACTTTATCACATGGTGAAAATACAGACATTAATAAAGTAGGACCACTATACAGTGCCATAGAAACAATAAAGTCCTAATTTACATGGTGCACGCCTGTCACCTAGCATGTGCGTCACCTCAACACAAATCACATAACACGTATTTTGGGGTTTCATATCATCAACTCCAAGATTAGAAGAGTTACTTACCTCGAACAAACCAATACCAATGCCGAGCAAGCCAAGCGGTGCTCCAAAGATGCTATCACGCGCGTAGCGACCTCCGAACGGCTCAAAACTAGCCAAAAGCAATTTAAATACATCAAATAAAGACCAAGGAAACAATTTCAAATAATAAAGATCGAATCCTTAATCAAAACCCAAAATCGGCAAAAAATCGCAGCCGGGCCCGCGCCTCGAAATCCAATAAAACTCACAAAATCCGACTATCCATTCAATTACGAGTCCAACCATGCTAGTTTTACTCAAATCCGACTTCAATTCGATGTCCAAAACTCAGAAATTCATATTATGAAACTTTAGGCCAAAACCCCCCAATTTTTTCTTTACAATTCACAATCCAATCATCAAAAATGAAGGTAGATTCATGGAATAAGATCAAAACCAAGTCTAAAACACTTACCCCCAATTCTTATGATAAAAATTGCTCCAATATTCGCCTAAACCGTGCTCCAAAATCCGAAAATAGTGAAAAATCGCGAACCCTCAAACTTAAAGGGTTTTGTCCAGTCAATCCGCACATGCGGACAAGAGGTCGCATCTGCGGGAAAAATCTCGCTTCTGTGAGAACAGCTTGGCCAGCCTTGATCACTTCTGAAAAATCTTGCATATGCGCCCTGGCTTCTGCTTTTGGGGGCCTCCTCATTCAGCTCTCATCTCGCATCTGCGACGCCTTTGTCGCACCTGCGAGCTCATTTCCGTAGCTGCGGAAACACTAGAACCAGCAGCCTTTAACAATGCAATATGTAACGAAATTGATTCGAACCTCGTCCGAATCTCACCCGAGGCCCGCGGGACCTCAACCAAATATACCAACAATTCCCATAACATAATACGGACCTACTCAAGGCCTCAAATCACAACTAATAATATTGAAACGACAAATCACACCTAAATTCAAAATCAATGAACTTTGAAACTTCAACTTTCACAACCGATGCCGAAACTTATCAAATTACGTCCGATTGACCTCATATTTTGCACACACGTCACATTTCACATTATGGACCTATTCCAATTTCCAGAATTGGATTTCGACCCCGATATCAAAAGTCAACCCCCCGGTCAAACTTTTTAAAAATTCAACTTTCGTCATTTCAATAAAAAATCAACCACGGACCTCCGAATCACAGTTCGAACTACACTCCTAAGTCCAAAATTATCCAACGGAGCTATTAGAATCATCAGAATTCAAATCCGAGGTCGTTTACACATAAGTCAATATCCGATCAACTTTTCCAACTTAAGTTTTCAATTATGAGACTAAGTGTCTCATTTCACTCCGAAATCCTTCCGGACCCGAACTAATTACCCCGGAAAGTCATACAACAATGGTAAAACATAAAGCGAGCAGTAAATAGGGGAACGGGGCTGTAATACTCGAAATGACCGGCCGGATCGTTAATCCTCCCCCACTTAAACATACGTTCGTCCTCGAACGTGCCAAGAGTTGTTTCCAAGCCACCACATTACTATTCCATCTTACCACGCACATACCTGGGGTGATCCCACGTCACCCTATTCTATATAGGCCTGACAACACAACATAATTGAAAGTTATTAATTTAACCTTAGCCCATAAACCTTGGAATTAAATTCCCAACCTTCAGAATTTCTTTTCAAGACACGAATCTTACTTTTACTCACTGTATGAGTTTGAACAAGCTGTATGAAGCCATAACTATAACCCCAGATATAATCACATAACGTACTACATAACTCACATGCTCGCAGCACTATCCTGATTACAGTAACTACTCAAGCCAATCTGGTACTCGTATTAAACCCCATATCAAACAAAACCTTGTTCCAAAACCTTCGTACACTGCTGAAAATGAAAGAAACACGCGGAAATCTCATGACCCCTTATCAGATCAACAAGTCATGGAGCTCCCTTGCCCTAACCAGAACCATAATCACTTGTTAAGCCGACTTTCAATATTATCTTTCCGAATATACTTTAATCAAACCAGATAGTACCCATTCTAGGTCCAATGACATTACATTATTAAACACAATAATCCCACAGACACGCCACATCAATATAACTCCAGCCACAACTGCGCAATCCGTGTACACAAATATGGGAGACGTCTCAAGGAAGAAAACCGTATTGCAAGTTCAACAAGCACCACCACAACTGCAATGCTATAAAATCATCATATATAATAGAACCAAAACACACGAATCTAACAACGGTAACCAGCTCTTCTAGAGCTCACATTAACATCACTCGCATGACATGGTCACAAGCCTCCAGTCCAAGCATATTATACGGGAGCAATTAAACAAGTACACATGTATATGATAAATGAAATAAGACTCTTATGCTCCTGGACTGGTATAAATAATATGCCATAGAGTAGGCATGTACAAAGTGTGCTATCACAACTCAATTCGGCATGTTAACACAGAAATAGTAACTACCAAGTTTACTCAGAGAATTAGCCTCTTTGTAACCTCCAGTATATCCCGACTCCAGCACTCGAATGACTAACATATATTTCAAGCACGATTATCCCACAAGGAATACTTCCATAATTCTTCTGTGCCACATAGCAACATCTTAAAACTAGCAGTCGATCAACCAGGAGAGTGCCGCAATACCTATGAAATATCCATAATTCAAAACATAGTGCGCTTTCTGAAATGTACAATCTACTCACGCAATACCAAATAGCTATACCATTCATCTAAACATCGAAAACTGTCCATGCCCTCTAAGAATTTATGACCTCCCCTTCAAAGCAAGACCGTGACCTTGCACATGCAAACCTTAATCGCACACAACATACCGCATCTATTATGCCATCATATGAAAAATACGAGAACCTTGTAATCATTCTGAGTCACAAGTAGAATACATATCCGATCAGCCAGAAGCCTTCCATTTGATCCCATCCGGTAGAAAATCATAATACTCAACATGCTACCTCACACCGGTAGAAAATTTCCATCTCAAACCATGGTGGAAACCATCAAGAACACTTTAAAATCCATTTGCACATAACCAAGCTATTAGAACTGAATTCCTCTAATTCGACCTAGCCACGCAGGTCACCAAACCCAAGAATATTGCTACCAAAACATCTATAAAATCTTACCACATCGTGATTACACAAAGAACCGATTCTAGCATTACCATATTGGTCCAGCCTACTACCCAGTTGTCCTATTTTCTTTGAGTTTCTTCTGAATTACTCTTAAGTGACATTTCTCCTTGTCAGAATCCACGATCCTTACCTAAAGCTCACTACAAGTCATCCTAACCTAAAACTACACCGCCCTAAGGCCGATAAGCTACTGTATTCGTCTTAAGCACCCCATAAATACCACAACCGAGACATCCACTCTGAAAGACCTTATGTGAAATTTAAAAATGTTCCTCTTCCCTTTCTTATACTCAAATGTAGAGTCCATAGTCATACAGAATTACCGGAAGTCTCGACACCATCCAATGTAAATAACCGATTCTAGCGATATACGAATCCGAAAAATTTTCAATTGCCACTTATACATTTTTTGAATCCATTAGCACCTTCTCAAGAGTCACCCACTTTGCTCAAATCTAAATTGCACCGCCCAAACGGGCTGAAAGATACGTGCCCCATTAGCACAGCAACACTTAAAGAGGTAATCCTGCCTTAACACCACCAATCAAATTCATACTCTGTGCGCACTGCATCATTCACTAATAACAACTCTCGCATCCCATGACTTTCTTATATTCATAAAGCACAATATAATTCGTATTCAGGAAATTTTATTATTCTGGTCTTTCGCGATCTCTACCTCTGCAAGTCATAACTAACCCATAAGTATGCCTCAAACCAAAGCTAAAATTTAACATATAACCATGAAATTAAACCGTCAGCAGCAGGCTCCCCTACTTGGGTTCTCTTGAGAGCATTTGGGAAATTAGGAGTGGCGACTAGGGTTTTTCTTTAGGAATAGGGGTCTGTTCGTTCTCTTTCAGTGTGTCCATGGAGGGGGAATTAGGGTGTATTTTAGAGATGAAGGGAGGATATTGGGCCGGAGGGTAGTGGGCTAGGGCGAATGGAAGGAAAATGGGCCACTAGAAGCACCTGGCCCAAAGCTGTAATGAGACCCCATAACCTTCCCTTTTCTTTCTTTGTATTTTGCAAGACTAATCAATTTATTTAACACTCCTAATTCCAACTAATTTGTAAAATTAACCTAATGACCTATTTTTCTACAATTAACTAATTCATTTAGCTAACAAATGCATGTAGAGTTACTAATGTATTTTTTGATATTTTAGTGTTTTACAAATGAAATTAATTATGCAATTAAAATCTAAAAATATAAAAATTCAAAAATTATTTTTGTATTTTCTTTAGGATTTAAAATGCAACTTAAAAATGCATCAAACATGAATACGTACAAAGCAAACTAAGTAAAAATATAGAAAAATAATTTAAAGTTATTCTTTTGGATTTTTTAGGAGTAATTTTATATTAGGGCAAAAATTAGGTGCTCACAATGTAAATTCCATAAATGCAACAAAGGCTATCAACATTCTAATGGCTTCCATTTTGGTTATTGGAGCAAATATTTTATCATAGTCAATTCCTAATTCTTCTTGATTGTATCCTTGAACCACCAGTCTTGCCTTGTTCATTGTGATATTTTCTTGCTCATCCAGCTTGTTCCTGACCACCCATATGGTTCCTATAACAGTTCTGTTTTTGGGTCTTTGTACCAGATGCCAAACCTTTCTCCTCTCAAACTGATTTAGATCCTCCTGCATGGCAATTATCCAGTCTGGTTCCTTTAAGGCTTCCTTTATGTTCTTTGGCTCTATCTAAGAGAAAAATCTAGTGAGTGCACACAAGTTTCTCAAGGATGATCTTGTTTTTACTCCTGCATTTGGATTAGAAATGATATTTTCAAGGGGATGAGAGCTTTGGTGTCTCCATGGCCTAACTTGTAGACCTTGAGATGGTTCAGCAGAGGAGTGGCCTAAAGGACCAGCAACAGTGGGTGCAACTTCGTTTGTCTGAGTATCTGTCAGAATTGTTCCCCCTAATCACTTTCATCACCTGCCTGATTACCTGATGCTTCTTCAAACTGTTGCTCAGATTCTCCATAAGTCCTTTCCTATGTGAGCCCTATATCATAGTCTTCATCCTGCAAATCTTTCTCAGCCATATTGTTAGATTTATCAAAGATTATATGAACATTTACGTCCACACACATAGTTCTTTTATTAAACACTTTATATGCTTTACTATGTGGTGAATATCCCAAGAATACTCCGCCATTATTTCTATCATCAAATTTACCTAGAGCTTCTTTGTCATTGTTGTGCATAAAATATTTACAACCAAAAGCTCTTAGGTGGGTGATGTTGAGCTTTCTTCCTTGAAGTAACTGATAGAGAGTTTTCTCAAGAATGTGTTTGATCATGCACCTATTTAACAGGTAACAAACAGTATTGACTGCCTCAGCCCAGAAGCTTTTAGGTAGTCCACTAGCAATCAACATAGTCTTGCCCATATCTTCTAAAGATCTATTTTTACTTTCCACAACACCATTTTATTGAGGAGTTCTGGGTGGTCTAGTAGTTGACTGTCTTTTTTTTATTCCAAGTGGAGCACTCATTTTCTTCCAAGATATTTTTAGGTGTTAACCACGTTTAAGAGAACTCGCTATGATACCAATTGTTAATTTGAGTGCCTTTCTAAATTACTAAAGAACTTGGTTCTTTACCTTACTCCTTACGCGCAAATAAACTGAACAGTAAAGTAAAAGACAATAATTTTTACGTGAAAAATTACCCGGCTCAAAGGTGCAGAAACCACGACCTATCACGTAGGATTTTAACTTCAACTTCGCTAGAACAACTGAGCTAAATGTACTTATTACAACTCTTGTAACCTAATACACCTCCACACTTCACCTATTCCTACTTATTGTATGAAGACTACATGTTACTCTAACTTGCAAACTTAGACAATACTCCAACTAACATTTTCTGAATGACATCATGATTACAACTCAATCTCCTAGTACACATGAACTAAACTGACTCAAGTAGAAAAGAAAATAACTTTCAAAACAAACTTGATAAGAGACTTGACGTGCTTTTTGAACTGAGATTGCTATTGCTCTTTTCTTTAGTCAAGGTGTAAAAGGATGGTCTTCAACAGTCCATAGGCAAGGTATTTAACTCTCCACTGCTCCGAGATCTTTGGGAGTGCTAAGCATAGTCAAACTTTCGTTTACTTGCAAGTCCTGAAATCATAAGGACTACACAAACCTTGTAGCTCGTATCTGCCAGATATCCTTAGGCAACAACCCTTATCGCATCAAGAGTCCTTCCCAGCAATAACAGACTGCAGTAACTTTGTATAAAAAGTTACTGCCCTGTAAGGACCTTTAACAGCTACTGTGAAAACCTGGTTCTTAGCACATGTTTTTTTGCACACACTTATTAATTATCAAATCCCAATAGTATTGAATTACTAGGACTGAATAGTGCACTTTCAGTGGTCTTATTCTTGTAGTCATTGCTCCTAGAATTTGCATCGATACATTGTGCAAGAAGTATCAGTCTATTATCATATATGGCTAATCGTAATTAGTTGTAAGTGAGTTTGGGTTTGTGACGGTTTTAAGGTTTTACTTCTTTTCTCAAATTAATATTTACTTTGTATTAGTTTTAAGTGGTGTCACTCTATTGCGACCATGCATTCAACTTGACAAGGACAAACAATTTGGATACTTAAAAGAAATTTAGCGACTGTCAAATAACCTCTCTTCTACTCTTACAAACTACTTGTAGGAAAGGTGTTCCTTTTCAAACGTTTTTACATTAAAATTACAATCAGAAGTAAATACATGTTTGAGTTATTACTTGTGCTTGCTGAGGTAGTTAACGAACGACCTTTTTTCCTCAATAACAACTATTATATTGTTTCAAATAATTGAAATAATATGGAGTTTTCTCTTTACTAACCGTTAAATATCCCTTGTATGTTTTAAGATTTTAAAAAATTAAAGTAGCAAGATTTTATTATGCCGCATGGGTATTCCGGCCTCTTCCTCGATATAATTAATCTCTCCAATGCAGCTATTATAGATTAATTTTCTTTAGGATTTATTTAAGTGAATTTCAAATTAATAAAAATACTTTCACGTCATAGATAAGGAAAATGTTTGAGACACCAACTAGTAGGGGTATAAAGATTGACAATAATGTTTAAGTATTAGTTGTAGTAGTGATATAAAGTTAATAGTCGATAGTGAAAGATGACTTTCGCGCAAAACGTGGAGTCATTTTTTTTCTTTTGGTAATCTGAAAGTCAAACACTAGAAAAATAACTTATTTTCTAGAACATTTTTGCTGCCATTCGAGCATTTGAGCAACATAACCTATCATTCAACATAAATCAAACAACTCGAAGTGATACTATGGTATTATTTTCACTAAATCCATAGGGAATTCTTTTATCCCTTTCTACAGTGTATGTAGTTATATATGTATCCTTTTGTAGTTTGACCTTATTCCAGAAATAGAAAAAGTTTTTCAGATGACTGAATTAAATAACTACTGCTCACAAAAACCAAAATTGATAGATGATTCATTTCCCTTGAATGAGCATCTGACAGACCAAATAAATAGGAGTAACAAAATATGGTATCTTGCTCTCGGCTCCTACTACTGCCTACACTGACTTGTATAGGGGAACTCCTTGTGTGATTCCGTTGGATTTCTAGAGTTTTTATTGATAGTCAATCTGTATATGCGCGCTATTTGAGTTTCCAAGCGCCAGAACGCCTATCTCGGACCCGAGTGTAGCACGGTGTCAAGACATTTTGGCCCTGGCAAAAAGTACTCCAGCAAGTAGACCTGAAAGCAATGGCAGATTTCAGTCAGGTACAATAAGTCAATACTAAAGAGAATTACATTAAATCTTCAAGAATATAATCTGGATAGTTCATTACCGAAAAGTATGCTGAATAAATTGGGAACACTGAGAGGAACCTTGAACACCAAAAGGCCAGCAATAGAAATGGGAATCTTGTTTAAGGAACCTACAAGACTATGAAGAGGAGAAAGAGTAGAGGATTAAATGATTAATCATGAAGCAATTTGAAAATCAAGAGTGCATCTTGTACTTCATTTCAAGTAGAAGGTCACATTCAGGTAGCTTTCTTTCATTTTTCATTTTTCCTTCTCCCCAGTATAATGTGGGTTAACCTTGTATAACTATTACCGGCAAAGACTTATAGCAGACTTGAATAATACTCCAGTAAATAGTTCTATAATATAGGAACAGAATGCATGTCAAATATCCATCGAGATTCAACTCCATGCCAAAGTGCTAAATTGGGTCCATATCTTCATCGTCAACAAGTTAGCAGATCACATAAATCAAGCAAATGCTAAGTAGCTCATGATGCAAATCCCCAAGAAATATCAAGTCAGTATGAATCACCTGTAAGTGGTTGGACCAGTTTGTTTCAAAAACCACATAGATGTGAAGCTAATGGCTAGCCCAAGTAATCCACTTGCTGTTGCAGCAACCCAGAACATTGGAATCTTAATTACATCCCTGCAAATGAAAAATAAAAATAAATTGAAACTGCAATATTCACTTGGTACTCCTAAGTGAAGGACTAAAAAGAAAAAGAAGAGACTGCTGGGCTACTCAAAAGTGTAATATTTATTCCATTAGCAACAAGACAAACGTCTCATGAAATAGTAACAGAGATAGAGCACGTACGCATTAATTACATAATTCCATTCATCAAACAAGAAGATCAAGCCAATAGCAAAAGGTATAGATATCCCATTGTTCAGTAACACCATTGAAACTTCATTAAGCGATCCAGATTTTGTAAATTGCTTTGCTCTGTCCATGACATGTCGCAGTGTGAGCTGTTGAAAATTGATGCCCAAAGAAAACAAACAGATTAGGGAAAGGAAAAACATATATTTTGATGTTTGACTTGTTATATTAGTCAGAGTCTAATTTTTGTTGCTTTCTTATAATTCAAAGAAGTCAAGAGCAAATTTCTTTGCACGATCTTGGTACAAGCAATCAAGGATGAAGAACGGAGAAAAGCAGAAAGTACATACTGAGTAGCCTGCAGTGAGAATGCAATTAACTGATTGCCAAGCATAACCCGTCCCGTCGAATGAGAGGTCTGTTATGCCTCCAGATATAGCAGAGATAATCTGAAAGCAAGAAGATAGTAGCATCAATGAAGAGACTGCCAATAAAATGTTCTTTTTCCCTAGGCCAGAGGGGGGCCAGGGGTGGGGAGGGGAAAGCGTTAAGTAGTTCATATACAACAAAATTTAATTCTTATTCAGTGAGTGGGAAGCCCAGATGGATTTCTATTTTGGACTTAACTAAAACTAAAGGAGAACCGGAACAGTGAAGTCAAATTTTGTTGGCTCTAAATTATATGTTACTACTGTACACTTAACACAGAAAAAATATGATGTATATGCAACTGTCATCTAATTAAAATCAGGGAGCAGATGCTTAGAAGGACTACTATGTAATGTTATCTTGCGATCTAATATGGATTGTGATCTCTGACAACTAAATTTACTTTGCATGACTGAACAACATTAACATACCATAAGAAACATGGCAGTCCACACTTTCTGATTCTGTCGCTTCCCAAAAATATACAACTCTCCAGTTGCTGTTAAAATATTTGTCACATTCTTCAGAATTGTCACCATTGCAATATTTATGTATTTCAAACTGAAAAGGTGCACAAGTAATGTCATTGGCATAATGATGTAGAGCTAATCATTCCTAAGTTTATGGTGATTATAGACATGTCAGATATTACCTATACATGCCTGAAACGAGCATGCCAATGAAGATCAAATTCACGGGGATCCAAACTTTAATGAGCTTCCAATTGAGCTTCTCCACTGTAACTGCTCCAGAGCAACCCAGTATACAAACTATAAGAGTACTGATAAGGTTCTGAGAGAAGTAGGAGTAGAATTAGTTTCATGAGATAACATCTGTAAACTGCAAATTCCTGGTACTAGGGAAGCAGTGTCGCAAATCGAGGTTGAAAAAGAATGATGGACATGCAAATGAATGAACCAAAAGTTTCCAAGTGGAGATCAAAATGGGCAATGATATAACATGCATAATAGCTAACCTTAAGCATTTATGTGCCTCATCTTTTTATTCCTAAGGATGGAAAGATGGTTAACTGAAAGTAGAGAATACCTGGTAGAACATCAATGAGATACCAGCATTGAAAGAATAACTTGAAAGGACAATTTTATTCAGCAGGATCATGCAACAAGAAGAAAGGCAATATGCAGTTCCAGACAAAAGAGGGCCAGATTTTCTTCCAGATCCATGTTCCCTTTTTTCTTCGCTATCCACAGCTTGATTGCTTTTGGAAAACCTGTGAGATGTGAGAATAGGCTAATTGCAAAAATCGTTTGTTTATCACTTTTCAGAAAAATATCAGGCCCTCGCCTTGTCCAGAAAAACAGCAAAAGGCTATGGATCTAACTGGAGAGCAGTTCTGAAAAATATGCCAAAGCTTATGCATCCACAATGAGTATGATGCTAAGTTGAACGACAGTAGCTAGCAAATAGCTATCAAACAATTACCCATTAGTTGATTTGTAACCAACTCAAAGTGACCTATTTTAAATGCAAGGAGAAGACTGCATCTCTTATTCAAGAAACGAACAGTAACCTCCATGAAAGCAAAATAAGATAATGGGAAAGTCAAAATGTACGAGGCATGCTAGTCATTCAGCTTGAAGACACTGAGATAAAAGGGGCAGCCCGGTGCACTAAGCTCCAGCTATGCGCGGGGTCCGGGGAAGGGCCAGACCACAAGGGTCTATTGTACGCAGTCTTACCCTGCATTTCTGCAAGAGGTTGTTTCCACGGCTCAAACCCGTGACCTCCATGTCACAAGGTAGCAACTTTACCAGTTGCGGCAAGGCTCCCCTTCAAGGCACTGGGATAAGTTTCGACGAAAAAAACTAGACATAAATAAAATAGAAAGAGATGGAAAAGAAAAAACTTCAAAAGAGAGCTCCTAAGGTTAAAGTATGCTTCATAGATACAACCCATCCCCCTTCCCCAAGAAAGATGAAGGAAAAAAGAAAAATAGGGAGAATTCTGATAGATAGTAGAGCTGCACAATACCTGTCACTAGCTACTCTTCGTTCTGCAGCAATTGATATCTTGCCAGCCGACCATACCCCTTGCCTACGAAATCCATCAAGTAGTTTGTGTACCGCATTTAGTCTTTTGGTAAATGCTACCTGGCCATTTACAGATATATGACCTGGCTCCTCACCATCATCACAGATAATTGATTCCAACTTAACCGCAGAGGACATTGAATTAACCTTTTATCAAGCAAGAAAACAAGGAAACAATTTCAACTTTGACACATAAATGTCTAACATGAACAGAAAGAGCTCTGAATAGCATAGACAACAGTTAAAATTTATCACCAGTCTGCTACACCAATCCAAGTACTTATAAGTTATAAGTGCAACTAATTGTATAAAAATGTATATTTGAATAAGATGGAGAATACTGATGTCTATGCGACAACGAAAGTAACTCTAGCATCATTTCTGAATTTGGTTAACTGCCAGCCTATGTAAAACTGCTCATTCGATCAATAAATCAACTATCCTTAATCCCAAATTAGATAGCATTGGCTATCTGTAATTCTGTATCCATCTATTCAATTCTGTTTCAGTCCGAGACTAATAATTTATCCTCTAATGTAAAACTAGGGGTTCTTTATAACCCAATATAAATTTTGTTTTATAAGAAACTGCTATTGAAGAGTTAATGACATAGTGCAAAAGATTTGGATAATATCAGATATGAGTTTGTTAAGAAAGCTCAACAACAGCTCTATAGACCTATAAAAAAGAATAAAACAGCCAAGAGAAACAGAAAAGAGAAAATATGTGATCTTTGCAAAGTTACCTAATATATTGATCTTTAAAAAAATATTCATCTTGAGTTCTGAAAGAGCTATTAAGAAACTCTAACACAAAAACTTATATAACCGGAATACGTGACCCAAGTCCAACTTAACTTCTTTCTAATTCCTAATTAGCTCTAATATTTATGCCTCAAATCATCTTTAAATGAAAAAGTAAACCACGGAAACGAGATTAAGCTAAAGGTTTTTTTTATTTCCTTTTAGTAAATAAAACATGAGAAAATAAAACACTGAAAAAGCATACCAATAGATCTTCAGAAACTTCCAGATTCCAATCAAGAACTCAAAATCTTTCAATGCCCAGAAAATATTTTCCCAATCTCAGCCACTACATATAGGAGCAACAGCTAAAAATACCCTGTTTGACAATAAATTAAGCAATCCCAAAATCGTTACTTTGGGTTCCGTACAATAGAGCAAGCACCTAGGTACAGCAAAAGAGCTCACGAAAAAGACGTGAGAACACAAATTGAGAGCTTTTTCAATAGTACGCAAAGCAAATGGAACGCGTGAATCTGAGAAAACCATATAAACTGAAAGAGAAAACATGGCCAGTGGAAAGAATAAAGATATTTTAATAAGGGCAATTAATGGTGGATGAAGGTGAGATGAATTAGGCGGGATTCCAGGAGAAGAAGAGGCAGTTGAATTTAGGTTTATAGGGAACTGAAATCGAGGCAAATGCTTCACCATTTAGTCAAATAAAGTAATGTTTTGTTGTGCCTTTAAGTTCTATCTTTCTTCAACAGCAATGAGAATTCCACTGTGGAAACTGAGGTTTCTGGGAGGAGAAGATGGCGGGTTTTGCGCATGTTCAAAAGATGGGTGATTCAGTGGGCAGGATTATACGTACTGGTCTGTTGTTAGTTTTGGGCCCAAGGCTTCTAGCAGGCTTTGGATTACACAAAATCAATTTTTTGGGGGATTTTTACTTGAGAAAATGGCATGGTATGACAACACACAAGGAGAATTGACAATTTTTTGGCCTTATATTAGGTTGGAGTTTTGGCATGGTATAACAACATACCCATATAATTGGCAGAAAATAGCCCTAGTTATAGATATTGGCATCAAATAGTCAATAAATGTATATCACAATAATAATATGCATATCACAATTTTTTTTTTCTTCTTTGTCTATATCAACATGTATATTAAAATTTTATTTCCATTCTTTGTATATAAATAATATTATTCTTTGTATATCGATAATATAAAATTATATATATATATATATATATATATAGTTATTGCTGCCTTTATATCAATATATATCACAATAAAAATATTGTATTATTTGTATATCACAGTGTATAGCACATAAGACATGTGTATACCAAAATAGATATCATAAGTTTATTTTTCTTCTTTGTGTATATCAAAAATTAATTTTCTTTGTAAACTAAAATATTATTTACTCCCGCAATTATATTTATTATTTTTATATTTTAGAACTTGCTTAAACATGCTATATTTAAAAAAAATCCTTTTTTGATCAATAATTAATAATTATATTATTTGTATATCACAGTGTATAACATAATAATCATGTGTATATCAAAAGACTTTATTAAAATTTTATTTTCCTTCTTTGTATAACACATTTCAGATTGAAAACTCAAGTTCAAGATGACTCCACATGTGTATCCCCTATTATAACCCGTGTATATCTCTATGTACATCAGTGATATCTCATGTATATTATGTGTGTCTGTGTATATCCATGAAAATTTATGTTATATATATGATATACAATGTAATATACACGGGCGTCCATAAAATAATTGTGTTGTATATACGATATACAAAGTGATATACACAGATATCCTTAAAAGCTTGTGTGTGATATACACTGATGTACATGATATACAACGTGATATACACATGTCGCAGTTGGATTTTTAGGTTTGATGTTTTACCTGAAACCAGTCTAAATCACTTTTAATCTTGCTCAAATTTTGTATATAGCCTTGTTTAGGTATTTTCAACCAATTTCAATCACACCCACTCATTCAATCCAAACAAAAAAAGGAAGAGAGAAGAAAAACGAAGTTGAAATATATTTTTTCTCTCTTAGTTTTTGCTAATCTTGCTCAAATTTTGTATATAGCCTCGTTTAGGTATTTTCAACTAATTTCAATCACACACACTCATTCAATCCAACCAAAAAAAGAAGAGAGAAGAAAAATAAAGTTGAAATATATTTTTTTTCTATTAGTTTTTGCTTCTGATTTTCTCTGATGTGAGATCAACCTTACTTTTTCATTCCACTGATTATTTTTGCATAATTTGCAAGAATATTTGCTAAACTATGAGAGAAAAGAGAAGAGATAGAAGAAGAAATACAAGGAGAGAAAAGGGGTGGGAAGCCAAAATAAGCGTGTAGTTTGTTTTGAGAGAGAATATAAAAGAGAGTAGTTTTTTTTAAGATTTGGCTATATAATGCCAATTGTTTGGGGCTATCTTTGCCAAACCTAATATAAGGCTAAAAAATTGTCAATTCTTGTTATGTGTTGTTATAGGATGCCAATTTTTCTATTAGGTTTGGCAATAGAAACCCAAAAAAATTGGCACCCTAATAACCAAAGTTATTTTCCTTAAAAATAGCAAAAACAAATATTTAGAACTGTTCTCTCTCTCTTCTCTCCATTTCTTCATTGTGCATCATGTAAGTCAACTGTTTTCGACTACTGCTTTCCGTATCTTCCTCCATAAATTGTGTCTTATTCTCTTTAGTTTTCTTTATTAAAGAATCCCCCTATCTCTCTCTTCCAATTAGTTGCAGCCGTCTTCCTAAAATTTACTACTACCTCCGTTTCAGTTTATGTGAACCTATTTTATTTTTGGCCCGTTTCAAAAAGAATGACTCCTTTCTAAATTTGGAAATAATTTTGCTTAAACTTACAATTCTACCCTTAATGAGAAACTTTTATAACCACACAAATACTTTGGGCCCTTTTTGAATTGTTTAGGACCACAAGTTCCAAAAGTCTTCATTTTTACTTAAACTCCGTGCCCAGTCAAACAGGTTCACATAAATTGGAACAGAGGGAGTATGTTTTATTTCCTTTCAAAAGTATCTAAAAATTTCCAAAATCTCTTTATATCCCTTTTCTTATTTTTTTTATTTTATTTTTCACTTAGCAATGTATATAAGTTTAGAGCAAGTTCTAAGACATAAAATAATAAATATAATTGTAGGAGTAAATAAATTTTGATATGCATTTTGATATACAAAGATAAAAAATAACTTTTTGATATATAAAAAGAAGGAAAATAAATTTATGATATATATATATTGGTATACATATTATTTGATATGTTATACATTGTGATATAGAAATAATATAATTATTTCAATTATGATAATACATTGGTATAGAGATAACAATAAATTTTGAATAAATATATTTATAAATTCATAGTTTGGATATACGAAGAAGGAAAATAAAATTTTAATATTCATTTTGATACACAAAGAGCGATAATAAAATTGTGATATGCATTTCGCAAATAATCACTAATACATATTTTGCATGTTATATATCAGTGTGTATATCACACAAGATTTTTATTGATATACATAGACATGTATATCACATTGCATGACAGTATATATCACACAATATTTTCATTAATATACATAGACATGTATAAAAATATGCATGATATACATGAAATAAACAGATACACAGGGTTATATATATTGATATATCAGTTGTTATACACTGAGGCGTGTATTCGCCCAAATTTGAAAGTTCAAAAAACTTGGAATGAGTATAGTCACCCAAATCATACATCTTTCGATTCAAACAGAATATTTCTTTTTTGGACAAATTTTTTGTGCAAATTTGTAGAAAGTTTGCTTGATTTCGTCCATTAATGCTAAGTGAGAATGAAAATAACTTGTTCCAACTTCGAAACGGGCAACGAGAATTCAGTTTCATGGTTGATTCATTCTTTTGGGCATCTATTTATGCCAATTGCTCTAAACTTTTCTGGTGTGAAGAGAGAAAATGAGAAAATATGGAGAAGAGATACGAAGAGAGAGAGATACATACGGGGAGAAGGTCTAACCTAGTTTATTATACAAAATTAATTTTTTAAATTAAAATATAAATGCAGGTCATAAGATGCCAATAACAATAAGTTGGGCTTTTTTATGCCATTTATTAGGTTAGGTTGTCATACAATGCCAAAACCCCTTTTTACTTTCCTATACACTATTTGAAACTTTATTATCTTCCCTATTCAAGTTTTAATTTAATTACATAGGCATATACAATTTACCAATTATATATATTTTAAGAATTTAATGAGAATCAATTAACTCTGATAATCTCTCTAACGTACATATCCAACTCTTCTTATATTTCTCTCTCCATACCCCCACGATTTTGTACTCTCTCCCTCCATTAACCCTCTCTTCAATTTTTCTTCAAAAATCTTTATAATCTCTCTCAATCTTTCTGAATTCTCTCTCTAAATCCTACGAAAATAGTAGCAGCTTAAATTTTTCCTTCCCTTACAATGAAGAATAAAGGAGTTCCGAAAAATAGCCCTAAAAAAGCTAATGTTGGTGATATCCCTTACAACTTAAATTCTCACGGGATTCACCCAAAAATATAGTGAAATCGGCACATGCAAAACCAGAGACAAAGTCCAAGCTTTCCCCTCGTCGAAGCTAGGGTAGAAGATCGAACAAAACTCAAGCATGACAAAGGATGCTGGTGAAGCTTCGACATATGCTAAATCAGTAAAGAGGAAGAGCAAAGAAATTGCTCGTGATGATGATTTCGTTGAAGAATAAGTTATCCCAAAACCTGCAAAAAAACTCAAAGTTTCTCCTACTGTCAAACCTTCAAAAAAGAAGAAGGCTAAAAAATCACCTAAAACTATACTCCAACAGTTATTGGAGAAGGGAAAATTTTAGTAGTTATAATTTTATTTTTTTTTTAAGTTAGAAAACTTGTTCTCAGTCTCATGACTATACATATTTTCTATTTTTTTTTATTTGTAAAAATTTTGTCTACATTGTGTATATTTGTTGTTGGTTATCAACTTTTCTACATTTCCCTGTTGTAGATTTCTTGTATATTATTCGAAATCATTTTTTAGGGAATGTACTACATGATTTAGTTGGTTTTATTGGTTATTATTTGCTCTATTTTATAGATGTTAGTTTCATTTTCTGTAAACAAATTGTATATATTATGTTTAGTTATTACTTTCTAATTTCTTGCTCTAAACATAATTTTATCAGCGCATTTGTGGCTTCAATGTAGTCAGTCGTTATATATGTTTACTAATTTTGTAACTTACTTGTATAAAATGTATTAATATCTTTCTGATTGTAGCTAAATTGTATTTATTTTATTTTTTTATCTTCAAACAAGTTTTATTAACTTACTGTTTCTTTTGGTGCATAATCGAACATTTATAGCCTCTTATTCGAAATCATGTTATTAGGGGATGTACTACTTGATTTAGTTGGTTTTATTGGTTATTAGTTACTCTATTTGTAGATATTAGCTTTATTTTTTATAAACAAATTGTATATATTATGTCTTGTTGTTACTTTTAAATTTTTTGCTCTAAATATAATTTGTAGCTTCAATGTAGTCAGTTGTTATATATGTTGACTAATTTTGTAACTTACTTGTTTGCAATATATTTATGTCTCTCTGATTGTAGCTAAATTGTAGTAGAATTTTATTTATTTTATTTTTTGGTCTTCAAACAAGTTTTATTAACTTACTGTTTCTTTTGGTGCAGAATCGAATATTTTTTGCACCATATGATGTTGATTATGGCATAACTAGGTTCCATACATTATCTGATCCTGCTGTTCCTGGCCAAATCAATGTGTTATTGTTTGAAAATGGGTTAAAGTTGTTTATGAAGACATGTTTTGGGCATTTTCTTTCCCTGGCCAAAATATGTATCCTTAATCAAGCAATTCACCTTCTCATGAAGTATGAATTGAACGCATCAGGTTCTATTTTTTTACGGCAGAGATAAAGGGTGAGAGGCTGAACTTTGGGTTGAGGGAGTTTGCCCTTATCACTGGCCTTAGATATTTTATAAAAGTAACGGACTTTGGTTACACAACTAAGTATGACAGTAAAATAACGAGGAACTATTTTTCGAACAAGGAAAAAGTTGAGAAGTCATACTTGAAACAAATTGTAACCAGCCATAGTTGGGTGAATGATGAGGATGCAGTCAAATTGTGTATTCTCTATCTGATAGAATTCTTCCTCTGTCCTTTAGAGAAAGATAATGATTTTATAGACCATTTTAGGTTCTACTTGGTGGACTCGGGGCAGTATGTGAATTTCGCATGGGGTATCGAAGCTTATACACAATGCTTCAGTCTGTTAGGCACAAGCTCAAACCTTTTGTGTATTTTTATCTCATTTGAGATTTTTCACTCGCTGTGTAAATATGGTTGTATGAGTATTGCTCTACAGTCAACACTGATATAGCTACAAGGGTTGGTAATTCGATCTCCTGCATACTTAACTGGATAGCTAGTAAGGACAAGATATGGATATATGTATTGGAAGATAGAATGATCGAACCATCATGGATCAAGGTAAATATTTTTCACTTCTGGACAGACAATTTAATATAAATTATCTACACATTTTATACATATTATGACTAGGTCCCTCATATTTTTTTTCACTGAGTTCACCAACATGCTTGAAGCCCCATAAGAGCTTTCAAGAATGAATTTGCCAGACAAAGTTGAATATATATATATATATATATATATATATATATATATATATATATATATATATATATATATATATATATATATATGTATATATATATATATTTATGACTAGGTCTCTCACATTTTTTTTTTACTTAGTTCACCAACATGCTTGAAGCCCCAAAAGAACTTTCAAGAATGAATTTGCCAGACAAAGTTGAATACATCCTTGAAGAATCTGAAACAAAGGCCGAGCATCCGACAGATGCTCCATCTCCATTTTCATCTGGACATAAGCAGGCAATGGGAATAGATGACAAGAACGATATTATGAAACAATTAAACAAATTAAGAAAAGATGTTGATAAGGTAACCTCTTAAGATAATCCTAGTTGGTCTCTTTAATTTATGTTATGCAAATTATTTCTTTAACTCTTTCTATTTTAATACGTAGGTCGGTTCAGACCTTGGAACCTTCAAGAAAGATGTATACCTAATTCTTGATCTTTAGTCTTCTTATATATATATATATATATATATATATATATATATATATATATATATATATATATATATATATATATATAAGCCTCTAATTATCAGATACATTATAATAATTTTTTATTCTTTAGCTTTTTCAAGAACTAGGTAGCATTCGATTGCTACTCAATAATTCCATCAAGTCTGTGTTACAGGCAATTGATGCTAAGATTTCATTCGAAATATATTTATTTTGGACAATAATTTTTACGATGTTTATGTTTATAATAGCATTCATAAAGTACATAACCTAACAAATTCACAATGCAGTTTACTAGTAGTTATACGAAAAATGATGAGCATTATAAAGAAAAGAACAAATAACAGAATCTCGGCAGTAGTGCTAAACCAGTGTTGGCCAGCAGCAGTAATGTAACGACCCAAAATTCGACTAGTCGTGATGGTACCTAACCCAACCCGCTAGGTAAGCCAATTAACCACTAACCAATTCCAATAATAATTAAATAAGCAATTAAGTAAAGAAATATCTGAATCCGATATATTCCCTAAGGACTCGTAGTACAAATCATGAGCTTCTAAGTATAGAGTTTATAAAGCTGAAATAAAGTAAATACATCATCTGTTTGAAAAATATATTAACAGAGTTTTATAGATCTAAGGCTACAATGAATAAGAGACAGCTACAACTGGAACGCATGTACATCTTCAAATCCAGCTCCCTTCGAACACATCAACATCAGCAGCTAACATCTGCACGCAAGGTGCAGAAGTGTAGTATGAGTACAACCGACCCCATGTACTCAATAAGTAACAAACCTAACCTTAGGCTGAAAGTAGTGACGAGCTAACACAAAGGTCAGGTCCAACACCAATATTCCACAACAATTCATAACAGCATAGTACAAGTAACAAAAGAGGTATCTTAGAAATAAAATGCTCAGTTCGTTCACAGTTCCAGAAAAATAGTCATTGCTTTTCAAGATCTCAGTGAAAACCCAAATCTTTTACCGAAAATGCCAAAATACAGGTAAGTTTGAAAACTGTGATTTTCCCCAAAACTCCTTTCAATAACAAGTAAGATGTTTCATTTTCAGATAGCATGAGGAAAGTACGTCTCTATGCCTACATGTCAAGATACAGGTAAAATCATAAATGTCACCAAAACTGGGTAGCAGAAGGAAATGCATCTCTATGCATGTATCTCAAGTACGCATGTCAAATGCAATGCATCTCAATGATGATCTTATGTACTCACACTCTCAGAGTACTCAATCTCAATGTCTCGCATTCCCTCTCACTATGCTCAATACTCAGCACACTCAATCACTTAGCACTGTACAATACCTGCTGCGGCGTGCAGCCCGATCCACATATGACCATAAGGCCTGTTGTGGCGTGCAACCCGATCCACATATATATAGCCATAAGGCTCATTGTGGCGTGCAACCCGATCCACATAAATATAGCCATAAGGCTCGTTGCGGTGTGCAACCCGATCCATATACATATATATATAATCAAATGCGCTCACTGGGGTGTGCAGACTCCGGAGGGGCTCCTACAGCCCAAGCGCTATAATCCGCATGGACAACTCATGTGCTGCATGAACAACTCACGTGCCATAATATCAATATCTGGATCCACACAGACAACTCACGTGCTGCACGGATAACTCACGTGCTATAGTATCAATATCCTCACAAATAGGCCCCCGACCTCACTCAGTCATCAATCTCTCCGGTCTCACTCACGGGCTCACAATGTCATGAAACTAACCCGACAATAATGATATGATGTATCAATAAATAACAACTGAGACTGAGATATAATATGAATGCATGAATATGATTGAGTACGAAATATCAATGAAATCAGTAAAATGACAGCAAGAAACGACCACTATGGGTCCTAGCAGTATCATCATAAAGCCTAAACATGATATCTAGCATGATTGACAGCTCAATTACTTTATCACATGGTGAAAACACGGACATTAACAAAGTAGAACAAGCCAATACCAATGCCGGGCAAGCCAAGCGATGCTCCAAAGATGGCATCATGCATGTAGCGACCTCCGAACGGCTCAAAACTAGTTAAAAGCAAATCAAATACATCAAATAAAGCCCAAGGAAACAATTCCAAATGATAAAGATCGAATCCTTAATCAAAACCCAAAATCGGCCAAAAATCAAAATCGTACCCGCGCCTCGTAACCCAACAAAACTCACAAAATCCGACAACCCATTCAATTACGAGTCTAACCATACTAGTTTTACTCAAATCCGACTCCAATTCGATGTTCAAAACTCAAAAATTCATATTATGAAACTTTAGGCTAAACCCCCCAATTTTCTCTTTAAAATTCATAATCCAACTACCAAAAACGAAGGTAGATTCGTGATATAAAATAAAAAATGAGTAGAGAACATTTACCCGAGTCCACAAGATGAAAATTGCTTCAAGAATCGCCTCAATCCGAGCTTCATAGCTCCCAAAATGAAGAAAGAACCAAAACCCTCGATAATATAGCTTCTGCCCAGCAATTCCGCTTTTGCGACCACCGCTTTTGCGGTAAAACTTCTCTTCTGCGAAAATAGCCTGACCCAATGATCCCTCGCACATGCGGTCTTTAAGCTGCTTCTGTGATAGCGCTTCTGCGCACTTGAACCGCATCTGCGGTTGCGAAGGTGCGTCCAAGCACCTACGCCTTCGATCCTCACGCCCAGCTCCCCTTCATGCTTCTGCGATGAGACTGCCGCTTTTGCGGCTCCGCATCTGTGCCCAACACTCCGCAGGTGCGGTCACACCAGAACCAGAAATCTTCAGCAATGCAACATGAAATGAAAATGATCTGAACCTCATTCGAAACTCACCCGAGCCATTCGGGACTCCTTCCAAATATACCGATAAGTCCCATAACATAACACGGACCTACTCGAGGCCTCAAATCATATCAAACAACATCAAAACGATGAATCGTACCTCAAATCAAAATCTATGAACTTCGAACTTGCAAATTCAATAACTCGTGCTGAAACATAGCAAATCAATCTGGAATGACTTCAAATTTTGCAAACAAGTCATAAATGACATAACAGAGCTATTCCAATTTCTAGAATCGAATTCCGACCCTAATATCAAAAGTCAACCCCCGATCAAACTTTCCAAAAATTCAATTTTTGCCCTCTCAAGCCTAATTCCACTACGGACCTTCAAATAATTTTCCGGACACGCTCCTGAGTCCTAAATCACCATACGGAGCTATTGGAACCATCAAAACTCCGTTCCGGGTTCAAATTTATAAAAAGTCAAACTTGGTCAACTCTCCCAATTTAAAGCTTCAACCATGAAATCCATTCTTCCAATTCGATTCTGAATAACCTGAAAACTAAAATCGATGATTCACATAAGTCATAACACATCATTCGAAGCTACTCATGCCCGTAAACTACTGAGCGAAGTGCAAATGCTCAAAACGACCAGTTGGGTCGTTACATTCTCCCTCACTTAAACATATGTTCGTCCTCGAACGTGCCAAGAGTCCTTCCCAAAATCACCAAATCACCGTATAACATTACTATGCACGTACCCGGGGGTGATCCCACGTCACCCTATCCCATACAGGTCCGATAACACACCATAACTAAAATTTCTCAATTCAACCTAGCCTACAAGCCTTAAAATCCAATTTCCAACATCCAAAATTTCTTATAAGATCTGAATCTCACAACCTACACACTGTATAAGTCTGAACAAGCTGTACTAAGCTGGTATATCACATAACACAGATACTCGTAGCAATGATCTCTAATCATAGTAGCTGCTTAAAACAACCCAATGCCGGTAAACCTCATATCAAACAAGACTCCATTCTAAAACCTTCGTACACTACCGATGATGAAAGAAACACGCAAAAACTCATAACCATTTGTCAGATCCACCAGTCATGGAGCTCTCTCTCCTTCGACAAGAACTATAGCAAATTTCTAAGCCGACTTTCGATATTATCCCTTCTAACCATGCTGTAAACAATTCCGATAGTATCCATTCTAGGTCCAATGACCTCATCTCATCCAACACGACCACTCTAGTGACATGACACACCCATACAATCTAAAGCCACAACCTGTGTAATCCGTGCACCAATAAGCAACATTCCAAATGTACTCAATCATGGAAAAATGACTCAGACGAGAGAACTGTCCCGAAAGCTCAACAAGTACCACCACAACGCAATGCTAAGAACCTATCACACACCATAGAACCAAAAAACACGAATCTAACACAAGGGATCATATCTCAACATAACTCCGCTGCAATGTGTGACCTCATCCAAACACTGATCCATATGAAATGCCTTAGCCACCATGCTCAAAATCAATACCATGCGCAATCTGACATCGAGTACTCAAAATGCATTACCATAACCATGGAGAAGCATATGACACAATGCCACACAAAACTTGAAAGAACATAACCCATACTCCATCAACCATGCAATACCCAATTACTTATCTCGCTCAAATTCCGCTATAAAGCCCAAATAGAACCGCACCATGTGTGCTTATAACCAACGAATCATAACTCCTCGTAGCATAGAAGAGTAACTCACATATCATTTCCGAACACGAATAAGCTTTACAATAACCGAATGGCATATCCCTCAACAATAGCAGTATGGAGCCAACCAATCCGGCTCGGTGTAGAACACATGAATCACCATATTTGATCTCAACTCCACCGCCAGAATGTCTAACACATCTCTCATAAACGTTTATCCCACGAGTAATACTTCTAAAATTCTTTCGTGCCACATAGCAAAATTTGAATATCAACAGTCGATCAACCAGGAGAGTGCCGCAGTACCAGTGAAGTATCCATAAATCAAAACACATTGCCCCTTCTGAAATGTATACTCTCATCAAGCCATACTGATTAGTAATATCATTTACCTATTGGTAATATCATTTACCTAGTCATATAAAACCTTCAATGCTGCCTACGAAATCCGACTAGTCGTGATGGCACCTAACCCAACCCGCTAGGTAAACTAATTAACCACTAACCAATTCCAATAATAATTAAATAAGAAAATTAAGTAAAGAAATATCTGAATATGATATATTCCCCAAGGACTGGTAGTACAAATCATGAGCTTCAAAGAATAGAGTTTACAAAGCTCAAATGAAGTAAATACATCATCTGTTTTTGAAAAATACATTAACAGAGTTTTATAGATCTAAGGCTACCATGAACAAGAGGCAGCTACAACCGGGACGCATATACATCTTCAAATCCAGCTCCCATCGAACACAACAATATCAGCAGCTAACATCTGCACACAAGGTGTAGAAGTGTAGTATGAGTACAACTGACCCCATGTACTCAATAAGTAACAAATCTAACCTTAGGTTAAAAGTAGTGACGCGCTAACACAAAGGTCGAGTCCAATACCAATATTCCACAACAGTTCATAATAGCATAGTATAAGTAACAAAAGTGGTATCTCAGAAATAAAATGCTCAGTTCGTTCGCAGTTCCAGAAAAATAGGTATTGCTTTTCAAGTATCTCAATGAAAACCCAAATCTTTTTCCGAAAATGCCAACATACGGGTAAGTTTGAAAACTGTGATTTTTCCCAAAACTCCTTTCAATAACAAGTAAGATGTTTCATTTTCAGATAGCATGAGGAAAGTATGTCTCTATGCCTACATGTCAAGATACAAGTAAAATCATAAATGTCACCAAAATCGGGTAGTAGAAGGAAATGCATCTCTATGCATGTATCTCAAATACACATGTCAAATGCAATGTATCTCAATGATGAGCTCATGTACTCACACTCTCAGAGTACACAATCTCACTGTCTTGCATTCCCTCTCAATATGCTCAATACTCAGCACACTCAATCATTCAGCACTGTACAATACCTGCTGCGGCGTGCAACACTATCCACATATGACCATAAGGCCCGTTGCAGCGTGCAACCCTATCCACATATATATATAGCCATAAAGCTCGTCGCGACGTGCAACCCGATCCATATATATATATATATATATATATATATATATATATATATATATATATATATATATATATATCCATAAGGTTCGTTGCGGCGTGCAACCCGATCCATATACATATATATAATCAACTGTGCTCACTCGGGGTATGCAGACTCCGGAGGGGCTCCTACAGCCTAAGCACTGTAATCCGCACGGACAACTCACGTGCCATAATATTAATATCTAGATCTGAACGGACAACGCACGTGCTGCATGGACAACTCACGTGCTATAGTATGAATATCTGGATCCGCACGGACAACTCACGTGCTGCACGGATAACTCACATGCTATTGTATCAATATCCTCACAAACAGGCCCCGACCTCACTCAGTCATCAATCTCTCCAGTCTCACTCACGGGCTCATAATGTCATGAAACTAACCCGACAACAATGATATGATGTATCATTAATTAACAACTGAGACTGAGATATGTTATGAATGCATGGATATGACTGAGTACGAAATATCAATGAAATCAGTGAAATGATAGCAAGAAACGACCACTATGGGTCCTAGCAGTATCTTCATAAAGCCTAAACATGATATCTAGCATGATTGACAGCTCAATTACTTTATCACATGGTGCAAACACGGACATCGACAAAGTAGGACCACTATACAGTGCCATGGAAACAACAGAATCCCATTTCACATGGTGCATGCCCACACGCCCGTTACCTAGCATATGTGTCACCTCAATACCAATCAGATAACACTTATTTCGGGATTTCATACCCTCAACACAAAGTTTAGAAGAATTACTTACCTTGAACAAGCCAATACCAATGCCGAGCAAGCCAAGTGATGCTCCAAAGGTTCTATCACGCGCGTAGCGACCTCTGAAAGGCTCAAAACTAGCCCAATGCAACTCAAATACATCAAATAAATCCCAAGGAAATAATTCCAAATCATAAAGATCGAATCATTAATCAAAATCTAAAATCGGCCAAAATTCACACCCGGGCCCGCACCTCGTAACCCAACAAAACTTACAAAATCCGATAACCAATTCAATTACGAGTCCAACCATACTAGTTTCACTTAAATCCGACTCAAATTCAATGTTCAAAACTCAAAAATTCATATTATGAAACTTTAGGCTAAAACCCCCAATTTCCTCTTTAAAATTCACAATCCAATTACCAAAAATGAAGGTATATTTGTGATATAAAATTAAAAAATGGTAGAGAACACTTACCCTAGTCCACAAGATGAAAGTTGCTTCAAGAATCGCCTCAATCTGAGCTTCATAGCTCCCAAAATGAAGAAAGAACCAAAACCCTCGATAATATAGCTTATGCCCAGCGATTCCTCATTTGCGGACAATTCGTTGCATCTTCGACCACTGCTTTTGCGGTAAAACTTTACTTCTGCGAAAATAGCCTGACCCAGCAATCCCTCGCACCTGCAGTCTTTAAGCCGCTTCTGCGCACTTAAACTGCATCTGCGGTTGCGCAGGTGCGTCCGATCACCCGCACCTGCGATCCTCATGTCCAGCTCCCCTTCACGCTTCTGCAATGAGACTGCCACTTTTGCGGCTCCGCACCTGCGCCCAACATTCCGCAGGTGCGGTCACACCAGAACTAGAAATTTTCAGCAATGCAACATGAAATGAAAATGATCTGAACCTCGTCCGAAACTCACCCGAGCTATTTGGGACCCCGTCCAAATATACCGACAAGTCTCATAACATAACATGGACCTACTCGATGCCTCAAATCATATTAAACAATATCAAAATAATGAATCGCACCTCAAATCAAAATCTATGAACTTTGCACTTTCAAATTCAATAACTCGTGCTGAAAAATAGCAAATCAATCTAGAATGACTTCAAATTTTGCACACAAGCATTAAATGAAATAACGGAGCTATTCCAATTTTTAGAATCGGATTCCGACCCCGATATCAAAAGTCAACCCCTCGGTCAAAACTTTGTTCCGGGTTCAAATCACAAAAAGTCAAACTTGGTCAACTCTCCCAATTTAAAGCTTCACCCATGAAATCCATTCCTCCAATTCGATTTCAAATAACCTAAAAACCAAAACCGACGATTCACATACGTCATAATACATTATACGAAGCTACTCATGCCGTAAACTACCGAGCGAAGTACAAATGCTCAAAATGACCAGTTGGGTCGTTACAAGTAAAACATGTATTTTAATAATTATAACACAATTTGATGACAACTAATCAACATTATATTTACATTATATCTACAATATATCTACATATAGCTTAAATCACCAACAAATAATCTACATTATATTTTCAATTGTTCTCTTAGATACAAGGCACATGTCTCACATTCAAAATGAGGAGAATGTTCCAGTAGGTGTTGACTTATCTTCCCAATTTCAAGGAGCATTGGAGGAAGAAACTGCATGTATAATTTGGTACATTTTATCTACATATTGCATAATACATATTACATCTGAGCTATAGGACATCATTTAAACAAATTAACTACAATTAAACTACAATTTATAAACAGTGTAGTTTCTGTTTATTAAAATTATCTACAATTTTATTAAGTTGTACACATTTATTGTAATAGAGAAGGAAACAATACATGTGGACTATCCAAAATAAATTAACTACAATTTAAATACGATTTATCTATAGTGTAGATTCTGTTTATTATAAATGATCTACAATTTTATTAAGTTGTACACATTTATTGTAAGAGAGAAGGAAACAATATATGTGGACTCTCCAAAACAGGATACAAAACTTGGCATACAAGGAGAGCATTTAAATGAGGAGAAGAAGATTATGCCTTTGCAATCTCCCATTCAACAAGAAAATGATATACAACAAGGAAACAATTGCAATGAAGATTTCACTGGTATTATATGTTACAATATAATTGTAGAAAAAAAATAACAGCTTTCATATAAGTTTCAGTTTTCCCAAAAGAACTAATGCAACCAACATACAATGTTGTTCTTTTGTTTAAAATATTGTAGGTGAACCAGTCGACTACATCAAATGTAGGTGATTCGGACAATGACTCCAGGTCTGGAAAAATGGCAGTAACACTTGATGATTTTGAACTTCCATAGAACTTCTCACAGATTGTTAAGTTCGGAGAGGTAAATGAAGATGAAATAACCCATGTGCATCAGGGAAGAACAAGGGTTCCTGGAAAGCATGCTAGATCCCCTTTTCTCCCTTATTTCAGTTCTGGGGGAAGCGCTTCTGTTGGACCTCCTATAACTTTTAACATCAAGCATCCATTTACTGGGGTTATTGGCAATGATGTTGATCCTGACTTGTTGGAAAAATTCAATAAGTGGTTATATTTAGGTACCGACACGGTTTCAAAGAGGTTAGACTATACAATTTTTTTATATTATGGAATGCATACAATTTATGGATTTCAAACTGAAACTACATAATAATTGTACTTGCTATGTCTCTAAATAGGAGGAAGGCGCCTTATACTTTAAAAGATAACCAGCTCAACCCGTGGTTTGATCTTGGAGAGGAGAAAGTTGATAAAAATGACTGGTTTTATACTTTGGCACATCCCAAGCAAGTACTCAACAATACGGTATACACATACCCTGGCAAAATTTAATGATTAGTTGTAGTATTCTATTATTTTAGAAATATATAGATTTTTTGTTTGAAAATTGTAGTTAAATTGTATGAAGCATTAAGAAATAATGAATTGTTTTTGCAGCACATTGATGTTATTTTATACTATTTGAGGAAGAGAGAAAAGTATGGTCCTGCAAACAAAATACGATTTACAACCACTTATTGTATGTTCAAGACTAGAATTGAACAAATTTATGAGAGGTACATTAATGCTCCTGCCGATAAGAAGCTTGTTGTTGTCAAACTCTAGGACATCGTAACAAAATACATATTGGGGTACCGATTACTTAAAAATATTACATGGGACAAAGTTGATTTTGTGATTATTCCAATAAACATTGTAGAGAAATTTTATTGGTTATTGGCTGTGTTTGACATCACCGATAGGGTTCTATATGTTTATGATTCTATGGTCTCTTCACGAAATCACAAACTTGTTGAATTTGTTGTCGACAAATTTGCTATTATGATCTCTCTCTACTTGTCATGCACCGGCTTGTATGGCAAGCGTCGAGACATCAACTACAAGATCACAAAGGCATACATTAAAAAAGGTGTTACCGACCCTCTTGACATTCAGTGGTTGGTCGGTGTGATACCCCAACAAAAAGAAGGATCATTGTATGTGCTGCTTTCCTTCTATCTATTTAACTAATTATATTTTACATTAAACGCCGCCACGTATATACCACAGTATTCTGCGTTTAATTTAGCAGTGCTGTTAGAAAATGCTGAAAGTAATAAATAAGCCCAGTATTTGAACAAAACAACTATCCAATTGCATTAAGAGTTGAAATCTATTTAGTAAACATTCATTATATGATACAATCTTTATTCAAATTAGCAACACATTTACACCACAATTATAATTCTCCAGAAAAGAACAAATACAACTACATATATCTTAAAAGACAGATTATCATTAATAGTACTCAGTAAAAAAAAATTAAACTGTATCAATTTTTATTTCCTTTTGGGAGTATTCCTACAAGATCTTTTGTTATTCCCTTCTACTCTGCAGTTGCCACATGAAACCTTGTACCTTTTTTGCATTTACTTCATTATATGGTTTGTATTTTGTTTTTGAGGTCTCCCCGGCTGCCTTTTCCCGGTAGGTGGCTGTACAACTTCTTCAGTTATATGTTGTGGCACATTCCATTTGCTTTCATCAGGCAGCATGTCTACTTGTATTTCATAAGTCTGCATAAGGCTCTCCCTCGTGTAATAAGGAGAATAATAGTTTTCATAAGACTCCTTCCTGTGCCTCAAAGCCGCTAAAGCATATACACAAGGAAGTTCATCAAGGTGGAATTGTCCACAACTACATCTCTTATTTTGAAGGCAAACAATGAAGTACTTCACACCATCTATCACAGTATGGATGTAATCTGTTGAAGCCCTCACCTACAATTTCATTACAAACACACAACAAGTTGTCAGCAACAGATACAAAACAAAATAACTACAATTATACAACTTGTCTACAATTAACAGTATATATTTAGTTTGATGGAATCAATGATCTGATGTTATTGGCTATACTTACTCTCATCTTCTGCGATAGTGTCCTGTTGTCCTCCAATTCTTTGTTGTATTTTTCCCAAGGTATGTGAACGTACCCTTTGCATTCAATAAATTTTCATTAGTCCAACATTCAAGAAGAGTCCTCATGTACTCTAATAGTTCTACTACGAGCAACTCTCTTGCATCTTTGGTTACTGCATTCAATGACTCTACAATGTTTGATGTCATTGTCCACGTTCTGTTCACCGTATCATGTAACCGAGACCATCTGTGATAGCCAATATCATATAGGTATGCTTTAACTCGTGTGTCGATCTCTTCAATCTTTGATATTCTTTCATTAAATTCATCAAGCATGTATGATCGTGTCATGGCAAAGTACAATTCGGTTAACTTTAGATGACCCTTCTTGAACTTTGACCTTACATTTGTCCAAATATGCCACATGGAAGAATAATGTGGCATGCCGGTATAAACAGTAAATGTTACCTTCAAGATACTCTCATTCTGGTTCGAAACAACATACATATTTGGTTTTTCACCATATGCATATTTGAATTGCTCAAAAAATCACCTCCATGATGCGTCATTTTCTGAATCAACAACGGCGTATACTAGTGGTAATATGCTACCTATCACACAGATGGAAAAAAGAAATTCAATTTATGTAATAAAACTTGAGAATATAAAAAATATAGTCTCAAAAACAACTTTATAACAATATATTTACAATTAATCTACATTATCCGCTACATCTATTGTGCTAGCTGTTAGCATGATTCCCCTATATGCCGACTTCAAGAAGGTGCCATCAACTACTACAACTGGCCTACAATGCTCCCAACCCTTGATGGACGTACTAAGTGCAACAAATGCATACAAGAAACAATCATCTTCAGTCTTCTACAATTTCACTACCGATCCCGGATAAGTCTTCTCCAGAATATAGAAATAAATCGGCAAGCGGCTGTAGGAGTCAACATGATGACCTCTCAAAAATTCCAAAGCCTTTTCCTTTGCTCTCCAAGCTTGCATGTATGTTAAGTTCACACCATGATCCGACAACATGTCAGTTTGTATGTCTTTTGGTGTGTATATTGTCCTAGGATCCGCATAGTTTGGCATCACCATGCTGCCAACTACCATGGCAGTAGGTTTGTATTGTATGTATGTGTTATCCATCAAAGAGCATGTGTGCAAGTTTTTGAATTTTCGAATCTTGAACAATGCTGATTCATTTATGATGGTTGACTTGAAGTTCCACGTACAGTTGTCCCCAACACATACGAGGCAGTAGCTACAAAATAAAAATAATTCAAAAAATATTATGCAAATTGTAGCTACAAAATACGAGGCTATTTATGCACAAAAACTTATCTTAAACAATTTATATACAAAAAAATTACAACTTATACACAATATGAATATGACAAATAAAATGTTCTTACCTTCTTGCACTAGACCTTTTCACCATAAATTGAAACTTATTCATGACAGCATAGTGCTTCATTGCACTGACAATTATTTTCTTGTCTTGGTAAACTTGGCCTACTTCAATTACATTTTGCGTATGTTCTGTTATGATGATACATACATATTCCATAATTGCCGGAGATGTTTGCATATTAATCAACTTCACTGTTCTTGATACTTCTCCAATTGTGTTACAATTGCTTGACAATTGTACCACGTTAGTATTACGATAATAAGAAGAACCTGCACTTGACTAAAAGTATAGCAATTCAGACCTTTGTATATTCATGTGTTCAGTATTTGACAGAATTCTTGTAGAGACATAACAGTTGAACTACATTTGTTATGTAGTAAAATTATAGATAATTTGTAGTAAAATTGTAAAATACTTGAAATTGAAAAAACATCAGCACTGGAAAATAGAGCAAACCTGCAATTGTGCTCGCATTCAACATACTGCATTCCAAATTGAAAATACGCAATGTTATACACAGCGGATACATTCCAAAGTGATTGTTTTTCTTTTTCATCTCCATATACACTCGAACTCCCATATCGCTTTGAATTTCTATTGGAGGACAACGTTCATTGACAATGTATTTGATTTCGATGATTTTTGCGGAGGTATCGATCATTAGATGCTCTACAATTGTGGAATTCAATTGACTATAATTTGAATCATCATTGATTATAATTTCATCAACATCAAAGTCTTTGTATCTCTCAACGCTATCCCACCGACCATTGAGCTGAAGCATAATCGCTAATTTTGATATTATGTAGCGAAATTCAATTCAATTGTAGCTAATTGTTTACAATTGTTTTGTTCAAAAACTTTGTTTATGGAAAACCAGAGAAAACCAGATAATATAAGGATACTACAGATATGCTGCTTTGATTATGGTGTTGTAACGATCCGAATGGTCATTTTGAGAGTAATAGCCTCGATCCTCTATTTTCTGCTTTCCCCGTATTTGTTTTTGCTTATGTGACTTGTCGGGGAGTCTTGTTTTTGGCTTCAAAGTATTTTGGGACACGTAGTCCCTAAAATGGAAGCTTAAGTCTTAGAATTTTAACTGTAGTTAGAACTGTGTGAAGATGACTCCGGAATGGAGATTCGTCGGTTTCGTTAGCTCCGTTGGGTGATTTTGGACTTAGGAGTGTGTTCGGGCTGTGAATTTGAGGTCTGTAGCTGATTTAAGCTTGAAATGGCAAAAGTCAAATTTTTGGAGATTTTGACCGAAAGTGGACTTTTGATATCGGGGTCGGATTCTGATTCCGCAAGTTGGAGTAGGTCTGTAATGTTGAATATGATTTGTTTGCAAAATTGAGGTCAATCGGACGTGGTTTGGTAGGTTTCGGCGTCGTTTGTGGAATTTGGAAGTTTAGAAGTTCATTAGGCTTGAATTCGGATATAATACGTGTTTTTTATGTTGTTTGGGGTAATTTGAGGGTTCGACTAAGTTTGTATTGGGTCATAAGACTTGTAGATACCCTCGGTTGAGGTCCAGGAGGCCTCGGGTTGATTTCAGGTGGTTAACGGATCAAAGTTTGATGTTGAAGGATAGCTGAAGTGTTGTTCCTGCTGGTGTAATCACACCTGCGAGTGGGTAAGCATAGGTGCGTACCCGCAGAAGCGAAGAGGATGCCATAGATGCAATAAAGGCTAGGAAGGGCAGGGGGCGTAGGTGCGAGAAAGGATGCGCATCTGCGATTCTGCAGATACGAGGAAGGGCCGCAGATGCGAAAAGGGAAAGTTTGGGCACTTCCGCAGAAGCGGACGAAGGGCCGCATGTGCGAGACCTGGAGTGCAGGTGCGAGCCCAATGTTTTTAGTGGATTCTGCAGGTGCGGATATTGTAGTGCAGGAGCGGTTCCACAGGTGTGGAAATAAGGCCGCAGGTGCGAAAGGCCTGGGCAGAATGTTTAAAAAATAAGGGTTCGCGAATTTTAGTCTCATTTCAACATTTTGAGCTCGGGCTTTAGAGATTTTGAGAGGGCTTTTCGAGGGAAATTCTTGAGGTAAGAACCTTGTGTCCATTTTTCTTCAATGATTACATTTCCTCACTGATTTTACACCTAGTTGGTGAGTTTTTGAGGTGAAATTGGGGGTTTAGGTCTAGAGAATTGGAGAGTGAATTTTGGGGATTTGGCTAGATTCGGGACATTTGGAGACCGATTCGAGAGGCAAAGGCAACTTGGAGTAGAGTTTTGTGCGGTTTGAGGTAAGTAACAATTTTAAATATGGTCCTGAGGGTATGAAACCCCAGTTTTTTGGTATAATGTGATTCTTTTGGAGGTGACGCATATGTTAGGTGACAGGCGTGTGGGCGTGAACCGTTAGGGGATTGTGACTTGGTCCATCCCGTGAGACTGTAAAATCGAATAGCTTATTGTTAATTACATGTTCCCCCTGTCTTCTAGAAATTTGACTGCCATTCATGTTAGAAACTTTGTTTAGGCCATATGATATCACTGTTGGGACCCGCAACGGAAGGGTACTTGTTAAATTAACTGTTATTTGCTGTCTTGTACTCAGTCACAGATTTACTTGCGTGTCATATCTCCGTTTCCTCTTGTTTTCTTGTTGATACATGTTATTATCTCCTTTGGGATGATTTGTATGATTTCTGAGAGCCCGAGAGGCTGGAGAGGTTAGTGACTGAGATAGGGCCTGAGTGTCGAGTTATGAGCTACGTGAGTGTATATGGATCGGGTTGCATGCCGTAACAAGCCTTATAGATATTTATGGACTCTGGATTGGGTTGCATGCTGCAACGAGCCTTATGGCTACTTATATGATTGGGTCGGGCTGCACGCCACAACGATATAGCACTTGGGCTGATGGAGCCCCTCCGGAGTCTGCACACCCCTAGTGAGTACATGTACCTATTGAGTGTGATTATTGAGGGTTGAGAGCCGAGTGTTTGAGCTATTGAGAGCTTGAGTGATTGATACCCTGAGAGGTTGCATTTGTTTTCCTTTGTTGTTGCACTTAGCTGAATTATGTTATTGTTCTGAACTTCTGGAAAATATTGTGTCCGGTTTATCTGAACTTAGTAAATGTACAACTGTCTTATCTTATATTACTGAAATTGAATCATGTCTACTTTCATTACTGAAATTTTTGAAGTGAACGGTAATTGTATATCTTGTCACTACTTCTCAACTCCTTATTTATTTTTGTTACTTACTGAGTTGGTTGTACTCATGCTACACCCTGTACTTCATGTGCATATCCAAGTGTACCCGGCCACAGAGGATGTTGATCTCGTGAGTGGTTGAGTATCGGAGGTTCACGAGGTAGCTGCCGACGTTCGCAGTCCTTGTCTCTCCTTTCTTGTTATCTTTCTTTTCTGTATTGGCATTTAGGAACAAACTCTTGTAGACACTGTTTCTTAGACTGGTTGTTTATATGCTCATGACTTGGTGACATCCCGATGTTTGGGGCTATTTTTCCGCGTTGTATTTCGAGTATAACTCCTACTTTTATGAAAACTCTATCATATCAAGCTTTTGGTTTATTTTGCGAAACATTTGAAGTATTTTGAAAAATCGGCTTGCCTAGTACCATCGATAGGCGTCATCACGACAGATTAGAGTTTTGGGTCGTGACAAGTTGGTATCAGAGCCTAGGTTACATAGGTCTCACGAGTCATGAGCAGGTTTAGTAGAGTCTTGCGGATCGGTACCGAGACGTCTGCGCTTATCTTCGAGAGGCTGCCGAACCCTTAGAAAAATTTCACTTTCTTGTATTCTATAGTGCGAAATTGATTCAGCTTGAAACATAACTCTTTGAATTCCTTCCACGCATTCGTGTGCGCATGTGAGCGCTCGGTACCAATTGTGCATCGCCAGCATGTGATTCCATGAACGAGGTTCGAGATGAGTATTTTGTGTTTTGGTGATGGGCCAGTCTGGAGGAATTGAGGCCAGGGTTAGAAGCAACTTAAGCTCGATAGTTTTGGTTATGAGAACTTATGAGTTTAGACTCATGCGACCGGTAGTGTCCCTATGAGTAGAAAATTGTGACTCGATGAGCAGTCGAATGGATATATGATGAGTATGATGTGACTGCGGGATGTGTTAAGTTGGGTTGAATGTAACGAATAAAGTTTACTTGTGACTCAAGACTTTGCTATGGGGTATTTGATTTCTGTCTTGATTTGACGTATAGTCTCGAGTTGTGAGTGTTTTGAAGGATCTTTAACGTTGTTTAATTGTGGAACAAATTAAATTCCCATGTCTTGTTAATGAGTTTGGACTCAGGAAGATTAAGTGCTTGCGTAGTAATTGTGGCTGTGAAAGGGTATAACAAGATGCCAATTTGAGGCTAAGCATGGGCGGGGTTATCTATGTAGGTGTGTTCCTTATAATGTTAAGCGAGAGAGTTACTATTCTACCATCGGAGTGTATGTGTTGAGATTTGAATTTGAATCTGGGTGAGAAAGTTGACTTGACTGTCAAGAGAATAAATACGAGCTTAGCGGATGATTGAGGTACTTTATAGTTTGTGTTACCTGAGCTCGTGAAGGATTTTTGTTGAATCGACTGTGGGATTATGACAATAGTAGAGTATGGGTATGGTGAGTTATCAGATGTTTTATTATATGGCTTTGAGCCAAGTGAGGGAGTCTGCTATCTATGATTTGATTGCACGATTATGTGCTGTATTGGTTTTGCCCGAGACATACTTATGGATTAGTTATGACTTGCAGAGGTTGAGATTGAGGATGGCTCGAGTAAGGAAATTCCTGAATACGGGATACATTGCACTTTATGAAAAATATGAAAATCATGGAATGAATAAGTTGTTATTTTGAATAATGTCGTGCGCACGAAGTATGAATTTGATTGGTGATATTAAGGCAAGGTTACTTCTTTGGGTGTTGTTGTGTTAAGAGGTCATGTGTCTTTCGGCCCGTTTGGGAGGTGCAATTTAGAATTGAGCAAATTGGGTGTCTCGGTTGTGGTACTTTGTGGCGCTTAAGAAGAATACAATGGCTTATGGGCCTTAGGGCGGTGTCGTTTTATGTTAGGATGTCTTGTAGTGAGCTTTGGGTAAGGATCATTGTATTCTGACAAGGAGAAGTGTCAACTTGAGGGTAATTATAATGTGGCGAGGCTCTACAAATGTTTTGGTGACAATATTCTTGGGTTTGGTGACATGCGTGGCTTGGTCGAGTCAGAGGAATTTAGTTTTGATAGCTTGATTAGGTGAAAATGGTTTTTAAAATGTTCTTGATGGTTTCTACCATGGTTTGGACTGGATATTTTCTACCGGTGTGGGGAACGTGTTGTGTATAGTGATTTCCTCCTGGAAGGAAGCAAGAGGAAGGTTTCTAAATGACCGGGTATGTAATTTGCTAGTTACCCAGAGTTGATAACGAGATTCTTGTGCTTGTCACATGATGGCATGATATATGTAGTGTGTTGTGTGGGATTAAGATTTACATGTACAAGGTGGCAGTTCAGTCTTAAAAGGAAGATCACGAATTATGGACATAATGGTCAATTTCAGATGTTTAGACGAATGTTATAGTTGCTCGGTAATCCTCGAGAAGGCTGCACATTTCAGTAGGTGCATTGTGTTTTGACTTACATATGTTCATTGGTATTGCGGTACTTACCTGGTTGATAGACTGATGACATTCAAATTATTGTTATGTGGAATGAAAGAATTATGAAAGTATTCCTCGTGGGATGATCGTGCATGAAAGATGTGTTAGTCATTCGAGTGTTGGAGTTGGGATCAGTTATGGTGGTTAATGTGTTCTATGAATTTGGAGATTGGGAGATCTCCGAAGCATATTGTTTTAGGGTTGCGGCCTACTTGAGTTGAGTGTTTTCTTTAAACTTAGTGGAGGCATTAGTTGCGCTAATTATTTGTGATAGATACGCGTTATGAGTGCGCATATATGTGGGGTTTGAGCCCATGTGCGGGCATCGGAGCAAGTATTCATACTCGGAAGAATGCTTAGGCTATGATCTGCCTAGAGTTGAATGTTAAGCATAGAATTATAACGTTTCTCATATTCATACCTTTGTTGAGAACTATCTAGGCTATACTTGAGGTTACAAAGAGGCTGATTCCCAGAATAAACTGGGTAGTTACTATTTCTGCGTTAGCCTGCCGATTTGAGCTGTGATAGCACACTTTGCACATGCCTACTCTATGGCGTGTTATTTATACCAGTACAGGAGCATGTGAATCTTATTTCATTTATCATGTACATGTGTACTTATTTGATTGCTCTTGTATGATATGCTTGGACTGAAGGCCTGTGACCATGCCAGGTGGATTATGTTATTGGCATGTGAATTGTCCGTGCAGATCTATGTACTGATATTATTGGCATGTGAGTTGTCCGTGCGGGTCCAGATATTGATACTATAGCACGTGAGTTGTCCATGCGGGCGATGTTAATGTTAGCTCTAGAAGAGCTGGTTACTGTTATTAAATTCACGTGTCTTGGTTCCACTATATATAATGAGCTTATAGCGTTGCAGTTGTGGTGGTGCTTGTTAAACTTGCAATATGGTTCTCTACTTTTAGACATCTTCCATTTTGGGTACAAGGTTGCATTGTTATGGCTTAAGTTATATTGGTGTGGCATGTCAGTGGGATAGTTGTGTTTAACAATATATGATCATTGGACCTAGAATGGGTACTATCAGATTTTATTACGGTATATTGGGAGGATAATATTGAAAGTCGTCTTAGAAAGTGATTATGGTTTGGGTTGGGGCGAGAGAGCTCCATGACTTGTTAATCTAATGAGTGTTTATGAGATTCCGTGTGTTTCTTTAAATATCGGTGGTGTACGAAGGTTTTGGAATGACATGGAATATATTGGATCTCGGTACCCCGGCGCCTCTTTCTCCTGCAACGATCTGCTACTCAGACCATGATCCGCCCTTCTATCGGAAGCGAACCTATCCGATGACTGGAATCCTTTATTACCATATTCATCGACCCTCTCATTAGGCTAAAAACGACTTTTAGAGGACCTCCGATCTGCATCAAAATTATTTTTAAATTTATCTTTATTTCGATCATGATTCCGTCCTTTCGAAGACACCGGAGCTAAGTTGATTATCTCCTATTCTGATCTTTGACTTGTGGCAGTTGTGAACATCTGCCCTTGTAGTTGCCTGAAAGTCGAGCAAGCATTCCTTCAATTTTTTCGAGGCATTGGAGCTCAACGGGTTGAGACCCTTAGTAAATGCCTTCGCTGCCCACTCATCCGGAACCGCTGGTAAACAACATCCTTTCTTTCTGGAACCGGATCAAGAACTCTCGCAACAGTTCAGTTTCTCCTTGGGATATTATGAATATATCCACCTTCCTTGCCTTGAACTTTCGTGCTCCAGCATGAGCTTTGATAAACGAATCTGCAAGTATTTCAAAAGAGTCACTGGAATGTTCGGATAAGAGAGAATACCAAGTTAAGGCACCCTTTGTCAGGGTTTCACCAAACTTCTTCAATAAAACAGATTTGATCTCATGCTCGGCCAAGTCGTTTCCCTTTACTGTTGTAGTGTAAACATGATGTATTCCTTTGGATCCGAAGTTCTATCATATTTTGGTATATCCAGTATCTTAAACCTCTTTGGGATCAACTATGGAGCCACACTTGGTTTAAACGGCAGCTGCATATACTTCTTGGAATCTGGTCCCTTTAACACCAGTGGTGCTCCCGGGATGTGATCTATCCGAGCATGAAATTCCTTTGAATTCCAATCCATTCATTCATTCATTTCTCTCATGAATCTCACGAGCTCGGTTTTGAAAGGGTCATTTAAGTTGTGGTTCTCATATCTATTGTCGGTACCTCTTGCCTCGTCGAAATCGATCACCTCCCTTGGAGTGTTGTTATCGGCTTTTTGAATTGTTTGATTTGCGAGAACGTTGGGAGGAATTGGAGCCCTTCCATTCGCATTATTAGAAGCACTGAATAATGCCTGCTTCAATTCTGCCATCACCGGATCTTGCCTTGAGAGGTGATCCCCAATCGCATTTTGTTGTTCTCTCAAGATTTTGACCGTTTCAACAATGCGTTCATCATCCGCATCATCAGGAGTTGCCCCCTCACATGTTGAGGATACTAGCTTTCGCGAACCGGAGTTGCTTCATCTCCTTTGTTACGAGTTTCGCTGGTTGAATCATCATGTTGGAACACATCTTCCCGTTTATTGTGTGCTCCAACATTATAGACATTCTTGACATTATTAGCTGCCATACCTGATTTATTTTTATAAGGAAGGAATCAAAATTTGTTAGTAACAGATGAATGGATCAAAGCAAATTACACAATTATCTAGGCCCCACAGTGGGCGTCAAGTATTTATCTGTAAAACGGTACAATTGAATTTATAGAATGGTTTATAGACAAGTGAATCGATTTGACCCAAAAATAGTAAGTAACTAAGAACAAAAATAAGATTATGAAATAAAATTAAAGAAAATACAAGCCTGGCTATGAACTTAGCCTCTCCGGCGGCAAAAGTATGAACAATATTCCAGAATAAAGACTGAGAATAGTGTTATAAAATGAGAGCAGAATGTAGCTTCTGTATACATAATGTTTTCGTGTCTATAATGGATGTTAATCTTCCTATTTATAGCTCTATTTAGAGAGACAAGATCCCCAAATCAAGCTCCTCTTGAATGAGAATAAAATCGTCATTGATACTTGCATAATGGTTGGCTATAAATGCATCTCTATAACGGCTACTTATTGAATGATATCCGATGACAATATTTTAAATCTTTGTTACCGGCTACTTTGTCTTCGGGATTCATTCAGCGCCGATCGCATACTTGCATCCGGTGCGAGTTGTTTGCTGACTCATGTCCCACTTGTCATTAGTTACACGTGTCACTTTGTCACTCGCCCAACTATCACTAACCAATTTTTCCCCATACAATACATATACGAAGGGGCGAGTCTGTTGCCTTTAATAAACTAATTCAACCAAAACCGACAGTGCTATCACTGCTGTTAAACTTTAGTCATGAAAACTACAGAATAATCGAATGTGGCTTATCACCTACATCTTCTATGTTTTATTTAGTGTTAAGCCACGTCGTCTTAAATCAGAATTGCTACAAGCTATATTTCCACATATTGAAGTACCAATTAAAGATTACTACCATTTTGAAGGAAGCATAAGGATTCCAGAAATTATGTTTTCTTAACTACCTAAGGATTGTCTAATACCATCAATTTTTCACAGTTAAAGAGGTGATAGAATGGATATTGCTCTTTTAGAGTTTTAAACTTAAAATCATAAAATAATAAAATAAATTATGACTCTTGTGCAAAACAATCCATCATGCATTGATATGTACCACCCTTCAAAAATAAATACATGTTTATCTTATCAATTATTTGGAGTGAGATAAGTAAATAGATTAATTTTTACCTTTTTTTTTTTGAAATCTGAACTCCTCACTAATGATAAGTAGCGAGTATCCATACAAAATTTAAGCCTTCAAAGGCAAATGCAAACAGCTTTTATTAGAGAAATCTTAACGTCATTCCTTCTGTCTTAAACATAATTACAAGGAAGTAGCGCAAGTCACAATGCGAGAACCGACAATAAATTTTGAGTATAAAACTTATTACAATTATTTTTTGGAGTATTGGAGAGCACCATAAACTAAGTGATAGAAAATTAAGGTTCAATATGTTTACCCGTAAAACGGTATAGTGGAATTTATGACGTGGTTTATAGACAAACGAATCGATGCAATCCCAAAATGATAAATAAATTAAATAAAATGCAAGACTTAGCGTTAAAATCGAGATAAGACAGCAAACAGCTTGGTTCCGGGAGCAAGGCTTCCGAAGACAGCAATAAGAATATCAATAGACAGAAAATAGAGTATTATTGAGCTTAGAATAATGTGTAGCATAAGTTTGTCGGAGATATATTGTCCTACAATGGTTGTTGAAGTCACTATTTATAGCTACACCAAGAGAACAAGGTCCTAGGATCAAGCCCCTCGTAAATGACAATTATGAGGGCCATTGATGAATATGTAATCACACGCTATGAATGCCAAAATTCTCTATAACAAATTGTGTATTTAATACTGAAGAATATTCTTCATTGAATGTCATCGGATGACAAACATTCGTTTGTCTTCGTTAGCAATATTCCCTTCGCGGTCTGCTTGGTACCAACCGAAGTTGCTGTCCTCGGTCTTGGTTTCCACTTGACTCGCTTTCCGTCTGTCTCCGGTTCCACGTGTCGCTCTATTATTCGAGTATTTAATACAAACCGATTTTACCCTATACAGATAGTCCCCCTGCTTTCCGGTGGCACATCATTGTGTAATTGGGAAGTTGGTGAAGATACCTTTCTTGGTGGAAAATTTTCTGATCCTTTCTAAAACGTTTCTGACGCTTGATTAGACGCACGTCTCTCCGCATTTAATGCCCTGAATATGCGTCACTCCACGATTTAGCAATACTTTTGCCGGTTGTCGAAGTAATCATGGCCACTATTTTAGCCGCCTATTCCTTTACTTATACGCCTTATTCTTTTTCTTTTATACCTCACAGTTTTTCAAATTCTCTCAACTTCTTTGCATTCAATGTTTTTTTGGATTGACTCTTCTGTAATCTTCTTCTTCAAAGAACTCTTATTACCTTTTGCTAACCATGGCTTCCTGCTCCAAGAACTCAAGTTCTTTAAAAAAATAAAGAATGCACCGATGTTGCTGCCTCTCCTACGGTGAGCACAATCATTCCCAGAAGACTCAGCACATCCAAAGACTTCGAAGAGAAGTTTCCTTCTACAAGCTCTCGTACATGGGCTGTTGGCGTGTAACCTTCTTCCATCCGTCCTTCTAGCATTCCTGTTGTGAAGGAGGATTGTGGTTTCCATGACCTGAACATCATCGCTCCCGAACAGGTGGAGCGAGTAACCTTCCCTAAGAAGGTTTTTACGTACGTTTATACGTACCCCTTCACTTTGGGCCCATTCCCATTGAGCGGGAGACTTGACCCCGTGATCTTGGAATTCTCCCACCGGTATCAAGTCTTCTTGGCACAAGTAGGCCCCTCTATGTGGCGGGCAGTAGCCTATTTACGGCGGCTATACCAGGGGACGGGGGAAGAGCTCAACTTGGGTCGCATGATGAACCTCTACTCCTTCAAGATTTTTCGTGGGGGAGTAATAAACTTTAGCAAACGTGGCCACCGTGTTTTGCTAACCAGTATGGATGGCGACAATGACCGTAGATGGATGGAGCGGTTCAGTGTTGTTGCCACCAGAGAAATCATCCCAGCCATAACTCCATCTTTTCCCGAGTCATGGACTCGTACACGTAAGTTCAACATTTGTCTTTTATTTGAAAAAAGGTTGTTTCATGATGCTACTGATCCTTCTCTTTCATTATTTCAGAAACTCGGTGGACACCACCAAGGTTGAAGGCTTGGACCATGGGTTTAAAAGATTCTGGACATTACCACGCCTGAGAGCCGCCGGTGGAAAGAACTGGCCCCAAAAATACGGATGGAAGGCCAAAAATCACGGTAAGTTGACTCGTAAGATTGATCTTGCCCTCATCTTATTTTGTGTTGTATAAGAAAATTGGTTAACTTTTTTTCCGTTGAATTCAGGTTTTCCGCAGGGCTCTGTTACCGTCCTCGATGAGGACGTTTTGGCTTATCCCGTAGAGGCTATGAGGTTGTTGAAGGAGGCCTTCACTCGAACAGGCACTATCAGATCAGCTTCCGGTGCAATTGCTTCCTCACAGAGTCCCCGACTGAAGAACAAGCAACCAAAAAAGCGGCACTCCTTCCTGATCGAGGGAAAAAATAAAAAGATAAAGAATGTCGCGCCCGAGATAGCCGCAACCACTATGGTGATTGATGATGATGGGGAAGCCAGTAATGAAGGGGCTTCCCTACAGAGGAGACAATGACCTTCATCAGCTCAACAAAATGCTCAATCTGAAGAGCTTATAACACCAACCGAGGATGACCCCAAGTGCTCTGGGAGAGTGTGACCTAGTGGAGAATGCCAATTCTCGCTTTTGAGCCCCAGTTGCTGCTCCCGGTACTATGAGGCTGAGTACAGGGCCTCTTCCATCTTCGGGTGATGAGCAACCTACAATCAGCACTGCCTTTGCCGCATCTGCTTCTCAACCCACAATGCCATCAGCTTTATCTCCTTTTGTGTCGGTCATACCTTCATCACCAGTAACTGCTACATCACCCCCATCGGCCGCAGACACCCGAGAGGAGGATGTCCCTTCTCCCCAGTCCCCAGACCATGGGAATATGGGGAACAACTATTCACTCCTCTCCCCATCCGCAAATCCCCAGAGGAGGAGAAATGTCTCCCTCTCGGTCTTTACCGAGTTCCATCTGTTGTCCTGACCGGTGGAACTCACTCGCCAATTACCTGAAGCTGTCGGTTTCAAAGAAAGACAAGAAGAAAATACACTCTTTTTCAAGGGAGTGTAATATAAATAATGCCATGCACAATGTAGTAGCGGTATGGTACTCGTTCTCTTTGTTGTTTGTTCATTCTTGACTTGTTATGACATGATTTCTAAATTGGGTTTTTGCTTCTCAGGCCACCTTCCTTGCTTCCGAGGGCCTTCAGAAGTTGGTCCTTGATAAAGAGGTGCTTACGTCCGAGAAGGATCAACTATTGGCCGAGAGGGACCAAGTTGCTTCTTGCCTCTCGGCACTGGAAGCACAAGCTGCTGAAGCTAGTGAGTTGGAGGCTCGGTTGCAGCAGAGCGAGCAGGAAGTGATGGCCCTCAGCCAAGAGGCCTCCCAATTAAGTGTGCAATTTTAAGAAGACAAGGCTAAATGGTTTGAGGTCCAAAATGTTGTACTTGTTGCTGCCGAGCGCGGGCTGCCTCTACTGAGAGATTGAATAACTTTGAGACAGCTTGAACTCCAAAGTTGAAGAGGCTGCTGTTGCTGAAGATAAGTGTGCCCGGATGGAGGAGAATTACAAGAGGGTCATAGAACACAATAAGGTTCATATCTCCACTATCCTTGACCTTGATCTCAGCCTTAGGGCCATAAGATCCGAGCGGGATAGTCTTTCGACTGAGGTGCGGCTTAAATCATAGCTCCAGCACCGAGCGAATTCCCTCACTATTGAGAAAACACATTCTATGTATAGCTTGAGGAGAAAAACCTTTGAAGAGGCCAAAGCGGGCGTCATTGACTTTGATGCCGAGATCACCAAGGCCCAAGAGCTGGAGTCAATTGCTCAAAGGTGCCTCCCGGCTCGACCCGATGCAACTGACTCTTCTTGTTCCGGCTCCAAGTTCTCAGGAACTGAGGAGGAACTTGAAGTGGATAATGATGAGGACTAAGATCCTGAGCCGACAACAGATCTGCCTACTTCTCCTGGGGGCGCAGATTCTTCTCTCCCCCCTAATTATAGGGATGCACTAGTTTAGTTTTTTGCTTTCTTTTCCCTTTGTTATTTTCTTTTCATACTTTTGTACTTGTGTTGCTTGGCACGTTTGTTATATAACAGTGCTTTTTATTTAAGCATTGCGCAAAGTTTACTTTTTTTACGTCGAATTATGCAGGGCTTCAGGTACATTTTTTCCCGATAGCATTTGGGTTTCGGGCATAAACACTTCCGGAACCAACCCTTTACTATGAGGGTTTCATAAGAAAGGGTCCTCTTATGTTTACGGTGCTCTTGAAGAGGACATCTCTTATTCATTCCGACACTAGAATTTGAAGTACTTAATTAACTTTCAAATGATAAAATTAATTCATCATTTGGACAAGAAACAAGATAAAAATAAAAGGACTTTGCTTTATTCCTTCTATTTTCAAAAGTACAAAAGCATTGGATTTGCTGAAAAGAAATTGCCATTATTTGTGGTTAATTTGTACAACTTGTTTCTACGGGGCTGGCCGCATGATCCCTGGTCCCGATGATAAATTCTTGTTCCCGAATTTCGTTGTCTGGGTTTCTGTGGCAATCAGGTTGCCGTATTCTCATATCATTCCCCCCCCCCCCCAGTGTTCGAATGCAAAGAATGCGAATTGAAATACTGGAAGTCTTGCTCCTTTGAATATCCCACTAGTGAATGGTTGGATAATCTTTGGTCTGATAGCAAGCTTCATTTCCCATTAGCAACTACGCTATCGAGCCAAAGATTATCTAACCAACCCCATTGGCTTGTAGTGAAAGGACACTCGTGAACGGTCGGATAACTTTTGGTCTGATAGCAAACTTTGTTTCCCAAGGAACTTTGTTATCGATCCAAAGACTATATAACCATCCCGTAGTGATTTGTTATTTTCATGCCTTGTCGTTTAAAGGTCTTATTTCTACTGATAGTGATTCCTTCGTAGTATGCTTTTCGTTGTTGCCTGGGTAAAAACCTTGTCAGAAAAACCCAACTGGAACAAAAATTAGGCGAGGGAAAAAAGAGTGCAGCACATACTTTCAGTATAGGCGGTGCTCATCAGGAATAGTACCTTTTGAGGTGTGCCACATTCCAGTTGCTCGGCAATTTTACTCTGTCCTGATTATCCAGTTCATATGATCCTTTCTCGGTGATAGCTGAAACTCGGTAGGGGCCTTCCCACGTTGGACCCAGCTTCCCTGCGTTGAGCTCTCGGGTGTTTTGAGTCACTTTTTTTAGAACCAAGTCTCCCACTTTAAAATAATGGAGATTGACTCTTCGATTATAGTATCTTTCCATTCTTTATTTTCTGGGACACCATCCTTATATGCGCCAAGTCCCTGCGTTCATCAAACAGCTCCAATTTAACCAGCAACACTTCGTTGTTTGCTTCTTCGTTCACTCGGAAGTATCTCATGGTATATGAGATATTAGGGCTTCTGCTCCGTATACGAGAGAAAAAGGTGTCTCTCCCGTGCTTGACTTGGCCGTCGTTCAATATGCCCATAGCACTCCCGGTAACTCTTCGGGCCATTTGCCTTTGGCTGCTTCCAATCTATTTTTGAGATTTTGAATAATCACCTTATTTGCCGATTCCGCTTGGACATTTGCACTCCGGTGGTATGACGAAGATATAATTATTTTGATTTTCAAGTCTTCACGGAATTTTGTGACCTTTGCGCCTATAAATTATGGCCCGTTGTCGCGGGCTATTTCCTTTGGTATTCCGAACCTGCAAATTATGTTCTCTCACAAGAAATCGACCACTTCGTGCTCGCCAATTTTCTGGTAAGAACCTGCTTCAACCCACTTTGAGAAGTAAACAGTTAAAATCAAAAGAAATCTTACATTACCGGGAGCTGGCGGCAGCGGACCAACTATGTTCATCCCCTATTTCATGAATGGCCAAAGAGACAATACCGAATGCAATAGTTCTGCCGGTTGGTGTACTAACAACACGCGACATTGACACTTGTCACATTTCTGAACAAATGCCTTAGGTCTTGTTCCATCCGGGGCCAATAGTATCCTGCCCTAACTAACGTTAACACTAACGAGTACTTACACGAGTGATTTCCATAGATTCCTTCGTGAACTTCTCTCATGATGTAATTAGCCTCGGAGGCTCCTAAATATCGGGCCAACGGGCCTTGGAAAGACTTTCTATATAACTGGCCTTCCCAGAAGTTGTAACGTGTTGTTTGGTGCAGAGTGACTGGGATGCCTTTGGATCTTCGGGCAACTTGTCGTGCTCAAGATAGTCGATGATTTCTATTCTCCATTCGCATACCAAATTAGTCACATTTACTTCATAATAATCATCCACATCCACTACCGAGTGCATGAGCTGTATGACCGTACCGAAATATGATCCCTTCATTTCCATGGACGAGCCCAAATTGGCCAGTGCGTCTGCTTCTGCATTTTATTCTCTCGGGATGTGGGTGATTGACTATTCCTTGAACCTTGCGATCAGAGTATGGACTTTCACCACATATTGTCGCGTGCATTCCTCTTTGGTGTCGAAGATCCCGTATACCTGATTTACAACCAGTTAGGAGTCGCATTTGATTTCAAGGACCTCAGAGTCTAGTCCCTGGGCCAGTTCAAGTCCTGCAATTTAAGCCTCATACTCGGACTCATTATTAGTTAAGGGAACAATTTTTATGGCCTACCTCAAGGTTTCTCCCAAGGATGTAATTAGTACTACCCTGAGCCTGGACCCTTTCACATTGGAAGCTCCATCCGTGAACAAGGTCTAGACTCCTGATATCGTTTCTGACACCATTACCGCTTTTTTGGTGGCTAAAGGCAGCAGTCCGGGACTGAAATCGACCACAAAGTTGGCCAAAACTTGAAATTTTATCACAGTCCTGGGTTTATACTCTATGTCAAATTCACTCATTTCGACTGCCCACTTGGCCAGTCAACCTGACAATTCAGGTTTGTGAAGGATATTCCGCAGGGAAAAAGTTATCACCACGGCTATCGGGTGGCATTGAAAATAAGTACTAAGCTTTCGAGCGGCGGCTACGAGAGCTAAGGCCAATTTTTCAAGGTGTGGGTAGCGAGTTTCCGCTCCCGTTAGAATTTTACTAACATAATAGATAGGAGATTGCGTACCTTCGTCTTTGCGGACTAAAATGACATTTACCGCTACTTCCGAGACCGCTAAGTAAATTAATAATTGTCCGCCTTCCTCTGGTTTCGATAGTAACGGAGGGCTTGATAAATACATTTTCAAATCTTTCTAGGCCTGCTGGCATTCGGGAATCCATTCAAAGTTGATCTTCTTTTTCAGAAGTGATAAGAAATGATGGTATATTTCTGAAGACCGGAAAATGAACTTTCTTAAAGAGGCCAGTCTTCCAGTTAACCTCTGGACCTATTTCACATTTGACAGTTGGTCAGGAATATCCTCGATGGCTTTAGTTTTATCGGGATTGACTTCGATCCCCCTTTGTGACACTAGGAAACCCAAAAGTTTACTGGAACTGACTCTGAATGCACATTTTTCGGGGTTAAGCTTCATGTTGTGCTTCCTTAGGATGTCAGTTTCTTGGAGGTGTTTCAGATGATCACCTGCATTCATAGACTTAACCAACATATATTCTATGTAAACTTCCATTATTTTCCCTATTTGCTTTTCTAACATTTTGTTCAAAAGCCTTTGATAAGTGGCTCTGACATTCTTAAAACCGAAAGGCATCACATTGTAGCAATATGTGTGAAAGTTCGTTATGAACAAAGTCTTTTCCTGATCCTCTGGGTTCTTTTTTATTTGGTTGTACCCGGTATAAGCATCAAGGAAACTCATCAACTCGTGCTCGGCTGTCACATCAATTATTTGATCAATGTTTTAAAATGGGAACAAGTATTTTGGGCACGCCTTATGCACATGCAAAATTTATATTCTTTTTTGGAACTACTACTACGTTATCTAGCCAGTCGTGATACTATACCTACCGGATTGAACCGATATCAAGCAATCGAGTTACCTCTTCTTTGACAAATCTGTTTCTAACCTTAGCGATCAGGCACTTCTTTTGACTTACTAAAGGAATGTTGGGGTCTAGGCTTAACTTGTGCACGACCACATCTAGCAGAATACCTGTCATATCCACATGCGGCCATGCAAAACAATCAAGATTAATTTTAAGAAATTCTATAAATCCTGACCTGAGCTCGGGGTTTAATCATGTCCCTAAGAGAAACTTCCTCTCTAAGAACTTCTCGAACAATGCGACTTGTTCGATTTCTTCCGTTGTGGATTTGGTTGCGTCCCTTTCTTGCGGTATCTGGAAATACCCTGGTACCTGATAGGATTCTGATAGCTCCTTCCCTTTATTGACTCCATTTGGATCAGGAGCAGGCGTCGGTTCCTGTAATTGCTATGCTACATGTTCCTTCCCTTTACTGCTGGAAACCGAGATCACGTTTATCTCCCTTGTCGTCGGTTCATCTCCCATTATTTGTTTGATTCCCTCTGGAGTTGGGAATTTCAGAAGTTGATGGTATGTTGACGGCACAACCTTCATCTCATGTAGCCATGGTTTTCCAAGAATAATGTTGTAGCCTGTGTCTCCGTCTGCTACTTCAAACATGGTCGTCTTCATCATCCCTTTGGCATTTGTGGGCAAAAGGATCTTCCCTCGGGTTGTCACACTTGCTAAGTTAAACCAGGTGAGGAGCTTTATGGCCGGAATGATGCTTTCAGTTAGCTTGGCTTGCTCCAGCACTCTCCATTGAATAATATTGGTTGAACTTCCTAGGTCCACCAAAACACATTTAATTTTAAAATCCAAAATATTTAGAGAAATTACCAGGGTATCATTGTGCGGTAGTAGGAGTCCATCAGCGACCTCCTCCATGAAGGTGATATCGTCCTCGGCGACTTCCCGAAGTCTTTTGCTATGAGTCACTGATACCTTTGTCTGTTTTGCTGCTAAAAAGGTTACACCATTAATCTCGTTCACCCCAAAAATCATGTTGATCATTAGTCGAGGAGGATCTTCTCTTGTTTTTGAGGGTTCAGCGTTAGATGGTAGTAATTTTTAGCCGGACGCTTGAGAACTCTCTGAGATGGCCATTTTTCAGCAACGTCGCCATCTCCTCGCGCAAAATTTAGTAGTCCCAAGCCTGGTGGTCTTTAGTCCCATGATACTCACACCATAGATTAGGATCTCTCTGACTGGGATCGAATCTCATCGGCCTCGGTAATCATGCTTACTTAATGTTCCTCATCGCCGATACCAGCTCCATCACGCTGACATTGAAATGATGGTCTGGGGTAGGTGGGATCTCGGGAGCCTGATATCTCTTTGTCCTACAATGAACTGTTGTTATGGCCATAGTCAACTCTCCTATCGATTGCGAACTTGTCCGCCGACCGAAAACCTCTGTCATGTCCTTCAGCCCTTTCACAGGGCAAAACACGACCTTAGAAAATTGTCGATCTGTGTCAAAATCATCCTTGGACTTATCCTTACTCTTTTCTCGATCCCGATCCTTGGTTGATGCCGGGAAGCGGAGCTGGTCGTCCTCTATTCTTATCTTTGATTTGTAGCGATTATGGACATCTACCCATGCATTCGCCTGAAGCTCAAGCAAGATTTTTTTCAGTTTCCGGGAAACATCGAAGCTCCTCGGGTTCATCCCTTTAGTAAATGCCTCAGCTGCCCATTCATCTGGGATGGCCAGTAGTAGCATCCTTTCCTTCTGAAATATGGTCAAGAACTCTGGCAGCAATTCAGACTCTCCTTGCATAATTCTGAATATGCCGGCCTTTTGGACATGTACCTTCCTAGTCTCGGCATGGGCCTTGATTAAAGAATCCGCGAGTATCTCAAAGGAATTGATTGAGTGCTCGGGTAAAATTGAATACCATGTCAGGGCCCCCTCCGTGAGTTTTTTCCCGAACTTCTTCAGTAAGACTGACTCAATCTCGGGCGGAACTAAGTCATTTCTTTTCACTATCATTGTGTAGGTGGTGATGTTCTCGTGAGGATATGAAGTCCCATAATATTTTGGTATGTCTGGCGTTTGATCTTGTCCAAATCACACCTAAAAATAAGGATATGAAACGGTCGATTGCAATAATAGTAACCCAACAAAGAGTTGGGATCGAATCCACGGGGAGTATATATGGGAGTTAGGAGTATATATTCTAGTACGTGAGTTTGAACTATCTTAATTTACACTTCCACAAATTGGTTTTGTTTCTATTTCTATTTTTAAAACTAAGATTGCAAAGTTAAGAAATAAAACTAAGATAATTGTTTTTGTTGTTTTTCAAATTTGTAAAAAAACCTAGGGTTATAACCATCGCCTAGGTGTTCGCCTAATGGGATATAAACCTTAATGCTTGTTTTGTTGATCGGGGTGTATTATAGCTATCAACTATCAATTAACGACTCAGTACCTCTCGGTCAAGGAGTAGTTTTGCCCAATTTAGCTTTCTCAAGTCCAAATGGGTATCACACAAAATAGTTGATAAGAGCTCAAGTCGGGTTATTACTATCTCTAGGTTGAACCCTTTAATTAGGTTGACCAATCTCTCGATTGACCCAATTTCTTGTTAGCCAAGTTTTCCTAGAGTAAGTCTCTCTTTCTCAAGTAGAGACTAAGTCAAATAGGCATGAACTAATGTTTGCAATCATTAATTCCACAAATTAAAGCATGAACAAGGCTAAATAATAAACACCCAATCATAAAAAAAATACTAAATTAGATAACCATAAGGTTTACACACTAGGGTTGGGTCACAATCCTAGTAAAAATCTAGCTACTCATGCTTGAAATTGAAGAAATAGAAGAAGAAATACTAATTAAACTCATATTGGAAAGTCAAAATGATATAATCTATGTTAAAATATCCCAAAATATAGAAAACTACTAAAAGAAGCAAAGAAAAACGACTACAGGACTTGCTGATGTCAAAATGTTAACCTAATTTTGTGAAACCTGTCTATTTATACAAGGCTGGAAATTTTGGACAAAAATGCCATCCGGGAGGTTCTACGGTCGCACAATTCCATGTGCGTTCCGCAAAAGTCTTCATCTTTGCAGGAGGTGGGATTCTGCTGCCGCACAATTCTCCACTGCGGCCGCGAGGCATTGTTTCTGCCGCCGCAATCTGGTCTTCTGCGGTCCGTATCATTACTTCTGCAGCCGCAAAATTCTTGTGCGGTCCGCATTCTTGAGGGACTTGGACTTTGGAAATTTGCACACCCTGTGAAGTTCATCTCCAATTCTTCATTTGCGGCTGCACAATTCCTGTGCGGTCCGTAGTTTGCTAGGAAACCCTGTTGGGATTTGCTTCATTGTTTGCGGCCGCAGATGGAATTCTGCGGTCCGCACTTTGCAAGCTATTGTGCCTTTTGTTGCCTTGTGTTTGATTACTCCTTTTTGAGTTGGATTTCATCTCGGGAGTCTGACTTCCAGCACTCCTGCAAATTTTGTACATTTCATCAGTTTCGGGAACACAATTAAACGACTTTAGACTAAACAAAAGCTAAAAGGCACTAATAAGTAGTCAAAATCCCCACTTATCAACTCCCCCAAACATAAGTTTTTGCTTGTCCTCAAGCAAATAAAATAGTTCCCACCTTCACAAGTTAAGGGCAATTCCAACCAATAAAAAGTGAGTCATTCACACATCAATTGGGACCAACAATTACCCACACTATTTATGTATTATCAACAAGGCAACCAGTTAAACGTTTATGCATATGTAGTTCAAATGTGACACTGAGCATCAAGAGTTGACTTTATTCATCAAGGAAGCTCGCTCTTTTATATAGGTCATTGTGTATCCCAAACTCCTCCTCCTCTACTCTCTATTTGCCTAGTTCACTTAAGAATTTTAGCACTCAATCCAAAGATTTGTGAAAGGTTCACTCATCTCTCTCAAGAGAATGTCGCAAGTACGACTTCAAGTACCATAGGCTTACCCCTCATGTAGATCGCCACTAATGTAAGCTCACCTGGCTTAAAATCACGTAGGGATGTTTCGGATGTAATGAAGGCCTTTGGACTAAGGTTGGATACACTATGGTTGAGTGGGTTCACCTTTCCTTAAGCACTCCTTTTTTTTATTCTCGTCTCATGCTTTGCCAATTCCTTGAAGCACTTTCTTTTCTTTGGGAAACTAGAGAGACTTAACATCACTCTTTCTTGATCATGACATTCATTTTATCCCTCTTTGATTTCTCCAGGCTTTGTATCATTACTTTTCTTTGAATCCCTTCAACTTTTCCACTTATTCACTTTCTTTTTTGTATTTGTTTTCTTTTCGTTCTTTCCTTTTCTTGCCTTTCCTTCTCATCATTTCTTTTCTCTTTTTGTGCCTTGATACCTCTTTCAAGTTTCTCGTCTCTCCCCCAAACTTACGTTTTTAGCCAATTATTTCACAAGAGTGTTAAGGAAAGCTCGGGTGCCAAGAGAGAGTCACGACAAAGCGGGTATAGGCTTGTAACATGGTTATCAAATGAGAAAGGCTCGAGGCTCAAATGGGTTGACTAGGGATAACAACATTGGTCGGCAATGGAAAAATATAAGCGGGTTAAGGAAAGCCTACAATCACTTCTCAAGCCAAGTAAAACTTAAAATTTCGCCTTGAAACACATTCGCGACAAGTTCTAGACCATTCGCACATGTGCTTGGACTAGCAACAAAAACCCCTCACCCCTCACGCAACTGGATTATTAAAGAGGATAGAGTCGAGAGCCCACAATGACCATATTCAAGATTGAAAATCACTATGGCTCGATTAAACCACTTGAGGATTACCTAAGTCAACACAAGAGTTACAAAATCACTAACTAGAGCTATTTCTTTGCAAAAACCTTGTTTTTAACCATAAGCATGTAGTTAAGTGTGTTGGTGCCAAGTGAAGTATGTTTGACTCTTCGAGTATGACTTAATTAGGTCTTTTTATTTATTACTACTACTATTATTACCTAAACACCAAAAACGGGCTCAGTCCCTTAAGAAGGTTGTCACGCCATCCATCTTTGGGAAGAGTCACCTGGTTCATACAACAACTACCTTTGGAAAGAACCATGGCATTAAGAAAACCAAAGGCTTATTATCCACTAAAACATAAAAAGAAGCTACTAAATCGAAAAGAGGCTACTAAATCGAAAAGAAGCTACTAATTCAAAAAGAAGTTACTGAATAGATAAGAACCTACTAAATTAAACACTAACTAGTAAGAGAACCAAACATAAAGAAGCTACAAACAAAAACTGTTGAAAGTAATACGAATATACATAATGAGAGAATGGAAAAGAGAATATATACAGAATAAGGAAAAAGAAGAGAATATTGTCAGCTATTACATACCAATTATCTCAGAATCATAAAATCATATCAAATAAACTCCACACTCCCCCCCCACCCCCCCGAATAAGAATAAGCATTATCCCCAATGCTTAATAAAATAAGAGTAAAGGAAGGGTAAGAGTGAAGAAAACTCCATATGACTCCCTGGCCATCTCTTTGCCCACAGCAGCATCACCACCCTCAGTCTTCTCTAACTGGATCTTATCGTCCTCAACTCTGGAGTGACTAGGTTGGTGAACATCTGACGCACTGCCTCAACAGTGTCAGCAGCAGAGTCTGGCTACTCAGACTGGCCAACTGGTGTTGTAGGTGTTGTGGGATCTGGGCCTGGATGGTGTGGGTCAATCAGCATATGAAATGGAAAATTTCCAACTTCCACAAGCTTGGTAACCTATCTCTGGAGCTTGTCCACTGACTTCTTGGATTCCTGGAACTTTCTCATATTTTTCACTTCCTTGCCCAGTTCTTCTATCACTGACCCATGCTGCACCAATGTAGCCATAATCGTGGTCTGGTTCTCCAAGAGATTCTTCAATGTGTCTTTCACTGTTGGGGGCATCTGAGGTGCCGGAATGGAGGATTCTGCTGCAACAGTACTGGATATGTCAGATAGCTTTGAAGTAGTTGTCTACATCCAGTTGTTGAGACTCGTCAATGTTTGAGAAACTCGCAGCACAGAGAGTGGGGCAGTGGGCATCGGCACCGGCCTCAAAGATGAGGTGCAACCTGTAATAGGGATGCTGAAGGCACTGAGGCTGGAGGTGGAGGCATAGCTGCAGCACTAGCTGAAGGCTCGGCTGAAGTAGATGGAATGTCAATTGCCTCTATAGCAACCATCGATGGCTCATCAGACTGGCCTGTAGTGGTAGATGGTTGACCATTTTTCTTAGGATTTTGTGCATCTTTCAATGAGTACCATGAGAAGGGCTTCTTCGCCCGCACCTTCGTATCAAAATCTCTCGGATCCACCCTCACATCCATAAGATACTCAATAATGGTGTTGGGATACAGATAGGATGTGTCAACTTGCCTGGCGACCACAGATATGTTGACCGACATCACGTCACCCATATTGATCGGGTACCCGACCATGATGGAGGTGACTAGAACTGCCTGCATGATTAGATAATTTTTCTCATTCTGACACGTGTCTAGTTTGCTGCATACAAAGGTCTGCCACCCCTTTGCCTCAAAATTCAAAGTGTTTTTGTGAATAGCCACCCCTGCTGTGATCCATAGTGGTGGTGCCCCAGGAGCTGCTACAATTTAAGCTAGCCACGGACCGCACAATTTCAGCTGTCATCAGAGAGTTGGCATTTTGGTGACATCTCAAGTGCGGCCGCAAAGCAGATTGTGCGGATCGCAACCCAGTTCTGCGGCCGCACTAAAATATTGTGTGGTCCGCAATACCCATTTTGCGGCCGCAATGACAATTCTGCGGACCAGATATAAATTTATGCAAGATATGAGTGATCACAGTTCCTAATCTTATGAGCAGCTAATTTAACATGAAATTTCAAATTTGTGCACTTTGTGAGCTTAGAGAGGGAAAAGGAAACAGTGCCCTAGCTTTTGCTATTTATAGTGAACGGGTTCTGGCAAAATAAGAGGGCTTGAGTGTGGCCGCACAATTCCCATTACGGTCCGCACTCTGTTACCTGAGGGCCCAGTTGCCCTAGTATTTTGCGGTTCGCAAAATTAGTTGTGCAGCCGCAGGTTTTGTTACGAACCGTAGAATTCGTGTCGTGGCCGCAGATCCACTATTTCTCTGATGGACCAACTTCAGAGAGTTGACATTTTTCACCTTCAACTTGTGCGGTCCGCAATGTATTTGTGTGGCCGCAGGGAACCTTTTGTTGCATCAACCAAAATTGTGTGGTCCGCACAATACAATTGCGGTCCGCAATTCTTTCAACACTTAGCCAATGTTTGTACAATTTTGTAAAGTACACTCATCCCTGCAACACACTTCAAATCCATTTATCACAAAAATAACACTTATCTAAAAAAGAAGAAAAGAAAAGAAAAAGAAACATGGGTTTTCTCCCAAGAAGCGCCTGATTTAACGTCGCAGCACGACGCATATTACCATCATTTGAAATGAATCACCGCCATAACGTGGCCATCATCAACCTTTCCCAAATAGTGCTTCACCCGGTGACCATTGACTCGAAATACTTCATTGTTTTTTTTCTTCAAGTCCAATGCACCAAAAGGTGTCACACCTACAATTTCAAAGTGACCACTCCATTTAGATTTCAGCTTTCCGGGAAACATCCTCAACCGTGAGTTGAATAACAACATAAAATAGCCCACCTTGAACTCCTTGTTCTGAATTTATTTGTCATGAAGGTACTTCATATTCTCTTTGTACAAGGAAGAACTCGCATAGTCATGGTACCGGAACTCATCCAATTCATTCAAATGTGCAACCCTCAAATTAGCGGTTGCATCCCAATCAAGATTCAACTTCTTTAGAGCCCACATGGATTTGTGCTCAAGTTCCACCAGAGGATGAGAAGCTTTTCCGAATACCAACCGGTATGGAGACATTCCGATAAGAGTTTTGAAAGTAGCTCGATAAGCCCATAATACATCATCAAGCTTCTTTGATCAATCTGTCTGGTTAGCATTCACTGTTTTGGACAATATACTCTTTATCTCCCGGTTGGAGAATTCCACTTGACCTCTAGCTTGTGGATGATAGGGAGTGATAACTTTATATGTGACACCATACTTTCAAAGCAAAGTGTCAAAAGCTTTGTTGCAAAAATGCGACCCTCTATCGCTTATGATAGCCCGCAGAGTACCAAACCTTGTGAAAATATACTTCTTCAAGAACATTTGTTTTTGATTCCTCTTCAATGATCTGGAATTTTTGCGAGGAGCTCTGTTCGAGAGGAAGCACTGGCTCTTATCGAAATTGACCTTTTGGCCATTACAATAGTATTTCAGTGAAGACAATCCGATTTATCTATTTCCAACTATCCATAAAAGGAGTAATAAGATGTTGTCCGACTTTCTAGAGATGTTAGCAGTCGTAATGAGCAAAAATCGATCAATTCATACTGTCTACTTCCACAACTTAGCATAAAGGTTTGGAACTCTTTTCTTATCTGAATCTTAAGGACATGACCCTACCGCCACCACACTTCTCGCTTCATTGTTGGATAGAGCAATGGCCTCAACCCATTTAGACACATAATCAATAGCTACCAAGATGTAGGTGTTTCCACAAGAACTCACAAAAGGACCCATGAAGTCAATACCCCACACATCAAAGATATCAATCTCCAAAATGGTAGTGAGAGGCATTTCATTCTTTTTCGAGATTCCACCAGCCTGTTGACATTTATCACATCTTTTCACCACATCAATTGCATCTTTGTAAAGAGTGGGCCAATAGAATGCAACTTAGCACTTTGGTCGCCATTCTTGCTCCGCCATGATGACCACCATAAGGCAAAGAATGGAAAGCCTCAAGAATATCACTTTGCTCTTCTTCCGGTACACATATTCTAATTACCCCATCCGTGCAAATCCAAAATATGTATGACTCATCCCAATAATAATCTTGACAATCCCGTTTGAGCTTCTTTATTTGATTTGAAGAGAACTCATCCGGGATGATTCCACACACAAGGAACTTTGCTAGATTCGCGAACCATGGCATCTCCTTCATTGAGATAGCCAAGAGTTACTCATCGGGGAAGGAGTCATTGATTTCAAGGCCATCATGCGGCCTCCCCTCCTCCTCCAAACGAGACAAGTGGTCCGCCACTTGATTTTCACTCTCTTTTCGATCTTGGATGTCAATATCAAACTCTTGCAACAATAGCACCCATCTCATCAATCGAGCTTTTGAATCTTTCTTGCTCATAAGATAGCGAAGTGTCACATGATCCGTATGAACAATAACCTTTGCACCCATCAAGTACGGGCGGAACTTCTCAATTGCAAACACAATGGCAAGGAGATCTTTCTCTATAACAATATAGTTTACTTGGGAACCATTCATGGTCTTACTAGCATAGTAGACCGGATGAAAAATCTTGTTGATGTGTTGCCCCAAAACAGCCCCAACTGCTACGTCGCTGGCATCGTACATGAGCTCAAAAGGGATACTCCAATTAGGGGCGGTGATAATGGGAGTGGTTGTCAACCTGAACTTTAGCAATTCAAAGGCTCTCATGCAATCATCCTTGAAGTGAAACTTCACATCTTTCTCTAAGATCTTGCACAACGGATTCACCACTTTAGAAAAATCCTTGATGAAGCGCCGGTAAAACCCCGCGTGACCTAAGAAACTCTGCACGCCTTTCACCAAAGTCAGAGGTGGAAGTTTAGAAATCACCACAATCTTTGCCTTGTCGACTTCTATGCCATTCTTTGAGATCTTGTGGCCAAGGACAATGCCTTCCTCAACCATGAAATGGCATTTCTCCCAATTTGGCACCAAGTTCGTTTCTTCACACCTTGCCAATACTCTATCCAAATTTGCCAAGCAATCATCAAAAGAATCCCCAACCACCGAGAAGTAATCCATGAAAACTTCAAGGTAGTCCTCTACCATGTCCATGAAGATCACCATCATACACTTTTGAAAAGTCACCGGTGCATTACATAGACCAAATGGCATCCGCTTGAAGGCGAAAGTACCATAGGGAGATGTAAAACTTGTTTTCTCTTGACCCTCCGGAGCAATAAGGATTTGGTTGTAGCCCGAATATCCATCAAGGAAGCAATAGAAAGCACGACCGGCTAACCTATCAAGTATTTGGTCAAGGAAATGAAGTGGAAAATGATCCTTCCTTGTGACTTTATTTAGCTTGCGATAGTCCATACACACTCGCCACCCGGTCACCGTTCTTGTGGGAATCAACTTATTCTTGTCATTGGTGACCACCGTCATGCCCCCTTCTTTGGGACACATTGCACCGGAGAAGTCTACGAACTATTGGAAATGGGGTAGATCACCCCGGCATCAAACCACTTGATAATCTCCTTTTTGACCATGTCTTGCATAGCCTCATCGAGTCTCCTTTGATGTTCAATAGATGGTTTGGCATCTTCCTCCAAGTTAATCTTGTGCATGCAAAATGCGGGGCTTATTCCCCGAATATCCGCCAAAGTCCACCCAATAGCCTTCTTCCTCTTGTGGAGCACCGCCAATGTAGAGTCAACCTGCACGTTAGTCAAACAAGAGGAAAGAATAACCGTTAAAGTAGAATAAGGTCCAAGAAATTCATACCGAAGATGTGGAGGCAATGGCTTCAACTCCAAGGTAGGAGGAGGCTCTTCAATTGAAAGCTTTATAGGAGGAGTTTTCCTATTTTCAAGATCCAAGGAAAGTTTCCGGGGTGCATAGTTGTACGACCCCATCCCTTGCAAAGAGTTCACATATTCCATGAAGCCATCCATCTCGTCATCATCAAAGTTGAGCAAGACGGACTCCAACATATCACCCACATTAATCGTGGCACTTGTGTCATCAACAATCACATCGGTCACCAAGTCTACGAAAGAACACACTTCATTGCTATTTGGTTGCCTCATAGATTTGCACACGTGGAATACCACCTTTTTATCACCCACCCGTAAAGTGAGCTCTTCGGCTTCCACATCAACAAGAGCCTTCCATGTAGCAAGGAAATGTCTTCCAAGAATAATCAGCACCTTATAGTCCACTTCACAATCAAGAATGACAAAATTCGACGGAAGAATGAACTTATCAACACGAACCAATACATCTTTAATCACTCCCAACAGTCTCTCCATGGTACGATCGGCCATTTGTAATCTTATAGATGTGGGTCTTGGTAGCCCAATTCCAAAAGTCTTGAAAACTGAATAGGGTATCAAATTAATACTTGCCCTAAGATCACAAAGAGCTTTAGCAAATTCGGCACTTTCAATGGTACAAGGGATTGTGAAAGCACCGGGATCTTCCAATTTAGGAGCCATTGAATGCACAATTGTACTCACTTGATGAGTGACTTTGATAGTTTCAAAATTCATCGACCACTTCTTTGTCACCAAATCCTTCATAAACTTTGTATAACCGGGCATTTGTTCCAAGGCTTCAACTAATGGCACATTGATTGAGAGACTCTTCATCATGTCAATGAAATTTTTGAATTGATTCTCGCCATTTTGCTTGGAAAGCCTTTGAGGATACGGAGGAGGAGGCTTAGGCACAGGTGCCTTAGCCTTTTGCACTACCGATTCCGGTATGTCAATAACATGATCCCTAGACGGGTTCACTTCCTCTTGAGTATCTTCCATATTGTAATCAATATCAATCCAAACTTCATCATTTGATTGCATCACATTGCTTGGGATATCTTCTTGTACCACTTGCTTATCATCCACAAGTTTCTTTTGACTTGAGGTGGGTGCATTTCTACCTTTTCCACTTCTTGTAGTAACGGCCATGGCATGCCCCATGTTGTTCCCACCCTTTGGGTTAACCACCGTGTCATTTGGTAGTGCCCCCCTTTAGACGAGAATTTAGAGATTGAGAGACTTGCCCCATTTGCACTTCTAAGTTGCGGATCGATGTGTTGTGTGAGGCAAGTTGGGCATCAGAATTGACATTCTTCTCCATCATTTACTTGAACATGTTCTCAATACGTCCTATTTCATTGTTGGGAGAACTAGGACCTTAGGAAGGATAAGGAGGCGGGTTGCTTGGCTGTTGATACATCAGGGGCCTTTGAGAACCCAACCCCCGATTTCCTTGATTTTTACTCCAATCGCCTTGATTGTTGTTGTTATGCCAATTTCTTTGATTGTTTCCACCACTCCAATTACCTTAGTTATGAGAACTTCAATTTCTTTGATTGTTTTGAGGTCACCATTGTTGTTGACTTGGGCCTTGGAAGTTATTTCTTTGCCCTTGAAAGTTGTTCATATATTGGATCTCTTCTTCTTGGTCATTATAATAGTCATCTTGATCAAACCCACTATCTTCTTGCAAAACATTGTCCACTCTTTGTTGCACTTGTGGACCCTTTTGTTCTCTGTTTGTTCACCATCATGTTTACTCCCTCCATAACATTAACTTACCTCGGGTTTTGCACTTTTTGAAGTTGAGCCTTTTCCAATTGGTTCATGGTGATAGTCAATTTGGCTATGGCTTGCCCATGGTCATGCAATTCTTTGTGAAGGTGAATCACATTGGGATCACCTTGTGGAACATTAGCCCGGGATTTCCACGCCGATGAGGTATCCACCATCTCATCCAAAATATCACACGCCTCCGCATAAGGCGTGGTTATGAAGTTCCCATTGGCAAGTTGATTCACTACACATTAGTTGGTTGTACTGATCCCCCGATAGAAAGTTTGTTGAATCATGTTTTTAGTCATATTGTTGTTGGGACACTCTTTCACCATTATTCTATGCCATTCCCATATCTCGTGTAGTGGTTCATTGGGATCTTGCTTGAATGCTAGAATTTCATCCCGAAGTATAGCCATGTGCCCGGTAGAGAAGACCTTAGAAAGAAATTTCTCCACCAATTCAACCCAAGTATGAATGGAATGGTTTGGCAAACGTTGCAGCCAATCTAAGGCTTTCCCCCATAGAGAGAAGGGAAAAAGCCTTAGCCTCATAGCATCCTCGGAGATATTTGTTTGTTTACTCCCCCAACACGTATCCACGAACCCCTTCAAATGTTTGTATGTATTTTGACCCGGAGCACCGGTGAAGAACCCTCGTTGCTCAAGCAAGATGAGCATCACGTTGGTGATTTGAAAGTTGACCGCCCTAATACGGGGAGGGAATATTGCACTTGCATATCCTTCATTCGGCAATACCCGGTGTGGAGCCACTCTTGGTGGAGGTGGGAGTGGAGTGGGCACATTGTCCTGAGGCACTCAGCCTCGCCTATTGACTTGAGGTTCAAGAGGAAATTCATCCATTTGATCATCCTCAACGTCCACATCTCCCAGAGCAATATTACCGAGCTCGTTGTTTGCCATGGTTGCACCTACAATTACTCAACACGTTAGTAACACGAAAGGAAAAGAAGATATTCCAAAAAACACACTCAAATATATAGCTAACACCGTTTTTAACTCCCCGGCAACGGCGCCAAAAATTAATCTCGTCCACATCACACCTCAAAACAAGGATATGAAATTGTTTATTGCAATAATAGTAACCCAACAAAGAGTCGGGATTGAATCCACAAGGAGTTTATATGGTAGTTAGGAGTATATATTCTAGTACGTGAGCTTGAACTATCTTAATTTACACTTCCACAAATTGGTTTTGTTTCTATTTCTATTTTTAAGACTAAGATTGCAAAGTTAAGAAATAAAACTAAGATAATTGTTTTTGTTATTTTTCAAGTTTGTAAAAACGCCTAGGGTTATGACCATCGCCTAGGTGTTCGCCTAATGGGATATAAACCTTAATGCTTATTTTGTTGATCGGGGTGTATTATAGCTATCAACTCTCAATTACCCACTCAGTACCTTTCGGTCAAGGAGTAGTTTTGCCCAATTTGGCTTTCTCAAGTCCAAATGGGTATCACACAAAATGGTTGATAAGAGCTCAAGTCGGATTATTACTATCTCTAGGTTGAACCCTTTAATTGGGTTGATCAATCTCTCGATTGACCCAATTTCTTGTTAGCCAAGTTTTCCTAGACTAAGTCTCTCTTTCTCAAGTAGAGACTAAGTCAAATAGGCATGAACTAATGTTTGCAACCATTAATTCCACAAATTAAAGCATGAACAAGGCTAAATAATAAACAATCAATCATAAAAAAAACACTAAATTAGATACTCATAAGGTTTACACACTAGGGTTGGGTCACAACCTTAGTAAAAATCTAGCTACTCATGCTTGAAATTGAAGAAATAGAAGAAGAAATACTAATTAAACTCATATTGGAAAGTCAAAATGATAAAATCTATGTTAAAATATCCCAAAATATAGAAAACTACTAAAACAAGCAAAGAAAAACGGCTACATGACTTGCTGATGTCAAAAGTTAACCTAATTTTGTGAAACTTGTCTATTTATACAAGGCTGGAAATTTTGGACAAAAATTCCCTTCGGGAGGTTCTGCGGTCGCACAATTCCATGTGCGGTCCGCAGAAGTCTTCATCTTTGCAGGAGCTGGGATTCTGCGGCCGTACAATTCTCTACTGCGGCCACGAGGCATTGTTTCTACGGTCCGCATATTTATCACTGCGACCGCAACCTAGTCTTCTGTGGTCCGCATATTTATCACAGCGGCCGCAACCTGGTCTTCTACAGTCCGCATCTTTACTTCTGTGGCTGCAAGGCACTCCTTCTGCAGTCGCACAATTCTTGTGCGTTCCACATTCTTGAGGGACTTGGATTTTGGAAATTTGCACACCATCTGAAGTTCATCTCCAGTTCTATATTTGCAGCCACGCAATTCCTGTGCGGTCCGCAGTTTGCTAGGAAACCTTGTTGGGATTTGCTTCATTGTTTGCGGCCGCAGATGAAATTCTGCGGGCCGCACTTTGTAAGCTATTGTGCCTTTTGTTGCCTTGTATTTTGATTACTCTTTTTTGAGTCGGATTTCATCTCGGGAGTCCGACTTCCAACATTCTTGCAAATTTTGCACATTTCATCAGTTTCGGGAATACAATTAAATGCTTTTAGACTAAAATAAAAGCTAAAAGGCGCTAATAAATAGTCAAAATCTCCACTTATTAGTATTTTAAACCGCTTCGGGATTAGCTCTGGTGTCACGCTCGGTTTGAATGGAAACTGGGTGTATTTCTTTGTGTCCGGTCCTTTCAACACTGGTGGTGCGCCCGAAATTTGGTCTATTCAGGGTATTTGTTTCCCTCATAAACCACATGAGCTCGGTTTTAAAGGGATCATTCCCGTTGTTATTATCTGTTGTCATTCCCTCCAGCCCCGTCGAAGCCGACCTCACTACTCGGGGTGTTGTTATCAACCCCTTGCGCTGTTTGATTTGCGGGAGCACTGGGAGGAACTAGACCTCTTCCATTCGCATTGTTGAAAGTACCTGACAACGCTTGCCTCAACTCTGTCATGACCTGATCTTGCCGCGAGAGATGACCCATAATAGCCTTTTGTTGTTCCCTCAAGATTCTCACAGTTTTCGCAACATGCTCATCTTCAGCGTCGTCAGGAGTTGCCTCCCGTACGTGTCATGGATATTGCCCGTCATGGACCGGCGTGGCTACGTCCTCCTCATTGCGGGTATCACTGATCGAATCTTCATGTGGAAGCAGATTTCCTTGTGCCTCAACGTTGTGTGCGATGTTGACATCGTTATTTGCCATTTGTTTTATGATTTTTTGCTAAGAAACAAATAATCAAACAGATTAGTAATAGATGCAAGGATCAACTCAATTATGCAACTGTCTAAGCCCCACGGTGGACGCCAAACTATTTATCCGTAAAATGGTACAGTTGAATTTATGACGTGGTTTATAGACAAGCAAATCGATTTGATCTCAAAATGATAAATAAATTAAATAAATTGCAAGGCTTAACGTTAAAATCGAGATAAGACAGCAAACAGCTTGGTTCCGGGAGTAAGGCTTCCGAAGACAGCAATAAGAATATCAATAGACATAAATAGAGCATTATTGAGCTTAGAATAATGTGTAGCATAAGTTTATCAGAAATTTCGTGTCCTACAATGGTTGTTGGACTCACTATTTATAGCTACACCTAAGGAACAAGGTCCTAGGATCAAGCCCCTCTTAAATGGCAATTATGGGGGCCATTGATAAATGTGTAACGACATGCTATGAATGCCAAAATTCTCTGTAACGGATTGTGTATTTAATTGAATATTCCTCATTGAATGTCATCGGGTGGCAAATATTCGTTTGCCTTCATTAGCAGTATTCCCTTCGGGGTCTGTCCGGTGCCAACCGAAGCTACTGTCCTCGGTCTTGATTTTCACTTGCCTCGCTTTCCATCTGTCTCCGGTTCCACGTGTCGCCCTATTATTCGAGTATTTAATACAAACCGATTTTATCCTATACAGGATTAATCTGACATTTTAATATTATATTTCCATAAGTAGAAAGCCTATTAATAGTGGTGGATGTAGAAATTTCACTAAATAAATAAAAAAAAGTAAATATATGAAAAAACCAGTAAAAAAAAGATTTCAACATATACACTATGTAACTTCTTAGCGAAGCTGGTTCAAATAAATCCCTTCCGCACTTAGTTCTTGCCCATGCATATTAGACCTTATCGAAATTGAAGAAGGTTCTTTAACAGATCATCACAGATCACATTCTTTATCCAAAGTTATTAAGCTTGCAGATTTCTAATGATTATTGACACCTAATTCTCCCTCCCTAAATGACTAAAATGATGTAGCTTTACAGCATACTGTTGCTCGTCCTCGTGCAAACATGAGTCACGATCTCCCACTTGGCCCCTACTACAAACCATGTGATCCCATTACTATATCAGTACTATCTAACTTCAGCATTTAATGTTTAACAAAATAGCGAACACAAAGAAGAAGTCATCCAAAAGTAAGATGCCACATCTAATAGACTTGGATGTGTCCCAACGGAAGATAATAGGTATTCGATAAGAAAATTAAAAATATACTCAAGCTGACTTTAACACTATCGCTGTAAATAGAGACCGAATACTACTTCTACCACCTTTTACCCTTGCGCTAATAGTTCAAAACCCAATTTTACAATGTCAATGACTGTTTAAAGAAAAATGAAAATTCTACAATGTCAACACAAAGTTAAAATCTTGTAAATAAATTCTGATATCGACATATGCAAGTTAACTCTAAGATATTCTCACAATCGCAATTCCTCCCTACTCAATTATATAAAGATAATCACTAAGCTGACCGGTACATACTTAAGTCTTAAGGAGGACCGTACAATGACTAAGAGGCTACAATCTGGACTATAGTATAGCGATTTAAATTTTAGGAGTCCGAACCACTACAAACTTGGTTTACTAGGTTGAAAACCAAAAGAGAAATAATTACACCTCAAACTTATTTTTTTCCTTCAAATTAATGAACCAAAGGACTAATATAATGGTTTAACTACAGGTTGCCCAAGCTCCCAACTCATCTGGAGAAAGAATTGTGTCAATGATCCTACTAGTTGATTTGAGCCGCAGGAACATATTCACATGAAATACTAGAAGAATTTTAATCTTGTAAAAGATTTAGTAGTGTTACCGAAAAACTAAGACGTACAACCATCACTATAAGGAAATTCTGAAATTAAGAAATTATTATCTTCACTTTAATATATTTCAAAAATATACTTGAAAAGATGTTTAAAGATAAATATAAAAGACTATTTAAAGCAAAAAAAGTATACCATGCCTAAATTATGGATTCGTTAATGAACGGTGCTCTAATATTGCAATAAAGATACTTTAATCTAAAGGGAAAAAGTGCATAACATTACCATTGAGATGCAGTTACACTGGTATTCACTCTAATATCTATCTATCTATAAAGTTTGTAACACTGACGATTCACACCAAATTCCCCACGAAACATACATCACATTATAATTATCACAACCATTTATCATACAGTGTACACAATCACAAAACAAGGAAGTACAGCCCTCGGATTAAACACCAATAACTCATCTTCTTCATCCAATCTCGACTGGACCCCATTTTCCCTACCCACCAAGGAATCAAACCCTGGATCCTCTTTATCCGCCAAATCCGGATCGCACCCGATCCGACCCGCAATGACCCGACAAACCAACATCGCCCGCTTCACGTTCATGAACCTGAATTCCTCCTCAATATCCTCAGGTACCGACACGTGCGCCCTCCAACTCGTAGGTTGCACGGAAATTCCGTCCATCTTATTTGAGAACCCGCTCTTTATAATCCCGCACACACTACAGTACTGCTGGTTACAGATGCTGGAATTACCATTTTGCCCCAGCTCACACATGAACGTAGTACAATGGAACCTCAACAGTTCATTTCCATCAGCTATACACCTCTCGTCCCTCTTAACGATGACGTTTCGACTGGCTTTAAACTTCACGTGCTCTCTGTAGTCTTCAAACCGGGTTAAAATCCTCTTGCTGTTGTGAACCTTTAGGATCTGATGGATGATCGGGTTATTATTATTCTCGGGCCAACCCGTTTTGAAAATGATCCGAACTATGTTCTTACCTGAATCACCGTCAATGAGCTCTGAAACTGCGTGTTTTATGGACTGGTGTTGTTCGAGATGAATCGGGCTCTGGAATACTTCCCCACATAGGGTACAAGGGTAGATGTCGTTACGTAAAGGGAAGAAAAGCTGGTCGGCGCAAATATCGGATTCGGGTACCGGATAAACGGAGCGGGTGATCGGATCATCGGATGAAATAGGAAAGATGGGTTTGTGAAGGGACCTTGTGGAAGAACATGGAGATTGGATTGAAGGGTTATGGTGAGTTGGGCTAGTAGAATTTTTTTGTATGGGGTCTGGTTTTGATGAGAATATACGTTTAATGTAAGACCAAGAAGAGGAAATAACCTTAGTTGCTTTGTTTTTGGAATGGGGATCAGAAGGGAGTTTTCGTTTTTTTGAGGGCTGATTATGGGAAGCTGAGGAGAAGATGAAGCAGCCAAGGTGAAGTAAGAGGAAGATAACAGAGAGGAAAGTTGAGAAAATGGGACGAAAAACAGTAGCCATTGTTTATGGTTTGGTTTAAGGAATCGTCAATGTGTTTGTCATGACTGGGTCACATTTTGTGAAGTTGAGAGAATCAATGGTGGCTGAAGAAAAAGAAGGGGGGTGTGAAAAAGGAAGAGAAATATATTATAAGAGTAGGGACATGGAAAATGGAAGGAGGATAAAGCTAAAGGTTGGTGTTTGGTGGAAGGCAACTTCATGCCATCTCTTTGCTTGTTCTTGTCTCGCTCCATGGATTTATCGTGAATATTTTATTATCATTATCGGAATAAAGTTAACTTTGTCTATGTGATTGTTTACTCTCAAATGCGAATAACAATTAAATTTATAAATGATTTTAAAGATACGCAGATTAATTTGATACAAAGCGATAGATTAAGTCAAATTTAACAAACAAAGATATAACAGATTCAAACCGCACGAGGGGATAGTTCCAGCCTTAGTGAAATATTTATCCTCAATCCATGCTCGCTATGACCAGAGCTAATAACAGAGAAAATAATAATATATTGCTTTAGAATGCGTGTTACAGTGTCCTTAATGAATTATTAGACCCCCCCTTTATATAGTAGGGGAATTATACTCTAAGTATAACTCTACAAAAGGTAAAAACTCCTCTGATTAACTGACTGTCGGTTCTTCACTGATACGTGTCGAGATCCCCACTGTGATATCCTGCCGGTCACGGATATTAAGGTCTTCCGCTGACCGTGCTCGATTGCCTGACAATGTTCTTCGAAGTCGTTCAAGGCTAAGACCGATTTTGAAACATGACCCCGATATTTTCGAGGGCGGGCATCATGCCCCCGGACTCTGACTCGACAAGACTTTTGCCTCGATTTCGGTCCCCTGTCATCATGTCTCGAACTTGGCTTATTTTATCGGAGATCGAGGTATACCATGAGCTCGATTTTACCCGTATACAGATAGTCCCCCCGTTTCTCGGAGAGTAAATGATGAGAAACGACATGAGCTCCCGATTCTTACTTCGACACATCGCGGTAGAAACGACAAAACACTCGAAATATCTCGTTAGTCATGTCATAATGGCATTAAATACATGTCAACCGCCGGTCGGTCCTTCCTGGATGTGAAGCGTCGCTGAATTCCTATAAATACCTCCTCTTCTATCCATTTTTAACTTTACACTAAATCTTCTACCTTCTACCTTCAGGATTTCAATACTTTCTAACGTTTTTACTCAAGGTTCTTCAGTACTTTGCAAAAACTTTTACTCATCTCCTACTCAAGCCAGCAAGTCTGATCTTTCTAACTTTCACTCTTTCTCCATCTTTTTCAAGCTTTTTCTTCCATAAGAATGGCAAAAACCTCAAAATCTGTTCCTCAAAAGGATGCTCATTCTTCCTTGCGATCGACCACTAAGGTCGAGGAGACCGTCCCCGATACGGTTGTTGATGAACCAGCAGAAGAGCCACCTTTGAAGATGTTCTTCCCCGGTGGCTGTTCGGTCACCGGTGACTTTGAGGTTGAGAAGCCTTCTTCTGTACAGGGTCGGTGTGAGGAGGCCTCGAGATACATCTGCTCAATTACCGAAGAGGTCTTCCCTACGGTCCGAAAAGACTACAACTGGGCCGATAAATATATAGTGGTCCTCGACCTCGAACAGGCCATTACCACCCATGTCGAAGGATATCGAAGTGCTTACACTTATCCTTTTACATTGGGCCCGGTAGACCCGGTCATCTTAGACTTCTGCAGGAGGTATAACGTTTGCCTTGGCCAGATTTATCCATCACTGTGGAGGATCGTGATCCTCCTCCGATTTTTTGTAAACAAAATCGATTGGTGCTCGTTCACCATCGATCATCTTCTCCGCTTATATAGTCCCCGAATCTTCCGGGGGGGACTGATAAAACTAGTATGTCGGGCCAGCAAAGGCCCGTTCTCGAGCATCGATGAGGACCGAGATCGGGGTTGGCAATGACGTTTTGTTTGAGTGAGGACCGTCGACCTGGTACCTGCCGAGTAGAGGCCGTTCCCCAAAAGTTAGAACGCATCACGTAAGTATTCCTTTTAATCGTCGATTTTATGACGTATCTTCCTTTTTCTTATCGGTGCTTGTTATGTTGTAGCCCTTGCTCGAGTTATGAATACTATCCCTCGACTCTAGGAGTGGGTCGAGGGCATTATGTCACAGATGCCCTACTCCGAGCTCTCATAGTGCAAATATTCAAAAGGCCGTTGGGAGGCCCGTTCCCATAGTAAGGTTCTTTTCCCGAATAAGTCGTATTGAATATTTTCTTCTAACATCGCGTCCTTATCTCCTTTACTTTCTTTTGCAGGTTTGCCTAAGAACGTCGAGCTTAGGCCTTCGGTCGGGGAAGAGGACTTGCCTGTTAAGTCTCCTGCTCCGGGGCAAGCCGGAGAGAGGAAAAGGAGGAGGGCTCCGAGTTCCCCGAACTTGGAAAGAAAGAAAACAAGGAGAAGGTTGGTGTGCAAGCTAAAGGAAAACACCAACTCCCAAGCAACAACTTCAGACTTGCTCTATCAGCTTAGGGATGAGTCCGAGGGGGAAGAGCCTTTTGCTTTTGTGTCCCGCGAGCTGTCGCCCCTCGAAGAGCGGGGGGTCATTGAACTAGAGACCCGTGAGGCCGATTTGCCTCAGGCCAGGGAGGTCGATGAGGAGGCCGAGGCTGAGGCTTCCCAGGATGCGAGCAGTGCCCCGAAGTAGGCACTTGGTGTGATAGACATCACCGAGTCACCCTCGTTTACCTAGTTTATGTACAACGAGGCCCAAACGGTAAAAATACGACCCAACGAGTAGGCCTACGGTATGGACGATCCCCTCCGCTATTGTTTTGATGGCATGGATTCCACCGCTACGGAGGACATCACCGGGTTAGGTGACTTAGAGGTACCGAGGAAAAGTTCGTCCTCGGAGGCAGGTGGGTCTAACTCGAGCCTGAGACTGGTTAACCGGTTCCCTACCCCGAGTGCGGATCCTGGTCGGAAGCGGTCAATTATCATCACCATTTTGGAGGATGCCCGGGTTCTTTCCGCCCCCATAGGGATTACCCAGTTACCTCTGGTGCCTGGTGGATGAAGAAGACCAGGACAAAATGAACGAGGTAGACGCGCCATGCTTGTTCAACGAAGCACAACAGGTGCTGAACCGGGTAACTCTTGGTAATTCCTGATGATTCCAATTTTTCTTCTGATATTTGAACTAATTTTTTTATAATTCTAATATATTTCCTCGTATTTACAGGCCTCGATGCTCCACCACGAGATCGTCCTCCGGTACCGGGATGAGTTGAGCCAACTTGAGGCCGAAGCCAAAGAGCTTACTGAGAAAAAAATATGTATAAACTTCTCAGCGAGCAACGTGAGGGTGAAATCAAGAGCCTCCGAGCCGAGTTGGATGCGGCTTAGAAAGAACATGCTGACTTGTTGAAATAGGTAAAAAAATTTAAAGTTAGTGATGATGCGCTAGACACTGTGTCTAACAGTCAAAATCCACAGGTCCAACAGAAGATTGACCGGGTTGACCAGCTCCAGGCTGAGATGGATGAAGTCAAAGCCATGGCCGAGGAGTGGAAGGACAAGATGGACCGGTTGGCTTCTAAAAAGGAAACAGCCCGGGAGCAATTGGCCTCGGCAGAGGCCCAACTTTGATCGATGATGGAAAAGGCAGAGGCACGGTCCTGGAAAATTGAGGAGCTCCAGTCTCAACTGAGCTCGGTTGTTGCCGATTGGGAAACCCTCGTCAAGAAGCTTAAAACAGCCAAGTCAGTGGCTAAAATAGCCAAGGCCTATGCCGATAAGATGGTGGCCCAGTACAAAGCCGATGTTGGGGCTGCTCAGGAATGCCTAAAGGCCATAGTCGATCATGTGAAGTGGCAGTCCCGAAGGGAGGCCCTCAAAGAGGTTCATGCCCGGGGTTTGATTTATCGGCCGAGCTTGAAAATGTTAAGAGACTCGAGGCCGAGGTCAAGAAGTTGGCATACCCCGAGGATAAGGAAGATTCCAAGGGTTCAGACAGATCCGAGGACGGGGAAGATTCTGATGGTCCCTGTGATGAGGCAGGCTCCGGTGAAGATTAGGCTTCTTAGAAGCCTTGTAATGTTTTGATTTTATACCTTTGTATTTTGTTGAGGCCGTTTGGCCATTGTAAAAAATTACGTATATATATATATATATATATATATATAAGGCTTTTTTGCTTTCGGCAATTTTCAAGCTTGATTATTTTTGCTTTTTTCTTTATGATTTCAAAGATTTCGGATGCCTTAACATGTAATAATTAGGTCTTATTCGGAGGTTCAAACATTGTTCGTTTTCGAGACTATTTTGCTTAAAGCTCGTGGGAGAGGGGGGGCTTGGTATGACCGGAAGCTTTCCCCGAAATGTTCACTTAGAATTTTTTATAATTTTGCCGAGGGTATCCTTCGAACCGGTTTAGAAATTTTGAAAGCCTTATCTTTTGGTTACGAATCTCGGACGTCTCCGAGCTGTTCTAGTACGACCGTAGCCTTTTAAGTTCGGGTATTGCCCAATGGGCTCGTTATCTCGATTTATCCGAGTTTGCCCAGGATTGTAGTTTCGAATGGGGATGGCCGTTGCATTTAAAGTTCGGGCACTGCCTAATAAGCTTTGTGCCTCCGGGCTTCGATACCCCGGGTCGCCCATGCTTGCCTTGGACGACAGTCCCCGAGTGAGGGTGACTTCTTGGATCCGGACAGAGGTGGCCCTTGGGCTCTAGGCGACCTCTTGGATCCGGACAGAGGTGGACCTTGAGCTCGATATCTTTAGGGGACCGAAGGTAGAAACGTTTAAGGAACAAAATATTTATTCGCAAGGAGAAACTTTCTTTCATTTCTGTGTGTAATATACAAGGTTACAAATGTGTACATGCTTCGTGTCAGAGCTTGGGTGGTCTATGTGGTCACGGTTCATTTGACCGTTTGGCCCTTACAATAAATCCTATCCAACAAGCCTAGGTAGTTCAAGCATAAAGTTTCTCTCCTTGCCAAAATCATTATCCGAGGGTGATGGCCCTAGTATCGGAGGCCGATCATAGAGAGGCCTCGGATACTGTTGATGTGGTCCTTGACTCCGCTCTTCAATTCTAAGGTAGGACAATTCACTGTTGCCTCGTTAAAAATATTACTGAAAAAGCCATTTGGGACAAAACCGGTCTAAGGAAAAAAGAGTGCAATGCGTGCTTTCAGGCCTAATAGACGTATCGTCCCTTGATCGTTACCTGCAAGTGTTAGTCTAATATGTAAAGAAAACAAATGAATGGTGTCGTACCTCAACAGTAGTATCGTTTTAAGTGGGCCACGTTCCAGTTGTTCAGTAGTCACTCACCGTTCATTGCTTCGACTTTGTATGATCCTTTTTCGGTGACCTCGATAATTTAATATGGACCTTCCCAATTCGGCCCCAGCTTCCCCCCGTTTGGGTTCCGGGGTGCTCAATGTCACCTTCCTTAACATCAAGTCCCCGATATCGAAGTGTCGAAGGTTGGCTCTTCGATTGTAATACCTTTCAACTGGTTGCTTTTAGGCGGCCATCCGGACGAGGTCGGCCTCGCGCCCTTCATCTAGCAGTTCCAGGCTCGTATTCATGGCCTCATTGTTTGACTCTTCGGTTGCATATCGGAACCTGAGACTCGATTCTCCAACTTCGACCGGTATTAGAGCTTCGACACCGTAAACCAATGAGAACGGGGTGGCCCCGATACTGGACTTCGAGGTCATACGGTATGCCCATAAGACTTCGGGCAAGATTTCTTTTCATTTTTCTTTGGCGTCGTTCAATATCTTTTTGAGGTTTTGGAGTATGGTTTTGTTGGTGGACTCCACTTGCCCGTTCCCACTAGGGTGGTGAGGTGTTGATATGATCCTTTTGATCTTATGATCTTCGAGAAACTTTCTTACTTTGGTGTCGATGAACTGTTTTCCATTGTCGCACACGATCTCGGACGGCATTCTGAACCGGCATATTATGTGGTCCCAAATGAAATCGATGACTTCCTTCTCCCTGACTTTCTCATATGCCTGGGCTTCCACCCACATAGAAAAATAGTCAGTCATAAATAATATAAATTGAGCCTTACCGGGTGCCCATGGAAAGGGGCGGACGATGTCCATCCCCCATTTCATGAACGACCAGGGTGACAAGACCGAATGCAGCAGCTCCCTGGGCTGATGAATCATCGGAGCATGCCTTTGACATTCGTCGCATTTTCATATGAACTCCTTCGCGTCCTTTTCCATGTCAATCCAGTAATAGCTGGCTCTGATTATTTTCTGAACTAATGATTCGGCGCCCGAATGATTTTCGCATGTGCCTTCGTGGACCTCCCTTAGAACATACTCAGTATCTCCCGGTCCTAGACATATTGTGAGTGGGCCAACGAATGTTCTTCTGAACAGGGTACCGTCTTCGGACAAGCTGAACCCGGGCCTCCTTTGTACGCAAAGCCCTCGATTCTTTAGGATCTGAGGGAAGTTTTCCGGTCTTCAGATACTCTATATATTTGTTTCTCCAGTCTCAAGTTACGCTTGTTGAGTTTATCTCGGCGTGACCTTCTTCCACCACCAATATCATGTGTTGTACGACCGCCCCCCGAGTTGAACTCATCGTCATCGACCGACAATCCCAAGTTAGCAAGGGCATCGGCCTCACTGTTTTGATCCCGAGGTACATGTTGTAGAGTCTACTCCTTGAATCGATGTAACGTTACCTGCAGCTTATCCAGGTATCTTTGCATTCGTTCTTCTCTGACCTTGAATGCCCCATTAACTTGGTTCACCAAAAGGAGGGAGTCGCACTTAGATTCGATCACCTCTGCCCCATGTTTTTGGCTAGTTCGAGACCTGCAATCATGGCCTCATATTCGGACTCATTGTTAGTCAATTTTACAGTCCTAATAGATTGTCTAACTACATTGCTTGTTGGTGGCTTCAATACGATGCCAAGTTTGGACACTTTTGCGTTCGAGGCACCGTCCGTAAAGAGGGTCCAGATTCTCGAAGAAGTCCCTGAGTTTAACAACAACTCTAGTTCGACCTCGGGTATTAGAGCCGGCATAAAGTCGTCCACAAAGTCTGCCAAAATTTGAGATTTAATGGCGATCCGGGGCCGATATTCGATATCGTACCCGCTGATATCTATGACCCATTTGGCCAATCGTCCTGAGATCTTGTGTTTATGCATTACATTCCTCAACGGGTAAGTAGTTAGAACACATATGGGGTGACATTGAAAGTACGGTTTCAGCTTCCTAAAGATGCTTAGCAAAGCGAGCGCCAATTTTTCTAGGTGAGGGTATCTAGTTTCGGCCTCGCTTAGAGTCCTGCTAACATAATAGATTGGAAATTGTGTACCTTCCTCTTCCCGGACCAGGACTCAACTTACCGCTATCCCGGATACTACTAAGTACATGTATATTTGCTCGTCTATCTTCGGAGTATGAAGCAGAGGTGGGCTCGAGAGATACCGCTTGAGTTCCTCCAAGGCTCGTTGGCACTATGGGGTCCATGAGAAGTTATTCTTTTTCTTCAACAGTGAGAAGAACCGATGGCTCTTGTCGGAGGACCTCGGGATGAATCGCCCCAGGGCGGGGATGCGTCCGGTTAACCTTTGAACGGCCTTGACGTTGTCCACAACAGTGATATCTTCGATGGCCTTGATCTTATCGGGATTAATCTCGATTCCCGGGGTGGACACCATGAATCCGAGGAATTTTTCGGACCCGACTCTGAATGCACATTTCTCCGGGTTCAGCTTCATATTGTACTTCTTCAATATGCTGAAGGTTTCCTGCAAATGTTTCAAGTGGTCCTCTGCTCGCAGGGACTTAACCAACATATCATCAATATTAACCTCCATTGATTTTTCTATTTTTTCTTCGAACATCCAATTTACTAGGCGGTTGGTAAGTGGAACCGACATTCTTTAGTCTGAATGGCATCACGTTATAGCAGTAGGTGTCGTACTTAGTAATGAAGGAATTGTTTTCCTGATCGCCCGAGTCCATCCGAATTTGGTTGTACCCGGAATAAGTGTCGAGAAAACTGAGGATCTCGTGGATGGACGTTGCATCGATCATACGATCGATGTTAGGCAAAGGGAAAGAGTCCCTGGGACACGCTTTATTCAAGTCTTTATAGTCTACACACATTCTTAATTTGTTTCCTTTTTCAGGGACTACTACTACGTTTGCTAACCAGTCCGGGTATTTAACCTCCCGGATGGACCCTATTTTAAGGAGTTTAGATACCTCGTCCTTGATGAACACATGCTTGACTTCGGACTGGGGCCTCCTCTTCTACTTGACCGGGTGGAACTTCAGGTCTAGGCTCAGCTTGTAAGTAGTTATTTCCGGTGAGATCCCTATCATGTCAAGGTGGGACCAAGCAAAACAATCTATGTTAGTTATAAGGAGTTGAATAAGTTTTTTCCTGAGCTCGGGACTCAACCCCATGCCCAAGTATACCTTTCGATCGGGCAAGTGCTCGATCAGTACGACTTGCTCCAGTTCCTTGACTGTCAATTTAGTAGCGTCAAAATCGTCGGGGGCTATGAAAGACTTGGGAACTCTGTAGTCGTCATCCTCATCCGTCCCCTGCTTCTCCAGTTCAGTCGGGGCCAGTGTCAGTAGTTGCTGTTTGGTTTCTCCCTTGGCGGCCGAACTCGGATCCTTTGATGTATAAAGTACGGATATCGGGACCACCTCGTCGACCATGAACATCTCCTTTGCGGTCAGTTATTTTCTGTAAATTGTTTTTATCTCTCCTGGCATTGGGAATTTCAACACTTGGTGCAGAGTCAAGGGTACTGCCCTCATAGTTTGAATCCACGGTCTCCCAAATAAAATATTGTACCTAATGTCCCCTTCAATCACGCAGAACTTTGTTTCCTGAATGGTCCCGGCGGTGTTCACCGATAATGTTATCTTCCTTTTAGTGGTCTCACATGCCATGTTGAATCCGTTTAGAACTTGGACTGCAGGCACGATTTGATCTTGTAGACCGAGCTGTTCCACGACTCTTGATCTGATGATGTTGGCCGAGCTACCTGAATCAACTAACACACGCTTAACTCGAGATTTATTTATGAGTACATATATTACAGTGCATCTTTGTGGGGCTGCATGATCCCTTCAGCGTCCTCGTCGTTGAAAAACAAGGTTCCCTCCGACACGTAATCTCGAATCTATTTTTCCTATGTGATGGATACTTTGGTACGCTTTAGCATCAGCCCCAGGGGAATATCGACCCCACTGATGATCATGTTAATGACGTGGTGAGGTTCCTCCTGCTTGATCTGTTTATTAGAATCTCTATTCCTGAAATGATTCTTGGCTTGATCGCTTAGGAACACTCGGAGATGTCCGTTGTTGAATAGCCGGGCTACTTCCTCTCTTAGTTGTCAGCAATCCTCTGTTATGTGGCCGTGAGTGCCATGATATTTGGACATTAGGTTAGGATCCCTTTGGGTTGGATCAGACTATAGAGGTCGAGCCAGTTTGGTATCTTTGATGCGTGTGATGATGAATACGATGGCGGCGACGTCGATGTTAAAGTTGTACTCCGATAACCTTGGCACTTCCTTAGGCTCGATGGGCCTGTCAAAACTATTTTTTCTCATGAGTCCCCGGTTGTTTTGACCTCGATCACTCCTCTTTTCTCTTTTCACAGGGTTTTGTCCAGACCCACTACTTCTCCGGTCTATATTGTATGGGTGATACAGATCCCTGTTTGATCTTAGTTCACGATCAACGTCTCTTTTGTCTCCATTGATGGCTCTGATGGGATAAACCGACCCGGAAGGGGCCCCAAGCTGATCATATTCGATCCTGATTTTTGATTGATACCGGTTATGCACGTCGGCCCAAGTAACAATCCAGTATTCTACCAGATTTTGTTTCAACTACTATGAAGCCAACAAGCTTCGAACATTGAGTCCTTGGGTGAAGGCCTAAATGGACCAATCGTCCGCGACCAGAGGCAGATCTATTCGTTCCATTTAAAATCGGGACACGAATTCTCTGAGCATCTCATTATCCCTCTGTTTCACTTTGAAAAGGTCCGACTTCCTGGTCTAGACCTTGATAGCCCCGGCGTGTGCTTTTACGAAGGAATCTGCAAGCATAGCGAACGAGTCAATGGAATTAGGAGGTAGGTTGTGATACCATATCATAGCTCCCTTTGATAGAGTTTCCCCGAACTTTTTCAGCAGGACAGACTCCATCTCATCATCCTCCAAGTCGTTCCCTTTGATGGCACACATGTAGGAGGTTACATGCTCATTTGGGTCGGTTGTTCCATTGTACTTAGGAATCTCAGGCATGCGAAACTTCTTAGGGATCGGCTTTGGATCTGTGCTTGGAGGAAAAGGTTTTTGAACAAACTTCTTTGAATCCAGGACTTTTAATATCGGCGGTGCCCCTAGGATTTGGTCGACCCTGGAATTGTAGGTTTCCACCTTTTTGTCATTGGCTTCAATTTTCTTCTCTCTCGATTCTACCCGTTTTGTCAGCTCCTCGAGCATCTTTATTATCTCGGGGTTGATCCTCGATTAATTTCCATTCGGCCTCTCCATGACTGGTTCATTTATGCGTGTTACTTCCCGAGATGGCTCGGGCTCAATTCTTCTTGGCGCGCAGCTTTGGTTCTGCAACTAGGCTATCGTTGCCTGTTGAGCCTATAACATTTCAAAGATCACCCGCAAATTGATCCCATCACCTTCACCGTTGTGCATATTTTGGGCAATCGATCGGATTTCCCTGCGGACGCTGTTCTCAGAATCGGTAGGCAAATTTGCATTGATGGCCACATGCGAGCTAGCGTCGATAGGGTCCGCGGCGGGAACTCCGCCGAGATCGACAGGGGACACCTCGTTACTGGGTGCTACATTGTTGTTCTCGCCATGGTGGCCAGATTCGGAATCCACATTTAGAGGGGCAGACTGAGAGTTCGACATTTCAACTTTAACCTGGAATCAAAGATACTCCAAAGAACAAGTGTAAAATAGGGTGTGTTATGAGAATTTATATCAAATTACCGCTATTATCCTTAGCCCCACGGTGGGCGCCAAACTGTTTACTCTCAAATACGGATAACAATTAAATTTGTAAGTGATTTTAAAGATATGCGGATTAATTTGATACAAAGCGATAGATTAAGTCAAATTGAACAAACAAAGATAAAACAGATTCAAACCGCACGAGGGGGATAGTTCCAGCCTTAGTGAAATATTTATTCTCAATCCAGGCTCGTTGTGGCCAGCACGGTTGGACAAGAGAAAGAGCTAATAACAGAGAAAATAATAATAATATATTATTTTAGAATACGTGTTACGGTGTCCTTAATAAATTATCATACCTCCTCCCCCCTTTATATAGTAGGAGAATTCTACTCTAAGTATAACTCTACAAAAGATTAAAAAATTCTCTGATTAACTGATTGTCGGTTCTTCACCGATACGTATTGAGATTCCCGCCATGATATCCGGCCGGTCATAGATATTACGGTCTTCCGCTGGCCGTGTTCGATTGCCTGACGATGTTCTTCGAAGTCGTTCCAGGCTAAACCGAATCCAAACCATGACCCCGATATTCTCGAGGGCGAGCGTCATGCCCCGGATTCTGACTCAATGAGACTTCTGCCTCGATTTCGGTCCCTATCATCATGTCTCGAACTTGATTTATTTTGTCGGAGACCGAGGTGTACCATGAGCCCGGTTTTACCCGTATACCGTGATCATTTTAGAAAAACATATGATGTTTCGTATACGATTTGGAGCTCGGTTAATTTCTTCACATAAGACTCGTTAAAGGAAAATCGCTTTCGACTATAATGAAACTCGAAATCTCACAACCCTTGATTGAGCTGTTATAGATTCAAAATAGGTGCGAAAATAGCTAGCAGTTAAGAATGATGTGACAATTGATATTATTAAAATAAAGTTGAAATCTATATATTCTACTCTAAGCTATACGCTATTAATACAGTTTAAATGATTTTAAGTATTTATTACTATTTATCTTTAATTTATAAATTTTAAAATTACGTACTAATTTATGCTTGTTATAGATAGTTATTTCTAGTTGATTTTTAAGTAAATTACATGGGAAGAGATTAAATACTAGTAAAATACATACATAATCGTATTGATTTACCGTAGCATATGTGTTATGTGTAGAATAATTAGTAAATTATGTTATTTCGTTCGGTTTTAACTAAGTAAAGGAGCATAGGAATGGCATCTTATTGTTCATGCACATACCTTACGAAGTAAAGAATACTCTCTCTATATATATATATTAATTCATTCATGGCGACCATAAAATTCTCTCTGCTCTCAACAGAGAATCCCAACGTCCGCACTTTTGTAGTTTTCGATCTTTTCTTATTTCCCCCCTCGACACTATTATTTTACCCTTTGATTTTGCTATGTTTTGTGCTTTTCTTTTTCATTTTGGAAAAAAATAGAAGCTTAGATTTTTTTGCATTTATTATTAACACCTGTGTACACCCAATTAAAAAATTATAAGTATTTGTGTGAACCAAGACCTGTTTCTCTGAGGCATAAATGGGCAATGGCATGTGACTCAATAACTCGTGGTCTTGTCCATTTGTGTCCAACCTCTGTTCTTGAATAATATTGCTAACATTTCAATTTTATGGAATTTATTTATCGTATATACTTCCATTTCTCTTGATCAGTAAGCAGAACAGATGAGGGTAGTATCCTTCTCTCGTGAAATTGGAGCTACGCATAGATGCATGCATGAGTATTTACTTTTCCTTGTTTATCTATAATCTTTGTCTTTTTATGACAGTAACCAAGTGCTGAATGTACGATTTAGAAATAAATGGCTATACTTTTTAACCAAAGTAAAAACAAAAGGCAAACAATCAAAACATAGTTATAATTAGTATTAACTTGAATTGTCTTTGTACTTTTTTATTTTGAAAAGAAAGAATACGAAAATAGTCATATTGGGACTCACGTTATGGGCTTTTCACTTTATTTACTAAACCCAAAAAACCACAATGAGTGTCGATGATTAAGTTCATCAAGAATGTAGAGATCATCCTTTGATTTTTGTGATTCGTGATAAATTCGAAAACAGTGGGATGCAATTTATATACTAGTAACAATTAATTAACTAAAGGGGTTAATTGAATATCAAGGACAAGTGTTCTTTTCATTTCTTGAGGGGCCAATGTGATTTTCTCTTTGTCCGATAAAAGATATGAAGGCCCTAATTGTCCCCTTTGGCTAGCCAAATTGTTCTTTTTTTCTTTTTATTTATTCATTTACATTATTTATGCATCTTCTTTCCCTTTCCAAGAGCCAGTTGGGTGTGTACTGAATTATATTGTTGTTAATTCTGAGTGAACCGACCTCTGGGGTAGAGTTTTCTGAACTTTGTCACATCAAATTGAGTTATTGAGGGCATTGGATCTCTATTCTAGCAAATTGGTAAAAAGTGGCTACTTGGGTTTTACTTGGTAAATGAACTTTTGGAAATCCAACCATCGATATTGTTGCCATTTGGTTTCTTACCAAGGTTAATTACGCCATAACAAAATGAAGAAAACATTTTTACTGGTCGACGAATGCGTGCAAATAATTTTGATATTAGATATATATATGATACGTCTCAAAATAGATTTTACTTTTACCTCTACAATAAACTTTATGATATCGATATGACAATTTCAAGTAATTTCTTTCCATTAACTTACGATCTAAGATGTTAAGATCAATTTCATGGCAGCCATAGCCTGTTTCACGTAAGTTTTTTTTCTTTTGGCCAAAAATTGAGGTGTTTGGCCAAGATTTTAGATTAAAAAAAAATATTTTTGAGGAGAAGCAAAAATATTTTTTGAGAAGCAGGAAAAAGTAGTTTCTTTTTAAAAACACTTTTTTGAGAAGCAATTTTGAAAAAAATACACTTAAAAATATTTTTCAAAAGTTTGGCCAAACACATGTTTAAAAGTACTTTTCAAACTAATTAGCCAAACACAAACAATTTCTCACCAAAAATATTTTTTGAAAAGTACTTTTAAAAATAATACTTCTCAAAATAAGCTGATTTTAGAAGTGGGCAAAACATGCTTAGTAGTCAAGGTCTACTATGGCCACCCTTTAAAGATTGCATTTTACTCGCTATATAATAAGTCCTAGAACCCTTATTGCTAGCTATAAACAGAGTCCTAGAACCTTTTCGCTAGCTAAAACAGAGTCCTAGAACCTTCGAAAAGTATACATTCCCGTGAAAGCTTAACTGCTGATATAGTTTCACATAATAATGTGACTTAATCAAGACTCAAGAAGTGATCATTACACTTCAATTAAGAACGATGAAATGGTCAATTTCCACAATTTGCAATATAGGTTTCAAAGTTTTACTTATTTAAGCAAAAGTTTAAGTTAAATACAGTGACAATTATAAAATAATAATTTTATTAATGCAATTAGTTGGTTATAAAAGGTTATTACTCTATTTAATAGATTATACGGATAATAGATTACTCTATTTAATAGGTTATTTAATAGATTATCATATTGTATACGGATAAAACTGAGCTCACTAAACACCACGATTTTCCGGTGAGGCAAACGGAGCAGGAACGTGACCGTAATGAATTGGAGTAAGAGTGAGGAGCCCTTCGTATCGGGGCAAAACACCTGCCCTCAGGGGTATCAAGGCCATGTCCTCTCGGTTCGGTTCGAGGATTAAGACTTCGGGGAGCATTACCAAACAGCTGCACACGACTAACAAAGGATCGTGATATCCGTGCCCAACCGGATATCACGGCATGAATCTCGGCCCGTATCGGCAGAAAATCAGTGATTAGCGAAACAGAAGATTTCTAATTTTCTTAGATTTGTACTTAGGGTAAAACTCCCCTACTATATAAAGGGTGAAGCTTATTATTCATGAGATACATTGTAACACGCATACCAAAGCAATTTATTTCAATTCTTTTTGTTGTTCAAAGTTCTAATTTTTGTTCTTAAGTTCTTCATAAGCGCAAGCTTGGAATCGAAGGCAGGTTCCTCATTGAGCCTTTAACCGAGCTCGGGATCATTCTTATCATTGGTTTGGCCATTTATTGCATATTTTATTTCTTTAATCTAACGTAATTAATCACTTATATTCAATTTAATCCACATATCCTTAAAATCACATATAAATTCAATTGTTATCCATTTTTTAGGATAAACAGTTTGGAGCCCACCGTGGGGCTAGGGATAATAATGGTAATTTGATACAAATTTTCATCACTCTGTTTTATGCTTGTTCTTTGAGATTTTAATTTCAGGTCAAATTAAAAATGTCGAACTCTCAATCTGGTCATTTGAACGTTGATACTGAGTCTGGCCACCATGGCGAGAACAACAATGCAGTGTCCAACAACGAGGTGCCGCCTATTGACCCCAACGGAGTTTCACTCGCGGGCCCAATCGATGCGAACTCACATGTAGCCATCAATGCAAACATGCCTATCGACAGCGAAAAAAGCGTTCGTGGGTGAGCCCGATCGATAGCTCGGGGTACACACGACGGCGAAGGCGATGAGATCAATTTACGAGTAATTTTTGAAATGTTACAGGCTCAACAGGCGGCGATAGCACAGTTACAGAACCAAAGCCGCGCCCCCCAGCAAAGTTAAGCCGGAACCATCCCGGGAAAACACCAGCAGAAATGAACTAGCCACAGAAAGGCAGGATGAAGTTGAACCCGAGGCCAATTCCGAGATAATAAAGATGCTTGAGGAATTGACAAAGCGGGTGGAATCAGGAGAAAAACAAAATCGAAGCTAGCGACAAACAAATGGAGACCTATAACTCCTGGGTTGATCAAATTCCACGAGCACTCCCAATATTGAAAGGCCTGGATTCCAAGAAATTTGTCCAAAAACCTTTCCCTCCAAGCGCAGCTCCGAAACCGATCCCAAAGAAGTTTTGTATGCCCAAAATTCCAAAGTATAACGGGACCACAGATCCAAATGAATACATGACCTCCTACACGTGTGCCATCATGGAAAATGACTTAGAAGATGACGAAATCGAGCCGGTTCTGCTGAAAAAGTTTGGAGAAACCCTATCTAAATGGGCAATGATATGGTATCACAACCTGCCCCCTAATTCCATTGATTCATTTGCTATCCTTGCAGATGCCTTCGTAAAAGCTCATGCAAGTAGAGACCAGAAAATCGAACCTCTTTAAAGTGGTACAAAGAGATAACGAAATGCTCAGGGAATTCGTATCGAGGTTTCAAATGGAAAGGATGGACCTGCCCCCGATTACGGACGATTGGGCCGTTCAAGCATTCACTCAAGGACTCAACCCACAAAGCTCATTGGCTTCACAACAGCTGAAACAGAATTTTATAGAGTACCCGGCGGTAACTTAGTCTAACGTCTATAACAAGTACCAATCGAAAATCAGTGTCGAGGATGATCAACTCGGGGTCCCCTTTGGGTTCGTGTATCCCATCAGAATTAATGACAAGTCTAAAAGAGTCATCGATCATGAACCAAGACCAAACAAAGATTGGTATCAACTGTATAGCGGAGATCAAATGGGCAGTGGATACAGACGTAACCTTATGAGGAATGAAAAAAGAAGCGATCGACGACAAAATAGCTGGGGACTGAGCAAAAACGGTTTCGACAGGCCAATCGGGGCCAAGGAGGCACCAAGGTTATCGAAATACAATTTCAATGTCGATGCTGCCGGCATCGTATCAACCATCGGACGCATCGAAGATACCAAGTGGTCTCGGCTATTGTAGTCTGATCCGGCCCAAAGAGACCCCAACTTGATGTGTAAGTATCATGGCACTCACGGCTACAGGACCAAAGACTACCGACTGCTAAGAGAAGAAGTGGCCCGATTATTCAATAACGGACACTTTCGCGAATTTCTGAGTGATCGGGCCAAAAATCACTTCAGGAATAGGGACTCGAACAAGAAGACCGAGCAAGAGGAACCTCAACACGTCATCAACATGATCATCGGTGGAGTCGACACCCCCCAGAGGCCAATGCTGAAGCGCACTAAGGTGTCCATTACAAGGGAAAAGCGAACCCGAGATTACATGCCGGGGGGGATAATTTCTTTCAATGATGAAGACACTGAAGGCATCGTTCAACCGCATAATGATGCATTGGTAATTTCTGTACTCATAAATAAATCTCGAGTTAAGTATGTGTTGATTGATCCAGGTAGCTCGGCTAATATCATCATATCGAGGGTCGTAAAGTAGCTGGGTCTACAAGACCAAATAGTGCATGCAGTATGGGTCTTAAACGGATTCAACATGGCATGTGAAACTACTAAAGGGGAGATAGCCCTGCCGGTGAACACCGCTGGAACCATTTAGGAAACTATGTTCTACTTCAATGAAGGGGACATGAGGTATAACGCTCTATTCGGAAGGTCATGGATTCACAACATAAGGGCAATACCCTCGACACTACACTAGGCATTGAAGTTCCCCACACTGGGAGGGATCAAGACAATTTACGAAGAACAGGTGGCCACAAAAGAAATGTTTGCGGTCGATGAGGTGATCCCGATGTTCGTACTCTCAACGTCAAAGAACACGGAGTCGGTTAGGAAGGAAGAAACTAAATAGCAATCACCGACACCAGCCCTGACCGAACCGAAGAAGCAAGAGGTAGGCGAGGATGATGATTACAGAGTTCCTAGGTCATTCATCGCCCCTGACGATTTTGATGCCACCAAGTTGACGGTCAAGGAGCTGGAGCAAGTCGTATTGATCGAACACTTTCCCGGTTGGAAGGTATACCTGGGCACGGGTTTGACTCCTGAGCTCAGGAAAAAGCTTATTAAATTACTTATACCTAACGTGGATTATTTTGCTTGGTCCCATCTAGATATGACGGGGATCCTACCAGAAGTAACCACTCATAAGCTAAGCTTGGACCTGAAGTTCCACCCGGTTAAACAAACAATGAGGCCTTAGTCTGAAGTCAAGCTTACGTTCATCAAAGACAAGGTATCCAAACTCCTTAAAATAGGTTCCATTCGGGAAATAAATTAAGAATGTACGTAGATTACAAAGACTTGAACAAGGTGTGCCCCAAGGATGAGCGTAGATCATAAAGACTTGAACAAGGCATGCCCCAAGGATTCATTTTCTTTGCCTAACATCGATCGCATGATCGACGCAACGGCCGGGCACGAGATACTCAGCTTTCTCGACACCTATTCCGGGTACAACAAAATCTAGATGGACCCGGGCGATCAAGAAAAAACTTCATTCATCACTAAATTCAGCACCTACTGTTATAACGGAATGCCGTTCGGACTAAAAATATGCCGATGCTAAGTATCAACGCCTAGTAAACCAGATGTTCGAAGAAATAATAGGAAAATCAATGGAGGTTTACATTGATGACATGTTACTTAAGTCCCTATGAGCAGAGGACCATTTGGAACATTTGTAGGAAACCTTCAACATACTGAAGAAAATACAATATAAAGTTAAACACGGAAAAATGCGTATTCGGGGTCAGGTTCGGGAAGTTCCTTGGATTCATGGTGTCCAACCGGGGATTGTGATCAACCCCGACAAAATTAAAGCTATAGAAGACATCACCATGGTGGACAATGTCAAGGCTGTTCAGAGGCTAAACGGGCGCATAGCCGCCTTGGGTCGGTTCATATCAAGGTCCTCCTATAAGAGCCATTGGTTCTTCTCATTATTGAAGAAGAAGAAGAATAACTTTTTGTTGACCCCGGAGTGCCAGCAAACTTTGGAAGAACTCAAACGGTACCTTTCAAGCCCACTCTTGCTTCATACTCCGAAGGCAGACGAGCAGTTATACCTGTACTTAGCGGTATCTAAGATAGCGGTAAGTGGAGTCTTAGTCCGGGAAGAGGAAGGTACATAATTTCCTATCTATTATGTTCGCAGGACTCAAAGCGAGGCTGAAACAAGGTACTCTCACCTAGAGAAATTGGCGCTCGCTTTACTTAGCGCCTCCAGAAAATTAAAGCCATATTTTCAATGTCATCCCACATGTATCGTAACTTCCTACCCATTGAGGAACATAATACACAAACCCGAGCTCTCGGGACAATTGGCCAAATGGACCATAGAAATTAGCGGGTACGATATCGAATATCGACCTCGAACCGCCATCAAATCTCAAATTTTGGCAGACTTCGTGGCCGACTTCACACCGACCTTAATATCCGAAGTCGAAAAGGAATTGTTGTTAACCTCGGGGACTTTCTCGAGAATCTGGACCCTCTTTACGTACGGTGCCTCGAACGCAAAGGGGTTCGGACTCGACATCGTGTTGAAGCCGCCTACGGGTAACATAGTTAGGCAATCTATTAGACCTATAAAATTGACTAACAATGAGGCTGAGTATGAGGCCATGATTGCAGGTCTCGAATTGGCTAAAAGCCTGGGGACCGAGGTGGTCGAAGCTAAGTGAGACTCCCTCCTTGTGGTAAATCAAGTCTATGGGAAATTCGAAGTAAAGGAAGAATGAATGTGAAGGCACTTGGACAAATTATAGGTAACACTGCATCGATTCAAGGAATGGACCTTACAGCACGTACCCCTGGATCAAAATAGCGAAGCCGATGCTCTGGCTAACTTGGGGTCATCGGTTGATGACGATGAATTCATCTCGGGAATGGTCGTACAACTCATGAAATCAGTAGTGGAAGAATGACATGCCAAGATAAACTCAATAAGTTTAACTTGGGACTGGAGAAACAAGTATATAGCCTATTTGAAGACTGGAAAGCTCCCCTCGGATCTAAAGAATAGAGAGCTCTGCGCACGAAGGCATCCAAGTTTAGCCTGTCCGATGGTACTCTGTTCATAAGAACGTTCGATGACCCACTCGCCATATGCTTGGGACGGGAGACACCGAATATGTTTTGAGGGAAGTTCATGAAGGCACATACGAAAACCATTCGGAGGTAGAATCCTTGGTTCGTAAGATAATCAGAGCCGGCTATTACTGGATCGACATGAAGAAAGATGCGAAGGACTTTATACGGAGATGTGGTGACTGTCAGAGGCATGCACCAATGATCCATCAACCCGTAGAGTTACTACATTCGGTCATGTCGCCATGGCCGTTCATGAAATGGTTAATGGATATTGTCGGTCCCCTGCCATGGTCACCCGGTAAGGCTCAATTTATACTATTTATGACTGACTATTTTTCTAAGTGGGTCGAAGCTCAAGCATTCGAGAAGGTCCGAGAAAAAGAATTCATCGACTTCATTTGGGACTACATAATATGTCGGTTCGGTATACTGGCCGAGATAGTATGTGATAACAGGAAGCAGTTCATCGGCAACAAGGCGAACAAACTTTTTGAGGACCATAAGATCAAAAAGATCTTGTCAACACCCTATCACCCTAGTGGGAACGGACATGCGGAGTCTACAAACAAGACCATACTTCAAAACCTTAATAAAATGTTGACCGATGCCAAAGAAAAATGAAAGGAAATTCTGCCCGAAGTCTTGTGGGCATACTGTACGACCTCAAAATCTAGTACCGGGGCCATTCTATTTTTGTTGGTCTATGGTGCCGAAGCACTAATACCAGTTGAGGTGGGAGAACTGATGTCGCCCAAACTCACACCACAAATATAGGTAGTAAGGAAGTCGAAGCAATAATAAAATCCAATGCAAGTCGGGGTCGAATCCTCAGGGAGTTAGAATTGGGATTATGTATATATTTAGTGTAATTGTAAGATATGCCTTAGATTACACTTCCACATTCTTGTTTATTGTTTCTACTTATACTTTAAACTATTGATTGCAATTATAAAACTAGAAGATAATATTTTTGGTTTTGGTTGTTTTCCAAATGATAAAAGATCCAGGGGCGTGACTTCCACCTAGGTGGATACCTAATGGGTTGTAAACTCTAGGGCAAATTTGATTGGTCTGGGTTGTAATATAGCAATCAAACGTAATTACCCACTCTATACCTCTCGGTAGTTTGAGTGATTTTGCCCAATTTCGCTTTCTCAAGTCCAAATGGGTATTGCACAAAACAAGTGATAAATGCTCAAGTCGGGTCTTACTATCTCTAGACTCAACCCCTTTAATTGGGGCTATCAATTTCTTGAGTTCATCCCAATTTCTTATTAGCCAAATTTTTCTAGACTTATTCTCTCATTCTCCAGCAGAGACTAACAATTAGGCATCAATCAATATTTGCAATCATTAATTCTTGAATTCAAGCAAGAACTAGGCTAAATATCACTAACTCAATTACAAACAAGTCCTAAATCAAACATCCATTAAGTACCCACACTAAGGTTGGGCCACAACCCTAGCTAGAAATTTAGCTACTCATGAAAAATGAAGAAATACAAGAAGAAATTAAGATAGAATGTATAATAATTGATTAGGGAAATAAAATCTAATGTTTAGAAGCTAATCTAGTACAACATTACTCAAAACAGTAAAGAAAAATGGCTCAGGTGCTCTCCCAAAATAAAACTTCCCCTAAAAATGACAAAAAGTTCTATTTATTCTAAGCTGAAAATATCTGACAAAAATGCCCTTGCGGAGGTTGTGCGGCCGCACAATTCTATGTGCGGTCCGCACTCTGAGCTTGACTGGTCAACTGGGCCTTCTGTGATCGCATAATAGTGGGATGCCGCCGCACTTCATTTGATTGTGTGAACCGCACAATTCTGAGAGCGGCCGCACACTTGAACTTGGACTGGAACATGGCTCTCTGATTCTTCTCTTCTGCGGACCGCACAATTATGAGTGCGGACACACTTTTCATCCTGCGGCCGCACAATTATGGTGCGGTCCGCATATCTTCAACATGCCCAAAAACTAACTCTCTGAATCTCCTCTTCTGCGGCCGCACAATAATTGTGCGGTCCGCATACTCTGAAGGACATCTGACAGTGATGTTTCATTATTCTGCGGCTGCACACAGTATTGTGCGGTCCGCACTGTGGGCCTTTTTGCCTTGTTTTGGTCCTTGTCCATTTTTAACTCCTTGATGAGTTGATTTTAACTTCTTTGGCTCGTCTCCCAATATTCCCGCACGAAAGTAAATTTTATTAGTTCCCGGGAATACCTTTAAGCATTTTTGAGCTAAAACGCAAGTAAAAGAGAGCAAATAAGCGGTCAATATCCCTACTTATCAACTCCCCCAAACTTAAGCTTTTGCTTGTCCTCAAGCAATTAAGGCAATTCCCACCTCCACTAGAAAAAGGGATATTTCAGTTGGCCTAAGGTGAATCAATCATACATCAATTGGGTCCAACAATTACCCACAATACGTATGAATTATCAATAATGCAATGATTTGACTTTTTGAGTACAATAGTTCTAATGTGAACCTAGAGCATCAAGAGTTGACTTTATTCATCAAGGAAGCTCGCACTTTTATGTAGATCATTGTGAATCCCAAGCTCCTCCTCCCTGCTCTCCATTAGTATATCTCACTTTAGAATATAACACTCGATGCAAGGATTGTGAAAAGTTCGCTCATCTCTCTCAAAAGAATGTCACAAGTCCGGCTCTAAGTACCATAAGCTTGCCCCTTATGTAAATCACCACTAATGTAAGCTCACTCAACTTAAAATCATGTAGGGCTTTTGCGGGATATAATAAAGGCTTTTGGACTAAGGTAGGACTTGTTGGAATAGAATGGTTTCATCTTTCCTTAAGCACTCCATTTTCTAATTTTTTGTTTTGGCTCATACTTTGTCGACTCTTTGAGTCAATTCCTTTTTTCTCGGGGGAACTAGGGAGACGTAATGTCACTCTTTCTTGGTCATGACATTCATTTTTCTATTTTTCTATTACTCCATGCCTTTCATCATTGTTTTATTTAAATCCATTCAACTTTCTACCTTATTCACTTTCTTTTTGGCATTTTTCTTTTTGTTCTTTATTTCTTTTCTTTGCCTTCCCTTTTCTTCCTTTCTTTCTCTTCTTTGTACCTTTTATCACTTTCAAACTCCTCGTCTCTCCCCCAAACTTATGTTTTTGCTTTCTCTCTCTTCTTTGTACCTTTTATCACTTTCAAACTCCTCGTCTCTCCCCCAAACTTATATTTTTGCCAATTGTTTCTCAAGAATACTAAGGAAAGATTAGGTGCCAAGAGAGGGTCATTACAAAACGGATAAAGGCTTGTAACGTGGTTATTGAAAGAAAAAAAAGGCTTAGGCTCAAATGGGTTGACTAGGGATATCACATTGGTAGGCTATGCAGGATTTCAAACTTCAAATCGGATCAAGGAGAGCCTACAATCATTTCTCAAGCCAAGCTACACTTAGAATTTCGCCTAGAAAAATATTCGGGGCAAGTTCTAGACTATTAGCACGGGAACTTGGACTTGCAATTTAATACCTCCCCTTTCACGCTGCTGGATTGCTAAAGAGAATGGAGTCGAGCGCTCACAACAATCCTAGTTAAGATTGAGAATCACAAATGACTCGATTGAACCACTCGATGACTGTTTAAGTCAACACAAGAGTCAAAAGGTCACAACTAGAGCTATTTTATGCCAATAACTTTATTTTTAACCATAAGGTCGGAGGTAAATGTGTTGGTACCAACTGAAGCATGCTTGAGACCCTTTTATTCATTACTACTATATTTGCCTAAACATAAAAGAAAACGGACTCAATCCCTTAAGAAGGTTGTCACATCATCCATCGTTGGGAAGAGCCACCCGGTTCACACAAAATCCACCTTTGGAAAGAACCGTGGCATTAAAAAAATCAAAGGCTTATTGATCACTCAAACGTAAAAAGAAGCTAAAAAATCAAAAAGAAACTATTAAAGTAAATAAGAAGTTATACTACTAAGAAAGACAAAGTACAGAAGCTACGAAATAAACTACAGAAAGCAAGATAAATGAATATACAAATCGAAGTAAAACGAATATATATATAAGGGAGACTGAATATATACATCAAACGAAGGAAGAGAATATATACATACCAAATAGAAAATAAAGATAAAGGAAAAAAATAATATAAGAGTTCAGGCCACATGTCAATGTCAATCAATCAAAATAGACCACCCCCCGAATAAAAATTAGCATTGTCCCCAATGCTTAACAAAAATAAGAACATGGAAGGTTAGAGAGTTAAGAGAACTCCCTATGTGGTCTTAGTCTGCATGGGATCCCCAACACCCTCTGTCTCCTTTAGCTGTATCTCATCATCACCTGGATGAGGGACAACAGGGTTGCTGAGCATCTGGATCATCTCCTCAGCGGTGTGGGCAGTCACAACCGGCTCCTTAGACTGGCCGGCTGCTATATGTGATGCCTCTGGTACTGCTGGTGCTGCCTGTGCTACTTGGTCTCAAGGTGCTCCCTCCATAATTAAGTCCAGTGGTAGATCTCCGGCAGATGCAATTTTGGCAACCACTTTTCTCAACTTGTCCACTGACCTCTTCGATGCCTGAGACTTTCGCATCTTCTTTGTTTGCTTTCCAACTCCTTAATGACCTCCCCATGCACCACTAGAGTCTCCATAATGGTCTTCTGGTTGTCCAGAATCTTCTTCAATATTTCCTCCATTGACGAAGGTACCTGTGGTGCTGCTGGGGCTGCTGACTATGCTGCAACAACACTGGATATGTCATACAACTTTGAAGTAGCTGCCTGCATCTAGTTGTTGAGACTCGCCAATGTTTGAGAGACTCGCAGCGCAGTCCGTGGATAAGTAGATGAAGTTGGCACTGATAATGAAGCTGGTGGTCTAGAAGACGACAGTGGTGGCATGGCTGATGTCCCGGTGGAAGGACCGGCTGATGTGGAAGGCTCAACAGCTAAATCAGTAACTACCACCGCTGGCTCCTCAGACTGGCCAGCGGAGGTAGTTGTCTTACCCTTGAACTTCGGTTTGTCAGCACCCAGCAGGTGGCACCATGAGAAAGGCTTCTTGGCCTTTACTTCTGTATCATATTGCCTCGGCTCTACCTTTTGATCTTTGAAGTATTATGTGAGGAAGTTTGGGTACGGGTACGATTTCTCATCTTTCTGGACAGCTAATGTGATGTTGGTGGACATGATGGCACCAACATTAATCGGATACCCAGCCATAATCGAAGCCACCAGGACTGCATGGGGAAATGGGAAGTTGTTCTCATTTAGGCACGGATCAATGCGGCTGCACACAAATGTTTGCCACCTTTTTGTTTCAAAATTTAGGGTGGCCCGAACTTTGGGAACCCCTGCTGTAAGCCACGAAGGTGTTGATCCTCGAATAGCCAAAATCTCAGCTAGCCACGGGCGAGCTGCATCACCCATAGTCAGCTTTTCCAAGTATTGGACTGCCTCCACTTCTTTAAATTCCACATAAGAGTTCAAAGCACAGGAGTCGAATCAGATTTTTAGATTTCGCACATTTGTCACGTTGGTACCCTTCTTAATGTGAGTCACATTGGCATAAAATTCTTTAACCAAGTGCTCATTTGCATCGAGGACACTTTGGGTGAACCATTTCCATCCTTTTCTCTCCTGGAACTGTCTGAGGACATTTGGGTTGTGCTTGTCCAAATCCTTCATCAAGAATTGTCGCTCAAGAGTGAGCGATCTCTGGGGCCACTACTCTCTAAATCTGTTGAAGGCAGTCAATCTGACAAATCTGTCTTCCCACATCTCCCTTCTCCTCGACCTCTCTAAACACCCCACTGTAGCATCACCCCCTCCGCCATCGTCTGGGACATCATCATCATCATCATCAACATTTATTGGTGCAGCCGGGGCATGTGAGGAAGAGGGATCAGAATCTGGGCTACCCTCTTCCCAACCTTCAGAAGAACTAGCAGTGGAAGATAACTCATCTACCAAGTGGAATCTACCCGGGACATGTTGTGATTGGGCTTTCGGCTGTGCTTGCACGGAGTTACCCTCAGAAGCTTCCCCAGAAGGGAGATACTCACTGGTCTCGGAGGGTTCAGGAACTCTGTTGGTAGTTGGTTTCTTGCCTATAGTCCTCTTGAATGGCAAGTGGTAGGTTACTCTTGCCTTGGCTTCGGCCTCGGGAGGGTTCTGCCCTCCCTTTTGATGTATCTCCTCTACCACATGATCTAACCATCGTCTGCAATTCATAATAATAAAAATCAGTTAGAGTTCATATTCATAGGACACAGATATATGCATGACAGTTGCAGGCAAGTTGTGGAAAAATATAAGAGGCAGTGCAGACCGCACAAAAATGAGTGCTACCGCACTGCCAAGTGCAGACCGCACAAAAGTGAGTGTGGCCGTACAACCAAAATTGCGGACCGCACAATTTTGAGTGTGGCCGCACAGCCCCAGGTTCAGAATACTGGGGTCTCTGATCATTCATCAGTGCAGACCGCACAATTTTACTGCGGACCGCATATTTTTGAAGGCGGTCCGCACAATTCAAGCACACAGAAGCCCTAAGTTAAAGGACTGCGGACCGCACAAAAATGTGTGCGGCTGCACAATTTGAATTTCACGGTTAGTAAACTAGGGCTCATGCAATGTTTCACAAATTAGACATGGTTTGCACACATTGACAAGATTAGTGGTTTACCCAGTCCCTAATTAACACATACGAGGCTACCCACATGATTTTGAAGCACATATTAAGCACATTTGACATTTATAGGCGTAAAAATAACTAAACTAATCAAAGAAAACAAGAATACAAATTAAGAAGAAAGAACAAAAATCTAACATGGATTGAACATACCATTAGTGAATGATGCATGTGAGAATCTAACTTGATGAAATGAGAGAAGATTTAGAGCTAATGGGGTATGCACTGTGCTTGCTTAGGGCTTGAGATTTCAGAGAGTGTAAAGTATGAAAAGTTATGAAAAGCCCTATTTATAGGTTGACCTGTCGGGCCCAGAACTTACCTGAGTGCGGCCGCACAATTTTGAGTACGGTCCGCACTCCTTACCTATACCTTGGAAGAATTTCTGCAGTCCGCACAAGAGTGAGTGCGGCCGCAAATTGTTAAGGAAATTTGACAGGCCAAACTTCACAGACCATGCATTTTTGATCTTCTAGTTGTGCGACCGCACATAGAATTGTGCGGCCGCAGAGTGATTGCGCAGCCCATATAATTTTGGTGCGGTTTGCACTTTTGTGACACTTAGCTAATTTTTCTTGCACAGTCCCTACAATGCACATCCATTCCTGCATACACTTCAAAACTAGTTAGCACAAAATAAAGCTATTTAATAAAGAAGAAAAACAAGAAAAATAAAAAGATACATGGGTTGCCTTCCAAGAAGCGCTTGATTTAACGTCGCGGCACGACGCAGATTACCAATCATTTGAAATGACGAACCGCCACAATGTGTCCATCATCAACCTTGCAAAGATAATTTTTAACCCGGTGACCATTGACTCTAAACACCTCATCATTCTTATTTTTCAAATCTAGAGCACTAAAGGGGGTTACATTCACCATTTCAAAGGGGCCACTCCATTTTGACTTCAACTTGCCCGGAAACATCCGTAACCGGGAATTGAAAAATAGCACAATATCACCCTCTTTAAATTCCTTGTTGTGGATGTACTTGTCATGGAGGTACTTCATCTTCTCCTTGTAAAGAGACGAGCTTGTGTAGGCATGATACCAGAATTCATCAAGCTCATTCAATTGTGACATCCTTAGATTTGCCGCGACATCCCATTCAAGGTTCAACTTTTTCAAAGCCCACATGGCCTTATGCTCAAGTTCTACCGGAAGATGGCATGCCTTCCCGAACACTAACCGGTATGGAGACATCCTGATCGGTGTTTTATAGGCCGTTCTATAAGCCCAAAGAGCATCATCAAGTTTTCTTGACCAATTCGTCCGGTTGGCATTGACTGACTTTGACAAAATACTCTTTATCTCCCGGTTGGAGACTTTAACTTGTCCGCTTGCTTGAGGATAGTAGGGGGTTGATACTTTGTGAGTGACACCATACTTTGTAAGTAAGGTATCAAAAGCCTTGTTGCAAAAATGAGAACCCTCATCACTAATAATGGCTCTTGGGGTACCAAACCTCGTGAAGATGTTCTTTTTCAAGAATGCTACCTAACTCTTTGCTTCATTATTGGGCAAAGAAATGGCCCCAACCCATTTAGATACATAATCTACCGCAACTAGTATGTAGGTGTTCCCACAAGAGCTAACAAACGGACCCATAAAATCAATACCCCACACATCGAAGATATCTATCTCCAAAATGGTAGTGAGAGGCATTTCATTCTTCTTTGAGATCCCACCGGGCCTTTGGCATTCATTACACCACTTGACAAGCTCACTAGCATCCTTGTAGAGAGTAGGCCAATAGAATCTACAACTCAAAATATTTTTCGCCGTTCTTGCTCCACCATAGTGACCACCATACGGTGAAGAGTGGCAAGCCTCAAGAATACCTATTTGTTCTTTCTCCGGCACACATCGTCGGATCACACCATCGGTACATATTCGAAAAAGATGCGGCTTATCCCAATAATAGTCAAGGCAATCCCGTTTGAGCTTTTTCCTTTGGTTTGAAGAGAAATCATTCGATACAATGCCACTCACAAGATAGATTGCTAAGTCGGCGAACCATGGCATCTCGGTCATTAAAATGGCTAGGAGTTGCTCGTAGGGAAATGAATCATTGATCTCAAGGCCGTCATGTGGCCTCCCCTCCTCCTCCAATCGGGACAAGTGGTCCGCCACTTGATTCTCGCTACCCTTGCGGTCTTGAATCTCTAGATCAAACGCTTGCAATAGAAGCACCCACTGCATCAACCTTGCCTTAGAATCTTTCTTGCTCATCAAATACCGAAGCGCCGTGTGGTCGGTGTGAACAATCACCTTTGTACCCATCAAGTATGGGCGAAGCTTCTCCATAGCAAAGACAATAGCAAGGAGCTCTTTTTCGGTCACTGTGTAGTTGACTTGGGCATCATTCATGGTCTTGCTTTCATAATAGACCAGATGGAAGATTTTGTTGATACGTTGCCCCAACACTACTCCAACCGCCACATCACTTGCGTCACACATGAGCTCAAAAGGCAAGCTCCAATCCGGTGCGGTAATAATAGGAGTAGTAGTCAACTTGAACTTAAACAACTCGAATGCCTTCATGCAATCTTCATTGAAATGGAACTTGGCATCCTTCTCCAAAAGTTTACACAAAGGGTTCACCACTTTGGAAAAATCTTTGATGAATCGGCGATAGAACCCCGCATGGCCCAAGAAGCTCCTCACTCCCTTCACGGATGTAGGGGGAGGGAGTTTGGAGATCACTTCAATTTTGGCTTTATTAACCTCAATACCATACTTTAAAATATTGTGACCGAGGACAATGCCTTCCTCGACCATGAAGTGACATTTCTCCCAATTCAAAACCAAGTTAGTTTCCTCACATCTTGAAAATACCTTGTCCAAGTTGTTCAAACAATCATCAAAAGAATTCCCAACGACGGAGAAATCATCCATGAAGACCTCAAGAATATCTTCCACCATATCGGTGAAAATAGCCATCATACACCGTTGAAAAGTCGCCGGTGCATTACATAACCCAAATGGCATCCTCGAGAATGCAAAGGTACCATATGGACAAGTGAAAGTGGTCTTCTCTTGGTCCCCAAGAGAAATAAGAATCTGATTGTAGCCAGAGTATCCATCCAGAAAGCAATAAAAGGCACATCCGGCCAACCTATCCAACATTTGATCTAGAAATGGAAGCGGAAAATGATCTTTCCGAGTGACTTTGTTGAGCTTCCTATAGTCCATGCACACTCTCCACCCAGTGACAGTTCTTGTGGGGATCAATTCATTCTTGTCATTTGTTATCACAGTCATGCCCCCTTTCTTTGGGACATATTGCACCGGAGAAGTCCGTGAGCTATCGAAAATGGGGGTAAACAACCCCGGCATCTAACCACTTTATCATCTCCTTCTTGACCACCTCTTGCATTGCTTCATTTAGCCTCCCTTGATGTTCAACGGAGGGTTTGACACCCTCCTCCAATATAATCTTGTGCATGCAAAGGGCGGGGCTTATGCCCCGGATATCCGCCAAGGTCCATCTGATTGCTCTTTTCCTCCTTTGTAGCACCTCCAATATGGACTCTACATGCATGTTAGTCAAACAAAAAGACATGATAACCAATAAAGTAGAAGAAGGGCCAAGGAATTCATACCTGAGATACAGAGACAATGGCTTTAACTCCAAGGGATGGGGTCGTACACTTCCGATTTTCAAGATCCAAAGATAGCTTGCGAGGCTCATAAGTGTACGACCCCATCCCTTGCAATGCATTCACACACTCCACATAGCCTTATTTCTCCTCCTCATCATCAAGGTTGAGCAATACGGCTTCCAAATTATCCTCAACATTCATTGTGGCACTAGCATCATCAATAATTACTTCGGTCACTAAATCTACGAATGAACAAACTTCGTTGCTATTTGGTTGCCTCATCAATTTGCACACATGGAAAACCACCTTTTTGTTACCCATCCGGAAAGGGAGCTCATCGGCTTCCACATCAACAAGAGCCTTCCCCGTAGCAAGGAAAGGTATACCCAAGATAATAGACACCTCGCAGTCAACCTCACAATCAAGGATCACAAAGTCCGCTGGAAGGATGAACTTATCAACATGGACTAATACATCATCAATAATTCCCAATGGCCTCTTCATAGTCCGATCCGCCATTTGCAACCTCATAGATGTGGGTCTTGGTTGCCCAATTCCCAAAGTTTTGAACACAGAGTAGGGCATCAAGTTGATACTTACCCCCAAATCACATAAAGCTTTGGCAAAGTCGGCGCTCCCAATAGTGCAAGGGATTGTGAAAGCACCCGGATCTTCCTATTTCAGAGCTATTAAGTGCACAATAGCACTCACTTGATGTGTCATCTTGATAGCTTCATAATTCATCGACCTCTTCTTGGTGACCAAGGCCTTCATGAACTTTGTATAACCCGACATTTGTTCCAATGCCTCAACCAATGGTACATTGATAGACAAACTCTTCATCATGTCAATAAAATTTTTGAATTGGTTCTCACTATTTTGCTTTGCAATCCTTTGAGGGTATGGAGGAGGAGGCCTTGGCATTGGTGCCTTAGCCTTTGGCAATACCGGTTCCGGTATGTCAATCATGTGCTCCCTAGACGGGTTCACCTCTTCTTGCGCATCCTCCACATTTTCATCAATATCAATTTTCACTTCGTCATTAGCTTGAACCACATTGCTTGGAATTTCATATTCTTGAACCACAACATCATCATCCACCATTCTTCTTTGATTTGAGGTGGTTGCATCTCCACATTTTCCACTTCTCTTAGTCACAGCCATAGCATGTCTCGTATTATTCCCACCCTTTGGGTTCACCACCGTATCACTTGGTAGTGCCCCCTTAGGATGAGTGTTCAATGCTTGTGAGATTTGGCCAAGTTGAACCTCCAAATTGCGGATTGAAGTGTTGTGGGAGGCTAATTGAGCATCGGAGTCGGCATTTTTCTCCATCATTTGTTTGAACATATTTTCAATCTGTCCCATCTCATTGTTAGAAGAGCTCAGGCTTTGAGAAGGATAGGGAGGTAGATTGCTCGGTTGTTGGAACATCGGGGGCCTTTGAAAACCCGACCCCCGGTTGTTGTTGTTGTTCCACCCTCCTTGATTACCTCCCCAATTACTTTGATTGTTTCCACCCCAATTGCCTTGGTTTCCTTGATTATTCCAATTGCCTTGATTATTGTTATTTCCCCAATTGCCTTGATTGTTGTTGCCACCATTCAAATTGCCTTGATTGTTGTTGCCACCACTCCAATTGCCTTGGTGGCCTTGGTTGTTTCAATTTTCTTGATTTCCTTGTGATCTCCATTGTTGTTGATTTTGAGCATTGTTTCTTTGACCTTGATAATTGTTGACGTATTGAACTTCTTCTTCTTGCTCATTATACGAATCACCTTGGTCATACCCACTATCATCTTGCATGAATTGTTTCATACGGCTTTGCCCTTGTTGAATTTTTTGCCATATCTTGTTCATCATCATATTTACGCCTTCCATCGCATTCACTTGTTTCGGCCCTTGAACTTGTTGCAGCTGAGCTTTGTCCAATTGGTTCATTATGGTTGTTAACTCTGCGATAGCTTGCCCATGATCATGTAGTTCCTTGTGTAGGTGAATGACATTGGGGTCACCTTGCGGAACATTGGCCCTACTTTGCCATGCCGATGAGGTATCCGCCATCTCATCCAAAATTTCACAAGCTTTGGCATAAGGTGTGTTCATGAAGTTCCCGCCGGCGAGTTGATTTACCACACACAGATTTGTTGTGTTGATCACCCTATAGAAGGTTTGTTGGATCATGGCCTCGGTCATATCATTATTCGGGCACTCTTTAACCATGGTAAGATATCTTTCTCAAATATCGTGCAATGGCTCATTAGGCTCTTGCTTGAACGATAGAATTTTATCCTGTAGTGTAGCCATGTGCCCCAGAGAGAAGCATTTGGCAATGAATTTTTCGGCCAACTCATCCCATGTATGGATGGAATGATTGGGCAATCTCTCTAGCCAGTCCAATGCTTTTCCCCGTAAAGAAAAGGGAAATAGCCTCAACCTCAGCGCGTCCTCAGAAATATTAGTTTGCTTGCTCCCCCAACAAGTATCGACGAATCCCTTGAGATGCTTGTAAGCATTTTGATTTGGAGCCAAGGTGAAGAATCCCCGTTGCTCAAGTAGTGTAAGCATCACGTTGGTGATTTGGAAGTTGCCCGCCCTAATGCTGGGTGGGACTATAGCACTTGTATAACCCTCGTTCGGCAACACCCGGTGCGTTGCCACTCTTGGTGGAGGTGGGGGAGGGACGAGAACATTATCATGAGGCGATCGGCCTCGCCTATTTACTTGAGGTTCAAAAAGAACCTCATCTCCTTGATCATCGTCCACTTCCTCCCCCAATGCCAAATTACCAACGGGCTCGTTGTTGAGAGCCATTCTCGTACCTATAAGCAATTCAAAAACAAAATTAGTGACTCGGAAGGAAAAAAAGACAAATCACACAAAAACCTAGATATATAGCTAAATCCGTTTAACTCCCGGCAACAGCGCCAAAAAATTGATGTCTCCCAAACTCACACAACAAATATAGGTAGTGAGGCAGTCGAAGCAATAATAAAACATAACGCAAGTCAGGGTCGAATCCTCAGGGAGTTAGAACTGGGATTAGATATATATTTAGTGTAATTGTACGATATGCCTTAGATTACACTTCCACATTCTTGTTTGTTGTTTCTACTTCTACTTTAAACTATTGATTGCAATTATAAAACTAGAAGACAATATTTTTGGTTTTGGTTGTTTTCCAAATGATAAAAGATCTAGGGTCGTGACTTCTACCTAGGTGGTTACCTAATGGGTTGTAAACTCCATGGCAAGTTTGATTGGTCGGGGTTGTAATATAGCAATCATACACAATTACACATTCTATACCTCTCGGTAGTTTGAGTGATTTTGCCCAATTTGGCTTTCTCAAGTCCAAATGGGTATTGCACAAAACAAGTGATAAATGCGCAAGTCGGATCTTACTATCTCTAGATTCAAACCCTTTAATTGGGGCTATCAATTTCTTGAGTTCATCCCAATTTCTTGTTGGCCAAGTTTTCCAAGACTTAGTCTCTCTTTATCAAGCAGATACTAACAATTAGACATGAATCAATCTTTGCAACCATTAATTCTTGAATTCAAGCAAGAACTAGGCTAAATATCACTAACTCAATCACAAACAAGTCCTAAATCAAACACCCATTAAGTACCCACACTAGGGTTGGGCCATAACCCTAGCTAAAAATTTAGCTACTCATGAAAAATGAAGAAATACAAGAAGAAAGTAAGATAGAATGCATAATAATTGACTAGGGAAAGAAAATCTAATGTTTAGAAGCTAATATAGTACAATATTACTCAAAAAAAGTAAAGAAAAATGGCTCAGGTGCTCTCCCAAAACAAAACTTCCCCTAAAAATGATAAAAAGTTCTATTTATACTAAACTAAAAATATCTAACAAAAATGCCCCTGCGGAGGTTGTGCGGTCGCACAATTCTGTGTGTGGTCCGCACTCTGAGCTTGGCTGGTCAACTGGGCCTTCTGCGGTCACATAAAAGTGGGATGTGGCCGCACTTCATTTAATTGTGCGGACCGTACAATTCTGAGTGCGGCCACACACTTAAACTTGGACTTGAACATGGCTCTCTGATTTTTCTCTTCTGCGGACCGCACAATTATGAGTGCGGCCACACTTGTCATCCTGCGGCCGCACAATTATGGTGCGGTCCGCATATCTTTAGCCTGCCCAAAAACTAACTCTCTGAATCTCCTCTTCTGCGGCCGCAAAATAATTGTGCGGTCTGCATACTCTGAAGGATATCTGATAGTGATGTTTCATTGTTATGCGGTCGCACACAGTATTGTGCGGTCCGCACTGTGGGCCTTTTTGCCTTGTTTTGGTCCTTGTCCATTTTTGACTCCTTTATGAGTTGATTTTGACTTCTTTGGCTCGTCTCTCAATATTCCTACACGAAAGCACATTTTATTAGTTCCCGGGAATACCTTTAAGCATTTTTGAGCTAAAACGCAAGTAAAAGAGAGAAAATATGCGGTTACAATCCCTACTTATCAAGAACCGAGCCTCAGGTTTCGATATGCAACCGAAGAATCGAACGGTGAGTCCATGGGCACGAGCCTGGAACTATTGGATGAGAGGCGCGAGGCCACCCTAGTCCACTTGGCTGCCTAGAAACAACAGATAGAAAGATATTACAATCGAAGAGCTAACCTCCAACACTTCAATATCAGAGACTTAGTGTTAAGAAAAGTAACACCGAACACCTGGAACCCAAACGAAGGGAAGCTGGGACCAAATTTGGAAGGACCATATCGAGCCATCGGGATTACCGGTAAAGGTTCATACAAACTCGAAGCAGGAAACAGTGTACAACTACCGAACAAGTGGAACATGGTGCACTTAAAACGGTACTACTACTAAGGTACGATCTCATTCACCTATTTTTAATTACGAATCGGACTAACACTTGCAGGCAAAAACCAAAGGAGTGTGGCTGTTAGGTCTGAAAGCACATGTTGCACTCTTTTCCCCTTGAACCGGTTTTGTCCCAAATGGGTTCTCCGGCAAGGTTTTTAACGAGGCAATAGTAAATCGTGCTAACTTAGAATCGAAGATCGGTTTTAAATCGGAGTCAATGGTCGCATCAACAGTATCTGAGCCCTCTCGAGATTGACCTCGAATACTGGGGGCCATCATCCTCGAGTCAAGTTTTTTAGTAAGGAAGGAATTTTTGTGCTTGAAAGGTTTGGGCCTGGTGGTTAGGATTTATTGTAAGGGATAAATGGTCTAGTGAACCGTGCCGGCGTAGGCCACCTTAGTCATAATACGAGCTTTTACATGCTTACAATCTTGTACGTTACACATAAAAATGAAAGAAAGTTTCCGCCTTGCTAATACACACTTTTTGCTTATTAAAAGTATCCAACCTAAGGGCTATTTCTACCCGGGGACTATCGAGCCCAAGGGCCACCCCTATCCGAGCCCAAAGGACTACCCCCACTCGGGGACTGTCGTCCGACACAAGTTCGGGCATCTCGGGTTATCGAAACCCGGAGGCACAAAGTCTATTAGGCAGTCAACTAAAAAGGCTACGGCCACCCTAAAAATGGTTCGGAGACATTCAAAGCCCGTGATCAAAACATAAGGCCTTCAACAAAATTCTAAACCTGTTCAAAGATTACCCTTGGCAAAGATATAGTCTAAAAACATTTAAGCAAGCATCTTGGGGAAATTTCCGGTCACTCCGAGTTTCCACAAGTTTCAAGCAAATATTGCACCAAAGACATGTCTTGTTCGGACCTCCGAAAAATGACTTACTACTACGTTTGATTTTGTGATAAGTCATTAGAAATGTTTCCAATTGTAAAAAGATGCTAAGATAATAGACTTGAAAATTAGCAGAAGGGAATTTTTTTTATATATTTCGGAATATATTTAGAAAGGCCCAATAAAAACTGCCTCAACAAAATATATGTACAGGATACAAAAACAAAAACAAAATCCTAAGGCATCTATGCCTGGTCTTCACCGGAACCCGACTCGTCGCCAGAACCGTCGGGGTCTTCGGATTCTTCAGAGCCCTCGGAGCCCTCTTCACCTCGGGGTTCAGCTAGCTTCTTGGCCTCGACCTCGAGCCTTTTAGCCTCTTCAATCTTGGCAGATAGGTCGAAGCCAGAAGCATGTATTTCTTCAAGGGTCTTCCTTCGAGATAGCCACCTCACATACTCAGCAGTAGTCTTCAGGCGGCCTCAGCTGCTTCAACATCGGCCTTGTATTGGGCCACTATTTCGTCAGCATCAGCCGAGGTTACTTCCAATATGGACCTCGTTATTTCGAGCTCCTTGCCGAGGGCATCCCGTTCAGCGATGGCCGAGCCCAATCATGCTTGGAGGTCCTCATTTTGCTGAGTCCGTATATCGGCCTTCTCCTTCGCCACCCGAAGCTGAACTTCCAGCAAAGATAGCTTGGCCTGGCGGTCTCCTTCTCCGAGGACAGCAGGTCCATCTTGTGTTTCCACCAGTCGGCCATTACTTGAATCTCGTCCATCTTCTTCTGGAGTTGATCGATCTGGTCAATCTTCTGCTGGACCTGCGAAGTATTGTCGTTAGCGTCTGCTATCGAACCCTCGTGTCTAACTTCAAAAACTTTTACCTTTTCCACCAAGTCGATATGCTCCTGCCTTAAGGCCGATGCCTCTTTCTGAGCTGCTAACAACTCGTCCTAGAGGTTCTTGGCGACCCCCTCTTGCTGCTCACTAAGAAGCTTACACATATCCCTTTTTTGGGCAAGCTCCTTGATCTCAAGCTCGAGTTGATTGACCTCAAACCGGTACCGAAGGAAACTCTCATGGTGAAGTACCGAGGCCTACAAAAAGGCGAAAAGCGTAAGAAACATCAAACACAGATAACAATAGATAGATGGAAGGAAACGATGCCTTACCCGGTTCAGCGCTTATTGCGCCTCATTGAAAAGGCATGGCACGTTCACCGCATTCATTTTTTCCCGGTCCTCCTCGGTCACCAGGCATCAAAAGTAGCTAGCTACCTTCATAGAAGCGGACAAAACCCGGGCATCCTCCGGGACGGTCAGTATAATCGATCTATTGCGTCCGGGGTTCACACTCGGAGCGGGGAACTGATTGACCAATTTTGGGATCGAGCTCGTCCCTCCAGCTTCCTAGGAAGTGTCTTTCTTTGGAAATTCCAGATCACCCAGCCCGAAGAAGTCTTCCAAATCAAACGAGTCCACACCTTCGAAAAAGAAGTGAAGAGGATCTTCCGCACTCTGGCCCCCCTCGGTGGATTTCTCCTTTCTCGCTTGGGCCTCCTCAAGCATAGGCTCAATGTAGGAGGGCGTCCCTGAGATCTCAATTACGTCGGGTGCTTCCTTTGGAGCGGAACTGGCATCCTGAGAAGTTTCACCCGAGGTTTCCACGTCACTCTTTTGAGTTTGAGGGGGGTCGATCTCATGAGTCTCCCCATCGGATGCATCCTAGTCCCCGAGATTGGTCGTCCCATGGATTACAAAAATGGATTCATACTTCGGCTCATCCCTAAGCCGGAGGAGGGAGTTAGATTCTAGCACCCGGGAACTGGAGCCCCTCCTAAGCTTGCGGAGCACCCGTTTCTTAGGTTTCTTCACCTCAGAGCTCGGGGAGCCCGAGGGTTTTCTCTTCTTCTTCCTTTTTCCTCCGTGGCAGCAACAGAGGGATCAACGGATGGGGGCACATCTTCATCCACTTCTGAAGGCCTAAGTTCGGTGGTCTTAGGCAAACCAACAATAACAGAAGGGGAAGAGGAGTTAGTATAATAAAAGGTGGAAACATAGAATTGGCTACTCAGAAAAAGGCCTTACCATGAGAACGAGCCTCCCATCGGCCCTTCGAGAGTCCGCGCCATGTGCGCTCGAAGTACGACATCTGAGTACAAATGCCCTCGATCCACTCCTTTAACCGAGGAACCATATTCGAAACCCGGGCGACAATTGCATAACTACAAGCATGAATGAGAAGATAGAAATTGAAGAAAGAGAATTTTGATGTTTAAAGAGAGAATTGCGCTTACGAGAAACATTGCACTTCTCAAGGAATGACATGTATTCTAGGGGGATCAAATCCTCGGTTTTCACTCAGACAAAGCGTCCCTGCCAGCCCCGGTCTCGGTCTTCGTCGATACTCGAAAATGGGGCCTTGCTAGCTTGGCGAGTTATCTTGATCAGTCCCTCTCAGAAAATCCGGGGACTATATAATCGAAGCAGGTGGTCGATCTAAACTGACGAGATTCAATCTTGTTCACGAAGTAGCGGAGGAGGGTCATGATCCTCCACAACAATGGGTGGATTTGCCCGAGGCCCACCTCGTACCTCTTGCAAAAGTCTAGAACGATCAGGTCTATCGGGCCTAATGTGAAGGGGTAAGTGTAAACACTTAAATACCCCTCCACGTGGGTAGTAACAGTGTCCTCGGGCTCGGGGACTACTATGTTTTTTCCTTCCCAATTGCAGTCCTTATGAACTATGGGAAGAATATCTTCAGTCACAGAACATATGTACCTCGAGACTCCTACACCCCGGTCTTGTTTGCGCGAGGGCTTCTCTACTTTAAAGTCATCTGCAATTGAGCAGCCCCCAGGAATGAAAGATGATAAGGAATGCTCGGTGGCCGGTCCGTTAGCAGCAACAACAGGGGAAGCCATTTCGAGGGCAACCACCTCAGGGGTAAGTGCTTCAGTACCAGCAGCCAGTTGAGAAGATGAAGAGGCAACTTGTTGAGGAACAGTTTTTGATATTTTGGCCATTGTCATCCGGGGGAGTGTTTGAAAACTTGAGGAAAGAACACATAGTTTTGGAAAAACTGGGTTTGAATATGAAGAATAGAGTATGAAGGTTTGAAGAAATTCAGAGCAAAAATTTGGAGATTACTACGGAAATTGAAGAACAAGGATGAAGGTATGAAGGTTTTAAGAAGGTTTGATGATGCCCGAAAAGCTCGAAAGTAGTGATTTAGTCGAAAAGTAGAAAAAGACAAAAAGTGGAAGCTTTTATAGGGAATCATCCGACGCTTCGCATTCGGGGGCAACCTGCCGGTGAGCGATACGTGTCCGAAGTCAGAATGACACGACTGATGGGACGTTTCGGCTCCCTCGTCGTAAAGTACGAAGGAAGGAACCGAATTCATCTGTCATTTCCCATCGTTTCGTCAAGCCTACTCTCTGAGAAACAAGGGGACTATCTGTATACGGGTAAAATCGAGCCCACTAAACACCCCGATTTCCCGGTGAGGCAAATAGAGCAGGAACATTACAGCAATGAATCGGAGTCAGAGCGAGGAGCCCCTCGTATTGGGACTTGGGAAAAACACCTGCCCTCGGGGGTATTAGGGCCATTTTCTCCGGGTTCGGTTCGAGGATCAAGACTTCGGAGAGCATTACCACACAGCTGCACACGATTAATAAAGGGTCGTAATGTTCGTGCCCAACCGGATATGACGGCATGAATCTCGGCCCGTATCGGCAGAAAATCAGTGATTAGTGAAACGGAAGATTTCTACCTTTCTTAGAATTGTACTTAGGGTAAAACTTTCCTACTATATAAAGTGGGAAGCTTATTATTCATTAGATACATTGTAACACGCATACCAAGATAATTTATTTCAATTCTCTTTGTTGTTCAAAGTTCTTATTTTTGTTCTTAAGTTCTTCATAAGCGCAAGCTTGGAATCGAAGGCAGGTTCCTCATTGAGCCTTTAACCGAGCTCGGAATCATCCTTATAATTGGTTTGGCCATTTATTGTATCTTTTATTTGTTTAATCTAACGTCATTAATCACTTGTATTCAACTATTTCACATATCCTTAAAATCACATATAAATTTAATTGTTATCCGTTTTTAGGGTAAACACATATCAAACTTCATAAGCATATATAATTACATGTTGTTGTAGATAAATTTAACCTATAAATATAATACATTATTTTACACTATTAATGCGTGGAACATAAGCTATTCAAAGAATTATTAACGGCTAATTGAACCAGGGGAGGGGGTGAGAAAGAAATTAACGGAAGGAATTAAAAGAGGAAATGGGGGAAATTGTTAACAATAAAAAGCGTAAGTTTTACTTTTTAAAATTATTTTTATTACACATAGGGGTAAGCGTAGGGCTGTCTGAGGGGAGGGTATTATCCATACCCGTACTGGTACCCTACCGCACCGTACCGGTCTGGATTGGGGGTAAGGGTGAGGGATTTGGGTAAAGGGTAATGGTAATGGGAGGGTACTGAAAAAAATACCCTTAGTACCGGTCTAGTTAGTACCCTTAAAGTACCGGACCGATCCGGAGCGGTGCCTATACTTGTACCCTTAAGTTCTTATTTTATTTTATTTTAAATGTGGTCGTTTTTGCACCGTTAGTCAACGGTTATCCTGGAAACGTACAAGAAACATATAATTCTGTTTTTCAAGGTTTTCCTAGAATAACTGTTAGAAATAATCTTTGCGATGATGAAGGAAATGAAGACTTGCTGAAATATTGGAAGAGAAGAAACTTTGGCCTTTCAGAAATAATTCAAGAAGACGATGATGCCTATAGTGAAATACTATCTACCGGAGACAACATGGACACAGAAAAACAAGTGCTATCAATTTCAAGCGAATAACCAATAGAAGTTATTGAAAAATTTCATAAATTATAATTTTATTTTAATAAGTAGTGAAATAAAAATCATTTAAATATAATATTTTTTATTTTTAATTTAAATTACCCCTAATTATCTGTACCGCATTCTTAAGATCGGTAGGGTACCAGTAAAAATACCCTTACCTTTTACCCTTAAATCCCCTTGAGAAAAATACCTTAAGTAACGCTCCTCTTACGCTTACTGTCCCGTACTCTTAATCCTTAAAGAACCAAAACCCTCTCCTTAGACAGGCCTAAGTAAGGGAAAGGGAAAATTTATCACTGTTAAATTCACTTGATCGAGTAGTGCACTAGCAATCGTTACTTTAGTAATGATGATGGTCGATAGTTGACTGACGGTGGTCTCATCAAGTACAATCCTAGGTAAATATTCGACGACTGTGAAAAAGGAAAACAGAAATGCTCCAACGGGTCAACCAATTTTGAAGTAAAATTTCAGAGTAACAAAGTAGGTGAAACAATAAAAAGTAGGGAGTACCATTTTTTATTTATATGGGGGTGTGTTACTTGACATGAAAATTAAGAAAAGTAAAAATCTTTTGAAACTTGTAATTGTAAACTAAGTTATAAGTATTTATATACCTATAAATTATCTTATTTTAATTAAAATAAAAAATTTAAACTGAAACTCTTTTTAAATAAAAAGTATGCCGTTCTCTTTTAGACAAACTAAAAACAAAGTATAACACATAAATTAGGATGGAAAAAGTACTTATCAAGTGGTACTGCTTACAGCTATCGGTTCTTATTTTCTACGGGTACGTACCAGTGGTTGAGTCACATTGAACCAAGGGGTGTTAAGCGATACTTCTTCGCCGGAAAAATTACACTATATCGCTAGATAATTTTTTTAATTTTATGTAGATTTAATTGTACGTTGACTTTTCTTGACTTTTCGATATATCTAATTATTTATATTTTGATACCCCCGATGAAAATTCTGGATACGCCGCTGGTACGTACAACAACAACTTCATTTATGTCAAAGTTTGTTTCACCTTCTCTGCTTTTACTCTATGGTCTCTCTTAAGTTTTCTTCTTCATTTGGCGCCATGTAATTGGCATAAAGCTACCGACAATCGACATATATCTTAGATGAATATTACACCTTCTATTTTGTATTTTTTGGGTGGTGGACTACAAAGTTTTTCCAAGTAGGGACATGAAAGATTAAGTATGAATATCACAAGGGCCTACCCTATACTTTTGCTTAGTTGGTAGTATCTTGAATACTCTATCGCTGCTACTGTGATACAATTCTCTGTATTGCATGCACTAAAAAGATGATGAATATAAAGAGAAGTTGATGAGTGATATGCTGAGGACTGAGTTTGCAAAGACCCCACGTGTGCTGCTACATAGATCATTTTGTCTACTACTACTATGTACAAGCCAAAGACCAACAGTACTAATAATTTATACTAGTGACAAACTAAATGATTCCTCTTACACCATCTTTTGATTGAGTAGCTCAAATCTCAATGTTTTATTTTTTGCTTTAGGGAATCGATCGATATCCGAAACTTATTGTCCTGATTTATTTTGATTTGTGTCAAATATGCTTACGGGGATATAAAAATACTTCTTACTAAGAGAACATGACCAATAAAAAGTTAGTAACAGCTCATAAGTCAAAATCACTTTGCAGGCATTATTGGCTCCTTAAATTCTACTTAATGAACGACAATTATAAAGATAGGTAGGGTTTTGCATAGTTGCTCGTGGGATTATCTAATTTTGCGGTGATAAACATGCCACAGGCACTATGGCGAACAGCAGGTCCACCTTAATGCCATTCTGATTAGTGGGATGATAAGCTAAAAAACAACCCTATTGATGATAATCACTTTATTGAACTATATCATTGTGAAGTGTTTCCCCTTTTCTATTCTTTTTTATTTTTAAATGAACGGCGAGGATACAATTCCTAGCTTCGGAATATTGAACTTACAACTTTAGTGATCTGTGTTTCTTATCAAATCATCCTACGTGGTCTTTTGTTTAGATTCCCTTCGTTATATGTAGTGCTAAATTACTTAACTATTGGACCAGCCCGGCCCAAGGATGGCCTTGTTAAGCTGGGCCTAACAGGGCTTGTTTCGATCAAGGCTGGGCCTCTGCTTAACCGGCTAGTTAAAATGCCAAGAAATGGCGTGGGATAGCCACTTTTTAAAGTGGTATTTACTTTTTAGCCAATATTTTTAATATTGAGCAAAAATAGCCACTACTCTATTAAAATTAATACAAAAAGTCATTTTTACCCTTTCTTCATGAGTGATGTGTAAATATTAAGGACATGGTGTCCTTAATTTCATGAGTGTTGTGCAAATATTAAGGACAAACCATGTCTTAATATTTTACACATCACTCATGAAGTTAAGAACACCATATCCTTAATATTTTACATATCACTCATGAAGTTAAGGACACTATGTCCTTAATATTTACACAATACTCATAAAGTTAAGAATACTATGTCCTTAATATTTACACAATACTCATAAAGTTAAGGATACTATGTCCTTAACATTTACAATGCACACATGAAGTTAAGGACACCATGTCCTTAACATTTATACTGCACATATGAAGTTAAGGATATGATGTCCTAAAGTTTAACAACAGAAGGTACAAATGCAAGTTAAGGACATTATGTCCTTAATATTTACATTGCACACATGAAGTTAAGGACACTATGTCCTTAATATTTATGCTGCACATATGAAGTTAAGGACATAATGTCCTAAAGTTTAACAACAGAAGTTGCAAATACAAGTTAAGGACATTATGTCCTTAACATTTATATTGCACACATAAAGTTATGGACATCACGTCCTTAACATTTACACAATACATATGAAGGTAAGGACATGATGTCCTAAAGTTTAAATACAAGTTAATGACATTATTTTCTTAACATTTACATTGCACACATGAAGTTAAGGACACTATGTCCTTAACATTTACGCTGCACATATGAAGTTAAGGACATGATGTCCTAAAGTTTAATAACAGAAGTTGTAAATACAAGTTAAGGACATTATATCCTTAACATTTACATTGCACACATGAAGTTAAGGAGACCACGTTCTTAATATTTACACTGCACATATGAAGTTAAGAACATGATGTCCTAAAGTTTAACATCATAAGATGCAAATACAGGACACTTTGTCCTTAATATTTACACAACACTCATGAAGTTAAGGACACCATATCCTTAATATTTACACAACACCTATGGACACCACGTCCTTAACATTTACACTGTACATATGAAGTTGAGTACATGATGTCCTAAAGTTTAACAGTAGAAGGTGCAAATACATGACACTTTGTCCTTAATATTTACACAACACTCATGAAGTTAAGGACACTATGTCCTTAATATTTACACATCACCCATATCTAGCACGTGGGCATTTTTGTTCGGGCGGGTAAAAATTTATTAAACACTCGCTAAAGAGTAAATACATTTAAAACAGTGGCTAAAAAATAAAGACATCTCTAATTAGTAATTATTTGTGTACTTCCCCCTTAAAATGCGGGGGAAGTGTACGGTTAGCCACTCATTAGAGATGTCTTTACTCTTTACCCACTGTTTAAAATGTATTTACTTTTTAACCAGTGCTTAATAGATTTTTATCCGCCCGAATAAAAATATCCTTGTGCTAGACATGGGTGCTGTGTAAATATTAAGGACATGGTGTCCTTAACTTCATGAATGCTGTGTAAATATTAAGGATTTAGTGTCTTATATTTTCACCTTTCGTTGTTAAACTTTAGGACATCATGTCCTTAACTTCACATGTGCAGTGTAAATGTTAAGGACATGACGTCCTTAACTTCATATGTGAAATGTAAATGTTAAGGACATAATGTCCTTAACTTGTATTTGCACCTTCTGTTGTTAAATGTTAGGACCTCATGTCCTTAACTTCATATGTGCAGTGTAAATGTTAAGGACATGGTGTCCTTAACTTCATGTGTGCAGTGTAAATGTTAAGGACATAGTGTCCTTAACTTTATGAATGTTGTGTAAATATTAAGGACATGGTGTCCTTAACTTCATGAATGTTGTGTAAATGTTAAGGATAAAGTGTCATGTATATACACCTTCCGTTGTTAAATTTTAGGATATCATATCCTTAACTTCATATGTGCAGTGTAAATGTTAAGCATATGGCGTCCTTAACTTCATGTGTGCAGTGTAAATGTTAAAGATGCCATGTCCTTAATATTTACACAGCACTCATGAAGAAAGAGTAAAAACGTCTTTTCGTATTAATTTTAATAGAGTAATGGCTAATTTTGCTCAGCATTAAAAATATTGGATAAAAATTAAATACCATATTAAAAAGTGACTATCCCAAGCTATTTTCTACTTAAAAAGCTTGAACCAGCCTAGGCCAAGGATCAACAACCGGCGGACCGGTTCTTGGTGGGTCGCGACAAGAGCATATCTAGAAGGTCGGTTAAATTTTTATGTGAATCTAGTAGCTTTTAGCTAGATCTTCTTTATACCGTATATGTTAATTTATAGTGGCATGTGAATTCAGTAGTTTTTAGCTAGAGCTTCTTTATATATATATATATATATATATATATATATATATATATTAACTGATTATCTATAAATAGTTTAGTGTAAACCCAATTATCATTGTAGCTAGTATGAACTTGAGGTTGATGTAGGAATCCAAAAACTTCAAAATCTCGAATTTGTCTTTGAATCTAGGTAGGTTATTTTATCTTACTTAGTAAAGGTCTATGTCCAATTGGTTGATGCTCTCTCCATAGAGAGAAATAGTAATATTGGATATTGAGATATCAAGTGACTCCACGGGCAGCAACTCAACGACTTTGTTTTATGCTGGAGAAACTTGCTACCAGAAAGGCATGATTGGTCATGAATTCAGATTTTAAAGAAGTGCAAGCTGAATTAGTTGCAGATAGGTGGGAACAATTTGACTTGTACCAGAATAAAAGTAAATTTTCTGACTTTAACCAGGGATCATAAGATTTCCCCCAAGGAAGCAAAATATATTTCGTCCTTGATTCACCAACCAATTAAAGGGAGGTGGATACATCAATATTGACATACAGTATTTTGTACTCTGTGTACCAATGCTACTCAGAGTTTATACACTGATGGTGTTTTTGTACATTTGCTAATTCAAAACATAAATGTAAGAATCATAATAAGTGAAATTAGTATCATAAAAAAATAAAATTACTTGTAATCTTCTATATCAAGTAACAGTTTAATTTTTTTTATACTTTCCATGGATATAAATTAAAACCTTCAAAGGATGCCTTGTGTTTTTAATACATGCAGAGGCGGAGCTAGGATTTCAATCCTATGAGTTCGAGATTCTAATTCTTTTAAGTTACTTGGGTTCAAAATTGATATTTGTATATAATTAATGAAGTTTTAAAAGATAAATATAAGGTTTGAACCAGAGGTGGATCTAAGATTTTTATAATATGGGTGCACTACTAAAAAGGGGAAAAATAAAAGTATTAAGTGAGAATTGATCCCTATTCCTCTAGCTAAATAACTTAGTATTCAACCAAGTGCATAATTTAGCCTTTTGGGAACATGGATGCCACTAGGTAATATTTGATCAATTCTAAAAAATATGTACATAAAATACATAGTTTGACGGAAAGACCAAGGGTTCACGTGCCCCATACACTGGGCTATAGATCCGCCCCTGGTTTGAACCAAAGCTACTGGGTTCGACCGAACTCGTAGTTGGTACTGTGGTACCGGCCCTGAATACATGTATAAGTTTTTACGTACTTATTTTCTATAACAATTAGGGTTTAAGACTAATTAATTCCACTAATCAAACATTTTCCTTGTTACGTTGCATGCAATTCCAATCAAGCATAAATGCTTTAGTACTATCCGCTTGGACCTATTAAATCTAACGTGCTTTTTCTTAATTCTTACTATTCGTAGATACTAGTAGTACTAATAATACAAGTTTTACTTTAAATTTCTCGCAAGCCCTTCTTGTGCTAATCTATGTCGTTTGTTTGGTACTCAAAAGTAAGTCAGCGGGGACATATTTACTATCATCATACAGCAGTTATAAAAATATAAACTTGAATTTTTATTCGAATATGAGGAACATATGAATAAAAAGTAATAAATCATTCTTAAACTCATGATTCGAAGTAACCATACAGATCAACAAACACAATGAAAAACTGAAAATATGATAATTAAAAGTAAATACAATTATAAAATCACCAATATTACCATTTGACCATGCATATATTGCATAATTACATCCTCAAAAGTATTCTCAGTTCCCATAATACCATTTATTCAAGCAGACATAGCGACCTTTGGAGCTGCAGGTGCAAGTTCACGAGGATTCAAGTAAACTTTAAGCCCATTCTTCATGAACAAAGTTAGAGACATTTTCTGTTCAACTTTATGACCTGGAACCGGTAAAAGCCGGTAACGAAGCAATATAGCAGCAGCCACAGATTTCATCTGGAGATAAGCCAAATCTTTGCCTAAGCAAGTTCTCGGTCCACCATTAAATGCCACAAATTTATACCCATCCTTTGGCGGTTCGAACCGGTCTCTTCCGGTCGAGAGCCATCTTTCCGGTTTAAACTCCATGCAATCCTCTCCCCAAACCGTTTTCATTCTCCCCACAGAGTAAATAGAATAAGTCACAGTCGAACCGGCTGGGACCCACGTGCCATCTGGCAAAACATCATCAGAAATGACATATTTGAAATCTTCAGGGACTGAAGGGTACAAACGTAAAGTCTCAGCTAAAGCTGCTTTTAGATAAATCAATTTATCAGCTTCATCAAAAACCAATGGCTCTTCAATCCATTTTTCGTAATCTTCACCACGGCTTTCTTTTAAAACAGTTGATATTTCTTCAATTATCTTATTTTCCACGTGGCGGTTGTTCATGACGTTCCAGAAGAACCAGCTCATAGCCACTGATGACGTGTCACGTCCAGCTAGGACAAAGTTTAAAGCAATGCGTTTTAGTACATCACTTGGGAAGGAATTGCCGTTTACGTCCTTTTTCTTCATAAAACGTGACAATAAATCATCGGATGGACTTTCCTTACGTGATTCCAATGCCTCCGAAATGTAATTTTCGACAACTTGGAGGCTTTTTTGTAATCTTTTTTCAGCTCCAATGCCTAAAATTTTTTTCAACCTCCACAGAAAATAAGGGTATAAAAGTCTTTGCATTGTGGCCTCAGTGGCTGAATCAAAAGCTATAGCAAATGGATTTTCAGGCATTTTAGGGGAAAGTGTTTCAGGGTCTTTACCAAAAGTAAGTCCGCAAATATTATCAAAAGTTAAACGTAGCAATAAATCTTGTAATTCGACAGGACTTTTCTCCTTAGCAGCTTTATCCAAAATTACCCATAAACGAGTTCTGATGGTCCGGTTCACCCACCGGTTCATGGCTTGTCGAAGTGTCCGGGTTGTAAACTCAAGAGCTGCGGTTTTCCTCTGCATGAGCCACGTGTCACCGTCGCTGTTGAATATACCTTGACCCAAGAGGTCATCGAATGCACTTTGCCATGTTGGCCCTTTGGGATAATTATCAAACCTACATGCAGGAAAATCAAGTAGCAAACAAATAAAGTACAAAAAAAAAAGAAGCATAATGCTAGCTGCATATGAAGATATTTTTTCCCTTTAAATATGTATAATGCATCAACAAGTTAAGAATAACTACGCTTCAAACAAGTTGATATAGGCTAATACATATTCTTAATATCATTCCATTCAACTTCCTCGTAGACCAATAATATACTCCTCCATTTTAATATATGTAAATCGTTTTGATTGTGCACAACATTTTGATAAAGAAATGAATACTTTGAAACTTGTGATTTTAAAGAAGTCATAACATTTATGTAAATATAAAATTTTTTGAAACTTGTGCTCTTACACATATCATATTATTTGTATAGCTATAAATACTTTTATTAATGGTAAAATTAATAGTTTATTTGAAATGTAGAAAGTGATTATCCTTTCAAAAACAGACTAAAAAGGAAATAGGTGTATAAAATAAAAATAAAAAAGTACCCGAAGTTCACTATAATAAGTATTGTATAAATTTCTTACAGGACTAAAAGACCTAGAAAGAATTGGAAAAAATACATTAATTCTACTAATAGTATTTTTAGAATTAAAAAAATAAATAAATTAAACCTGGTTCGAAGGATGTGTTCGATGTTCTTTGGGTGACATGTGACAGTATAGAACCCTTGTTTCCAAGCAAGAAATGGTATGCAAATGGTGGACGTTTGATATGTAGCAGCTCCACCTGTGGAACGTAGATTTTCAGAAATCCAGTCGTGGAATCTTCTTCTGTTCATGAAGGTGTAGGGGAGGCTACCGACTAGTGGCCACACTTTTGGACCCGTGAGCCTTTGGGCTAAGAGCCAGAACCAGAGGAGATAAACTGTAGTTGCAGCTGCTATTCCAAAGTAAATTACTACAGGATCCATATGATTGTTTATCTTTTCCCTTCTTCTGTTTTGGTTTTCGTTTATGCGGAGTAGAGAAGAAAAATGAATTAATAGCTTCTCGATCTGGTGGATGATTGGAAGAGAATGTGTTATGGGAATTAAAGGAAGGGCATAGGGTTTTTATATTTACAGAATGCATTAAGGGAAAGGTTTAGGAGAGAGTTGTTGAGAATTTTTTAGCCATGAAGAAGAGAAGGTCCTTATTCGGTTGATAGGAATGGTAATTCATTTTATTTGCATACGCAAGCCCGTATTGGTTTTTCGCCTTCATATGAGTGCACACGTCTCATGTGCGTTACAATTTTTTATTCTTGCCCATGTACTTGTCTCTCATTCTAAGATAATAATCTTATTTCAAAATCTATCGACTTTTTATTTGTTCAAATCAAACCTTTTGATTGCAGTCATTAATCTAATACCAATAATTTACTTTCTTCGGTAAATACATGAGTAATTAAACTCCATGCATGATACAAATAAATATATACAGTATACTAATATACTCCTATCGAACATTCTTATTTTTCTTTCATTTGTCATCACATGCATGAGGGTTTGAAATCTGTGTGCTATTAATTGTTTAACCATGCAGTATTAATGTAATTAGAAGAGCTAAACAGGAACCCATTACTTGAAGAATGGAGTATATATGAAATTAAACCAACTCTTATAAAATAAAGAACGAAAAAATAAAAGAAGGTACAAACATGACAAAAATTGGGGAGTGGTTGGGAATCGGTTTAGCTGTGTTGAGAAATAGGGCTTTGCTCCAAAAGCTAGAAAATGATTCTAGTATAATGATTCTACCGTAGATATTGGAAGGCTTGAATTAGAAGCTAGCTCAGAAGGACACACCACGCACTTATCTCCTTCGACTCCTACTGACTATAGAGCAAATTTCGGCACATTGCAAAGTCTTCTCAAGCAAGAAATGTTGAAACAGATTATACTTAAACGCAATAAATTTTTACAGCATCAATATATTTTAACCGATTATAATAGGTTATTGGACTATCAAATTATTAGGATTGCTATTTAAACAATTACTGCTTATTATTGTATGTCTAATTAGGAGATATACGAAATTTGTACGGTCGCACAGAAGTTATATATATATACTCGACTGAACCACATGTTCGTATAGATTATAGAGCCTCTTTACTTCCAACTTTTCCTGATTTAGCTCTTTCTTTGGAAAAAAGGTTCTTACATCTATAACAACCCTGACTTTTGCAATTCTATAAAGGCATTAGCTGCAACTCATGGAATTAGAATGCCATATAATACAAAAATCACCATACAAGATGTTATGCTTGCTGTTAGAATAAATTATTTCAATAGCTAATGCTGTCACGTCAAAATATTGGACGTATAAGAAACATCTAATGCTGCAAATTGCACTAGAACAGTTCATGCCAGATTGTTTTTAAAGTTCTCTTAGAATTTATGCAACTGCCTTATTTAGAAGAAAACCTTTTCCAACAAAGAGACAAAGATACACCCATATTCCTAAAAGAGAATAACAAGAGGAAGACAAGTTAAATATAGAATTACTTGGTTCGGATAACATAATAAAATGAACTTGATTTTTACCTTGATGTAGCAACAACAACAACAACTACTACGGTTAGTGGCGTACGCAGAATTTTCCGTAAATGATGTCATATTTAAAGAAGAAGAAAAAATGACTCTTTCTGTTTCAAATTAGATGACACATTTCCCTTATCAAGAGTCAATTTGACTAAACTTTGAAGCTAAATTGTTGGTTAGAGCATCTGCTTAGTTAGCGGAGGTCTTGAGTTCAACTCTTAACAAGAATATTTTATTTTCCTGTTTTTCTATATTTCGCTTTAGTTGTACTCGTTGCGCAAAAAAATATAATCGATACATGTTATATCCTTTGTATACACCCATGTATACACTCGATACAAGTTGTATTCTTTGTATACACCCTTGTATTTTGCCTTGGTTACAATTGATACATATTGTATTCCTTGCACGAATGAATATAATTGCGCGAATGAATACAGTTGATACACGTTGTATTCGTTGCGCGAACAAATACAGTTGACAGAGGTTGTATTTGTTGCGCGTTTGAATACAAGTGATACAAATTAGTAACAATTGAATAGTAGCTACGAATGGTAATTAGGCAAACTATAATTACTAGGCTCTAAACTATATTGGTTTATGAAAATTCTTCTTTATTTTATTTGCCAAAATGGATGTCTTGCAGTTGATTGTCTTTTTTCCCCTGTAAATTACTCGATAGTCACCGTATTTTCTTTGCCTAGGAAAACTGTGCTTGTGGTTTTGTTAACTATTTTTTGATAAAGAAATTTTGTTAACTATTTTGACAGCATTATTTTCTTTGCCTAGGAAAACTGTGCTTGTGGTTTTGTTAACTATTTTTTGATAAAGAAATTTTGTTAACTATTTCGACAGCATTATGAGGATGCACTTTTAGCCAAGTACCCCGCTATCTTCTAAGTTTTCATATTATTCTTAATTTTCAGAAGCTGATATATATAATATTACAAAATACAATCTGTGGACGAATGGCTAAAGCATTTATTCGTACACAAATCCAGTAGGTTAAGGCATTACTTACAATTCATTTAAGCTCCTGAACAAAAAACTCATTAATTATCATGTTATCTTCTTGATCACTTAAGGCATTAATTTGTCTTATCGGGTAAACTAATAACAGTATCAAAGTATTTGTTTACCCGTAATATGGTATAGTTGATTTTTTAATATAATTTATAGACACGTAAATTAAATTGATCCAATAAAATAAAATAATAATAAACAAAAGTGAATAAATTAAGAGTAATTGAAGAAAATATGAGTTTGAGCCTTGAATTGAGCTTCCCCGGAAGCAAGAACAATATCAAGAACAAAGTACTTAGCAAAATAATGTTAACATAATAAGAGAGTAATACTTTTTTTAGACTAGTATTTTGTGTCCTTCAATGGGTACAAATTTCTCTATTTATAGCTAAATTTGGGGAGATAAAATCCCCAAATCAAGCTTCTATTTAAGGTGAATAAAGACCCATCTTGATAGTTGCATAACAGTTGAGTGTAAATGCTAGGATTCTCCGTAACGGCTGCTCCTTTAATATTGCCTTCTTCAACCGGTATCTTGCTTTCAATTTCGTCTCTCCGGTGATATTTTCGGAACTCATACAACACCGATCATATGCTTGGATCCGATGTCATATGTTTAATGAATCATCTCCTACGTGTCTTTGCTGCCACATGTTTGCTTGACAAACATCCACTTTACATCTGTTAATTTACCCTATACAGATAGTCCCCTGCTTTACGGTGACTCAACTTGATATGACTAGGAAGCAGATAAGACCTATTGTCTTGGCAAAAGAGTTCTTGAACGGTTTCTGACACTTGAAAGGACGCACGTCTCTTTGCATTTAATGAGCCGAACACGTGTTATCCTGTAATTCAACAAGTATTTTCGTCACTTACCTAGGTAATGATGGCCTTGCATTCTGCCGCCTATAAACTTCTCTCCTTTTCACCACTTTCATCTTTCACTTTTAGCAACTTTCTTCTTTGAGTTTTCCTAATGTTTTCCTGCAACTCTCTTTTCCTCAACAAAACTTACAAATTCATACTTTCCATCACGACGTCTTCTATTATTTCTTCCTCCGGTTACACATGGACTTGTATCAACGGCGGCCCATCCAAGAAGAATAAGTCTAAGAAATCTGATGTCGGACCTCCCTCTATAAGCACCATCATCCCTTCTCATTTGCCTTGCGTAAATGATCTCCACATTCAGAAGGAATCTTATGACCTTGATAACGACAGAAACATGGATGTTGGTGAATATCCCTCTTCTATTTGCCCGACCAGTATTCCTGTTGTAAAAGAGGATTATGGCTGGAAGAATATTGAAGTTTCAGCCCCCAGTGAAGTGGAATTTTTTCAAAAATAAATTTCAAAAATGTGTTTGTTCATAAAATTTTGAAGAATTATTTTCCCCACTCACAAAACTAAATATTTTTCAAGTGAAATGCATGTTCAAATATCATTTCAAATTCTAAATACTACTTTTCAACTTAACTCCAAATACTACTTTTTTCACAAATTACGATTTTTTATGTCCAAACGTCTACCAAGTCATAGTATATGAGAAATATCCGAAGATACAAACTTTCGTGTTTGATTGGTATTTGATTTTGGGCAAAATACAAAATTTATCGGTCGGCCAAAATTACTTGATTCGTTAGCTGAAGTTATATTAAATATGTATATTTTTTTTTTATATATAATACATATATATACACAAAGATAATATATTTTGTCGTCTATTATTTTTGGGAGCGGCTATAAATATACATTTTTCTTTGATTTTTCCTTAGGACTGTGCTTTTCCTGTAGGAATTATTTACATCATGCTTTTCCGGTAGGAGTCATCTACATTATACTGGAGGAAACTAATAGCCTGTTTTGCCAAGCTTCTCCAAATTTAAAAGCACTTTTTTTTAATTAAAAAAAGAGGAAAAAACATAATTGTGCCATATTTCAAAAAATATGACAAAACCTTAGCAGTATATATCATTTAACATTTGGCAGCTACTAAATATTTACATACCATATTAAATACCAATTAGTGATAGGAATCCAGCTGGCCCAGACGAGAATATTGCCTTCCGATTTTTTCGCTCATAAGTATAGTTCCATTTCTTAAACGGATATCTCTATTCGTTATACTACATTTCATAAGTATATACCTCTAACAATATTTTGTATGATAAGTAACTTTGTTTGAAACTTATTTAATAATGATATTTTGATATTTCACGTATTTTGTTTCAGTTATTTATAGGTCTTATATATTTATATATTTCTTAATACTGGTATAATAATTGTATTCATATTTTAGACATGTTTTTTTGTAAAATATTTGTAGCTATTATACATGGTATTTTCTTCTTAGGCTTTATTCATGGTATAATTCAAGTATAATAGTGATATATTATAAATATAAAATATTTATACATGTGGTATATTAATTTAGGGATATATATGATGATTATACAATATAAATTACGTATAATTAATAAAAATTGTATAATCATAAAATATCAGGTATTTTATTTGCAACTTCGAGAGACTTCTCATCTGAAAAATGTCAAATAACCCTTTAAAATGAGTGCATAATTTGGAAAATGAAAAACAAATTTTAAACAAGAAGTCTTAATACATATGTGTGTTGAATCTCTGTTTGGAAAAGGGATGGAAAATGGTGATGAAACCGGACGGATGGGGCCTGGGGGAGGGGTTTGGGGAATAGAAAGAGAGAATTGGAAGAGAAAGGGTTTCTAACTCTTATTTTTTGGTTCTAGCTTTTTTGGTAAATTAGGTAACTGTCCTTAATTTGTGCTTTAGTATTTATTTTGAAAAATCATATTTAATTAAATATGCTATAAAAGTAAATAAATCTGCTACTTTTGAAATAAACCAAGAGTCATGTTATTTATATAAAAAGGTTTTGAAACTTGATTTACCATGTAAAAATCTCTTAAAAAAAAGTACTTTTTTTCAAAGTTGAAGTGTTTGGCCAAGCTTTTAGAAGGAAAGAAGTGTTTTTGAGTAGAAATAGAAGCAGTTTTGGAGAATCAGAAAAAAGTAGCTTCTTCTTAAAAACACTTTTTAAAAAATCACTTTTGAGAAAAATACACTTATTAGAAGTACTTTTTAAAAACTTTTGGCCAAACACTAATTGATGCTCAGAAGTGCCTTTTAAATTAATTAGCCAAACACAAACTGCTTCTTACTAAAAGTACTTTTGAAAAAAAGCACTTTAAAAAAAGCATTTCTCAAAATAAGCTGATTTTTGAAACTTGGCCAAACAAGCTATAAATACTATGAAAGAACCTTAAGAGGGAGAAGAAAAAGCTGTAGGGGTGGGCATCGGTCGGTTCAGCTCGGTTCGTTTTAATCGGTTCGGTTTTCGGTTTCAAGCCATGGCAAAAAATAATACGAAACAACAAAAATAGATTACTTTTTGCAGCAGATGCAAGTGCTTCTACTGTCTTCAACTAACCCATATACGTATATATATCTTTAAAAATATATACATAAAATACGGAACATATATTTTTCAATAATGTTGCTGTATCAAAGTTTATGTTGTGATGTTGATGATAGTACAGTTTGACACGGAAAAGAGCTAAAGCTAATGCCGCCACTACCAAAGATTGATTTAGTTGATCTATTTCCCACTACCAAAGACCAACGAAGCAAGTAATAAATCAGTAAGCACAATAAAAATTCATAAAAAAAAAAAATTAAGAAATTGAAATGAAATGAAGCAAAAATTACCTGACAGAAGAGAGGAGCACAAATTTAGAGTAAGAAGAATGGCTGCGAAAAGCTATGCTTAGATAATTGAAACCCCTCATCTTTTTTCCTTTTTCTATTACCAAATTGTTTAAGATTTAACACTTCTTCAGTATTTTCTAGCAAATCAGCTTTAAGCTATGGATCAAGTGAAGTGAGTAGTGAAAACAAGGAATGTGAAAAACGAGTAGAAAATTCGTTTTTTCGGTTTAACCGAAAATCGACCACCTAACCGAACACTGAACTTTTTAAAACTATAAACCGCAAACCGACTGAATAAATCGAAAAACCAAAACCAAATAAATCGAAATTTTCGATTCGGTCATTTTTTCGGTTCGGTCGGTATTATCCCCACCCCTAGAAAAAAGTGGACATCAACTCATATTTACATGGGAAAACTACACTATATAGCCTCTTTAAAGAAAATAGAAGAAAAAATCTACTATATTTTTTATATATTATGTATAATATACATATTTATATATAATTAGTGTATATTTTTTATATATAATTATTTTTGGTTGATCGACCATATATATATATATATACATATATATATATAACTTGCCCTGATTACATCCTTGATATTTTCACATTACTAGTTTTTCTCTTTGTAAATATTTTTTTTTTCATTTCCTCTTTTCTTAGTGGGAGTTTGGACATAAGAATTATAAAATTCCAACAAAAAGTAATTTTTTTTTAAGTGAAAATGATATTTGAAAATTAGAGTTGTGTTTGGACATGAATATAATTTTAGGTTGTTTTTGAAGTTTTGTGAGCGATCTGAGAGAAAATTTTGAAAAAAAACCTTTTGGAGTATTTTTAAATTTTTGAAAAATTTCAAAATTCATTTTCAAGTGAAAATTGAAAATTTTATGGCCAAACACTGATTTCGAAAAAAATTAGAAAAATTTTGAAAAAAATAAAAAAAATTCTTATGTCCAAACGGCTCTTAGTCAAGCTCACGTATACTAACTCAAATGGTTGAGCTATGTTTAGTCTGGAACTTAGAGAAACATTCTTTCTATCAAAGAAGAATTTCATGTAGGATGTATGTTAAAAGATTGATTTTCCTTTACGAAGAATTATGACGTTATAATATAAATGTATTTTGACTTTTTTCTCTTCATCGCGAACAAGTTCACTAGTTTAATGAATAAAATAGAGGAAGTACCAATTTCCAGCTTGGATTTTCTATTTAAATTGATATTCCAATATGCTCATTAGTTTTATTAGAATTTCTCAATGGTTTGAGTATATGTGATTGTATGTTGTAATTTTTTATGATTTTGAATAACACATCTTAAGTTAACTTTTAAGATTCAATTAATTCCAATATTCATTGTCATATTAGATTCAACATTTTGTTCCCATGATTTAAGCTAATACAGTAACAACAACAACAACAACATATTCAGTATTATCCTACATTGTGGAGTCTGGAAAAGATAGTATGTAGGCAGACCTTACTCCTACCTTAAGAGGACAGTATTTAAGCTAATACAGCGACACAATCAATTTAGTTCCACCGATTCTAACAAATTATTTATCCTTTTTTCCATGTTATCAATTTTACCTTATTATTAACATTATTTCTACTTGGTTTTTGGAGAATTTAATAGTGTGGATGCTGAGCTGCTAGCAGGGCGGAGCTGCAGTTCTATTTTCGGTTTTAGTGTAATGTAGGTAATTTTGATTCAAACCTTGTATTTGTGCTAAAACTTCACTTCAAATACAAGGTAAACTCACATTCCTAAAATCCAAAATAAATAAACTCAAAATCCTAATTTCTCCCCAGCGGCTAGAGGACATTGCATATTACTACTAGATTTATTCTTGCCACTGTAGTAGACTAATTAATGCAACCACCAAATAACCAATGTTGCACAACACGAAAAGCTCATATCAAATGAAATGTTCAATTATATAGGAGTAATAGATTACAAGAAAGCAGAACTCCAGTGGTTTTTTCGAATCTCAATATGCTCGACACTGTTGTAAACAAAAGAAAAAAATAAGCAGACTTACAGAGAAATAATTAATTGATGAGTTCATTAATCTTTTTTGGCAAAGAGGCCGCCAAATCCGCCGAAGCCGCCGCCATTGGAATTCTTCTTGGGAGGAACAGCAACAGAGTTCTTACCGCGGCTAGTGGTGCCAACACTCTTTTCCTCTACTTTTTTCAAAACTGGATCAACTTCCAATAGCTGATCTTCCTTCTGTAAACTCCCCAGGATAAAATCCAACAGCGACTTCTCCTCACTGCTTCCGCCTGAGCTCTTCGCTGCCGTAGCAGCGGCGTATACTCTTCTTCGCTCGGTGGTTGCTAAGGAGGCGGTGTATACTCTGCTTCTCTCGGCGGTTGCTATTGGAGTAAAATTAAACAAGTTCAACGAAGCCATTGGATTGCTAAATCAACTCTTTTTTTCTTTTGATTATGTGCAGAAGACAACTGGAAATGAATAAACTAGGAGCAAGTACTAATCTCCGAATGTGGATAATATAGTTTGTATGGTTTTTGGGAGAATGAATTTGAGCCCTAGGATGAAGGTGAAGATTGTGAAGAGAATTCTACGAAGGTAGTTGTAGCACGAGTTCTCCACAAGTTTATTATCCCTTTCTCTTCTTTTTTTCTTTTAAAATTTAAATTTTTCCTACCTTTTTCTTTTATTTCAATTTTATTTCGCTTTCGGTTTCCTTTTTCGTGTCGTAAATTTGTTTCGGATGGCAAAATTTCCTGTATTAGAGAGCTCATCTTCATCTTGCTATGTGATGGAGGAATTGACACGTGGCAGCTCATTAGACCACTATGATCAAACAAACGTTTTAACCATTAAATTGATCTAATCTTTCAATTTATTTCCAAGCAACAATGGGGTAGTTAGTAAGTCATACACTAGAGTATAATATTACCCGTAAAATGATAGAATTAAATTTGTTATGTGGTTTATACACAAACGAATTGATTTGATCCAAATGATAAACAAATTAAATTAAAAATAAGACTTAGTGTTAAAATCAAAGGAAATATCAAGCCTGGATCCGGGAGCAATGTTTCCGAGGACAGTAGTAAGAGCAATATGAGACAGAAAGTAAAGATGTATTATTTTCTCGAGAACAAAGTATAGCATAAGTTTTGCCAGAGATTTCGTGTCCCTTATAATAGTTGTTGAAGTCCCTATTTATATCTATACATAGGAAACAAGATCCTAGGATCAAGCCCCTCTTAAATGACAATAATGAAGATCATTGATAAATATGTAACGGTAAGTCATGAATGCCAAAATTCTTTGCAACGACTGCCTATTTAATACTGAGGAATATTCTTCATTAAATGCCATATGGTGACAAACATTTGTTTGTTTCCGTTGACTGTGTTCCCTTCGGGATCTATCCGATACCAACCAAAACTGTTGTCCTTGGTCTTGACCCATCTTCCGTTTGCCTCCGGTTTCACGTGTCGTGCAATCATTCGATCATTTAATACAAACCAATTTTACCATATACAGATAGTCCCTCTGCTTTCCGGTGACACATCTTTGTGTCATCGGGAAGTTGGTGAATATTCCTTTCTTGGGGGAAAATTTTTTGAACCCTTCTGAATATTTTCCGACGCTTGATAAGACGCACGTCTCCTCGCATTTAATTCTCTGAACACGTATTACTCCACGATTCAACAATATTTTCGCCGATTCTCGAGGTAATCATGACCACGATTTTAGCCGTCTATACCTTTACTTATACGTCTCATTCTCCTTCTTTCACTTCTAACAACTTCATAAGCTCTCTTACCCTCTTTGCACTTAACTTTCTTCTGCTTTCATCTCTCTCTGATCTTCTTCAAAAAACTCTATCATCTCCTTATCATTATGGCTTCTCCTACTAAATCTTCCAAGAACTCTGGTCTTCTCTTCGGTGGAGGCCCGAAGAGAAGCAAAGATAAAGGAGATAATGTTAATGCTGATCCTCCCACGGTGAGCACCATCATTCCTAAACATCTGAACACCGCCTACGATTTCCAAGAGAAGTTCCTCACCTCAAACCCTCGATCTTGGGCTGTTGGGAAGTATCCTTCTTCTATTCGTCCTTCCAATATCCCTAATGTGAAGGAAGATTGTAACTGCCAAGTCCTAAACATCATTGCTCCTAACCCGATGGAGCGGGTGACCTTCACCAAGAAGGGTTTTACGTATGTTTATACGCACCCCTTGACTTTGGGCCCATTCTCAATGAGCGAGGGACTTGTCCTCGTGATCTTGGAATTCTGCCACCAGTATCAAGTCTTCTTGGCACAAGTAGGCCCTTCTATGTGGCGAACGGTAGCTAGTTTGCATCGGTTGTGCTTGGAAACGGGGGAGACCCTAAACTTGACACATATGATGAACCTCTACTCTCCCAAAATCTCCTGTGGGGGAGTGATAAATTTTAGCAAGCATGACCATCATGCTTTGCTTACAAGCATGGATGATGACAATGACTATGGATTGATGGAGCGGTTTGTCGGCATTGCTACCAGGGATATCATCCCAGCCACAACTCCATCGTTTTCCGAATCATAAAACCATTTACGTAAGTTTAAAATCTACATCTTTCTCCGAAAAAAGCTGTTCTATGTCACCGCTAATCCTTTTCCTTTCGTTATTTCAGCTACTCAGTGGACACCACCAAGGGTCGAAGGCCTGGACCGAAGGGATCAGAAGATTCTGGACATCACTACGGCAGAGACCCGTCAGTGGAATGAGTTGGCCCCCAAATACGGGTGGAGGGCCAAGAACCAGGGTAAACTGATTATTTCTATCTTTCGCCTTTGTACATAAGAAAATTTGCTAACAATACCTTTTTGCTTGATTCAGGGCTTCCGTAGGGTTCTATTTCATACCCTGAAGAGGAAGTTTTGGCTGATCCCGCAGAGGCTACGAGGTTGTTGCAAGAGGCTCTCACTCGGAGCGGTGCCCTCGGGTCTGCTTCCGGTGTAGGTGCTTCCCCTCGGAGTCACCTGCTAGAGAACAAGCAACCAAAAAGGCAGAGTTCTTCTTTGGCCGAGGTAAAAAATAAGAAAACAAAGAAGGCCACGCCCGAGCCAACCGCAATCACTGTGGTTATTGACAATGACGGGGAAGTGATAAGTGAGGATTTTGACTACTTATTAGCGCTTTTTAGCTTTCGTTTTAATCCAAAAATATTTAATTGTATTCCCGAAAACTGATGAAATATGCTTAATTGCAGGAGTATTGAAAAATGAGCCACTAAGATGAAATCCAACTCAAAAAGGAGTGATATGAACTCAAGGACAAATATCAGGCACAGAAGCTCAAGTGCGGACCACAGATTTTCATCTGCGGCCGCAGAATGTGAAGAAAATTTAACAGAGTCCAAGTGCAAAGTGCGGACCGCACAATTATTGTGCGGCCACAGAAGCTATGCAAGAGCTAAAGTTCAGAGAGTCTCATTTCAAGCTTAAAAAGAAATACAGACCGCACACTAATTGTGCGGCCACATAAATCAGCTATGCGGCCGCACTCAGAAATGCGCGGTTCGCAGAAGAGCCCTATGCGGCCGCGCCAAGAATTGTGCGGACCACAGAATATGAGAGATGCGGCTGCAATCCAGAATTGTGCGACCGCAGAGTCAACTCCTGTCAAGACTGAAGAGAAGTGTGGACCGCACATGGAATTGTACGGTCGCAGAACCTCCAAAGGGCATTTTTTTCCAAAAATTCCAGCTTTGTATAAATAGACTAGTTTCACGAAATTAAGTCAAGTTTGAAATATTGAAAGTCTTGTAGCCGTTTTTACTTGCCTCTTTAGGAAACTTTAGCTTACTTTGATGATTTAACATTGAATTTTTATCTTTTAATCTTGCAATATGAATTTTATCATCTTTTCTTCTTTATTTTCTTCCATACCCATTATTAATAGCTAGATTTCTAACTAGGGTTGTGACCCAACCCTAGTGTATAAACCTAATGGGTATTTTATTTATGGCTTGATTATGGTTGAGAGTTTATTATTTAGCCTTGTTCTTGCTTTTGATTGTAGAATTAATGGTTGCAAATATTAGTTCATGCCTATTTGACTTGGTCTCTTCTTGAGAAAGAGAGACTTAGTCTAGAAAAACTTGGCTAACAAGAATTTGGGATAAAATCAAGAGATTGATAGTCCCAATTAAAGGGTTGAACCTAGAGATAGTAAAACCCGACTTGAGCATTTTATCAACTGTTTTGTTTAATATCCATTTGGATTTGAGAAAGCCAAATTGGGCAAACTTACTCTCTTACCGAGAGGTATTGAGTGGGTACTTGAGTGTTGATAGCTATAAAATACCCCGACCAATGAAACAAGTTTTATAGTTTACAACCCATTAGGCAAACACCTAGGTGAAGGTCATAGCCCTAGGCCTTTTACACTATTTGAAAGCAACAACAAAAACAATTTCTTAGTTTTAATTATTTATCTTGCAATCTTAGTTTAAACTAAATCTAAAATTAACCAAATCTTGTGAAAGTGTAATTTAAGTTAGTTTAAGCTCATCACCACAATATATACTTCTAAATCCCATTCATATATCTCCCTATGGAATTTCACCCCGACTCTCTGTTGGGTATTACTATTGCATCGACCATTTCATAACCTCAAATAGAGGTGTGACTTGGACGAAATCAATTTTTGACGCCGTTGCCGGGGAGCATAAAAATGAATTTAGCTATATATTTGGTTTTGTGTGTGAATTATCTTCTTTTCCTTCCGTGTTACTATCTTTTTGGTGAAATAATTGTAGGTGAAACAATGGCTCTCAACAACAATGATCCTCTCGGAAATATGCCTTTGGGGGATGTGGATGTGGAAGATGACCAAGTTGAAGAGGTTCCTCTTGAACCTCAAGCAAATAGATGAGGCCGACCGCCTCAAGACAACATTCCTGTTCCACCCCCACCTCTACCAAGAGCGGCTCCAAATCGGGTGTTTCCAAATGAAGGGTATGCAAGTGCCATAGTCCAGCCCCGCATTAGGGTGGGAAACTTTCAAATCACAAATGTTATGCTCACATTGCTAGAGCAACCAGGATTCTTCACCGGTGCTCCGAATCAAAATGCGTACAAACACTTGAAAGGGTTTGTGGACACTTACTGGGGGAGTAAACAGACAAACGTCTCCAAGGATGCTTTAAGGTTGAGGCTATTTCCTTTGTCTCTACGGGGGGAAAGCCTTGGATTGGTTAGAAAGTTTGACAAACCATTCCATCCATACATGGGATGAATTGGCGGAGAAATTTATTTCCAAGTTCTTTTCTCCCGGGCATATGGCTACTCTTAGAGACGAGATTATAGCATTCAAACAAGAACCCAATGAGCCGTTGCATGAAATATGGGAGAGGTACCAAACTATGGTGAAAGAGTGCCCAAACAATGATATGACGGAGGCTATGATTCAACAAACTTTCTACAGGGGGATCAATATTACCAATCAATGCGTGGTCAACCAACTTGCCGGTGGAAATTTCATCACAACGCCATATGAGGAAGCTTGTGAATAAAATAGCGGATACTTCACCGGCATGGAATTAGAGCAAATATTCCTCAAGGTGATCCAAACGTGATTCACCTACATAAAGAATTACATGATCATGGGCAAGCAATTGCCGAGTTGACCACCACAATGAATCAATTAGCCAAGGCTCAACTTCAACAAGTGCAAGGTCCTAAGCAAGTCATTGCAATGGAGGGAGTTAATATGATGGTAAATAAGAGAAGGCAAAATGGTCCTCAAGTGCAAAACCGTGCGGAACATTATGTGCAAGAAGATAGTGGGTTTGATCAAGATGAATCTTACAATGAACAAGAGGAGAAAGTACAATATGTGAACAACTTCTAAGTGAAAAGAAACAACTATCAAGGCCCGAATCAACAACAATGGCGACCTCATGGTAATCAAGGGAATTGGAATTCTAGCAACCAAGGTAATTGGAATGGTGGTAACAACCTAGGGAATTGGAACAATCAAAACAATCAAGAAAATTGGAATGGTCAAAATAATCAAGGCAATTGGAGTGGCAATAGTCAAGGATATTGGGGAGGCAACAACCAAGGGGGATGGAACAATAACCAAGGAAATTAGGGTCGGGCTTTCAAAGGCCCCGATGTATCAACAACTGAGCAACCCGCCTCCTTATCCTTCCCATGGTCCAAGCTCTTCCAACAATGAGATGGGACGAATTGAGAACATGTTCAAACAAATGATGAAGAAGAATGCCAACTCCGATGCCCAACTAGCCTCTCACAATACTTCAATTCGCAATTTGGAAGTTCAATTAGGGCAAATCTTGCAAGCTTTAAACACTCGTCCTAAGGGGGCACTACCAAGTGACACGGTGGTGAACCCAAAGGGTGGAAACAACACGGGACATGCCATGGCTGTTACTACAAGGAGTGGAAAAGGTGGGGATGCACCCACCTCAAGTCAAAGAAAAATTGTGGATGATGAGCAAGTGGTACAAGAAGATGAGATCCTGAACAATGTGGTGCAAGCAAATGATGAAGTAAGAATTGATATTGATGACAATGTGGAGGAGACTCAAGAGGAAGTGAACCCGTCTAGGGAGCATATTGTTGACATACCGGAACCGGTAGTGCCAAAGGCTAAGGTACCAATGCCAAGGCCGCCTCCTCCATATCCTCAAAGTCTTGCCAAGAAAAATGGCGAGAATCAATTCAAAAAGTTCATTGAAATGATGAAGAGTCTATCTATTAATGTGCCATTGGTTGAGGCTTTGGAGCAAATGCCCGGTTATGCAAAGTTCATGAAGGATTTGGTGACAAAGAAGCGGTCGATGGATTGTGAAACTATAAAGATGACTCATCAAGTGAGTGTAATTGTGCATTCAATGGCTCCTAAATTGGAATATCCCGATGCTTTCAGAATCACTTGTACCATTGAAAGTGCCGACTTTGCTAAAGTTCTTTGTGATCTTGGGGCAAGTATCAATTTGATGCCCTATTCAGTTTTCAAGACTTATGGAATTGTGCAACCAAGACCTACATCTATGAAATTACAAATGGCAGATCGTACCATGAAGAGACCGTTGGGTATAGTTGATGATGTGTTGGTTCGTGTTGATAAATTCGTTCTCCCGGCGGATTTTGTTATTCTTGATTGTGAACTGGACTATGAGGTGCTGATTATTCTTGGTAGACCTTTCCTTGCTACGGAAAAGGCTCTTATTGATGTGAAAGTTGGTGAACTCACTTTTCGGGTGGGTGATGAAAAGGCGGTGTTCCACGTGTGCAAATCTATGAGGCAACCAAATAGCAATGAAGTATGTTCGTTCATGGACTTGGTGACCTATGTTATTATTGATGATACATGTGCCACGATTATTATGGGTGACATGTTGGAGGCCGTTTTGCTAAATTTTAATGATGAGGAAATGGATGGCTTCTTGGAATGTGTAAATTCTTTGCAAGGGATGGGGTCATACAATTATGCACCTCGGAAACTTTCCTTGGATGTCAAAAATAGGAAAACTCCTCCTACAAAGGCTTCAATTGAAGAGCCTCCTATCTTGGAGTTGAAACCGTTGCCTCCACATCTCAAGTATAAATTTCTGGGCCCTTGTTCTACTTTACCGGTTATTCTTTCCTCTTGTTTGACTAACGTGCAGGTTGACTCTACATTGGCGGTGCTCAACAAGAGGAAGAAATCTATTGGGTGAACTTTGGAGGATATTCGGGGAATAACCCTCGCATTTTGCATGCACAAGATAAATTTGGAGGAAGATGCCAAACCCTCTATTGAACATGAAATGAGACTCAATGAAGCAATGAAAGAGGTAGTCAAAAAGGAGATCATAAAGTGGTTGGATGCCGGGGTCGTCTACCATATTTCTGACAGTTTGTGGACTTCTCCGGTGCAATGCATTTCGAAGAAGGGAGGCATAACTATGGTCACCAATGATAAGAACGAGTTGATTCTAACAAGAACAGTGACTGGGTAGAGAGTGTGTATGGACTATCGGAATCTAAACAAAGTCACAAGGAAAGACCATTTCCCATTACCCTTTCTTGACCAAATTCTTGATAGGTTGGCCAGCCGGGCATTCTATTGATTTCTAGATGGATATTCTGGCTACAATCAAATCCTTATTGCCCAGGAAGATCAAGTGTAAACAACCTTCACTTGTCCCTATGGAACTTTCGCTTTCAAGCGGATGCCATTTGGCTTATGCAATGCACCAGCAACATTTCAACGGTGTATGATGGCGATCTTTACGGATATGGTAGAGGACTATCTTGAAGTCTTCATGGATGACTTTTCGGTAGTTGGGGATTTCTTTGATGATTGCTTGGCAAATTTGGATAAGGCCTTGGCACGATGTGAAGAGACGACTTGGTCTTGAATGGGGAGAAATATCATTTCATGGTCGAGGAGGGTATTGTTCTTGGCCATAAGATTTCAAAGAAGGGGATTGAGGTTGACAAGGCGAAAATAGAGGTGATTTCTAAACTTTCACCTCCAACATCCGTGAAGGGCGTGAGAAGTTTCTTGGGTCACGGGGGGTTCTACCGGCGTTTCATAAAGGATTTGTCCAAGGTGGTGAATCCCTTGTGCAAGCTTTTGGAGAAAGATGCTAAATTTCACTTCAATGATGATTGTATGAGAGCATTCGAATTGCTCTTCAAGTTGACAACTACTCCCATTATCACCGCCCCTAATTGGAGCATTCCTTTTGAGCTCTTGTGTGATGCTAGTGATGTGGCGGTTAGAGCAGTTCTGGGGCAACGTATCAACAAGATCTTTGATCCGGTATACTATTCTAGTAAGACAATGAATGATGCCCAAGTCAATTACACGGTGACCAAAAAAGGGCTCCTTACCATTGTGTTTGCTATTGAGAAGTTCCGCCCGTACATGATGGGTGCAAAAGTGATTGTCCACACGGATCATGCGGCACTTCGTTACCTTATGATCAAGAAAGATTCCAAAGCCTGGTTGATGAGGTGGGTGCTTTTGTTGCAAGAGTTTGACATAGACATCCAAGACCAAAAAGGAAGTGAAAACTAAGTAGCGGACCACTTGTCTCGTTTGGAGGAGGAGGGGAGGCCGCATGATGGACTTGAAATCAATGAATCCTTCCCCGATGAGCAACTCTTAGCCATTTCAATGAAAAAGGTGCCATGGTTCGCGGATCTAGCAAATGTTCGCGTGAGTGGTATTATCCCGGATGGATTCTCTTCAAACCAAAGGAAGAAACTCAAACGGGATTGTCAAGACTATTATTGGGATGAACCGTACCTTTTCCGGATTTGTATGGATCGAGTGATTAGAAGATGTGTACCGGAGGAGGAACAATGTGAAATTCTTGGGGCTTGTCATTCTTCGCCATATGATGGTCACCATGGTGGAGCAAGAACGGCAACCAAAGTTTTAAGTTGCGGTTTCTATTGGCCCACTCTTTACAAGGATGCAAGTGATCTCGTCAAGCGTTGTGATGAATGTCAAAGGGCCGGTGGAATCTCAAAGAAAAATGAAATGCCCCTCACCACCATTTTGGAGATTGATATTTTTGATGTGTGGGGTATTGACTTCATGGGTCCCTTTGTGAGTCCTTGTGGAAACACCTACATCTTGGTAGCTGTTGATTATGTGTCAAAATGGGTTGAAGACATTGCTCTACACAATAATGAAGCGAGAAGTGTGGTGGAGTTTTTGAAGAAGAATATTTTCATAAGATTTGGTACTCCAAGGGCTATCATAAGTGATGGGGGATCGCATTTTTGCAACAAAGCTTTTGTTACCTTATTCACCAAGTATGGTGTCACTCATAAAGTTACGACTCCCTATCGCCCTCAAGCAAGTGGTCAAGTGGAAGTCTCCAACGGGAAGATAAAGAGTATTTTGTCCAATACAGTAAATGCTAATCGGATGGATTGGTCAAAGAAGCTTGATGATGCACTATGGGCTTATCTGACTGCTTTCAAAACTCCTATCGGGATGTCTCCATACCGGTTGGAGGCAACCCATGTTTCTTTTTCTTGTTCTTTTTATTCTTCTTTAGATAGGTCTTCTCTTGTGTAACTGGTTTTGAAGTGTGTTGTAGGAATGATTGTTCTTTATAGGGACTGTGCTAAAAAAAAGGCTAAGTGTGAAAAAAATGCGGACCGCATAATTTTGAATGCCACAGTAGAAAGGGATCTGCAGGCGCACAATTCTGGTGTGGACCGCACAACTGGAGATTAAAAAATTGCAAACTCTCTGAAGTTTACCTGTTAGAGAAATGGCCAAAGTGCAGCCGCACAAGGAAATGTGTGGTCCGCACCAAAATCTGCGGCCGCACTAAAAAATGTGCGGACCGGAGATCAACAAAGGATAAATGTGTAACAGGTAAAGGAGTGCGGACCGCACATGAAATTGTGCGGCCACACTCATCTCTTGAACTCTTGCCCTAACCGGTTGAAATAGTAGCCTTCTCACTACTTTTGAGACTTTACAAACTCTGAACAATTAACACAAAGGCAAACACAGTGCACTCAACTTATTCACGCATCTAGAACTCATTTCATCATCTTTGATTCTTCCTTAGCATCACTACATTACTGGTATGCTCAATTCATCTTTAAAATTTTCAATTTTCTTAATTTTGTTCATAATTAATTTAGTTATTTTTAGGCCTAATATCAAATTCATCATTATGTGAGCTTAAATTTATGTGGGTAACTTTCTATTTGCTATTTGGGGATGGGTAAACTGTGTATCATGTCTAAATTTCTACTGCCATGTCTAAATTGTGCGTGAATTAAAAACCCTAAGTTTACTGCCGATTGCTTTTGGATTGTGCGGCCGCATAAGGAATTGTGCGGTCCGCAGATCAGTAGGTTAGGGCATTTGTTGTAGAATGATTGTGCGGACCACACTTGAAATTGTACGGTCAGTAGAAATTCAACCGCGACCGCAGATCAAGAAATTCTCTGTCTTCAGAGAGTTGTCATTTTTGAAGTTTCAATGTGCGATCGCACCCAAAATTGTGCGGTCTGCATAAATTGAACCGCGCCTGCAGAAAAGTATGTGCGGCCGCAGATCAAGCAATTCTCTGTCTTCAGAGAGTTGTTATTTTTGAAGTTTCAACGTGCGGTCGTACCCAAAATTGTGCGGACCGCACTTCAGATGTGCGGCCACACTTACAATTGTGCGGATCGTAGAATCATCACTGCGGCCGCACTTTCAAATTATGCAGTCCGCACAACCCCATTTGCGGCCGCACTAAAAAATGTGCGGTCCGCACTTCCCCAACCCGCTACATGTTTTGTTCTGAAAATTTTTTGCTTACCTGCACTTAACTAGAACTTACTCTTACTGCTATTTTGTGCAGAATATGGTTAGATCACGTGGTCGTGGTGATATATCAAAGGGGAGGGGTGAGCCTTCTAGAGGCAGAGTCAAAAGCACCTTACCTCTCGCCCTCCAAAAAGTGATCAGTAAGAAGGCAACATCAGGATGAGGTAGACAGCCGGAACCCTCCGAATCAAGTTCATATGTCCCGTCTAGGGAAGCATCAGAGGGCGACTTAGTGCAAAGGTAGCCTGCTGTGCAATCATAGCCACAACTGCCCCAGGACAGATACCGATTGAGAAATGGGCCTACCTTTTCTGAGAGTACTTCTGAGGGGTCGGAAGGGAATAATCAGGATTAAGAGCCTTTATCTATACATGCTCCCGACACACATGCTACTAAAGTGAAGGTGGATGCGATCCCAGATGATGGCCAGGGGGGGGGGTGATACCAGAGTTGCAGGCCTGGAGAGGTCAAAGAAGAAGGAAGTATGGGAAGATAGGTTTGTGAGCCTGATTGCATTCAACAGGTTCCGAGAGTGGTGGCCGCAGAGATCGCTCACTCTTTAGCGGCAATTTGTGTTGAATGATCTGGATAGATACAACCCAAATGTGTTAAGACAATTTCGGGAAAGAAAAGGGTGGAAATGGTTCACTCAAAGTGTAGTGGATGCCAAAGAGCACTTGGTCCGGGAATTTTATGCCAACGTGGCACACATCAAGAAGGGGACCAAAGTGACGAAAGTGAGAAACTTGAAAGTGAGGTTTGACCAAACCACCCTGAACACATACCTAAGGTTGGAGGATGTGGAGCCAGTGCAATACTTGGAAAAGCTGACTATGGGCGATGCAGCTTGCCCATGGCTAGCTGAGCTTCTGGTAGCTCCGGGACCACCACCACCATGGATCACAACAGGGATTCCAATTCAGAGGAACACCCTAAATTTTGAGGCAAAGGGATGGCATACATTTGTGTGTAGCGGAATAGACCCATGCCGGAATGAAACAAAAATCTACCAATCCCGCGAGCAGTGCTAGTCGCCTCAATTATGGCCGGGTACCCAATCAATGTGGGTGCCATGTTGTCGGTCAACATGTCCTTGGTTCCCAGGCAAGGTGACATCTCCTACCCGTATCCCAACACTATCACTGAGTAACTCACAGATGCGGGGGTGGAACCAAGGGGTTTTGACACCAAGGTGAAGGAGAAGAAGCCTTTCTCGTGGTATTCGTTGATGGATGGTGGAAACCCAAAGAAGAGGGGTCAGCCCTCTCCTACTGCAGGCCAGTCTGATGAGCCTGCCGGTGTAGCTGCTAGGAAAGTTGACATGCCATATACTTTAGCAGATCCTTCTGATGGTGCAACGGCTATGACTCCACCTCTTTCTTCAGGTGCTTCAGCATCAGTGCCTTCCACATCGGTTTTGAAGCCGATGCCTGATAAGTAGGTATTTTGACTACTTATTTGCACTCTTTTACTTTAGTTTTAGCTCAAAAAAGCTTAAAGATACTCTTGGAAACTGATAAAATGTCCTTACTTGCAGGAGCATTGGAAAAAGAGCCAAAACGATGAAATTCAACTCAAGAAGGAGTATTTTTGGACAAGGACTAAAACCAAGCAAAAAGAGCAAAGTGCGGACCGCACAATATTGAGTGCGGCCACAGACTATGAAGGACCTCTGACAGAATTCCTTTGCAAAGTGTGGACCACACAATTATTGTGCGGCCGCAGAAGATGAGGTTCAGAGAGATGGAGTTCTGAGTTCATGAAGAAGTGTGGACTACACTATTATTGTGCGGCTGAAGAATTCAAGAGTGCAGATGCACTCAGAAATGTGCGGTCCGCAGAAGTCCCTCCTGTCAAGCTCAAATTCAAGAGTGCGGCCGCACTCAGAAATGTGCGGTCCGCAGAATCTGAAGATGTGCGGCCACAACCCAGAATTGTGCGGCCACAGAAGTCCATCCTGTGAAGGCCAGCTTCAAAGTGCGGACCACACACAGAATTGTGTGGCCGCAGAACCTCCACAAGGGCAATTCTGTCCGATACTTTCAGCTGTGTATAAATAGTTCTTTTTGTCAAATTTAGGTTAAGTTTGAACTCCTGAAAGTAGATAGCCGTTTTTCCTTTACTGCTTTGGGAAACTTTGTATTAGTTTATCATTTTAACATTGAAGTTTCCATCCCTTTATCATCTATTATGAGTTTAATCTTATTTTCTTCCTTACTTTCTTCATTTTTGCCCATGAGTAGCTAAATCTCTAGCTAGGATTGTGACTCAACCCTAGTGTGGGTACCTATGTGTGTTTGATTTAGGTATTTTTTAAGGTTGGGTTTATGATATTTAGCCTAGTTCTTACTTGAATTTAGGAATTAATGGTTTCAAATATTGATTCATGCCTAATTGACTTAGTCTCTACTTGAGAAAGAGAGAATAAGACTAGGAAAACTTGGATAACAAGAAATTGGGGTGAACTCAAAAAATTGATAGCCCCAATTAAAGGGTTGAATCTAGAGATAGTAAGACCCGACTTGAGAATATATCAACGGTTTTGTGAATTACCCATTTGGACTTGAGAAAGCCAAATTGGGCAAAACCACTCTAACTAGTGAGATGTATCGAGTGGGTAATCGCGTGTTGATTGCTATATTACACCCCGACCAATGAAACATTCCCTAAAGGCCACAACCCGTTAGGTAACCACCTAGGTGGAAGTCACAGCCCTAGATATTTTATAAACTTGAAAAACAACAACACCAAAAATATCGTTCTACAGCTTTACATTTACAAACAATAGCATAAATTTTAGAAGTAGAAAGAAACAACCAAGTATGTGGAAGTGCATTTTTGGCATGTCATACACCTAGTCTAAATATATACCTAATCCAATATAAGCTCTCTGAGGAATCGACCCCGACTCAAAGTTGGGTAATTTTACATCGACCACTTTACAATCCCAATCAGTGGTGTGAATTTGGGCGACATCAATTTTTGTCGCCGTTGTCGGGGAGTTAAAAACGGATTTAGCTATACATTTGGTTTTGTGTGTGACTTGTATTCTTTTCCTTCCGAGTTACTAACCTTTTTGTGAATCGATTGTAGGTACAAAAATGGCTCTCCACAATGATCCTCTCGGAAACTTGCCTTTGGGGGAGGAAGTGGACGATGACCAAGGTGATGAGGTTCCTCTTGAATCTCAAGCAAATAGGCGAGGCCGACCGCCTTATGACAATATTCCCCCTCACCTCCACCAAGAGCAGCTCCACACCGGGTGTTGCCAAACGAAGGATACAGAAGTGCCATAGTCGCGCCCCGCATTAGGGCGGGCAACTTCCAAATCACCAATGTTATGCTCACATTGCTAGAGCAACGAGGATTCTTCACCGGGGCTCCGAGTTAAAATGCATACAAACACTTGAAGGGGTTTGTAGACACTTGCTGGGGGAGTAAACAGACCAATGTCTCCGAGGATTCTCTAAGGTTGAGGCTATTTCCCTTCTCTCTACGGGGGAAAGCCTTGGATTGGTTAGAAAGATTTCCAAACCATTCTATCCATACATGGGATGAATTGGCAGAAAAATTCATTACCAAGTTCTTTTCTCCCGAGCATATGGCTACTCTTCGAGACGAGATTCTAGCATTCAAGTAAGAACCCAATGAGCCTTTGCACGAGATTTGGGAGAGGTACCGTACTATGGTGAAAGAGTGCCCGAATAATGACATGACTGAGGCTATGATTCAACAAACCTTCTACAGGGGGATCAATACTACCAATCAATGAATGGTCAACCAACTTGCCGATGGGAATTTCATGACAACACCATATGTCGAAGCTTGTGAGATCTTAGATAAAATGACGGATACTTCATTGGCATGGCAAAGTAGAGCTAATATTCCTCAAGGTGATCCAAATGTGATTCACCTACACAAAGAATTGCATGATCATAGGAAAGCAATTGCCGAGTTGACCACAACAATGAATCAATTAGCCAAAGCTCAACTTCAACAAGTTCAAGGTCCTAAGCAAGTAAATGCAATGAAAGGTGTCAACATAATGGTGAACAAGCGAAGGCAAAAGGGTCAACAAGTGCAAAACCGTGTGGAACAATTTGTGAAAGATGATAGTGGGTTTGACCAAGACAAAACAAACAATGAGCAAGAGGAAGAAGTGCAATATGTGAACAACTACCCAGGGCAAAGAAACAACTCTCAAGGCCCGAATAAAAAACAATGGCGATCTCAAGGAAATCAAGGAAATTGGAACAATCAAAACCACCAAGGCAATTGGAGTGGTGGTAACAACAATCAAGGTAATTGGAAAAATAACAATAATCAAGGCAACCAAGGCAATTGGGGTGGTAACAATCAAAGGTATTGGGGAGGCAACAACTAAGGGGGTTGGAATAATAACCAAGGGAATTGAGGGTCGGGCTTTCAAAGGCCCCCGATGTATCCACAACCAAGCAACCCGCCTCCTTATCTGTCTCATGGTTCTAGATCTTCTAATAATGAGATGGGACAAATTGAAAATATGTTCAAACAAATGATGGAGAAAAATACTGACTCTGATGCTCAACTAGCCTCTCACAACACTATAATCAGCAATTTGGAGGTTCAATTAGGGCAAATCTCGCAAGCTTTAAACACTCGTCCTAAGGGGGCTCTACCTAGTGACACGGTGGTGAACCCGAAGGGTGGGAACAACATGGGACATGCCATGACCGTAACCACAAGGAGTGAAAAAGGTGGGGAGGCAACAACCTCAAACCAAAGAAGAATTGTGGATGATGATGTAGTGATTCAAGAATATGAAATTCCAAGCAATGTGGTTCAAGCTAATGAAGAAGTGATAATTGATATTGATGAAAATGTGGAGGAGACTCAAGAAGAATTGAACCCGTCTAGAGAATACGTGATTGACATACCGGAACCGGTAGTGCCAAAGGCCAAGGCACCAATGCCAAGGCCTCCTCCTCCATACCCTCAAAGGCTCGCCAAGCAAAATAACAAGAACTAATTCAAGAAGTTTATTGACATGATGAAAAGATTATCCATTAATGTGCCATTGGTTGAGGCATTGGAACAAATGCCCGGCTATGCAAAATTCATGAAGGATTTAGTAACAAAGAAAAGATCAATGAATTGTGATACTATCAAGATGACACATCAAGTGAGTTCTATTGTTCACTCAATGGCTCCGAAATTGGAAGATCCTGGCGCTTTCACAATCCCTTGCACTATTGGGAGCGCCGACTTTGCCAAAGCTCTATGTGATCTAGGCGCGAGTATCAACTTGATGCCCTACTCGATGTTCAAAACTTTGGGAATTGGGCAACAAAGACCCATATCTATGAGGTTACAAATGGAGGATCGTACTATGAAGAGACCATTGGGTATTATTGATGATGTGTTGGTTCGTGTTGATAAGTTCATCCTCCCGACGGACTTTTTAATTCTTGATTACGAAGTGGACTATGAGGTGCCTATTATCTTGGGTAAACCTTCTTGCTACAAGGAAGGCTCTTGTTAATGTGGAAGCCGGTGAGCTCACCTTCCGGGTGGGTGATGAAAAGGTGGTTTTCCATCTATGCAAATCTATGAGGCAACCAAATAGCAATGAAGTTTGTTCGTTTGTGGACTTTGTGACCGAGGTGATTGTTGATGATGTTAGTGCCATGATGAATGTTGACGATACTTTGGAGGCCATATTGCTTAATCATGATGATGATGAGAAGGAAGGCTATGTGGAATATGTAAACGCATTGCAAGGAATGGGGTCATACACTTATGAACCCCGAAAATTATCCTTAGATCTTGAGAACCGGAAGACTCCTCCAACAAAGCCCTCAATCGAGGAGCCTCCTATTTTGGAGTTAAAGCCATTGCCTCCACATCTCAGGTATAAATTCCTTGGGCCATGTTCTACTTTATCGGTTATTCTGTCCTCTTATTTGACTAACGTGCAGGTAGACTCTACTTTAGCAGTGCTACAAAAGAGGAATAAAGCTATAGGATGGACATTAGCGGACATTCGGGGTATAAGCCCCGCCTTTTGCATGTACAAAATTATTTTGGAGGAGGATGTCAAACCCTCCGTTGAACATCAAAGAAGATTAAATGAAGCAATACAAGAGGTGGTGAAGAAGGAGATCATAAAATGGTTGGATACTGGGGTTGTTTAACTCATTTCCGATAACTCATGGACCTCTCTGGTGCAATGTGTCCCAAAGAAAGGGGCATTACTATGGTCACAAATGACAAGGATGAGTTGATCCCCACAAGAACGGTGACCGGGTGGAGAGTGTGTATGGACTATCGGAAGCTCAACAAAGTCACTCGGAAATATCATTTCCCACTCCCATTCCTTGATCAAATGCTTGATAGGTTGGCCGGTCGAGCTTTCTATTATTTTCTTGATGGATATTCCGGCTACAATCAAATTCTTATTGCTCAGGAGGACCAAGAGAAGACTACTTTCACTTGTCCCTATGGCACTTTCGCATTCTCGCGAATGCCATTTGGGTTATGCAATGCACCGATGACTTTTCAATGGTGTATGATGGCCATCTTCACCGACATGGTGGAGGATTTTATTGAGGCCTTCATGGATGACTTTTCTGTGGTCGGAAATGCTTTTGATGATTGTCTGAACAACTTGGATAAGGTCTTGGCAAGATGTGAGGAGACAAACTTGATTTTGAATTGGGAGAATTGTCACTTCATAGTCGAGGAAGACATTGTCCTCGGCCACAAAATTTCAATGCATGGTATTGAGGTCGACAAGGCCAAAATAGAGGTGATCTCTAAACTCCCAATCCCTACATCCTTGAAGGGAGTGAGGAGCTTCTTGGGTCATGCGGGGTTCTATCGCCGATTCATCAAGGATTTTTCCAAAGTCGTGAACCCCTTGTGTAAACTGTTGGAGAAGGATGCCAAGTTTCATTTCAATGAGGGCTGTATGAAGGCATTCAAATTGACTACTACTCCTATTATCACCGCACCAGATTGGAGCTTGCCTTTCGAGCTCATGTGTGATGCAAGTGATGTAGTGGTTGGAGCAGTTTTGGGACAACGTATCAATAAAATCTTCCATCCGATCTACTATGCTAGTAAGACCATGAATGATGCCCAAGTCAATTACACAGTGACCAAAAAAGAGCTACTTACTATTATATTTGCTATGGAGAAGTTACGCCCGTACTTGATGGGTACAAAGGTGATTGTCCACACCGATCATGCGACGCTTCGGTACTTAATGAGCAAAAAGGATTCAAAGGCAAGGTTAATACGGTGGGTGCTTCTATTGCAAGAGTTTGATCTAGAGATTCAAGACCGCAAGGGTAGTGAAAACCAAGTGGCAGACCACTTGTCTCGTTTGGAGAAGCAGGGGAGGCCACATGACGGCCTTGATATAAATGATTCCTTCCCCAACGAGCAACTTCTAGACATTTCAATGACCGAGATGCCATGGTTTGCCGACTTAGCAAATTATCTTGTGAGTGGTATTGTACCAAATGAGTTCTCTTCAAACCAAAGGAAGAAGCTCAAACGGGATTGCCTTGACTATTATTGGGATGAGCCGTATCTCTTCCAAATTTATACCGATGGTGTGATTCGACGATATGTGCCGGAGAAAGAACAAGTGGAAATTCTTGAGGCTTGCCACTCTTCACCATATGGTGGTCACCATGGTGGAGCTACAATGGCAACAAAAGTGTTGAGTTGGGGATTCTATTGGCCTACTCTTTACAAGGACGCTAGAGATCTCGTCAAGCGTTGTGATGAATGTTAAAGGGCCGGTGTGATTTCTAAGAAAAATGAGATGCCCCTCACCACTATCTTGGAGATTGACATTTTTGATGTGTGGGGCATTGATTTCATGGGTCCGTTCGTGAGCTCTTGTGTGAACACTTACATTTTGGTAGCTGTGGATTATGTGTCAAAGTGGGTTGAAGCTGTGGCTTTACCCAACAATGAAGCTCGAAGTGTGGTGGCATTTTTGAAAAAGAACATCTTCACAAGATTCGGTACTCCAAGGGACATTATTAGTGATGGGGGATTGCACTTTTGCAACAAAGCTTTTGATACCTTACTCACCAAGTATGGTGTCACTCATAAAGTCTCAACCCCCTATCATCCTCAAGCAAGCGGGCAAGTGGAAGTCTCCCACCAGGAGATCAAGAGTATTTTGTCAAAGACAGTGAATGCCAATCGGACGGATTGGTCAAAGAAACTTGATGATGCTCTTTGGGCTTATAGGATGGCTTATAAAACACCGATTGGTATGCATCCATACCGGTTAGTGTTCAGGAAAGCTTGTCACCTTCCAGTGAAACTTGAGCACAAGGCTATGTGGGCATTGAAGAAGCTTAATCATGAATGGGATGTCGCCGCCATTTTAAGGGTGGCACAATTGAATGAGCTTGATGAATTCCGGTACCATGCTTATACAAGTTCATCCTTATATAAGGACGAGATGAAGTACCTCCATGACAAGTACATCCGGAACAAGGAGTTCAAAGAAGGTGATTTTGTGTTATTGTTCAATTCTTGGTTACGAATGTTCCCAGGAAAGTTGAAGTCTAAGTGGAGTGGTCCGTTTGAGGTTGTGAATGTGACACCCTTTGGTGCATTAGACTTGAAGAACAAAAATGATGAAATGTTTAGAGTCAATGGTCACCCTGTAAAGCATTATCTTGGCAAATTTGATGATGGCCACGTCATGGCGTTAATTCATTTCAAGTGATTGATGGTAATCTGCATCGTGCCGCGATGTTAAATCAAGCGCTTCTTGGGAGGCAACCCATGTTTCTTTTCATTTTTTTATTTTCTTCTTTTTAGAGAGGTTTTTTATTGAGCTAACTGGTTTTGAAGTGAATTGCAGGAATGAGTATGCATTGCAGGTACTGTGTTCAAAAAATTGGCCAAGTGTTGAAAGAAAATGCGGATCGCACATTTATTGTGCGGACTGCACAACTTCGTATGCCACAGCAGAGAAGAATCTGCGGCCGCACAATTCTTTATGCGGCCGCACAACTGAAGACCCAAAAATCCAACTCTCTGAAGTTTTGAAAATCAGAGAAAAGGCCATTCTGCGGCCGCACACATAATTATGCGGACCGCACAAATTTCTGTGGCTGCACTCACTTTGGTACGGACCGCAGAACTTCAGCAAGGTTTAGGTAAAGAGTGGGGATCACACTCAAAATTGTGCGGCCGCACTCAACTTCAATTTTGACCGACTTTGGTCAACCTATAAATAGGACTTCATTGCACTATTCACAACTTTACACACTTTGAACTTTTGAGACCTAAGCAAGCATAGTGCACACAAAGTACCTCACACTCCAAATTCATTTCATCAGTGTAGATTCTTACATGCATCCTTCATCGCTGGTATGTTCAATTCATGTTTAGATTTTTCATTTTTTTTTTGTTTTTGTTCTTAATTAGTATAGTTATTTTTAGGCCTAAAATGTCAAATGTTCTTCATGTGTGCTTGAAATTGTGTGGGTAATTTTATGTGTGCTCATTGGGGACTGGGTAGATCATTCATCATGTTTAATTTGCAAATACCATGATTAAATTGTGCAAAAATTGCAAAACCTAAGTCAGTGTTATTCTATTTTTGAATTGTGTGGCCTCACACAAAATTGTGCGGTCCGTAGATCTTGAGTTAGGGAAAAATGTGATACATGAAAAGTGTAGACCGCACTTAAAATTGTGCGGTCCACGGAAAAATGTGTGCGACCGCACTTTGGAACTTCAGAGATAGTCTAAACCTGGTTTTGTGCGGCCGCACTCAAAATTGTGCGGTCCGCACTTCAGCATGTGTGACCGCACTTTGAAATTGTACGGTCCGCACAAGGCAGTCTGCGGCCGCACTCAATATTGTGCGGTCCGCACTGTCTCTTTTGTACACTGATTTCCTGCAACTATTAACATGCTTCTGAACTTTAACTGACTTATGTGCTTCATATTGCAGATAATGGTTCGATCACGAGGCAAAAGTGATACATCTAAAGGGAGGGGTGAACCCTCCCAAGGCCGAGGAAAGGGCACTCAACCTCTGGGAGTGCAATCAAAAGCAATAGACAAAAAGAAGGCCATTGGGAGAGGTAGGGCCACAGAGCCCTCGGAATCAAGCTCGTATGTCCCGTCTAGGGAAGCCTCCGAGGGTCACTCAATAGAGGTACAACCTTAGGCCCAGTCTCAACCACCACAATTCACTAGGAGATACCAACTGCGCAACGAACCCTCCATTACAACAAGTTAGTCTGAGGGTTCCGATGCCGGTAGCTAGGGTTCAGAGCCCTCCTCTACACACACTCCCTCTTCTCCAGTTGCAGTAGATGATGATGATGTTCCTAATGATGGTGGGGGAGGTGACACTAGAGTGGGCGGCCTAGAGAGGTCGAAGAAGAAGGAAGTATGGGAATATAGGTTCATGACTTTGATTGCCTTTACAAAGTTTAGAGAGTGATGGCCCCAGAGATCGCTCACACTTGAGCGACAATTCTTGCTGAAGGATTTGGATAAATACAATCCAAATGTCCTTAAGCAGTCTAGGGAGCGTAAGGGGTGGATGTGGTTCACCCAGAGTGTTATGGATGCCAAAGAGCACTTGGTACGAGAGTTTATGCCAATGTGGCACACATCAAGAAGGGTACCAAAGTGACCAAAGTGAGAAATTTGAAAGTCAGATTCGACCCAAGCACTCTGAACACTTACTTGGGATTCGAGGAGGTAGATGCAATCCAGTACCTGGAGAAGCTTGTTATGGGTGATGCAGCTCGTCCTTGGTTAGCAGAGATTTTGGCTCCTCCAGGACCACCACCACCGTGGATCACAGCAGGGGTTCCTATTGCACGGGCCACCCTAAATTTTGAAGCAAAAGGGTTGCAAACATTTGTGTGCAGTCGTATTGACCCAAGCCGAAATGAGAACAATCTTCCAATCCCCCGAGCAGTTTTGGTGGCATCTATTATGGCCGGGTACCCAATAAATGTGAGTGTCATCATGTCAGCCAACATGTTAGTGGTTGTCCGAAAAGGTGAAAGCTCGTACCCATATCCCAACACCCTCACAGAATATTTCACAAATGCAAAGGTGGAGCCGAGGAGTTTTGATATAAAAGTGCGGGCCATGAAGCCCTTCTCATGGTACTCTTTGCAAGGTTCGAAAAACCCAAAGTTCAAGGGTAAGGCAACTACCACCGTTGGTCAGTCTGATGAGCTATTGGTGGTGGTTACAGAGTCAGCTGCTAAGCCTTCTACAACTCTTATGCCTTCTACAACAGTCGGTCCTTCCATCGAGACAGCTGACATGACACCACCTTCATCTTTTAGACCATCAGCATCAGTACCAGTGTCTGCCTCATCCACATATCCACTCACTGAGCTACGAGTTTCCCAGACATTGGCGAGTCTAACAACTGGATTTAGATATCTACTTCAAAGCCGTCTGACATATCCAGTGCTGTTGCAGCACAGTCTTCTACACCAGCAGCACCACATGTTCCTCAGTTAGTGGAGGAAACATTGAAGAAGATCTTGGACAACCAGAAGACCATTATGGATACATTGGTGGCACATGGGGAGCTATTGAGGAGTTGGGCAAATAGGTGAAGAAGATGAGGAAATACCAGGCCTCGAAGAAATTAGTGGAGAGATTAAAAAAGGATGTGACAAAGGTTGCAGTAGTTGGTGATTTACCAGTTGACCTACTAATGGAGACAGATCCATCAGTACCAGCAGACCCAGCAGCACCATCAGTAGAGGCACCAGTTGGCCAGTCTGACTAGCCATACCTTGCTGCCCATACTGCCGAGAAGGTGCTTCAGATGTTCACCAACCCCGTTATTCCTCGAGCAGAGGATGATGAGATCCAGTTGGAGGAGCCCAAGGGTGGTGATGCTTCCATGCACCCTAAGACCACATAGGGAGTTTTATTTACTCTCTACCTTCCCTTATTTTGATTTTGCTAAGCACTGGGGACAATGCTTATTTTTATTCGGGGGGGTGGTCTATTTTGGTTGGTTTGATTTGATGACATTGGCCTGTAATAACTTTAATACTATTTTTCTTTTATATTTATTTTCTCTTTCATTATGTATATATTCCTCCCTATCTTTTGATGTATATATTCTATTCCCTTCGGTTTGTATATTCATTTGTCTTACTTTCAGTAGCTTATTTCATAGCTTCTTTATTTTGTTTTCTTAGTAGTCTAGCTTCTTATTTATGTTAATAACTTCTTTTTGATTCGGTAGCTTCTTTTTATGTTTAAGTGAGCAATAAGCTTTTGGTTTTCTTAATGCCACGGTTCTTTCCAAAGGTGAGTTTTGTGTGAACCGGGTGGCTCTTCCCAACGATGGATGACGTGACAACCTTTTTAAGGGATTGAGTCCGTTTTTGATGTTTAGGTAGAAAAAATAGTCTTAATGAATAAAAAAGGGTCAAGCATGCTTCACTTGGTAGAAACACACTTAACTACATGCTTATGGTTAAACACAAGCTTTTGGAAAGAAATGGCTCTAGTTAATGACCTTGTGACTCTTGTGTTGACTTAGGCAATCATCGGGTGGTTTAGTTGAACCATTAGCGATCTTCAATCTTGAATACGGTTGTTGTGGGCCCTCGTCTCTGTCCTCTTTAACAATCTGGTTGTGTGAGAGGCGATACATTTTGTTACAAGTCAAAGTATCTATGCGAATGGTCTAGAACTTGCCTCGAATATGTTTCTAGGAGAAATTCTAAGTTTGCTTGGCTTGAGAAGTGATTGTAGGCTCTCCTTTATCCGTTTTGAAACCTTCCATGGCCCACCAATGATATTATCCTTAGTCAACCTTTTTGAGCCTAAAACCTTTTTCATTCGATAACCATGTTACATGCCTTTACCCATTTTATAGTGACCCTCTCTTGGCACCCGAGCTTTCCTTAGCACTCATGAGAAACAAATGGCAAAAATATAAGTTTGGGGGAGAGAGAGGAGTTTGAAAGTGGTATCAAGGCACAAGAAGAGAAAAGAAATGAAGAAAAGGAAAGGGAAAGAAAAAGAAAGAAAGAACAAAAGAAAAACACAAAAAGAAAGTGAATAATTTGAAGGGTTGAAAGGATTAAAAAGAAAGAAAAAGTGCAAAGCATGGAAAAAACAAAGAAGGAGAATATGAATATCATGACCAAGAAAGAGTTATGTCAAGTCTCTCTAGTTCCCCTAAGGAAAAAGAAAATGACTCAAAGAGTCGGCAAAGTATGAGCCAAAAAGAGAAAATGGAGTGCTAAAGGAAAGATGAACTCGTTCCATTCCAACATTTCCCTCCTTAGTCCAAATGCCTTCATTACTTGCCGAAAAAGCCCTACGTGATTTCAAGCCGAGTAAGCTTATATTAGTGATGATCTATATGAGGGGCAAGCATATGGTACTTAGAGCCATACTTGTGACATTCTTTTGAGAGTGATGAGCGAACCTTTCACGAATCATTGAATTGAGTGCTACATTCTTGAGCGAGATGAGCTTACGGAGAGTATAGGAGGAGGAGTTTGGGATCCACAGTGACCAACATGAAAGTGCAAACTTCCTTGATGAGTAAAGTCAACTCTTGATGCTCAATTGTCACATTAGAGCTATTTGTGCTTTAAACATTCAAAACATGGCCTTGTTGATAATTCATGAGTGTGTGGGTAATTATAGCTCCCAATTGATATGTGTTTGATGCAACTTAGGCCCGCTGAAATAGCTCTTTTCTTGTGAAGGTGGCAATTACCTTATTTGCTTGAGGACAAGCAAAAGCATAAGTTTGGGGGAGTTGATAAGTAGGTATTTTGACTACTTATTTGCACTCTTTCACTTTAGTTTTAGATCAAAAAAGCTTAAAGGTATTCCCAAAAACTGATAAAATGTGCTTACTTGCAGGAGCATTGGAAAAAGAGTAAAAATGATGAAATTCAACTCAAGAAGGAGTATTTTTGGACAAGGACTAAAACCCAGCAAAAAGTGCAAAGTGCGGACCGCACAATATTGAGTGCGGCCGCAGACTATGAAGGACCTATGACAGAATTCCTTTGCAAAGTGCAGACCGCATAATTATTGTGCGGCCGCAGAAGATGAGGTTCAAAGAGATGGACTTTTGAGTCCATGAAGAAGTGCGGACCGCACTATTATTGTGCGGCCGCAGAATTCAAGAGTGCGGCCGCACTCAGAAATGTGCGGTCCACAGAATTTGAAGACGTGCGACTGCAACCCAGAATTGTGCGGCCACAGAAGTCCATCCTGTCAAGCCCAGCTTCAAAGTGCGGACCGCAGACAGAATTGTGCGGCCGCAGAACCTCCGCAGGGGTAATTTTGTCCGATAATTTTAGCTGTGTATAAATAGTTCTTTTTGTCAAATTTAGGTTAAGTTTGAACTCCAGAAAGTAGATAGCCGTTTTTCCTTTACTGCTTTGGGAAACTTTGTATTAGTTTATCATTTTAACATTGATTTTTCATCCTTTTATCATCTATTATGAGTTTAATCTTATTTTCTTCCTTAGTTTCTTCATTTTTGCCTATGAGTAGCTAAAACTCTAGTTAAGGTTGTGACCTAACCCTAGTGTGGGTACCTAATGGGTATTTGATTTAGGGCTTGTTTAAGGTTGGTGTATGATATCTAGCCTAGTTCTTGCCTGAATTTAGGAATTAATGGTTGCAAACATTGATTCATGCCTAATTGACTTAGTCTCTACTTGAGAAATAGAGACTAAGTCTAGGAAAACTTGGCTAATAAGAAATTGGGGTGAACTCATGAAATTGATAGCCCCAATTAAAGGGTTGAATCTAGAGATAGTAAGACCTGACTTGAGCATATATCAATAGTTTTGTGAATTACCCATTTGGACTTGAGAAAGCCAAATTGGCAAAACCACTCTAACTACCGAGAGGTATCGAGTGGGTAATCGCGTGTTGATTGCTATATTACACCCTGACCAATGAAACATGCCCTAAAACCCACAACCTGTAGGTAACCACCTAGGTGGAAGTCACAACCCTAGATCTTTTATAAACTTGAAAAACAACAACACCAAAAATATCGTTCTATAACTTTACATTTACAAAGAATAGCATTAATTTTAGAAGTAGAAAGAAACAAGCAAGTATGTGGAAGTGCATTTTAGGCACGTCATACACCTAGTCTAAGTATATACCTAATCCAATATAAGCTCTTTGAGGAATCGACCCTGACTCAAAGTTGGGTAATTATAATTGCATCAACCGCTTCACAATCCTAATCAGTGGTGTGAATTTGGGCGAGATCAGTGCCCATGCTCGCTCATCCACTATCTACACTGCGAGTCTCCCAAACACTGGCGAGCCTCAACAACTGGATGCAAACAACTGGATACAAAGTTGACTGACATATCCAGTGCTGTTGCAATATAGTCATCCATCTCGGCATCACAGCTTCCTTCGACAGTGGAGGACACTTTGAAGAAGATCTTGGAGAACCAGACCACCATCATGAACATCCTAGTAGCACATGGCACAGTGATTTAGGAGTTCGGGAAGAAGGTAAAGAAAATGAAGAAATCCCAGGCGTCCAAGAAATCAGTTGACATACTGATGAGAGATGTGACTAAGATAGCTGCAGCTGGTGACCTTCCATTTGACATGTTGATGCCCAGCAGCATCAATAGATCCAGTCGCACCATCAGCACCAGTTGGCCAGTCTGAGGAGCCAGACATGGTTGCCGACACTACTAAGGCGGTGCGCCAGATGTTCACCAACCCTTTTACTCCTAGAGCCGGGGTTGATGAGATCCAGTTAGAGGAGACTGAGGGCGGTGACACTGTTATGGACACAGAGAGGTCCAAGGACACATAGGGAGTCCTCTTTACTCTTACCTTTCCTTATTCTTATTTTGTTAAGCATTGAGGACAATGTTTATTTTTATTTTTATTCAGGGGGTGGAGTTTATTTGATATTTGGATATTTGACATTTGGTTTGTAATAACTGATAACATTTTCCTCTTTCCTTTTATTTATGTATATATTCTTCCCTCTTTCTCTATTGATGTATATATTCTATCTTTTCCCCTCTCAGTATGTACATTCATTTATGTTTTTAGTACATTTCTTTGTAGCTTCTTTATTTTGTTTTCTTATTAGTCTATGTTTAAATTTGTAGCTTCTTTTTATGTTTTTAGTAGTCAATAAGCCTTTGGTTTTCTTAATTCCACGGTTATTTCCAACGGTATTTTTTGTGTGAATCGGGTGATTCATCCCAACGATGGATGGCGTGACAACCTTCTTAAGGGATTGAGTCCGTTTTTGATGTTTAGGTAAGAATAGTAGTAGTAATGAATAAAAGAGTCAAACATGCTTCACTTGGTACCAGCACACTTAACTACGTACTTATGGTTAAAAACTAGCTTCTCGGGAAAGAAGTAGCTCTAATTAGCGACCTTGTGACTCTTGCATTGACTTAGGCAATCATCGAATGGTTTAGCCGAGCCATAGTGATTTTCAATCTTGAATATGGTCGTTGTGGGCCTTAGACTCTATCCTTTTTAACATTCCAGCTGCGTGAAAGGTGAGATGATTTTGTTGCAAGTGCAAGTACCAGTGCAAACGGTCTAGAACTTGCCCCGAATGTATTTTTAGGCAAAATTTTAAGTTTAGCTTGGCTTGAGAAGTGATTGTAAGCTCTCCTTAACCAGCTTGAAATTTTTCATTACCCACCAAAGTTGTTATCCCTAGTCAACCTATTTGAGCTTAAAACCTTTCTCATTTGATAACCATGTTACAAGCCTTTACCCGTTTTGTAGTGACCCTCTCTTGGCACCCGAGCTTTCCTTAATACTCTTGAGAAATAATTGGTTAAAACATAAGTTTGGGGGAGAAACGAGGAGTTTGAAAAAGGTATTAAGGCACAAAAAGAGAAAAGCAATGAAGAAAAGGGAAGGTAAGAAAAAGAAAGAAGAACAAAAAGAAAAAAATGCAAAAAGAAAAAAATGCAAAAAGAAAGTGAATAAGTTGAAAAATTGAAGGGATTTCAAAGAATGGTAATGATACAAAGCATGGAGAAAACAAAGAAGGAGGAAATGAATATCATGACCAAGAAATAGTGATGCTAAGTCTCTCTAACCCCCCTGTGGGAAAGAAAATGCCTCCTAAAAGTAGCATAGCATGACCCAATAAGAGAAAATGGAGTGCTTAAGGAAAGATGAACCCGTTCTATCCTAGTATATCCAACCTTAGTCCAAAAGCCTTCATTATATTCCCAAAAAGCCCTACGTGATTTCAAGCCGAGTGAGCTTACATTAGTGGTAATTTACATGAGGGGCAAGCCTATGGTACTTAAAGCCGTACTTGCGACATTCTTTTGAGAGAGATGAGCGAACCTTTCACAAAACTTTAAATTGAGTACTACATTCTTAAGTGAGGTACAAACGGAGAGTAGAAGATGAGGAGTTTGGGATCCACAATGACCTACATGAAAGAGCGATCTTCCTTGATGAATAAAGTCAACTCTTGATGCTCAAGTGTCACATTAGACCTATTTGTGCTTAAAACTTCAAATCATTGCCTTGTTGATAATTCATAAGTGTTGTGGGTAATTGTTGGTCCCAATTGATGTGTGTTTGATACACCTTAGATTAGCTGAAATAGCTATTATCTTGTGGAGGTGGGAATTACCTTATTTTCTTGAGGACAAGCAAAAACTTAATAAACAGGAGATTACGTACCTTCATCCTTCCGGACTAGAACGACACTTACTGCTACCTCCGAGACCTATAAGTATATTAATAACTGATCACCTTCCCCATATTTTGAAAGCAGTGGAGGGCTTGATAGATAATGTTTCAGGTCTTTTAAGGCCTGTTGGAATTTTGGAGTCCATTCAAAGTTCTTCTTCTTCTTCAGAAGTGAGAAGAAGTGATGATATTTTTCCAAAGATCGAGAAATGAACCTGCTTAGAGCGGCTAATCTTCCGGTTAGCCTTTGGGTTTCTTTCAAGCTTGTTAGCTGGTCCGGTATGTCCTCGATGGATTTGATTTTGTCAGGATTTACTTCGATTCCCCTTTGTGAAATCAAGAAACCCAAGAACTTACCGAAGCTAACCCCGAACGCGCATTTTTCGGGGTTAAGTTTCATGTTATGCTTCCTCAAGATATCGAACGTTTTCTGGAGGTGTTTTAAATGGTGACCTGCATTCAATGACTTGAACAACATATCATCTATATAGACCTCCATTGTTTACCCTATTTGTTTCTCGAACATCTTGTTCACGAGCCTCTGGTAAGTGGCTCCTACGTTTTTAAGCCCAAAGGGCATCACATTAAGGCAATATGTGCCAAAGTTCATTATGAATGAAGTCTTTCCCTGATCCTCCGAGTTCATCTTAATTTGATTGTACCCCTAATAGGCATCGAGGAAACTCATCAACTCATGTCCAGTCATTGCATTAATCATTTAATCAATGTTTGGCAGTGGAAACGAGCCCTTCGGGCATGCCTTATTCAGGTCTTTTTAATCTACGCACATTTGAAATTTGTTATTCTTTTTTGAACTACAACTACGCTGGCTAGCCAGTCGGGATATTTTACCTCCCGGGTTGAACCAATGTCAAGTAATCGAGTCACCTCAGTTTTATCAAACTTGTTTCTGACCTCGTCTATTGGGCCTTTCTTTTGCCTCACCGGAGGGATGCTTGGGTCCAGGCTTAGCTTATGCATGGCCACCTCTAGTGGGATACCTGTCATATCCGAGTGCAACCCTGCAAAACAATCAATGTTAGTTTTAAGGAAATCAATAAACCCTGACATGAGCTCGAGATTGAGTCTTGTTCCCAAGTGAAATTTTCTCTCCAGGATTTCCTCGAACAAAGCCACTTTTTGAGCTCTTCCATCGTAGACTTGGTTGCGTTTGTCTCTTCCGGTACTTGAAAGTATCTCGGTACCTAGTGGGATTCCGACACCCCCTCATCTTCATCATCTTAGCTCGGCTTGGGAGTAGGCGTCAGTTCCTGTAATTGCTATTTGTTATGTTCCTTCCCCTTTCTGTTGGAAATTGATATTGCGTTCATTTCTCTTGCTACTGGTTGATCTCCTCTTATCTGCTTGATTCCCTTTAGGGTTGGGAATTTTATCAATTAGTGATAAGTTGATGGTACAACCTTCATTTCATGAAACCACGGTCTATCGAGGATTATGTTGTAGCCTATGTCACCGTCTACCACTTCAAATAAGGTGGTTTCCGTGACCCCTTTCGACGTTCGTGGGCAACAAAATCTCCCCTTGGGTTGTCACACTTGCCAGATTGAACCCAGCGAGGAGCTTTGTCACTAGAATGATACTTCCGGTTAATCTGGCTTGTTCTAACACTCTCCATTGAATGATGTTGGCCGAACTACCTGGGTCAACCAAAACACATTTAATCTTGAAATCTAAGACATTAAGGGAAATTACCAGGGCGTCTTTGTATGGCAGGAGAAGTACATGGGCGTCTTCTTCTGTGAAGGTGATGTCGTCTTCGACGACTTCCCAAAGTCTCTTGTTGTGAGTCACTGAACCTTCATCTTCTTGGCTGTCGATAAAGTTACACTATTAATCTCATTCCCCCAAAAAATTATATTGATAGTTAGTTGAGGAGGGTCTTCCCCCATCTTTGTGGGTTCTGCGTTATCTCGGCTGCGGCCGTAATTGTTCTTGGTCTAGTCTCTCAAGAACTCCCCGAGATGGCTGTTCTTCAACAGTGTTGCCACCTCCTCGCGCAGATGCCAGTAGTCCCCAGTTCGATGGCCATGGGTCCCATGATATTCACACCATAAGTTAGGATCCTTTTGGCTGGGATTGGATCTGATCGTCTTCGAAAATCGTGCCTCTTTGATATTCCTCATTGTTGATACCAACTCCATGATTCTAACGTTGAAATTATACTTTATTAGCCTAGGATAAGTGGAATCCCGGGAACCTGATACCTCTTTGTCCTGCAATGACCTGTTGTTTCGGTCGCGGTTATTTCTTCTATCGGGGGCGAACCTTTTCGCGGACCAGAACCCTTTGCTGCCTCATCCTTCGGCTCTCTCGTATGGCATGAATTGGCCCTTAGAAGATCGCCAGTCTGCATCAAAATCATCTTTGAATTTATCCTTGTTCTTGTCTCGGTCACGACCTTTGATTGATGTCGGGAACCCGAGCTGATCATCGTCTATCCTTATCTTTGATTCATAACGGTTATGGACATCCGCCCATGTCATTATTTGGAAATCGAGCAGGCTTTCTTTCAACTTTCGGGAGGCGTCGAAGCTCCTCGGATTCAAACCCTCTGTGAATGCCTCGGCTGCCCATTGATAAGTGAGGATTTTGACTGCTTATTAGCACCTTTTAGCTTTTATTTTAGTCCAAAATCATTGAATTGTGTTCCCGAAACTAATGAAATTGTGCAAAATTACAGGAATGCTGGAAGTTTGGTCTCCTGAGATGAAACCCAACTCTAAAAGAAGTGTTCCGAAGAAGAAACGTTTAGTAGAACTTTGCGCAAAATGCGGACCGCACATGAATTGTGCGACAACAAAAACTGGGCTAAGAGTCGAAGATCAGAGAGTATGCAAAATGACCAAGTCCATGAGCCTCTGTGAATTGCGGACTACACAAGAATTGTGCGGCCGCAGTCCAGAAATGTGTGGCCGTAGAAGATTGCATCGCGGCCGCAGTTCAGAAATGTGCGGCCGCAGAACTCCACTTCCTGCCAGATGAAGAAATCTGCGGACCGTACATGGAATTGTGCGACCGCAAAACCTCCCGAGGGCCATTTTTGTCCGAGATTTTCAGCCTTGTATAAATAGACAAGTTTCACAAAATTAGGTCAAGTCTTGAACATCTGAAGTTGCTATAGCCGTTTTTCTTTACTACTTTAGGAAGTTTTAAATTATTTTGGTGTATTTACATTAGATTTTATCTTTTTAATCTTCCATTATGAGTTTAATTAGTTTTTCTTCTTTATTTTTTTCAAAACCCTTTATGAATAGCTAAACTCTTACTAGGGTTGTGACTCAACCCTAGTGTGTAAACCTTATGGGTATCTAATTTAGTGATTGTTTATGATTGTGTGTTAATTATTTAGCTTAGTTCATGCTTCAATTTTAGAATTAATGGTTGCAAACATTAATTTATGCCTATTTGACTTAGTCTCTACTTGAGAAAGAGGGACCTAGTCTAGGATAACTTAGCTAACTAGGAATTGGATCAATTTAGAGATTGATTACCCCAATTAAAGGGATCAACCTAGAGATAGAAATAACTCGACTTGAGCTCTTATCAACTATTTTGGGTGATACCCATTTGGTCTTGGTAAAGCCATATTGGATAAAACCACTCTCTGACCGAGAGGTATTGAGATGGTCACAACCCTAGGCCTTTTACCCATTTGGAAAAACCTTAAAAATAATTATCTCAAGTCTACTTTATTTATCTTGCAATCATTAGATTAACAGTAGAAACAGAAAGCAAATCCTTATTGTGGAAGTGCAATCTAGTTATTCCACTTTCTCATTTGAAATATATACCCCTAACTCCCATCCTAGATCCCAGTGGATTCGATCCCGACTCATAGTTATACGGCCGTTTCATATCTCTATTGAGGTGTGCTTTGGACGTGATCACCCACTCATCTGGCATGACCGGTAACAATATCCTTTCTTTCTGGAACCTGATCACGAACTCACGCAGCAATTCAGTCTCTCCTTGCAAAATTCTAAATATGACCGCCTTTCGGTCCTGGACCTTCTTAGCCTCGCCATGGGCCTTAATGAAAGAATCTGCTAGCATTTCAAAAGAATCAATTGAATGTTCGGGTAAAAGTGAATACCATGTCAAGGCCCCTTTCGTGAGGGTTTCTCCGAATTTCTTCAATAGAACCGACTCAATCTCATGTTAGTCCAAGTCGTTTCCTTTCACTGCTGTTGTATAAGTTGTGATGTGCTCCTGAGGGTCTGAAGTCCCATCGTACTTCAGTATGTCCAACATTTTAAATCGTTTTGAAATCAATTCTGGTGATGCGCTTGGTTTTAATAGCAATTGGGAGTACTTCTTCGAGTCCGGGCCTTTCAACACTGGTGGTGTACCCGGAATTTGGTCCATTCTAGCGTGGAGCTCTTTTGCGTTCTGATCCATTCGCTCGTACATTTATCTCATGAATCTCGTTAGTTCAATTTTGAAGGGATCATAGCCATTATCGTTGCCAGATCCACTACCGGTCCCCTGGCGCCATCGAAGCCAACCTCACCCCTCGAGGTGTTATTATCAACTATTTGAGCCGCTTGATTTGCAGGAACACCGGAGGAGTTGGCCCCCTTCCCTTTGCATTGTTGGAAGCGACTGATTACGTCTGCTTTAATTTTGTCATGACCTTGTACTGCCTTGAGAGATGGCCCATGATGGCTTTTTATTGCTCTCTCAAGATCCTTATTGTTTCCTCAACATGCTCGTCCTCAGCGTCATCGGGAGTCGTTTCTCTCACATGTAGGGGATATTGTCCGCCATGGACAGGAGTTGCTACATCCCCTTCATTGCGGGTGTCACTGATTGAATCCTCATGTTGAGGTAGATTCTCATGTGCCTCAACGTTGTGCGCGATGTTGACATTATTGGCTGCCATTTGTTTTTATTTTTTCTATGAAATAAAGAATTAAACAAGTTAGTGATAGACGCAAGGATCAACTCAATTACGCAACTGTCTAAGCCCCACGGTGGGCGCCAAACTATTTACACGTAATGCGGTACAATTTATTTGTTACGTAATTTATAGACAAACGAACTGATTTGATCCAAAATGAAAAACAAATTAAATTAAAAATAAGACTTAGTGTTAAATTCAAAGAAAATAGCAAGCCTGGCTTCGAGAGAAATGCTTCTGAGGACAGTAGTAAGAGCAATATCAGACAGAAAGTAAAGTTGTATTATTTTCTTGAGAAACAAGTATAGCATAAGTTTTGCTAGAGATTTCGTGTCCCTTACAATGATTGTTGAAGTCCCTATTTATAGCTATACCTTGAAAACAAGATCCTAGGATCAAGCCCCTCGTAAATGACTAATATGAGGGTCGTTGATGAATATGTAATGACAAGTCATGAATGCCAAAATTCGATGCAACGGCTGCCTATTTAATACTGAGGAATATTCTTCATTAAATTTCATCTGGTGACAAACATCTGTTTGCTTCCGTTGAATGCGTTCCATTCGGGATCTATCCGATACCAACCGAAGCTGTTGTTCCTTGGTCTTGACCCATCTTCCGTTTGCCTCCGGTTCCACATGTCGTGTAATCATTCGATCATTTAATACAAACCTATTTTACCCTATATAGTCATGGGTTCAAATTGTGGTGAAGTTTAATTATAATGTTCGATTGTATCTGTCACGACCTAAATTTCCCTCCGTTTGGTATCGTGATGGCACCTAGTTTTAGGGACTAGGTAAGCCTAACATTAATTAAAACAACATTATTTAAATAACATCTAACAAATTAAATAGAAATCTCTTACAAATTCCCAAAACCGGTAGTATAAGTCATAAGCTCTACAGAGTGTTCGCAAGAAAACTTCTAAATACAACTGTCCAGAAATAAGAATAAACAGTGCAAAATGAAAACTTGAAGGTGACTCCGAAGCCTGTGAACGCAGCAGCAGGTTTACCTTGAGTCTCCACAGCAACAGTCCACATAGCTAGCTAACGAACAAGTACCTGGATCTGCACAAAAATGTGCAGAAGAGTAGATGAGCACACCACAGCGGTGCCCAGTAAGTATCAAGACTAACCTCGGTGGAGTAGTGACGAGGAACAGTAAAGACACCCACTGGTCTAATAAACTGAACAAATATAAGTACACGAATAACAGAAGTATGATGTCTACATAAAAACTATGCAATATGGCTCACCATACAGTAATGGCATTAAAGCAAGAAAATAACAAGTATCAGCAGAATATCATGAAAATGACGCAGACAAAGTGAATGGAACACAACCTAAATCCAAAATCACGAATACAACAAGGACAAGTAATAACTCAGTAACTACAATCGCTTTTACATCAGGTTTTCGCCAAGAACTCTACAAGGTACCGAACCACGGACAAATCACAACTCACGGGTCTCAATACCTAAACTCTAACACTTAGCATCCTGTGCCCTCATAACATCTTATAACCATACTGACGACTCACGTGCCAATAGAGCCATTCTCACATAGAAGGCAAATAAACAAGGGTGAGCCTTTATGCTCAACGATATCAAGAACCTCTCTTATCCGATAAGAGTGCTTAACTACGTGTATACTTGTGCAAGTGTCCTACCATAGTCCATATCAGCAAATAAGCATAAGGAAAAAAGAACGAACATCACGTAGAATATTTTCTCACAGCTTTCACAAGATAAAACTCACACAGGTATGTATATCACTTCACAAATATCAACAACAAGAATGCCCCGAGGCCACAAATCATCAAAAATCAATTCCTGACACAACCCACCTTGTCTCGCCATGTGTGCAATAGTATCATAAATGCCCGTCTTGTCTCGCCACACGTGCATAATAATGTTCCCACCTTGTCTCGCCATATGCGCAACCCACACACACACACACTCACTCATATATATATATATATATATATATACATATCCTGTCTTGTCATGCCGGATGTGCAAATAATCAATGGTAACAATAGCACGACAGAAACCTCGTGCAACCCCATAATAACAATCGCACGGCAGAAACCTCGTGCATCACAATAATAACAACCGCACGGTAGAAACCTCGTGCATCACCACAACAAGTACAACATCAATAATGACAATAATACAAAGTACGACAAGTAAATCAACTCAAGAACATTAATTCATAAAGAAATGATAGAACTAGTTCACAAGGAATAACCATAGTAAAGAATTCTAGGCGTAAAGAGAACAACTCAACAAAGGGAGAACTAATGTGTAGCAACGATCCCACAATATACACTCCAACAAGAGGGAAACTAACACGAATCAAATAATGCCAAATAAAACAAGTCGACTAAGATATAGGATATCTAAGCTTCTTTTAAGGTTGAGGAAATTATGAAGGATATTCAACAAGTCAATTAAGGATAAGCAGCGGAAAAATAATCATAACCTCAATTAAGACTGAACAATTATAGGATGAAATAATATAAATTTCAAATAAAGATAAGCAGTTATGAAAAGATAGCATGACTATAAAAGAGATAACAGTTTTAGTTAAGGCACGTATAAATCAAGTAACAATAATAGTGGGTCATGAAGCAATTGATTCTAATTAAGCAGGTAGATGTGAATCTAGTAATTAAGATATATAATCATAACAAGAACAACTGCAAATTCAATGAATACAAGGACCTAAGAACCCTAAAAGGCCAACTTCCCACAAATAAGTCCGTGCACGCACTCGTCACCTCGTGTACACGGACTACAATCAACGTAGAAGACTCAAATCCTAAGGGGAAGTCCCCCACAAAAGGTTAGGCAAGATACTTACCTCGAACCAAGCTCAAACAGTCCGTAAGAATGCCCTTTACTCAATTATCCGACTCTAAATGGTCCAAATCTAACCAAACATAATTGCATATCATGAATACAATGATAATAGACTCATCTAATTAATGAAATCAATATTTTAACAAAAATCTGAAATTTGCCCTAAAAAGTCGACCCAGGCCCACGTCACGGAATCAGGTAAAAATCAAAAAAATATGAACACTCATTCACTCACGAGTCCAACTATATAAGAATTACTCAAATCCGACCACAAATCCCCTTTCAAAACTCGAAATCTCTATTGAAGAAGTTCATCCAATTTTTCCCAATTTCAACCCCAAAAAATCCGAAACTAAATGGAGAAAACAACTATAGATTAATGGAATACAACCAAAAATGAGTTTGGAATCATTACCCCAAAGCTTCCTCTAAAAATCCCTCGAAAAATTGCCAAAATCCGAGCTCTTAAGTCCAAAAACGAAGAATGAAATTAAACCCTCGAATTTCTCTTTTCTGCCCAGGCGTGACCGCACCTGCGACATAACTAGCTGTATCTGCGCGACCGCGGGTGCGCATGTCCAACCGTACCTGCGCTTCCTCTTGCTTCTGCATGCCAAAATCTGCTTCTACGGAGCCGCTGATGTGCACAAATTCTCCGCACCTGCAGAGACTGTCAAGTCCAGCTCTTATCGCACCAGCGCCTCAATCTTCGCATCTGCGGGCATCGCAAATGCGGAATTTTCCTCGCACCTGCGACCCCTAGCCCTCCTCCACGTTTCTGCTTATGCGCTTGCCTCTCCGCACGTGACCCTAGATGCAAAAATACCAGAATCCTGAAGACATAGCAGCTACACAAATCAAACTTTTAATCCGTTAAGTAGCTGAAACTCACCCGAGGCCCCTGGGAACTCAACCAAACATACCAACCAATCCTAAAACACCATACGAACTTAATTGAGCCCTCAAATCACATCAACTAACGCTAAAAATCACGAATCACCCTCCAATTCAAACTTAAAGAACTTGAAACTTTAAATTCCTACAACCGAAGCCGAAACCTATCAAATCAACCCGGAATGACGTCAAACTTTGAAGGCAAGTCCCAAATAACATAACGGAGCTGTTCCAACTCTCAGAATCACATTCCGACCCCGATATCAAAAATTTCACTTCCGGTCCAAATCTCCAAAAAATCGACTCTCGCCATTTCAAGCCTAAATCAGCAAAAGACCTCGGATTTACAGTCTGGATATGCTCCTAAGTCCAAAATCACCCAACGGAGCTAATGGAACCGACGGAGCTCCATTTCGGAGTCATCTTCACATAGTTCCGACTACGGTCAAAATCCTAAGATTTAAGCTTCCGTTTTAGGGACTAAGTGTCCCAAATCACTCCGAAACAACCGGTAACCGAATTCAACCACGCACGCAAGTTAATACACATAATATGAAGCTGCTCAAGGCCTTATGCCGCCGAACGAGACTTAAATTCTCAAAACGACCGGCCGGGTCATTACATCCTTCCCCTCTTAAACAAACGTTCGTCCTCGAACGTGCTAAGAATCGCCTTGAAGTCTTCGAATCACTGAAAGTACTTATCCAACATACACCCGCGGGTGACTCCACGTCACTCCAATCCACATAAGCCTGACGACACCATCCCAATTGTAATTCATCCTTTCTGCCAACACCGGTACGCCTTAGAGTCAAAAATTCTCACCTTCCATTTATCTTCAAAAGATCCAATTCTAAATCCATAACCGATATCAGTCTCAACCAACGGTAACAATTCATGCCTACACCCGCAAGGTACGACCACACAACAAGACACACCACATATAGGCCTATAATAACATTTCTGATCACAATAGCTGCCCGAAATCAAAACTAGCACCGGCAATTAAACCCATATCCGTTAGCAACCCGTTTCAAACCTCCAAAATGCTGACAATGATGCAAGAAACACGAAGACCTCATAACTATAATCCCGAATCAACAAGTCACAACTAACACCATCGGGCACACACCCCGCAAGCTAAAACTCGAGAAGCACAAAATGAAAATGACTGAATGTGTATAGAGAAACACATAAGGGAAATATCAAACAAGCCCGACATGCTCAACTCTCTAACAGTATCATACTAAGAATCAATTCAAAAGGAAAAATCAAAGTACATGAACAAATCATAAGGATCTCATCCTGGTATCACCCTCCACCGCGGCATGCAGCCCGGCTCAAACATATCAAATCACATGGAATCACGAGGGTCTCACACTCAACTCTAAATCACAAGTCGAATACATATCATACCAATGGAAATCTTCCACTAACTCAATTCTGGCAATAAAATCTCAACACTTGCTAAACTCTCACCCCGGTAGAGTATCAAATCACAAATTATAACCAATTTACTCAAGAATCACATCACACCTACCATAATGGACAACATGAATTCACTTATAGTCTCGTAACTTTTAATAATGAATAGAAACAAACTATAGACACGGGCTACCACTCATAGAGTCTCCCAACAGGGGTAAACACCTAAACATAATACTAAGTCATGAACTCACCCATAGGTGGGACAACAAGTAGTGGAACTCGCCTCGATAAGCAGGACCGAATCAAAATACGAATGGTGCCCCTCTGTAACAAATCAAAAGCATACCTGTATGACATCATCTGGCGCAGTGGCCTCAAGCCTACTATATGAAACACATCAACAGGTCGGGCCCTCCCCTCTTGGGCGCCCTCTACTCGCCCGAATACCCCGTTGTGACACACCTATTCAGAGTCTAAGACATTCTCTCACCCTGTGGCTGGTATCTCCACACTCGAAGCAACCTCTCTACTGACGTGGTTGTGGGAACTGTGCGGTACGGGTACTCTGAGACCCATGAGCACCTGAAACACTGTGCGACGCCTGAAGTGCAAACTGAACTGGCTGACCCACAAAACCTCTACCATGTCGTACCCTGCCTCCAAAATAAGGACCAGTAGATCTCTCCGGTCTACGAGGCCTCCTCACCTCCCTATCCTCTCTCTCCTGATGTCGCATGTACTCTCTCTCGTGGCCTTACCTATATTCTCTCTCCTGGTCCCATATGCCCTCTACTCAGCGGGCGATCCCTACCACCTGCTGAAATGAAACATCCGACTCTAACTCATGAGCCATGTTGAACCGAATATCATGCCTGAGTCCCTCAATGAATCTACGGACACGCTCTCTAACTGTGGTGACCAAAGGAGGTGCATGCCTGGCCAAATCACTAAATCTCACGGCATACTCTGACACTGACATAGTACTCTGGCGCAACTGCTCAAACTCCGCGCGCTACGCATCTCGAAGGGACTGATGTACAAACTCTCTCAGGAAAATCTTTAAAAACTGAACCCATGTAAGTGAAGCTAACTTGGCTGGGCTACCCAACTCATATGCCCGCCACCACTGGTAAGCCACTCCCCTGAGATGGAACATAGTAAAAGCAACCCCGCTCGTCTCCATAATACCCATAGTACGGAGAATGCGGTAACACTCCTCCAGAAAACCCTATGCACTTTTTGAAGCCAAACCACTAAATGTAGGAGGGTCATATTTCTTGAACCTTGCAAGTCTAAGCTGCTCTTCCTCAGATGCTGCTGCCCTGACCACGGGCTGAACTGAGACCACAGGCTGTGTCACCATAACGCCTGGAACCTGACCAACATGAACTCGCTGCTCTGGTGTGTGGGCGATGGGAGTCTGGGCTCCTCCCCCAGTCTGTGAAATAGCTGGTGCAACCGGAATCAACCCTGCCTGAGCCAATGTACCAAACATGCTCAGGAATTGTACTAAGGTCTCTTGAAGTCCGGGGGTAACAGCAGGCGCCTCCGGTACCTGCTCCCCAATAGGAACTACTGGTGGCTCCTCAACTGCTGCCCTGGTAGGTGCTCTGGCTGTGGCACTTACTCCTCGTTGGCCTCTGCCTCTAGCGATACCTGCTCCGGGAGCAGCGTTGTCGATAACTGCAGCTCGTGTCCTCACCATCTGTGAGAGAAGGGAATGATAATAGTTCAAACTCCGAGATCAATAAGCTCGCACGATAGGAATGAAAGAGATGAGATTGTCTTAATAGTTATGTAGCCTCTCAAAGATAAGTACAGACGTCTCCGTACCGATCCACTAGACTCTACTAAACTCGCTTATGACTTGTAGCACCTATGAACCTAGAGCTCTAATACCAACTTGTCACGACCCAAATTTCCCTCCGTTTGGTATCGTGATGGCACCTAGTCTTAGAGACTAGGTAAGCCTAACATTAATTGAAATAACAAAATTAAAATAACATCTAACAAGTTAAATAGAAATCTCTTACAAATTCCCAAAACCAGTAGTATAAGTCATAAGCTCTACAGAGTGTTCGCTAGAAAACTTCTAAATACAACTGTCTAGAAATAAGAATAAATAGTGCAAAATGAAAACTTAAAGGTGACTCTGAAGCCTGCAAACGCAGCAGTAGGTTTACCTTGAGTCTCCACAACAACAGTCCACACAGCTAGCTAACGAACAAGTACCTGGATCTGCACAAAAATGTGCAGAAGAGTAGCATGAGCACACCACAGCGGTGCCCAGTAAGTATCAAGACTAACCTAGGTGGAGTAGTGATGAGGAACAGTCAAGACACCTACTAGTCTAATAAACTGAAAAGATATAAGTACATGAATAACAGAAGTATGATGTCTACATAAAAACTATGCAATATGGCTCACCATACAGTAATGGCATTAAAGAAAGAAAACAACAAGTATCAGCGAAATATCATGAAAATGACGCAGGCAAAGTAAATGGAACACAACCTAAATCCGAAATCATGAATACAGCAAGGAAAAGTAATAACTCAATAACTACAACCACTTTTACATCAGGTTTTAGCCAATAATTCCACGAGGTACCGAACCTCGGACAAATCATAACTCACGAGTCTCAATACCTGAACTCTAACACTTAGCATCCTGTGCCCTCATAACATCTCATAACCACACTGACGACTCACGTGCCAATAGACCCATTCTCACATAGAAGGCAAATAAACAAGGGTGAGCCTCTATGCTCAACAATATCAAGAACACCTCTTATCCGATAAGAGTGCTTAACTACGTGTATACTTGTGCAAGTGTCCTACCATAGTCCATATCAACAAATAAGCATAAGGAAAAGAGAACGGACAACACGTAGAATATTTTCTCACATCTTTCACAAGATAAATCTCATACAGGTATGTATATAACTTCAAAAATATCAACAACAAGAATTCCCCCAGGCCACAAATCATCACAAATCAATTCCTGACACATCCCACCTTGTCTCGCCACGGGTGCAATAGTATCATAGATGCCCGCCTTGTCTCGCCACACATGCATAATAATGTTCCCACCTTGTCTCGCCACATGCGCAACCATGCGCAACCCACACACACACACACACACACACACACACACACACACATATATATATATATATATATATATATATATATATATATATATATACATATCATGTCTTATCACGCCGCATGTGCAAATAATCAATGGTAACAATAGCACGACAGAAACCTCGTGCAACCCCATAATAACAATCGCACAGCAGAAACCTCGTGCATCACAATAATAACAACCGCACAGTAGAAACCTCGTGCATCACCACAACAAGTACAACATCAACAATGACAATAATACAAAGTACGACAAGTAAATCAACTCAAGAACATTAATTCATAAAGAAACGATAGAACTAGTTCACAAGGAATAACCACAGTAAAGAATACTAGGCGTAAAGAGAACAACTCAACAAAGGGAGAACTAATGTGTAGCAACGATCCCACAATATACACTCCAACAAGAGGGAAACTAACACGAATCAAATAATGCCAAATAAAACAAGTCGACTAAGATATAGGATATCTAAGCTTCTTTTAAGGTTGAGGAAATTATGAAGGATATTCAACAAGTCAATTAAGGATAAGCAGCGGAAAAATAATCATAACCTCAATTAAGACTGAACAATTATAGGATGAAATAATATAAATTTTAAATAAGGATAAGCAGTTATGAAAAAATAGCATGACTATAAAAGAGATAACAGTTTAAGTTAAGGCACGTATAAATCAAGTAACAATAATAGTGGGTCATGAAGCAATTGATTCTAATTAAGCAGGTAGATGTGAATCTAGTAATTAAGATATATAATCATAACAAGAACAACTGCAAATTCAATGAATACAAGGACCTAAGAACCCTAAAAGGCCAACTTCCCACAAATAAGTCCATGCACGCACTCCTCACCTCGTGTACACGGACTACAATCAACGTAGAAGACTCAAATCCTAAGGGGAAGTCCCCCACAAAAGGTTAGGCAAGATACTTACCTCGAACCAAGCTCAAACAGTTCGTAAGAATGCCCTTTCCTCAATTATCCGACTCTGAATGGTCCAAATCTAACCAAACATAATTGCATATCATGAATACAATGATAATAGACTCATCTAATTAATGAAATCAATATTTTAACAAAAAATCCGAAATTTGCCCTAAAAAGTCGACCCAGGCCCACGTCACGGAATCGGGTAAAAATCAAAAAATATGAACACCCATTCACTCACGAGTCCAACCATATAAGAATTACTCAAATCCGACCACAAATCCCTTTTCAAAACTCGAAATCTCTATTGAAGAAGTTCATCCAATATTTCCCAATTACAACCCCAAAAAATCCGAAACTAAATGGAGAAAATAACTATAGATTAACGGAATACAACCAAAAACGAGTTGGGAATCATTACCCCAAAGCTTCCTCTGAAAATCCCTCGAAAAATCGCCAAAATCCGAGCTCTTAAGTCCAAAAACGAAGAATGAAATCAAACCTTCGAATTTCTCTTTTCTGCCCAGGCGTGACCGCACCTGCGACATAACTAGCTGCATCTGCGTGACTGCGGGTGCGCATGTCCAACCGTACCTGCGCTTCCTCTTGCTTCTGCATGCTAAAATCCGCTTTTACGGAGCTGCTGATGCGCACAAATTCACCGCACCTGCAGAGACTGTCAAGTCCAGCTCTTATCGCACTTGCGCCTCATTCTTCGCATCTGCGGGCATCGCAAATGCGGAATTTTCCTCGCACCTCCGACCCCTGGAACTCCTCCACTTTTCTGCTTCTGCCCTTGCATCTCCGCACGTGCACTCCCGCACCTGCGGTCTCTTCACCGCAGGTGCAAAAATACTAGAAGCCTAAAGACTTAGCAGCAACACATATCAAAATTTTTAATCCGTTAAGCACCCGAAACTCACCCGAGGCCCCCGGGAACTCAACCAAACATACCATCAACTAACGCTAAAAATCACGAATCATCCTCCAATTCAAACTTAAAGAACTTGAAACTTTAAATTCCTACAACCGAGCCGAAACCTTTCAAATCAACCCAGAATGACGTCAAATTTTGCAGGCAAGTCCCAAATAACATAACGGAGCTGTTCTAACTCTCAGAATCGGATTCCGACCCCAATATCAAAAATTTCACTTCCGGTCCAAATCTCCAAAAAATTTGACTTTCGCCATTTCAAGCCTAAATCAGCTACAGACCTTGGATTTACAGTGCGGACATGCTCCTAAGTCCAAAATCACCCAACGGAGCTAATGGAACTGACAAAGCTCCATTCCGGAGTTGTCTTCATATAGTTCTGACTACGGTCAAAATCCTAAGACTTAAGCTTTCGTGTTAAGGACTAAGTGTCCCAAATCACTCCGAAACAACCGGTAACCAAATTCAACCACGCACGCAAGTCAATACACATAATATGAAGCTTTTCAGGGCCTTATGTCTCCGAACGAGACTTAAATTCTCAAAACGACCGGCCGGGTCGTTACAATATTATTTTCTTTATATATGAAATTAAAAATTAAAATTAATAGACGTGGGATAATATTGAGTTCAATATTCCTTTTCTTATTGAAATAAGAAATTATTCACGTTTCTACCCTTCAGCTATACAAAGGAAAATAATATGATATTTTTCTTTAAAAACTTACAGTTTAGCAGTAACAATATGAGTACTAGGGGTTGGTATCGGTCGATTCGGTTTGATTTTAAATGTTATAATTTTAGCATATTGGTTATTGATTTATAAATATGCTAAACCAATAACCGAACCAATAAGATATCAATTATCGGGTATTGATTAATTGATTATCGATTGTTAAAGTTGTATAGGGTAAATATAACAGATGACGGGTGGATGTTTTTCAAGTGAACATGTGGCAGAAAAGACACATAGGAGATGAGTCAGCAAATAGTTGACACCATATCCAAGCATATGACCAGTGTTGTATGAGTTTCGAAAACATCAAGACCGGAGAGAAGAATTTGCAAGCAAGATACCGGTTGAAGAAGGCAGCATTAAAGGAGCAGTCGTAACGGAGAATCCTAGTATTTACACTCAACCATTATGCAGCTATCAAGAAGGGTCTTTATCTACCTTAAAGAGGAGTTTGATTTGGGGATCTTGAATCCCCGAAATCGAGAAGTCTCTATTGCATCTTTTGAAGATAAAGGTTTCTTAACATCCAATTCAGCATCTCCATCCTTATCTTCTTCTTTATTTCAACTTCTTCCTCAGTTTCTGAGGACTCAAAACATATGCTCGAGGAGCTTGAAGCAGTGGGTTGTTCAGGAATGTTCTCGAAGGCACTTGTCTCCAAATTAAGGGCTTCAGAGATGCAGTCATCTATATTTGAAATGCCTTCTTTGGCATCCTCCAAAGTTTTCCTCCTCATGTGATAAACTGCATGAGTTTTCTCAAGAAAGAAAGAATTTTCTTGATCTCAGAGTTTGTCTTGGAGTCTTTGGATTTTCGACTGCTACCGATCATTTTCAACCTTCAAGATGTCAAAAGTCTGGGAAAGGTAAGTATTGGTCCTCGTTTATTTGCGATTTTTCTCCATGTTCCTTTTGAGCCTTTCCTCTATTCTTGCCCTCTTCTCTTCGGCCGCAGTAGTTTCCTCGGTTTTGGAACGTAAGTTTGCTTCCAGTTTGATGATATTTTCCATGAAAGCAGACTTACATTCGGTTGACGAAGTCACAACATCCTGCAGCTCAACTCACTTGGCCTTCAACTCAGCAAGTTCAGCATGCAACTGAGTGGCCTCCTAGCTATTGACCATTTTTTCTTTCTTAATTTACTCCAACCGGGCTTCGAGTTTGCCCATTTGAGAAAGCTTTGCCTTTAAAGCCAGGAGGCATATGGCAACTTGATCCCGTTTAATAGCGATTTGATACCATTCAATAATAATTGCCTTTTTATCCTGGATCAACCTATGTAAGCTCTCGGAGGCGAGGAGGTTAGCATGTAAAGTCGAAGATTAGAGTTGCCAAAGGTATTGGTTAGCAAGTGAAAAAGAAAAAGAGAATGATGAGATGATACATGAGCAGCAAGGTGCATGTTGTTGTTGATTAAACATTCCGTGGAGAGACTGTCCATTTTTTTTCGATCCTTGTCCAAAGCCAAAGGCTTCAGGTAGTTGGCTACTCCTACCGGTTTAGAAAGCAAATGGCATTCATCCAAAACCGAAAAAGCAACATTGCGTTTACTATAAGGGTTTCAGATGGATACCGGGAAGACGTTTTCTATGGTGCCTTGATCGGGTGATAGGGGAACACATATCTTCCTCTTGTTTGGTTGGAACCGATGGCGAGGCGGGAGCTGGTGATGTAGGAGATGATGGAATTGAAGCTGGAGGAGCATCAAAAGCGAAACCCTTGTGACCAGAGGAAACAACTGGAGCCCGAAAGCAGGATTCAACATTCTCAACTAAGTAAAACTCCATAAAGAGTCCTTTTACATCCCCTGGTTGAGCTAAATGAGTTATTCTGTGAAGAGAAAGCGGTTCATCATCATCCTCTATTTCCTCTTCTTCAAAGACCACTGTGGCTGATCTTTCCGTGATTTCTTTTATTACTGGAGGCTTCTCCTTAGCCTCAGCCTTAGAGGTATGCTTTCTATTTGGTTCTTTCCCCTTGGGCTGGGGACACTGAGAAGATGTGCCTTCACAGGAAGCAAGAGCAGCATCATGAGCCCTCTTCCGGTCAAGGACTTCTTGAACTCGTTATTGGTCCACCTTGGGGTCATGTGAAACCACGATGGTGGGACAGATAGCAGATCCCTTCGGGAGGCCTATATGTTTTTGATAGAGGTTAAATATTATCTATTGCATAGAGTTAAAAGTTAAAAAAAGAAAGATGAAGTTTTTCTCAACATGGTTCTTGGCCTTCCAGTTGAACCTAATTAAAATTTCCTTCCACTAGAGGGAATCCAATGTGGATGTTACATACCGTACTTTCGTACGTTGGATTTGTCGTAAGATAATTGTCATAAGTTCAAGGATGAGATTATTTTTGAGATTATAAGTATTTATGCTATTTATAACAACTGATATTTAAGTGTCATAAAGGTCAGAGGATAAACAAATCAAAGAAAATGAGTTTCATCAAAGTTTGATATTTTGGGATAAAATACGGTCCAAGCTATAATACTCCGTATTTATGGACTATTGCTATATGACGGGTTCGAAACACACACTTAAATTATGTTCGCTAATCGAATATAGTATAGTATAATATCGTATCCATATGGATTGGATTTTAACAGTATTCTCGTAGTTTCTAGCTTGATTGCTATCCAAGATGATCAACAATTGAGATTTATATGATTTATAACTAAAATTAACTAAGAGTCTAAAGCTATTGACTAATGACAATCGAAATAAGGAATAAGCAAAGAAAGTTCTCAGTGGGAGAATATAGGGTTTTGATAGGATAGGTGCAAGATAATTGTTTGGGATCTAATTCTAGATAATTCACTTCTAATTTTCAAGTGAGTCTCTCGAATTCACTCAATTATTAGTTCAAACGTTTAGCTAAAACTCCTCTCTCGATTAAGTTTTAACCTCACAAGATAAACCAATTTAAGAACGTAAAGATATGCAAGAATGCGTAGTGGATTGGTCTTTAGGAGAACCTCTCTCGATTATCCTCCTAACTAGGTTTAATCAATGATTCAACTAGCCTCTTTCGATTACTAAGAAGAATTAATGAACTCAACCAACAATAAAATGCAAAGAAAATCACAAGTTATGCCTCTCTCGATTACATGAACTAGTGAATATAGATGCAATAATTAAATTATCCAAAAATGCTTGAATACATAAAACTAAAGTTATAATCCACAAACAATCATCAATATACCAAATCCATCAAATCTTAAAGAGAACTACTCCATATATATGGAGCAATTCATCACAAATAAAATTAAAGTGTACGAAAACATAATTTCAAACCAAACTCGTGTCTTGAATGAAGAAGGAATGATGAAATCCTTATGCTTTTGATCCTCCAACTCCTCCTTAGCTTCCTTAGGTCTAAAGTATGTGCAAAGTATAGAAAATAATATTTTTTCATTTATTTATACCAAGTAGGGTCAGGCCTAGACGAAATCCCCATTTCCTAGCCGAAATAGGAAAACTTGCAAACTTTTTACTTTTTATGCGTCGCACTGTACGTAGCATTAGTGCTTTTCCTTGTCAGACCACAGAAACCCAGCCTCTGAACTTTATCAATTCTTGACACAAAATTACACTGCTGCATCGCACTAGTGCATTTCTTCAGATGTTGCTTCTTCCTTGATTTTTGACGTCCAGAAGTAATCCTCAACCCCCGAACACGATCCAGGCTTACTCCTTTGGGCTTTTACCCAGACTTCAAAGCTCCAAATAGCTCGAATTAGTTCCACAATATTTACATAACTCGAAATCGTTCCTACAAGGCATAAAACACACAATAAGTACAAAATACTAGCAATTAAAGCTCAACCCAAGTAAAGTGCAGTGAATTAGAGTGCAATAAGCGACTAAAATACGAGATTATAGCCTACCATCACTATACCATATGAACGTGATAGTAAGGTATATGAAGTATGTTAAAAGCGATTAGTATTTAAGTGAAATGAGATCCATAAATTAATTATGTGTGTAATTAATTAAGTGGGAAAGTGTAGTGGATGTACGTAAATTGTTCGGAATTTTTGGATGACTATTATTCCACATGGACCATATATATGAATGAGAAGAAAGTGACACTTATATACATGAGGTGTAAATTTTGGTGATGAGTTATTAGGTGTGCACCTAGAGGATTACACGTGTATAATGCAAATGGGGTCTCTAATGCTAGTAGTGTAACATCCGATACTTTAATATTAGGATGAGTCATAGTAATCCATATGAGCTTGAAGGGATTAAAGCCATTCATGAGGTTATAAAGGATTTGTGAAAATTGTATGGTAAGATCCCGTAAGTTTAACAACTTTGATATCGTTAGATACATTTTGATATGTATTTCTTTTGACTGGAACATTTTTGTAAAACTTTTGAAAAATATAATTTTATATAGTTATAATATTACTACTTCCATATATGCTTTAAATTATACACATAATATGGAAAAGTTTATGAGATTTTCTTTATTGTAAAGATAGAAATTATTTTCTCACAAGAAAAGAAGGTTATCTTTACCGTTTTGACAATTAAGCATACAAACATTTGTACTCTTTATATGAGATTAGAAAAATTAGATGTTGATAAAATATATATATATATATATTTACATAGTTATTTTAATAAAATATTAGTGTATGTATTAATTTTATATGGTACCACGATTTATTAATTTCTTAATATTTTAATAGTAGTACTTTAGGATGAGGACAAGATTTCTAAGTTTTCTTGACATTATCCATGCTAGTTCACGTGATAGTATCTACTCAATTAGAAATCTATATATTATTATATTAATTAAATTTTTAGAGGAGTCAATCAAACTTGTGAATAGGATCAAAGTCCCTTTTCTTTAATTTAATGAATGACCCACCTTTATATGCTTACAGCCCATGCGACTCATCATTTTGTTTAGTTGATATGTCTTCTTGAGAGTTAATAGCTAAGGCTTTTATAAAGGAAACATTTCTGCCTTATACAAGACCCATATGCAATAACGTTCTATTCTTCATCTCTATATCAACTTACATCAATTTAGTTCACGCTCTCCTCCTCCTTCCATGATCAAATATTGTTATCTTCCTCCGTTGATGTCCTCTGAATCTTAACAAGCCAAATATTACTTTGTAATGAAGTAAGGTGTCGGGAAGCTTTAAAGAAGGTGATCTAGGTTCGATCCATTGTCTATGATCTTCTACGAAATCATATGAGCAATTAAGGTATGTTAAGGCTAATCCTTCCTTCCTTTGGCATGATCCAAGTAATGATACTTAAACGTAATGTTATTCCATAAATGGTTTTACTCTTAGTAGTTAAGAATGTCTACGTTATTCATTCCTGTAAAGTGATATTCAAGGCATGTCTAAGTATGTTACTAAGTATCCATTGAAGTATACGATAAATATGTTAATGTTCATAATGTAGTGTTATATGCATCTTCATTTACGACCGAGCTACAGCCGGTTAGGAAGTCATTCATCTTCATTTACCACCGAGCTACGGCCGGTTGGGTAGTCATACATCTTTATTTATGACCGAGCTATGGCTGGTTGGGCAGTCATGCATTTAACACTGAGCTACGGCCGGTCGGGCAGTCATCCATTTATCACCGAGCTACTATCGGTTGGGCAGTTACGCATTTACCACTGGACTACGGCTCTCATAGTAGATGAGGTTAGCATTCAATGAATAATCGGTAAGACTCTACTTCATTCGGAGTGCAACCGAGTCTATAAGTCATCGTGTTAGAGTTTTGCTACAGATTTATAGATAGGCAGGGCTCCTGCCCCGATCATGTTTTGATGTCAAATACTCTTAGAGGCTTTGTAGAAATAGGTTCATTATATACAGTATGTCAGAGGCCTTGACGGTCCATATGTATTCATGTTTTAAGTACGATGGTTCATTGATACAACATTTTCCCACTTATAGTTATACATTACGAGTTGTGGCCATGTTGGCCCATGATAGTTAGAAAAAGAATGCGTTCAGCCAACTCGACCTATGTATGTTCTAGTTTTCGTCGAACGATCATGAGTTACAAAGTGGTTCTCTCGGGCCAGTACGACACCGGGTGCCAGCCACACCTTCCCAGGTTTGGGGCGTGATAATGGATGTATACAAAAGTTTTTGAACTCATTAGGTTAGGTTCTCAACTGCTAAAGGAATCCAAAAATGGCTAAAAAGAGAAAAGGAAGTTTAGTAAGATGGGAATTTCTTTTAACACAGTAAAAAAATGATGGTAAGAAAGGTTACAAGTATAGTTCCAAGATTTAGTAATAAGAGATGATGTTGCCGGTAAAATATCTCCGGGAGTGACAAAAACAAACCTCTCCATCCAACCACGGTCGTTGTCATTATCAACGCTGGTGACAATGGCATGGTGATCGCATTTGCTGAGTTTGATCACGCCTCCAAGAAAAATCTTAGGGGCGTAGAGGTTGATCATATGAGCAAGAGTAAGGGTTCCTGAGCTAGAGAACACAATAATCAGAGGCAAGCCACCATGCGCCATATTGCCGGTACTACTTGAGCAAGACGACAAAACTCCAAGATTATTGGACCTATTTCCTTGCCAAGTCATAAAGTGAAAGGGTACATGTAAACGTACATGTACCCTGGTTACCGAATGTAATTCTTTCAACTTCATTAGGGGCTGAAACTTCAATATTATTCCAGCCAAAATCCTCTTTTACAATAGAAATACTGGTCGTGCGAATAGAAGAGGGATATTCACCAACAGCCATGTTTCTGTCGTTATTAGGGTCAGAAGATTCCTTCTGAATGTGGAGATCATTTACGCAAGACAACGAAGAATGGATGATAGTGCTTATAGAGGGAGGTCTGGTATCGAGCTTCTTAGACTTATTCTTCTTGGATGGGCCGATGCCGATACAAGTCCCTATGTAACCCGAGGAAGAAATAACAGAAGACATTGTGATGTAAAGTATGAATTTCTATCTTTTGCTGAGGAAACGAGAGTTGCAAGAAAGCTTTAGGAAAACTTGTAGAAGAAGGTTGTTAAGAGTGAAAGATGAAAGTGGTGAAAAGGGGAGAAGTTTATAGGCGGCAGAATGCAAGGCCATCATTACCGAAGTAACTCTTGAAAATACTTGTCGAATTACGGGACAACATATGTTCGGCTCATAAAGCAAATAGATGTGCATCCTTTCAAGTGTGAGAAACAGTTCAAGAATTTTTTTGCCAAGAAAAGATGTCTTATCTACTTCCCGTTCACATCAAGTTGAGTCACCGAAAAGTAGGGAGACTATCTGTATAGGGTAAAATTAACAAATAACAGGTGGATGTTTGTCAAGTGAACATGTGGCAGCAAAGACAAGTAGGATATGAGTTAACGAACAATTGACACCAGATTCAAGCATGTGATTTGTGTTATATGAGTTTCGAAAACATCAAGATCGGAGAGAAAAATTTGAAAGTATGATACCGGTTAAAGAAGGCAGCATTAAAGGAGCAGTCGTTACGAAGAATCCTAGTATTTACACTCAAGCGTTATGGAGCTATCTAGGGGGATCTTTATTCACCTTAAAGAGGAGCTTGATTTGAGAATCATGTCTCCCCAAATTTAACTATAAATACAGAAATCTGCACTTATTAAAGGACACGAAATACTTGTATGGAAAAAGGCTAATATTACTCTCTTATTCTGTTAACATTATTTTGCTATGTACTTGGTTCTTGATGTTGTTCTTTCTTCCAAGGAAGCTCAATTCAAGGCTCAGGCTCGTATTTTCTTCGATTACTCTTAATTTATTCACTTTTTCTGTTCATTACTTTATATTTTTGGATCAATTTAATTCATGTGTCTATAAACAACATTATAAATTCAACTATACCGTTTTACAAGTAAATAGTTAGGTGCCCACCATTGGTCATAGGAAATTGTGGGATTACTTTGATCCATTCATCTTATATTAACGTATTTTGAAGTTTTTCTTTAGTAAAACAAAAAACGGATATGGCACCTAATGATGTCAACAAGTCACTCAATGTTATGACAAACAACAAGCATGGGGATAATTTCCGTGGTGGAGATCAACATGATAATTTGATGAGTGAAACTCGCATTGATGGAGATGAGACAACTCCAGTCCATGAAGAACGAAATATTCAACGTGCGAGGAGTCCTACCCTTGATGATATGAATGATGAACCTATTTTCGAGACGGTAAAAGTTTTGAGAGCACATCAAAGGAAATTCACGAATCATCTCTCAAGATAGGACCGGATAATAACTGAGCTCCAGCAGGAACTATCGGTTGCCTTAAATAATTCCAATAGAGGAGTTTAAGCCCCTCCCAGCATTCCTGTAAATCAAACAATGCAAAGAACCGGTAACATCGCTTTAAGGGAGGAGTTTAGATCTAATGATAATCAAGCAGGTGGTGCAGGTAGTGGATTCGGGAATGATAACAACACGAATGATCCTTTTAAAATCGAGCTCATGAGGTTCATCAGGGAAATGAATGATCTGATGGATCAAAATGCTAAAGAATTCCATACACGGATAGATCAGATTCCTAGGGCACCTCCGGTATTGAAAGGCCCGGATTGGAAGAAGTATACTCAGTTTCCATTCAAACCAAGTGCTGCCCTGTAGTTGATTCCAAAGAGGTTCAAGTGTCGAATATTCCAATACGATAGAACTTCAGATCCACAGGAGCACATCGCAACTTATACTACGGTTGTAAAGGGAAATGATTTGGCTCCGGATGAGATTGAATCTGTTTTGCTAAAGAAATATGGCAAATCTTAACAAAGGAAGCTCTAACTTGGTATTCACTCTTACCTGAATATTCAATTGATTCTTTTGAAATGCTTGCAGATTCTTTCATCAAAGCTCATGCTGGAGTAAGGAAAGCCCAAGCCAGGAAGGCAAATATATTTAGAATCGCTCAAGGAGAATCTGAGTTGCTGCGAGATTTCATGATTTGGTTCCAAGGAGGATGTTATTGCCGGTAGTACCAGATAAATGGGTAGATGAGTCTTTCACCAAAGGCCTCAATCCTTTAAGCTCCTATGCCTCGAGGAAGTTGAAAGAAAGCCTATTGGAATTTCAGGCAACCACATGGGCTGATGTCCATAATCATTATGAATCAAAGATTAGAACTGAAGATGATCAATTGAGTTCTTCGGTATCATCCAAGGGTCGTAATCACGATCGGAATCAAGAAAAGGTCAAAAATAATTTTGATGCAGACCGGAGATCTTCCCAAAATCATTTCCAACCTTATGTACCAAACTAAAGGTCAGATAGGCATGAAGCTAAAAGATTTCAGTCGTCAGAAAAGTTCGGACCGGACATAAGAACTGATCATGGTCGTATTACCAGGGCTTTGCTGGAAAAAGAGTCATCGGGATCTCAAGATTCAAGATATCCCCGACCGTCTAATTATAATGTCAATATCAGTTTAGTAGAGTTGGTTTCAACTATTAGAATCATCAAGGAAGCAAGGTTCCCGAAACCAATTCGATTAGACCCCAGCCAAAAAGATCCTAATTTGTGGTGCGAATTCCACGGTACACATGGTCATAGAATTGGGACTGCCAGTACCTTCGTGAAGAGGTAGCTACGCTATTGAAAAATGGTCACCTTAGAGAACTTTTGAGTGACCGGGATAAAAATAACTACGGTAGAAGTCTAGATGGAACGGAACCAGCAAAAGTAGCCATAGGGTCTCCCCGCCTAACGATTAACAAGATTTTTGGTGGGGTTGAAGTAAATGGGGTGACGTTTTCGGTAGCTAAAAAGACAAAAATATCAGTCACTCATGGCAAGAGAATTCGGGAATCATTAGAAGATGATGCAATTACCTTCACGGAGGAAGCTGCTGATGGCCTTATTTTATTGCACAATTATTCTCTAGTAATATCTTTAAATGTTTTAGATTTTAAAATTAAACGTGTGATGGTTAACCCATGTAGTTCAACCAATATCATCCAATTAAGGGTCTTGAAAAAAGCAAAGCTAGACAAAAACATAGTTTCGATGATAAAGCTTCTGACTGGACTCAACCTAATAAATGTAACGACCTGAGGAGAGATCGTGCTACCTACGTATGCCTAAGGGTAGATGAAATCCACTTTGTTCAAAGTTATGGATGACGATATGACCTACAATATGATTCTTGGTAGACTGTGGATCCATGAAATGAAGGTTGTGCCATCAACTTACCATCATTTGTTGAAGTTCCCTACACCGGATGGGATTAAGCATATTAGAGGTGATCAACATATTGCTAGGGAAATTAATTTCATCACCTTATCTAGCAACAAGGTGGAGGGAATCATAAAATAGCAACTATAGGAATCAGGGTCAACAACCCTTCTAGTACCAGCAAAAGATGGTGGAGAGGAAGAGACACCGGATATTTACCAGGTACCTAGATCTTTCCAGGTACCAGAAGAAATGGATGCAACGAAGTTAACCACAGAAGAGCTTGAACAAATCTCTTTGTTCACAGAATTCCCGAACTAAGTCTTAGAATTGTTAAATTTCTTAAAACTAACATTGATTGTTTTGCATAATCTCATTCAAATATGACAGGTATTCCACTAGAAGTGGCTGTCCACAAGCTAAGTTTGGACCCTAATTTGGAATAGGTTTGTAAAAGAAGAGGTAACCATGTTACTAAATATAGGTTCAACTCGTGAAGTAAGTTATCCTGATTGGTTAGCTAACGTAGTATTTGTACCCAAAAAGAATAATAATTTTAGAATGTGTATAGACTATAAGGATTTAAACAAGGCTTGCTCTAAGGATTCTTTTACATTTCCAAACATCGATCAAATGATCGATGCTAAAGCTGGGCATGAGCTGATGAGTTTCCTTGATGCATACTCTGGGTATAACCAAATCAGGATGCTCCCGGGGGATCAAGAAAAAACTTCATTTATTACAAATTTTGGTGCATATTGTTAAAATGTGATGCCTTTTGGGATAAAAAATACCGGAGTCACTTATCAGAGGCTCATCAATAAGATGTTTGAACATCAAATTGGTAAAACCATGAAAGTTTATATTGACGAAATGTTAGTTAAGTATCTCAGTGCAGGGGACCATTTGACCCATTTTCAAGAAACATTCGACATCTTGAGGAAGTACAACATGAAACTCAATCCGCAGAACTGCGCTTTTGGAGTTGGATCAGAGAAGTTTCTTGGCTTATTGGTTTCTCAAAGAGGAATTGAAGTAAATCCCGACAAGATTAAGGCCATAGAAGATTAAGGAGGTGCAAAGGTTGACCGGGAGATTGGCAGCCCTTAGCAAATTCATATCGAGGTAATCGGAGAAATGTCACCATTTCTTTTCACTATTAAAGAAGAAGAATGACTTCTTGTGGACTCCGGAGAGAAACCAAGCATTAAAATACTTGAAGAGGTATTTGTTCAGTCCTCTTTTAATGTCTAAAGCGAAGGAGGGGGAACAATTTTTAATTTATTTAGCGGTATCGAATTGCAAGGAGCGCAATTCTAGTCTGGGAGGAAGGATATACGTAATTTTCTATCTATTATATGAGTAAAATACTGTCAAGTGCGAAAACACGTTATCCGTATCTAGAAAGGTTGGCTCAAGCTCTCGTAAGCTTAGATCTTTCAATGTCACACAACAGCCATTGTGCGACTATTCCCTTAAGGACTGTCCTTCATAAACCTGAATAATGGGTAGTTGAAATTAGTGAATTTGATATTAAATATAAACTTCAGACTGTAATTAAGTCACAAGTTTTGGCCGACTTTGTAGCTAATTTCAGTTTGGGAATGATGCCTATAGATGCAAAAATGGCATTTCTGATATCAGGAATTATTTTCGGTATATGGACCTTGTTTACGGATGAAACCTCCAACGTAAGGGATTATGGACTTGGGATAATGGTAATCACTCCTTCAGAAAAAACCCTTAGACAAGCTATTAGAACTGTTTCGTTGACTAACAATGAAGCCGAATATGAGTCTATGGTTGCAGGACTTGAAGTAGCCTGGGGACTAGGCTCCGAGGTGATCAAAGTTAAGTGCGATTCCCAACTAGTGATAAGAAAGATATATGGAATCTTTGATGCCAAAGGAGAGTGCATGCAGTAGTACTTGAATAAAGTTCAAGTTTTACTCTCCCGGTTCAGGGAATGGTCAGTGATCCATATTAACTACAATAAAAAGCCTTATCTGCGACCAACATTTAGGGACGAGTTAATAATCCCGTCTCTAAAAGTATATGTATTGGGATGAAATTATATTGTGATCCTTAATGTTGTATTTTATTGCGAAGGTACTAAATTTGATCCCTAAAGAAATTAGTAACTGGTCTCAAATTATAATTGAGGGGACATGAGCGGGAGATAATACCGTCAAATATAATACTAAAATATTAAAAAAAACATTATTTTCTAAAAAACAGGCGCCAAAACTAATATACTAAAATTAAAAATTCCTAAAATTAAAGAAACTCTCTGTTTTCCCAAAACACAACTACTCTGCCCTAGTCTCTAATAAACAAAACGAAACTCTGCCTCCCACTATCCACCTCTCAAAGTCTGTGTTTTCTCAAAGCAAAGGTTGCAAATTTGTTGGTTCGTGAATCACAAGTCTACCATAGTTTTCAACCTCGCTCTTTTGCGAATCCCGGGTATGCTTCCTCTTCTTAGTTGCTCTTTTTCTTCTCTAAGTTCTTTTTTCTCCTTCTTCTCTAACATTAAATTGGTAAAAGGTTTCATAATTTTATTTCTTTTTTGTATAATCAATGGAAAGATTATTGGGTTGGGATTCCTAATTTGATTTCTCTGAAGTATATTCATGTTTGTAGCGTATTGTGTGTCTGAAGAATTAATCTTCAAACAGGGAAAATGTATATTCATATTTGTTCATGTTTGTAGTTCGAGGGAAGGTATATGGAAAGGAGTTGCAAGAAAAATGCAAAAAGTGATTAGCCTAATGTAGAGGAATCAGAGACCACGAGCCCTTGGAAAAAGCTTCTTATATATTATACTTACTACTTTAGTTTCTCTTCTTTTCTTTTGTTATGGATATGGTTAGGAATTTAAGAAGGAAATTTGACAGGAGTCAACCCAATTGGTTTATATTCACACCCAATCCATTGTTTGACCTTACTATATTCACTCTAGAAATTAAGATAGAAATCCTGACCTTCATGTCTACTGTAGTCAACCGCACCCTTATGCTCAATTGGCGAGTCTTTGTCTTGCGACTCTTCCTTCTTCTAGTTGTTCTTCAAGCGTTCGAGCACGGAGCCAGGATTTTAACCTTATGGATTCTGAATATTAAAATACGACTTCATGTGTTAGTGATTGGGTAGCAAATTTAATTTGGGTAGCAAATTTAATATTTCTAACTGTAACAGATCTTTCATAAATGTACATACATCCACGATAAAAGGTCTATAGATTAATATCTGGTGTCCAAAAGAAATGCTTGAAAAGTTCTATTTTTCAAGTTCTATTTTCCTCTGTTCAAAGGTAATTGCAAACTGGTACCTCAACTGTACGAACATTTGAGCATTTCATCCAAATTCTATATCTGCCACTATTTTTGTCACAGGTTGCAAAGAAAACTAATCACAAGATGGAAAGCATACTACCTTTTGTCATTATGTACATAGTATATATGCAAGTCGTATTCATGTAAGCAAGATTGAAAAATGTACCCTGTTGCAAATATATATCACATATCTTTGTTTGATATAATTACTTCTTTTCCAGTAATACTTCCAAACAATTGAAATAAGTATAAAATTATCTTCTCAATATTTTTTGAATTTTGAAAATGGCAAGCATTTTTATCTGATTGTACATTACAATGCATTAACTAAAAAGAGAAAGAAGCCTAATCCTCTAGTGCGACCTTAGAGTTCAACACAGTTGTGTGCATCTGATCGTAATAACTTGTGGTCCATCTTAGTATTTTTTCTATCTTTTATCCTTTTTAATATAATTTTTATCTACTTTCCAAGGTTATAGCACCTAGTAAGCAATGAATACAACTTGTTGAAAATCGGCTTGATGAAGCCTGCTTAATCGGAGTGCAAAAGTTTTTGAATTATGCTTTTCAGAAAATAGGAGAAGAATATGAAATAAGATGTCCATGTGTCAAATGTTGCAATACAACTTTAGGAACTCGTAAGACAGCTGAGACACATTTGAAAGTACATGGAATAATTCAAAATTATACTTTTTAGTATCATCATGGGGAAAGTTGAGGTGAGCCACTGTTAGAATCTGAAGATGAAGATGGTGATGAAGTAGAATAATGTGAGAGTGAAGATGAAGTAGAAGAACTGTTGAGAGATTTATATCCTAATCATGATTGAGGAACTACACATATTGGTTGTGATGATTTACTTGAGGAGGAACCTAATGTTGAAGCGAAACCTTTTTTACAGGCTACTGAAGGATTTTGAGCAGCCACTGTACCAAAATTCTAAAGCTTCAAAATTTTCCTCTTTGATTAAATTGCTTCATATCAAAAGTATGGGTTGTTGGAGTAATGAATCATTTACAATGTTATTGAAAATGTTAAAAGAGGAGTTGTTGCCTGATAGCGCCAATTTGCCAAAATCATATTATGAGGCAAAGAAGATAATTTAAGACCTTGGACTTTCTTACAACAAGATTGATGCTTGTACTAATGATTGCATGTTATACTAGAAGGAGGATAGCTTACTCAATTCTTGCAAAGTTTGTGGTGCGTCCAGATGGAAGATAGATCGACATAACAAGAAAACAAGGAATAAAAAAGATAATAAGATTGCATCAAAGATTTTACGTTATTTTCTATTAAAGCCTAGGCTTGAGAGGTTGTTTATGTCTACAAAGACATCTTCTCTAATGACATGGCATGAGGATAAAAGAGTTGATGATGGAATAATTAGGCACCCAGCTTATTCATTTCCATGGAAGTCATTTAATGAACTTTATCCTTCATTTACAGCCGAACCTCGTAATGTTCGACTTGGACTTGCTAGTGATGGATTTCAGCCATTTCTAAATTCAAAAACCTCATATAGCATTTGGCCTGTGGTTCTTATTCCTTATAATTTACCACTTTGGTTGTGTTTGAAACATGAAAATTTTATTTTGTCAATGCTTATTCTTGGTCCAGATAGTCCAGGAGATACAATTGATACATATCTTCAACCTTTAATAGAGGAACTGAAGGAGTTGTGGGAAGATGGTATTGAGACCTTTGATGCATTAGCTAGATATAATTTTAAGTTGCATGCTTCTTTGTATGGACTATCAATGTTACAACTCAAAATCCACTAAAGGTTGTGATGGCACCTAACACCGCCGTCAGGCAAGCCAATATTGAATGATTAACTTAATTACTTATTTTAGTATTTTTAAAATCAAAATTTTCACCAATTAATTAGTAAGAAATAAAATTTATGGGGTAAACAATGGTATTTACATGAACCACAGTAATGAACCACCCTTAGGAAATACCAAAACCCGGTGTCACAAGTGCATGAGCATGAACTAGAAAATATAATAAAATACAACATCTGTCTGGAATACAAATTAGACAGGAGAAAAATAAATAACTCTGATGAAGACTCTGTAGGCTGCGAATCGTAACATGAAATGCAGCTCACGGTAAATCCCTGCAACATCCGCACCTCTGCGCCCAAAACACCACCGGGTAAATATGCACCTGCACAAAATGTGCACCAAGTGTAGTATGAGCACGTAAATAAATGCGTACCCAGTAAGTATCTAGCCTAACCCCGGAGGAGTAGTGACGAGGGGTCGACATCGACACTTACTAGAGGTCCAGTTAAATAAATAATATGATAATTCATAAAATTATAAAGTACACAACAATTTGGGAGAAATATGACGTTTCATAATGGTCCGATTATTTACTTTGAATCATAAATTTATCGATCATGCATCCTACCTCAATATTTTAGAATAAATACTAAGTGTCAATACCAATCAGATAAGAAATACCATAAAATACCAGGCGTCAGTGAAAAGTTTATCTCGTGAATATTCGGACTACTAGCGGTATAACGCACGATTCTACCGAGGTCGTTCGACCCGATATAGAGTAGTGTGTACACTGCCTAGGGTCGAACGGTACGAACCAAAGATGCACCTCTATATACTACCGAGGCGTTCGGCCTGCTCCACAAGAAAGGAAGGAATTTATCCCATTTCGAGAGATACCACCGAGGCGTTCGGCTCGCTTCACAAGAAAGGAAGGAAGTTTCTGAATCACAAGATACGCGCTTACAAAAAAAGTACAGGAGCACAATAATAAGTACATCTCTTTACATTTATCGAATACCTTAGCAACAACTTAGGGTATTAAAGCTTGACCTAATACTTTTATTTTCTAAATTAATTTCAGTTATAACTTTAATTAAATAAGCTAGCAGAACAAGTTAAAATAATTCAATTATTACAGGATAAGGTCCTAAGTCTACCCGGACATAGACATGCTTTAGCTACGTACGGACTCTCGTCACCTCATACGTACGTAGTGCCCACAACTAGTTGCACATAACAATAAATATCACCTAGGGATAGTTTCCTCTTCACAGGGTTAGACAGGAGACTTACCTCGCTCCAAAGTTCTGTAACCGGCTCCATCGCCGCTCTAACACCTCAAACTGGTGCCCAACTATCCAAACAATGTGCAAACCAAAAAAATATACTCTAATACACATAACAAATAAATTTAGACAAATTCCAAACTCCGCTCGAAAAGTCGACAAAGTCACCCTCGGGCCCACGTGCCCGGATTCCGAAAATATTCACAGATAACCATTACCCATAACATCACGACTTCAAATATATAATTTATTCTCAATTCCATGCCGAAATTCGTGGTAAAAATTCCAAAATACCAATTTTTAGGTTTCTTTCAAAATCTCACAATTTCTACCAATTGCCACGCTTGAATCCACATAAACACCATATATTTAACTCAAAATAGGTGGGGATAACTTACCTTGCCATTGATGATAAAAACCTTCACTTGAACCTCTCCAAGAATCGCCCAAACCAAAAGAGAATGAAAGAAAATGGGCCAAATCCCGTTCTTAAAAGAGCACACTGCCCAACGACCTCTCGCAGGTGCGGTCCAAATACCGCTTCTGCGGTCCTCCTTCAGGCCCCTCAACTCCGCATATGCGGCCCCATACGTGCTTCTGCACCTTCGCTTCTGCGGCTCCACGTGCGCAGGTGCGGTCCCGCTTCTGCGGAACTCGACCGTATATGCGGTCCCAGCCTTCCCCAGCCAGAACTGCTTCTGCGACCCTCTTGGCCGCTTCTGCGGCTCCGCACCTACGGCCAAAACCTCGCAGGTGTGGTTACACCAGAAGACAGATGCTTCAGCTTTCCTTCCAAGTCCAAACTCGATCCGTTAACCATCCGGAATCCACCCGAGGCCCTCGGGACTTCAACCAAATATACCAACACCTCCCAAAACACATTACGAACTTAGTCGAGGCCTCAAATCATGCCAAACAACATTGAAACTATGAATAACCCTCCAATTCAAACTTAATGAGCTATTCCTAGACTTGTAATCCCAAAGGGACATCAATAAAATTGAAATGCACTTCAATCCTAATTTATGAAATTCTTCCAAAATACCAACTTTCCACAATAAGCGCCGAAACGATCCTGGGTCATCCAAAACCCGATCCGGACATATACCCAAGTCCAAAATCATAATACGAACCTGTAGGAACCTTTCAATCCCGATTCCGAGGTCGCTTACTTAAAAATCAAACCTTAGCCAACTCTTCCAACTTAAAGCTTCTGGAATTAGAATTTTCTCTCCAAATCAACTCTGAACTTCCCAGATTTCAATTCCAACCACACGTACCAGCCATAATACCTAAAGTGAAACTACTCAAGGCCTCAAACTACCGAACGACACGCTAGAGCTCAAAACAACCGGTTAGGTCATTGCATTCTCTCCCACTTAAACATACGTTCGTCCTCGAACATGCTAAGAACTGCTCTGGAATTGTCCGAAATCACTGGTCAACACCTCGTGCACCTACCCGTGCTACCACTACCCAGTTGAGAACATTAGGTCGAGCAAATCTGAAGATTATCGCTTTTATTCAGTCAAGTTAGACTTAGAGCCAAATTTCAACATCTGAAATTCTCTACGAGGTCTGTTACCAACATATGAACACTGTATCCATCACTACACGATGTACCAATACCTGATTGTTTACTCTTACCGAATTCACACCATGCACTACATTATTCACATGACCATAATGACACCACCTGACAACAATAGCCGAAATCCCATGAATTTGATGTCCACTACACACCTCATGAAGCATATAAGTCCTGTTTCTGCTCTTGTAATACTACCATGACAGAAGAGATGTGTAGAAACTCATAACCACCTGCCGGATCACAACTCCTAGAGTCTCTCCTGGACTGAATATCGATATTTACTCTTTAATGTGCCTCAAATAAATCTGATCGTACTGATCCCAGGTCCAATGATCTCGTCTCACCTAGTACAGGCTGCTTTAGCAATAATCCACCGTAAACACTATCTAAGATTTCATATGACGCCATCAATGCGCCAACTAGCTACAACTTGAATGTGACACATAAGGAAGGACGAACTCTGGAAAAGATCTATCGAGCCCGCGTAACGAGTAAAACGGCCATCAAATACTATGAGCCTTACCCAGAGGTAAGAAACAGGACACTCAAAAATAAATATAAGGAACCATGGTTGAGATCTCACTGTTGCGGCGTGCAACCCAATCTAATGTGACATTGTTGCAGGGTGCAACCCGATCCATACGACATACCCGTGGCGCCATGCAACCCGATCCACACGACATACCCGTGGCGGCGTGCCACCCGATCCAAACTATATAACTGTAGCAGCGTGCCACGCGATCCAAACAACGTACCCGCTGCGGCGTGCCACCCGACCCGCACATAACGATCAAAAGAAAACACACATCAAGCCGTAACGCTTATACTCATGAAATGTCCGAACATCAACCCCAAGCACTCCAAGTGCATAATACAAATCCTGGGGAGACGGATAGCGCCGTACGCTATGAAACTCAAGCACAACTAAGGTGCTATATATGATCTGCATCTCGAGAGCCATCCTGCTCATATGACACCACAGCTATGCGGTACCTCAACACATGTGCGAAAAATCAAGTTGTCTCACAACCCACGTGGCACCATAGAGTATTACATGAAATAGCTGGCAACAAAATAATCATTCAATGCCCAGAGACCCCTCCATAAGAAATTCTATGCTGAATGAGCACACCCGGCCTAGTGTAGAGCACACATCCATATTTAGATCCATTCACGGACTTCAAGCTGATTTTGATCATACTGTACTGAGCTAATTACCTTTCAAGGATCCACCCCCAAGAATAGCCGTCAAATCCTGAACAAACTTCCACAATTCACAACCAATTGAACAGAGCGCCCTTCAGGCACAAATTCTCACATTAGCGATAGTACCACAATCTCCATACTTGGTTCCAATCTTTAATCAATCAAGTGAGTACATGTCATACTTATACAATCCTCCCCATGGGGCATGCTCCCACGACCATTCCGCTCAGGTAGCAAAGTCCGCACATCCATACCGCCAACCGTTCTAATTTTGTAAAGTGAATCAAAAATCCACAAGTTAATACACAAAGCCTCTTCTACATGACACCGACCTTAGGTGACGCTAAGGACAATACCAGCTTACTATAAACATCTGAATTCCTTCCTGCTTTCTGAGGTCGTGACTCGTGTCAACACCGAACCACAACCTTGATCCTCAGCTTCCAATTCCCCTGCCGCTCACTGCACTTAACATACCACTACGCGAGAGTACACGAATTTTATCATAACTCCTGAACCACTAATAGAGTAAACACTTCAACATATAGAAACCTTTCACTTAACTCATTTCAGGAGGACCATTATAACACGCAACTGAATTCCCATAACCGCAGAAAATACAAACCTCAAGTTGTGGTCTAAACCACCATAACTCTTCCGGGATCCATCTATACATAACATGCCTTAATAATCGAATGCCTCCAAATAAATCAATTTACAGTGGTTGTCAAGCCTGCATATACAACCACAAACCACCTGTATAACTTAACATTAACACGCCGAAGGAACTGATCATTGCTACAATCATGCTGATTCAAACCATTACTAACTGAACCAACTTCTTCTAATTTACTCTGGACTTGCCTTAGAAATAATAATAGCTCCATTCAAAATATAACGAACTCAATCCGCACTCATCTCGAGTGATCCGAATCACGAGACCACATCGTCTCAATACTCATGAACCATCTCATACCTTTCTTACGTGCACAATAACATCTTCAACTGGTACACCCATCCTCATAGTTCCTCTACGACTCCAAAGTTATTTTCTCCCATTTCTTCAATGCTACACCACAGACCGATGATAACATAGAACACTCCAAGTCCCTTTCATAATTCACTGCAAAATCTCGATACTTAACCACACCACAGACGCGAAATCCTTAGGTGCTGCACTTTAATTCTTGAACCCACTAGAATCGTTGTTGAGAGTCACCCACTCTGACCTGGTTCCAAACATAATCAAACTCTAGGGCGCGGCTAGCACGTGAACACCCTATCAGGGAAGCATAAACTCTAAGTCTTCCCAAAACCTGAACATGAATCGATAAGACCAAATGTAGCACATATTCCTCAAATCCTTTGCTCGAATTACCACTGATGTTTTTTCTTTCTTTAGTCATAATAACCCACCAACACAACGATAATTAGAATCCGCACAAGCAGATAACCACGCGATTCAATCGCAGACGATGGGCTTTCCCACTTAGCTTCAAGCTACCATCACAAAATGTAGAGCCCACAACGATTCTTCCTTATCAAATACCATGATCTCGCACCATTAACCCACAAAATTCTCGCCATCTCATATTAAACTTTGCATAAACATTCTGAACCATCAGCTGCAACCGCATATTCGACCTCCTGCTGGGTAGTAAGTAGAACTCTTTGTAGAAACTTCATCGAAATCATGCAACCGCTGACCTGCTCACTAGAGATAACCCACCCGTGGAATTCCATACTGATATCTTCCCACATCGCTGCACGGGGTACAACTACCACGAAATCAGTAACCCTCCTGATTCCGTGTTCATCCACTAGCTGTACAAGTCTGTTCACACCCCATTGACATCAACTGAAAATCTGACAATACATTCCAAACTCGAAGTCATGTTGCATCAAAATAAAATCCGTGGACCCAGTCACTGCCCACCATGATTCCCTAATTGCTCTAAACTTTCCTCAAGGTGTATGGCTATCCTACCACAGAACCCATATGCTACTTTGCCACTCTCCCACTTTGGTTAAACCCTCTTCTTTAAGAAACTTCTAAACTTCTGCTTTTCATACTTTACCTGCTAGTAATTCAACCATCGCGAGACACCTTCCGCCCTATCCTTTCTCATCTTTCGCTGCCCAAATACTACATCAAAGAAAAAATCCATCACTATAGCACCTGACCTGGTAAATTGCTACCAACTCTAAGCCTCCCTGAAGATCATCATTTTCGAGCCATCAACACTAGGAACACCGATTCGATTCTGAACCATTGCACACCGCAATTTCTGACACCCGCTTCCTCGGCACCATTTCGCAATGCCCCGCCCCAAAGGAGAATTGAAGAAAACCATAATACTGGCGAACTTAGCACAATCAACAAGGACAACGGCACCACATCACAAATGAAAATTCCACCACGCTCGAAAATACCAAGTCTCGTTACTCCATCAACCCAAATCTGAACATTCTTAGTCTGATTGCCTTTCCTACGCTGGAAATAAAATACTGAATCTTTGAATCATGCACCGAGTAAAACTTCCTTTCAGGTCATTCACTGCCTTGACACCTAGACAAGCATCCTACCATTACATCATTACTGTGCGATAACAACTTGTGAACATCATGGCAACCTGCGCATAACCTCAAAACCATCAGAAATATAGCTACTAAGCCGAAATGACAGAACACCCTTCCGTAAGAAAATAATAATAACTTGCTCAAATGCGCAGGGAGAAACATCATGCCCCACGTCTGTAGTACCATTAAAATTCTTCAATTACCAATTGATAATAAGCGCTTCACATCGCATAAGATTGAGTAAGAAGGAAATAAAGACATAAGCCTCAAAAGAAATAAATCGCACGATGAGAAATCAAGAAGGGAAGTACTCCTAACAGCCCTGTAGCCTCTCGAAGATAAGTACAGACGTCTCCGTACCGATCCGCAACACTCTACTAGACTTGCTCATGACTCGTGAGACCTAAGTGAACCTAACGCTCTAATACCAAGTTGTCACGACCCAAAATCCTGTAAAGATTATGATGGCACCTAACACCGCTGTCAGGCAAGTCAACAATGAATGATTAACTCAATTACTCATTTTAGTATTTTTGAAATCAAAATTTTCACCAATTAAATAGAAAGAAATAAAATTTACGGGGTAAACGATGTATTTACATGAACCGCAGTAATGAACCACCCTTATGAAACCCCAAAATCCGGTGTCACAAGTGCATGAGTATCAATTAGGAATATAATAAAATACAACATCTGTCTGGAATACAAATTAGACAGGAGAAACATAAATAGCTCTGATGGAGACTCTGCAGGTTGCGGATCGTAACATGAAATACAACTCACAGTAAGTCCCCGCAACATCCGCGCCTCTGCGCCCAAAAGACCACCGGGTATATATGCATCTGCACAAAATGTGCACCAAGTGTAGTATGAGTACATAAATCAACGGGTACCCAGTAAGTATCTAGCCTAACTCCGAAGGAGTAGTGACGAGGGGTCGACATCGACACTTACTAGAGGTCCAGTTAAATAAATAATACTGTAATTCATAAAATTGTAAAGTACACAGCAATAGGGGAGAATCTGAAATTTCATAATGTTCCAATTATTTCCTTTAAATCATAAATTTATCGATCATGTATCCTACCTCAATATTTCAGAATAAATGCCAAGTGTCAATACCAATCAGATAAGAAATACCATAAAATAACGGGCGTCAGTGAAAATTTAATCTCGTGAATATTTGGACTACTAGCGGTATAACGCACGATTATGTCGAGGTCGTTCGGCCCAATCCGGAGTAGTGTGTGCACTGCCGAGGGTCGAACGACACAAACCAGAGATACACCTCTATATACTGTCGAGGTGTTCGACCCGCTCCACAAGAAAGAAAGGAATTTATCCCATTCCGAGAGATACTGCCGAGGCGTTCGGCCCACTCCACAAGAAAGGAAGAAAGTTTCCGAATCACAAGATACGCGCTTACAAAAAAAGTACATGAGCACAATAATAAGTACATCTCTTTACATTTATCGAATACCTTAGCAATAACTCATGGTATTAAAGCTTGACCTGATACTTTTATTTTCTAAATCAATTTCAATTATAGATTTAATTAAATAATCCAGCAGAACAAGTTCAAATAATTCAATTATTACAGGATAAGGTCCTAAGTCTACCGGACATAGACATGCTTTAGCTATGTACGGACACTCATCACCTCGTACGTACGTAGTGCCTACAACAAGTTGCACATAATAATAAATATCACCTAGGGGTAGTTTCCACCTCACAAGGTTAGACAGGAGACTTACCTCGCTCTGAAGTTTCATAACCGGCTCCATCGCCGCTCTAACACCTCAAACCGGTGCCCGTCGCTGCAAAACTAGCCAAACAATGTGCAAACCAAAAACAATATACTCTAATACTCATAACAAATCAATTTAGGCAAATTCTAAATCTACTCGAAAAGTTGATAAAATCACCCTCGGGCCCACATGCCCGGATTCTGAAAATGTTCGCAGATAACCATTACCCATAACATCACAAATTCAAATATATAATTTATTCTCAATTCCATGCCCAAATTCGTGGTAAAAATCTAAAAATACCAATTTTTAGGTTTATTTTAAAATCTCATAATTTCTACCAATATCCATGCTTGAATCCACATAAAAACCATGTATTTAACTCAAAATAGGTGGGGATAACTTATCTTGCCATTGATGATAAAAACCTCCAATTGAACCTCTACAAGAATCGCCCAAACAAAAAAAGAATGAAAGAAAATGGGCCAAATTCCGTTCTTAAAAGAGCACACTGCCCAGCGACCTCTTGCACCTGCGATCACTTGACCGCTTCTGCGGTCCCGCAGGTGCGGTCCAAATAGCGCTTCTGCGATCCACCTTCAGGCCCCTCAACTCCGCATCTGCGGCCCCATACGCGCTTCTGCACCTTTGCTTCTGCGGCGCCACGTGTGTAAGTGCGGTCCCACTTCTGCAAAACTCGACCGCATCTGTGTTCCCAGCCCGAACCGCTTTTGCGACCCTCTTGGCCGCTTATGCGGCTCTGCTCGTGCGGCCAAAACCTCGCAAGTGCGGTTACACCAGAAGACATATGCTTCAGCTTTCCTTCTAAGTCCAAATTCGATTCGTTAACCATCCGAAATCCACCCGAGACCCTCGAAACTTTAACTAAATATGCCAATATATCCCAAAACACATTATGAACTTAGTCGAGGCCTCAAATCATGCCAAACATCATCAAAACTACGAATAACCCTCCAATTCCAAGTTAATGAACTTTGAAACTTCGAGCTTCTACGATCGATGCCGAAACCTATCAAATCATGTCCAATTGATCTCAGATTTTGCACACAAGTAATAATTGACACTACGGACCTACTCCAACTTCCGGAATTGGAATCTGACCCCGATATCAAAAAGTCCACTCCCGATCAAACTTTTTCAAAAACCTTCAAATTCCCAGCTTTCGCCAAATGACCCCAAAATGACCTACAGACCTCCAAATCCACTTCTGGACGCGCTCCTAAGGCGAGAGTCATCATACGGAGCTATTCCCAGACTCATAATCCCAAAGAGACATCAATAACATTGAAATGCACTTCAACCAAATTTATGAAATTCTTCCAAAATGCCAACTTTCCACAATAGGCGCCGAAACGCTCCCGAGTCATCCAAAACCTGATCCGGACATACGGCCAAGTCCAAAATCATCATACGCACCTGTTGGAACCTTCCAATCCCGATTCCAAGGTCGCGTACTCAAAAATCAAAAATTAACCAACTCTTCCAACTTAAAGCTTCTATAATTAGAATTTTTCTCCAAATCAACACTGAACTTTCCGGATTTTAATTCCGACCACACGTACCAGTCATAATACCTGAAGTGAAACTACTCAAGACCTCAAACCATCAAACGACGCACTAGAGCTCAAAATAGCCGGTCGGGTCGTTATAATCAATGACTTTCCAGCATATGGAAATTTATCTAGTTGGAGTACAAAAGGAAAATTGGCATGTCCATGTTGCAATAAAGACACTTCCTCAATTCGATTGGCTAACTGTAAGAAGCAGTGCTTTATGGGTCATCGGCGTTACGTTCTTGTTAGTCACAAATGGAAGAATGACAAGGATTCATTTGTTAGTACAAAAGAGAAAAGGCTCCCACCAAAAATACATTCTGGTACTGAGATACTTAATCAAGTGCAAGATTTTGAAGGGATACAGTTAATGAAGGATCCAGAGAAAAGAAACACACGAAAATCGAAAGGATAATTGGAATAAGAAAAGTATCTTTTCTGAACTTCCATATTGGAAATCTCTATTGTTGCGACACAATTTGGATGTTATGCATATTGAAAAGAATATATGTGATAATATTATGGGGACAATCATGAATGTCAAAGGAAAGACCAAGGACACAATTAAAACTCGGTTAGACTTGCAAGAAATGAACATTAGGCCGGAATTGCACCCTATCCAAAGAGGGAAGAAAGTCGAAGTTCCAACTGCATGCTACACATTGCCTCCCGAAGATAAGAACAAATTATGCCTTTTCTTAAAGAATTTAAAAGTTCCTGATGGATTTTCATCTAATATTTCTCAATGTGTGAACCTGTAAGTCATGATTTCCATGTTCTTCTGTAATATATACTCCCTCTTGCACTTCGTTGTATGTTGTTTAAAGAAGTGTGTGAACTGTTTATTGAGTTATCTTTATTTTTTAATGTGCTTGGATCAAAGAATTTAAGGATTGATGACTCAGAACATATTGAAGCACACATTCTTATAACACTTTGCAAATTAGAAAAAGTCTCCCCTCCTTCATTTTTTGATGTCATGGTGCACTTGCCTATTCTTTTAGCTAGTAAAGCTAAGATTGCTGGACCTATTTATTATCGATGGATGTATCCTGTGGAACGATGGCTATATTTTTTAAAATCTCTTATTGGTAATAGGGCAAGTCGAGAAGGTTCTATTGCAGAGGGTTACATTGAAAATGAATGTATGACCTTATGTTCAAGGTATCTGCATAGGATTGAGACAAAATTCAATCGGCCTAAATGAAATTATGATGGGGGTTAAAAAATCTAATGGAGGATTATCTATATTTTGTCAACCTGGAAGAACTCTGGGAGCTAAATATCCATGTGAGCTTGAAGCAAATGAATTGGAACAAGCACATATATACGTACCGAAGAATTGCGATGAAGTCATACCAACGAGTATGGAGAGTTTTTCCATATCTTCATATTTCCTTATTTTCTTTAGGGTATTTTTTTCTATATGACATTTATTGTAAGGACCCGGCCGATCATTTTGAGTATTACAACCCTGTTTTTCCATTTACTATTTATCCTGTATTCAATTAGAGTTATGTGACTTATCGGGGAGGTTTCAGAATGAATTCGAACACTTAGTTCCAAGATTTAAATCTTAAGTTGAAATAGTTGACCGGATGTTGACTTATGTGTAAACGACTACGGAATAGAGTTTTGATGATTCGAATAGATCCGTATGGTTATTTTGGACTTAAGAGTGTGTCCGAAAAATTATTTGGAATTCCGTAGTTAAACTAGGCTTGAAATGGCGAAAGTAGGAAATTGGAAGTTTGGAAGTTTGACCGGGAGTTTACTTTTTGATATCGGGGTCAGAATCCAGTTCTGAAATTTTTTATAGGTCCATTATGTCATTAATGACTTGTGTACACAATTTGAGGTCAATCGGACTTGATTTGATAGGTTTCGGCAACGAATGTAGAAGTTGGAATTCGTTAGTTTTCATTTGGCTTGAATTGGGGTACGCTTCGTGGTTTTAGCATTGTTTGATGTGATTTGAGGCCTTGAATAAGTCCTATGATGTTTTAAGACTTGTTGGTGTATTTGGTTGAGGTCCCGGGGGCCTCGGGTTAGTTTCGGATGGTTAACGGATCAAATTTGGACTTAAGGAAAAATCTGGAAATTTTGGCCTTATGGTGCAATCGCACCTGCGGAATTTTTCTCGCAGGTGCGACCTTGTAGAAGCGAGATGAGCATCATAGAAGCGGCCTAGCGAGGGTCTAGGCAGTGTGCGCAGGTGCGGAGCTTTTTCCGTATCTATGAAGCCGCAGAAGCGGCTTGTTAATCGTAGAAGTAGACGAAGCCTCGCAGAAGCGACACCAAAGTCGCAGAAGCGGAGACAGGGGAAGTTGGGCAAAACCGCAGAAGCAGTAGATTTTCCACAAAAGAGGAACCATAGATGCTGTTAATTTTTCCGCAGAAGCGGAACCTCTGTTCAGTGTAAAAAAATAGAGGGTTCCGAGCTTTTGCCATTTTTGGACATTTCCAACACGGGTTGAGGCGATTTTGAGCGAGAATTCACGGGAAACCTTGAGGTAAGACACTTGTGATCATTGTTAGTTAATAATATTGAATTATCATCGAGTATTTTGACTAGATTACGTGTTTTGAGGTGAAATTCGAGGAGTTGGGCCTAGGGATTTCAAAATAAGAATTTAAGATTTGGAAGTCGAGTTGATGTCGGAATTTGGTAAATGTGGTATGGTTGGACTCGTGGTTGAATGGGTGTTCATATTTTGTAAATTTTATCGGGTTCCGAGACGTGGGCCACACTGACAAATTTTGAGTTGAATTTCAGTTTTTGTTGGAAAATTAGTATTTTCACATGGAATTAATTCATATAATTTGTGTTGATTGTATCGAATTAATTGTGACTAGATTTGCGGGGTTCAGAGGCCGATTTGCGAGGCAAAGGCATATTGGAATAAAGGACTTGCACAGTTTGAGGTAAGTAACACTTCTAAACTTGGTTCTGAGGGTATGAATCCCCGAATTATGTGTTATATGAATTGTTTGGACGTGACGCACGAGCTAGGTGACGGGCGCGTAGGCGTGCACCATAGAAATAATGACTTAATTATTTCCGTGGAGTTGCATAATCAAATAATGATGTCATTAACAACATATCATCTACGTGTTAGAGGAATTGAGCTAAGACTCATATTAAAGATAATGTTTACGCTACGTGACAATATTTCTGGGACCCACAGGGGTAGTATTGTTGTTGAATTAATTGTTTTAAAAATATAAATTTCATACTCAGTCATGTTCATCCAGTTGTGAGGATATTTATGGGATCGAGTGGCATGCCGCAGCAGGTCATATTGGCATTATATATATATATATTTATTTATTATTATATGGATCAAGGCTGCACGTTGCAGCAGGCCTTATAGGCTTTATTATTATGGGATCGGACTGCACGCCGCAGTATGCCATATTAGCTTTATATAGAGCTTGGGCTGAAGGAGACTCTTCGGAGTCTGCACCCCCCACAGTGAGCGCAATTGATGGATTTCCCAGGGCATATAGTTGCCTTATTCATCTATTTATATTTGGGATGGACTTCCCAGGGCATGTAGTTCCCTTATTCATCTACTTATATGAGGGATGGATATTTCTTGGACTGGATTTGCCCGTATAGTACTGAGTGATTGAGTACTCTAAGAGTGTGAGTATGTGAGATTTTCATTATGTTGTATCACATATGGCATGTACATTGGCATATAGACATAGAGGTGTCATATTCATTATATCATTCAGATTTGATCTATTTTTCTTGTTATGAGTTTAACTGCTGAACTTGAAAGCATGCCTATATTTTTGTACTGTTATTTTTATATTGGACTGTACCTGTTAAGCTCGTCACTACTTTCAGCCCAAAGGTTAGTCTTGTTACTTATTGAGTACATTGGGTCGATTGTACTCATACTACACTCTACACTTCATGTGCAAATCCAGGTACTTCCGGATATGACGGTTGCTAGATTTGTGGATTTATCTGTTGGAGACTATCGAGGTAGTTGCTCGACTTCTACGGACCTTGACTCTCTTCCCTTGTTGTTCTATATTTTCAGATAGTATTTTTATCAGTCAGATTTTGTTCTCATCTAGATGCTTATGTACTCAGTGACACCAGGTTTTGAGAGTGCATTGTATAAAGACAATATTTTGTATCAAAAGTTTGTGGGATTTCACTCTTAAATTTATTTATTATGCTTTCAAACTTGAAAGATTTTAGTGGTTTATTTAGGTTATAGGCTTGCCTAGTATTAAGATAGGCTCCATCAAGACAGATGTGATTTTAGGTCGTGACTAGCTGGTATCAGAGCCTAGGTTATATAGGTTTCAAGATTCATGAGCAGGTTTAGTAGAGTCTTGCGGATCGGTACGGAGACGTTTATACTTATCTTTGAGAGGCTGTCGAACTCTTAGGAAAATTTCACTTTCTTATATTCTGTTGTGCGAATTTGTTGATTCCGGAAACTAAATTCCTGTTATTCTATTCTCTCACAAATGGTGAGGACACGTACTACCAGATCATACGGCCACCCACCAGTGCAACCATTTAGGGTCGCGATAGGTCAGGGTCGTGGTAGAGGCCGGGACCGTGGTGGAGGTCAAGGTGTAGCTTGTACAGCAGTTAGAGCAGCACCTGTAGAACCACCAGTTGCCTCAACTCAGGAGAAGGCTCCAAATATAGTCGAGCCGGCAGGGCCAACTCAGGCACCAACTATGCCTATTGTGATTTCGGGCCTTCAGGAGGCTTTAGCTCAGATATTGACTGTTTGCACTGGCCTTGCTCAGGTGGTTTCGGCTCAGGCCACACCAGCCACTTCTCAGGCCGGGGGAGGTACTCATACCCCTGTCGCCCCTACTCTAAAGCAGGTAGTGCAGGGACTTCAGATACCGGGGGCACTACCAGTCCAGCCGGTTGCAGCTGCTCAGGCCCATGTGGGTCCTATTATGAATGAGGGGGAGCAGAAGAGATTAGAGATGTTTGGGAGACTCCATCCTCCATCATTCAATGGAACTGAGTCAGAGGATGCTCAGGATTTCTTGTACAGATGCCAGCAGATGCTTCATACAGCGGGTATTCTGGAGACCAGTGGGGTCTCATTTAATGCTTTTCAGCTGATCGAAGCAGCCTTCAGAGTGTGGGAGACTTATGAGAGAAGCAGACCAGTTGGTGCATCACCATTTTCATGGCATGAGTTCTCCGTATTATTCCTGGAGAAGTTTGTGCCACAAACCTGCAGAGAGGAACTGCGCAGGTAGTTCGAGCATTTACGTCAGGAGGACCTGTCTGTGACTCAGTATGAGATGCGGTTTTCAGAATTGGCTCGTCATGCAATTTGGTTGGTTCCCACTGAGAGGGAGAATATCATGAGGTTCATTAATGGCCTCAACCATCAGTTCTGTTTTGTTCTGGCTCTGGGGAATATAGCAGGGTCTAAATTCGACGAGGTGGTTGATAGTGCTCGGAGGCTAGAGATGGTCTGTACTCAGGAGCGTGAGGAGAGGGAGGCCAAGAGGTCTCGTGGTCCGGGTAATTCCAGCGGTATTCCTTCTAGGGGACAGTCCTATCACAACAGGGGTCGAACTTATAGGCCCGCTTAGATGGCTCGTCCAGCTCATCATGGCGCATCAGCTAGCCATGGTTCATACAGTGCTCAACTGAGTCAGTCTTCTCTTAGTGCACTTCTAGCTCAAATTTCATCTCGTGCACCATCAGTTTTGGGTTCATCTGTACCAGATTCTTATGGTTCTCGAGGTCCGCCTCAGAACTTGCCACCAATCTTTGAGAGGGATTTCTATGAGTGTGGAGAGCTGGGTCATGTGAGGAAATATTATCCCCGTCTTTCGCGAGATCTAGTCCAGCAAAGGAGTCAGGCTACGACTCCTGCACCAATTGCTACGCCACCCACCCAGCCAGCTCGGGGTGGGGCTCGGGTAGCCAGAGGTAGCCCTAGAGGGGGAGGTCGATCAGGTGGCAGTCAGGCCCGATTCTATGCTATTCCTGCTAGGCTAGATGTTGTTGCTTCCGATGCAGTGATCGCATGTATTGTCTCAGTGTGCCACAGGGAAGCTTCTATATTATTTGACCCTGGTTCCATATATTCGTATGTATCGTCATATTTTGCTCGTTATCTGAATATGCCCCGTGAGTCCTTAGTCTCATCTAATCATGTATCCACACCCGTAGGCGATACTATTATTGTGGACCGTGTTTATCGGTCGTGTGTGGTAAATATTGGGGTACTGGAGACTAGAGTTGATCTTTTATTACTTAGTATGGTTGATTTCGATATAATCTTTGGTATGGATTGGTTGTCTCCATGTCATGATATTCTGGACTGTCACGTAAAAACCGTGACATTGGCGATATCGGGATTGCCGAAGGTCGAGTGGAGAGGGTCTCTAGATTATGTTCTCAGCAGAGTAATTTCTTACTTGAAGGCCCAACGGATGGTTGGAAAGGGGTGTTTGTCATATTTGGCCTTTGTGAGAGATGTTGATACAGACACTCCTACTATTGATTTTGTACCGGTAGTGTGAGACTTTTCAGATGTATTTCCTACAGACATGCCGGTTATGCCACCCGACAGGGATATTCATTTTGGTATTGACTTAATGTCGGGCACTTAGCCCCTTTCTATTCCTCTGTATCGTATGGCGCCAGCTGAATTGAAAGAATTAAAAGAGCAACTTCAGGAACTTCTTGATAAAGGGGTTTATTAGGCCTAGTGTGTCGCCTTGGGGTACACCGGTTCTAATTGTGAAAAGAAAGATAGTACTATGCGGATGTGCATTGACTACAGGCATTTGAACAAAGTTACAATCAAGAACAAGTATCCTTTGCCACGTCTTGATGATTTATTTGACCAACTTCAGGGAGCGAGGGTTTTCTCCAAAATTGATTTGAGATCTGGGTATCACCAGTTGAAAATTCGAGATACCGATATTCTAAAGACGGCATTCAGGACCCGTTATGTCACGACCCAAACTAACCTCTGTCGTGATGGCACCTATCGTGGAACTAGGAAAGCCGACTCATTTAAAAAAAATGATAATTTTCATTTCAAAGATAATTTCAAGGTTATTTAACATAAAACCTCCATTTAAAGAGTTCAAATTAAAGAAAAACAGAAGTGCGGAAAAGAAAATCCCGACATCGAGGTGTCACTAGTCATGAGCATCTACTACAATCTGTCTATCAATATCAAGGCTAACTCATCCTGGAAAATAGCTAAATACAACTAGAGGAAGATAAGAGGGAGAAGAGTAGGGGCTGCGATCGCCAAACAACTACCTTGCTATCTCCAAGAAAATCTGCAACCAGAACACTCAATAACCGCTACCGTGTCCAGCTACACCTGAATCTGCACACAAGGTGCAGGGAGTAACGTGAGTATGCCAACTCAGTAAGTAACAACAATAAATAAAGACTGAGTAGTAGTGACGAGCAATAAAGCATATAACGTTCATATCATGAAATCTCAGTAAAGTACAACATGCTTTAAAAATCAGTGTTTGAATCGAATCATCTCGTTTAAACCCGGTTCCAGTAAAAATCATTTAAAGATATTTTTCCAACAGTTTTTCAAACCAAGGCTCAATGCAAAGGTGAGAAAAAGAAATGATGAATTCATAAACAGCCCCTCGGGCAAAACATCACTCATAAATAGCCCCTCGGGCAAACCTCACAGTCACTCGTGCCACTCGGGCATACCTCACAATCACTCTTGCCACTCGGGCATACCTCACAATTATTCATGCCACTCAGCACTCGGCACTCGGCACTCGGCACTCAGTAGGTACATGCGCTCACTGGAGGTGCGTACAGGCTCCGGAGGGGCTCCTTCAGCCCAAGCACGATAATCTGCACGGACAACTCACGTGCTATAATAATAAAGTATGATGCAGGCGGGCAGCCCCAATCCACACTCATCCTCACAAATCAGGCCCTCGGCCTCACTCAGTCATAAATATGCTGCAGGCGGGCAGCCCCGAACCTCACTCATCCTCACAAATTAGGCCCTCGGCCTCGCTCAGTCATAAACCTCTCAAGCCACTCGGGCATTTCAGTAAAACAGGGCATTCGGCCCAAAACAACATTTATATGCATCAAAATAGAGTCATAAAACTGAGTTATGCGGTAAACAAGTATAAACATGACTGAGTATAGATTTTCAATCGAAAACAGTGAGAGAATGGTAAGAAACAACCCCTAAGGGTCCAAATAGCATTGGCGCAAGGCCCAAACATGGCATTCATCCCAATTAACAGAAATTCTTTCTAAAACATATAAGTATCAAATGGTTTCAACAAAGTATGCAACTTTACAGTTGCTACGAGATGGACCAAGTCACAATTCCCCAACAGTGCACGCCACACGCCCGTCACCTAGCATGTGCATCAATTCAAAATAGTAGAATGATACGAAATCCGGGGTTTCATACCCTCAGGACCAGATTTACAATTGTTACTTACCTCAAACCGCGAAATTCTTATTTTGCAATGTCCTTTCCTCGTGAATTGGTCCGCCTCGAATCTGGTCATAAATAATTTGTTTCAGTCAAGAAAATTCATTGGAATTAATTCCACAAGATAATAATGATTTTTCATAAAAATCCGAAAATTAGCTCAAAAATTGCCCGTGGGGCCCACATCGCAGAACTCGACAAAAGTTACAAAATCCGGAAGCCCATTCAACCACGAGTCTAACCATACCAATATTACCAAAATCCGACCCCAACTCGACCCTCAAATCTTCAATTTAAACCAAGAGGATTTTTCAAATTTTCCCAACTCAATTCACCAATTAACTGATAAAATCAACCATGGATTCAGGTAATTTAATCAATATTGAGTTAAGAACACTTACCCTGTTGTTTCCTATAAAAATCACCCAAAATCGCCTCACTTCCGAGCTCCAAATCGCCAAAAACTGAAATGGGACGAAGTCCCATTTTCAGAACTTAAACTCACTGCCCAGACTTTTCTTCTTCGCAAACGCGATCAGTGCCTCGCGTTCGCGAAGCACAAAATAGCTCCCGTCCAAATTCCTCCTTCGCGAACGCGACATCAACCTCTCGTTTGTGAAGCACAAAAATGCCTCTGCCTCAATGCCTTCTACGCGAACGCGTTCAACCCATCGCGAACGCGATGCTTCGTTCCCTCTCACTACGCGAACGCGACACCCCCCAACGCGAACGCGTAGACCAATTGCCTGGGGTCTTTGGCTGCTTCCTCTCTTCTTCGCGAACGCGTAACACCTCTCGCATTCGCGATGCACACCCAGCCCACCCTTCGTGAACGCGAAGAGAAAATATTGCTAGTCTCCCAGTTCCTCTACGCGAACGTGATGAAGGAAACCAGATGGTGTATTAGAACAATTCCAGCAGAGTTCCAAGTCCAAAATCCAAACCGTTAACCATCCGAAACTCACCTGAGCCCCTCAGGACCTCAACCAAATATACCAACAAGTCCTAAAATATCATACGGACTTAGTCGAACCCTCAAATCACCTCAAACAACTCTAAAACCATGAATTACACCCCAATTCAAGCCTAATGACCTCCGGAACCTATCAAATCACGTCCGATTGACCTCAAATTTTGCACACAAGTCATAAATGACATAACAGAGGTATTCCAATTTTCAGAATTGGATTCTGACCCCGATATCAAAAAGTCAACCCCCGGTCAAACTTCTCAAAAATTAAACTTTCGGCATTTCAAGCCTAATTCCTCTACGGACTTCCAAATAATATTTCGAACATGCTCCTAAACCCAAAATCACCATACGGAGCTACTGGAATTATCAAAATTCGAATCCGAGATCGTTTACACATAGGTCCATATCCGGTCCACCTTTCTAACTCAATTTTTCAATTATGAGACTAAGTATCTCATTTCACTCCGAGTTCCTCCCGGACCCGAACCAACTAACCCGATATAACATAATATAGTTGAATAACACAAAAGAAGTAGAAATGGGAAAAACGGGGCTATAACTCCCGAAACAGCCGGCCGGGTCGTTACATCCTCCCCCACTTAAACATACGTTTGTCCTCGAACGTGCCGAGAGTTGTTCAAAAAGCCAAGAAATGGCTGTGTAACCTTCCCATGCACATACCCGGGGGTGATCCCACGTCACCATATCCCATACAGGTCCGATAGCACAGCAAAACTGAAATTCCTATATTCAATCTAGCCCACAAGCCTTCGAATCAAATTTTCGGCATCTGAAATTTCTTATAAGATCAGAAGTTCGCATCTACATACCGTATAAGTCTGAGCAAGCTACACCAAAAGCCGTAACCATAACTCAAATATTCAAATTCAAATACCGCATAGCTCGAATTCAAATCACAGTATCGATTCAAATCAACCTAGTGCTGGTAATAAGCATCATATCAGACAAAACCTCATTCTAAAACCTTCGTACACTGCCGATGATGAAAGAAACATACCGAATTCATAACCATTCATTAGACTAATAGGTTATGAAGCTCTCGTTCCTTCTACAAGAACTATATCCAATTTCAAAGCCGACTTCCGATATTATCGTCAAAATTATAGCACAATCAAATGTGATAGCATCCATTCTAGGCCCAATGACCTCGTCTCATCCAACACGACCACTCTAATGACATGACACATCAATACAATCTAAAGCCACAACCCGTGCAATCCATGCACCAGATAGCAACATTCTAAATGTACCCAATCGTAACAATGACCCAAACAGGAGAACCATTCCGCAAGCTCGACGAGTACCACTCCGACGCAATGCTAAGAACCTATCACACACCGCAGAACCATAACACACGAATCTTACACGAGGGATCATATTTCCACATAACTCTGCTGCAATACGCGACCCTATCCAAATACTGGTCCATATGAAATCACCTCAAGCCACCCTGCTAAAATCAATAACCATGCGCAATTCGACATCAAGTACCCAAAGTGCATTACCATAACCACAGAGAAGCAAACGACACCATGCCATATAAAACCCGAAAGAACATAACCAATACGTTATCAACTAAGCAATATCCAATACTATTCTCGCTCAAATTCCGCTATAAGGCCACAATAAAACCGCACCATATGTGCATATAACCACGAATCACAACTCCTCGTAGCATAGAAGAGTAACTCACAGATCATTTCGGAACACGAATAAGCTTCACATCAACCGAAGGGAACATCCTTCAAAAATAGCAGTATGGAGCCAGCAATCCGGCTCGGTGTAGAATACACATCTTAATTGGGCCTACCAATGGGCCCCCAAATCAACTATGGTCAACCACCAATAGATAAACAACCTTCGAAAGTCCACAATGATGGAATCATAATACCTTCTATCATCTGGCTAGCTCTGGCCACAACTTCACAGTCCACAACCATAAAATCCGGCCACAACTTCACAGTCCACAACCATGAAACAATCTGCTCCGGAGAACTCCCAATCTCCAATTCCATAGAACACATGAATCACCATATTTGATTCCACCTCCATCGCCTGAATGCCTAACACCTCTCTCATACACAATCATCAAATGAGAAATACTTAAAATTCTTCAGTGCCACCTCGCAAAAATTTGAATATCAACAGTCGATCAACCAGGAGAGTGCCGCAATACCAGCGAAGTACCCATAAATCAAAACACACTTCCCCTTCTGAAATGTACACTCTCATTAAGCTATACCAGACAGTAATATCATTTACCTAGTCATCGAAAACCATTCATGCTACCTAAGAATTTATGTCTTTCCCTTCAAAACTGAACTGTGACCTTGTACATGTAAATCCTATTCGCGCACAACACACCACATCTATTATGCCATCGTGTGACAAGCATAAGAATTCCATTATCAACTCTGAGTCACTAGCAAATTATATACCTTATTAGTTAGAAACCTCTTTCTTGCTTCTTTCAAGGAGGAAATCATAACACACAACACGTTTCGTACATCGGTAGAAAATATCTGGTTCAAACCATGGTAGAACCCATCCTAAACACTTTGAAATTCATTCGCACATAACCAAGCTATCTGAACTGAATTCCTCTAACTCCACTAAGCCACACAGGTTGCCAAATTCGAGAGCATTGCCACGAAACACCTGTAGATACTAGCCACATCATAAGTACCCAAAGAACCGATCATATCCATTACTGTGCTAACCCAACCTACTACCAAGCTGTCCTATTTCTCCAAGTTCTTTCTAAATTGCCTTCAAATTGCTACTTTTTCCTTCTTAGAACACTACTATCCTTAACTAAAACCTACCCCATGAACTCTAGCATAGAATCACACCGCCCTAAGGCTTATAAGCCGCCGAATTCCCTTTTTATGTATTCCAAAGGTTCCACAACTAAAAATGCTTACTCCGAAGAGACTTTATGTGAATCTAAAACTGTTTCCTTCACCTTCTTGATACTGAAATGCATAATTCACAATGATATAAGATGCCACGAGACTCAACACCGTTCAATGCAACTCCCAATTTTTTAGCCATATTTATAAATCTTGAATACATTGTAACCATTCTCGAATTAACTGACCAAATGGACCGAAATGACATGTTCCCCATTAGCACACCATCACCCAAAGGAATAAAGAGTAACCCACACTCTTACGCAACCGAGCAAATTCTCGCTCCATGTACACTACATTCTCTGTGAATAACCACTCAATTATTTTATGGTCCTCCTATAACCATAGAGTGTAATACAACTTGTGTCCATAAATTCCTTTACCCAAATCATCCTCGACCTCGACCTCTGCAAGTCATAACTGATTTACCGGTATACCCCGAACCGAAACTAATACGACCCATAACCGTGCAATCAACTCGTCGATAGCAGACTCCCCCACTTAGCCTTAAGCTGCAATTATATATAATTAGAACCCGTAAGGATTTCTCTTTCTCAATTACCAAGGTCTCGCACCGTTAACCTGCCAGACTTCTCGAAGTCTTTTATTAAGCCTTTCATGAACATTCCGAATCTCCAGCCAAAATCACAAATGCGACCTCCTACCGGGTAGCAAGTAATATTCCTCGCAAAGTTTCATCAACATCACGCCACCGCTAGCTGCACACAGGAGATAACCCACATGTGGAATTCCTTATCGACATCTTCCAATGACACTGCACTGAGTGCAACGACCACTAAATTCATAAATTCTCCTGAGTTCATGCTCGCCCACCATTTGTATAAGTCTGCACTTTCCCTATTGACATCAACTGTACGTCAACAATACCTTCCGAACTCAAGTCATATTGCACCTGACACGATAATCAGATCTTCACGCCTCTATTCATTTCAAACACACTCCTTTCTGCCATATTCAATTTTCTTTTGTACACTAACCATCACTCCAAATAGAGTCTGCAGACCGATTCACATACTAAAGCGATTCCAAACCATTCTACACTTTTTCAAGGCGCACGACTACCCTACTAGTGAATTCATATGCTAATCTGCCACTCTTACTTCGGTTAAATCATCTCCTTTAAGAAACTTCTCAACTTCTACTTCTCCTACTTGACCTTCTAGTACTTCAACCACTGTGAAACACTTCCCGTCATGTCTTCCCTCATACTTTACTACCCAACCGCTGCATCAAATAGAAATGTATCTCTGTCGCACCTGAACCAATACAATGTCACCGACTCTAAGTCTCTTCGAAGATCATCTTTCTCGAGTCATCAACATCAAAAATACCCATTCGCAACCACATTTACTACACAATCACTTACTCTTCTTGAGTCCAAATGCATTGACAAGACATAAGAATTTAATTTGCCCCAAAATTTAACAATGTGAAAGATCCTTCAAAACATTCACACTTGAGACCGTACGTCACCTCAAAACGAAAATCAAGCGCCCAATGGCCTTCCTTTACATTTCAAGGAAACACTTCTCGTCACATTCAAATCATCTTAACATATCCCGTAGTTACATCATACTTATCACAAAGCCATTCCACCGCTCATCGAGCCATGAATTCCACTTGTAGGGGCATTACCAGACATATGAGTCTGAATGTGCAGGTTACAACTGAAGCAACCAAGCCAAAACTACAGTTTAAACCTGGACTCAAGTCCTCCATACTAGACCATCACCAAAACATATAATACACATATCGAACCTCGTTCATAGAATCACAAGCCGGCGATGCACAACTGATATCGAGCGTTCATATGCGCATACGAATGCGTGGAAAGAATTCAAAGAGTTATGTTTCAAGCTGAATCAATTTCGCACGTTAGAATACAAGAAAGTGAAATTTTCCTAAGGGTTCTACAGCCTCTCGAAGATAAGTACAGAAGTCTCCGTACCGATCCGCAAGACTCTACTAAACCCGCTCATGACTCGTGAGACCTATGTAACCTAAGCTCTGATACTAATCTGTCACGACCCAAACTAACCTTTGTCGTGATGGCGCCTATCGTGGAACTAGGCAAGCCGACTCATTTAACAAAAAAAAAACCGATAATTTTCATTTCAAAGATAATTTCAAGGTAATTTAACATAAAACCTCAATTTAAAGAGTTTAAATTTAAGAAAAACAGAAGTGCAGAAAAGAAAAGCCCGACATCGGGGTGTCACTACTCATGAGCATCTACTACAATCTGTCTAACAATATCAAGGCTAACTCATCTTGGAAAATAGCTAAATACAACTAAAGGAAGATAAGAGGGAGAAGAGCAGGGGTTGCGATCGCAAAACAGCTACCTTGCTATCTCCAAGAAAATATGCAACCAGAACACTCAATAACCGCTACCGTGTCTAGCTACACCTGAATCTGCACACAAGGTGCAGGGAGTAACGTGAGTACGCCAACTCAGTAAGTAACAACAATAAATAAAGACTGAGCAGTAGTGTCGAGCAATAAAGCATATAACGTTCATATCACAAAATCTCAGTAAAGTACAACATGCTTTAAAAATCAGTGTTTGAATCAAATCATCTCGTTTAAACCCGGTTCCAGTAAAAATCATTTAAAGATATTTTTCTAACAGTTTTTCAAACCAAGGCTCAATGCAAAGGGGAGCAAAAGAAATGATGAAATCATAAACAGCCCCTCGGGCAAACCTCACAGTCACTCGTGCCACTCGGGCATACCTTACAATCACTCTTGCCACTCGGGCATACCTCACAATGACTCATGCCTCCCAGTCACTCAGCACTCGGCACTCGGCACTCGCACTCAAAAGGTACCTGCGCTCACTGGGGTGTGTACAGACTCCGGAAGGGCTCCGTCAGCCCAAGCGCTATAATCTGCACGGACAACTCATGTGCTATAATAATAAAGTATGTTGTAGGCGGGCAGCCCTGATCTACACCCATCCTTACAAATGAGGCCCTCGGCCTCACTCAGTCATAAATATGCTGTAAGCGGGCAGCCCCGATCCTCACTCATCCTCACAAATCAGGCCCTCGGCCTCGCTCAGTCATAAACCTCTCAAGCCACTCGGGCATTTCAGTAAAACAGGGCATTCAGCCCAAAACAACATTTATATGCATCAAAATAGAGTCATAAACTGAGTTATGCGGTAAACAAGTATAAACATGACTGAGTATATATTTTCAATCAAAAACAGTGAGAGGACGGTAAAAAATAACCCCTAAGGTTCCAAATAGCATTGGCGCAAGGCCCAAACATGGCATTCAGCCCAATTTACAAAAATTCTTTCTAAAACATATAAGTATCAAATGGTTTCAACAAAGTATGCAACTTTACATTTGCTACGGGACGGACCAAGTCACAATTCTCCAACAGTGCACCCCCACACGCCCACCACCTAGCATGTGCGTCACTTCAAAATAGTAGAATGATACTAAATCCGGGGTTTCATACCCTCAGGACCAGATTTACAATCGTTACTTACCTCAAACCGCGAAATTCTTATTCTGCAATGTCCTTTCCTCGTGAGTTGGTCTCCAAACGCCTCGAATCTGGTCAAATAATTTGTTTCAGTCAATAAAATTCATTGGAATTAATTCCACAAGATAATAGTGATTTTCTATAAAAATCCGAAAATTAGCTCAAAAATTGCCCGTGGGGCCCATATCTCAGAACTCGACAAAAGTTACAAAATTCGGAAGCCCATTCAACCACGAGTCTAACCATACCAATTTTACCAAAATCCGACCCCAACTCGACCCTCAAATCTTCAATTTAAACCAAGAGGGTTTTTCAAATTTTCCCAACTCAATTCACCAATTAAATGATAAAAACAACCATGGATTCGGGTAATTTAATCAGTATTGAGTTAAGAATACTTACCCCTTTGTTTCCTCTGAAAATAACCCAAAATTGCCACACTTTCGAGCTCCAAATCGCCAAAAATTTCAGAACTTAAACTCACTGCCCAGACTTTTCTTCTTCGTGAACGCGGTCAGTGCCTCGCGTTCGCGAAGCACAAAATAGCTCCCGTCCAAATTCCTCCTTCGCGAACGCGACATCACCCTCGCGTTCGCGAAGCACAAAAATGCCTATGCCTCAATGCCTTCTACGCGAACGCGTTCAACCCATCGCGAACGCGATGCTTCATTCCCTCTCACTAGACCAATTGCCTGGGGTCTTCGGCTGCCTCCTCTCTTCTTCGCGAATGCGTAACACCTCTCGCGTTCGCGATGCACACCCAGCCCACCCTTCACGAATGCGTGCTTCTCTTCACGAACGCGAAGAGAAAATATTGCCAGTCTCTCAATTCCTCTATGCGAACGCGAGGCTCCACTCGCGAACGCGATGAAAGAAACCAGATGGTGCATCAAAAAATTTCCAGCAGAGTTCCAAGTCCAAAATCCAACCTGTTAACCATCCGAAACTCACCCGAGCCCCTCAGGACCTCAACCAAATATACCAACAAGTCCAAAAATATCATACGGACTTAGTCGAACCCTCAAATCACCTCAAACAACGCTAAAACCATAAATTACACCCCAATTCAAGCCTAATGAACTTTGAAATTTCTAATTTCTACAAACGACTCCGGAACCTATCAAATCACGTCCGATTGACCTCAAATTTTGCACACAAGTCTTAAATGACATAACAGAGGTATTCTAATTTTCAGAATCGGATTCTGACCCCGATATCAAAAAGTCAACCCCCCGGTCAAACTTCTCAAAAAATAAACTTTCGGCATTTCAAGCCTAATTCCCCTACAGACTTCCAAATAATATTTCGGAAACGCTCCTAAACCCAAAATCACCATACAGAGCTATTAGAATTATCAGTATTCGAATCCGAGATCGTTTACACATAGGTCCATATCCGGTCCACTTTTCTAACTTAATTTTTCAATTATGAGACTAAGTGTCTCATTTCACTCCGTGTTCCTCCCGGACCCAAACCAACTAACTCAATATAACATAATATAGCTGAATAATACAAAAGAAGTAGAAATGGGGAAAATGGGACTATAACTCCTGAAACGGTCGGCCGGGTCGTTACACATTATGGTCACTATGAATTTCTCGTGATGTCTTTTGGGCTGACCAATGCCCCAGCAACATTTATGCACTTGATGAATAGTGTATTCTAGCCATATCTTGATTTATTTGTCGTAGTATTTATTGATGATATCCTGGTGTACTCACGTAGCCAGGAGGAGCATGCACAATATTTCAGTATTGTACTATAAAGGCTTGGGGAGGAGAAACTTTATGCCAAGTTCGGTGGTGTTCTTAGGCACGTGTTGTCCAGTGAGGGGATTCAGGTATATCCGAAGAAGATAGAGGTAGTTCAGAGTTGGCCCAGACCATCTTCAGCTACTGAGATTCGGAGTTTTCTTGGCTTGGCCGGGTATTATCGTTGCTTTGTGGAGGGCTTCTCATCTATTGCATCGCCCTTAACCAAATTGACCTAGAAGGGTGCTCCATTTAGGTGGTCGGATGAGTGTGAGGAGAGCTTTCATAAGCTCAAGACTGCCTTGACCACAGCTCCAGTTCTAGTTTTGCCTTCAGCTTAAGGCTCTTATACAGTGTATTGTGATGCTTCTCGGATCAGTATAGGGTGTGTCTTAATGCATGAGGGTAGAGTGATTGCTAATGCTTCAACCCAGTTGAAGCCACATGAAAAGAACTACATGTTCATGATTTAGAATTGGCAGCCATCGTTCATGCATTGAAGATTTGGAGGCACTATCTCTATGGTGTGTCTTGCGAGGTATTTATAGATCATCGGAGTCTCCAGCACTTGTTCAAACAGAAGGATCTAAATTTGAGGCAGCGGAGATGGTTGGAGTTTCTAAAGGACTATGATATTACTATTTTGTATCATCCCGAGAAGGCCAATGTGGTGGCCGATGCCTTGAGTAAAAAGGCGATGAGTATGGGTAGCCTTGCATTCATTCCCGTTGGTGAGAGACCTCTTGCAGTTGATGTCCAGGCCTTGGCTAACCAATTCGTGAGATTAGATGTTTTGGATCCCAGTCGGGTTCTAGCTTGTGTGATTTCTCGGTCTTCCTTATATGACCGCATCAGAGAGTGCCAGTATGATGATCCCCATTTGCTTGTCCTGAAGAACACAGTTCAGCACAGTGATGCCAAAGATGTTACTATTGGAGATGATGGGATGTTAAGAATGCAGGGTCAGATTTGTGTGCCAAATGTATATGGGCTACATGAGTTGATTCTTGAAAAAGCCCACAGTTCGCGATATTCCATTCATCCAGGTGCCGCTAAGATATACCAGGACTTGAGGAAGCATTATTGGTGGAGAAGGATGAAGAAAGATATAGTTGGGTTTGTAGCTCGGTATTTAAATTTTTAGCAGGTGAAGTACGAGCATCAGAGACCGGGAGGATTGCTTCAGATACTAAATTCCGGAATGGAAATAGGAGCGTATTACCATGGACTTTGTAGTTGAACTCCCACGGACTTTGAGGAAGTTTGATGCTATTTGGGTGATTGTGGATCGGTTAACCAAGTCCGCGCATTTTATTCCAGTCGGTACTACCTACTCTTCGGAGCGGTCGGCTGAGATTTATATCCGTGAGATTGTTCATCTACACGGTGTTCTAGTGTCCATTATTTTAGATCGAGGCACGCAGTTTACATCACAGTTTGGAGAGCATTGCAGCGAGAGTTAGGTACACAGGTTCAGTTGAGTACAACATTTCACCCTGAGACGGACGGACAATCCGAGCGCACTATTCAGATATTGGAAGATATGCTACGTGCTTGTGTTATAGATTTCGGGGGTTCTTAGGATTAGTTTCTGCCACTTGCAGAGTTTGCCTATAACAACAGCTACCAATCGAGCATTCAGATGGCTCCGTATGAGGATTTGTATGGGAGACGGTGTTGATCTCTAGTGGGTTGATTTGAGCCATGTGAGGATAGGCTATTGGGTACTGATTTAGTTCAGGATGCTTTGGAAAAGGTTAAATTGATTCAGGATCGACTTCGCATGGCGCAGTCTAGACAGAAGAGTTATGCCGACCGGAAGGTTCGCGATGTTGCTTATATGGTAAATCGGGTGTTCATCCAGTGTTTCATGATTCCAATAGTTCCGTATGATGATTTTGGACTTATGAGTGTGTCCGTAAAATTATTTGGAAGTACGTAGTTAAACTAGGCTTGAAATGGTAAAAGTGGGAAATTTGAAGTTTTGGGAGTTGACTTTTTGATATCAGGGTTGGAATCTAGTTCTAAAAATTTTCATAGGTCCGTTATATCATTTATGACTTGTGTGCAATATTTGAGGTCAATCGGACTTGATTTGATAGGTTTCGGCATCGAATGTAGGAGTTGGAATTCGTTAGTTTTCATTAGGCTTGAATTTGGGTGCGATTCGTGGTTTCAGCATTGTTTGATGTGATTTGAGGCCTCGACTAAGTTTGTATGATATTTTAAGACTTGTTTGTGTATTTGGTTGAGGTCCCGGGGGCCTCGGGTGAGTTTCGGATGGTTAACGGATCAAATTTGGACTTAAGGAAAAATCTAGAAATTTTGGCCTTCTGGTGCAATCGCACCTACGGAAATTTGCTCGCAGGTGCGAGCTCGCAGAAGCGGCCTGGCGAGGGGTTGGGTAGTGTGCGCAGGTGCGGAGCCTTTGCCACATCTGCGAAGCTGCAGAAGCAGCTTGTTGGTCACAGAAGCGTAAGGTCCGCAGAAACGAACTGAGCCTCGCAGAAGTGAGTCCGCAGAAGCGACACCAAGGTCGCAGAAGTGGAGGCAGGGAAATTGGGAAAAACCGCAGAAGCGGTAGATTTTTCGCAAAATCGGAACCGCGGATACGGTTAATATTTTCACAGAAGCGAAACCTCTGGACAGTGTAGAAAACTAGAGGGTTCTGAGCTTTTGCCATTTTGGACATTTCCAACACGGGTTGAGGCGATTTTGAGCGAGCATTCACAGGAAATCTTGAGGTAAGTCACTTGTGATCATTGTTAGTCAATAATATTGAATTATCATCGAGTATTTCGACTAGATTACATTTTTTTGAGGTGAAATTCGAGGAGTTGGGCCTAGGTCAAAAAAAAATTTTAAGATTTGGAAGTCGAGTTGATGTTGGAATTTGGTAAATTTGGTATGGTTAGACTCGTGGTTGAATGGGCGTTCATATTTTGTAACCTTTGTCGGGTTCCGAGACGTGGGCCCCACTGACGATGTTTGAGTTGAATTTCGGTTTTTGTTGGAAAATTAGTATTTTCACATGGAATTAATTCCTATAATTTGTGTTGATTGTATCGAATTAATTGTGACTAGATTTGAGGCGTTCGGAGGCCGATTCGCGAGGCAAAGGCATATTGGAACAAAGGACTTGCACAGTTTGAGGTAAGTAACGCTTCTAAACTTGGTTCTGAGTGTATGAATCCTTGAATTATGTGTTATATGAATTGTTTGGAGGTGACGCACATGCTAGGTGACGGACGTGTGGGCGTGCACCATAGAAACTACAACTTAATTGTTTCCATGGAGTTGCATAATCAAATAATAATGTCATTAAACACATATCATCTACGTGTTAGAGGAATTGAGCTGAGACTCATATTAAAGATCATGTTTAGGCTACGTGCCGATATTTCTGGGACCCACAAGGGTCGTACTATTGTTGAATTAATCGTTTTAAAAATATAAATTTCATACTCTGTCATGTTCATCCACTTGTGAGGATATTTATGGGATCGAGCTGCACGCCGCAGCATGGCATATTGGCTATATATATATATATATATATATATATATATATATTTATTTATTATTATATGGATCGGGGCTACATGCCGTAGCAAGCCTTATAGGCTTTATTATTATGGGATCGGACTACACGCCGCAGTAGGTCATATTGGCTTTATATAGTGCTTGGGCTGAAGGAGCCCCTCCGGAGTGTGCACCCCCCACAGTGAGCGCAATTGATGTTTATATTCGGGATGGATTTCCCAGGGCATATAGTTGCCTTATTCATCTATTTATATTTGGGATGGACTTCCCAGGGCATGTAGTTGCCTTATTCATCTACTTATATGAGGGATGGATATTTCTTGGACTGGATTTGCCCGTATAGTACTGAGTGATTGAGTACTCTCAGAGTGTGAGTACGTGAGATTTTAATTATGTTGTATCACATATGGCATGTACATTGGCATATAGACATAGAGGTGTCATATTCCTCATATCATTCAGATTTGATCTATTTTTCTTGTTTTGAGTTTAACTACTGAACTTGAAAGCATGCCTACATTTTTGTACTGTTATTTTTATATTGGAGCGATATGATTTTTATGTATCGTTCCTTGACTAGCAGGCATGGTAGAGTTTTTAAGCCCTTGTCCTCGTCCCTTCCCTATAGCACCTGGCGAAAAGCAATCAGATTACTAACGCTTAGGCATTTAAATTCAGTTATGCAAATTAAAAATATTAGATTTAAAAAATCTTACTTGTTTCAATTGTTTTGATGTATTACTTAACTAGATCATTAGAATGAGGAAATAAACTTTTAGTTGGCACATTCTCTTTCTCATCCAAAGATTTAAGTCCTCGTCCTTGTCCTTGTCCCTTTCTTATAGCACCTAGTGCGACGAATGCATATTTGCCAGCAGTCTTCATAGTTGATCCCACCTCATTTTCAATATTTGATGGTTTCATATTGAACCTGCCAAGAGCCAAAAGTATAAAACAATTAAGAAAAAATATGTGACAATGTAATATTAAAAGAAATCATGCCATCAGAATATGTAGCAGTGAATATACTAATTCATAAAGAGATACTTCACCTCATCATTTCTTTTTCGTTTCTTTTGTGAAGGATTTCCTAAATATACAGTATCATCATCCATTTGTTTCACAATCTCATAGGTATCACGAGGTTGAGTCTTCCTCACTACATTCCAACCTTTGTTGGAATTATCATTAGCATAAAATACTTGAGATGCTTGCTCCGCTAAAATAAAAGGCTCATTTATTTTCAAAAATCTCCCTGGATTAACACTCACGAAGTCATACTTATCCTTTTTAACTCCTTTTATTTTATCATACACGTCAAACCAATTATATCGAAATAAAATCACTCTTCTACCCATGACAAATTACAGTTCAATCACATCTGTTAAAACTCCATAGTAATCAATGTTCTCAATATCTTTATCATTCTCACCAACTACAACAACACCACAATTTTGTGTCCTTAACTTTTTATCATAATCTTCTACATGAAATCTATATCCAATAACAATGTAACCATTAAAACGTGTCGTATATTGGGTAGGACCACGTGAAAGTGAGAGCAGATCTTCCATGATCCGACTATCATCTCCTTTATGCAATTGAGCAACCTATCAACAAGATTAAGTTGAATACTTTAGAATGAGTAATACAACATTACAGTGTCAAATTTGATGTTTATGTATTACTCACCCTAACTTTAAACCATTCAATAAATTATCGGTTCCATTCTGTATCAGACAAGTATTGCGCAGTATCCACATGAGTTTGTGCAAACTCTCTACAAAGTTGAAGTGAACCATAAATGTCACGACCCAAAATCACACATGTCATGATGGAGCCTATCTTAATACTAGGCAAGCCGATAACCTAAATAAAAAGCTAAAATCTTTCAAGTTTGAAAAATTAATAAATAAATTTAAGAGTGAAATCCCACAAACTTTTGATACAATATACTGTCTTTATACAATACACTCCCAAAATTCGGTATCACTAAGTACATGAGCAAGATGACAACACAATCTGACTGATAAAAATACTGTCTGAAAATATAGAACAACACAAATAACTAAAAGGGAATAGAGTCAAGGTCTGCAGAAGCCGAGCAACTACCTCGATAGTTTCCAACAGATAAATCCACAAATCTAGCAACCGCCGTATCCAGAAGTACCTAGATTTGCATATGAAGTGCAGAGTGTAGTATGAGTACAATCGACCCAATGTACTCAATAAGTAACAAGACTAACCTTTGGACTGAAAGTAGTGACGAGCTTAACAGGCAAGGTCCACGAGTAGTTCACCACTCTTTACTTGTATCTCCTGAACTTCATACGTTGTTTCATTTCTATTTCTAGTATTCCCAGCTCCCTGGTTGATGTTGTTGCTAGAGCTAGGTTTGTCTGCCTTTTCGTTCTGACGTTGATCTTTAGTTTGATCATGATCTAGCTTATGCAAAATAAACTTCTCAAGAGCCCCTTCAATTCTTTTAAGCACATTATCAATGTCATTATACATCATCTTATTTTTCCTCTTGGGTCACAACTTGTTCCTAACTTGAAGGTGTTTGATAGTAAACTTTTTCTTCTTCTTTTTTGGACCATTGTTGATGGCTTTCTCCTCCTGTTCTTGGGCAGAATACTTAGGCTTATCAAGTGGATGAAGACTAACTTGTTTTTCATTGGTATTCTTTCATGGTAGCATAGTAGGATCTTCTTTCTTGTGAGGCTCTGCCAACATCTTTATGTCTTTACTATGATCACCATTATTCCCTGCTTGCTTTTGTTTGGAGTTGTGAGCATTGCTTCCTTGTGTCGTCGGTGCACTAGTACCCTCTTTGGTCTGAGACTTGTTGCCCAATTGAAATGAGGAGTTGTCTGCCTTGTCTTCACGATTCTTGGTCTTGCCAATATTTTTGTTATCATCATCCTTTTTTTTAGCGTCCTTTTGATTCTAATTCACTAACTCATGTTGCTCTTTTTCCTTCTCTTTTTCTTTATCCTTCTCCTTTTCAATAGCCCTGCATTGTACAATGGAATAACCCAGCAGTTTACAGTGTTCACAATACTTTGGAACCCCATCATACTCAAGCTTCTGAGTAAACCCCATGAGAGGATTAGTCTCTTCCTCCATTCCCACCCAGACAGAATTCAGAAGTGGTTTGGTTAGGTCCACTTCCACTCCTCGGCCTGGTTCTGTAATCAGTTGCGATATCCATCGCTAGAGGAATGCCCACCGGACCTAGAACTTATTTCACGTAGTGCAAAGTATGGCAATGGAATGTAAGGCTCGACAAAAGTACCCAGACAGGAATAAATGGAGAGTCCACTTCTGGTTTAAAATCCGGCAACCATTTTTGCAACCACATAACTAATCCATCGATTTCAATTGAGCACTTAAACCAAACAGTTTTGCAATCCTCTTTATTCTTAACATCAATAAAGACAGTGTAATAGTCGTAGGCACCAATTTTAACGTCTCCTTTTAGGGAAACTTTTTCAGCAAAAACAGAGCGAATTATTTCAATGTTGGGGTGAGTTTTCAAAAATTTCCCTATGATTGTGAATTTGCATTCCTCCGTCATGATTCCGTAATAGTCACTGGCTTTGAAGATGACCGTCGGCATACCATTATGGGTGGTAACCCTAGCTTTGACATTGGGGTCCCCTAGTCGAGCTTTGGAGCTGGGTATAGCAGGGGTTACGACTGCGTTGGCATAGTCTAGTTTGGGTGTAATTCTGATCGTAGGGTTGGTCGCTCCAACTGGGGGAGCTAGATTATCCATAGGACGCGCTGGTGTGATGTCGTCCGGCATTCCCATGCGGAGGTGCGTGTGCACCACTCGCCCCTAACAGAGGGGGAGAATTTACTGTTTTAAGAGAAATAGACGTTGGTACGGAGAGAGTTTTTAACTTTTTTCCAAGTGTAGTTTAAGTTACTTAACAGTTGATAAAAAAATTACATTGTATAAATGTTAAAGGCAACATTTTCTGTGGAATCTTTGCTTAAATATATGGTAGTATGACTTAGCATACGTGAAGTCTTTTGAATTTTGTCAAACAATATGGAGTTGCATGGTTTCAACTCTCAACAACGTACTAATGTTTTTGCAAAATTGACTACTTAACAAGCTCTTAGTTAACTTCCAAACTAACACGATACCTATTTTCATAATTGTAACGACTCGGCCAGTCGTTTCGAGAGTTATAGCCCCGTTTCCTCCATTTATGCTTCTTTTTGTGTTCTTCAGCTAAATTGTGATATACCGGGTTAGTTGGTTCGGGTCCGGAGTAGTTTCAGAGTGAATTGAGATACTTAGTCTCTTTATTAGAAGTTTAAGTTGAAAAAGTCAACCGGATATTAACTTATGTATAGACGATCCCGGATTTAAATTTTGATGGTTCCGTTAGCTCCGTTAGGTGATTGTGGACTTAAGAGCGTGTCCAGAATGTCATTTGGAGGTCCGTAGGAGAATTTGGCTTGAATTGGCAAAAATTAGAAATTTGGCGATTTTAGGTCGGCAGTGAAAATTTTGATATCGGGGTCGGAATGGATTTCTGGAAGTTGGAGTAGGTTCGTGGTGTCATTTTTCACGTGTGTGTAAAATTTGAGGTCATTCGGACGTGGTCTGATAGGTTTCGGCGTCGGTTGCGGAATTTAAAAGTTTAGAAGTTCCTAGGCTTGAATCCGAGAGCAATTAGGTGTTTTGATATTATTTTGGGTGATTCGAAGGTTCAACTAAGTTCGTAGGGGGTCATATGACTTGTTGGTATGTTTGGTTGAGGTTCCGAGGGCCTCGGGGTGATTCCGGGTGGTTAACGGAAGAATTGGAGTTGATGAAATGCAGCTGAAGCTGCTAGCTCTGGTGTCGGCCGCAGGAGCAAAGGAAGAGCCGCAGGTGCGGCTAAGGGAGACCTGGGCTCAGACTGCAGGTGCGATGGAAATCCCGCATCTGCAGTGGTCGCAAAAGCGGTGTGGGAGGCGTATATGCGCAGATGGATCGCAGGTGCGGCTTGGGTCCCGCATCTGCGATGATCGCAGATGCGGTCAAGTGATCGCAGGAGCAAAGTCAGGCTTTTAATGAATTTTCGCAAAAGCGGAGCCCGGTTCGCAGATGCGGTTCCGTAGGTGCGGAACTAGAACCGCAGGTGCGTTTTAACTGGGCAGAAAACCCCAGCTCGAGGTTTTGTCTTTCATTTTCAATTTTGGACTTGAGAAACTCGGGAGAGAGGCAATTTTTCGAAGGTTTTCAAGGAGCAATGTTGGGGTAAGTAATTCTAACCCATAATAGTATAAATTTCGTGAATCCATGGCTTTATTCATCATCTAATTAGGGATTTGAGCTAGAAATTTTGGGAGTTTAGGGCTTGAGAATTGGAGAGTGGATTTTGGGGATTTGAATGACCAAATGAGGTCGGATTTTGATAAATTTGATATGGTTATACTCATGAGTGAATAGGCTTCCGGGTTTTGTAATTTTTGTTGGATTCCGAGATGTGGGCCCGGGGGCCGGGTTTGAGCCGATTTCGGATTTTGGCTATAATTTAGTATTTTTCTTATGGAATTGATTCGTTTAGCCTATGTTGATCGTATTGTATTACTTGTGGTTAGATTAGGGACGTTCAGAGGCCGAATTGAGAGGCAAGGGCATTCCGGAATAGGATTTTGCTTGGTTTGAGGTAAGTAACATTTTCAAACTTGGTTCTGAGGGTTCGACGGGCGTGCACCATGAGAATTGTGACCTAGGTGATTCCATGGCACTATTTAGTGACTCTATCATGTTGATATCCATGTTTTCATCAGGTTATAAAGTAGTTGAGCTATAGATCATGCTAGATATCATGTTTAGGCTTTGTGCCGGTATTGGTTGGATCCTTAGCGGTCGTTTCTTGCTGTCATCTCACTAGTTTCATTTACTATTCCATACTTAGTCATGATCATGCATTTTTTTTTTATATATATCATGTCTTAGTCTCAGTTATTTATTGATTCATCGTATCATTTTCCGGGTTATTTTCATGACATTGTGAGCATGTGGCAAGACTGGAGAGGTTGATGACTGAGTGAGGCCGAGTGCCTGATATGAATGACAGTTATGGGATCGGGCTACACACCGCAGCAGTTATATTGATGATTATGATAGCGCTTGGGCTGTAGGAGCTTCTTCGGAGTCTATAACACACCCCCAGTGAGCGCGAATGATATTATTGAGGGATGGATTTCCCTGGATATGGATTTGTCCGAAGAACTTGATACCTGGAAATGGATTTCTCCACGGGGTTGAATTACCCTTGTTCCTCGGTACTAGGTGACTTTTAGTCAGTGTTGTATATATTCCGGGATAGATTTTCCTGGGCCGGATGGCTATATACAGTACCGAGTAGTTGAGCACTGGAGAGTGGGAGCATATGGTGCATTTCATACGATCAGTGCATTAGCATGTAGAGGATATCGAGTTGTATACTATGCACTGTTCAGATCTGTATTTACTTTACTGCCTTATATTGTATATTTGACTTGAATGCATGCCTACGATTCTGCGTATTTATTTCTGTTATATCTGTTGAGGTTGAGTCATTACTACCTTTCAGTCCACAGTTTGGACTTGTTACTTACTGAGTTGGTGTACTCATATTACTCCCTGCACCTTGTGTGTAGATCCAGGCATTTCTGGTCACGGCAGCGACTGCTGATTTTTCTGCATTTGGAGTCAGGGATTATTGAGGTAGCTGCACGGCATTCGCGGACCTTGATTTTTCTCTTCCTTAGTTTATTTGTACTTTTGAGTTTATTTCTATAGACATTTTTGTGGACTATGTTCAGGTTATTAGACGCTCATGTACTCAGTGACGCCCCGATTGTTGGGACAGTTGTATTGTATTTTGGGTAGATTTTGTGTTCAAATGGGCTTTTATTAATGTTAAACCCTTTCGATGTTAATTTCTAAAGATGTTTTTACTGTAATGGAGAAAATGTTAGATTTAGGCTTGCCTAGTTTAACGATAGGCGTCATCACGACAAGTTAGGTTTTGGGGTCATGACAGTTGGTATTAGAGCCTAGGTTACATAGGTCTCACGAGTCATGAGCGGGTTTAGTAAAATCTTGCGGATCGGTACGGAGACGTCTGTACTTATCTTCGAGAGACTGCAGAACCCTTAGGAAACTCCACATTCTTGAATTATTGTCGTGGAATCTGTTTATTCTAATAACTAAACATCTGTTGTTTCATTCTCTCACAAATGGTGAGGACTCGTACTACCAGGCAGGATGGACAGCCACCAGTACCACCAGCTACGGTCGCAAGAGGCCGAGGGCGCGGTAGAGGCCACGGTAGGGCAGAGGTGTAGCTCGCACAACAGTATGGGCAGTACCTGCAGATCCACTAGTCGTCCCAGATCAGGACCAGATTCCAATTGTTGATGCACCAGCTTAGGCACCACCTATGCCTATTGTGATTCAAGGCCTTCAAGAGGCCTTAGCTCAGATTCTGACCACGTGTACCAGTCTTGCTCAGGCGGTCTCTTTTCCGACCGCAGCAGCCACTTCTCAGGTCGGGGGAGGTGCTCAGACTCCCGCTGTCCGCATACCAGAGCAGGTGGTACAGGGATTCCAGACACCGGGGGCACCACCAGCCCAGCCGGTTATAGCTGCTCAGGACTATGTGGTTCCTGCTATGCCTGAGGATGAGCAATATAGATTGGAGAAGTTTGGGAGACTCCAGCCTCCATCTTTCAATGGTGCAGAGGGAGAGGATGCATAGGGTTTCTTAGACATGTGTCATAGGATACTCCATACAGCGGGTATTCTGGAGGCCAGTGGGATCTCGTTCACTACCTTTAAGTTCTCTGGGGCTACATTCAGTTGGTAGGAGGCTTACGAGAGGTGTAGGTCGGTCGGTGCAGCACCCCTTACCTGGCAGCAGTTCTCCGTTATCTTTCTGGAGATGTTCGTGCCTTAGTCCCGCATAGAGAAGCTGCACAAACAGTTTGAGCAGCTTCGTTAGGGTGATATGTCTGTGACGCAGTATGAGATGTGATTCTCGGAGTTGACCCATCATGCTATCTGGTTGGTTCCCATAGATAGGGAGAGGATCAGGAGGTTTATAGATGGCCTCACTTATCAGCTGCGATTGCTTATGACCAGAGAGAGTGTGTCTGGTACTACTTTTGATGAGGTTGTTGACATTGCTCATCAGATTAAGATGGTTCGCAGTCAGGAGAGGGTTGAGAGGGAGGCCAAGAGTCCTCGTGGACAGGGAGGATTTAGTGGCGCACCTTTTGGAGGTCAGTTACAGCACGGTAGAGGTCATCCTTTCAGGCATGCTCAGACGGCTCGCCCAGTGCACCGAGGTGCATCATTCGGTCATGGGCCCCATGGTTATCAGCAGGGCCAGATATCATTCGATTTGCTACCATCTTAGAGTTTGTCTCATGCACCATGAGCTTAGGGTTCATCTATGTCAAGACCTTCTAGCGGTTATTCCAGTGCTCGGGGTTCCCTTCAGTCCCTAGTGGCCGGTATAGGTTGCTTTGAGTTTGGGGATTTGGGTCATATCAAGAGGTATTGTCCCCGCCTGATGGGAGGTTCATCTCAGCAGAGAAGTCAGCCTTCGACTTCAGCACCAGTTCCTCCACCACCCGCCTAGCCAGCTAGGGGTGGAGTTTAGATAACTAGGGGTCGTCCGAGAGGGGGAGGCCAATCAGGGGGCAGCCAGGCCTATTTCTATGCCCTCCCAGCCAGACCAGATGCCATTGCTTCAGATGCTGTGATTACAGATATTGTTTCGGTTTGCCACCAAGATGCCTCGGTATTATTTGACCCTGGGTCCACTTATTCATATGTTTCCTCGAATTTCACTCATTTTCTGGATATGCCTTATGAGTCTTTAGTTTCATCTTTTCATGTATCTACTCCTGTGGGCAATACTATTATTGTGGACCGTGTATATCGATCATGTGTGGTGACTATTGGGGGTCTGGAGACCCGAGTAGACCTTTTGCTGCTTAGTATGGTTGACTTCGATGTGATACTGGGTATGGATTGGTTGTCTCCATGCCATGCCGTTCTAGATTGTCATGCTAAGACGGTGATGTTGGCGATGCAGGATTCGCCGAGGGTTAAGTGGAGCGGCTCTATAGACTATGTACCTAGTAGGGTAATCTCATATTTGAAGGCTCAGCGGATGGTTGAGAAGGGTTATCTATCCTATTTGGCTTTTGTGAGGGATGTTAGTGCAGAGACTCCTACCATTGATTCTATTCCGATGGTATGTGACATTCCGGATATGTTTCATGCAGACCTATCGGGCATGCCGCCTGACAGGGAATAGACTTTGGTATTGATTTGGTGCCGGGCACTCAGCCCATTTCTATTCCACCGTATCATATGGCACCGGCAGAGTTGAAGGAGTTGAAAGAACAACTTCAGGAACTCCTTGATAAGGGGTTTATTCGGCCTAGCATGTCACCTTGGGGTGCGCCAGTTCTATTTGTAAAGAAGAAAGATGGTTCCATGAGGATGTGCATTGACTACAGTCAGTTGAACAAGGTCACAGTCAAGAACAAGTATCCTTTGCTATGTATTGATGATCTATTTGACCAGCTTCAGGGAGCGAGGGTGTTCTCCAAGATTGATTTGAGGTCAGGGTATCACCAGCTGAAGATTCGGGATTCGAATATTCTTAAGACAGCTTTCAGGACCCGATATGGCCATTATGAGTTCCTTATGATGTCTTTTGGGCTGGCTAACGCCCCAGCAGCGTGTTTCAGCCTTATTTTGACTCATTCTTTATTGTATTCATTGATGATATCCTGGTGTACTCTCGTAGCCAGGAGGAGCATGCCCAGCACCTGAGGATTGTGTTACAGAGATTGCAAGTGTGAGTTTTGGCTCGGTTCAGTAGCATTCTTGGGGCATGTGATGTCCAGTGAGGGTATTCAGGTGGATCCGAAGAAGATAGAGGTGGTGCAGAGCTGGCCTAGACCGTCCTCAGCCACGGAGATTAGGAGCTTCCTTGGTTTGGTGGGCTATTATCGTCGCTTTGTGGAGAGATTTTCATTTATTGCATCACCCTTGACCAAATTGACCCAAAAGGGTGCTCCATTCAGGTGGTCGGATGAGTGTGAGGAGAGCTTCCATAAGCTAAAGATTGCTTTGACCATAGCTCTAGTTCTAGTTCTGCCGTCAGCTTCAGGTTCTTACACCGTGTATTGTGATGCTTCGAGGATAGGTATTGGATGTGTTCTAATGCAGGAGAGTAGGGTGATTGCCTATGCCTCGTGCCAGTTGAAGCCTCATGAGAAGAACTATCCTGTCCATGATCTTAAGTTAGCAGCTATTTTGCATGCCTTAAAGATTTGGCGGCACTATTTGTACGGGGTTCATTGTGAGATCTATACTGATCACCGGAGTTTGCACCACCTGTTCAAGCAGAAGGATCTTAATTTGCTCCAGCGGAGATGGTTGGAGCTTCTCAAGGACTATGATATCACTATTTTGTACCATCCGGGGAAGGCCAATATGGTGACCGATGCTTTGAGTCGCCGGGCGGAGAGTTTGGGGAGTTTAGCATATCTTCCAGCAGCAGAGAGACTTTTGGCATTGGATGTTCAGGACTTAGATGACCAGCTTGTCAGATTGGATATTTCAGAGCCAAGTCGGGTACTGACTTGTATGGTCTCCAGGTCTTCTCTTTATGACCGTATCAGGGAGCGTCAGTATGATGACCCCCACCTGCTCGTTATTCAGGATAGGGTTCAGTGAGGTGATGCTAGAGATGTGACTATTGGTGATGATGGCGTGTTGAGGATGCAGGGCCGGATATGTGTACCCAATGTGGATGGGCTTCGGGAGTTTATTCTTGAGGAGGCCCACAGCTCGCGGTATTCCATCCATCCGGGTGCCGCGAAGATGTACCAGGATTTGAGACAGCACTATTGGTGGAGTCGGATGAAGAAGGATATAGTTGGGTTTGTGGCTCGGTGTCTCAACTATCAGCAAGTTAAGTATGAACATCAGAGATCGGGTGGTTTGCTTCAGAGGTTAGAGATCCCAGAGTGGAAGTGAGTGATGACCCAAAATGTCATCTTTAAATTTAATAATTAATTATGTGTTCTAAGACTTCAAAAAGCACTAATTATCATTTCTCGACTTGCGTGCACAGTCCGTAAAATTTTCTGGAAAGTTTTATGTGAAAAATAGATTAAAATATGAATTAGAGCCTTAAAACTCAATTGAGTTGACTTTGCTCAATATTTTGAGCAAACGGACCCGGATAAGTGTTTTGACAGTTCCGGTAGCTCCGTATCGTGATTTGGGACTTGGGCGTATGCCCAGAATTTAATTTGGAAGTCCCTAGCTCAAGTTATGACCATTTAACGGAATCTAGTAATTTAAAGGCTAAAGATTTTTAAGTTTGACCATGGGGTTGACTTTTTGATATCAGAGCCGGAATCCGATTCTGGAAATTTGAATAGCTCCGTTAAGTCATTTATGACTTGTGTGCCAAATTTGAAGTCATTCCGGATTCATTTAATATATTTTGGCACGCGATTTGCATATTGGAAAGTTTAAAACTTAAAAGTTCGAATCGGGGTGTGAATAGTAATTTCGATGTTATTTGACGTGATTTTAGACCCCGAGTAAGTCCGTATTATATTACGGGACTTGTTGGTATATTCGGATGGGGTCCCGAGTACCCCGAGTGTGATTCGAATCGAAATCGGAACAAGAATTGGACTTAAGCAAAAATCTGAAAATTGGCCTTCTGGTATAACCGCACCTGCGGATTTTTGACCGCATGTGCGAGCTCGCAGAAGCGAGCCTTCCATCGCAGATGCGCTCGGGCGTGGCTGGGCAAAAGTCCGCAGGTGTGGAAACCTGCACGCACCAGCGCGTCCGCAGAAGCGGACATAATAATCCCAGAAGCGGAGGTCAGCGCAGGTGCGCATTATTCCTCCGCAGATACGAGATCTCGCCTGGCAGCCCCTTTTCGCAGATGCTAGATTTTCTCGCAAATGCGAGCCCAGGCACCGTATGTGCGAAAATGCCTGAGCAGTGTATAAATCGAAGAGTCTGATATTATTTTCACATTTTGGTCGTTTTGAGCTTGGTTAAGGCGAATATTTGGGCGATTTTCACGGAAAAAATTGGGGTAAGTGTTCCTTATCCTATATTTATTATATTTCATGATTCCATACTCATTTACATCATGAATCCGTGAATTTATGGAAGAAAAATCAGATTTTTATAAAATCTTTCAAAAACGAAAATTTAAGATTTGAAGGTCCATTTGATATCGGAATTGGACAATTTTTGTATGGTTGGACTCGTCTCGGAATGGGCGTTTGAATTTCTTAAGTTTTTTCGAGATTTGAGACGTGGGTCCCACTATAGAATATTTAAATAAATTTCAGATTTTTATCCGAAAAATTAGTAAATTTATAGGGAATTAATTCCTATGATTCGTATTGAGTATATCGAATTGTTTGTGAATAGATTCGAAGCTTTTGGAGACAAATTTAAAAGGAAAAGTTGTGGTCGAGTAATTTATTGGAATATGCAAAGTTAGGTAAGTATTGTGGTTAACCTTGACTTGAGGGAATAGAACCCTTAAATTATTTGTTATGTGAAATGCATGTGAACGACGTATAGCCGAGGTGACGAGTGTCTATACGTCATCAAATTAATTTTTTGCCAACTTACTTGAAATATCATAAATTATTTTTAATCACGAATTAATTATTATAAAAATTATTTCTCTCCTTCTTTGTCAAATATTAATTGTTGAATTCCTGCATTAATTGTTACATGCTATTTGAATTATGTGTCTTAATTATTATTTGACATTTAGCATATTAAATATTAAACTGCCTATTTTCTCTTGGATTTCTATAATAACTTGCTATTTGTCATTGTTTGTTTCATAATTAAATTATAATTATTGTATGCTTGATGTCTTATAATTTTATATTAATCATTGCATTTATTGGAGAAATTTCTTCTATAAGAATTGGTAAATAAATATGTTGGAGGAACGGTTTGCACGCCGCAACAGAATTCATTGAAATGGAAATATTGGGGGATCAGATTGCACACCGCAATAGACTTATTTAAAAGTCAATATTGGGGGATCGTATTGTACGCCGCAACAGACTTATTTAAAAGTCTATATATACTTGATTGAAATAAATATACAACAGACTTATTTAAAAATCTATATATACTTGATTGAAATAAATATATGACAGACTTGATTAAAATGAGTATATTGGAGGAACGGGTTACACGCCGCAACAGAATGGAATATGAATATATTGTGAGAGCGGGTTGCACGCTGCAACAGAAATTGATGAAAATGATAATTGGTTATGACTACTGAGTTGGCTTCAATTATTATAAATGAGTTATCCGATTTATTTTTATTATTTGTTGTTGTTACTAATATTGCGTACAGGTTAATGTAAGTGACCCGCCTTAGCCTCGTCACTACTTCGTCGAGGTTAGGCTCAGCACTTATCAGTACATGGGGTCGGTTGTACTGATACTACACTCTGCACTTCTTGTGCATATTTCGGAGTTGCTTCCAGCGGCGCACCATAGACTTGCTCAGATTTCAGCTACCAGAGAAGACTTGAGATATTACTGCATGGCGTCCATAGTTCTGAAGTTCCCGTCTATTTTACTTTAGCTGTATGTTTATTTCCAGACAACTTTATTTTATTCAGGCCCTTATTTGTATTATTCTAGAAGCTCATGCATTTGTGACACCAAATTCTGGGATGGTATTTTGACACCGTTATTTTTATGGATTACTCACTATATTTTAGACTTTACTTTCGCAATCGTTCTTTGTTATTAATAAATTTAAAAATTGGTTAATATTATTCTAACATTGGCTTGCCTAGCAAGTGAAATGTTAGGCGCCATCACGGACCGAAGGTGAGAATTTCGGGTCATGACAGTTGGTATCAGATCACTAGGTTACATAGGTCTCACGAGTCACGAGCAAGCTTAGTAGAGTCTGAAGGATCCGTACGGAGACGTCTGTACTTATCTCTCAGAGGCTATGAAGTTTAGGAACAACATCACTTCTTTCTTATTCTGTCGTGCGATTTTATTCTATCATCGATAATTGAACCATTCTACTCTTATTCTCTCGTAGATGGTGAGAACACGTAATACCTCTACCGATGGACAGGGACCAAAAACCTCGGTGGCAACTATGGCCAGGGGTAGAGGTAGAGGCCGAGGTCATGCTAGAGGCCGAGGCAGAGGCCGAGGTAGAGCTCAGTCCAGAGCTCGAGTAGCTGCACCTGTTGTAGAACCTCAGGTAGACCTTCAGGAGGAGGTTCCAGTTCAGAATGTACCAGCTGGACGAGTTCAGGTCCCGGAAGGATTCATAGCTACTCCAGTACTTCAGGATGCTTTGGTCCGTTTGGTGAGTCTTATAGAGGGCATGGCCCAGAATGGTACATTTCCAGTGGCACCAGCCGTCTCATAGGCTGGGGGAGGAGCACAAACAACCACTACTCCTGCTTCGGAGCATATGACTCCCCAGAATCAGGCTTCAGCAGCCCCGCCAGTTGGGGTAGTTCAGCTAGTTATTGCGGCACAGACCGGTGATAGGCCCGCCATGTCTTTTGAGGCCTTATTGAGATTGGATAAGTTTACTAAGCTCTTTCCAGTTCACTTTAGTGGTACACCTTCTGAGAACCCACAGGATTATCTTGAAGGTTGCCATGAGGTGCTGCGGAACATGGGTATAGTTGAGACCAATAGGGTTGATTTTGATGTATTTCATATGATGGGTTACACCAAGAGGTGGTGGAGAGATTATACATTGATCAGACCAGTTGGATTGCCTGCACTTACCTGGGAGCAGTTCTCTAAGCTATTTCTGGAGAAGTTCCTCCCTATCACACTAAGAGAGGAATTTCGCAAGCAATTTGAGCTTCTACAGCAGGGCAGTATGACTGTTACTCAGTATGAGTCCCGTTTTGTGGATTTGGCCCGTCATGCTCTCCTTTTACTACCTACTGAGGGGGAGAGAGTGAGGAGGTTTATTGAGGGACTCACTTACCCTATCAGGCTTTAGATGGCAAAGGAGACCGGAAGTGAGATTTCTTTTCAGGCGGTTGCTAATGTTGTGAGGAGGATCGAGATGGTTCTTGCACAGGAGAGAGGGCAGAGGTCTGATAAGAGGCCTCATCAGCTCGGTGGTTTCAATGGTGCCTCGTCTGGAGGCAGGGGTAATTTTGGTAGGGGTCATCCTCCCAGACCATTTCATTCAGCACTTCATGCATCTCACGGTGCTTCAAGGAGTCACGGTCCTATTATGCCTTACTATAGGCAGCCATAATTTAGTGCACATTCAGCTCCTATCAGTGCACCACCACTCCAGAGTTACTACAGCGGTTATCCGGCCCATTTGGGTCAGCTTCAGCTTTAGCAGCTACGACATCAAGATGGGTGTTATGAGTGTGGGAACATTGGTCACATCATGAGGTATTGCCCTAGGTTGGCGAGTAACAGATCTCGGCAGGATTCACGTGTCATCATACTGGCACCGGTTGCTTCATCGCCTGCTCAACTGGCTAGAGGTAGGGGTCAGGCAGCTAGAGGTGGAGGTCAGGCCATTAGAGGTGGAGGTCAGACCGTTAGAGGTGGAGGCCAGCCAGTTAGAGGCCATCCTAGAGACGCAGTTCAGAGTGGTGGGGCTCAGCCCCGATTTTATGCTTTTCCAGCTAGGCCTGAGGCCAAGTCATCTGATGTTGTGATCACAGATATATTCCAGTTTGCCATAGAGATGCTTCAGTTCTATTTGATCTAGGAACTACTTATTCCTATGTGTCCTCCTATTTTGCTTCATATTTGGTTGTGCCTTGTGATTCTCTGAGTACTTCTGTGTGTGTATCTACACCGGTGGGAGACTCTGTTGTAGTAGATTTTGATATGGTAGATTTTGATGTCATCTTGGGTATGGATTGGTTGTCCCCTTATCATGCTATATTGGATTGGCATGCTAAGACAGTGACCCTAGCTATGCCGGGGTTACCTCGGTTAGAGTGGTAAGGAACTCATGGTCATTTTGCCAGCAGGGTTATTTCTTATATGAAAGCTCGGCATATGGCAGAGAAAGGGTGTCTAGCCTATTTAGCTTATATTCACGATTCCAGTGCGGATGTTCCTTCTATGGACTCAGTACCAGTTGTTCGTGAATTTCCATAAGTATTTCCTGCAGATCTGCCGGGGATGCCACCCGACAGAGATATTGACTTCTGTATTGATTTGGCTCCAGGCACTCAGCCCATTTCTATTCTACCATACCGAATGGCCCCGCCAAAGTTGAAAGAATTGATAAAGCAGTTACAAGACTTGCTTGATCATGGATTCATTAGACCCAGTGTCTCGCCCTGGGGTGCATCAGTATTATTTGTAAAGAAGAAAGATGGCTCTATGCGGATGTGTATAAATTATTGGCAGTTGAATAAGGCCACTATCAAAAACAAATATCCGCTGCCAAGAATTGATGACCTATTTGATCAGCTTCAGGGGGCCAAAGTATTTTCGAAGATCGATTTGAGGTCTGGTTACCATCAGTTGAAGATTAGGGCATCTAATGTCCCTAAAACAGCTTTTCGGACTCGATATGGGCATTACGAATTCCTAGTGATGTCATTTGGGTTGACAAATGCCCCAGCAACATTTATGGATTTGATGAATCGTGTGTTCAAGCCCTATTTGGATTCTTTTGTGGCTGTATTCATTGATAATATCTTGATTTATTACAGCAGTCGAGAGCAGCATGAGCAACATCTTAGGAGTGTGCTTCATACTTTGAAGAATAATCAGTTATATGCCTAATTTTCAAAATGTGAGTTTTGGTTAGACTCAGTTGCCTTTTTGGGGCATGTTGTATCGACAGAAGGCATACAGGTGGATCTTAAGAAGATTGAGGTTTTTCGGAATTGGCCTAGACTTACTTCAGTTATAGAAATTCAGAGTTTTCTGGGCCTAGCAGGTTATTACCGTCGGTTCGTGGAAGGGTTTTCTTCTATAGCAAGCCCACTGACCAGACTGACCCAGAAAGGTATCCCATTCAGATGGTCAGATGAGTGTGAAGTGAGTTTTCAGAAACTCAAGACTGCTTTTACTACGACGCCAGTGTTGGTGTTACCCACAGGTTCAGGATCGTATACGGTATATTGTGACGCATATCACATTGGGCTTGGTGCAGTATTAATGCAAGATGGCAAGGTGATTGCATATGCGTCGCGACAGTTAAAAGTTCACGAGAAGAATTATCCTGTTCATGACTTAGAACTGGCAACTATTGTTCATGTGCTGAAGATTTGGAGGCATTACCTCTACGGTGTTTCATGTGAGGTATTTACTGATCATCGTAGCCTTCAGTATTTGTTCAAACAAAAAGATCTTAATTTGAGGCAAAGAAGATGGTTGGAGTTGTTGAAAGACTATGATATCACTATTTTGTATCACCCCGGAAAGGCCAATGTGGTGGCCGATGCTTTGAGTATAAAGGTTGTGAGTATGGGCAGTCTTGTGTATATTCCGGTTGGTGAGAGGCCATTAGCTGCAGATGTTCAGATGTTGGCTAATCAGTTCGTGAGGTTATATGTTTCAGAACCCAGTTGGGTTCTAGCTTGCACAGTCGCTCGTTCTTCTTTATATGAGCGCATCAGAGAGAGGCAGTATGATGATCCTCATTTACTTGTCCTTAAGGACACGGTGCGGCACGATGATGCCAAATAGGTTGTTGTGGGGGGAGATAGAGTTCTGCGAATACAGGGTCATATTTGTATGCCTAATGTGGATGGGCTTCGTGAATTAATTCTTGAAGAGGCACACAGTTCCAGGTATTCTATTCATCCAGGTACCGCCAAAATGTATCAATATTTGCGGCAACATTATTGGTGGAGAAGAATGAAAAAGGATATAGTTGCATATGTAGCTCGGTGTCTGAATTGTCAGCAAGTTAAATACGAGCATCAGAGACCTGGTGGTTTGCTTCAGAAGTTAGAAATTCCTGAGTGGAAGTGGGAGCGTATCACTATGGATTTTGTTGTTGGACTCCCACGAACTCAGAGAAAATTGGACGCAGTTTGGGTCATTGTGGACAGGTTAACCAAATCAGCACATTTCATTCCAGTGGCAGTTACCTATTCTTCAGAGAGGTTAGCTGAAATTTACATTCGTGAGATTGTCCGCCTTCACGGTGTGCCCGTGTCTATTATTTCAGATCAAGGTACGCAGTTTACCTCGCACTTCTGAAGGGCTGTACAGCATGAGTTAGGCACGCGGGTTGAGTTGAGTAGAACATTTCATCCACATACAGATAGACAGTCAGAGCGCACCATTCAGATATTGGAAGATATGCTTCGCACTTGTGTTATAGACTTTAGAGGTTCTTGGGATCATTTCTTGCCACTTACGTAGTTTGCTTATAATAATAGCTACCAGTCGAGCATTCAGATGGCTCCATATGAGGCATTATATGGAAGGCGATGCCGTTCACTAGTTGGCTGGTTTGAACTGGGAGAGGCTTGGTTATTGGGTACCGATCTGGTACAAGATGACTTGGATAAGGTCAAGATTATTCAGGATCGACTTCGCACAGCTCAGTCTAGGCAAAAGAGTTATGCCGACCGTATAGTTCGTGATATTGCATTCATGGTTGGAGAAAGAATATTGCTCCGGGTTTTACCTATGAAAGGTGTAATGAGGTTCGGAAAGAAGGGCAAGTTGAGCCCTAGGTATATCGGACCCTTTGAAATTCTTGAAAGGGTGGGTGAAGTAGCCTACAGGCTTGCATTACCACCTAGTTTATCAGCGGTTCATCTGGTGTTCCATGTGTCTATGCTCCGAAAATATCATGGTGATCCGTCTCATGTGTTAGATTTCAGCTCAGTCTAATTGGACAAAGATTTGACTTACGAGGAGGAGCCGGTGGCTATTCTAGCCCGGCAGGTCCGGCGGTTAAGGTCTAAGAGTTATCCTTCAGTTCGAGTGTAATAGAAAGGTCAGCCGGTAGAGGCATCTACCTGGGAGTCCGAGTCGGACATGCTGAGTAAATATCCACACCTTTTCTCCAGCTCAGGTACTTTTTCTAACTCCGTTCGAGGACGAACGTTGGTTTTAGAGGTGGAGAATGTGATGACCCAAAATGTCATCTTTAAATTTAATAATTAATTTTGTGTTCTAAGACCTCGAAATACACTAATTTTCATTTCTCGACTTGTGTGCGCAGTCCGTAAAATTTTTCGAAAAGGTTTATGTGAAAAATGGATTAAAATATGAATTAGAACCTTAAAACTCAATTGAGTTGACTTGCAAACGGACCCGGATAAGTATTTTGATAGTTCCGGTAGCTCCGTATTTTGATTTGGGACTTGGGCATATGCCCGTAATTTAATTTGGAGGTCCCTAGCTCAAGTTATGACCATTTAACGGAATCTAGTAATTTAAAGGCTAAAGATTTCCAAGTTTGACCACGGGGTTGACTTTTTGATATCGGAGCCGGAATTCGATTCTGGAAATTTGAATAGCTCCGTTAAGTTATTTATGACTTGTGTGCCAAATTTAAAGTCATTCCGGATTCATTTAATATGTTTTGAAACGAGATTTGCAAATTGGAAAGTTTAAAACTTAAAAGTTCGAATTGGGGTGTGAATAGTAATTTTTATGTTATTTGACGTGATTTTAGACCCTGAGTAAGTCCGTATTATGTTACGGGACTTGTTGGTATATTCGAACGGGGTCCCAAGTACCCCGAGTGTGATTCGAATCGAAATCGGAATAAGAATTGGACTTAAGCAAAAATCTGAAATTTGGCCTTCTGGTGTAACCGCACCTGCGGATTTTTGACCGCAGGTGCGAGCTCGCAGAAGCGAGCCTTCCATTGCAGATGTGCCCGGGAGTGGCTGGGAAAAAGTTTGTAGGTGCGGAAACCTGTACGCACCCGCGCGTCCGCAGAAGCAGACACAATAATCGCAGAAGCGCAGGTCAGCGCAGGTGCGCATTTTTCCTCCGCAGATGCGAGGCCTCGCCTGGCAGCCCCTTTTCGCAGATGCGAGATTTTCTCGCAAATGCGAGCCCAGGCACCACAGGTGCGGAAATGCTTGGGCAGTGCATAAATCGAAGAGTCCGATATTATTTTCACATTTTAGTCGTTTTGAGCTAGGTTAAGGCGAATGTTTGGGCGATTTTCAAGGAAAGAATTGGGGTAAGTGTTCCTTATCCTATATTTATTATATTTCATGATTCCATACTCATTTACATCATGAATTCGTGAATTTATGGAAGAAAAATCAGATTTTTATAAAATCTTTCAAAAAACAAAATTTAAGATTTGAAGGTCCATTTGATATCGGAATTGGACAATTTTTATATGGTTGGACTCGTCTCGAAATGGGTGTTTGGATTTCTTAAGTTTATTCGAGATTTGAGATGTGGGTCCCACTGTCGAATATTTAAATGAATTTCAGATTTTTATCCGGAAAGGTAAATTCATAGGGAATTAATTCCTATGATTCGTATTGAGTATATCGAATTATTTGTGAATAGATTCGAAGCTTTTGGAGATAAATTTAAAAGAAAAAGTTGTGGTCAAGTAATTGATTGGAATTTGCAAAGCAAGGTAAGTGTCGTGGTTAACCTTGACTTGAGGGAATAGAACCCTTAAATTATTTGTTATGTGAAATGTATGTGAACGACGTATAGGCGAGGTGACGAGTGTCTATACGTCGTCAAATTAATTGTTTGCCTATTTACTTGAAAAATCATAAATTGTTTTAAATCACGAATTAATTGGTATAAAAATTATTTCTCTCCTATTCTTTGTCAAGTATTAATTCTTGAATTCCTGCATTAATTGTTACATGCTATTTGAATTATATGTCTTAATTGTTGTTTGACATTTAGCATATTAAATATTAAACTGCCTATTTTCTCCTTGATTTTCATAATAACTTGCTATTTGTCATTGTTTCTTTCATAATTAAATCATAATTATTATATGCTTGATGTCTTATATTTTTATATTAATTGTTGCATTTATTGAGGAAATTTCTTCTATAAGAATTGGTAAATAAATATGTTAGAGGAGCAGGTTGCACGCCGCAACAGAATTGATTGAAATGAAAATATTGGGGGATCAAATTGCACGCCGCAATAGACTTATCTAAAAGTCAATATTGGGGGATCGGATTGCACGTCGCAACAGACTTATTTAAAAGTCTATATATACTTGATTGAAATAAATATATAATAGACTTATTTTAAAGTCTATATATACTTGATTGAAATAAATATATGACAGAATTGATTAAAATGAGTATTTTGGAGGAGCGGGTTGCACGCCGCAACAGAATGGAATATCAATATATTGTGAGAGCGGGTTGCACGCTGCAACGAAAATTGATGGAAATGATAATTGGTTATGACTGCTGAGTTTGCTTCAATTATTATAAATGAGTTACCCGATTTATTTATATTATTTGTTTTTGTTACTAATATTGCGTACAGGTTAATGTAAGTGACCCGCCTTAGCCTCGTCACTACTTCGTCGAGGTTAGGCTCAGCACTTACCAGTACATGGGGTCGGTTGTACTGATACTACACTCTGCACTTTTTGTGCAGATTTCGGAGTTGCTCCCAGCGGCGCACCATAGACTTGCTCGGATTTCATCTACCAGAGGAGACTTGAGGTATAACTGCATGGCATCCGCAGTTCTGAAGTCCCCGTCTATTTTACTTTAGCTGTGTGTTTATTTTCAGACAGCTTTATTTTATTCAGGCCCTTATTTGTATTATTCTAGAAGCTCGTGCACTTGTGACACCAAATTCTGGGATGGTATTTAGACACCGTTGTTTTTATGGATTACTCACTATATTTCAGACTTTACTTCCGCAATCGTTCTTTGTTATTAATAAATTTAAAAATTGGTTAATATTATTCTAACATTGGCTTGCCTAGCAAGTGAAATGTTAGGCAACATCACGGTCCGAAGGTGGGAATTTTGGGTCGTGACAAAGTGGGAGCGGATTACCATGGACTTCGTAGTTGGGCTCCCACGGACTTCGAGGAAGTTTGATGCTATTTGGGTTATTGTGGATCGGGTGACCAAGTCCGCGCACTCCATTCTAGTTGGTACTACTTACTCTTCAGAGCGGTTGGCTGAGATTTACATCCGAGAGATTGTTCACCTGCATGGTGTCCCAGTTTCCATCATTTCAGATAGGGGCACTCAATTTACATCGCAGTTGTGAAGGGCCGTGCAGCGAGAGTTGGGTACTCAGGTTGAGTTGAGCACAACCGTTCACCCTCAGACGGACGGACAGTCCGAGCGCACTATTCAGATATTGGAGGACATGTTACGCGCTTGTGTCATCAATTTTAGGGTTCATGGGACCAATTTCTACCGCTCACGGAGTTTGCCTATAACAACAATTATCAGTCGAGCATTTAGATGGCTCCGTATGAGGCTTTATATGGAAGGAGGTGTAGATATCTAGTAGGATAGTTTGAGCCGGGTGAGGCTAGGCTCTTGGGTTCAGACTTGGTCCAGGATGCATTAGACAAGGTGAAATTGATTCAGGAGCGGCTTTGCACGGCGCAGTCTAGGCAGAAGAGCTATGCGGACAGGAAGGTCCGTGATGTATTTTTCATGGTCGGAGAGAAGGTTTTGCTGAAGGTATCACCCATGAAGGGTGTTATGAGTTTTGGGAAGAGGGGCAAGTTGATCCCCCGGTTCATTGGGCCTTTTGAGGTGCTTCAGATGATAGGGGAGGTGGCTTATAAGCTTGCCTTGACACCCAGATTGTCGAGTGTGCATCCAGTATTTCACGTTTCTATGCTCCGGAAGTATATTGGCGATCCGTCCCATGTTTTGGACTACAAAACAGTTCAGTTGGATAGTGATATGACTTATGATGTGGAGCCGGTGGCCATTTTGGAGCGGTAGGTTCGGAAGTTGAGGTCAAAGGATATAGCTTCAGTGAAGGTGCAGTGGAGAGGTCAGCCTGTGGAGGAGGCCACCTGGGAGACCGAGCGGGAGATGCGAAGCAGATATCCACACCTATTTGAGGCTCCAGGTATATTTCTAGACTCGTTCGAGGACGAACGTTCGTTTAAGAGGGGGAGGATGTAACAACCCGACCGGTCGTTTCGAGAGTTATAGCCCTGTTTCCCCTATTTCTATTTCTTTTTGTGTTCTTCAACTATATTGTGATATACCGGGCTAGTTGGTTCGGGTCCGGAGTGGTTTCGGAGTGAATTGAGATACTTAGTCTCTTTATTAGAATTTTAAGTTGGAAAATTCAACCAGATATTGACTTATATATAGACGATCTCGGACTTGAATTTTGATTTCCGTTAGCTCCGTTAGGTGATTGTGGACTTAGGAGCGCATCCGGAATGTGATTTGGAGGTCCGTAGGAGAATTAGGCTTGAATTGGCAAAAATTAGAAATTTGGCGATTTTGGATCGGTAGTGGAAATTTTGATATCGGGGTCGGAATGGATTTTCGGAAGTTGGAGTAGGTTCGTGGTGTCATTTTTCACGTGTGTGTAAAATTTGAGGTCATTCGAATGCGGTTTGATAGGTTTCGGTGTCGGTTGCGTAATTTGGAAGTTTAGAAGTTCCTAGGCTTGAATCCGAGGGTAATTTGGAGTTTTGATATTATTTTGGGTGATTCGAAGGTTCGACTAAGTTTGTAGGGGGTCATATGACTTGTTGGTATGTTTGGTTAAGGTCATGAGGGCCTCTGGGTGATTCCGGGTGGTTAACGGAAGAATTGGAGTTGATGAAATGCAGCTTAAGCTGCTGGTTCTGGTGTCTTTCGCACCTGCGGAGTGGGAAACGAAGGTGCGAGGCCGCAGGAGCGAAGGAAGTGCCGCAGGTGTGGCTAAGGGAGACCTGGGCTCAGACCGCAGGTGCGATGGAAATCCCGCATCTACGGTGGTCGTAGAAGCGGTTTGGGAGGCGCAGATGCGCAGATGGATCATAGGTGCGGCTTGGGTTCCGCATCTGCGATGACCGCAGATGCGGTCAAGTGATCGCAGGAGCGAAGTCAGGCTTTTAATGAATTTTCGCAGAAACGGAGCCCGGTTCGCAGATGCGGTTCCGTAGGTGCAGATTTAGGACCGCAGGTGCAGTTTTAACTGGGCAGAAAACTCCAGCTCGAGGTTTTGTCATTCATTTTCAATTTTGGACTTGAAAAACTCGGGAGAGAGGCGAGTTTTCGAAGGTTTTCAAAGAACAACGTTAGGGTAAGTGATTCTAACCCATAATAGTATAAATTTCGTGAATCCATGGCTTTATTCATCATCTAATTAGGGATTTGAGCTAGAAATTTGGGGAGTTTAGGGCTTGAGAATTGGAGAGTGGATTTTGGATATTTGAATGACCAAATGAGGTCGGATTTTGATAAATTGGTATGGTTAGACTCGTGAGTGAATAGGCTTCCAGGTTTTGTGATTTTTGTTGGATTCCGAGACGTGGGCCCGGGGGCCGGGTTTGAGCCGATTTCGGATTTTGGCTATAATTTGGTATTTTTCTTGTGGGATTGATTTCTTTAGCCTATATTGATCGTATTGTATTACTTGTGACTAGATTAGGGACGTTCGGAGGCCGAATTGAGAGGCAAGGGCATTCCGGAGTAGGACTTTGCTTGGTTTGAGGTAAGTAACATTTTGAAACTTGGTTCTGAGGGTTCGAAACCCCAAATTATATGCTACGTGATTGGTATTGAGGTGACGCACATGCCAAATAACGGGCGTGCGGGCGTACACCGTGAGAATTGTGACTTGGGTGATTTCATGGCACCGTTTAGTGACTCTATCCTGTTGATATCCATGTTTTCATCAGGTAATAAAGTAGTTGAGCTGTAGATCATGCTAGATATCATGTTTAGACTTTGTGCCGGTATTGGTTGGACCCTTAGCGATCGTTTCTTGCTGTCATCTCACTAGTTTCATTTACTATTCCATAGTCATGATCATGCATATTTCATATATATATCATGTCTCTGTCTCAGTTATTTATTGATTCATCGTATCATTTTCCGGGTTATTTTCATGATATTGTGAGCCTGTGGTGAGACTGGAGATGTTGATGACTGAGTGAGGCCGAGTGCCTGGTTATGAATGACAGTTATGGGATCGGGCTGAACGCCGCGGTGGTTATATTAATGATTATGATAGCACTTGGGCTGTAGGAGCCCCTCCGGAGTTTGTAACACACACCCAGTGAGCGCGGATGATATTATTGAGGGGTGGATTTTCGTGGACATGGATTTGTCCGAAGAACTTGAACCTGGAGATGGATTTCTCCACAGGGTTGAATTACCCGTGTTCCTCGGTACTGGGTGACTTTCAGTCAGTGTTGTATATATTCCGGGATGGATTTCCATGGGCCGGATGGCCATATACAATACCGAGTGGTTGAGCACTGGAGAGTGGGAGTATATGGTGCATTTCATACGATCGGTGCATTAGCATGTAGAGGATACCGAGTTGTATACTATGCACTGTTCAGATCTGCATTTACTTTACTGCCTTACACTGTATATTTGACTTGAAAGCATGCCTACGATTCTACGTATTTATTTCTATTATATCTATTGAGGTTGAGTCGTCACTACCTTTCAGTCCAAAGTTTGGACTTGTTACTTACTGAGTTGGTGTACTCACGTTACTCCCTGCACCTTGTGTGCAGATCCAGGCATTTCTGGTCACGGCAGCGGCTGCTGGTTTTTCTGCATTTGGAGTCAGGGATTATTGAGGTAGCTGCACGACGTTCGCGGACCTTGATTTTTCTCTTCCTTGGTTTATTTATACTTTTGAGTTTATTTCTATAGATATTTTTGTGGACTATGTTCAAGTTATTAGACGCTTATGTACTCAGTGACGCCCCGATTGTTGGGACAGTTGTATTGTATTTTGGGTAGATTCTGTGTTCAAATGGGCTTTTATTAATGTTAAACCCTTTCGCTGTTAATTTCAAAAGATGTTTTTATTGTAATGGAGAAAATATTGGATTTAGGTTTGCCTAGTTTGACGATAGGCGTCATCACGACATGTTAGGTTTTGAGGTCGTGACAATAATATTTACATTAAGTTATATATAATAATAATGTAATAGTTATATTTATATATAAACAGTGCAATTTGAACTTTTAGTTGTTGTGGGTACGATACATTTATTTGCTAAAAGAAAGGATGCACTACATTTTCCCGCTGCCGAAACATTTAACAAGCAACTCTTTTTAGCTGACTTCTATCTTGACACGATTTTGCACTTCATATGATTACTTAAGTTAGACAGCGAGCCCTCTCTATAATAACATCTTTATATAATAATATTCACTATAAAAGTCAAGTTGTTTTGGAACCAAATGTCATATTTTGTTATAGTATATGTTCTCTATAACATCAAAAAATGTCCGAAACAAATGAGTTTGTTATAGGGATATTTAACTGTATACACTGTACACAAGTTAGAAAAACTTTTATGTTAACCAATTGTGACAGATAACAAAATAATACTGGTGGGAAATTTAATCCAACAAAAAGAATATTTCTTAATTGTTAGAGAAAAGCCTATTTTACAGTTAATAGACTTGTATAATTTGTAAAAATAGTTTATCGATGTAAAACTTCCGCCCCCCTTTAAATCCTTTAATCGAATATTACAGCTCATCATATGTAAGAACCAGACAAGGATAATATTCTAAGTCGAAACTCTCAGGTGACATCGATCAAGAATGGCACAAAATATGACGAATAATTAAGCATAAAATGTATCAGCAACAAGTGTTACTTGTTAGTAACACGTTTAATGCATTAATCATCAGGACTGATGAGAAGCTAACCTATAATCTTCTAAGTATTTCCCTTCATTTTCAACTGAAAAAGGACAAAATCTTATAAGCTAAGGTTTCGTTGACGAGAATCAAAAAAGATAGCGAAAATCAGATGGAAACTAGAAAAAGAAGACAAAAACAATAAGAGAAAAGGGATAAAAAGCTATAGTTTGAGAATGACATAAAACTAGAATAGCAATTATGCAAGAACCTCAGTAACTGAAAACTAACACCTGGGACATTGAAATACGTACATAATGGTCGATCAATGGCTAAAATGAGAACCATTAAACATTTTTCAAAACATACCGACCAGAGATTATAATAATCTATCCATGATTAAAAAAAAACAGTAGAATATAAGAGTACAATTCCACCAGACCGTCTTAGCAAATCTCATTTATACAAAATGACTAAAATGTTGTATCACTTGAAACATGTCACCAAATTAAAGGACTAAACGAGAGACAACGTGGGTAGCATTATCAAAAGAAGGTATTGTTAAAGGTTCCTTGAGAAGATAAAACCATCTCCATCAAATCAACTTCCACCTTATTGTTTCCTCCAGAAGAGCAACCAGATGCTTGATTCATCATATAAGACGAACCATCTAGAAGGTACGAAAGGTAAATGTCAGGACAATAATAATGTTGATTAACCTCTTTGGTATTATAGTCAGGCATGTAATTCCCAACTTCGTCTGTGACCTTTTCTGTACTAGCAGTACTGTAACTCCCAACGTTACCCTTAGCCAGTGGAAAGGAATTGAATGCAGAAGAGATCATTGATGAGTTGTTGTCAAAAAGATTTTGAGTTTCTTTTGCCTCCTTGGAATGATCAATGGCTTTATTATCACATTGTATGAGTGAATTCTTTCCAAATAAATTTTGCATGAAGTTCATTTCTTCATCACATGTTTGATGAGTGATCAAAGATAGAGCATCATCATCAGTGTATGGTGGAGTCGCATTTGTGTTTGTACTATTACTCGGTGTGACGACTGTCGTGGCGGTGGAACTGCCACCACCAGAACCATCGCCACCGCCACCGTGGAACGGGGAGGCGGTGGGAGAAGAATCATCAGTGAAGTACACGCTTCTTATATAATCTTGGAGAACATTGGAGCCTTCTTTTTGGCCGCCATCTGCTTGATTTTTTCTCTTCTTATTTCTCCTTGAATTCATCCTTCTTTTCGTGGCATTCCAATGGTTCTTGATTGAATTTTGAGTCCTTCCAGGAATTCTCTTAGCAATTTCTGCCCATTTGTTTCCAAGTTGCTTATGTGTTTCCACTAACAGCAATTCTTCTTCTTCACTCCATGTATCTTTCTAAAAGAAAAAATATAGTAAATATAAATGAGAATGAAGATGTTCATAATTTACAAGAAAATCTATAACTTTTTTCAATGAGGTAGACTCACTTTTATAACAAATTTTGATGCTTTGTCAAAGAAAAGTTTCACTTGTCACGTGAAAATGGAGGATTGGAATCAGTCAAGCATTGCGAGAAGAATATTGAAATAAATATTAGTAGAAAAAACAAACTCTAAAAATGCCTTTTTGGAGGAAATCCTTGTGACCAAAAAGGTAAGAGCATAAAAGCTAATTAAGCAAATCGAAAAAGACATCTTCCACAAAAAACTTTAGGTCCAAGCTTTAATTCCCCACCAAAAAAAAAATCGAGAGAAAATCTTCAAACATCTGAAGTTCTATAGGTTACTTCTAGTCCTTAAAAAACATTAAGAAAAAATTGTTTTCTGATAGAGGGGGCATTCATTACCAAAAATAAAACAACTTCTTTCTAGGGGATAAAAACCACATAATTAAGGGGCTTGAAAATCTTTGGAAAAGTATTGGTTACTGGATCAGATAAAAATGGATGGTAATCTTAATGATTAAACATCACCCAAAATCTAGAGCGAATTTAGATGACCTTTGCAAGTATCTATTGAAAATTTAACACTTCTATTTGGTTAGAGACTAAAAATCACTTGATGAATACGCAGTTAGGGAAGTACAGTAGTAGAATAAATTAATAAAAGAATTTTAAAAAAAAAAACTTCAGAAGACGAGGGAAAATTATCAGAACAAAAAATAGAGGAAAAGAAAACCTTGATATCTGGATGGAAATGATTATGCCATCTCTCTCGACATTGTTTCCCTGCTCTAGCGTCCATCTTCTCAGCAATTTGAGCCCATTTCCTTTCTCCAAATTGTTTTACCAACCTAAGAAGTTTCCTTCATAATCCAAATTCCAAAAATAAAAAAATAAAAAATTATAGAACACTTCAGTTAATCTTAAGAATGGAAAAAAAAAAGAGAAAAGATATGAACTTCTGGAAGTAACAAAGAAAATTCATGTTATTTTTTTTGGACAAGTATATTATAGTACCTGTCTTCTTCATCAGTCCACTGACCCTTGACCAAATAATTTTTTGTTGAATTGCCTTCTTTTGCCTTTTTCCAACTCTCCCTTTTATTTTTTTGAACTGTTTTCGCGTCTTCTATTAACCCATTCTCATGTTCATTGAGAAAAAAACCTTCAATAAAGCTTGGGTCTGGTAAACTTATTGGCCAAGAAATCCCATTTGCATGGCTACTACTACTACTACTACTTGCATTTGCACCACTAAAAGGATAAAAATCATTTTCATGACTCAATAAGAACTTATCTATAGCAGTTAATGGCGGACTTGGTTTTGGTAAATTTTGATAGGGACGAAAAGCACTACCACTTTCCATGGAAAGGGAAGAAGAAAAACGGAATGTTTTCAGCAATGAAATTTGCTTTGAATAAAAGGAAAGTGTTTTAGTTTTCTTCTTGTTTTAGAAGATAGGGTCATGAGCTTTTAATACTATGGCTTGTATAGAGCAGCTGAGGGGCAACGACAACCGTTGATCTTAGAACTCATCCAACGGTTCAGAAAGGAGGTGGGCTAGCTATATGCCTCCTGAGCTTCCTCTTAGTGTCAACAATAGAAAGAAATGTGGAGAGATTAGTGCTGTCATTAATGAATTATCATTAATGCATCAATTTCTATAATTAAAAAAAAGTTTAATTACTTGTGGTGAATTCATTGAGAATTTCTTTTTGTTTTACTGACAATAATTAGATGCTAAACTACCTATTACATATATATATATATATATATATATATATATATATATATATATATATAGTTGAAATATTTTTAGAGGGACGGGTAAATTAAAAGTATCTTACTTAATAAGGTATTTGGTGCTCTTAATTTTCTGCCTAGTAATAGAGGGAATTATGGATGATTTAAGCTCCATATTAATAGCTCTGCATTACAACTAAATGCTTACTCATTTGGAGATAACAAGATGACCTCTATGCTTAAAATTAATCTCATTTTTTCTCCGGCTAGTCTTTTAGTACTGTTCATTATGCATCACGTTGAAAAGTCTAGGGTTTCAATATCATCAATCACTAACATAATTTGTTCTATTTTTGGACAACCATACCTACTACTACAAGAAGTGGCCATCCTTGAACTAGTTTTCTAGCACATTTTCATCTATGTAACTCATATTCTAGACATTGATAAAATTGTATTAAAAAGTCAAATTCAATTGAAATTACAAGATAATCATTACGATGTTTTCAAGAATGTGAGATGCTTGAGTCCGTGTCAAAAGGTGGTCTTATGCACGTAATATATATACACTTAGCGATTTACATCTAAATCTACATACCAAATTTAATGGATATCGAAAGCTACAGTAGGGAGCAGGGAAGAATGAATAAACATCGTAATTTTTTATTTAACAACTTCATAATATTCTTACTTGATTAATAATTTTCTGTAATCATAGGAGTATGTTTTTCTTCTTTAATTTGATAGTGTAAATAATGCATATAGTAACGACAGCTTAATAACATATATAAATGATACAGGAATGTTGCATGGAATGGCCAATAAGTTTAAAAAAAATTGCGTCATGAACGCAGAAAGTGTCTCGATTCTGCGTAAATGTATGGGGAAATTTCCATTGCTTTAACTCGCTATATGGCAATCTTTTTTTATTTTTTTGTCTTTGGTACAAACTAATAGTATAACTTGATTAAAAACATTTTAAAGAAAAATAAAGAACATTATCACTTCCCTAAAGAAACATGTAAATGGCAAATGGGCTGTTTGGGTTGTATTTGGGCTGGTCAGGATGGGTTGACTCATTAAATGTTGTTGGGTTTAAACCTCTTAGAGCTTAAAAGAGGGTAAATGGGAAATGGAGGTAAAAATGAAAATTTGATTTTCCCAATTTGGAGGAAGAAAAGACTTTTGATGGGTATATATATAATTGCTCTTCTTCTAGCTCTTAAAGAGTTGAGAAGAAGGCAAGCCTCGCGCCGTCATCATCGCTCGGCTTCGGCTTCCTCCGTTTTAATTTTCCCGTTATAATTTGAATTTGACGGTTTGCATAAATGGCCATTTTTATAAAACAACCATTTTAAGTTGCAGCCTTACCTGAAGAGTTGTAACTCTTCAGTATAACCCAACATTTTTTGGCTATAAATACATGAACACTCCCTTAGATTTTCCTTACGAAAAATTCTGAGGTCTCCTTATTCTTTCTGCATTGTTTTAACATAAAAGAAAACAGTAAGTGTGATTTACTACTGCTCTTTGAGTTCGTTGATCACTGGGGTTTGAAGTACCGCTACACCGGTGAGGTTATCCGTTTTATCCTGGGAGAAAATAATCCTAAACCTCAGGTACTAGGAGGGGATTAAGTTCCTTAATGAAACATTGTGAATTCAGTGGGCTCGGATTCATTTTCTGTTCTTCTACATTTCTGATTTTTTCATTGCTACTGCTTTTGAATATATTTTCGAATACAGAGATATAACAAATGTGTCATTGTCCAATCCTATCCAAGGTTCACTTAGGTCAAGATGGCTATAAGAGTTTTTTACACGCTAAGTCACTTATTTAAAATTATTTGTTTAAATAACATCACTTTTGATTTATTATAAAAATAGCAAATTCATTTACAAGTCTAGCACATTAAAGATTTAGAATTAAATGACTACAAAAATTTAAAATTCACTCATCCACAAATTAAGGGACCAATGTATACTTTCTCTCTCATCACCACTAACAATTTCTGTTTTCTCTTTATTATTCATCCATATCTCTTTATCAAATTCTCTCCAGGTCTCTCCTCACTCCTTCTAGGCACCACCATCCTTATTCCATGACAGTAGTTAGGTTCACCAAAATCAAATTATAAGTGAGAAATGGCACAAGCTTTCTCGCAAAGTTTTTGGCGAGAAAATAAGGCACTTATATAAATTATGAATTATACCATATATGTTATATATACAATATATTATTGGTATATATATTTATGTGTACCATTTGGTGGTAACTTATTTTACCGTACATGTTATATTCAAAATATATTATTGGAATATTTGTGTGTATTTTTCAAAATTAGAAGGTTTTATCGGTGTAAGTTTCTTACATTTATACATCTTTTATACGGGTTATAAAGTGATTGTACCCTAGATCCATATAGTATATTTTTTATATTGCGGGATTCAGTATTTAAGATTTATATAATATGTGATTTGGATTTATATATATTTATTTCAATTCAAATATATGTGATGTATACATAGGGTATAATTAGCACCTCATAGAGTTTTGAATATGAAAAACACAAAGCAAAACTAACAATGTAACTTTATATACCATATATATTTCTAGTATAAAATATTCAAATAATATTATTTATACCAATAATATTTTAATATATACTAAATAAAATAATTATTTAATATGCATATACCACTTACACATACGGTATGTGATAGCTATAGTGTCAATATTTCAACTATTTATCCAAGTATACTTCTTTATCCAAGTATAGTTGGAAGAGAGAGAAAAACTAAAAGCACATTCATAATCATTCTTGAATAGAGATAAAAGATAAGGAAAAGTCATTTATGAGTAGTGCGTGAAATCAATTGAGCTAAATATATAGCAATTTCCTAAAATCTAGTAACATGGGTAGGAGCTGTTACGAATTTTTATTATGAATGTAAATATGTAACTGCTAGAAATTTTAATTAAGTGCTACTGCTATGACTTTGTAAAAGTTTTTAAAATATTGCACAATTATTTTTTTTCTCGCTAAAATAATGGGTTGTAACCCAACCCGCCCAAATGAACTCAAATCTTTGTAATATTATCAACTTTAAAACAATCATATATATAAATTATCTTATGTTTTGGAATAAATGTCAATTCACGCTTAATGATTTATTTCCTCAATTTAGATTCAGAATTTTAATTCATAGTTCTTCATCTTATAATACTAACAAAGATCATAATAATAAAGAAGTAGTAAAATTAGAACTTCTCACCTACCCCAAACCCAAACCTCTTCCCCACCCTAAATAAAAATATTATTTAAAGTACTTTCTTTTAATGTTATATATAGAGTATTTTCTTTTTCATTTCAACAAAATGAATATTTTCTTTTTATGACGTAGAAAAAGCATTTTCTTTCATTTCAATAAAATAAGTAACTTTTTTTCATGATCCTGGAGTATGATTCTATGCTGGTCGTTGATATGGTCAGAGGAAGGAGCAAACCACCATGGCATATGTTGGACACTATTAACCAAATTCAAGGTATTAGAAGATAACCCACTTGTTCAGTCCAGCACTGTTACTACGGAGAGGCTAATCAGGTTACGGATGCCTTGGCCAAATGGAGTCTCCAAAATAATGATCTACTAATTTCTTCTTCTTCTTCTGATCTACCTCACTACGCTAAAGGTCCATATAGAATGGACTCCTTTGAAATGGTTTCATTCAGGCACAAGCACAAGAGGTTTGCGTTTTCTTGATCTATTTGAATTGTAAAGGCTATGTAAGTACACCTTATTTTTGTGAAGTTTTGCACATAGCCTTTTTCGTAGATGTCTGCTAACTGATGCAATCTTACATAGTGGTAGAAGATAGATGTTTCGGAATTGGTTTAATCCAGTCCAGTGTGTACTTTGTTATAAATTCTACACAATTTATCATAAACAACACGCATGCGAACTAACAATGTTGAAGAAGAAGAGGAGAAGAAATGGGAGATGCAGAAAGTGAGATGGAGAAGAAGAGCTGAAAGTGTTATTTCATATGTCTAGTACACGTGAGTGTAGTCCCCTTTATACACCATATGGCCTACTCTAACTAACCATTCTTATTTATACTTTAGTCCCTCAACTAGTTACTTAGTACACCTCAGTCTAGTCACTATAACAATACTCCCCTTCAAGCTGGGGGGTGAAACACATTGAGCACCCCAAACTTGGACAGAAGAAAATGGTATTGTGATAAACCCAAGCCTTTGTTCATGAGATCAGCCAGCTTCAAACTGGTAGAGATGTATTGTGGTGCCAACTTCCCATTCTTGATCTTCTTTAGAACAAAATGACAATTGATCTCGATATGCTTAGTGTGTTCATGGAATATAGGATTAGCAGCTATTTGCATGGTTGCTTTACTATCACAGTATAAAGACACCGGCTGCTGAATCTGAACCTGTAGTTCCTTAAGCAATCCTAAGAACCATGTGATTTATGCTGCTGCTGCTGCTAAACTTCTGTACTCTGCTTCGGCTGAGCTTTGACTGACAGTTTGTTGCTTCTTTGACTTCCATGAAAGTAAAGAATCTCCCAGTTTGATGACATACCATGTGACAGATCTCCTGGTATTAGGACATGAGGCCCAGTCTGAATCACAATAAGCAGACAATGTATCTATGGGCCATGTCCCTAGCAAAATACCAAGGCATGGTGCTACCTTTACATATCTCACCACTCGCAATGTTGCATCCCAATGAGATTGTTTGGGATGTTGCATGAACTGACTAAGTACCTGGACTGCAAAACTGAGATTTGGCCTGGTGATGGTCAAGTAGAGCAACTTACCAATAAGTTTCTGATAGCTCCCTATGTCCTCAAGTTCTTCATCTCCATTTACCCCTACATGCTTGTTATATTCAACAGTGGTCAACTTCTGGTTAAGCTCTATTGGGGTGGAGATTGATTTAGCTCCTGCAAGCCCAACTTCTGATATCAACTGAAGTGCATACTTTCTTTGCGTGAGCAAGATCCTTTTCCTTGATCGTAGAACCTCAATACCAAAGAAATATCTTAGCTCCCCTAGATCCTTAGCTTTAAAGGAATTGTGTAGTGTCTGTTTGACTTCATCTATCAGTTCTGCACTGCTCCCAGTGATAAGCAAGTCATCCACATACACTAAGATAACAACAATGTCAGATTTTGTGTTCTTAGTAAAGAGTGAATGATCATGAGCGCTCTGATGATATACTACTTACACAAAAGCCTCAGTCAATTTGATGTTCCATTGCCTTGAAGCCTGCTTAAGACCATATAGTGATTTAAGTAGTTTGCAGACCTTATACTCCCATTGTCTCTGGAAACCATGTGGCAGTTCCATGTAGACATCTTCATAAAGATCCCCTTGCAAGAAAGCATTATTGACATCCATTTGAAACAAATTCCATCATATAGAGGCTGCTATGGTAATGACTGTTCTCACAGTAACCATTTTGGCTACAGGAGAGAAGGTCTCATGATAGTCCAATCCTTCTTGTTGTGTATAACCTTTTGCCACTAACCAAGCCTTGTATCTTTCTACTTCCCCATTTGCCTTATACTTTATCTTAAACACCCATTTGGATCCTATGGCTATTTTTCCTGCAGGTAGGTCAACAATTTCCCATGTTGCATTGTCCTCAAGAGCTTTAATCTCTTGTGACATTGCTTTTACCCAGTTTTTATCCTAGCAAGCTTCTTTGAAGTTCTTTGGTTCAGTTGTTGCATAGAACACACCCAAATAGGCCTTGTAATTGGCTTACAAATGAGAGTAGGACACAGTGTTTGAGATATAATGAGGATGATTCTGAGTGTTTGAGGTTGTAACATAGTCTTTCAGCCATATGGAAGGTCTTGCAATACTGCTAGATTTCCTGACACCAGCTTCCTCAGTAAGTACTTGCTCCATATGTGATTAGCTTGTGTCTGGATTTGTGACTAGTTGCAATCCAACTTGTTCTATAGGCTGGTGAACATCAGAAGTATCAACTGAATCCACTGTGTTCTCAATGGGTTCCAGTGTCTGAGTGTCTGTTGCAGCTGTTGATTCCATGGCTGGTGCAGGTGAGACATGATCATGGGCAGGTTCAATTTGATCATGGGTTGTAGAGAAGTTTGAGTCTTCATTGGTTGCATGTTCCTCACTAGAAGAACCCTGCACAATTGTTCAAGCAGAAGGTCATTTGTGACAGGATGTTCAGCACATGAAAATATGTCTTCGGTGATCTGAGTTCCTTCCCTGAAAGGAAACACTTGTTATCTGAATGAGACATCTCTACTAATGAACGCTCTTCTGCTATCTAAATAATACAACATGTACCCTTTTTGTATTTCTAGGTATCCTATAAGGACTGACTTTCTTGCTCTTGGAGCAAACTTGTCACCACCAGGCAAGTTACTTGCAAAACACAAACAACCAAACACCCTTAAGTGTTCTATCTTTACTAGTTTGTTATGCAGCACTTCATATGGACACTTCCCTTACAGCACTTCTGTGGGTAGCTTATTAATCAAATATGATGTTGTTCTTATACAATCACCCCAAAATCTCATTGGACTGAACTTTGGAACATCAGTGCCCTTACAACTTCTAGGATATGTCTATGCTTTCTTTCCACTGTGCTATTTTGTTGAGGTGTATATGGACAGCTACTCTGATGTATAATTTCCAAAGATGTCAATAAATCATTGCACTGAGAATTAAAGAATTCACTACCATTATCTGACCTCAACACTTTCACAGTTATACCAAACTGATTCTTTATCATAGCAAGAAAGTTTTTTATTACAACTAGCACTTCACACTTTGATTGAATCAAATATATCCAGGTATATCTACTGTAGTCATCCACAATGGTAACAAAGTAATGCTTTCTATCATATGTGGACACTCTATGGGGGGCCCAAACATCTAGGTGAACAAGCTGAAAAGAACTATTAGAGCTTGTATTATTTGAAGAAAACTTTAACCTACATTGTCTAGCTAATGGACAAACATGACAATTCTCTTGCACCTGCATATCCACCTTATTCTTTAACTCGGGAATATGTTGCATTGACTTCAATTATGCATGTCCTAACCTCAGGTGCCAGATTTCACTTTCTGCTCCTTTGTTCATAAAGAAACCTGTTGCAGCTACTGTTATATTCTCCTTTAGCAGATACTATCTATTGTGCTCTCTACCAATCCCTATCACCCTGCCACTGTAAAGATCCTGAAACATACAGAAATTAGAAAAGAATGTGGTTGAGCAACTGAGATCTTTGGTGAGTTTTGATACTGACAACAGATTAAATTTAAAATCTGGTACATATAAGATATTTTTAACTGTCTTATTCCCTAGTATAGATGCTTCTCCATTGTGTATTATTTGTGCCTTATTTCCTGTGGGTAATTGTACTTCATTCCTTCCTTGATCATCAGTTCTTCTCATACTACTCAGAATATCTTTACAATATATGACATGATGAGTTGCTCCTGTGTCTATCACCCAATCACATATACCTGCATTTGCTAGCAAGGAAATTATACATGTCATGTTTGTGGAACATTCTGGTGTTGCTGGTTTTGACAAAAGCTTGACAAGTTGTTTGTATTATTCTTCTGTGAAGAATTGTTTATTCCCCTGCACTTGCACAGCTTTTTCCCTGCCTTCCTTATTGTTTACATTCACACTGTTGGTATAAACCTTTCCTCCTCCAGTCTGATTTTTTCTCTTGCTTTTGAAATCAGCTGGATTGCCAATTATCTTAAAACAGTTTTCCTTAAGGTGGCCTTTGTATCCACAATGCTCAAAAATGATCCTTGGCCTTTTACCTTTAAAGTCTTGACCCCGTTCCTCTAGCATGGTGAGTGGTTCCCTATGTGTATCAACCACACCTAAGGACCTTTGACTCTCTTCCTGAGTAACTATTACATACGCTTTATTAACAGTTACTACAGGTCTTTTTGCTAGTACATTACTCCTTATGTTACTATAGCTTTCATTTAAGCCCATAAGAAACTGCAGCAAACGTTGTGACCTTAAATGTTCAACTGAAGGTCTAGCCTCCTCACAATCACATGAGGACAGAGGCACTAATACATCAAGTTCATCCCACAAATCCTTCATTTTAGAGAAATAGGTAGTTACAGAGTCAGTACATTTTCTTAATGTTACTATGGTTGTCCAAAGGTGATAGATTCTAGTAAGATCTGATCTATCAAACCTCTCCTGAAAATACTCCATACTTTTCTCGCATTTGAAGAAAAGACAATGCTTGGCATCAACTCACTCGATACAGTGCTTCCAATCGATGACAAAACGATTGCATTGCATTTTTTTCACTGCTCTGCCAATTCGCCTCTATACATGCTCTTCACACAAGTTTCGTCCACAAACCCCAGTTTACTCTTTCCCCGGAATGCCAATTTCATCGCCCTGCTCCACAACGCATAATTTTCGGGCCCTGTGAGCTTGAGCGATATTAGGACAAGTCCAGGAGCATCTGAGGGTTACAAAAATAGCGGATGATTATGATCTAGTGAGGCGACCTCATTTCCAGCTATCGCTGATCAGATCGGAGTTCCGTCGAGTTTCGATTCTATAAATTTCTTCCTAATTCTGATGAATCTATGATCGCCGCTCTGATACCATGATAAATCCTACACAATTCATCAAAAACAACACACATGCGAGCTAACAATGTTGAAGAAGAAGAGGAGAAGAAATGGGAGATGCAGAAAGTGAGATGGAGAAAAAGAGCTGAAAGTGTTATTTCATATGTCTAGTACACGTGAGTGTGGTCCCCTTTATACACCACATGACCTACTCTAACTAGCCATTCTTATTTACACTTTAGTCCCTCAACTAGTTACTAATACACCTCAGTCTAGTCTCTATAACAATACTTTGAAGGTTGATTTGAATGATATAAGAAAGGGTCTCGCCGCCCGACGGCGAAATTACTTTTAAAAAAAGTACTTTCTTTTCATGATATAGAAAAAGTATATTCTTGTTCACAAAATGAATACTTTATTTTCATGTTGTAGAAAAGGTATTTTCTTTTGCTTCAACAAAAAGAGTACTTTCTTTTCATGATATAGAAAAAGTATTTTTTTTTTTCACATAATGAGTAATTTCTTTTTCTGTTGTAGAAAAAGTATTTTTTTTATTTCAACAAAAAAAATATTTGTTTTTCATGTTGTAGAAAGAATATTTTCTTTCATTTCAATAAAATGAGTACTTTCATTTATTTTATTGTGATACCTAAAAATAGCTCAGTATCCGTCCTTTATTGTATTGATATAAATTTTATTTATTATTTTTTCTGTTGTGATAATGTATTATTTTCAGTTTTTTTTTCTCATATTTGATGATTAGTTTTGTCAACAACAGTTAGTTAAATAAATCATTCGACGTCATAAAAGAAAATACTCATTTTATTGAAATGAAAGAAATATTTTTTCTACGTCATGAAAAGAAAATACTCATTTTGTTAAAATGAAAGAAAATATTTTTTCTACATCATTAAAAAAAAAGTAATCTAAATAATATTCTCATATATTTAGGGTGTGGTCGAGGGTAGGGGTGGGTTGGGTTAGAGTGGGGGTGAGGTGGGGATAGGGAGTGGGGGTAGGGGAGGTGGGTGGGTGGGTGGGGAAGGGGTTGGTGAAGATGGGAAAGGTTGAAAAAGAGTATAGGAAAATGTCCCTTCTCTTGATAAAGAGAAATATTTTCTCCAATTGAAGAAAAATGAGTTCATAAAGAAAATATTTTTCAAACATTTAAATCAACCAAATATGGAAAAATTAGAAAATATTTTCCAAAACATGGGTCAAGGTAGAACTCTAAGATTGAGCATTTCTCTGGGTCAAGGTTGGGCATCATCATGGGTCCATTTGGGCTGAAATTTTTGATGGGTTAACTTGGCTAGCCCAGAACAACCCATTTTTAAAATCGCTCTAACCCAAACCCATTAAAGCTTGAGCGGATTTGTGATCAAAATTATGGCGATCCGTCAGAATTTCTAGCCAAATCATGATAATCAACATAATATGATATGTATAAATATGATAATTACCAGGATTTTACCACAAATATGGTGATCATGTATAAATATGGAAATCATCCATAAGATGCTGTACTATTGGGTAAGACTTGCGCTTACAATAATTATGGTTTCTGGTCAAATTCTGACGGATCGCCAGAATTTTGATCACAAATCCTAATAAATTGCCGTAACTTGCCACAAAATTCCGGCAGTCGTGATAATTGTTATGCAGAAATTTATTATCATATTTTACTTCAAATTGGTCCAAATCAACTCTAAATGACTAAAAATTCCATATGCAATATTAGAATATCAATCCCAATAATTTTCAATAGTTAGATTCAACCTGAACTTTTCAAAAATCAATTGGCGTACTATGTCTTACTCAACAAGATTCGTTTCAAGCTCGACAAAACCCAATATTGATGATTTTTAATTTTCTCCAACCAAATCAAATTTGAATATAAGCTCAATGGAACATTATCACCTTCAATTAATATGCAATGAATCTTTAATTTTCTATTAGACGTATCTATTAATCTTCAATTTTAATTGTATAATCATAATTTATTGAAAGATAGAGGAGGAGAAGAAGATGGAGAAGAGAAGGGAGGAGGAGAAGACAAAGAAAATTTTGGCAGAAGCCTAAAAAGAATTGTTTTTATTAATGGGTCAAAACCTAAATGGTGGTCGTAAAAAAGTCTATCCAGTGTAAAAACTTGGCTAAAATACTTATTACATACCACGTCTCTATGTTTTTCTCATAATTCAAATGTGAGATCAACTTTATCAAGTTGCATTTGTAATATACTCCACTTGAATTTTATTTTTAGATATATTCTTCATTTCTTATACGCTATATGAGAGAACTTGCTTAATTTCTTTGCTTGTTGGTTACCAAGTCAAGGTGAAGGTGCATATACCTCATAGTCATGTCCAATTCCGATAAAAGAGAGGAAATAATTTTCCATAATCAGTTATTATTTAAAGAGAAAGAAAATAATTCTATAAAGATAGTCATGTTCCTGCAAAGTGAGAGAGAATGATTTTCATGACCAATTATAATAGGCAAAATACATAAGTAGCCACTTGAACTATACACCAAATCCATGTTACACACTTTCTGAGGACCAATATCATCTTACACACGCAACATTTCAAAATTAAATCTAGTACACATCAATTTTGCTACGTGACACGCGCGTGCTTAACAAAATGACTGAGGGCGTAAAACTTGAAAAATATTTTATCTAAATCCGTATTTAGTGCTACGTGTCAAAGTAATAACATTTTCCTTAGTTTTCCTTTTTTATCAAATGAAAATACCTTCCGCCTTTCCAAAACTACCAGTCCCACCACCCTTTCCTCACTTGTCTTCCCCAAATTCCCCTTTGTTTCATCTCTTCCCCCAAATTTCATCAAAACATCCAATCATTACATAATAAAAAAGGAATAGTTTTTCGTATTTCATGAGAATGAATAAAATTATAAGAGAAGAGTGGAGATTTTTTAACAATGGAGTTCTTTAATTCATGGAAACTTATGGTGCCAAAATGGTTAAAAGAAAATAGTTAACTACTCATATTATCCACTAAAAATGGGTTGGATAATGAACTTTTTAAAAACGGGTCAAATATGGATAAGAACCATATTATCCATTTAGAAAATGGATAACCAATGGGTAACCAATGGATAACTAATTAATAGGTTTAACTTTTACATATGTAAAGTCTCAAACTAGGGATTCTTCAAGTTTGGGAGATTAGGAATTCTCCCAAAAGTGATCATATTCAAGAAGTCATGGATAATATGGTTACCCATATTATCCGCCGGTTAACCCATTTTTTTATCCATATTAAATATGGGTCTGGTCGGATAATTTATCCATTTTTTCATTACCCGTTTTCGACCCGAAATATATCTGACCCGTCCGTTTGCCACTTCTAATGGAAACCAAAAATTAACTTTGATTTGCTTTGTTTGGTCGTAGTATTAGATCTGAAAATGGAGGAAGGAGAAGTTGTAATTTCAATATTCATCTCTTTCATTCTCGGATCTGAAAACGTTGTTGAAGTGATTATGATAATTGCATTCTTGGCTTCGTTTGTTGCCCTTGATTTTGCTCTTCTCTTCTGAGCTCCATATATTATTTTCGATAGATAGCAGATGATATTACTCTCCTCTTATATGCTCTATGGCCAAAGAGGAAGCTGATGGGAAGGGGGGTGCTTGGGGGAGATGACATAATATATATTTTTTAAATTTAATCAATTAAGATTTATTTTAAATATATGGAGTACTATTTATTTACAGATAAGTTATGAGTTATGACACGTATCACATTTTGATTGGCACGTGGATACAATCTCCAAACAAAAACTGGTCAAGAAAAAAGCGGTGTGTATTAGATACAATTTTGAAAGGTTACATGTGTAAGGTGATGGTGGTTCTTAGAAAGTGTATAACATTGATTTAGCCTATAGTTCAAATGGCTACTTATGTATTTTGCCATTATAATATGAACAAAAAAAATGGATCCTACAAGGATTTCATATTTTTTATTTATCGATTTTCAATTAAAAAAAATTATATATAACTAAAAGAACATTTATAATAGACCACAAACTAATCTCTCCCGAAAGTAAGCTATGTCCAAACATTTATATTAGAAGAGATTTACACACACATATATATATATATATATATATATATATATATATTCTCAATATTTAAGTTTTAATTTCATTACAAGTATAAAATAATATTTTATCAATATTTTCCCCGCAAAGTAGGACAGCCCTTCATAATTACATTAACGACAAATCCAATATGCAACTTACTATATAGTTCAGATATCCAAAACCCATGAAACACATATCAATTGAATGACCAGAGAATATTTACATGGAGGCTCGAGCAGAGTCGGCTACTGCCTCATTTCATTTGCATAATTATTCACAATTCCATCACAAACCGAGTCACGTCTATAACATTTTCTAACTAGTTTAAAAGCTTTATTGACAACTATTAAAAGACTTTGAAGCTTTGATTCAAAAATTTAATTTTGCGGATTTGTTATATGTTTGGATTGGGTGTTGTCACAAATAATTAAAAATATTTTTTGGAGTTTATACCTCAATTTTAAGAGAATTTGGTGAAGATCCGAGTGTACAAACGACATTCAAAATATAAAAGTTGTATAAAAATTATATGTAAATTATAGTTTTTGACAGGACGATGCACAAAAAATTATATTCAAGTTATAAATAAATTATAGATTTTGACAGAATTTGTATATATTTTGTCAAAAAAACTTAGTTACTTTCTGTAAATAACAAAAAAACTAGATAATTCGTGTAAATGAGTATAAAATTTCGTATATATATATATATATACGAAAAGGTCCCACTTGTGTGTCGGTTAGCCACTTCAGGCCCAGTTCTGAAACCAACTTGAAGATCAGTTAGAAGTGAAGCCCTTTTTACCCGTGTACAGAGCCTACTAAAGCCCAAAGTTCTTCTGGCTATCATTTGACGCCTTGATCATGGGAAGAAGCTAATATTTTATTACCCTCAATTGTTGTTAATTAAGTATATCCACCGAAATGAATTCATGCACGGCTAGAAATCTGCCAAAATTCATCCACACTATACGGATCGAAATCGGTCGGAAGAAAAAATCGACCGAAATCGGTCAAAAAATATATAAATTAGTCGCAAAAGTCAAATAAATTTTTTTACAAAAAGATACCGACCACTTTCTGTCGGAAAAAGTGTCCCACCATAAAGAAACATTGCTATGTCTCATACCTATAAATGTTTCGGCCGATATCGGTCGGAAATTGGTCAATCTTTGACCAAGACCTGGTCAGACTTGCATATTATCTGTCAAAAAATGTTTAATTAAAAACATTCAATTATACCCACCGAATTCGGTCGGAAACTTTGATTTATTTTTTTTCGTCCAGGCTCAAAAAAAAAATTCATAACAAAAAAATTTAAATTATTATGAATATACTGACCGATTTCGGTCGATATTAGTGGTTAAAAATGGTCAACCCCTTATAAATTATTGTTATTTATAATTTATATATATTTACCAACATAAATTGTATACACACATACATATTTGTATATGTGTAATAGATTTTTAATAGAGTGTATGATTTTATTTCATTTATGATAATTTACACTTACATACATATGACTAGCTTTGATGATTTATTCTCAACTGTTCATACTCGAATGCTTGATTGATAACTAAATAAGAAAATAATTCTTGGAGTTTAAGTGACTAGATGGTCTGGTATAATGAGTGACTAGATGCTCCAAGATGTGTACAATCGACACAGTCTTAGAATATTTTATTCTTGATCACCTTATTAGTACTTTGCCCGAATACTTCATCAGAGGATCAATTGAAAATTCAATTATATTCGATTAAAGAGGGACGAACAATTTAATGCCCTTCAAGGTCAGCTGGTCAATCTTCTTGCTAGTGGTGCTTTTTCGATTTCCGGTCTCGTGAGTTTTCCCCATATGCTAATCCTTCTCGTCGTGATCCTTCGAATCATGCCGACGATGAAGATTCTAGTAGTGGAGATGGAGATGATGTAGTACAAAATACTCATTGAATGATGTTTGAAATTTTAACTTGTGAAACGTTTTGTTGTTGGGTTTTTTGAAACTCTATAAATATTGTTAATATAATTTTGATAGTTGTTATTGTTGTTGTTATTGGTTGAATGGCAGCAATGTAGTGCTGCCATTATAGGTTATTGGTTGTTGGCAGGTGGTGCAGTTGTTAAACGGTTGTATTCTGCCAAAACTTTACCTAGAAAACCGACCGCATACAGACCGAAATCGGTCGGAAATGTTAAAATAAAATTTTCAAAAATTTAAAATTACCGACCGACTTCGGTCGGTATCAGCAATAATATTTTTTCAGGTTTTGAAATTACCGACCGAAATCGGTCGGAATTTTTGATTTTAAATTTAAAATATTTTAATAATACCGACTGATTTTTGTCAGAAATGTACAATTTTAAAAAAATAAACATTTAAAATTCCAATCGATATCGGTTGCTAATTTAAAAAATAATTAAAAATTATTTTCTAGAATACCGACTGAATTCGGTCGGTATATTTAGTTTGTGCCAGATTATTTGGCAAAAGTACGTTGAATTTACCGACCGACTACTGTCAGAAATATCGACCGTCTGCGGTCGCCAGACTTGAGTTAAAAAAAATCCTTTTAATAGGCGTCTTATACATTACTTACATACTTTACCTATGATTCCGTGAAGTGCCATGTTTCATTTTCTAGTTTTCTAGGCAATCGGAATTTACCTATTGTGGGCGGATAGGGCTATCTGTGGGCGGATCCATAATATCTGCATTCACCCGAAGACATAAATACTGAGACAAAATGCATAGCTACTTTGGTCAATTAATACAGATCGGGAAAAGGTTAAGACTAATATATATGAAAGGAACTCGACAATTTCCACTCGAAAGGTCAAAAAGCAAATTATGCTTTTCCATTTTGTGCTCGTGATATGTGTGTGTTCCTCTTAACTTTTCCAGAAAAGATGTGAGCGATGTTACCTACTTTCGTATCAAATCTACTTTTCTTTTGTTATGATGTGTTAAATCAGATCTATAAAATTATAGCTTAAATTAGTGATTGTTAGTATTTATCTTAGACTTGTAAAACACACTAAATATACCATAAAGATTGTCAAAAGTGCATTCCATGTCCATTCGAAGAAAACTTTTACTTTAAAAAAGAATTATATTGCGTTAAATGCAGCATGTATATGTTGAAGTTCAGGAGGCGAACAAAGCTACTAAATGATTGTTCAAACTGATAAACTATTGCCATGTCTATTGTTTTATAGAACTTGTAGATTAAGCTAATTATATAAACAATTACGTAGACCAAAAAAAAACAGTCGTTTTGCTCATTTTGTCGTACTCTCAAAGTATGTAGCACAAATGCACAATCCAGAAAGTTTTAGATGCCCGAAAGGGAAAACAATTGACACTCGCACACAATATCAAACTGAAATTCTAAAGAAAAGGCGAGTGTCAAGTGATAAAACGCCCGGTTGAGAGGGTGTTTGTCTGAAATTTGTATTTTTTTATTTATCTACGTGCTGTGCTTGGTTAAATTAAAGTGCTTAATTATAAGTCAAGTGCTCATAAACAAAAACAAAGACAAACATTTTGACCAAAATATTTAATTTTCTCTTATGAATTTCAGCTTATAAACATTTTAATTTTGACCAAAATATTTAACTTTCTCTCAAAATCCAATAATTTCAACGCTAGTGCGCAATCGAAGGACCTTTTTGCTTGATATTCCAATCACAACGATCATGAACAGTGCCGGCTGAAGGGGAAGCAACTGCTTTAGGCTCCAACTTATTGAGTCCCCAATAACTATTTATTATTAGTAGTTAGTGCCATCATCGTTTTTTGGTCATTGTTTCTTATAGTTCCTTCTATATCGGGGAACAAAGGAGAAATACAAAAAAGAAAGCTAACATTATCTGTAGATTTATCAACGATGATAAAACCATCTGTATGAAAGCAGAAAAATAAATTAGAGGGATGACAAAATAAAAGTCTTCGAAAGCTTTGATTTTGCATCTAGAAAAATAAATTTCAAATAAAAATATATATAAAAGATTTTTTTTTTTTTTTTAACAATGAACTTCTTATTAACGTTTGTCTTTAGGCCACCAACTTTCCTAAAACGCCCCTGATTATGAGAAAGAAATGAAACATCACAACAATCCCTAACACATCCTTATTAAGCTTAGCACACACCCCTCCCCCATGCAAACATCGATATATAATACAAATATGATGAAATATTATGTTTAAATGTAATGGAGTAATCCCTGTGAATGGAACAGTTATGTTGGTCCTTTTAAAGAATTAAAATGGACAAATCAGGGAAAGAAAGAGCTTAAAATGGGACTTATCATTTGAAGATTAGCAAACTAAAGATTTAAAGTATCTGATTGATATTGGAATTAGTAGAGATAAATAAACTTTACACTAAGACATTGTTCAAATGTGTGGTTCTAAACTCCTATATTATTTACCCGTAAAATGGTACAGTTAAATTTATACGTGATTTCTAGACAAGTGAATTAATTTGATCCTGAAATAATAAAATAATCGAAGAATTATGCAATACTTAGCCTTAGGATATAGACGAAACAGTAAAAGTAACAGTTCCGGGAACAGGATTTTCGGACGCAACAACGACGAAATCAAAAGAATAAGAAGATAAGATTGTATTGAGCTTTGTATAGAATGTAGTGTAAGTTTGCTAGAAAATTCGTCCTTTACAATGACAATTGATCTCACTATTTATAGCTATGAAGGAGGTCTTAGGATCGTGCCCTTCTTTAATGTCAATTATGAGGGGCATTGATGAAGATGTAACGGTGAACATAAATGTCAAATTCCCTGTAACGGGTAATTGCTCTTAATGCCATGGAGTATTCTCTATTAAATACTACCGGTCGAAGAGTATTTATCACATCTTTATGAGCGTTATTCTTTTCGGTGACAACCGAAACAGCTGCCTTTGGTCTTTGACCATTCCCCCGTCTTAGGTTCCACGTGTCCCTTTTTTGGATGGCCACGTGTCATAGCATATTTTACCCTATACAGATAGTTCCCTTGCTTTTCGGTGACATAACTTTGTGTTATCGGGAAGTTGGTAGAAATACTCTTTTGGCGAAAATTACTATAATTCTCTCTGAAGGCTTCTGACGGTTGATTAGACGCACGTCTCTCCGCATTTAATGCCCCGAACACGCGTCATCCTATGATTCAGCACAACTTTTGCCGATTATCGAGATAATAATGGCCATGAATTTGGCTACCAAAATATTTACTTATACGTATCAACTTACTCCCTTATACTTCATAATTTTTCAAGCTTCCCTTATCTAACTTGCTTCTTGCTCTTCATTTTTTCTCTAATTTTCTTCAAACGAAAAACATTCTCCTTCTTCCATACAGTGGCTTCTTTCTCAAAGCGTACCGATTTTCAAAAAGCAAGAACAAGGCCGAGGACTCTGCTCCTCCAACAGTGGGCTCCATAATCCCTAGAAGTCTTATTACCATAAAAGATTTCGAGGAGAAATTTCCTACTGCTAACTCTTGTACGCGGGCCGTTAGTAGGTATCCTTCTTCCATACACCCTTCCAGCATTCTTGCTATGAAGGAAGACTGTTGTTGCCATGACTTGGAAATTATTGCTCCTGATCTATCGGAGCAAGTCACCCTACCCAAGAAGGGTTTTACATATCTTTATACGTATCCCTTTTACTTTGGGTGCGTTCTCTTTGAGCGGAGAGCTTGACTCCGTGATTGCGGAGTTTTGTCTCCGTTATCAAGTGTGTTTGGCACAAGTCCTTCCGTGTGGAGGACGGTTGCTTGCCTTCGGCGTTTGTACCAGGAAACTGGGGAGGAGCTAACCTTAGCTCATATGATGAATCTCTATTCTCCCAAAATCTTCCGCGGGGGAATGATAAACCTCTGCAAGCATAGCCACTATACTTTGTTGTCTAGCATGGACGATGACAACAAACGTGGGTGGATGAAATGGTTTATTGTGGCCGCCACCAACGACATCATTCCGACAGTGGCTCCATCCTTTCCGGCCGCTTGGAACCGCACTCGTAATCTCTTTGTTTAGTATTTCCTTTTACTAAATATTTTTTTACAGCCGTATTGATCCTTCATCCTTCGTTTGTTTCAGCAACTCGATGGATCCCACCGGTGATTGAAGGTTTGGACCAGTGGGTACAAACGATTTTAGACGTTACGATGCCCAAGACTCGCTTGTGGAAAGAACTGGCCCCTAAATACGGGTGGAAGGCCAAGAATCATGGTAATTCAAACTCACATTGTTTCATTTTTTCATGTGAAGAACTTGATTGATCCCTTCTAACCTGTCTATGAAATTAGGTCTACCCGCGGGCTCTGTTGCTATTCCCGAGGAGGATGTCTTGGTTGATCATGCTGATACAATGAGGCTGCTTCAGGAGGCGCTTATTCGAACAGGTGGCTTCGGGCCTACTTCGGGAGAAAATGTTTCTTACGGAGTCCCCTACCAGAAGACAAACAACCGAAGAGAAGGTGCACGTCTACAGTCGGGGAAAAGAATAAGAGGGCGAGGACCGATGCTCCCAAGTCATCTCTGATAGCGATGATGACTTGACCTCTTTTCGGGCCGGTCATAGACACTGTGAAGATAGACGATGATGAATAATCTAGTGATAAGGGAGCTTCTCTTCAGAGAAGACAAAGATCCTCATCATCTCAACAGGATGCTCAACCTGTTGAAAGAGTTACACCAACCGAGGACGATGCCTCGGTACTTTGGGGAGAGTTTGATTTGGTAGATAATGTCAAATCCCATTTTCGGGCCCTATTGTTGTGCCCGTTACTGCAGGGCTAAGTACCGGGTCCCTTCCGCCTTTGGTTGGCGAGCATCTAACAACCAGCATTGCACTTGATGCAGCTGCTTCTCACTCTTCATCTCTATCAGCTTCATCTCCATCTTCGACAACACCAGCAACTGCTACATCACTTCCATCTTCATCCACTCTTCCACCAGCAATTGCTACATCATCTCCACCGGCCGCACCTGACCATGAAGAAGATGTTCCTCTTCCACAGTCCCCAGTTCATGGGAATTTGGAACAAAATTATGTTGCCCCTTCTAAATATCCACAAAAGAGTGGAATGTTACTCTTTCGGTCTCTACCAGGTGTAACTTGTTATCCCAGCTGGTGGAGCTTGCTAATTATCTGAAGCCTTTGGCTTCACAGAAATACTGGATAAAGATTCAAGCAGAGTGTTTGTTAAACAACGCCATGCACAACGCTGCAACGGTACGTTCCTTTCTTCCTTTTATTATTCCTTCTATTTTTGGTGTGAACATATCCTCAATTTTACCGTTCTTACTTTGTAGGCCAACTTTCTTGCTTCTGAGGGCCTTCATAGGTTGATTCGTGAAAAGGAAGAAATTACCTCCGCTCGGGATCAGCTTTTGGCAGAGAAGGAGCAACATGTCGCTCGCCTTTCGGAACTGGAAGCCAAAGCTGCTGAGGCTGTTGTATTGGAAGCTCGTTTGTGGCAAAGTGAGCAAGAAATGGTAACCCTTAGCCAAGAAATTTGCCCGTTGAGGGTTAGATTTGACGAAGCCAGGGCCAAATAGGTTGAAGTCCATAACGTCCTTCTTGCTGCAACTGAACGCAAGGCAGCCTCCACTGAAAGAGTGATCAACTTAGAAGCAGCCTTGAACTCCAAAATTGAAGAGCTTCCTGCTATGGGGGAGAAACATGCCTACCTGGAAGAGAAGTACAGGAAACCTATCGAGCATAATAGGCTTTTAGTTCAACTGTCCATGACCTTAATGTTAGCCTTAAATCTGCTAGGTCCGCCTAGGAAGACCTTTCTGCCGAGGTGACCCAACTCAAAGAAGAACTCAAGCGTCGAGCGGCTTCCCTCAAACCATGGAAGAGGCCGAAGCTGGTGTCATTGATTTTGATGACAAAATTGCTAAGGCTCGCGAACTTGAGTTAGTTGCTAAAAGTGGACTCCCAGCGAGGCCTGATGCACTTAGTCCTTCTGGTTCCGATTCTGAGTTCTCGGGAACTAAAGAAGAATCGAAGGATGATGATGCTGAAGGCCAAACTGGTGAAAATGTTGATCCATTGGTGGGTCTGTCTACTTCTCCCGGGGGCACGAACACTTCTCTTCCTCCTGGTTCCGGAAATACTGCATTTTAGCTTTTCTTTTCTTTTTCCGATTCTTGTACCTATGCCATTTTGACATGTTCTTATAAATAAAAAACATCTTTTGCTCAAGTATTGTTTGAGTCTTCTTTTCGTTTGAATATTCTTGCAAGTCTTTAATCTTTGCATTTTCTTCCTTTTAAGAATTTTGTGTCTTATTATGTGAAGCTTTGGGTGTATTTTCCCCGAAAGCATTTTTGGCTCTGGGACCCAGCCCTTTTTCGCGAAGGCTTTGATAAGTATTTTTGCAAGTTTACTTTTTGCGTCCTTTCATATACGGCTTTGGGTGTATCTTTCCCCGAAGGCATTTTTGATTCCGGACATAAGTTCTTCCGGAACCAATCCTTTAAAGTGAGGGTTTTTATAAGAGATGTTACATCTCGCGTTTTCATACATTAAAGTTTTGTCGTAAGTTAATCGACGTAAGCTAGGGGATGGGATTATCTTGAGATTATAAGCGTTTATGCTATTTATAACAAGCGATAAGTAAGTGCCGTGAAAGATAAAGGGTGAACGAATCAAAGAAAATGAGTTTCGTTGAAGGTTGTCGATTTGGGATAAATACGGTCCGAGTTATAATACCCGATATTTATGGACTAGTGTCATACAATGTACTATATGACCATGATAGTATGATGTATAAAGTGTATTAAAATAAGTAGTACTTTAAGTAATTTGAGATAATTCTTAATTATGTGGGTAATTAGTTGATTATTGATTAATGAAAGATTAATTAATTAACTAATTAAGGAATTAGTGATTAATAAATTAAGACTTGGATAAGTCCTAAAAGAGGTCCCAACGTGGCAGCCCATCTTTCCCAATTTAGTGACTCTTAAGCCACACTTCAAGGTGGCAAAATATTGTGAACTAATGGCTTAGTCACCTTGCCAAAGTGGAGTCCACCCCTATAACAAAAATACCTCCAAAAATCACTTAAGGAGATGGATTAAGAGAATCAGTAACGGATGGGATTTGGATTCTCCACAATTTCATATGAAACTTAGTAACGTGACATATTCTGATTCAACAAGAATTCAATCAAGAATTCAAGAATTCAAGCTCATAGCAACGTGACATTTTTTTGGCAATTCTAAAGAAGTCCGGTATAATCTTTCTCAAAAATATCATACGAATTTTTCCCTACTCCGATCTTGTCGTCACAAATTTTGTCACAATTGTCGTGTGCTAGAAAGGTTGTCCAGAGAACCGGCTCAGGTATGTTAAGGCTAAGCCCTTCCTTCCTTTTGGCATGATCTCGTAATTACATGTGTTTGATAACGAGGCATAAAGAGAAGTTCATACTCCCGAATTTATATACATTACCCTAGTCTCATAAATTACAGTGTTCTCCTTATCGAGACTTCATATGTAATTGAGTATTGTCTTCTTCCAGTCAAGAGAGCAGGGAGCCTATTTATACAGTACTACAGTATTTTCATTACCATCAAGCTATAATCGATGGGCAAGCCCCTATTGGGCAGCCTCTGATCAGATGGTAAGTTATATACCGAGCCTGCTGTGCTCGAGCGCCTATGAGCGAGCCCAGTTGGCCGAGATACAGAGCCTAGTATGGCCGAGCGCCTATGAGCGATCCTACTACGGCAGAGCAGTTATATATATACCAAGCCTTATAGTGCCGGACAGCTATTTTACTTACTATATTGAGAGAGTTGAGTCAGTATCAGCAGGTAAGCAAATCTTCACATTATCTTTGACTCCCAGTTACTTTCAGTTATTATATTATCGTTCAGTTTCAGCTTTCAGTTATTATGTTGCCTTACATACTCAGTACATTATTTTGTACTGACATCCCTTTCTCTGGGGACACTGCATTTCATGCGTGCAGGTTCAGACAGACAGGCGGGTAGACCTCCTCAGTAGGTGTTGTCCGAGTTCAGCTTTATCGATAAGCTCCACGTCCTTCAGAGTTACCGGGTCTAGGAGTTTTGTGTACATCTTATGTATATATGTATATAGGTTATGAGTAGGTCGGAGCCCTGTTCCGATCACGATACATCCATCATTAGAGGCTTGTAGACATAACCTGTCAGTTAGTGCAGTATGTTGGGCTTGTAGGCCTTGTGTGTATATTTTGTTGGTTTGTCAGCTGTAGTAGTCATGACGGCCTTACCGGCCCAACTTTATATTGATGTTTAGTCAACATTGGTTTCCAATCAGTTTTATATTTTGCTTCGCAAATTATCTTGCAATGTGGCACATGGCCAAAGTATGGCACTATATGTTCAGAGTCCCTAGTCGCAAGTTGGTATGCAAGGATAGGTGAGGCACCAGGTGACGGTCTCACCTACTCCCAGGTTCAGGGCGTAACAAGAGAGGACTCTCTTATATTTACAGTGCTCTTGAAGAGGACGTCTCATGTTCATTACGGCACTAGTATTTGAAGTACTTGTTTAACTTTCAAATGACAAAGTTAATTCATCGTTCAGAGAAGAAACAAGCTAAAAACAAAAGGATTTCATTTTATACCTTCCATTTTCAAAAAAATACATAAGCATTTACTATGCTAAAAAGAAATTTCCTTTACTTATGGCTAACTTGTACAACTTGTTTCTAGGGGGCTGGTCGCGCAGTCCCCGGTCCCGATGATGCAATTATATTTACGATTTTTCATTTCTCGATTGACGTGGCAGTCATTGTTGTCGTATCCATCATCCCCCTCCCCCCCAGTGTTTGAATGCGAAGAGCGCGAATTGGAACACTGAAAGTCTTGTATCTTCGAAGATTCCACTAATACATTGCTAGATAATCCTCTAGTGTTTTGTGCTCATGAACGATCAGGTAACCTTTCCTCAATAGCAAACTTAACTTTCCGGTGGGAATTTGCTATAGAGCAAAAGATTATCTAATCATCCCCGAGTGGATCTTCGCTTGTATGTCTTGCTGATTGATGTCAAACCTAGACCACTATAGAGTAGCGAGGATGGTCGATGCAGTTTTATCCAACAGGTCGGAATCGATTTCCACAGGGAGTTAATTTGGCTTGGAGTTGGGTATCTAACTAATCTAGATGTGCGTGTTGTTCCTAATTGCACTTCCAAACATTGTTGCGGTTGATTCTATTCTAATTTTTATACTATTGTATGCTGAGTGTAAGTTAAGTACAATATTTTTGGTGAATGTTTTCAAGTGTTAAAAGGCACTATGGAAGTGACTTCGGCCTAGGTGAGTATCTAATGGGTATCAAGAATCTAGGACAAGCTTGTTATGATTGGGGTCGTGATATAACCATCACACATAAGTGCTCACTCTATACCTCTCGATAGTTTGAGTGACTTTGCCCAATTTGGCTTTCTCAAACCCAAATGGGTGTTCATACAATACAAGTGAAATTGGCTCAAGTCGGGTATTACTATCTCTAGGTTTAACCCTTTAATTGGGGATATCAATCTCTTGAGTTCACCTAAATTCCTTGTTAGCCTAATTTTCCTAGACTTAGTACCTCTTTCTCAAGAAGAGCCTAAGTCATAAAGGCATGAGTCAGTGTTTGCAACCACTAATTCTACAATTTTAGCATGAATTAGGCTAAATATCACTAACCCATAAACAATTAAGCCCCAAAATTCAAGACCCATTAAATACCCACACTAGGGTTGGGTCACAACCCTAGCTATGGGGTCTAGATACTCATAATAATAGTAGAAATCAAAGATAAAGATGAAATATAAGCCATAATATTAAAGTTCAAAATGAAAATCTAAAGTTTTAAGGTAAATCTACTCTAAAATTGCCCAAAAAGGGAAAAACTAGCCGTTCACATGCTCTCTTAAAGAAAACTTTTTTTAAAAATGTCAAAAAGGTCTATTTATACACAGCTGAAATTTTCGGACAAAAGTGCCCCTGTGGAGGATTCGCGAACGCGTAATTCTGACCGCGTTCGCGGTTGAGCTTTCGCGGCCGCGTAATAATGAGCGTGGTCCGCATTTCTTCAATACTGGGCTTGGATTGGGCTTAGTTTCGCGGACCGCATAATTTCAACTGCATTCGCATGTGCTTCCATCGCGGCCGCGTAATTTGGACGCAGATCGCATTCTTCAGTTAAGACCGACTTGCAGGATCTCTGAACCTCAAGATGCGCTCTCAGCGGAATTCCCTTCGCGTTCACGTAAGATCAATTCGCGGCCGCGTAATTTGGACACGGGCCGCATTCTTCATTTGAGCCCAAACTGTAGAGTCTCTGAACCTCGAACCATGCTCTAAGCAAAAATCCCCTCGCGGCCGCGCCAAAGATTTCACGGCCGTGCTTTTCCAATGCGGTGTGCGGTGATTTTAATAGTGAAAGCAGCTTCTCTGAATCTACTTTCGCGGTCTGCGTAATAGTGGCCACTTCAGCGGTGGTCCTTACGCAGCCGCGCTTTTTTGCCGCTCTCAGCGCTCCAGTCTCAGCCTTGGATTCGTGCAAGTTTGACTCCTTCATGAGTTGATTATGACTTCTTTACCTCATTTTGACCAAACCCTGTAAGCAAGCACATTAAGTTAGTTTTCGGGAATACCTTTACGCATTTTTGACCCAAAACCTATGCAAAAGAGAGCAAATAATAGGCTAAAACCCCTAGTTATCAACTCCCCCAAACTTAAGCTTTTGCTTGTTCTCAAGCAAACAAGGTAATTCCCACCTCCACAAGAAAAAGAAAGGAAAATTTCAGCTTTCCTAAGGTGACTTCATCAAGCATCAATTGGGACTAACAATTACCCTCAACACAAATGCATTATCAACAACATCATGCTATGACTTCTTGAGTTCCATAGTTCTAATGTGACACAAAAGCATAAAGAGTTGACTCAATTCATCAAGGAAGCTCGCTCTCTCACGTAGGTCATTGTGGATTCCAAACTCCTCCTCCTCTACTCTCCATGAGCAAATCTCACTTTATAGAATGTGACACTCAAAATAAGGATTGTAAAGAAGTGCGCTCATCACTCTCAAAAGAATGCCACAAGTCCGGCTCTAAGTACCATAAGTTTGCCCCTTATGTAAATCACCACTAATGTAAGCTCACTCAACTTGAAATCATATAGGGCTTTAGCGGGATGTAATGAAGGCTTTTGGATCAAGGTAGGACATAATGAACTATGATGGTTTCATCTTTCCTTAAGCACTCTATTTTCTCATTTCGGTTCATACTTTCTTGACTCTTTGAGTCATTTTCTTCTTTCTCACAATCGTTTTTATCCTTTTCTCATCATTCCATACCTTTCAACATTGTTTTCTTTGAATCCCTTCAACCTTTTCTTTCTTTTTGACATATTTATTTTAACTCTTCATCATTTTCTTTGCCTTTCCTTTTCATCAATTCTTTTTGTTCTTTGTACCTTTTATCACTTTGAAATTCCTCGTCTCTCCCCCAAACTTATGTTTTTGCTAATTGCTCATCACGAATGCTAAGGAAAGATTGTGTGCCAAGAGAGGGTCATTATAAAACGGATGAAGGCTTGTAATATGGCTATTGAATGAAAAAGGCTTAGGCTCAAAGATGTTGACTAGGGATATCATATTGGTAGGTTGCGGAAGCTTTCACAGTTCAAATGGGACCAAGGAGAGCCTACAATCACTTCTCAAGTTGAGCTACACTTAGAATTTTGCCTAGACAAACATTCAGGGCAAGTTCTAGACTTATTGGTACGGGACTTGGACTTGCAATTCAATACCTCACCTCTCTCTCAAGCTAATGGATTGTTAAAGATAACAGAGTCGAGGGCGCATGACAACCCTAGCTAAGATTGAAGATCACAGATGGCTCAAAGAAACCACTTGATGATAGTTTTAGTCAACTCAAGAGTCTAAAGGTCACAACTAGAGCTATTCTTTGTCAATCAACTTGTTTCTAACCATGAGGTCGAAGGTAAATGTGTTAGTACCAAGTGAAGCCTGCTTGAGACACTTTTATTCATTACTACTACATATCAGAGCAAAAAGTAAAACAGACTCAATCCCTTAAGAAGGTCATGCCATCCATCGTTGGGAAAAGTCACCCGGTTCACACAATATCCACCTTTGGAAAGAACCGTAGTATTAAAAAAATTAAAGGCTTATTGATCACGCAAAAATGTGAAAAGAAGATAAAAAATCAAAAAGAAGCTACTAAAGGAAATAAGAAGCTAAGCTATTAAGGAAAAATACAAAAGAAGTTATAAAATAAACTACGGAAAGTAAAATGAATATGTACAATAATGGAGTGAACCGAATATATACAAAATGGAGATGAATATATACATGGAATGATAAAGTTATATACATACCAAAAGTAAAAAATAACGAAAGTGAAAATAACGATAAGTAAAAATAAAGAAAAATAGTATCATAATTATTACATGCCAGTCATCAAATCAAAATAAGACCCCCCCCCCCTCCAAATAAAATATAGCATTGTCCTCAATGCTAAAAGCAAAAATAAGATTAGGGAAGGAATAGAGAGTAAAGAAAACTCCCTATGTGGTCTCTGACTACATGGGGTAAGGCTCACTAGTGGGGACCTCGGACTGCATAGGATCATCAACTCCCTTCGGGTCCTCCAACTGTATCTCTAGGTCCTCTGACTGGGGCACCAATAATCCTCTCACCGGCTCTCTATCAGCCTCTTGCTCTGATGCCTGTGTTGTCTATGCTGCAGGGGCAATCTCCTCCATAAGCAGGTCCAGTGGAATATCTCCGGTAAAATTGAACTTCTCTACCTCCTTCTTCAGTAGCTCCACTGACTCTTCTGAAGCTTGAGTCTTCTTCATCTTTTTGACCTGCTTGCCTAGCTACTTGATCACCTTCCCATGAGTATCTAATGTCTCCAGGATTTTCTTTTGATTGTCCAGGAGCTTCCTCTGGTTGTCCAGAAGCTCCTTCAATGAATCCTCCACAGATGGAGGTACCTAAAGCTGTGATGGGGCCGCCTGTGCTGTGACTGCACTGGATAAGACAGACAGCTTTGATGTAGCTGCTTGCAACCAGTTGTTGACGCTGGATAGCATCTGAGAGACCCGCAGTGAAGTCTGAGGATATACGGAAGATGAGGGCACAGATAATGGGGTTGTGACAGATGGCCCGGATGAGGGAGGTGGCATAGCAGCCGAAGAACCCTATGCTCTGGAAAACTTGGAACCAGTGGCCACTACCCTTGGCTCTTCAGACTGGCCAGTGGAGGTAGTGGCTTTGCCTTTGGACTTCGGGTTGTCTGCTCCCTGAAGGCTGTAACAAGAGAAGGGCCTTTTCGGCTTCACCTTCATGTCAAAGTGTCTCCCCTCAACTCCCTGGTCCTTTAGGTACATAGTGATGAAATTGGGGTGAGGGTAGGACCTTTCTTCCTTCCCGGTTGCCTTAGATATGTTCTGGGCCATGAGGTTCCCCACATTTATTGGGTACCCCGCCATGATGGACGATAAGAGGATCGTCTGGGAGAGTGGAATGTCACTGTCATGCTGGCACGGATCAAGGCGGCTGCAGACGAAGGTGCACCACCCTTTGGCTTTAAAGCTAAGGGTGTTTCTGGTAATTGAGACTCCCGATGTAAGCCGGGTCGGTGTTGCCCATGGTATGGATATCACCTCTGCTACCCATGGACAGGCTGCTTCATCTAATGCCAACTTCTATATGTATAGAGCAGTGTCTACATCATCAAACCCGACATATGTATTCAAAGTTTTGCCATCGAACCGGATCTTCTTATTTCGTACCTTAGTCATATAGGTATCCTTTTTGATGTGGGCAACATTGGCATAGAATTCCTTAACTAGGTACTCATTTGCTTCCGACAACTTGCTGGTGAAGAATTTCCACCCCACTCTTTCATCAAATTGTCTCTTCACATTCGGTTTGTGAGGGAGAGGTTCTCTTTCTATGAAATGTCGCTCAAGGGTGAGCGACCTTTGTGGCCACCATTACCAGAATTTGTGGTAGGCCTTCTCACTCACGAACCTATCTTGCCAAACTACCGATTTCCTTTATCTAATCAAACCCCCCTCATGGGTATCACCTCCTCTCCTGTCGTCTGGAACCTCTTATTCATCATTATCAATAGGAGTAGCTGTTGAGACCGGAGTTGCAGCAGGTGGGGGAGATGGTGCTGAAGTCTCACTACCTCCTTCTGAGACATCACGCGACTTAGATGAGGAGGTGGGTTGATTGACGAGGCGGAAAGGTTGAGATTGAGCATCGGGTTGTTGTGCAGATTCTCCCTCAGAAATCTCTCGGGAAGGGATGTATTCACTAGTGTCCGAAGAGTTAGCCTGAGGTCTCAAAGGTGGGGCCTTTTGCTAATAATCTTCTGAGGTGCTAAGGGTGCAGTATGCTTCCCTTTGCCTTGACCTTGGGAGGATTCTCCCCTCCCTTTTGATTTGTCGGGACCACCACGAGATCGCACCATTATCTGCACACACAATTAGTGAAAGATCATTAGTATTGTGGTTCAATGAATCCTTAAAGAAATGCAGATGAAATGAAACAGTGCATCGCGGACCGCGGAAAAATGGGCGCGACCGCGGAAGGGCCATCGCAGACCGCGTAAAATTGGGCGCGGCCGCGAGGAGGTTGGACTCAGAATACCAACTCTCTGAACATTGGTTTTCGCTGAACACGAAATAATGGGCGCGATCGCGAAACAACAAACGCGGACCGCATAAAAATGAACGCGACCGCGGAATCAATTTGTTAATTCTATGAAGCTCATGAATGAGGTCCGTGAAATTATGGACACGGCCGCGTAAAGTCAGCCGATGACCGCGGAAAAATCACCGTGTCCGCAAACATATAAGCCTACCCAGTTCGCACAAAAGCATGAATGCGGACCGCGGTCCGCGAAATTCAAATCATACTGGCACTGATGAATTATTTAAGACCTAGGGTTTCACTTAGTGAAAATATTTAGGCAATTAATAGGCATAGTGAACAACCCTATCCCCCATTAGGCATTAAACATTACCCACATGCAATTTTAGCATCAATCAAGCATCATTTTGAAATCATGACATGTGTTAAACCCTAAAAAATAAAAAGTAAAACTAGAAGAAAAGAAAATCAAAAGATGAAATTAATGTAAAGATTTGAGCATACCAGATATGGATTTGTAGTAGGAAATTATTTCATGATTAATGAGCTATGAAATCGAAAGTGTAAGAAGGGGAAGATGAACAGTGGTCCATTTCGGTGAGAGTGTGGGGTTCAAAAAGTGTAAAAGTCCTAAGAACTTCCTATTTATACCAACCCCAAAGGTCCCACTGACTTACCTGAGCACAGTCTGCGAAATTCCATCGCGGTCCATGCTTTTTACCTTTCGAAGAGCCTTTTTAGAAATAGTTCCTCTTAAAGCGGATTAATGGGCGCAACCGCGTAAGATCAACGCGGACCGCAAAATTATGAATGCGGACACGAATACAACTTTAGAGAATTGATATTCTGGACTTTTCAAGTCCGCGTCCGCTGACAATTTGCGCCCCCGTGAAAAGCTCTCGCTGACCGCGAAATTTTGAGCGCGGTCCACGTAATTCCCCAAACTTAGGCAAATTTTTCCAGTAATAGTCCTATACTACACAAACAATTCCTACACAAAGCTCACAACCAGTTAGTTCAAAATAAAGCCTGATATAAGAAGAAAATCAATAAAGAAATAAAAACACATGGGTTGGCTCCCAAGAAGCGCCTGATTTAACGCCGCGGCATGACACATGTTACCAACATCATTGGAAATTGATCAAGGCCACCACATGGCTATCATCAAACTTGCCGAGGCACAACCAGTTAGTTCAAAATAAAGCCTGATATAAGAAGAAAATCAATAAAGAAATAAAAACACATGGGTTGGCTCCCAAGAAGCGCCTGATTTAACGCCGCGGCATGACACATGTTACCAACATCATTGGAAATTGATCAAGGCCACCACATGGCTATCATCAAACTTGCCGAGGTAATGCTTCACTCGGTGCCCATTAACTCTGAAGATTTCACCATTTTTGTTTTTCAAGTCAAGAGCACCAAAAGGAGTCACGTGCACCACCTCAAAAGGGCCACTCCATTTTGACTTGAGCTTTCCCGGAAACAGTCGTAACCGGGAGTTGAAAAGAAGAACCAAATCTCCCTTTTTGAATTCCTTGTTCCAGGCATATTTGTCGTGCAAGTACTTCATCTTGTCCTTATACAAGGACGAGCTAGAATAGGCATGAAACCGGAACTCATCTAGTTCATTGAGTTGCTCCACCCGGAGATTGGCTGCAATATCCCACTCAATATTTAACCTCTTCAGCGCCCATATGGCTTTATGATCTAATTAAACCGGCAAATGGCACACTTTCCCAAATACCAACCGGTACGAAGACATACCGATTGGAGTCGTGTACGCAGTCCTATAAGCCCACAAAGTATCGTCAAGTTTCCTTGACCAATCCATCCTATTTACATTGACAGTTTTTGATAATATGCTCTTTATCTCCCAGTTGGAGACCTCAACTTGTCCACTAGCCTGGGGATGATAAGGGGTTGATACCTTATGATTGATACCATACTTGGAAAGTAAAGTGTCGAAGGCCTTATTGCAGAAATGAGAACCCCCATCACTGATGATTGCCCGAGGAGTGCCAAAACGTGTGAAGATATTTTTCTTTAAGAATGCCACCACACTCCGTGCCTCATTGTTGGGCAAAGCCACGGCTTCAACCTACTTGGAAACATAATCAACAGCCACCAGAATGTAAGTGTTGCCACACGAACTCACAAAAGGCCCCAAGAATTCTATGCCCCACACGTCAAAAATATCGATCTCAAGAATAGTGGTGAGAGGCATTTCATCCTTCTTAGAAATTTTACTAGCTCTTTGGCATTCATCACACCTCTTAACAAGCTCACTTGCATCTTTATACAGGGTAGGCCAATAGAATCCACAGCTAAGAACCATTGAAGCAGTTCTCACCCCACCATGATGACCACCGTAGGGCGAGGAATGGCAAGCATTAAGAATATTCATTTGCTCCTCTTCCGGGACACATCTCCGGATCACACCATCATTGCAAATCTTGAAACGATAGGGATAGTCCCAATAATAATCCAAGCTGTCCCGTTTGAGTTTCTTCCTTTGGTTAGAAGAGAGCCTACTTAGGACAATGCCGGTCATAAGAAAGTTAGCCACATCAGCGAACCAAGGCATACCATTCAAATACACGGAGAAGAGTTGTTCATACGGGAACGAATCATTAATCTCGAGGCCATCATGGGGCCTCCCCTCCTCTTCTAAGCGGGAAAAGTAGTCCGCCACTTGATTATCACTTCCTTTTCTATCAATGACTTCAAGGTCAAACTCTTGAAGTAGAAGAACCCATCTCATCAACCTAGTTTTCGAATCCTTTTTGGTCATCAAGTAACGGAGTGCCGCGTGATCGCTGTGCACAATCACTTTGGCACCCATGAGATATGGCCTGAACTTTTCCATGGCAAAGACAATAGCTAATAAATCTTTCTCGGTCACTGTATAATTGACTTTGGCGTCATTCATTGTTTGCTTGCATAATAGACCGGATGAAATATCTTGTTGACCCTTTGACCCAAAATCACTCCTACCACAACGTCACTAGCATCGCACATGAGCTCAAATGGTAAGCTCTAATTGGGTGCGGTAATGATGGGAGTGGTTGTCAATTTTACTTGAGAAGCTCAAAAGCTTTCATGCAATCTTTATTGAACACAAACTTTGCATTCTTTTCTAGCAGCTTGCACAAGGGGTTCACCACTTTTGAGAAATCCTTGATGAACCTTCGGTAGAACCCTGCGTGCCCAAGAAAGCTCCTAACTCCCTTGACGGAAGTAGGAGGAGGGAGTTTTGAAATAACTTCAATCTTCACTTTATTCACTTCAATACCGTTCTTTGAGATCTTATTTCCGAGGACAATTCCCTCCTCGACCATAAAGTGGCATTTTTCCCAATTAAGTACTAGGTTGGTCTCTTCACATCGGGCCAACACTTTGTCAAGATTATCCAAGCATTCTTCAAATGAGTCCCCCACAACACTAAAATCATCCATGAACACTTCGAGGAAGTCCTCTACCATATCCGTAAATATTGCAATCATACACCGCTGAAAGGTAGCCGGTACATTACACAAACCAAACGGCATCCGTGAGAATGCGAATGTGCTATACGGACATGTGAAGGTAGTTTTCTCTTGATCTTCCATTGCAATGAGAATCTGGTTTGTACCCAGAGTACCCATCCAAAAAGCAATAGTAGGCACGGCCTGCAAGTCTGTCCAATATTTGATCAAGAAAGGGCAATGAAAAGTGGTCTTTGTGGGTCACTTTGTTCAGCTTTGTGTAGTCCATACATACCCTCCATCCAGTGACAGTACGAGTGGGGATCAACTCATTTTTCCTATTTGTGACCACAGGCATACCCACATCTTCGGCACACATTATACCGGTGAAGTCCATGAACTATCCGAAATAGGGTACACAACCCCTGCATCAAGCCACTTGATAATTTCCTTCTTGATGATCTCTTGCATATCCTCGTTCAACCTCCTTTGATGTTCCACGGAGGGTTTGGCATCATCCTCTAGTATAATTTTGTGCATGCAAAAGGCGAGGCTTATACCCTGAATGTCAGCCAAAGTCCATCAAATTGCCCTTTTCCTTCTTTGAAGCACCGCAAGGGTGGAGTCTACCTGCACGTTAGTTAGGCAAGCAAAAAGAATAACATGTAATATGAAATAAGGGCCTAAGAATTCATACCTGAGGTGTGAAGGTAAAGGCTTCAACTCCAATGTTGGTGTCTCCTCGATTAAGGGCTTTGTTGGTAGAGTCTTCCGGTTTTCCAAGTCCAAGGAAAGTTTACAGGGCCTATATGAGTAGGATCCCATTCCTTGCAACGCATTTGCACATTTAACCAAGCCTTCCTTTTCATCATCCTCATGGTTTAACAACACAGCTTCCAAAGGGTCTTCCACATTGATCATGGCACTCGTGTCATCAACTATCACCTCCATCACAAGATCCATAAAAGAGCAAACTTCATTGCTATTTGGTTGCCTCATTGATTTGCATACGTGGAATACAACTTTTTCAACGCCCACTCAGAAGGTGAGCTCCCCTGCTTCCACATCAACCAATGTCTTCCATGTTGCTAGGAAAGGTCTCCCCAATATTATAGGCACCTCATAGTCGACTTCGCAGTCGAGAATCACAAAATCAGCAGGCAAAATAAACTTGTCGACCCGGACTAGAACATCATCAATAATACCAAGCAGCCTTTTCATTGTCTGATACGTCATTTGTAATCTCATGGAAGTAGCTTTTGGTTGCCCAATACCTAATGTCTTGAACACGGAATATGGCATCAAATTAATACTTGCTCCCAAATCACACAAGGCTTTTGCAAAATTGGCGCTACTAATGGTGCATGAAATTGTAAAGGCACCGGGATCTTCAAGTTTTGGAGCCATCGAGTGCACAATGGAACTCACTTGATGAGTCATTTTGATGGTCTCACAATTCATAGATCTCTTCTTAGTTACCAAGTCCTTCATGAACTTGTCATATCCCGGCATTTGTTCGAGAGCTTCCACCAAGGGCACACTGATTGACAAACTTTTCATAATCTCAATAAACTTCTAAAATTGGTTTTTATTACTTTGCTTTGCAAGCCTTTGAGGATACGGTGGAGGAGGCCTTGGAAAAGGGGCCTTGGCTCTAGGAACTACCATTTTCGGTATATCTATCACGTGTTCCCTAGACGGGTTCACACCATTTTGAGTCTCCTCCATGTTGTCATCAATATTGATCCTCACTTCATCATTGGCTTGAATCTCATCATCTTCTTGCAACACAACATCATCACTCACAATCTTCTTTGGATTAGAGGTACTTGCATCTCCACCTCTACCGCTTCTTGTGGTCAATGCCATAGCATGGCCTGTATTGTTCCCACCCTTCGAGTTTACTACCGTATCACTTGGTAGTGCCCCCTTAGGGCGAGTATTCAATGCTTGAGAAATTTGACCCATTTGTACTTCCATGTTGCGAATAGAGGTAGTATGGGAGGCTATTTGGGCATCGGAGTCAGCATTCCTTTCCATCATTTGTTTGAACATACTCTCTATTCGCCCCATCTCATTGTTTGAAGAAATTTGCCCTTGAGACGAATATGGAGGCAGATTGTTAGGTTGTTGATACATCGGGGGCCTTTGAAAGCCCGACCCCTGATTGCCTTGATTATTATTATTCCAACCCCCTTGGTTTCCATTACCGCCCCAATTGTTATTGTTGTTCCCCCAATTGTTCGAGTTGTTGTTGTTGCCATTGTTCTAATTCCCTTGGCCTTGGTTGCCCCAATTTTGATTATTTCCTTGCGATCTCCATTGTTGATTTGGAGCATTGCTCCGTTGACCTTGGTAGTTATTGTCATATAACACTTCCTCACTTTGATCATCATAAGAATCATCTTGATTGTAACCACTATCACTTTGCTCATATTGATCTTGATTGTTTTACACTTGTTGACCACGTTGTCTCCTCTTGTTGACCATGACATTTACCCCTTCCATGGTATTTACTTGCTTTGTCCCTTGAACTTGCTGAAGCTGGGCCTTTGCTAACTGATTCATAGTAGTTGTCAACTCGGCTATGGCTTGTCCATGATCATGAAGTTCCTTGTGAAGATGGATGACATTAGGGTCACCCTGAGGAACATTTGCCCGACTCTGCCAAGATGAGGATGTGTCAGCCATCTCATCAAGTATGTCACAAGCATTGGCATAAGGCATTTTCATAAAATTTCCCCCAGCTAGCTGACTCACCACACACTGGTTAGTCATGTTGATGCCCCTATAGAATATCTATTGAATCATTGCTTCAGTTATATCATTGTTTGGGCATTCCTTGACCATTGTCTGGTATCACTCCCGTATTTCATGTAGGGGTTCATTAGGTTCTTGTTTAAATGTTAAGATCTCATCCCTCAATGATGCCATATGACCCGGTGAGAAAAACATGGCTACAAACTTTTCTGCCAACTCATCCCACGTGTGTATGGAGTGGTTGGGTAGCCTCTCGAGCCAGTCCAAAGCTTTCCCTCTAAGTGAAAATGGGAAAAGTCTCAATCTCAGAGCGTCCTCCGACACGTTCGTCTGCTTGCTCCCCCAACATGTGTCTACAAAACCCTTTAGATGCTTGTATGCGTTCTGATGAGGAGCTCCAGTGAAGAAACCCTTTTGCTCCAATAGGGTCAGCATGACATTTGTAATTTGAAAATTGCTCGCCCGAATCCGGGGCGGGACAATTTCACTTGTGTAACCTTCATTGGGTAGCACCCGGTGTGTTGCTCGTGGAGGAGGTGGGGGAGGGTTTGGAATGTTGTCATTAGCCTGATGGCCTCTTCTTTGGACTTGAGGTTCTAGATTAACCTCATCCTCACCATTGTCATCTACCTCTTCCCCCGGAAGAACATGTCCGAGAGCATCATTATGAGCCATTTGGTACCTAAAGCGATTGATACACAAACATTATAAAAATAGAAGAAAAGAAAAACAAGACACATAAATAGTTAGATAGATAGCCAACACCGTCTAACTCTCCGGCAACGGCGCCAAAAAGTGATCGATGCCAAACCTAGACCACTATAGAGTAGCGAGGATGGTCGATGCAGTTTTATCCAACAGGTCGGAATCGATTTCCACAGGGAGTTAATTTGGCTTGGAGTTGGGTATCTAACTAATCGAGATGTGCGTGTTGTTCCTAATTGCACTTCCAAACATTGTTGCGGTTGATTCTATTCTAATTTTTATACTATTGTATGCTGAGTGTAAGTTAAGTACAATATTTTTGGTGAATGTTTTCAAGTGTTAAAAGGCACTATGGAAGTGACTTCGGCCTAGGTGTGTATCTAATGGGTATCAATAATCTAGGACAATCTTGTTATGATTGGGGTCATGATATAACCATCACACATAAGTTCTCACTCTATACCTCTCGGTAGTTTGAGTGACTTTGCCCAATTTGGCTTTTTCAAACCCAAATGGGTGTTCATACAATACAAGTGAAATTGGCTATCTCTAGGTTTAACCCTTTAATTGGGGCTATCAATCTCTTGAGTTCATCCCAATTCCTTGTTAGCCTAATTTTCCTAGACTTAGTCCTTCTTTCTCAAGAAGAGTCTAAGTCATAAAGGCATGAGTCAGTGTTTGCAACCACTTATTCTACAGTTTTAGCATGAATTAGGCTAAATATCACTAACCCATAAACAATTAAGCCCTAAAATTCAAGACCTAATAAATACTCACACTAGGGTTGGGTCACAACCCTAGCTATGGGGTCTAGCTACTCATAATAAAAGCAGATATCAAAGATAAAAATGAAATATAAGCCATAATATTAAAGTTCAAAATGAAAATCTAAAGTTTTAAGGTAAATCAACTCTAAAATTGCCCAAAAAAGGAAAAACTAGTCGTTCACGTGCTCTGCTAAACAAAACTTTTTTTAAAAATGTCAAAAAGGTCTATTTATACGCAGCTAAAATTTTCGGACAAAAATGCCCCTGCGGAGGATTCACGGACGCGTAATTCTGACCGCGTCCGCGCATGAGCTTTCGCGGCCGCGTAATAATGAGCGCGTCCGCGTTTCTTGAATACTGGGCTTGGATTGGGCTTAGTTTCGCGGACCGTATAATTTCAACCACGTCCGTGTGTGCTTTCATCGCGGGCATGTAATTTGGACGCGGACCGCGTTATTCAGTTAAGCCCGACTTGCAGGGTCTCTAAACCTCAAGATGCGCTCTCAGCGGAATTCCCTTCGCGTCCGCGTAAGATCAATTCGCGTCCGCGTAATTTCGACGTGGGCCGCGTTCTTCATTTGAGCCCAAACTGTAGAGTCACTGAACCTCGAACCACGCTCTCAGCGAAAATCCCCTCGCGGCCGCGCTTTTCCTATGCGGTCAGCGGTGATTTTAGTACTGAAAGCAGCTTCTCTGAATCTACTTTCACGGTCCGCATAATAGTGGCCACCTCAGCGGTGGTCCTTACGTGGATGCGCTTTTCTGCTGCTCTCAGCGCTCCAGTCTCAGCCTTGGATTCGTGCAAGTTTGACTCCTTCATGAGTTGATTATGGCTTCTTTACATCATTTTAACCAAACCCTGCAAGCAAGCACATTAAGTTAATTTTCGGGAATACCTTTATGCATTTTTTACTCAAATCCTAAGCAAAAGAGAGCAAATAATAGGCTAAAACCCCTAGTTATCACTTTCTATTAAAGGTCTTATTGCTGATGTCCTCATAGTATGCTTTCTGTTGCTGCCTCGTTAAAAACCTTACCAGAAAAACCTAATTGGGACAAAAACCGAACGAAGGGAAAAATAGTGCAGCACATAATTTGTGATCGGATAATGTTCATCGGCAATAATATCTTTTGAGGTGTTCCACGTTCCAATTGTTGGGCAACTTTTCTCCATTTTGATTTTCCAACTCGTATGAACCTTTCTCGGTGATAGCTGCAACCCGGTAGGGGCCTTCCCACATTGAACCTAGCTTCCCCGCATTGTTCTTCCGGGTTTTTTGAGTTACTTTCCTTAGGACCAAGTCTCCCACTTTGAAATAACAGAGGTTGGCTCTTTGATTATAATACCGCTTCATTCTCTGCTTTTGAGCTACCATTCTTACATGCGCCAAGTCCCTATGTTCATCGAGCAGTTCCAAGTTGACTAACATTACTTCATTGTTTGATTCTTCATCTTCCTGGAAATATCTCAAGGTGGGCCCCCCTACTTCCACCGATATTAAAGCATCTGCACTGTACACGAGGAAAAAGGGGTTTCCCTTATGCTTGACTTGGCCGTAGTTCGGTATGCCCATAGAACTCCGGGTAATTTCTCGGGCCAGTTACCCTTAGCTGCTTCTAACCTTTTCTTGAGGTTTTGAACAATTACTTTGTTTGTCGACTCCGCTTGACCGTTTGTGCTCGGATGATATGGTGAAGATGTGATCCTCTTTATTTTTAAATCTTGGAGGAACTTTGTAATTTTGGCACCAATAAACTGTGGCCCATTGTCGCATGCTATCTCTTTTGGTATTCCGAACTTCCAAATTATATTTTCCCGCAAGAAATCTACCACTTCGCGTTCTCTGATCTTCTGATAAGGACCTGCTTCCACCCACTTAGAAAAATAGAAATCTTACCTTTCCGGGATCCGATGGTAATGGTCCGACGATGTCCATCCCCCATTTCATGAACGACCACAGGGACAGAACCGAATGTAAGATTTATGTTACTTGATGCGTCAGTGGTGCGTAGCCTTGACACTTATCACACTTTCGTACGAAGTCTTTGGCATCTCGTTCCATGCGTGGCCAATAATATCCTGCCCTTACCAACTTCAGTACTAAGGAATCTGCGCCTGAGTGGTTGCCGCATATCCCTTCGTGAACTTCTCTCATGATATAGTTAGCTTCGGATGCCTCTAAGCATCGGGCCAGCGGGCCTTGAAAATATTTTCTATACAATTGACCTCTCTTGAAGCTATATCGTGTTGCTTTGGCACACAGTGCCCGGGATAGTTTGGGGTCTCCAAGTAGCTTCCCGTGTTCGAGATAATTGATGATTTCATTCCTCCAGTCCCAGACCAGACTAGTCGAATTTACCTCATAGTAACAATCTATATCCAGGACTAAGTTCACCATTTGTACTATAGTCCCGGACTCCAATCCCTTTATTTCCGTCGATGATCCTAGGTTTGCCAATGCGTCTGCTTTTGTGTTATCTTCCCTTGGGATATGAGTAATTGACCATTCCCGGAACCGCGCTAACAGAGCCTGAACCTTTACCACGTATTGTTGCATGCGCTCCTCTTTGGTCTCGAAGATCCCGTAGACCTGATTTACCACCAGCTGTGAGTTGCATTTGATTTCGATGACCTCGGAGTCAAGTCCTCGGGCCAATTTGAGCACTGCAATCAAAGCTTCATACTTTGTTTCATTGTTAGTTAAATGGATCGTCCTGATGTCTTGCTTAGGGTTTCCCCCGAAGGCGTGATTAAGACTATACCGAGACCGGACCCTTTTACGTTGGAAGCTCCATCCGTAAATAAGGTCCAAACCCCTGATGTAGATTTCGACACCATTACTTCCTCTTTGGTTGCCAGAGGCAATAATCCCGGACTGAAATCAGCCACAAAGTCGGCTAAGACTTACGATTTAATTGCAGTCCTTGGTTTATATTCTATGTCGAATTCACTCATTTTGACGGCCCATTTGGCCAATCTACTCAAGAGCTCGGGTTTATGGAGGATGTTCCGTAAAGGGAAAGTAGACACCACGGCTATCAGGTGGCATTGGAAGTAGGGCCTCAGCTTCTAAGCGATGACAACGGGAGCTAAGGCCAGTTTTTTTAAATGTGGGTAATGAGATTCTACTCCTGTTAAAATTTTACTAACATAATAAATGGGAGATTGCATACCTTCGTCCTCTCGGACTAAAACCTCACTTACTACAACTTCCGAGACCATGAGATAAACCAACAACCTTTCACCTTCTTTTGGTTTTGAATGTAATGGAGGGCTTGACAAGTACTTCTTTAAATCCCTCTAAGCCTACTGGCACTCTGGGGTCCATTCAAAATTATTTTTCTTTTTGAGCAGTGCGAAGAAATGATGGCACTTCTCTGATGACCCGGAAATGAACCTGCTCAAAGCTGCCAATCTCCCCATAAACCTTTGGACTTCTTTCACGTTTGATAGTTGGTCCGGAATATTTTCTATGGCCTTGATCTTATCGGGGTTTACCTCAATTCCCCTTTTGTGATACCAGAAACCCCAGAAACTTACCAGAGCTTACCCCGAACGCGCATTTGTTGGGATTAAGTTTCATATTATGCTTCCTTAGGATGTTGAAAGTTTCTTGCAGATGTTTAAGATGATCACCTGCATTTAAAGACTTAACGAGCATATCATCTATATAAACTTCCATAGTTTTTCCTATTTGATTTTCAAACATTTTGTTCATGAGCCATTGATAAGTGGCTCCAGCGTTTTTCAACCCGAAGGACATCACATTGTAGCAATATATACCGAAATCCGTTATAAATGAAGCCTTTTCTTGATCCTCCAGGTTCATCTTAATTTGGTTGTACCCGGAATAAGCATCGAGGAAACTCATCAACTCGTGACCGGCCATGGCATCAATCATTTGATCGATGTTTGGCAGTGGGAACGAGTCTTTCGGGCACGCCTTGTTAAGATATTTATAATCTACACATATGTGAAACTTATTGTTCTTCTTAGGAACTACTACTACATTGGCTAGCCAGTTTGAATATCTTACCTCTCGGATCGAACCGATATTAAGTAAGCGGGTTACCTTTTCTTTGACGAATTTATTCCTGGCTTCATCAATCGGCTGTTTCTTTTGTCTTATCGGAGGTATGGTGGGATCCAAGAATAACTTTTGTACGGCTACCTCTGTCGGGATGCTTGTCATATCCTCATGCAACCATGCAATACAATTAGCGTTAGATTTAAGGAATTTAATAAAGTCGGACCTGACTTCTGGCTGCAGTCCTGTCCTTAAGTGGAATTTCCTTTCTAGGAATTCTTCTATTAATGCCACTTGCTCTAGCTCTTCCGCTATGGACTTCATTGCATCGGTCTCTCATGGAACTTGGAAATATATCGGCACCTGGTAATATTCTGAGGCCTCTTCCCCCGGGATAACTTCATCTAGTTCGAGAATAGGTAGTCCATGTAATTATTATGCCGCGAGTTCCTTTACTTTGCTAATGGAGACCGAAATTGCATTCATCTCCCTTGCCGCCGGTTGATCACCCCTTATCTGCTTAATTCCTTCGGGCATTGGAAACTTCAACAATTGATGATATGTTGATGGTACAACTTTCATCTCGTGCAACCATGTCCTTCCCACAATGATGTTGTATCCCATATCACCATCTACTACTTCGAAAAGAGTGGTTTTCATTACCCCTTCAGCATTCGTGAGTAATAAAATTTCTCCCCGAGTTGTCATACTTGCGAGGTTGAATCCAGCGACGAGCTTTGTGGCTGGAATAATGCTTCCAGTGAGTTTAGCTTGCTCCAATACTCTCCATTGTATGATATTAGCCGAACTCCCTGGATCTACTAGAACACGTTTAATATTAAAATCCAGCACATTTAAAGAAATTACTAGTACGTCATTGTGTGGCAGCAGCAATCCATTTGCGTCCTCCTCTGTAAAAGTAATATCATCTTCCCGAAGACTTTTGCTATGCGTTATTGATACTTTCGTCTTCTTTGCTGCTGAAAAGGTGACCCCATTAATCCCGTTCCCTCAGAAGATCATGGGGGGATCTTCTCCTGCTTTCGAGGGTTCCGCGTTTTCCCAGTTACGACCATAATTGTTCTTAGCCCGATCACTCAAGAATTCTCTGAGGTGACCAATCTTCAATAATGTTGCCACTTCTTCCCGAAGGTTTCGACAGTCCCCTGTCTGGTGACCATTCGTCCCGTGGTATTCACACCACAAATTGGAATCCCTCTGGCTGGGATCAGATCTCATCGATTTTGAGAATCTTGCTTCTTTGATGTTTCTCATGGCCGATACCAACTCCACTATACTGACGTTGAAGTTGTATTCTGATAACTTGGGGTAAGAAGGATCCTGCGATCCTGATGCTTCTTTATCCTGCAGACCGCGATCAGTCCTCTTTCAACGGCGAACCTATCCGCTATCCGAAAATCTCTGTTGCTGCCTTCGGTCCATTCATAAGGCAAAAATCAGCCCCTCGAAGTCCGTCTGTCTGTGTCATAATCATCCTTTGATTTTTGTCTGTTCTTTTCTCGTCCTCTGGTCAATGATAGAAAACCAACCTGACCATTTTCGATCCTTATTTTTGATTCGTACCAGTTTTGTACATCCGCCCAGGTCGTTGCTTGAAATTCGAGTAAGAATTTCTTTAATTTCTAGGAAGCGTCTGAACTCCTCGGATTCAATCCCTTGGTGAATGTTTCAGCTGCCCATTCATCCGGGACAACCGGGAGCAACATTCTCTCCTTCTGAAATCGGGTAACGAACTCCCATAGTAGCTTAGACTCTCCTTGCGCAATCCTGAATATGTTAGCCTTTTGGGCATGTGCTTTTCTAGCCCCGGCATGACACTTGATGAAAGAATCCGTGAGCATTTCAAATGAGTCTATGGAATGCTCGAGTAACAGCGAATACCACGTCAAGGCCCCTCTCATGAGGGTTTCTCCAAAAACTTTCAGCGGCACAGATTCAATTTTGTGAGGAGCTAAATCATTTTCCTTTATCGCCATTATGTAGGTGGTAATATGCTCCTGGGGGTCCGAAGTTTCGTCACACTTTAGCATTTCTAACATTTTGAACCGCTTCGGGATCAACTCTGGTGCCGCACTTGGCTTGTACAGCAATTGAGTATACTTTTTCGAGTTCGGACCTTTCAACACTGGTGGCGCGCCAGGGATATGGTCCATGCAGGCGTTCATTTCCCTCGTGAAGCGTAAAAGTTCATTCTTGAAAGGATCATTCTCGTTGTTGAGGCCGGATCCGTTTCCCCTTGCCCCATCGAAGCTAATTTCACCCCTGAGAGTGTTGTTGTCGACCCTATGCGTCGTTTGATTCGTGGGAACCCCAGGAAGAATCAAATCTCGTCTATTTACATTATTTGAAGCTCGCTACAACGTTTGCTTCAATTCCGTCATAACCTTATCCTGTCACGTGAGATGGCCTAGAATGATCGTATGTTGCTCTTGCAAGACCCTTACCGTGTCGACAACATGTTCCTCATCAGCATCATCGGGGGTGGTCTCCCGAGCATATCGAGGATATTATATGTCATGCACCGGTGTAGCATCATTCCCCTCATTATGGGTGTCATTGATTGAGTCCTCGAAATGAGGTTGATCCTCTCGAATCTCGGGGTTGTGCATGTCGTTAACAATGTTATCTGTCATTTTTTGTTATTTTTCTAAGATAAAATAATCAAAACACGTTAGTGTAAAAGGCAAGGATCAATTTAATTACACGACTGTCTAGGCCCCACGGTGAGCGCCATATTATTTACCGGTAAAACGGTACAATTGAATTTATACGTGATTTCTAGACAAGTAAATTAATTTGATCCTGAAATAATAAAATAATCGAAAAATTATGCAATACTTAGCCTTAGGATATAGACGAAACAACAGAAGTAACAGTTCCGGGAACATGATTTTCGGGCGCAACAACAGCGAAATCAAAAGAATAAGAAGATAAGATTGTATTGAGCTTTGTATAGAATGTAGTGTAAGTTTGCTAGAAAATTCTTCTTTTACAATGACAACTAAGCTCACTATTTATAGCTATGAAGGAGGTCTTAGGATCGTGCCCTTCTTTAATGTCAATTATGAGGGGCATTGATGAAGATGGAACGGTGAACATAAATACCAAATTTTCTATAACGGGTAATTGCTCTTAATGCCATGGAATATTCTCTATTATATACTAGTGGGCGAAGAGCATTTATCACACATTTATGAGCGTTATTCTTTCCGGTGACAATCGAAACAGCTGCCTTCGATCTTTGCCCATTCCCCCATCTTGAGTTCCACGTGTCCCTTTTTTGAATGGCCACGTGTCATAGCATATTTTACCCTATACATGTATGTCTACTGAACCAAAGGTTGATCGTATGAGTAAAAAGTTGATGAACTTGATGAAGGATGAGGTTACATTCTCCGACTAGCACTTTATTTTTGTTCATTATAAAATGACTTATTCTTATGAAAGATAATCTTATATAATTAATTTTATATTATACATAAATTGAGGCATAAATAATTTATATTTGAATTAACTTGGAACTTAAAATCTTGTGAAACTCACATCCTTATTAATGCAATCAGCTTTAAGGTCATTTAAGTCTTTTTAACATAAAAAATGCTTATTAGCTCTTTTCCACCGAACACTTTAGCGACTTATTATTAGTTTCAGTATATTTATCCAAATATGTAACGACTTATTTAATTTTAACACTTAGGATTTATCAGCTACTTTAAATTAGCTAACCCCAACATGTGCAAATGTACATTAGCTTTTTGACCTTGATAAATCTAATAGTTGGGCCAATTGCTTCGCAAGTCCTCTCTATTCGGCAAGCCAACTTAACATTATTCAGCAGCTTGCGTATCTTGACATCCTTTCTTGTAGATAATAATGGCCATAATAGGCTGACAGTACGTTCGTTGCTTTTTTTCGTTTCAATTTGTATGAATTGACTAACTTCTTGCAATGCAGAACAATGACAATTAATTTTACTTTTTGCATTAATTGAAAGAATATGTTGCCGTGTTAGTATATTGTTTTGAGATATTTTCACTAGCTTGACAAACTCGTTAACAGGATTGATTTAAGTCCAAGATCTACCTTCTTTACATTAGAACGTCAAGGTAATTAACCTGTGAATAATTAATAAAAAGAAGAGAAATATTCATAATATATATTCGGTTGAATTTATTTTATGTTCATTAGACTTGTCATCGAACCAAATGAGATGGACAAGGAAGTTCCTAGCTCGTACACTGGATTTAAGCAAAGAAAAGCACATGAGTTTGGCAACGAAGCAGTTGACGATGAAATGGTCTTGCATATGGAAGCATGGGAGCTGTAGACCGCAGGATCCAATATTATCTGCCTACTATTCGATGGTGTTTTTCTTAGTAGTCCAAGGGGTTGGTTTACTTTTGGGCATGCTTCGTTTGTTTTGCTCTTTTTCTTCGGACACATTTGACATGGTGCTAGAACCTTGTTCAGAGATGTTTTTGCTGGTATTGATCCAGATTTAGATGCTCAAATCGAATTTGGAGCATTCCAAAAACTTGTAGATCCAACTACAAAAAGATAGGCAACCTGATACAAATTTGCTTTGGTATCTTTATTTCGCCCTTATTTTCTTTCTTTTACTTTTATTAACATAGGGTACCAGAGAAATCTTTATTTGAATCAACTTCGTTTTTACTCTTGTTTGTTTTTTATCCGGAAGATGATAAAAAAAAGAAAATAAAAAGAAACAAACAGGTATAAAAGCTATAATTATAAACCACGATCGAATCTATGGAAGCATTGATTTATACATTCCTCTTAGTCTCGACTCTAGGGATAATAACCCTGGCAAGTGGGCCGGTCCAGGATCAGGACCGGCCCAGGACCGCGGCCCATATGGGTAATGGGCCTAAACGGTCCTAACTTTTTAAGACCGGGATCGGGAGAGGTGGGCCTGGCAAGTGGGTCGGTCCTTTGCGCGAGGCCTGCGAGACCGGACCGTTTGGGACCGGGACCGGACCGGTCCTAGCGGGCCTAAACGGTCCCAACGGCTCTAATTTTAAAAAAATAATCTGCCCCGTTGGGGCATTTAAAATGTAGCTGTTTACTCTACCAAATAGTCGTTAGCTATTTACAAAATAGTCATTTAACCTCCCCAACTTTGTTTTAACCCCAAACTTTTTATAATTACACTTTTTCCCTATTTTCAATTATAAATACCCATCATTCTTTCATTTTTCTCACAAAATCATCAATCTCTCTCAATCTCTCTCTAATTTTCTTCTATAATTACTTACTTTATTGTTACAATTTGTAAAAAATTGTAAAGTTGGTGAATTGAAGTCTTCAACGATAATTAATTTTCAACAAGTTATTCGTTAATTTGGTAAACTCGTTCCAACTCTTAAGTTTTAATATTATAGTTTTGTTTGTTTTATTTACTTTGTATTGCTTGATTAACTAAGATGGCTTATTTCTTAAAACAATATTTAGTAAAAATAAGGAAAAATCCAAGAGTGGTGAATCTAGTGGCCAATCTGTTCCTCCTCCACTTCCCCCGGCTCCCCGACCCAAACATGTTACCCGTCCTACACCTGTTATTCTTGATAGCGATAATAGTTTATTACAATTTAACGAGAGTCAATTTTGCCATAATTTTGCATCCGATGAACAATTAAACTATGAATATATGAATGCTCTTTATGGTAATCCAACTATTGATGAAAATGATGATAAATAAATAGATTTTGATGAAACGCAACCGGATGACGATACACCCACTAGTCATGCTCCTGAAGTTAACCCAACTAATAATAATCCAAATGATGCCTCGTCTGTCCCTCATGTTACTGCCCCTACGTTTTCTAGATAACTTTCTAAATTGACAGAAACATCTGTTGTTTGGCCATTTTTTACTCAACTAAGAGAAAAAAATAGGGTTAAGTGTAAAACTTGTGGCAAAGAGTTAGTTTTTAAATATGTTGGAGGTCGGAGTGGACAGGAAGCTTGACTAGACGCATATTGCTACACTCTCAAGATAAAGCTAGATATTTTCGTACGAAAGCTTTGGCCGAGGGGACAAGTGTACCTAGTCAGGCTGACCTTAGTACCAGGTCAAATCAATTTCAACTAGGAATTAACATTATTACCGGTGGTATTTTATATTATGATCCAAAAAAAGAACGGGAAGAATTGGCAAAAATAGTTATTGTTATGTGCTTACCCTATAGTTTTACTTCTAACCCTCACTTTGTGCATTATATTAGAAAAGTTTATAATCCTACTTATATACGAAGAAATGCTAGCCGAACTTGCGGAGGATGCTGCTTTGCCCGGAAGCGGTGATGACCAAGCTTCTTTTCCGCCTCTACCAACGGAAATTCCTCCGAACCTTGAAGGATTTATGAAATTTGTAAGAGATACCATTTAACTTGTATGGACAAAAATTAATATGTAACTTGTATTTTGGCACATCTTGATTAGTTTCTTTTTCTTCTCAATGGCGATATTAGCACCTTGTTGTGCTCATTCCACATGGGGGAGGAAGACTATTGTCATATTTTTTTAATGCTATAATAAAATTATAGCGCATTGTTTTGAATATCTCTTTACAATATTTTTGTCTTTAAATTTGAATTAAAAAATTTAGGTCACAATTCTATAAAATAATTTACAAGGAATTGCCTTAGATATTTTTATTACCATTTTTTTCTCTAACTTCTATAAAAAAAATTTAAAAAATAGAAAGTATCAGTTGGGCCCACTTAGGCCCGGGACCATTAGTTTGTGGGCCCAGTCTCGGACCGATTCCAACAAAAAACCCGCAAAGTACGGACCCACCTAGGCCCGTTTAAGTTGGAGCCGGGTCCACTTAAGACCGACCCACAAAACTCATTTAGGACCGGGCCCGGCCCATATGCCAGCCTAACTACTATCATCGCAATTTACGACTTGTAGATGCATTTATGCTCGTTAATGATTTGATTAATTGCCATCTGTAATCCTCTTCTTTTTTCATTCAGAGGAAAGTAAATTTTAAGAAAGATCTCGAATACACACAGATATTTTAATCAACACTAGTCTGTTTAAAACATGTCTCACATGTAGTAATAATTATACTCCATATATAATGATAGTGCGCCACCTTCAACTTTATCATTATATTTTGGAGCATTAGGTCCACACAATTGCAACCAAATCTTCGTCATGAACGAAAGGACTCTAATTTCTCAAATTTTGAGATTTCTAAAAGAAAAATTCTATCTATAGGACAGACCCTTTTGTTATCCTGGAAATTATTATTATTATTATTATTATTATTATTTGTCAGCTAACTTAAATAAAAAATAAGTACTAAGGAATCTTTTTGTTTACAAAAAGTGACGGTTTTTATAGTGCGAGAGTCAAAGCATCTAATTTTCAGTTTAAAATTAAAAACTGGTTTGTCAATTTGTGAAATAAATTTACATTTTTAAAATCTATAACAAAGTAATCCAGATTATCATTTTTTAAATTGAAAATATTTTGAAAAAATTGTAGCAGTGAAAAAAAAACTGTCTAACTCTTCAAAAAGTATAGCGTCATAAAAAGTGTCAATCGGCAAGATTGTGATGATACCCGTTTCATCATTTCTACCTAATTGTGGTCTGCTCTTTGAATTCTCTCAAACCTAAGGATGCTCATGCTGCTACTACTATGACCAAAGGTATCATAACGCAAACAGACATTTAAATTAGTATTTCTCACATGAAAGTATGACATGACTCTATTATATTCTATCCTATGCGGAGAGATAATCCATTTAATATACACACTCTGTATTTTGTACGTATTAAAAAGGATTTATACTGAACGACGCACACATATAGGAGTATAAAATATGAAATAAATTCTGAAAGGAACTATATTCATGTGCGGAGCAGTACGGTATTTCGTGCTTACAGCATGGGCTGCTTTTTTCAATTTTGTAACTCCCAACTACATATTGGATCATGTATTTCAGAAACTTACAGATGTCAGAAGTTACAAAGAAAGAGTCGCATTTATCTATTAACAAAAGTTTAATTACAATTTGGCCATGTGAACTATGCCAAAAAAAAGGGGAAAACTGTTGACAAGAAGAATGAAAAAGTAAACAGTAAAAATCCCGACCCTCTAAGTTTTCTGTGATCTAAAACAAGACTTGCTGAATTTACACATCTTTCAGAGGATCTGCATCATATCACTACTAGCAAGTATATTAGTAGGAAAATAAGGCCAAAGAGGCGGTTGTCAATTAACAACTCCAAAGTCACCCTCCTTGCTCTTCCTTGTCTCCCCAACACCACTGTCCAGCAATTTAAAAACATAGGGAAAATCCAAGAGAGCATCTCAAATTGTGCAAACCAAAATTATCTTGGACCCCATTCTACTTATCCCTTTGTTATTTCAATCTGTATCCTTGACCAATAAGATTTTCTTCTCTTATATTCTTGTTTGTCACACATCTTCATGATTTCATCTTCCTCTTTAATCTTTTTCTTTCTTTCTTTGTTATTTCTTTCCTTTTTGGAACTAAACATCAGTATTGGAGGAGTCAAGTGGGTAACAAGTATCTTCACCGCCAGTATTCCATAGAAAATTAGCATAATTAGCTGCATAGAATGAGTTGCTTGGTTCTGCAGCTATGGCTTCAAGAAAGGTCTCTTCTGCAGCCCAAAGGTCCTTCCTTACTTGCCAGAGAAATGTTGCGTACTTATTCAATGCTTCTGCATCCTTTGGCTCCACCTTTGATGCTTTCTTGAAGTACTCCTCCGCTCTGTTCATAACAAGAACAAATAATTAACATCCACCGTTAACCAAGTTATATACACCAAGTATACAAAGAATTTTTACACTATTTATATTTTTAACTTGTTGTTTCTTTAGGTTATTGATCTACTTATTATGATAATTTAAGCGTAGTTATCTTTTAGGTGATTTGATAACTTAAAAATTCATTTGCTCAGTCAGAGTTAGAAGCTAAATTCATTCTAAAATATCAATCCAGACCAAACCAATTTTCTTGGGGTATTTACTGCTCCCATATGAGGTAGTACTGCAAGACTGAAATGGGGCCTATACACCTTGGGCCCGCACAGATTGATATAATTGGAGAAAAGAAATAAAAGTACTACCACAGACTCCCCTATCAAGATTCAACAATCCCACCCAAATATTACAGAAAACGACCATTGCTTTGTGAAGGTGATTTTTCAAGCCCACCAAAACAATTCAAAACAAGCAACTATTCTTGACCTGAAGATCAGTTAATGAGCTGAAAGTCATGACTTAATCTGCCAATTACATCTAGTTCCCCTTAGCAGAAGAAAAGGATTAAAAATCAAACATAGAAATGAGAAAATGAGAAAAATTTGGTACCTGTCATAATCTTGGGCGACCAAGAAAAGAAATTGAGCATAATTGGCTAGCAAAAGAGTGTTCTGTGGTTCTTGGTTGAGTCCCATTTGATACAGCAGCTCTGTTCTGAAATAATCTGCGTAATCATCGACTTCAATATTTGCATATATTGGTGACACAAATCTCTGCATAGTTTCATGGTCTAAGGCCTCGTCTCTTGTTGCAGCTTGCATCTTAGAAGCCTCATCTACAATTGAATCCCAAAGCTTCAACTCTTCTTCCCTTGTTTCTTGACCAGATACACCCTCTTCTTCACTGATCCGAGTATTCGAAGAAATCCCATCAGGAATAACAGTATAATAATTAGACGACAGACCCCCATCACCATCATTTCCACTAGCAATTGGCTTGTAATTCCCACCACCTCCATTACTTCCACCAATGGATGTAACCTTCCCACTTGAAGATGACACTGAAAATGTCTTAATTGCAGAAGTATCAAACTTTTGATTAAAATTACTCTCTTCCAAAGTAGAAACAGTTTCTGTAAGTGGTGGTGGTGTAGCAGCAATAGCAGCACTGTTTGCCATAGAATGAACACTATAATTAGCCAGCAGTATCATCACATATACCATTAAAGTAGGTGTATGTGAAAATACTTGCTGAAATAGCCACACAAAAGATGCATGCATCTCCTTTTGTACTCTCACCAAAATCCCCTGTAGATCTTCATAAAACAACATTTCCCTCATCTGCATAGTATAGCTTTGCAGCTCTCGAATTATGAACACCATATTCGAAAATGCTTTTTTCACTGAACAATATGCGGATTCCCCTGCTTCTCTCACCCCATCTCGCCATTGTTTTTTTCTCTTTATAATCCTAAGGGAGAAAGGCAGATCCACGCTATTCGCCCTCCATTCGATGTTTGCAGGAATTATCTCGTCTCTTTCAGACCAATCCGGTTGTTCTAAAGGATCAAACGGCTTCTGATTCTCCAAAAACTTAATATCACTACCACTAGTAACAATCTCGCAACTTGTTTCAATAGAGTCAGCAATAGCTTCAAGCTGAGAACTCGTAGTATTTTGATTTTCGACATCTGAAAGTTGGAATTTAAGGGCCAATTCTTGAATTTCCTTAGAGAACTCTTCATCTGAAAATGAATCTAAGCTGGCACTTGTGCTAGAAGCCCTTGTAATTGTTCTGGTTCTTGGCTTAAGTTGCTCACAAGATTGAGACCTTTGTAAATTCAAGAATTGGGTACCAAAAAGAGCAGATTGGTCCAGTCTATGGACATAACGGCAGATAAGAGATCCCCTGCTGCTAATACTACGTCGTTTAGAAGAAGGTGAAGAGATTGCAGAGGCAAGAGTTTGAGAAGAAGAAGAGGATGAAGAGTGAGAAACAAAGGATTGATTCCATTGCAAACATGTTGTTGCAACTTTCACTCCCATTTTTTTGTACTCAAAATTGTTAACCAAGAGACTATATGGTGGTGGAAAAAAAAGTCTCAACCTATTGATTCGGATCCACAAAAAGGCTTCACCTTTCTTTCTTTTAACTCGACCCCAAAACCTGCATAAACAAATAAAAATGAACCGACCAAATAAGTCAAATACAAGGAAAGTGGTACCATAGTTTAAGTTGAACTGAATCAGTAAACAAAACCAAAAAAAAATACACAATATAACCAAAAAGTCCGTGTTACCAATGATTATACCCAGCCATTAAAATCGGATCAAAGAAACAGAGTCCAAGAAAATGAATTCTGAAAATGGCATAGAAATTTACGTCAAAGTATTTTGAAACTTACGTAGTAATAGGCACTGTCACCGGAAAAGCTGAAGACGGTACTTTTCTCCGATGAGTAGCGGAGTGATTTTCGGTGGAGAGAGCGAAGTACTAGCACCGTAAGTTCGCTTATTATTTATTAAGATTAGCAGTCTAGTTGAGGTCTTATATATATATATGCACGTTTCAAGAAAATAAAATGCGTATTTCATTTCAATTAAATAAAAGAAAAGAAATTTAATTTTAAAAAATCTTAACAGAGTCCAAAAGCGAGCGGAGAAGTACGAATAGAATTAAAGAGTATTATAAATATACACGTACACTAAAGGTCGGGAAGGTGCCGGTTGCCAGTATAATTGTGTACTGCTAGGATATTTTTTGACAGCTGTTCCCGGTCAAAGCCAATTTCTTTTAATATTTAAGAAAATCTTCTGAAAAGTATTGTCGTTTGAAGAAGTGATTCATCCAATTTTTTTAAAAAAAAATCTTTTTTTACCATATTGCTGTTAAACCTTTTAATCATCCAACAAAATTCGTTTTTGTACGAACTATTTTTTTCCCAAAAAGTTCTTTCATAAAATTACTTCGAAAAGATGTCTAAATTTTCAAGGCTCTTATAAGTTAGAATATTAGTTGCATTGAAGGGTTAAAAATTAAATACAGTGGTAAACTGCATAAAATATATAGTTGGAAGGGTTAAACTATATATGATAAAATCTCTGTATTTTGCACGTATAGACGGTTAAATCCCTTTTGGTATAAGATGATTTATTAATGTTAGTGAAATATGCGTCCAGGTTCTGTCACTATTAAAATGACCCTTTATTTTCTATTACTGACTGCACAGACAAGCAACAAGTGGGTAAAAAATCTCCCACAAAAGGAATAAATCGTATAAATTACTAGTATTAAATTATACACACATAAATTCACGTCTTGGAATTTGCCGGTAGCCAGTTAAACGTTGTATAGGAACTTGGGTTTAATTATTTACAGCTATTTTGAAGAGTCAGAGCCAAATTGGAGTGTAGGAGGTGAGATGGTGTTAGCAAACGGGAGACTCGTTGGGTGATTAGTGAGTTTAACGCGGCTATGTTCACGGGACTTCTGGATCTGAACCAAGAATGGGCTCATGCCACGTGTCCATTCAACATTGAGAATTTTTTTTTTTTTTTTTTAACTTTAAGAGGAAACGTGAGTTCACCGACCCAAGTGTCAATTTTGCTGACAGGTGTCATAAAGTGTAAATTTGGTTTATGGCTCTCATTTACTGTAATTAATTACTTAAGATCATAATGGGCAAGGTGGTTAAGGATTGTTTCGTTCAAGGACTAATTATGCACTGAGCATAAAAAGGGATTGTTACGTGAAGATTTATAAAATCGACATATTACATTCGTGTTGTGTCAAGTATAAAGTAATATCTAGATTAAGGTATAAATTATAACTGTCAAAATAAGTTATATCCATTTTTGTGCTGAAATTATTGTTCATAATCCATCTATGATCTAACAATTCCTTAATTGCTATTTTGTTGGAGACAGTTTCAAATGTGATGATTTCTTTAAATGTGGTTTGCAGTCGACTTAAGCAAGAAACAAGAATGGTGTGCGTATGATATTTTAGCAAGATGAATCTTTAATGATTTGCTAAATTTAAAGAGGAGCTACCTTATCAATCTTATCTAAAAGAAATTTCCTTTAATCAATATACACAGTGTAGTTTTAAATAAATTTTAAAAAAAGATTCAATTAATTCTCTTTCATACTATAGAAAATACTCAAAGGACAAAAAAAATTAAGGTGAGAATCTACACGATGACATATAATATTCCAGTATTCAAGTTAATAATCTCTAAACAATGAAAAAGTAAAGGAAATACATAATAAATATATTAAATCAGAAGGCTCAGGGTGTTTTTTGTATATCGGTGCTTTTGATTTGTGAACGTGTTGATTATTGTTACTTTAATTTATGTGATGAACCAGTAAAGCACAAGACTAACATGAGAAAATCCGACACATGATTAAGGACTAATTGTGTAATGAGTCAACTTGATACCAAAAGTACTTTTTGCACACAGGCTTTTCCTCTTTTCGCTTTCATTTGTCAATTAAAGATTTTAAATAATGAGGATTATTTTTTCCTTCAAGCTGTAGCGCAGATTTCCTCTACGTTATTATTGCTAATTTTCTTTTCCCACTAAACTTCCTCTTTATTCTTTCTTTTTTGCGATTAGATCGAATTTGTTTCCAAATCAATTCTATTTGGTAAATTGTGATAAGTGAAACCGACGATGAATAAAGCCGGGAAGTCAGAGAAAATAGAAATTAAATATGGTCACATACACATATCTGTCATCCCCATTAAATTGCATGTGCAGAATCTTTCCTTTCAAATAAAAATCGAAAAAATAAAAAGAATCTATCCCTTTACATTATTGTAGTTAATAAACTGCTCGTGCTTCTTTCTTTCCAAAAGTGACTTCGAGTGCATGATGAATTTGTTTCGTGGTGCATCTAAAGCCCTTTAATTTACACCTTGAAAAAAGTGTATGTCCGTGAGAAGCCGAAAAACCATAAAAAAAAAAACCACCATTGTTCGTGGAGGTTTCTACGGATCCATTGGTTCCGGCAAACGGATCACAATTACAGGTACCTGATAGCATACCGATGGAACTAACTAAATACAAACAGTTAACATAATATGGTCATAGATCTTAGGTTGTAACTTGATCATGAGCGAATTTGTTGATGTTACACCCATAAAGTATGAAAAGTGCCAAACATTGAAACTACCCGGGAAGGAGTTAGGAACTTGAACAAAGAGAAGCGAGAACCACTTAAATGGAGGAATCGATTGTATTTCATCCTTTGTTCTCCATAGCAACTGGGGATCAAAAAATACCAAATTTAATGACTTATTAAGAGAAAGACGAAGTAAGAGTATGTTATTGGAGACATTGCAACATATGTCGGGAAGGCCTCCGTTGATTGTGTACGAACAAAATACGAATCCAAAAGGCAGTAGATTTTCTTATCTCGAAAAAAAAAATCAGATCAATTTGTGCGTAGATCGATTATTATTTAAACGATATAAGCACATGTAAGATAATCTTATTCATTAAGGGTGAACAGATTGCTTTTAAATCTAATGTCTTAACTTGTAATTGTGAATCAACTCTCGGACCTCTTCATTGTTATTTTGATGCCTCAGCTAGCCATTTTTTTTATATCAGTGTTGCAAGTGAAAGGATTACGGATAATTAAGCACTCCCTTTTTAAAGAAAATAAAGGAAGATAAACATTTACAATTCCAGCATATTAATAAGAATCTTGCACTTAAATGATGTTAGTGTGAAAAAATATTACTTTACTTTTATAAAACAATAAAAGATAAAGAAGAATATTGCCGAGAAAAATAGGGAGAAAGAATTTTTATTGATTTGGGATGATTTACAATGGAATAGAACTCTGTGTACGGTCAAAACTGATTGAGTCAGTCGTACGGACTGGTCGAGACGATAATGCTTCAATCAAAGAGTATCTGCATGACAAGGTCGGTATCATTATCGAGCTCATATCTAAATCGAACTACGAGGCAAAGCGGAGATTATCTAAGATGTATAGACCGACCAATACTCATCCCGAATATCGAGACCCCAAGTCAGAATCGAGCTCGAACCAAGGACGAGGGCTCGATCCAATACCGAGCTCGAGCCAGTATCGAGCTCGCAGACAAGAGCCGTTGCAACCGCACTATGGGAGAGAATCTTGACGGAAATCGAGGAATAGATAATTCATCGTGGGTCATCCACTATATATTTTCATTATTATAGATAAAGTAGCAGACCCTAATATGAGAGGGGGATGTTAACACATTCAGGGGTACGTTGCCTTGTTCATCAATATTTCATTTTTCTCTGCCTTATATTTCATTCAATTTGTCAATTATAGAGATTTTATATTTCACTCTAAAATTTGTATCAAATTATATCACGTGTGCTTAAAACCATACACAAATTTAACTCTATCCGATTTTTCGGATAAACAGTTTGGCGCCCATGGTGGGGCTAAGGATAATAGTGGTTATTTGATACGAATCTGAAGAAACACATTATTGTGTTTTACGCTCGGTTCCGAAAATATCTTGGATTTCGGATTAGCAACGACTAACTACTAATCAAATGGCTTCACCAATCGACAACGGAGTCGGTCTTCAAGATAAGAACAATAACTTGACACCCAGTACCGAAAGGCCACTTGTAAACGTCGTTGGAGCTCGAATCGGAGCGCCAATAGATATCAATTCGTATGTAGCCATTGAGACGAACCTCCATGCTGAACCCGAGAATAGCATCCATGGTGGCACTCGATCTGTAGCTCGAGATACCCGTAACGTCGGGGAAAATGGTGTTAGCTTGCATATGATTTTCGCAATGTTGCAAGCCCAACAGGCAGTAATAGCTCAATTGCAGAGCCAAACCCAGCTACAAAGCAGGCCGGAGCCCAGTTCACCTCGAGAAATCAACCATAGAACGGAGCCAGCCATAGTGAAGCCAAATGAGTAAGAATCGGGGACTACTCCCTAAATTGCTAAATTGATCGAGGAACTTACAAAGCTAGTCGAAGCGAATGATAAAAAAGTAGAAACTTATAATGCTAGGGTCGATCAGATCCCGGGAGCTCCACCAGTGATAAAAGTGTCGAATTCCAAAAAATTCGTGCAAAAACCTTATCCCTCGAGCGCGGCCCAAAAATCAATCCCCAAAAAATTTTGTATGCCCGAAATACCCAAATATAAAGGAACAACCGACCCCAACGAGCACGTCATTTCTTACACGTGTGTCATCAAGGGCAATGATTTGGAAGATGATGAGATCGAATTTGTATTATTAAAAATATTTGGTGAAACCTTGTCAAAGGGGGCAATGGTATGGTATCATAATTTACCATCTAACTCTATTGATTCTTTTGCTATGCTTGCAGATTGCTTCGTAAAAGCACATGCCGAAGCCATAAAGGTCGAAACCTGAAAGTCGGATCTGTTCAAGGTAATAAAAAAGGATAACGAGATGCTAAGGGAATTCGTATCTCGTTTTCAAATGGAACGAATGGATCTGCCACCAGTCATAGACGATTGGGCTGTTCAAGCTTTCACTCAAGGTTTAAACGAGCAGAGCTCGATGGCTTCACGGCGGCTGAAGCAAAATCTGATCGAGTACCCAACTATTACTTGGACCGATGTGCACAATCGATATCAATCCAAAATAAGAGTCGAAGATGACCAGTTGATTTCTAGGTCCGTTACTAAAAGAACTACCAAGCAAAGGTCGACCAGAGATCGATACCGGCCATATAGAGGAAACGATACTACTGCTGAGTATCCGAGACCTCTTTAAAATCAATCTCGTATACTGGGGGCTTTATCACTGAACGTATCTGTGATGATTATCAAGTTCGGTGCAAAGGAAGTTACTTCGTTATTTCATGACAAACAGTGTCTCAACAGAAAACGTTGTAAGGGATACATTATTTGGAGTTCGAATCATTCACTCGAATACTAAGCCTACGGGCTACTTTTATTTCGAGTTCGAGCAAGCACTCACCCGAAGGCAACAGAGATTAAAATTCAAACTATCTATTTAGCTTGAAAGGCTATTTTGATTTAAAAGGAAGAAAGATTTATATTTACAAATATTTTGTACAGAGGAGGCTACTTTGCCAAAAGGAAGTTCTTTATACAAAAACCGAAAGCGGTATCGAAAGAACGCAGCAAACGACCTAAGGACCTAAATGACTCAATCTTCATCAGAGGCCGTATTCTCGGCATCGTCCTCATATTCAGACTCCCCCAAGTCATCGGGGTCCTCCTCAGGAAAGGCCAACCTTCGAGCTTTGTTCTACTCCGCAATGGAGACTTCAATCTCGGCCCCAATATTGAAGCCCTGAGCTCTGACCTCCTAGAGAGCTTCTCTCCGAGCTTTCCATTTTTCATGTTCGGCCATGCTCTCAGCTTTGGCTTGGTTAACCTCGACATCAATCCTGAACTGCTTTAGCTAAATCTGCTTTATCTGAAGTGGCCAAATCCAACTGATGCTAAAGCTCTTTCATCTTTTCGATCAGCCCCAAAGTATTTTCTTTCGCAGATCGAAGCTGGGAATCAGACAACTCCAACTGCGCTTGGACGACTTCCTTTTTCGAGGCAAGGATATCCATACACTTTTTAAATTCTTCTGCCTCGGCCAGTAACACATCAACCTGTGAGTTAAGCCGTCCAATCTACTCGATCCTCTGCCGAACCTGCAAAATCGAATCGTTAGTGGTTATCTCTTTTCATCTTCACTATCATGGAACATTCGGAATACCTGCTCAACCATTTGCTCATGCTCTTCCTGAGACACTGTCAAATCTGCTCGAAGTTTTTCACTAAGGAGCTTGTACGAGTCACTCTTCTCAGTGAGGCTCCGAAACTCGGCACCATGCTCCTCCCGAATTCGAAGAAAGGCCTCGTGATGCAACACCGAAGCCTACAAACAAAAGGAGAAACATTAGAAGTACCTACAACTCTATGTGTAAAAGAAGCGGCGAAAACGCCATAAGAGTTACCCGATTCAAAGCATGTTGGGCCTCGTTGAAGAGACAGGCGGACCCTACCGCATTCATCACTGATTGATCTTCTTCGGTCACCAAGGACCAAAGGTAACTGGCAATCCCCACAGGGGAAGAAGAAATTCGGGTATCCGCAGGTACGGAGAGCACTATCTTGCGCCTTCGGTCGGGATCGATACTCGGGGACGTAAATCGTTCCACCAGTTTATGAATCGATAAATGATCGATAGAACCCGACCATGACACTTTTTTGGGTACCGGCATTCCACCAAAATCGGTAACCTCTTCCGAGGCACCTGACTCGAGCCCCTCCAGAAAACTATGGATATCGCCCGACTCCTGAATACCCTCAAAGGACCGATCCTCCAACATGACGGCCTCTCGAATCATGGTATCCGAAATCTGAGGGGATCCACCAATGTCAACTATCCTGAACTCATCCCTTGAAATATCTTCTACTGCTCGAGAAGATCCACCCTCAGTATCCCTTTCAATCATCTTAGCTCGAGAAGGGATAATCTGGGCTTCTTCTTGTTCTAGGATTATGGCCAAGGTTCCCTGATTTGCTTCCACCAAATTGGAAAAATGTTGAATCACAACATTAGCCCGTACGCAGGCTAAATTCTCCTCTCCTTCTTCGGGCTCATCCCTTAAATAGCGGGCCACTTCCGAAGACATAACACCAGAGCCCCCTTCGGCTTTCGAGATCTCTTAGCCGATTTCTTCTTTTCCGAGCTCCGGGAGCCCGATACGTCTTTTCTCTTCCTTTCTTTTACCTGCTTCAGGACAGGAACTTCTTCGCCACCAGATGGGGGCCTCATGACTACATCTTTCCCGAGTCCTACAAAATAGAAGAGAGAGATTTACCATACAAACCGATGAAGAGACAAATCGACAAAAATATTTACCATGACTGCGGGCCTCCTATCGACCCTTTGATAATTTAACCCAAGCACGCTTGGAGTACGGTCTCTGCAACACCAGACTTTTGACCCATTGTCTAAGTTTCGGGATCGGTTCCGTCATTCGAGCTATGGCTGTGATAAGGAAAGAAAAATGGATCAACAAAATCAAAGGTAATCACAAAATCAAAACAGGTAAAGATAAACGTTTACTCAGGGCTCAAATTTCATTTCTCGGGAAATGGCAAATCATCGGTAGGGATCAGGTCTGAGGTTTTGATTCGAACAAAGCAGCCCATCCAACCCCGATCACGGGTCTCGACTATGCTCGAGAATGGCACTTTGGTTGCTCGGCGAGCAAGCTTGATCAACCATCCTCTATAAAGTCGGGGACTGTAAAGGCGCATAAGATGATCGAGAGTGAATATATGCCCCTCGACCTTGCTCGAGAAAAATTGAAGAAGAATCACTATCCTCCAAAAGGAAGGGTGGATTTGGCCGAGGGTCACATCGTACCTCTTACAAAAGGCAACGATGACAGGATCTAGAGGTCCCAACGTGAAAGGATAAGTGTAAACACTTAAGAACCCTTCAATGTGGGTAGTAATTGATTCATCAGGCGATGGGATTACTATGATTTTATTATCCTAGTTGAATTCTTGTATGACTTTATCGAGAACATTTTCGGTAATTGAACATCGGTACCTCAACATCGGCTCATACCGACCTGGTATCAGAGAAGGCTTTTCAATTTTAAAATCACCTACAGTCGAACATCCTACTGGAACGAATTCCTCAGGGCGGGGCTCTTTCACATCCTCGCCACCAGCAGGTCGATATGAAGAAACGGTCTCTTTTTGCGGAACAGTTTTAGACGTTTTTTCCATTTAAAATTTCGTGAACAAAGAACGGAAGTATTTGGTATTTTAAGAAAGAGTTTACAGTAAAACTCATAGATTTACAGGCAAAAAACTCAGAAAAGACAAAAATAAACTTGGAAAATTTGGAAGATTGAAGACATAAAAGTGATAAATGGTAAAAGGAAAGGCTATTTATAGATTGAAGCATTGACGGTTCAATATCAGAGGTGGCCGACCACCGTCTGACACATTAAATGCCTTGGTAAAACTGAACCGATGGGACAACTATCACATGTGTCATGGTCGGGATCGATGTAAACGTCATTATATATCTGATCGAGCTGTTGGAAAATCATATCGTTTCTCACCATATCCTTTTCCGAGAAACGGGGGGACTATCTGTGTACGGTCAAAACCGATTGAGTCAGTTGTACGGACTGGTCGAGACGATAATGTTTCGATCAAAGGGTATTTGCATGACAAGCTCGGTCGAGGTCCGAAGTAAGGGCGTCGAGCTTCAAGCTCTAAGACCGATCAATAACAAGCTCGGTATCATTATCGAGCTCATATCCAAATCGAACTACGAGGCAAAGCGGAGATTATCAAAGATGCATAGACCGACCAACACTCACCCCGAATATCGAGACCCCAAGTCAGAATCAAGCTCGAACCAAGGCCGAGGGCTCGATCCAATACCGAGCTCGAGCGAGTATCGAGCTCGCAGACAAGAGCCGTTGCAACCGCACTATGGGAGAGAATCTTTATAGAAATCGAGAAAAAGACAATTCATCGTGGGTCCTCCACTATATATTTTCATTATTATAGATAAAGTAGCATCCCCTAATATTAGAGGGGCATGTTAACACATTCAGGGGGACGTTGCCTTGTTCATCAATATTTCCTTTTTCTCTACCTTATATTTCATTCCATTTGCCAAAATATAGAGATTTTTACATTTCACTCTACAATTTGTATTAAGTTATATCACGTGTCCTTAAAACCATATACAAATTTAACTCTATCCAATTTTTCGGGTAAACAAACTCCTCTATTTATAGAGAAAGAGTGACTTAGCCACTAAGTAATAATCCCTAAAATCTCTGTAAAATATAGACATTCACCTTAAATACAATTCTATTTATAACACTCCACATTGAATGTCTATTCAACAGATAATGTGCCTGTTTAGAAATACGCCTTTTGGTTGCCTCGTTAAAATATTTACAAGAAAAACCCAGTGGGACAAAACCTTGTAAGGAAAAAAGAGTACAACGCGTATTAACTCCTCCTGATGAGAGCATCAATTCACATCCTTGAACTTTCGCATCCCAATCTTATACACTAATTTCTTGAAGGTTGATGTCGGTAGAGATTTGGTGAACAAATCAGCCATATTATCACTTAAACGAATTTGTTGCACATTAATATCACCATTCTTTTGAAGATCGTGTGTGAAAAATAACTTTGGTGAAATCTGCTTTGTCCTATCTCTTTTTATGAATCCTCCCTTCAATTGGGCTATGCATGTTGTATTGTCTTCATATAAAATCGTGGGTAGTTTGTCACACTTCAATCATATTTGTCTCGAATAAGATGTATTATAGACCTCAATCACACACATTCTCGACTTGCTTTGTGAATTTTGTGTGTTATGGTGTTAATCAAAATATACACGACACATCAATAATAATAAGATGGAATTATTTGGTTCATGACCCTGAACCATTTGTGAGGGGAGAATATAATATACTTTCGTATATAATGTTTATCAAACTCATAGAGATGACTTTGTTCTCATGGGCAATAGTTTAGCTATTAAGTAGAGGCACTCAAATAAATTATTTTGCTAAATTAACTGTGATATAAACCAACTTATCAAGATGAACTGTCTTGAATAGAAAATCTGAAAATTATGCTCTAAATTAAACTATTGAGCAAGTTAACTCGCAAATATCAAGTTGCGGGTTAATAATAAGAGTACATGTAACTATCTCATAGATGCATCTTATGTGGTATACATGACAGGTGAATGGACCCATATTCACCTTTGATATTTTCAGCATTCATGGGATTCAATCCCAATTTTAGTTGGTATATTAATTAATGAGAACAAACAACATAAGAGAATTCGTAAAGAACTTTCTAGTTCTTTAATATTTACCCATGTGAATTCTCTTTTTATTTTTGCACATCATACTTAAATTAATATGGCTAAATCAATTATGCCAACTGGATAAATTATCAATATTGATAAATTTCAGGTTTACACCATGACGTGTGCAATTTTCAATAAACTTCAAATTTATTATGATATAGGTTTTTATATAAATAAACTTTCACTTTATTGTTATATTCTTTTATGTGTGTAGTACAAACTAAAAAATAAAGCGGGTAACTTTTCACCTAAATATTAGTAATAGAAGATATTAAATCTTTTATTTATTTATAGTCTCAATATGACCAACCGCTTTCGCGAATATTTTAAAAGCTCAATAAGTTTCTATAAGTTTCTTTGAGACTTACTACGACACAATACCTTATTGATAATCAATTTTATTTTTCCAAAATAGTGATAATTGTCTCTTCCAACGCTCTCAATTAATTTTGTATTACCACATATTCATCAACATCCATATGGTGAACATCTCTGTCACGACCCAAAATTCCACCACAGGCGTCGTGATAGCACCTAGTCTCTAAGACTAGGTAAGCCGTTTTCAATTACATTTTGAAGCTATTTTTTTTTAAGTAAATAAGTAATTAAAACTAATAGCGGAACAAATATGAACATACAACCTCCCAAGACTGGTAGTACTGAGTCACGATCTCTAACTGAATACATGGAATGATCACAAGGATCGAATATATAATACTGTTGGATTATAAATTAACAGTACAAGAATATGAAAAAAAAACTCCAAGGGGCTGCGACGACCAAGCAGTTCTACCTTGAATCCTTACGATCCCGCCTTAACTCTGCTCAAGTCCGAGATCTCCAATACATGGCTCTGCATAAAAATGTGCAGAAGTGTAGTATGAGTACACCACGGTCGGTACCCCGTAAGTATCAAGACTAGCCTCAATGGAGTAGAGACGGGGTACAGTCAAGATACTCACTAGTATAATAGCATGTGCAATATAATATACAAAATAATAGAAAACAGATAACAATAAGGGCAGGATAAAATAACCAGTGATATGCACGGCAAGACAACAAGAATACCATAAATATTACTCAACAATTAATAAATACATGTACGCCCAATTAATTCAATTTTTTTCAAATAAATACCCTTCACATATAATTCTTCCAAATAACTCTCTTTCAAATATAGTTTTCTCAAATAATTATCTTTCAAATATAATTCTTTCATATAATACTTTATAAATAAAAATTCCTCCAAATAAATATTTTGAATATAATTCTTTTCAAATTAAAAAGTCACCATGTGATACCTCATTTCAAAATCATAAATTATACGGGTCTCAGCCCAATTTTATATTTTTCGTAAACACGGTCTCAGCCCATTTTTCATATTTTCACGGCATTCCGTGCCCATATTTATATCATATTATTTTTCCGGCGCCTCATGCCCTTATTTCATATCACAACTGAACGGACAATTCACGTGCCAAATATCATTATCAATTAATCACAGTACCTCGTGCCCACATTTCATATCACAACTGCACGAATAATTTACGTGCCAATATTCTCATTATTTACTCACAACACTTCGTGCCCACATTTTATTTTATAATCCGCCTGGCAATATCCACAGGCTCCCAATTTCAATATAAATCAGATTATTATTAATTTACCAACAACAAGACAATTTGCATAAGGTATAAAAATAAACACAAGAAAATCACAACATCACATGAAAATCAACAACACCACAACTCAACATCATCACATATCGTCCCTGACAATAGCTACCCTTATCGCTCCTATAGCCACCCTTATCGCTCCGTCCAGACAATATCAATAGCCACCCTTATCGCTCTTATTTTCACCTTTATCGCTCTTATAGCCGCCCTTATTGCTCCGCCTAGACAATATTCCAACAAACACAACAACAGTGAAATGCCACCCTTATACCCACATAATACCAACGGTGAAATACCCCCCTTATCTCCTCAAAATAATAACTCATACAACACAACAATTTACATGGAAAATTATCACGGCGACATAACAAAATCAATTTATATCACAAATTGCCCTATGGCCACAACCAAAATTCCAAAGACACAACCAAATCAATTAATTTCAACACAGATAGCCGAAGGCTCCACAAAATGCGTGTAACACCCCAAAAATAATCAGCAGAGATAGAAATTACCCAGCATAAAGCAAAACCTTCATTAATCCAAATTTAGATAATTATATTAACCCTTCTTTTTAAACTTGCTTAATTAATTATTTACATAGGAAAAATTTATATTGAAATTAATTTCCAATGAATATTAAACCAAAAATACTCAAGAAATTTCATAAATATTTCAAGTAACAATCACATCAAATTTTTATATAACAACAGATTCAACATCAAGGATTTAGGCACGACAAATAGATGATTAAATATATGCCAACAATTATCCAATTTACTATACAATATGCCTAAGATTTTAACTCAATGAATTTTGTACATATAAGCCCGAGCACGTACTCGTCACCTCGCATACACGGCTTTTTAAATTTCAAAATTGGCACATAAGACTCGATGCCTAAGGGGTAATTCCCCCACTCGAGGTTAAGCAAGACACTTACCTTTTTGAAGTTAGGCCAATATTCCAAATTAGCCTTCTTGCTTGAATTGACCTCCGGATAGCTCAAATCTATCCAAATTAATTGTATAACTTCATTAAAATTCATCGAAAATAATTTCGGATAATAATACGTCGGCTTAAATATTTATTCCAAATAGTCAACAAAAGTCAACGCGGGGCCCGACTTTCGAAACCCGACATAATTTTTATAAAATTCGAACACCCATTCCGATACAAGTTCAACCATTCCAATTTTATCGAATTCCAATAACAACTCGACCTCCAAATCTTAAATTTTCGTTTTTGGAAGATTTTACAAAAAACTTGATTTTCCTCCATAAAAATCCAAATTAAATGATGGATTCAAAGGTATAATCATGGAAATTAATCAAAACTGGATAAGAATTACATACCCCAAACTCCCACGCAAGAATCTCTCCAAAAATCGCCTTCTACCGAGCTCCCAATTTGATTTTTGTGTTATGAACTCAAACCCCCATTTTTGAGACTTTTAATTCTGCCCAGATGACTATGCATCGCGATCGCAGATATTGGGTTGCGATCGCAAAAAAGAGAATTGAGGCTGCCAAGAAAGACCCTCCGCGATCGCGAGTGAAGGGATGCGAACGCGATGAACAATGGGCAGGAGCTTACGCGAAAGCGGGGTAATTGATGCGAACGCGAAGAAGAAATGGACAACAGCCCCCAGCTCCTAATTTCTTCTACGCGAACGCGAATAGAGAGCTGCGAACGCAAAGAAGGGAAAGGCAGAAGTACGTGATCGCGTAAGTAAGCTCGCGAACGCGAAAGACAAATAATTCCCCTTCCAAAATAACACTACGCGATCGCGAACTGGGAGACGCGAACGCAATGAAAGAAATGTGCAGAGCTACGTGATCGTGAGGCGTATTATGCGAACACGAAGAAGGAAATTAAGGCAATCAGCAGAGAAACTTCGTAAACGCGAAAGGATCTTCGCGATCGCGAAGAAGGACATCAGACACCAGAACCAGCAGTTCAAAAATAGAAGAAAATGGTCTGTAGCCCATTCTGAAACACACCCGAGACCCCGTCTAAATATACCAACAAGTTTCATAACCTAACACGGACTCGCTCGAGGTCTCAAATAATGCCGAAAATACAAATCGCACCACGAATCGAACTTATGAACTTTCAAAACTTTCAACTTCTAAAACTCGTGCCGAAACCTATCAAACCAACCCGGAATGACATCAAATTTTGCAGGCAAGTCCCGAATAACATAACTTAGTTTATTCAACTCTCGGAATCGTATTTCGACCCCGATATAAAAAAAGTCCACTTCCGGTCCAAAACTCAAAAAAATTGACTTTCACCATTTCAAGCCTAAATCAGCTACACACCTCAGATTCATAGTTCGGACACGCTCCTAAGTCCAAAATTACCCAACGGAGCTAACGGAACCAACAGAACTCAATTCCGGAGTCGTCTTTACACAGTTCTGACTACGGTCAAAATTCTAAGACTTAAGCTTTTGTTTTAGGGTCTAAGTGTCCCAAATTACTCCGAATTATCCGTAAATCAAACTCGACCACATCCGCGGGTCATAATACATATTGTGAGGCTTCTCGAGACCTTAAGCCACTGAACAGGGCGCTAATTCTTAAAACGACAAGTCAGGTCATTACAATCTCTTTCAAAGAGAAAGTTATACCATTATGGTTATGGTCAAAATTATATGCAAGATATGTTTCTTGTATTACTGTTGTCATTTAATAATCACATTTGGGGAACATGTACTTAACCAATGACCATTCATACCATAATAATGATATTATTTTCTTATTTTGTCTCAAACCTCCTTTTTAGTGTGGTATATTCACTACCACTATCACGTTCATATTCTTCCAGAAATGAATATGTATTCATAAATCACATGTCGTCGCAGGCACATCATGAATGGACCATAATCATCTATTTATGTGCTTTACAAAATCTCATGTTAAATCGATGACAAATATTACTTTCACATAGTGAAGGATTATTTTGAGAATCCTTATTGTTCTCATTACCACAATGATGACGATTATAATTTTGGTCTATTGACACATCCACATCCTTTGATACCTTCATGGTAATAATTTTATCTTCTTTCAGACTTATTACATATTGCTATCACATTCTCTTAAGGGAATGAGAATGAAGCAAATTCAATAGGATAAATTTTCACTTCTTTTCCCCACAATTATACATGAATTTGATCATGGCAAAGTATAGAAATTTTACCACTTCAGGTGGTTATAATTTCTTACAAACTCTACTAGAGTTATAAGCAAAATTTATTGTCTTTGCTTGTATTTAAAATCAAATTATAGAATTTCAAGAATTTTAAAGAGAAAAACAAGGCAAAATAGTTATCTTAAGTCCAGAATTTATTCCTTAAGGAAGTTCATAGAACAATTGACAATCATTATGCTCAATATATGTACATGTTGAGCACCATGCACGTATCCCAAAGCCTAGTGACCGAAGCAGATTCCTAGTATAGTAATATCAATGTATTTACCCAAGAGTCCCACGCAAATTCCTATATCTTCTCTCCACGGGGGTTTAATTTCTCAAACGCTAGACAACTAATTAATAGTATATCTACAAATTAAAACAACCGCTCTCTACTCAATTGGTTAGAGTCTTGTGCTGATAACATGTTATAAAATAATAAAAGAAGAAGAAGAATATTGCAGAGAAAAGTAGGAAGAAAAAATTCTTATTGATTTGGAAAAATTTACAATGAAATATAACCTATTTATTTATAGGGAAAAACTGACCTAGTCACCAAATAATAATCCCTAAAATCTCTCTAAAATATAACATTCACGTTAAATACAATTCTATTTATAACATTTACAACTTTCTATATATCAGTTTTCATTGTGTTTTCCATGTGAAACGCATTATCTACCTTTTCTTTTTTAGCAAAATCTTCCAAGCTGTTTGCCTTTCTTTCGTTATTTTTTTCCTGATAAATTGTTCACCTTTGCGTTTGCTTCCTTTTTCCTCCTGACGCAATGCGAATTATTAGCCTTATTAATCGAATGCTCAATCTTAATAAAACAATATCCAATATATGGACAAGAGGGGGGTGGACTAAATTTCAAATGGCTCATTGTTGGAGTATTAATAAAAAATTAACTAATACTACAATATTTGGATACTAAAATAAAAATCTATGACTAATATAAATTCTATATAATTAGTATAGTTATGATTACTTCCATATAGGACTTTAAATAGCTAACACTTACTATTTGATTTTTGATAAAACAATATATATATATTGTTTAAACATGCATAATTACGCAAAATTTCACTTGTATATATTACTAGTATATACATTCCTACTCAGTCTTGTAGGGATTTAGCTTATTTTGACTTGTATTTTACTTCTTTGCTTGCGAGTGAATCTTGAATCATGGACAAATCATAGAGCATGCTCGAGTTAGCTAACTATAAATAGGGGATAAGCTTTATGGGTGTGTTTGGTACGAACGAAAATATTTTTTTGTTTTATCACTTATTTTTTCTTGTTTGGTTGGTGAATGAAATTTTTTTTTCGGAAAATATTTTTTAGTGTTTGGTTAGAGAGTAGAAAATATTTTTTTAGGAAAATATTTTTTTCTTTCTGCTACTCTCCTCGTCCCCCCCTCCCCCCCCCCCCCCCACACACACTCTCCATCTTCCCCCAAGTCCCTATGTTTCCTTGCTCCCCCTTCCCCACACACACAAATAGCCAACGCTTTCATGACTCTATTTTCTTCAAGAATTCAATTATTCTTCTAAAAATTCACACAACCCAAAGAAACTAATGTGTTGCTTTACTTTTTTTTATGCAAAAATAATATTGAAATTTGTGCTGCATAACTAAAAATAAAATACTCGTTCTACAATATGAAAATAAAGTACTCATTTTATTAAAATAAAAGAAAATACTTTTTCTACACCATGAAAAGAAAATACTCATTTTGTTTAAATTAAAAAAATACTTTTCTTATATTTTGAAAAGAAAATACGTTTTTTGTTGAAATGAAAGAAAATACTTTTTCTGCATGAAAAGAAAGTATTTTTTTGTTAAAATAAAAAAAATACTTTTTTATATCATAAAAAAAAATACTCATTTGTTGAAATGAAAAAAAAATCTATCTATAACATGAAAAGAAAGTATTATTAATAATATTTTTATTTAGGGTGGGGATGGGGTGAGGGTGGGGGTGGGTTGGTGGAGATGGGGAATAGGGTGGGGAAGGTTGAGAAGGAGTTTTGGAAAATATTTTCCCTTCTCTTGATAGGGATAATACTTTCCTCCAATTGGAGGAAAATGCTTGAGGAAAATATTTAAGCCAACCAAACAAGGAAAAATTGAAAAATATTTTTCGAAAAATATTTTTCTTCATACCAAACACACCCTAAGTGCTGAGGAAAAAAATTGAAGTATTGAAACTGATTTTATAAATAAGCAGTTACATGTATGAATAGAAATGCTAAAAGTTAAAAGCATTGATAAGTTGTTATAATATTAAATGTCTAAAATACCCTTGAACTTTTTCACAAAAATTATAAATTTAGTAGTATATCTGTAGAAATGCTAAAAGTTAAAAGCATTGATAAGTTGTTATAATATTAAATGTCTAAAATACCCTTGAACTTTTTCACAAAAATTATAAATTTAGTAGTATATATGTAAAGAAAAGGATGAACAATATATATGGAATGAATATGAAGTTAAAGGTTTTGTTTGTGAAAGATGATTATAAACTAGTTTGACCAACTTATAAGCTTATCATACGTTCTCATATACTATTAATTCATTTTGTCCTTGATAATAGCCTGATGCTTTTGTAAAGATATGCTTGAACTAATTTTAATCTTATTTTTTAAATTATATCATATTTTTAACAAACAATTCAAATGTTCAAAAAGAGTTAATCTTTATATAATAATTTATGCATATTTAATATCTGTATAGCTAATTCATATATAGTTAATATCTCCGAAACAATCAACCTTTTAGAGCTAATTCTTAACTTTATCCCTATATTATATTTTATCCTATAAGAAACTTTGTATTATTCACTGAGTGACAATTTATATATTATCATTCGTTCCATAGTTTGGAAGGGGTAAGGAACCAACGGTGCAGAATGGAAAGCTCAGAACTTCAAGTCCAACTTGCAATTTGTTTTCTTATCACTTAACAGACTGAAAATAGGTTCATACTGATAGTGACAGCATCGGCCCATGAATTTGATGGACCCACCCTAAGGTAATCAGTCGTTCACTCTGAACAAATCCTGATGAGGGATCCAATTAATTACTCGGCCTTCATTATATTATTGATAAGGCCATTTTGCACTAACATACAATGATAGGTAACATTTACTATTTGTTGCAAAGCTGTCATAATATATATATATATATATATATATATATATATATATATATAAAGTTAGCATGCAAAAGATGTTATCTAGAAAGATATTTTTAAATAATCCCTGGGTGGCATTTGCACCTATACCCAGTTTTTGGGTCAACTTTTAACTTATACCCGCTTTGCAAAATAAATTGCAAGTGTACTCACTTTTCGGGTAACTTCAGACATACGGGCCTGAAGTAGCAAAAATTTATGTCTGAAGTTTGAACTTCAGAATGTTTTGCTAGAAGTGTAGCAAAACTTCAAATCTTTTTGCCTGAAGTTTGGTCTGACTTGCAAAGTCAATCACGCAAACTTCAGTTTATAGTGCAATGACAAACTTCAGCTCAATAAAACTATAACATGTTTTGGCTGAAATTTTTGTTTTGTAATTGCTGAAATTTAGCATTCTAGGAGCTAAAATTTGTTTTGTAATTGCTGAACTTCAGCATTCTAGTGGTGAAGTTTGTTTTGTATTTGTTGAAGTTCAACATTCTAGCAGCTGAAATTTTTGTTTATATTTGCTGAACTTCAGCATTCTTAGAGCTGAAGTTCTAAGTCTGCATACGGAAATGAGGAAGATAATCTTTCAAAAAAAGAATTCAACAAAAGAACATATTGTACATAAACGAAATAGTACTAAACAATAATGAATTTAATAGATCATGATTAGCAGCGATTGATGCTGTTCATTTCAAAGATTAAAGAATGAAAAATATTTTCGACATGAAAACAAGTTACTACAGATAAATTAGAACCAAAAACTAATGTGTCTGTAAAGCTAAAATATCTAAGAGGTTAAATTATTGTGAATAAGACCAAACTTAACATAATGGGACAAACATATATATATATATATATGAATCATCAGGCTATAATGCATAACAATATCTCAAGTTTCAGCATTCAGAAAACGAAGGAGGAGGAGAAAGAGGCATGAAGTTGTTTAAAAAGTGGGTACAAGTTAAAACTTTTTTAAAAAGTGAGTATATGTTAAATGGGGGTGGCCAAATAGGACGCTCCGTATAATTTTTACGTTTTAACTCATATAGCTTAATTTGATTCGGTATGAATTTTAAGAAAATAATAAAGCGTTAATTGTAGACAAGTCATGGAATTTTTTGTAGTTATTAAAAAAATATTTCATTAATGATAAAATCAAAATATAAAATTAAATTATTTTAGATATACAAATATTTTATCTTTTTAAAACAAACAAATAAAAAGATAGTACCACATAAAATGTAATTTATGTAATGTATATCATTATATGAAATTATTATTTATTTGATTTTTATGTGTGGTACTATTTTTGTTTTTCGTGGGTGAAATGACACTTGCCGCTAAAAATTTAAAGCACGTGAGTTGAGTTATAAACCAAATTTAAAATGTTTGCACGACGTATTCACTTGGTCCAATTTGACGGGAGAATGACATATAAATAGGATATTTTTGTGCCACTGTTCATTTTTTAACTTCGGCAATAGAAGTTGTCATAAAACAATTCGACGCCAGATTTTAATGTATATTCGTCAGAATTTCAGCAAAGTTATGATGATTGTTAGATTTTATGGCAAAATCTTCACGATCACCAGAATATATGGCTAAATTCCCTGTGATCCAAAATTCAGGCAATTGCCAAAATTCCTTCCCAAAATTCTGACCAATATATTTTAAAATTCTGACTGAAGAGTATTTTTTCTAGATTTTTCTTACTAGGATCAAAATTTAAATGAAGGTCATAAAAAAGTCCATTTCACATAATTTTAGTTATAAACCAATTGGAGCCAGTTGGTTCTGGCATTGTGGGCGATACTTTAAAACAATTATTAGCTATTAAAATTATCAGTATCACCTTTTTTTAGAAAGGAATATTCTAATTATTGACGTTAATTGAAAAGTCATTTGGCGTATTAAAGTTGAGGGGGTTGAGGAGGTAATGCGGAAGATGAGCAGGGATAGGACGACCGAATCAAATGAGATTTCAGTGAAATTTTGGAAGGACGCGGGCCAGACAGGCTTGGAGTGACTTACTGTTTTGTTTAATATTATTTTTAGGACGAATAAGATACCCGAAGAATGGATGTGGAATTTGATGGTCCCATTGTACAAGAACACGGGTGATATCCAGAATTGCAATAACAATAAGGGTATCAAGCTGCTGCATCACATTATGAATATTTGGGAGAGGGTGGTGGAGAGGGTGGTGAGAAGGATGATGGTAGGCTAGAAACCCGTGTTTTACACTCTAATTACTGTACTTTACTTGTGTTTGAGCTTAAATGATGGCGATCTGCGCTCATTACATGTTTTATGCCTTGCAGGAGGGGATTCCGAATTAAAAAAGATGAATTGGAGCTAAATCGAACAAGTTGAAGCTTTGAAGTCTGAGTAGAATCCCAAGAAATTAAGCCGAGATCACGTTCGGGGATCGAGGACCAAGTCTGGATGTCAAAAAGTGGAAGAAACATTTTACTCTGAGAATAACACATAACCGCGCCGCATGGGGCGCCGCAAGGATACAAGTTTATTGTATTCACAATTTGACTTTATTGTATTCACATTTTCTCACTTGTGTGCAGGATACAAGTTTAACTTATCTGGTGTATGTCTTGATCTTCTTCAAAGGAAGTGACCCCATACGATCTAGAGGTGGAAAAGCGCCTGCGACAATTAAGGAAAGAGAAAGAACTCACCAAATAATTCTTGGGGCAATCTTCAACCCAAGAGAAAATGGCTAAAAACGATGAGGAGGTAGTTTATTTGGCTGTACGGGAAACATCCCAATAGAGAGAACAAGCTGCATGGATAGCAGTTGAAGCAACCCTTAGAGTTGCTGATGAACTGTCGAAGAGGATGCGGGTCGAAGATTCAATCTAAATTGACCCCTGGTTGAAGACCAGTTTGAAAATTTAGCACCCAGGCTGGGAGATCACTAGGTGACTATACTAGACTAGTCTACAATCAGGGACTGTTAAGTGTTAGACCTCCACCCATGGCAGCAAACAACTTCGAGTTGAAGCAAGGCTTGCTTCAAATCATCCAAAACAATTGTGTCTTCATAGGGAAGGTGAATGAAGATCCTAACACTCGCTTGATGGACTTTGAGGAAATCATGAACACATTTCAGTATAATGGAGTATCAAAAGATGCAGTCTACTTAAGGGAATTCCCCTTTTTACTGAAGGATGACGCGAAGCACTGGCTTCGTAGCTTACTAACAGGGTCGATCAGTGTTACACCCCATGTTTTCGTACGTGAGAGTACGTCGTCGTAAGTCAATTACTGTAAGCTCATAAATGAGATTATATTTGAAAGTATATAAAGTAAGTTAATCATATTACCGTGGATGTCACAAATCTTTAAGATCACGGATAACAAGTACCAAGAGAGTTGGAAGGCTTAAAAGCTAAACGAATCGAAGAAAATAAGTTTCGACAAAAGTCGACAAGTTGGGAATATTATGACATGTACTTTGGGGTGAGACTAGGGTTCTTAAAATGATAAGGAGGTTATGTTATGGGTTATTTTTGTCGTATGATATTCGTGTGTTACGTTTTAAAGTCTAGCGAGTTGTGGAACAAAAGTTGGCAAAGGTCATCACAAGTTACATTCATAATGTGCTAAAAATTAGGTCACATGTAGCAGAGTTTTTCTTCTAACATACTTGGAATTACAGATGACCCACATATCAAATTTAAGATTTACGAGTCTAGTTTCTAATTCATTAAACTGTTCATCGATACGACATCGGAGTAGAGAGATATTCACATTTTTGTGAGAGCAATCAACTCCCAATAGGACCCACTTAGGCGATGGACGACCCTTGAACATTTTAAAGGGTTTCACTTAGACGATGGACGACCCTTGAACATTTTAAAGGGTTTGGACGGCTCATTTTTGGTCATTTTCGACCAAGGACAGTTCCCAAACTCTCTCAACACCTCTCTAACAGTCCTCCATGGTTCCAAGTCGAATCCAAGGCTGTTTTGCCTAGACCTAACATCAAAAATTAGCCTAAGTGAAGAAACGAGTCTCTATGGTATTATGATGCCATTAGGGGTGCGTGTAAGCTAACATAAGCTTTAGTTAGAGTTTGTTCTGATTATTTAAAGTATGTATAATACCCTATTGCTTGGGCTTAAGCTTATCTATGTGTTGGTTAAGTTATTTGGATGAAAAGTTACAAGATAGAACTTGAAGTTGTATAAGAAGTTGTTGTCTCTTATTGAACTATTTTGGAGTTGTGTATATGACTTCATATGTTTAGAAATTATGGAAAATAAGTTGGCTATGATATTATTAGTATGATTATGTTGGTTTATATGTTAATCTCGTTGAGGAAATTGGTAACTAGAAAAAAATGGCTATAAAGCACTTGGAAGTTATCCATAGTGATATTATCTTGTGTTAGGCTATTTCGGGTAACTTTGAAATTGAGTACAAGGTTGGAAATCATTAAAAAGGTATTGGTTATTATACTAGATATATTACTAAGTTCAAGAATGAATGATAATGGGTTTGAAGGGTGCTAAAGGGATTCAATCCGAGCTAGCCGCTCGTCGCGATATGTTAATGACTTGTTAATGAAATATTTTGTACCCTATTGTTGATGTTGTTCTTATTGTATTGCTCTGGTTGGAGTTTTTGGTATATGATATTGTAGGAGGCCCTTGTTACAGGGGAGATGCTGCCCAAATTTACATAAACGAGCTACTAGTTTAAGTTGCAGACTTAGCATTCACTCAGCACTGATTTTGAATCTCCTTATGCTATGGTAGATTGCGTTGAGTTGTTTGAAGAATTGCTTGGAAGGTATTAAGGACTCAACGGAGTTAAGGTATGTTAAGGCTATCCCTTATTTCTTTTTGGCATGATCCATATGATACAACGAATCGAGCAAACACGTAACTTTCACAAGTGACTCTATTCTTAGAAGTACTAGGGATGCCTATGTTCTTGATTCTCCATGTGTCCTATTATTATATCATCTGTTCATGGATATTAGAAAATACGTAAGTTGATAAAGTTAATTCCATGATATTAACCGAAGGCAAATTGATCTTATGACAATCTGAGAGATCTTATTGACTTACTTCTTATGTATTGCATTCATTTATACATGTACGTTGACCCATGACCAGATGGCGTTATGTACGTATATATATATATATATATATATATATATATATATATATATATATATATATATATATATATATGTGGTACAGGAAAAGGTTACAACAATATATACGAACCACCACCTGATCAGCTGGTATACATTGATGATTTCGCCCACAGAGGCCGAGATGATATGATGGGATGCCCTCAGAGGCTTGACGATGTTATGTACGCATATACCTATGCATGATATGACATTTATACGCATATGCATAACATTATAAATGTTTCATGATTCACAGAGTTATTCAGACTTACAGGTTGAGTTCTTTACTCCATGTTTCTTTCATGTCTTTTATATACTGCTTTTCATGCCTTACATACTCGGTACTTTATTTTTACTGACGTCCCTTTTGCCTGGGGACACTGCGTTTCATGCCTGCAGGTCCCGATAGACAGGTTGACAGTCCTCCTAGTAGGCTATCAGCTTAGTGGAAGGTGTTGGTGCACTCCACTTGCTCCGAAGTTGCCTATTTAGTTAGTATGCTTTGGACATGTATAGATTGGTATGGCGGGGCCTTATCCCGGCCTTTATGATGTTTATGTACTCTTAGAAGCTTGAAGACATAGGTTATGGATGATTGTATGGCCTTGTTGGCCTATGTTTTGAGTGTACAAATGATCATTTCGGTCGTATAGGTCCGTATGTCACATGTATAAGTTTCTATATCATGTTGGGTCATCCTATGCCTAGTATTCCCTTATGTTTTATTCTGGTTATCTCATGACGACCCTTCTGGCCCACTTACCCATGACGATATGATAAGAAAGATATGTTACGTTGGTATTCGGTTGAATAAGGCACCGGGTGTCCATCGCAGCCCTGCGGTTTGGGACGTGACAAGTAGAACATGGGAAGATATGACAAAAAATTTCTTGACAAGTACTTCTTAGCTACAAAAATAGGGAAATTTTACAACTTCTGCCAGAAGGACATTAAACGGTTTTCGAAGCTTGGGAAAGATTCAAGAAGATAGTGAGAAGGTATCATCATAATAGAATCGAATTGTGGATGCAACTACATGACTTTTGGGATGGACTGACACCCTTCTCATGACGAGCTCTGGATACTGCATGTTGAGGTCCATTAATAAAGAAAACTCTAGAGGAGGCTGTCGCAATCCTTGATGAATTGTCTGAGGATGCTAACTAATGGCCTATTGAGAGTAATGATAGAAGAAAATATGTTGGGGTTTACCAGGTGGACACTAATACATCAGTGTAAGCCCAACTAGACACCATGGACAAAAAGATAAGAAAATTGACCTTAGCCAAGGTATAGAGTGAGCCGCAAGCAGCATATGACTTTTATAGAATGGGACACCCTACACATGAGTATGCCAAGATTCAGTTGAGGAAGTTAACGCTGTGGGAAACTATAATAGAGGAAACTATCAATGTAGGAACAACTACAATGCTATAGGACAAAGACATCCAGGTTTCTCTTGGAGTTCACTTAGTGGGAGTTTGAACTCGTGGAAGCAAAATAATCATAGAACCCAGGGTCAAGGACCACAAGATTCTCAGAACTAGCCGAGGAAGCAGTACCAGCAACACCAGAGACAACAGTCAATTCAATCTAGTACGGAAGGTAACAATCAAAGCTGTATTTATTAGAAGTGGCAAAACATTGGCAGGCCCAGTTGTGAAGGGTAGACCCGAGGTGGTGAACAAGCAGACTGAGACACTGAAAGAGCAAAAGAGTGAAGAACAGAAAAGCCAGAGTAGTGGGTGCAAAAAAAAATTGAAGAAAGTAGACACATGCCAGCTCTGCCATTCCCTCAAAAGATGAAGCGGGAAAAATTAGACAAGTGCTTTGGGTGGTTCTTGGAGATGTTCAAGGAACTTTATGTGAACATTGCCTTCACAGAGGTGCTCACTCAGATGCCTGCTTATGATAAATTCTTGAAGGAAATCTTATCCATGAATAGGATATTAGAGGAGACAACAGTGGTCAAGCTGAATGCCCACTACAGTTCCATATTGCAAAATAAAATTCTTCAAAAGTGTGGGGACCAAGGAAGCTTCATCATACCATGCTCGTTGGGGAGTGAGAAATTTGACAAGGCCCTATGTGATTTTGGTGCTTCTACAAATCTGATGCCTTTGTCTGTGTTCAGGAAACTGGAAAGTGAGTTTAGAGTGATCAAATCAATACCAGTGTCCCTATAACTGGCTGACCATACCACCATTTTGCGTGAGGGAATCATTGAGGATATTCTAGTACGGGTGGACAAATTTGTTTTCCCCTAGATTTTATTGTGGTGGACATGGAAGTGAACAAGGAGGTGCCTCTAATCCTAGGGAGGCCTTTTCTATGTACAGGCAGAGCAATTCTTGATATCTATGAGAGGCATCTTATGCTCAATGAGGGTAAGAAGAAGGTAATGTTCCAGATGAAGAGAATGATGAAATACCCCAGTGATAAGGTGTCTGCCTACTCGTGTTTCAAGTTAGATGTTGTTGGGGAATTGACTAAAAAATACAAGTTTGACAAGCTTGTTGGGGATACTCTAGAGAGGTGAATTACTATATCTAGCACAGTGGAGGATGAAGATCCTGAAATAAAGAAAGAGGTTTAAGCTCTTGAGACTGAGGACCAAGTGGTTGATAAGGAGGAACTCAAAAAGGAGGCTTCTAAGCCTAGTGTGGAATTGAAAGTCCTCCCTACTCACTTTAAATATGTTGTTCTTGAAACTAAAAATTTCCTGTAATTATTTCTACTTACTTGACAGGTGCACAGAAACAAAAGCTGGTGGAAATGCTGAGAATGTAAAAGAAGGCCATTGGCTGGACCATAGCTGATATTCAAGGAATCCAGTGGTGCAGCCCCAACGCAAGCTGAACAAAAATCTGGAAGAGGTAGTGTACAAGGAGATCATTAAGTTTTTAGATGCGGGAGTAATTTTCCTCATCTCTGATAGCCAGTAGTCCAGTCATGTGCAAGTTGTACCTAAGAAGGGGGCATGATAGTGGTGAAGAATAAAAACAATGAATTGATCCGAACAAGAACAGTCACTGGGTGGAGAATGTGCATTGATTATAGAAAGTTGAATGATACAGCAAGGAATTCCCACTTTGCACTTCCATTCATTGATTAGATGCTCGATAAAGTGGTCGGACATGGCTATTATTGTTTCTTGGATGGGTACTCAGGCTACAATCAGATATCCATTGCCCCAGAAGATATTGAGAAGACCACTTTCACTTTCCCTTCAGTATTTTTGCTTACAAGAGAATGCCATTTGGGTTGTGTAATGCACCAATCACTTTTCAGAGATGCATGATGTTTATATTCTCCAATCTAAACAAAAAGTGTATAGAGGTATTCATGGATGATTTCACTCTGTTTAGTGATGATTTTGATGACTTTTTAAAAAATTTGGAGCTTGTGCGTGAACGTTGTGAAGCCATTCACCTAGTTCTTAACTGGGAGAAGTGCCACTTCATGGAGTAAGAAGGAATTGTTCTGGGCCATAAAGTAACTGCACATGGCATTGAAGTTGATAGAGCAAAGGTTGATGTAATTGCTAAACTCCCTCCACCAAATTCTGTGAAGAGCATAAGGAGTTTTTTTGGGACATGCTGGGTTCTATAGAAGGTTCACCAAAAACTTTTCCAGCATTACCAAGCCATTGACTGCATTGCTAGGAAAGGATGTCAAGTTTGTGTTCACTGTCGAGTGCTTAAGAGCATTCGAATTAATAAAGAAAAAACTTGCGAGTATTCCTATTATGGTGACACATGATTGGAGCCAGCATTTGAAATAATGTGTGACGCTAGTGATATAGTTGTGGGGGTGGTTTTGGAGCAAATAAAAGATAAGGTGTTTAGGTCCATCTACTATACAAATAGGACATTGAATGATGCTCAAGTCAACTATGCCACTACTGAGAAAGAGTTCTTTATGTGGTCATATTTTGTGGGGAGTAAAGTGATTGTGCACACTGATCACTCAGCCATGAAATATCTGCTGAGTTAGAAGGAGTCCAAGCCGCCTCTAATACGGTGGGTGTTGTTTCTCCAAGAGTTTGAGTTAGAGATCAGGGATGTGAAGGTCATAGAAAATCAAGTCGCAGATCATCTATCTCAACTTGAGAGACCTCCGGTTGAGATAGTGGAAACAAGGGAAGAGTTCCCTGATAAGCAGATTTTCTCCATCACTGCGGTCTCCGAAAGGCCGCCCTGGTATGCTAATGTAGCCAATATTTTGGCTAGTGGATGGTTGTCGCGTGACCTCTTTCGTGATCAAAGAAGGAAGCTTCAGGGAGAGGTAAAAATTTATTTTTGGAATGACCCCTTCTTGTTTAAACTGTGTGCAGATGGTGTGATCCAAAGATGTGTACCTGAATGAGAAATGACAAGCATTCTATCTCATTGCCATAATGGAGAAGCTGGAGGATACCATGGTGGAAATTACACTGCAGCGAAGGTCTTGGAAACTGATTTCTATTGGACTACTTTATACGAAGACACACAGGCATTTGTAGCTGCTTGTGACAAATGTCAAAGGGCATGTAACATTAGAAAGAGGGATGAAATGCCTCTAAACTCCATTCTGGTATGTGAAAATTTTGACATGTGGTGCATTGACTTCATGGGCCCATTTCCATCGTCTCATTCTTATGAGTATATCCTAGTAGTCATTGACTACGTCTCTAAATGGGTCGAAGCAATCCCTACTAGGACTGATAATGCTCGGGTGGTGTGTGAGTTCTTACGGAAGAACATCTTTACCCGCTTTGGGACACCTTGAGTGATTGTTACTGACAATGGGTTGCACGTCGTGAACAAGCAGTTTGCTACTTTGTTGGCTAAGTATAGAGTCACACATAAAACAGGAACCTATACTATGCCCAAACTAGTGGGAAAGTTGAAGTGGCTAACCGTGAGCTTAAACGAATTTTTGAAAAGACGGTTAGTGCTTCTCGTAAAGATTGGTCTGTGAAATTTTATAAAGCTCTAGGGGCGTACAGAACTGTGTTCAAACCACCCATAAGGACTTCACCATTCAAATTAGTATATGGAAAAGCGTGTCACCAACTTGTAGAGATAGAACATAAAACTTATTGGGCAATTAAGTTGCTTAATCTTGATCTTAGTCTTGCAGGTGAACACAGGTTGTTGCAAATGAATGAATTGGAGGAGTTTAAACTGGACGCGTATGAAAATGTGCGAATTTTTAAGGAGAAGACAAAAAGGTGGCATGATCGTCTGATTAAGCCAAAGGAATTTCATGAAGGGGACAAAGTCTTGCTATATAATAGTAGACTTAGGTTGTTCCCCAAAACATTTAAGTCAAGATGGACGGGTCCGTATGTGGTGAAACATGTCTTACCATATGGTGCCATTGAGATCCAAGATGAGGAAGGGAGTGATAGCTTTAAGGTGAATGGACACAGGTTGAAACCATACCTTGAAGTGCCGAAATATGAATTTTTGGGAAGTTTAACTGGGGGTTGACTTTTTGATATCGGTGTCGGAATCCAATTCTGGAAATTAGAATAGGTCCGTAATGTGAAATGTGACTTCTGTACAAATTTTAAAGTCATTCCGGATTGATTTACTATGTTTCGGTACAAGATATAGAATTTAAAAGTTCAAAGTTCATAGATTTTGATTTGAGGTTCGATTCATCATTTTGATGTTGTTTGATACGATTTGAGGCCTCGAGTAGGTCCGTGGTATGTTATGGAACTTGTTGGTATGTTCGGACGGGGTCGCGAGGGCCTCAGGTCAGTTTCGGATGCTTAACGGATCGAATTCGGATTTGGAGGAGGAGCTGAAGCAGCTGGGCTGCTGGTGTGATCGCACATGCTCGAAAAAGGGCCGCAGGTGCAAGCTCATAGATGCGAGAAATTAGTCGCGGAAGCGGAAAATGCATGGGCTGGCCAGGCACCGTGGGTGCGAAAATTTTTTCCGCCGGTGCGAAGACCGCAGGCGCGAAGAAATCATCGTGGGTGCGAAGACCGCAGGCGCGAAATAATCATCGCGGGTGCGAAGACCGCAGGTGCAAAGAAATTACCGCGGGTGAGAAGACTGCAGGTGTGATGAAATCACCGCGGGTGCGAAGACCGCATGTGCGAAAAAACCACTGCGGATGCGAAAATCCTAGACAAAATGTTAAAAAACAAAGAGGGTTCCGAGTTTTGAATTTTTGGACCTTCAAGCACGGTTTTTGGTGCGATTTTGAGAGATAATTCAAGGAAAACTTGAGGTAAGTCACTTGTTATCATTTCTACTCCATAATATTAAATTATCATCAAATAATCCGACTAGATTACATGTTTTTGAGGTGTAAATTGGGGGCTTGAACTTAGGGATTTTAAAATAAAATTTGAAGATTTGGAGGTCGAGTTGAGGTCGGATTTTGGTAAATTTTAGTATGGTTAGACTCGTGGTTGAATGGGCTTCCGGATTTTATAACTTTTATCGGATTCTGAGACATGGGCCCCACGGGTGATTTTTGGGGCGAAATTTTGGATATTTGGAAAATATTAGTATTTTATATAGAATTAATTCCTATAATTTTTGTGGGCTGAATCAAATTAATTGTGACTAGATTCGAGCCGTTTGAAAGTTCATACGTGCAGAATGGAATTTTTGGAGCATTGCTTAGCTTGCTCGACATTGGATTTTGCTTGTTCGAGGTAAGTAACTCTTCTAATCTTGGAGTTGAGGGTATAAACCTTGAATATATGTATTTTGTGAATTGTTGGGAGGTGACGCACATGCTAGGTGACGGGCGTGTGGGCGTGCACTATAGAAATTGTGACATAATTGGTTTTGTGAAATTTTGTAGTTAAATAATCTTGGCATTCTCCATGCGGTTTATTTGTTAAATAAATTGAGCTAAAAAGCATATTAAAAATTATGTTGAGGTTATGTGCCAGTATTTGGGGACCCACGGAGGTCATATTGTTATGAATTATTTGTTTTAAATTGAAAATTCATACTCAGTCATATTTATTTTATTACATATCATATCTCAGTCTCTGTTGTTATTCATTGATACATCATATCATTATTTTGGGCTATTTTCATGACATTGTGAGCCCGAGAGACTGGAGAGATTGATGACTAAGTGAGGCCGAGGGCCTGATTGTGAGGATTATTATGGGATCGGGTTGCACGTCGCAGCAGGCCATGTTGACTTTATATATATTATTACTATTATATGGATCGGGACTGCCCGCTTACAGCAGGCCTTATTGGCTTATTATGGCACGTGAGTTGTCCGTGTGGATTCTGATATGATATTATAGCACGTGAGTTGTCCGTGCAGATTATAGCACTAGGGCTGAAGGAGCCCCTCCGGAGTCTGTACACACCTCCAGTGAGCGCAGGTACCTACTAAGTGTGAGTGCCGAGTGCTGAGTGACTCTGAGGCATGAGTAATTGTGAGGTATGCCCGAGTGGCAAGAGTGATTGTGAGGTATGCCCGAGTGGAAAGAGTTATTGTGAGGTATGCCCGATTGGCAAGAGTGATTGTGAGGTATGCCCGAGTAGCAAGAGTGATTGTGAGGTATGCCCGAGTGGCATAAGTGACTGTGAGGTTTGCCCGAGGGGCTGTATATGAGTGATGTTGTCCTCGAGGGGCTGTCTATGATTTTATCACTGAGTTGCATCGCATTGGCATGCACACATGACATACATTCATAGAGACGTATTTTCCTCATGCTGTACAATATCACATTATTCATGATTTCTCACACATTTTTGACAGATGGGCATAGTGATGCATTTGTTTTATACGGATTATCCGTAAGGAAAATGAAACATTTTATTTATGAGTTACTTCTAGTATTATTTGCTTTATGTTGTAATGGACTGTTGTGAACTATTGGTTGTGGACCCGACCTTGGTGGAAGCACGTCACTACTTTCAACCTAAGGCTAGGTTTGTTAATTACTCAGTACATGGGGTCGGTTGGGTGATGTATAAGATTAAGATGTTTATTCACTTAAATTGCTTTAATAATTGTTATTGGAATTGGATAATTGAAAGTTGGCTTACCTAGCAGGTTGGGTTAGGTGCCATCACGACTAGTTGGATTTTGGGTCGTGACAAATAGTACTCTTATTCAGTCTAGAAAGTGATATAGGCATTTCTTTGTTGAGCCAGATATATGCCTTTGACCCACCAAAATTAATGTATATCTTAGTTAGCCCATTTGAGCTTGTATTCACATTTTGTTTAGCAACCACACTACAAACCTGGCCCATTTATTTGAATGGATTATCTGTTTGAACCTATTTCCTCTCGTGAGCACTTAAAATTGGTATGAGCTTGTTAGAAGCTAAGTAGAGGTATGGTCGGGCTCTTTTAGTGAAACTGAGAACAATAGGAGAAAAGTGCACTGTTTTGAAAAAAATAAGATCCACTTATAGGGAATTGAAAAGGAAAAAGAAGAAAAAAAATGAATTGCTCAAAAAGAAAAAATCAGAAGATGAAAAAAAAGTATTTGTATATATTTTGTGGAATAACAATATTCCTTGCTAGTGGTAGCTCTTGATATATTTATGTTTAAAGAAATTAGGAACTGATGTTATTATGATATGACGGTTGGGGTTTGGTTCAACATAAGTGTGAGATTTAGATTGTGAATTGTATGTATTAAAGTGCTCAGGGAGGTATAATCATTGTTATTCAAAATATATCATACCCGTCCCGCAGCCTACATTACAACCAAAATAAAGTCCTACTTGATCTTTGACTGAATGAATTCAATTAGTAGCGTATTACACTACGGGCAAGCATATGGTACGTCTTCTGTGGAATATGAATTTTGATTCTAAGAGTGAGTGGATTCTTTTTATCTTGAGTTCCTATATGTTATTGAATTTCATTTTGTTTGGAACTGCTCTCATTTTTTATGTGAGGGAACATGATTTGCGAAGGAAAGGTAAAATCTTTGACCTCTATGTTAGAGTAAGTGAGCATATTGTAAAAAATGCATGCTGCTTTTGAGTTGAGTCTTGAGGCTCGGATGTTTTGATAAGGTGCTTAGTCTACTTTAAATATTCTTGGCATGATATTTTAGGAATATTGTTTGATGAAAAGGTTGTCTCTATGTAAAGTGTAGTTTGATTGCTCGAGTATGAGCAATGGTTTAAATGTGGGGTGCTGATGGTACGATAGAAAGTCGTGTTTTAACTATATTTTACACTCTAATTACTGTACTTTACATGTGTTTGAGCATAAATAATGGTGATATGCACTCATTACATGTTTTATGCCTTGCGGGTGTTGATTCCGAGTTAAAAAGATGAATTGGAGCTAAATCGAACAAGTTGGAGCTTTGAAGTCTGAGTAGAAGCCCAAGAAATTAAGCCGGGATCACGTTTGGGGGTCGAGGAACAAGTTTGTATGTCAAAAAGTGGAAGAAACACTTTAGTTTGAGAAAAACACATAGCCACATTGCATAGGGCGCGACGCGGCTGTGTAAATTTGAGCAGTCTGTCACAAACTTGCTCTCTGAAAATCCTCACACACATGGCGCATGTCACAACGCGGGGTGCATGTATAAATTGGCTAGAATATTTTCTTATTTCGGCTTGGAAAGAGTAGTTCGGTCTAGACCCGCTTTTACATGGTATAAATACACCAAAAATATTATTTTTGAGGGGACTTTTGACCTATGAAAGATTGGAGAAACAACTAATGCAAGAAGAAAGATTTTATCATGACTTCAACTAACAATCGGTGCAATACGAGAATTTGTATCGAATCATTAGTATTGATATTTTCTTTATGTTTAAACCTTATTGAGATGAATTTGTCCATTGCTATGGAGTAATTTTACTTAGGGTGTTAACATATACGGTGTATTGATAATTTGAATAGGGATTCGATTCTTGAATATTGTTTGAATTAATTGATGGAGTTTTAAATCGTATTATCAAGTTATTTATTATTTTGCTTAATCCAAAGATGAGCTTTACATTGAATTTCTTTACATCTTATACCCTATTTTAAATTCGTGATTCAACGAGGTAATCGAAAGAGACTCTAAAATTATTAATCGAACTAGAAAATAGGAATATATTCGTAAGAAGTTACCCTTTAGACTAAAACAATTATTTTATTTGTTGTAATTGTTCACCGTACTTCAATTAGATTAATTACTGAAATTAACGTTTAATCGAAAGAGGAACATTAACTTTAAGTGTAATCTAATTACCTGTTGAATTCGTGAAAATCAACAGTACCATAGAGTGAATTAATTTAAGAATTGGATCCCGAATCAATTATCTTGTACATGTCTAGTCAATTACTCTTATTTCTCTCATTGATATTTCTTTGTTGCTCAACTGTTGTCCTTCATGATCAATTGATAATTGCATTATTTTACAGTTAATTGTAGTTGATAATTATTCAATCAAGTGTTAATTTTATTGGATAATGATTAACTAGAGATTCTTCGAACACTGTTTAAATTCAATCCATGTAAAGATGATAATTTAACTATACTATCTTTGACTAGCGAGCATAAATTTTGTGTTGTGTCTTGCGCTCGTCAAAGGAGTGTGTCTATCTCTGAGAACTAGTTTGGATTCATGCTAGGGCGGTCGACTACAGAAGCCATTCATCTGGTAAGGAGGTTGATGGAGCAGTATAGGTAGAGGAAGAAGAACTTGCAAAAGCCTACGATAAAGTCCATATGAAGGTTCTATGGAGATGCTTGGAGATTAGCGGTATTCCGGTAGTGTAGATTAGGGTGATTAAGAACGTGTACGATAGAGCTAAGACTCGGGTAAGGACTCTGGGAGGAGACTGATTATTTCCCAGTGATGATGGGGTTGCATCAGGATCAGCTCTTTGCCCATTTTTAAAAATCCCGCATATTTTAAGAACAATTTTCAGAAAAGTGGTTTGAAATAAAATTAGAAAGGAAACAAGTTCAACATGATGTTGAAAAAGGTATTAACATGAGTGAAAAAACATAGTCCGATGTATAGATTAGTAACTTTATTTACCCTAAAAATCAGATAATAGTTAAATTTATAAGTGATTTTAAAGATACGCGGATTAACTTGATACAAAGCGATAAATTAAGTTGCTAGTGAATAAATAAAGATAAAATAAATTCAAACCACACGAATTGGATAGTTTCAGCTTTGATGGTATAATCGCTCTCAAGTCGGGCTTACCACGACCGGTATCGATAAAAAAAGAACAAGAACTTAAAGACAGAGAAAATAATAATGTATTGCTTTTGAGTGCGTGTTACAAACTTACAATATGTCAAATGAGTTATTAGACCCCCTTTATATAGTAGGGGAGTTTTATTTTAGGTAAAACTCTATAAAAGGTTAAAAAATCTTCTGATTCGCTGATTGCCGATTCCTTATCGATACGTGTCGAGATTCCCGCTGTAACATTCGGCCGATTACGGATATTTCGGTCTTCTGTTGGCTATGCTGGATTGTCCTTCAAAATCGATCGAGGCTAAGACTGATTCCGGGACCATGACCTCGATATTCTTGAAGGCAGGCGTCATGCCCCCAGATTATGGCCTGGTGGGACTTTGGCTCGATTTCGGTCCTTTATTGCCATGTCTCGAGCCTAGCTTATTTTTTCGGAGGCTAGGATGCACCATGAGCTCGATTTACCTTGTATACAGATAGTCCCCTCCTTTTTCGGAGAGTAAACGACGAGAAACGACATGAGCTTCTGATTCTTACTTCGATACACCGTGACAGAAATGACAAAACAACTTAAGCATCTCTTCAGTCAAGTCTTAATGGCACTAAATGCATGTCAGTCACCGGTCAGCCGTCAAACGCTGCTGGAATACTATAAATACCCCCTCCTTTGTTCATTTTAACTTTGATCCAAACCTTCTACCAATGTATCTTTAAGATTTCAATACTTTCTAGCACTTTTACTTTGGTTATTCGAGATCCTTTGCAAGATTTTTTACCCATATTCATCTCAAGCCAAGAAGTCTAATCCTTCAATCTTATTTTCTTTCTCCACCTTTCTCAGACGTTCCTCTATTTTTTTTAATAAAAATGGCAAAAACTTCCAAAATCGTTCCTCAAAAAGAAAATCCATCTACTTCGTGACCGACTACTGAAGTCGAGGAGACCATTTTGCGCGCTGCCGTCGATGAACCAATACCTGAACCCCCGTTGAAAATGTTCATCCCCGGGGGATTCTCGGTCAACATCGATTTCAAGGTCGAAAAGCCTTCTTCCGTACAAGGCCGGTGTAAGGAGGTCTCGAGATACATTTGTTTGATCACCGAAGAGATCCTCCCTACAATCCGAAAAGATTGCAACTGGGCCGATAAGGACATAATGGTCCCCGACCCTGATGAATCCATTACCACCCATGTTGTGGGATACCTAAGTGTTTACACTTATCCTTTTACATTGGTCCCGGTGGATCCGGTCAATTTGTATTTTTGCAGAAGGTACAACGTGTGCCTAGGCCAGATTTACCCATCGCTCTGGATGATCGTGATCCTCCTCTAGTTATTTGTGAAAACAATCGATGGGTGCTCGTTCACTATCGACCATATTCTACGCTTATACAGTCCCTGAATCTTCCGGGGGGTGATAAAACTTGTGTGGCAGGCCAGTAAAGCCCTATTCTCAAGTATTAATGAGGATCAGGATCGGGGCAGGCAAGGCCATTTTGTCCGAGTGATAACTTCAGACTTAATCCCAGCCGAATGCAGGCCATTCCCCGAGAAGTGGAATGCCTCACGTAAGTACGATTTACTTTCGAATGTCGATTTTACACTTACTTCTCTTTTTCTTATTGGTGCTTTCTGTTGGTGCAGTCGTCGCTCGGGTCCCAAACGCTATCCCTCGACTCAAGGAGTGGGTCGAGGGTATCGTATCACAGATGCCGTATTCAGAGCGCGCGTGGCGCAAGCTCCCTAAGGGCCGTTGGGAGGCCTGTTCCCATGGCGAGACTTCTTTCCCGAGTAGGTAGTATTAGGATATTAAGCCCTTACTCCCTTTACTTCTTTTTGCAGGTTTATCTAAGGATGTCAAGCTTAGGCCTCTAGCAGTCCCCTTCTCCGAGAAAGGCCAAAGAAAAGAAAAGAAAAAGGGCTCCGAGTTCCCCGAGCTCGAAGAAAAAGAAAACAAGAAGAAGGCTGGTGCGCAAGTCAAAAGAACAGGCACCATCTTCGGATTTGCTCGATAGGCTGAGAGACAAATCTGAAGAAGAAGAAGATGATGAAGAAGAAGAAGAAGAAGAAGAAGAAGAACCCTTTGTTCTGGTGGCCTGCCTGCCGTCGCAGCCCGAAGGGTAGGGGGCCTCCGAACCAGAGTGCCGCGAGGCCGATCTGCCTCAAGCTAAAGAGGTCGATGAGGAGGCGGGGGCCGAGGCTTCCCGGGATGCAGGCAGTGACCCGAAGAAGGCACTCGTTGTGATAGATATCACCGAGTCACACTCGTTTACCGAGTCTATGTACAACGAGTCCCAAACTGTAAAAGAATGCCCCAACAAGGGGGCCCATGGGGCGGACGAACCTTTTCGCGGTTGTTTTTGATGGCATGGATTTCACTACCACGGAGGACGTCACCGGATTAGGTGACTTAGATGTACCGAAGAATAGTCCGTCTTCGGGAGCAAGTGGGCCTACCTCGAGCCCGAAACTGATCATTTGGTTCCCTTCCACGAGCGTGGATCCTGACCGGAAGCGATCCATCATCATCTCTATTCTGGAGGATGCCCGGGTTCTTTTCGCCCCTATAGGGGTGGCCAGTTACCTACGGTGCCTGGTGACCGAAGAAGATCAAGCCAAAATGAACGAGGTAGACGTGCGCTGCTTGTTGAACGAAGCACAACATGCGCTGAACCGGATAACTTTAGACAACCCTCGATGATTTCAATTTCTCCTCTTATAATTGAACTAATTCATTGATAATCCTAATATTTTTCTTTGCATTTGTAGGTCTTGGTGCTTCATCATGAAACTTTCCTCAGGTATCGGGATGAGTTGAACCAGCTCGAAGCCGAAGTCAGAGGGCTTACTGAGAAGAGAGACACGTACAAACTTCTCAATGAGCAACATGAAGAAGAGGCTAAGGGCCTTCGAGCTGAGTTAGAAGCGGCTCGGAAAGAACATGCCGACCTTGTTGAACAGGTAAAAATCTTTGAAGTTAGTGACGATGAGATAGACACGGTGACTAATGGTCGGAACCTGCAGGTCCAGCAGAAGATTGATCGGATCGACCAATTTCGAGCCGAGATAGATGCAGTCAAGGTCGAGGCCGAAGAGTGGAGAGGCAGAATGGACCGCCTGGCCTTAGAAAAGGAGAATGCCCAGGCACAGTTGGCCTCGGCGGAGGCCCAACTTCAGGCGGCGGAGGAGGAGAAGGATGATGCTCGGTCCCAAAGAGTTGAGGAGCTTCAGTCTCAGCTAAGCTCGGTCGTTTTCGATCGAGAGACAATTGCCAAAGAGCTTAAAGTGGCCAAGTCGGTGGTTGAAGAGACCAAAGCTGATGTCGACGAGATGGTGGCCCAGTATAAGGCCGATGGTGAGGCAGCCCAGGCCTTCGAAGAAGTTCATGCTCGGAGTTTTGATTTATCGGCCGAGGACGAAAGTGCTAAGGGGTTCGAAGCCGAGGCCAAGAAACTGGCATATCCCAAGGATGAAGAAGACTCCGAGGGTTCAGACGAATGCAGGGGAGGAGAAGACTCTGATGGTGATGGTGATGGTGACGAGGCGGGCTCCAGTGCAGACCAAGCCGTTTACGTTCCTTGCATATTTTTCTTTGTTTTTGTACTTTCGTATTTTTGTACCTTTTTTGTCAATGTCGTTTGTCCTTTGTAAAGACCTTTTCACACACACACACACACACACACACACACACACACACACACACACATATATATATATATATATATATATATATATATATATATATATATATATATATATATATATATATATAAGGCACTTTTTTCCTTTCGACATTTTTTAAGCTCGTTTCCGTTTGCTTTGCTCTTTATGATTGCAAAGATATCGAATGCCTTAGCATGTAATAATTAGGTCTTGTTAAGAGGTTCGAACATGCCTCGCTCTCGATATTATTTTTTTTAAGACTCGTAAGGGCTCGGTATAACTGGAAGCTTTCCCCAAAGTACTTAGAATTTTATTTTACAATATAATTTGTCGAGAATAGCCTTTTGAACCGGTTTAGAAATTTTGAAGACCTTGTTTTTTGTTACGGGTCTTGGATGTCTCCGAACCGTTTTAGTACGGCCGTAACCTTTTTAGTTCGGGTGTTGCCCAGTGGGCATGTTACCCCGAGTCATTCAGGCTTAACCGAGATAACCGTTCTCGAATAGGGGTGGCCGTTGCCTTTAAAGTTCGAGCACTGCCAAATAAGCTTTGTGCCCCCGGACTTTATTATCCCGGGATGTTCGAACCTGCCTTGGGAAGAAATCTCCGAGTGAGGTGGCCCTTGGACTCGATGTCTTCGGGGGATCAAATGTAACAAAGAAAAATTTTCAAAGGGCAAAATATTTATCCGCAAGGTATAAACTTCTTTTCAATTTTGTGTGTAATATACAAAGTTACACATGTGTTCAAGCTTCGTCTCCGGGCTCAGGTGGTCTATGTGGGCACAGTTCATTCGACTGTTTGGCCCTTACAGTAAATCATATCAATCGAGCCTAGACTATTCGAGCACAAAGTTTCTTTCCTTGCCAAAATCGTTTTCCAAGAGTGATGCCCCCAGTGTTTAAGGTCGATCATAGAGAAGCCTCGGATACTGTTGACAACTGATCATTGATTCTAAGTTAGCACAATACACTACTGCCTCGTTAAAAACCTTGCCGGAAAACCCATTTGGTACAAAACCAGTTCAAGGAAAAAGAGTGCAACGCGTGCTTTCAAGCCTTAAAAATTGTATCGTTCTTTGACAGTTACCTGCAAGTGTTAGTCCAAAATGTAAATAAATAAAAGAAGTAAACGGGGTTGCACTTTATCAGTAATATCGTTTCTAGTGAGTTATGTTCCAGTTGTTCGGTAGTCGCTCACCGTTCATTGCTCCGAGCTTGTACGACCCTTTCCCGATGATCTTGATAATTTGATACGGACTTTCCCAGTTCGGTCCCAACTTTCTTTTGTTCGGGTTTCGGGTGTTTAATGTGATCTTAATCAACACTAAGTCCTAATATTGAAGTGTCGAAGGTTGGCTCTTCGATTGTAATACCTCCCGATCCATTGTTTTGGGGCTGCCATCTGGACGAGGGCGGCTTCGCGCCTTTCATCTAACAGTTCTAGGCTCGTATTCATGGTCTCGTTGTTTGATTCTTCGGTTGTATATCGGAACCTGACACTGGGTTCTCCAACTTTTACCGGTATTAGAGCTTCAGCATCGTAAACCAACGAGAATGGGGTAGCCCCGGTACTGGACTTCGAGGTCGTACGATAAGCCCATAGGACTTCAGGCAAGATTTCTTTCCAATTTATTTTGGCATCGATCAATCTCTTTCTGAGGTTTTGGAGTATGGTTTTGTTCGTCGACTGCACTAACCCGTTCCCATTTGGGTATTAGGGTGTCGACAGGATTCTTTTGATCTTATGATCCTCGAGAAACTTGCTTACTTTTCTGCCGATGAACTGTTTCCCATTGTCACACACGATCTTGTCCGGCATTCCAAACCGACATATTATGTGGTCCCAGATAAAATCAATGACTTCTTTCTCCCTGACTTTCTCAAAAACTTGGGCTTCCACCCATTTTAAAAAATAATCAGTCATAAATAATATAAATTGAGCCTTACCTGGTGCCCATGGAAGGAGCTCAACTATGTCCATTCCCCATTTCATGAATGGCCAGGGGGGCAAGACCGAATGTAGTAGCTCCCCAGGCTGATGAATCATCGAAGCATGCCTCTGACACCCATCGTATTTTCGTATGAACTCCTTCGCGTTCTTTTCCATGTCGATCCAATAGTAGCCGGCTCTGATTATTTTCTGAACTAATAATTCGGCGCCCGAATGATTTCTGTAGGTGACTTCGTGGATTTCCCTCAGAATATACTCAGTGTCTCCGGGTCCTAGACATATTGCGAGTGGGCCATCGAACGTTCTCCGAAACAATGTACCGTCTACAGACTGGCTGAACCGGGCCGCCTTCGTACACAGAGTCCTCGATTCCTTTGGGTCTGAAGGCAGTTTTTCGGTCTTCAGATATTCTATATATTTGTTTCTCCAGTCCTAAGTCAGGCTCGTTGAGTTCATCTCGGCATCACCTTCTTCCACTACCGATCTCATAAGTTGGACAACCGCACCCGAGTTGAACTCGTCATCATCGATCGACGACCCCAAGTTAGCAAAGGCATCGTCCTTGCTGTTTTGATCCCGAGGCACGTGTTGTAGAGTCCATGAACCGATGTAACGTTACCTGCAGTTTATCCAAGTACCTTTACATTCGTTCCTCTCTGACTTCGAAGGTCCTATTAAATTGGTTCACCGCAAGGAAGGAATCGCACTTAGCTTCGACCACCTCTGCCCCCAAGCTTTTGGCCAGTTCGAGACCTGCAATTATGGCCTCATACTCGGCTTCATTGTTAGTTAATTTTACAGTCCTGAAAGATTGTCTAACTATCTTACTTGCGGGTGGTTTCAATACAATTCCAAGCCCAGACCCCTTCGCATTCGAGGTGCCGTCCGTAAAGAGGGTCCAGATTCCCGAAGAGGTCCCCGAGTTCAACAACAAATCTCTTTCGACCTCAGGTATTAGGGGCAGTGTAAAGTCGGCCACACAGTCTTCCAAAATTTGAGATTTAATGGCGGTCTGAGGCCGATATTCGATGTCGTACTCACTGATCTCTATGGCCCATTTGGCCAACCGTCCCGAGAGCTCGGGTTTATACATTACATTCCTCATTGGAAGTACGGTTTTAGCTTCGTAGAGGCGCTTAGTAAAGCGAGCGCCAACTTTTCTAGGTGAGGGTACCTAGTTTCGGTTTCGACGAGAGTCCTGCTAACATAGTAAATTGGAAATTGAGTACCTTTCTCTTCGCAGACCAGGACTCCACTTACCGCTATCTACGATACTGCCAAGTGGTATAGTTGTTCATCTATCTTCGGCGTGTAAAGTAATGGTGGGCTCGATAGATATCGCTTAAGATCCTCCAAGGCCCGTTGGCACTCCGGGGTCCATGAGAAGTTATTCTTTTTCTTCAATAGTGAGAAGAAACAGTGGCTCTTGTCGGATGACCTCGAAATAAATAGTCCCAAGGAGGCTATGCGTCCGGTTAACCTTCGTATGGCCTTCACGTTGTCCACAATAGTGATATATTCGATGGCCTTGATCTTATCGAGGTTAACCTCGATCCCCCGGTTGGATACCATGAATCCGGGGAATTTACCGGACCCGACTCCAAATGCACATTTCTTCGGCTTCAGCTTTATATTGTACTTTTTCAATATGCTGAAGGTTTCCTGCAAATATTTCAAATGGTCATCTGCTGCTCGCAAGGACTTAACCAACATATCGTCAATATAAACCTCCATTGATTTTCCTATTTATTCTTCGAACATCCGATTTACTATGCGTTGGTAAGTGGCGTCGACGTTTTTTAGTCCGAACGACATCATATTATAGAAGTAGGCACCGTACTTGGTGATGAAGGAAGTTTTTTCCTTATCACCCGGGTCCATCCGAATTTGATTGTACCCGAAATAAGCGTCGAGAAAATTGAGGATCTCGTGGCCAGCCGTAGCATCGATCATGCGATCGATGTTAGGCTAAGGGAAAGATTCCTTAGGACATGCTTTATTCAAATCTTTATAATCTACACACATCCTTAATTTGTTCTTTTTTTGGGGGACTACTACTACGTTTGCTAACCAGTCAGTGTATTTTACCTCCTGGATGGACCCTATTTAAGGAGTTCAGATACCTCGTCCTTGATGAAAGCATGTTTGACCTCGGATTGCGGTCTATTCTTCTGCTTGACCGGGTAGAACTTCGGGTCCAAGCTTAGCCTGTGAGTGGTTATTTTCGGCGGGATCCCTGTCATATCAAAGTGGGACCAAGCGAAAAAAATTTCGTTAGCTATAAGAAATTGAATGAGTTTTTTCCTGAGGTCAGGATTCAACCCCGTGCCTAGGTATACCTTTCGATCAGGTGAGTGTTCGATCAATACGACTTGCTCCAATTCCTAGATCATCAATTTGGTAGCGTCGGAGTCATCAGGAGCTACAAAAGACTTGGGAACCCCGTTATCGTCGTCCTCACCCAACTCCTGCTTCTCTGGTTGGGATGGAGCCGGTGTCAACAGTTGCTATTTGGTTTCTCCCTTGGTGACCGGACCCAGCTCCTTTGGTGCCGAAAGTGTTGATATCGGGAATACCTCATCGACCGCGAACATCTCTTTGGCGGCCGGTTGGTCCCCGTAAACTATTTTTATTCCTTCCGATGTTAGGAACTTCAACACCTGGTGCAGAGTTGAGGGTACCACCCTCATGTTGTGAATTCATGGTCTTCCGAACAGAGCATTGTACCTCATGTCCCCCTCGATCATATAGAACTTTGTTTCCTGAACGGTCCCGGCGGTGTTCACCGGTAACGTTATCTCCCCTTTAGTGGTCTCACATGCCATGTAGGGCGAGCTGTTCCACGACCCTAGATCTGATGATGTTGGTTGAGCTACCTGGATCAATTAACACACATTTAACTCGAGATTTATTTATGAGTACTGATATTACCAGTGCATTGTTGTGGGGCTGCATGATCCTATCAGCGTCTTCGTCGTTGAAAGATAAGGTTCCCTCCGGAACGTAATCCCGAGTCCATGTTTCCTTTGTGATAGATACTTTGGTGCGCTTCAGCATCAGCTCCTGGGGACATCGATCCCACTGATTATCATGTTAATGATGTGCTGAGGTTCCTCTTGTTCAACCTGTTTGCCAGAATCTCTGTTCCTAAAGTGGTTCTTGGCTCGATCACTTAGGATCTCTCGGATATGCCCGTTATTGAATAGCCGGGCTACTTCCTCTCTTAATTGTCGGCAATCTTCTGTCCTGTGACCGTGAGTGCCATGATATTTGTATATTAGGTTAGGATCCCTTTGGGATGTATCATATTGTAGGGGTGGAGGCCATTTTATGTCTTTGATACGTCTAATGGCAGATACGATGGCTGCGACAACAACGTTAAAATTGTACTTTGATAACCTTGGCGCTTCTTTCGGCCCGATGGGCCTGTCGAAACTATTTTTGCTCATGAGTCCCTAGTTGTTGATCACTTCTTATTTCACTTTTCATGGGGTTTCGCCCAGATCCACTACCTCTTCAGTCTTCATTTTATGGCTGATACCGATCCATGTTCGACCTTGGCTCATGATCTATGTCTCTCCTGACTCTGTCAACTGGTCTGACGGGATAAACGGACCCAGAAGGGGCCCCGAGTTGATCATACCGATTATGCACGTCAACCCAGGTGACAGCCGGGTACTCCACCAGATTTTGCTTCAACTGCTGTGAAGCCAACGAGCTCCGAATATTGAGTACCTGGGTGAAGGCTTGAACGGCCCAATCATCTACGACCGGAGTCAAGTCCATCCGTTCCATTTGAAACCGGGACACGAATTTCCTGAGCATCTCATTATCCCTCTGCTTCACTTTGAAAAGGTCTGACTTCCTAGTCTCGACCTTGATATCCCCGACGTGTGCTTTTACGAATGAATCTGCAAGTATAGCAAAAGAGTCAATAGAATTAGGAGGTAGATTGTGATACCATATCATAGCTCCCTAGGATAGAGTTTCCCCAAACCTTTTCAACATGACAGAATCGATCTCGTCATCCTCCAAGTCGTTCCCTTTGATGGCGCATGTGTTGGAGGTCACATGCTCATTTGGATCGGTCGTTCTATTGTACTTAAGAATCTCGGGCATACGGAACATTTTTGGGATCGGCTTCGCCGTTGCACTCGAAGGAAAAGATTTTTGAACAAACTTCTTGGAATCCAGGCCCTTAAATATCATAGGTGCTCGTAGGATTTGTTAGACCCTGGAATTGTAGGTTTCCACCTTTTTGTCAATGGCTTCGATTTTTTTCTCCCCCGATTCTATCCGTTTTGTCAATTCCTCGGACATTTTTATGATCTTGTGGCTAGTCCCCGATTCATTTTCATTCGGCCTCTCCGTGATCGGTTTATTTCTGTGGGTGACTTCCCGGGATAGCTCGGGCTCAACCCTGCTCGATGCTCGGCTTTGGTTTTGCAACTGGGCTATCGCTGTCTGTTGAGCCTGTAACATTTCGAAGATCAGTAGCAAGTTGATCCCATCATTTTTGTCGCTTCGAGTATTCTGGGCAATTGATCGGACTTCCCCGCGCACGTTGTTCTCGAGGTCGGAAGGCAAATTTATGTTGATGGCCAAATGCGAACTGGAGTCGATGGGGTCTGCCCCCGGATCTCCTCCGAGATTGTCTGGGGGCACCTCGTTACTGGGTGATGCATTGTTGTTATCGCCAAGGTGGCTGGACTCCGCATTTGTGTTTAGAGGGGCAGATTTTGGGTTTGACATTTCAATTTTAACCTGGAATCAAAGACACTTCAAAGAACAAGTGTAAAATAGGGCGTGTTACGGAAATTTATATCAAATCGCCGCTATTATCCTTAGCCAAACGGTGGGCGCCAAACTGTTTACCCTTAAAATCGGATAATAATTAAATTTGTAATTGATTTTAATGATACGCGGATTAACTTGATACAAAATGATAAATTAAGTTGCTTGTGAATAAATAAAGATAAAATAAATTCAAACCATACGAATTGGATAGTTTCAACTTTGATGGTATAATCGCTCTCGAGCCGGGCTCATCACGACCGGTGTTGATAAAAAAAGAACAAGAACTTAAAGACATAGAAAATAATAATGTATTACTTTTGAGTGCGTGTTACAATGTGTCAAATGAATTATTAGACCCCATTTATATAGTATGGGAGTCCTATTTTAGGTACAACTCTATAAAAGGTAAATAAATCTTCTGATTTGCTGATTGCCAGTTCCTTATCAATACGTGTTGAGATTTCCGCCATAACATTCGGCCGGTTACGGATATTTCGATCTTCTGTTGGCTATGCTGGATTGTCCGACAATGTCCTTCGAAGTCGATCGAGGCTAAGGCCGATTTCGGGACCATGGCCTCGATATTCTCGAAGGCAGGCGTCACGCCCCCCGGATTCTAGCACGGTGGGATTTTGGCTCGATTTCGGTCCTTTGTTGCCATGTCTCGAGCCTAGCTTATTTTGTCGGAGGGTAGGATGCACCATGAGCTCGATTTCACCCGTATCCAAACTTATAAATGAGAACATATAACTTGTTGGAGTTATACACTTATCTTAAGTATTTGACTAAAAATTAAAATTAAAATCCTTATATAGAAAACAAAATTTCTACGCTCACATAAGGTAAGGGTATATGGAAATTGATTCCTGCTCCTCTAGGTAAATAACTCAACATTCACCAAGTGTATCATTTAACCTCTTTGGAGCATGGGTGCAAACAGATAATATTAGATCAACTCTAGAAAAATATATACATAGAAAAATCTAATTCGACGGAGAGACCATAGGTTCACGTGTCCCATATATTAGGCTTTAAGGGTGTGTTTGGTATGGAGGAAAACAGTTTTTGAAAATATTTTTCTATTTTTCAATGTTTGATTGAAAATATTTTGAAAAATATTTTTCTCATGAACTTCTTTTCCTCCAGTTGGAAGAAAATATTTTCCCTACCAAGAGGAGGGAAAATATTTTCCAAAACTCTCTTTAAACCTTAATCCTATTCCCCATCCCCTCCAACCCACACCCACCACCCCTAATACCCCGCCCCACCCCTAGCCCGAACCCACCCACCCTCAACCCCGCCCATCCCCACCCGTCCCCAACCCCACCATCCAATCCCTACTCTTCCATCCCTTCCCCATAGTGTTTGCTTAAATTATAATATGTTTTTCAAAAAAATATTTTCTATTCACTAACCAAACACTATTCCGAAATTTGTTTTTCACTAACCAACTAAGAAAAATATTTTCTTTCATACCAAACACACCCTAAATTCGCCCATGCTCCGCAGTCAGTTGAATCCTTGACATCTGTCCTAGATTTGCCTCCAGCGGCACATGGAAGTTGAGATTCATCATGTTCAAAAGAAATAGCCTTGCCGTTGAGGTCCATTTAGGGGATTCAATTATATACACCTCCATTCTTCAATGATATTGTCATTCTACTTTAGGTTCTTGCCGATCGTACTCTCTATTTTGGAAAAGGTGGTTGAATCGTGTCATAACAAGCATAGGTTGGTATGAAAGCATGCACTAGTCTGGCCTTAAAACAGCAAAAGAAGATGGTCGAGCGCATCAATATATTTGGCCCCTAGATCTTCTTTTCCACATGGCATGCTTTTTACTAATCCTTATATATATTTCCTTTTCAATGCGTGGCTCATGACTCAATTAACAACCTTCTGTAAATGCTTATCTCTTTGTTATAATTAACAAATAAAGTCACATGCTTTGTTTTAACTCCTCATTTCATGTTTGTTGCATGTTGCTGCTTAGCTATATAAAAAATAATCAATTCGCTAGACATGGGAGTGCAGTTCATATATCAACTTCGATTATAATAATAATAATAATAATAATAATAATAATAATGTTATTGTTTGTCTTTTGTTTTTTCAATTTAACGATAAAAAATTAGGGGCATCAAATGAGCACTTGAATTAAATTTATACAGGTAAAAATAGGTTAAATAGTTATGTGCTGGGTCATAGGTTGTCTGTACTTTGCTTGGCCACGTGGATGAGTTAATTTGGGCAAAATGATGATCATAATCCAACCTTCTCAACTCAAAATTATTTTTTATTTATTTAATTTGTTCTTTGTTTAGTGACAAATCAAACTAACAGTTCTATTTTTCTTTTATTTATCGTGACTAGCTCTATTTAACCAACCAAACTCACAAAATATTATTTTCTGTGTATTGATAAATTTTCGTACGAGTAAATTTGGGTTATTTAGACCGCCCAAATTGGCCCAAACTTTTAGATGAGCTAACTTTGGTTATGACCAAATTGACCCGTAAATGAAAATCTGTCCAGCTCAATCCATCCAAACCTGCATGAATTGGCCAAGTTTGATTTCATTTGTTAAAATTTGACACTTCTTGTACTTATGCATGTTCCTTATATATGAAATTTATATTCAAGAGAAAATTTACGTAATTTTATGTGGAGCACACTGGGATATTTTTAGATGGAGATGAAAGGGATAATTAGGTTGCAAGAAGTGGACAGAGATTGTAGACGCCAATGCCACGACAATCTCCTTATCTTCTCATACCTCCTTTTAAATTCCATCTTCCATTTCTCATCTTCTCTTCTAAAGAAACTTCTTTTTTGATTGAACTAATATGCATGTCACATTCCATTGTTGTTTGGCAAATTACCAAAACACCATACAAACCACTCAGTTTTTGCATGTCAGCGTTCATATAAGATCATTCAATATTCAAAATAACACGTATATAATTGTTGTGACAAATTTTAATTTGGGGTTAGCATCTTTCAAAATTACATCTTTTAAAAAATTTCAGAGATCTTATAAAAGTATATATGATGAAGAAGATAATATCCAAACGAGATGATTTCTCCTCCTTCCATTATGCATCAGCAAAACACCAAAAAATAAAATAAAAATAAAAAAGTTGAATACAAGAAGAAAGTTTGGTCCCTCGCATGTTCTTATCATCTTTTAGATAGTAGGGGAAATTAATAAATGACGGTGATATGATGCAATATCCAAAAAAAGGAAAATTCCAAGAAAACAATTGTGAGATCACATAAACAACGGAAAAAGAAAAACTCATAGAATACATTGATATCTGCAGAATCTAAAATCCCACACTAGAAGAGGAAAATTTAGGTGCCAAAACCCAACTATGCAGAATACAGATGCTTAGAGCAGGCACATCTTCATTCTTTCATTTGGAATTCTCATCCTTTTCGTGGTTGCTCTTCTTTTAATATTATCTCAATTCTAAAGAAAGAGGTAATCTTTGTATAATATAACAGAATCTCAAAATTTTCTTCTTCGAGAAAAGAGAAGTTTACTAGCTTCCGATTATTACCAGAATTTTTTTAACTTTTCTTGATTGTCAGGTTCTACACTTATATACAATTAATTCGCCAAACAAACAATACTAATGATGAACATATAGTTATAGTACTTGGACACAAAGGTGTGTCTCAATGATTTAGTGTTAATAAGTTCAATTTGTCATAGAACGGAAACCAGGATTTAAAACTTATAGGTTCTGAATTCTAATCTTTTTTATTTATTTGATTCTAAATTAATAATTCATACATATTCAATAAAAATTTTAAAACAAACATCAAATTTGAACCAAAACTTATACTAGATTCGGTCGAACCCGTAGACGAGACTCTAACTCTCCTCCTCTTTGTCATTTGTGGCTGCAATTTATTACACGCACATAAAATCCACTTGTGCTAGAACCTGCTGTTTATTGTTCCCTTTTTAATTAGCATTCTCTCAACTACAAAGAAAGAGGTAACTTTGGCCATATAATAACGGAATCTTGTTCGACAAAAGAGTAGATTCTGATTATTGCCAGAAATTTCTAACTTTTCGTAGATTTTGGTTTTACATTAATTTACCAAACGAATACTAACTAATCGCATGGTACAATTTATCATACACACGCACGCCCATGCACACATATATAGCAAAATTTGCTGTTTGGTTATTTCCACCGCCAAAGGTTATGGCGCAGCGACGTAATTGTAATTTTTGTGTGGAAGAACTAGCAAAGGATGGACGACTTCGGATTGAGTGTTACCAATTGAGTTAATCTATATGCACAAGTTATGGGTTCATAGAAACCGTGTAACATTTGCTCACCCCCTGTATATGCAATAAGGAAATTCACTAAATATCAATAAATATTTGAGTGTGAACTCAGTTATTAACTTGAGATTGTTGTAGAAATTCATAAACTTCAAATTCTGAATCCGTCTCAGGAAAACAAGCTGTACATTGCATTTGTATCCCCCCTGACATGCACACCTCGATCCATTGTGTGCATGGGAATGAATACGTCGCCCCTAGGGTTAAGGGTAGAATGGAAATTTGGCTAGGGAAAATATCTTAAGGAACTTTGAAAAGTCAGTTTCCAAAAATGGAAGAAGTCACATTATATGGAGTAATGTCGATGAAGGAGTCGTTATAAGGTAGGGGCTCGAGCCGGTGGGAACGGCAACCATCAGTTTGACAATTTGATATAATTGTTGACAGTAAATTCGCATGGATTTCACGCAATCCCATCTGAGTTGTTTTGATCATCCCTATTAGCTCCATTCACATCTATACAAATATATAAGTCCTAAAAATCCAACTGTAATCTTTTTTCCATGCACGTGAAAATCTCCTAGCACTTTTCACACTTCTAGAAATCAAAATTAATGGTTTTTGAATCACAGCTTTTAGCTTATTGGTTTCATGATAGAACATATATACATGTTATGTGAATTTTTAAATATAAATATAAAGTTTGAATCAAAACTACTGAATTTAACAATAACTCCTGTTATGGCACCGTATTTCTTGGATGACAACATGAGTTGAGAAAAGTCAAAATCTTGTCTATCTTTTATCTACATGTATGAAAAAAGTACTTGCAAGTATTGGATTTGCAGGCGATAAATTGAAGGTAGATCTAAAACTTATAAGACAATTGGTTTTTATTTGCATATTTCCTCATAATGAGCGTCATTTATAAGAGAAGATTTTCGATGTGAAATTAGAAAGGAAAAGAAAAAGCAGCCAAGAGCCCAAGACAAATATCATGAAGTGATGAAAGTATTAACAAAGACTGTTTTGGATTTTGGTCCTACTGAATTGTATTTTGGTGGATATTCACGTGGTCTCTTCGACTGTTGAAAGGACGTTTACCGTCGACTTTATACTTCAAATATTCTTGTGTTAATTTGCTGCCTCTCTTGCTTCTTTGTTTGAGGAAAGAATGGAGCGAGTCAGCTAGCTATGGTTAGACAGTTCAGCTTTGAATCGAAGTTGTCCTCTAATGATGGAGTATTTATTAGTATTATTATATACTTTTGTTTGGAAAGTTGGGGAGCTAGGAAGAAAGGAATTTTCTTTCTTTTGTTTGTTTAAAAAAAAGTTTTAAGGCTAGCTAGCTGCTATATTTCATGTATACCTGCAAATATGTACATTATGCCACAATGTTTGTTGAAACTGTTAGAAGAAGAGACAGAGACTTGATTCAATGACCGTAATTGCCTTCTTACTGTGAGTTCGCACTTAGGCGTTGTAACACAACTGAAAAGTTTGATTCACTGGCTTGAACGACAGTATTAATAGAAAAAAAACTTTATGAATATAAAATAAATTTATTTAAAAATATTATATTAATTAATTATAATTAAGTGTTAAAAAATATAAAATAAACATTTTATGCATTTGTCGCTTTGGGCATATTGCACCAAATGCAAGCAAGTGTTTTCCATATATAGTGCTACTCAAGTGTATATCTTTGAATATGTCCAAACAGATGATAACTTTTAGTTAGTTGAGATGCAGTACGCTACATGTGAAGTGTTTAATAAAGCAGTTTCATGATAATGTATCCAAGGAGACAACAATTAGAACCATAACATTTCCTGAGCTCAAATCTCGGCGACTTTTTAACCATTGATTTAGAATCTTTGTGAATACCTAATTACTTATATACACTAATATTATGAATAACTTTTATTTATTATGAAAGTGGTTTTACGACTCTAAGAAGTAAATTACCATGTTTCGTATATTACCAATAAATGTTATCAAGAATTACTTGTCATGGCATGACTTTTTAATAAATTAAAATGTATAGAGGTTAAAGAGGGTGTAATTTATTTTATTTTATTTTGCATTGTCACTGTAATTTGAAACATTATAACATGTTACTTATATTCTTTCCAAGTTACTAGTCAATTAATGTTTATATAGATAGTAACCTACAAATGACACTTATGTTATCTAATTTGCATAATATATTTTACTGGCAGAAAAGAAGTTAGACTATTAGTGTCTATAGTATATTATTATGGCACTATACAAAATTTAAAATTTATGAAAATAAATCAGAATATTATTTGAGCAAACTTCATTTATGGTCGTCCGCTAGAAACTAATATCAGCCGCTGGCCACAAATTGCAATATGCATTTTATAGCCCAAAATCAATTATAACGGCTAGCCAATTAAGTAGCTAGTCCATCTAATATCAATTATAACCAAGCTACCAGCCCAATTCCAAGCCCAAACGATCAAAGACCAAACCTGCAATCCCAAATATCTCACCCTAGAGACAAAAATCAGATTTTTAATCTTTCTCTTCCTACTACCCCCTTATCAACCCTTTCCTCTTCTATGCTAAAGTTCAGCTTGCTTTTGACCATAGCAGAAGCTTACCCCCTCCAATTTTGATTAAGTCTTTTGTCTCTCTCGGTTTTCTCTTCAAAACCCATGACTTTTTCTTTTCTCTCGTCTGCAACGAGATTTGGTCAACACAATAAGCCAAATAATTCTGATATTTTCTTAAGCAGATCACGTGAAGCCCCCTCTCTAATCTTTTTCTAGAGATATGCCTATACAAAAGGTCAATTTCTATGCTGCATTTTAAAACGGTTCTTTGATCGCTTGGAATTTGAAATCTCTCTCTATCTATAAATACCATGGCATTTAAGAGTTTTGGGGAGCGATTTTTACCTCCATAAAAGCTCATTGCTTCTTTTCTAATCATTTTCATTTCCTCTTTGTAATATGCTTCAGAGGGTTGGCTCCCATACGGTCCCAAGTATCAATCCCTATCCTCTGCTGCAATCCGTGCATATCAAACATGAATATTTTATCAATCTCTTTTTTGGACCAACTTTTTCATAAAAAATTGCATATGAGGCTAATATTTAAAAATTATTCTAGATTATGTATTAGACTGGAGAACATTTCTTTTGAATATATATATATATATATATATATATATATATATATATATAAAATATATATAAAAATAGATTGTCACTATACAATTTATATACAATAGACTATCACTATACAAAATATATATAAAAATAGATTGTCATTATACAAAATATATACTAAATAGATTGTCACTATATAAAATATATACAAAATAGACCGTGACTATACAAAAATATATACTATATAGACTGTCACAATACAATTTATATACAATAGAGTGTCGCTATACAAAATATATACTAAATAGATTGTCACTATACAAAAAAATATACAAAAAATAAACTGTTATTATACAATAAATATACAAAATAGACTGTCACTATACAAAAAATATACAAAATAGACATTTTGGGCTATTAGATGTAATATGTTTGGGCCGGGGGCCATTTTGTGTCAATGGGCAAAAATATGGGCTATTAAAATTTTGAGGGGCTATAGAGGGTAGTTTTCTCATATTATTTGGCAAAGCAAATGTTTAGTAGAAAGCCCGATAGTAGTTTAGATGCTTAATTTAGCTGTCATTTCTTTCCTAAATCATTTTTGGACTCTTGTTGTGGAAGTTGGGAGATAAAAATAAACTTAAGCATTTTCTAAGTAAGTGTCTGCATAATTCCTTAATTACATGTAAGTAATAAGGAAATATTAAGTGTGGAGAAAATATGTAAGATACATGATTCTGAAGGTGAAGATGTTGAGCATATAACTTTTAGATGTCTTCGTTCTCAGCTTGTGTGAGACTAAGTCTTATAAATATTCTTGATTTAAAAAATATTAATGATTTTTCAGCTTGGTGGTATACATTGGTTTCAAATACCAGGCAATAATATCTTCGATAGAGTTACTAAATTTAAGTGTTAATATTGTGGCAGATCTAAAAATCTAGAAATGCTTGATATTTTAATCAAGATAGGTTTGAACCATCTGTTATCATTTCTAAATCACTATTCAATTATCATGAGTATAAGGATATTTTAGTTGCTCGCTCATCTACTTTTCCTCAATAAGACATTTGAGGGGTGTGTGTGTGTGGGGGGGGGGGGGGGGTTATTATTTTATTAAGCTAACTAAATGGATTAACTTCAATATTGTCAAAATTTTATAATTTTTTATTTATTTTATAGCTCAATAAATTATTTAATAATATTTACGTAATATTTTTAAGTTGTATACTCAATGGTATGGGGTACACCTATAATAATTTATTGCTTTTTGTATATATTTTCTATTGATTGACACAATAACAGCGCGCGACGCACGTATATTAAAGGCTGTATTAATAAAATATAAAGACTAGGTTTATTTATTTATAGTTTATTAGTAATATAGGCTGCTAATCCAGTTAATTGTTTATAAAAATTAGGAGTAGTATATTATCCATTTTGCAAACCAGATTTTCCATGATATTTGGGCCATGATTTATGTATTGGGCCGACTGCTTTGCAATGCAAATTCACTAAGGAATCCACAAATAATAACTCGTGACTTCAAAAAACACTACGAAACGGCGGGAAATGCACTTGTAGCAGTTGCCTCTTGCGCGCGAAACGGATAGAATCTCTGCGTACAATCCATCCTATTTAAACAATTTACCATTATACTTAATCTTCGCAATCTACATTCACTTCACTTTCGACGAACGCCGCAAAAAACTCTCAAATCACCGGAAGTTCAAAATGCCGACAATCCCCGTCCGTCGTTCACCACGCGTCTCCGGTGGTAGCAAAGTCGCCGGTCAAACGGTAAGTAGGAATGAGATCGGAGTCTCCACTCCTTCAAAACGCAAATTCAGATCCAATTCCACTACTGAAGACAATGTAGTAACTTCAACTTTAACTCCGTCGCCCATGGGAATCTCTCCGTCCAAATGGAAATCACCGCGTCGATGTGTCAATGACAGCCCTAAGAGTCCTCTTAATGTAACTCAACTTCTCCAATTACGCGATGTTTTCAGTAGATGTTTCCTATAGAAGGCATTTTCCCAGTGATTCGTGTTAATTGATCTTTTTTTTTCCTGTGGAATTCAGGCGAATCGTGGAGATAAAGCAATAAATTTGAGCAAATCACCTGTGAAAAGGAGATTATCTGAATGTTTTCTTGAGAAGCCTATGTGGAATCCAAGAAGTGAGTTTGATTATTTGGTTTAACTTATTTCTCAAATCGAGTTTGTTCTCACTGATAAGGCTCAATGTTTTCTAGGAGTTTTTCAGTTTGTTTTTAGAGATTTGTGTATTCGCGGAATGTCAAGTATCTCTAGCACTAAAGAACCATAAATTCATTTTGAAATAAATATACTATGTTCACATGGAGCAAAATAGATATATATTAGTATTCATATAACATGTCTCAACTAGTCTGGGATTGTGGTGTAATTGTTGTTCTTGTAACTTTTAAGGATTTAAGTTATATTGACAGTCTAATAAAGTTTTTACACCATCACTGTACTTACTTGTTATAACAAACAGGTTATTTATCGTTTATTAAGTAGAGTTACCTACAATTAGAATATGATGTGATTGTGTAAATATTTTTCACACCATGAGTGCACGTAACTTAAACACTTTCTTTAACTGAGACATAATCTATTTTAATTTTGTTAAATTGAGAAGGATCTGAACTTTATATTTAGTGACATGTGATTTTTTGATTTCAAGTTGTGTTAATTTCCATTTCTATCCGTAGATATGGAGCAATTAAATGCAGTGAAGGAGGCATTGCATGTGTCTAGGGCCCCATCAAATCTGGTGTGTCGACAAGTTGAGCAGAATAGAGTTCTGGAGTTTTGTAAGCAAGCTGTGGAAAAAGAGAAGGCTGGGAGTTTGTATGTTTGTGGCTGCCCAGGAACTGGAAAGTCTTTGTCAATGGAGAAGGTCAAAGAGGTCCTGGGTAATTGGGCAGATGAGGTATAGCTTATTGCTTGTGTGTTTCAAACTTGACTTGTTGGTCTTCTATGAATGTTTTCTGAGAGAATGACACGAATGCTTAATGATCTGCATTTCCTTGGCCAAACAAGTTCATCTATCCGTGTCATGAACTATTTCCATTTGCAGTATCTTAAAGTTTGAAGTGCTATAAACCGTGAAAATAAATGTTGTCAAATTACTAGCTATCGCTTTTATAATGTAGTGAAGTACCTGTAGATCTTTAACAAAGGTACCATACTTCATTGGGAATGAGTCTTCAAAGTAAAAGATTGCTATTGCAGTTACTACAGAACCCTTAAATAAAGTAATAAGGGGTAATTTATTCTGATTCCCGGGCTTTTACATCGGAGATGGAGTTCATTTGACCGTATAATTGCAAGTAACTCCTTTAGAGACTCTTACATATGTTCTTTATTGTGCATAATCTTAAAATTTTTTGACCAAAAATTATACCAGTTTTTCAGGTCAGCTGGACTTTTTTGGTCAAGTTTGTATTGTTTTCTGTTTGCTCTTCTTGTTTGATGATCTGAGCTTCTCCAAGGATATATTGTCATCTATAACATACACATATATGGCTGGAGTTGTCCACAGTTGTGTTACCATTGGTCATATTTTTAAGTCCTCAATTGATGGGGTTCATGTAAAAGTTCAAAGCCCAAGAGCTAAATCAGTGTTTTGATTTTGACATGTTTGGTTTTTTATCATGTGCAAGAAGCATTTCAAACTTTGACTGTAAGCTGATCTTGAATAAACTCAATGGAGATCTTCTGCATATGCGAGTACCTAAGTTGTTGAGGGGTTGACAAAAGATTTTCTTTATCAACTATCTCCCGGAGTCGCATATCTAACTCTCTGAAGACCGTTGCTAACCAACTATTTGTTTTCTCATTTCAGTCTGGCTTTCAGGCTCCAGACACATTATCCGTCAACTGCACTTCTCTGTCAAACACATCTGATATATTTGGAAAGGTAAATTGCTATTATACTGATTCAGATGCTAAATAACGCGATGCACATTTGCTTACGTTTTGGTAGCCGTTACAGATACTTGATAAGATTCAACCACGGAGAAAGCTTAATTCTTCAGCATCACCATTGCAGTATCTTCAGAAAATGTTTTCTGAGAAGCAGCAGCCAGCAGGCACGAAGATGCTGTGAGTCACCTTTTAGACGGTTTTAATAACATCTACAGTTGGGGACCCCCTTTTTGCCCTTTCAAGATTCTGTTGTATTTCAAATTAAACCATCGGACGCCTAAAAGTCAAGAAAGTCATTTCAACTCAAAGAAGCAGTTATAGTGCTTGTTAGATTTTCTTAATCAAACTACTTGTCTGCTTAACAATTGAACAGGTTAATAGTTGCTGATGAGTTGGATTATTTAATCACAAAAGACAGAGTCGTGCTTCATGAGCTGTTCATGCTAACAACGTTTCCTTTCTCCAGATTTGTTCTGATAGGTACTGGTGCTCTTAGACTGTAATGATCAAAATATCTTGGTCTAATCATTTAACTTTTTTTCTAGTACTACTTTTGGTATTACTATGGTTATTCATATTGGGCTCTGCTTTTGACAGGAATTGCTAATGCAATAGACCTAGCAGATAGATTTCTTCCAAAGCTACAATCCTTGAACTGTGAGTATTTCCCTTCCTGTCAGATTCATTTCTTTCTAAATTCTTTTCCATCTTCGTTGACTCCATTTAGTTTTGGAAGGAGAGGTTAAACAGGTGTTAACTTTTGGACCTAGGTCTTCAAGGTGTTAACAAATTTTTTTCTCCAAGCTTCTTAAATTTAATACAGGAAGTATGAGTTTAAAAATTGTCAGACCATGCTTGATGACTGCTGCGAAAATTTGTTGTTCAAAATATGTCTTGACGCAAGCAATTTGAGAGAGGAAAACTAACTAGCTTTGGTTATGGGATTCTTTGATTTTTTGTGTTGTATGAATTTTCTTTCACAAAATTAGCCCATTCAGCTCTTCTCAAGGTTGTGGTACAAAGGACCTGCTTGCCAATTAACCTGTCAATGCAACTAATGCTAGATTACTTTTTGTATGTACACCGGTATTTAATCTCTGACTTGTGCTTTATTTTTTCAGGCAAGCCTGCAGTTATAACATTTCGTGCCTATTCTAAGGACCAGATCATCTCCATTCTTCAGCAAAGATTTGAGGTAAAAAAATGTGTAGATTGCTGGTGATATTTACATCTGTGTATGTTATCTGCACAAAGCATGGATGCAAAATCATTTCTTATGGTTCTGTAATTAATAGACTTTGTATGACAATTTTGACTACTTGAACAGGTATTTCCTTACACTATCTTTCAGCCTCAAGCATTGGAACTATGTGCAAGGGTAGGTACTGTGACATCTGTGTTTTACTTAGTTTGATTTCTTTTTGTTTACTTGTGCAGTAAGAGAATCCTAGTGGCACTCATTTATTCCTTGCTACTTCAAACTACTAATCCAAGATTTATTTATTTCAAAATAATTCTCAGTTTCCTAATGTAAGTGCTTCTAATGTGACAGAAAGTTGCTTCCGCATCTGGAGATATGAGGAAGGCTCTATGGGTTTGCAGGTTGGTGAATATTACTGCAAGATAGGCTGATCACAGTTTGACAAAATTTCCTGATTTCATATAGATTATGGCCTAACTACTTTATTATTTTATTTGACGAGATCGCGTTCTCGTCATAAAGTGATACGCTGGTACTTAACTAAACCGGCAGCATCGGGCATCTAAGTGAACCTATATCTACAGTTTGCCTGTCTATTTGTGGCAGTATGAGTTATTTGCCTTTGGGGGGGTGGGGTGGGGGTGTTTAAGTTTTGTTGAAAGTATCCTTAGCAGATAACTATGCAACTTTTCCAGAACTGATGCTTAAGTTCTTCATTTAGGCAGAGGATCATATATCACGGATGTTTCAATAGCTTGTTGTATTGTTTTCCCTTGATTAAAAGTAATTCTTTCCTTCCATCATTGTTTCAGGAGTGCAATTGAGATGTTAGAAGCTGAAATAAGAGATTCTATCAGCAGTCTTGATTTACCATCATTACACGGGGGAGTTTCTCATCAACAGAGAGATGGCGCTTGCGATAAATCACCTATACACGAAAGCAATGTTGTGAGTATTAGTGTCATTTCACTTGTTAATGGTTTTGAGTTTGTCAAACTATTGATTCTGGAGGACCTATGATTGAGAGGGTCTGTGTGGCTTTTATAAGCCAAGTCATAGCGTGATTCCCAACTTCAGCAGCTGTATAGTTTTTTCTTGTTGCTTCTTTTTCTCTGATTCCATATTATTAAGTTTCTTGTAGCTGTAGATATTAATAATTTCTAGAATTTCAAAGGGTGGGCCGAAGGGTAATGGTACTGCAGACTAAAGTTAGTTTTGAACTGCTGCTGCTTCACATTTGTGCTCGTTTGTTACCTTGAGATCCATTGAGATATCCAGTTCTACAACATACCAGGCCTAAGGAAAGCATGATGTATAAGTATTTGAGAATTATCACTGTTAGCTTTCTAAAAAAGAGAAGTATTTGAGAGTTATAAATGACAATTCTAAGGCCTGAAGATCGGAAATCACATAACTAAGGTGTACGTTATCAACCTAGGGTCCTCATTATTCTTATGTGATAAAAGCAGACAAGTTTAGTTGAATTGTTATAATCAATTGATAGTAGTATTCCAGCCTGAGCTACTGATGTATATTCTCCCTTATGAACCTGCTTAGTAAATGGGTACTACTAGTTTCAGTGCACCGCTTGTTACTACTAAAATTTTCATTATTCAATGAGCACATTGTCCAGCAATCTATCTTTTTTTTTTTTTTTTGAAAAAGAGTCCAGCACTCTATATCTAGTTCATAAATAGCACTTCTTGTAGTTTATTATCTTGGTCCCTTAATCTCCAGTTAGAACTTAGCTGTAACTTAATTATGTATCCTCATTTGCTTTTACTTTTTATGCTGCATTTTGTGTTTTCTTATAAGTTGGAACTCTTTAACAGGTTAGGGTCGATCATGTGGCTATTGCTTTATCAAAGGCATATAGATCGCCGGTGGTGGATACTATACAATCACTTCCACAACATCAACAGGTAAACGTTCCTGGCTGTCTTGACATAAGAAGATATCTAATGCTCATTTGGTTTAATTTCCTAGTCAGTTTAGTACAAGAGAGTTCTCGACTACCAAAGGACCCCCCACCCCACCCCCACCCCCAACAAGGAGAAAATAAAAAGCAAAGAACGAAAGACGAAAGCTATTGGATTATGGTTGAAGTATTCAAATATTTGTGCTGTATTGGCAGGCATTTAATGCAAGAGCTAGATTCAAAAGTTGTTTTGCATGGGATGTCTTTCCTCTTTACCAAAAGCATCATCATAGAATGTAGGATTTTAGTGATTTTCAAATCTATTAACGCTCGAAAAAAACTGCTCAATGGAGCCACTTCTTTTATGAGGTCCTTCTAGATTATTGTTGTATCATGTATGTGTATATAAAAATCACATGGTGGTGGTGAGTAATGCTTAAATGTACTTTGCTGCAGATTATACTTTGCTCTGCTGTCAAGCTATTCAGGGGGAAGAAGAAGGATGCGACAATAGGCGAGGTAATTTCTATTTGTTACTATAACGGTGAGATTTAAATAGCATAAGGAGAAACAAGATGTGAAACATTCTATATTCTGTTGCAGCTGAACATCTCGTACCTCGATGTCTGTAAATCAACTTTAATACCACCAGTTGGAATCATGGAGCTATCAAGCATGTGTAGAGTGCTAGGAGACCAGGTAAAAGTCTTGAAAAGCATGTAAACTACATGTTCTCCATTTCAAGTTTCCTTTTCTCTTTATTTTTCTCAATCATGAGTGCTTAGTTAAAGAATGGGAAGAAGCATAGCTCAAGATGTAAATATAATTGCAGGGGATTCTAAAGGTAGGAAAGGCTCGAGAAGAAAAATTAAGTAGAGTAACTCTAAAGGTTGATGAAGCAGACATCACCTTTGCATTGCAGGTATAAACTTATTTCGTCCCTCTTTTCTGATCTGGTTTCTTAGAGGCACCTGCTAATCATATTTGAATGCTTTTAAAAGATGAAGTGATGCAACTAACATATGACGCTGATTTTGGCTCAGGGAATACGCTTCTTTCGAAATTGTCTTCAACAAGTGTGATAAACAACTTAGTGCAAGATTGTGATTCTCTATTATTTATTCCGTTGCTACAAACAACCAATTTATGGTCCAGGCATGAAGGTTAGTTTTTTTCCTTGTAGTTCGCTATGCATTATTGGAACTGAATATATATTGACTATGTACAGTGTGAAAACAGACATCAAACCTTGTTAAGGCGACTATGGGTGGAAGGAACAAGAACATCTGGGTCCATTTAAATGTTGGCATTTTCCTTGCGGCTGTCTTATCATACTTTTAGTTCTCAACGATTTTATTATAGTTGGAAAAAAGCTGCATTATAAGGAAAAATAGTGATAAAGAGAGTTGTAAATGTACACTAATGTGTAACATGTAAATTCTAGCGTGTGTTTTTACCGTATGCAGATTCTCAATTTCAAGAATCTCCGGACTAAATAAAAAAATTAACATGGTAAATGCCACACTGCTGATTTTAGTGAAAGGTTGAAAGCATAATCGTGAGCATTTCTTTTCTTAGAAGCCCCATCACCTATGAACGTAACTGCAAATTAGTAGGGGAGCTACACTGACATTTTGTGGAGGAAGAGATTAATTTTCTGGGCCTTTTCATCTAAAGGCGAAAAGGAGTAACAATGAGCTTTAAGCTAACTGGAAGCTTATTAGACTGAGAAGAGCATGCTTTTGCTCTCTCCAAATTGCCCTTCGTGGATTCCACCACTTAGCAAATATAAAGCAACTATAGTAATCCTCTTTCTACTTGAGCAACTCTTTGAACTCAAAGCATAACTTAATATCATCACCAAGGAAATTCTGCACTCTGGAAATTTCTGTTTGTAACAAGATCAGCTAATCTCTTCTCCAACTATGAATGAAAGTTAACTTTCAAATGGATATCCTTATCCAGGTAGTCTAATCTTTTGGACATCATTGCAAATTAAATTAGAGCATGATTCCTATGAACCAAAGAGCTATATTGCATGCTGATTCTATATTATAAGCTAAGGCAAAGAAGCATATAGATATCCCCAAATGCAACAATCAAAGCCAATGAGAGGCGCATAATGCCAAGGATAACACAAACCCAAAAGTTAGAACTCCACTGAAACAACAGAACTAATACATCAGTGCATGAAACATCGGAATGATAGCAAGCAAAATGGAAATTGTTTAAAAGCATCCTAATAGACACCCATAATAGCATTCATCATTGCTAATATAGGCAGGACCTGAAGCCGTCACTAGATTGAACTACTTAATCAAACAATCCGCCGACAAAGTCATCATCGTCCTCCTCAGCAGGTTCTTCTTTCTTTTCCTCCTTGGCAGTAGCAGGTTTAGCAGCAGGTTTAGCAGCAACGGGGGCAGCAGTAGCTGCAGCAAACTTGCTTGGGTCCTGCAAGTTTAAAATTTTTTGTTCAGATTATGTCGAGAAGAACAGGTTAATTAATTATATAAAGGTCTGTCAAGAATTGCACAAAGTGCTAACCTTCAGGTACTCCTTCACTTTTTCAGCCTGTGGGAATGAGTATTCTGTTGCTATGGCAAATGACAGAACATTCTTGTACCCGTTGATGAACATGTGAGGAATAGCAGCAAGAGTAGGATATGAAAGAAGCATAGAAAGACCAACAACATTGGAAAGTCCAGCAGCAAACTTAGCAATAAGATCATTTTCTGTGAGGTCAAGAACCTCAGGACTGAAAACAGAACCACTGTCATAGACAAATTGGACTATGAGACCATAAGAGAATGGCTTAATACCCAACTTAGACAGAAGTGCAGACTCAGATGAGCCGACTTTCTCCCCCTTCTTTATAATCTCCACAGGGATGGTGATCTCAACCGTGCCCCTGTTGATTTTAGTTGGGATATTGAGTACCTAAAAACAAGGTGTCTTGAGATTATCCATATAGATAAAAGCATAAGCAGCTTAGGAAATATTCAAAGAATTATATTGAACCTGAAAGAAACTGGTTTGGGAAGGATCAAGTCCAGTGTTTCCAGGAGGAACAACCACATCAATTGGTGCAACCAGGCCAACGCGAGCAGGTGCTCCAACCTTTTTTTATCAAGTGTTAAAGTTAGAATTCTCATACTTCAGATAAACTAAGTATACACAACTCAAGAAAACCAAGTGAAGATTGATAAATGTAAAACTATTTTGTATGGCGTTTTATCATCAAATATTGCAAAACTAAGCAGCCAGATCACAATGACTTGGGAAAAGAAGAAAATGGGAAACGAGAAAGGAAAAAGTGGTCATAATTTACATTATACCTTGTACTTGGATACTTCATCACTGACTTCTTTCAGATCTCCTCTAGTGAAGATCAATCCCACGTTACCCTGTTACAATATTACATATATATGGGGCGGGAAGAACCATTAGGCAACAACTAAAGATAGCTTAAATTGACACACAAGCCAAATTCTATAGTTGAATTGATGATATGAATCTTCTACATATTCTGCTCTATTTAGAAACATTTTTTCTAATCTATTTATGGAATAATAAAATGTAGAAATAACAACAATAATAATAGCTACAATAAACTAGCCAAATTCCAGCTCAAGTCCCTCTACCTTACCTCTTAAGGAAAAACAGTGCCTATTCCTTTAGTCCCAAGAAACCAAAATAACAGTGATCCGAAAAGGAAAGAAAGAAAAAAAGGATCATCTTACAGACGTAAAAAAATCCCACAACCCATTATTATTAGTACGAAGCCAGATCTGATTCTAAAAAGATATTCCTCTATCCAAAAAAAGAATTAATGGATCTCAAAAACAGAAATAAATAAGTTTAATTTCTAGTGTGACAATCTGAACGTTCATTTCCAATAAAATAAAATAAAATAAAATATTGAGACAAAAATTTACACATATACATAAGAGCACTTTAAATCAAAATGTGTACCGATTTCTCTGGTCCCAAGAAACAAAACCAAAATAAGAAAGACCCAAAAAGATAATCTATATATCACACAACCAAACAAATAAGCAGTAATAAAACACAACAAAAACAAGCAGTAAGAAAACACATAGTAGATAAGATGTAATATATATATAATGAAGAAAAAAGGTGTAAAACAAACCACAAGGCAAGGGATGAGGGCAAGGAATGAATTATTGCCGGTCTTCTCGGCATGGATCCTAATAGACCTCTTCATCATTGTATTTTTTCCCATTAAAACGATAGAGTCACCACGTAATCCCTTGCGGATCATCTGTAGCTGATTAGAACCCACATTATCTGCACCCACAATTAGGATCTGTTGATATGTATCCAGAAGCTTGCATAGCTTCTTGTCATAGTTAACCTTCTTCTCACCTTTTGTTACTTTCACTGCCATATTCTTCAATTCGTTTTGGAAAGAAAGAAAGAAAGAGCTAATAGGGAAGAAAAATGGTAAGGTGGGGTGGTTTTCTGCAATGGGATTGGAAACCCTAAGCTAAATATATATGGAAAGGTGGTCAGGTTTGCAGGTTGCAGGGAGACTAGTGCTTGTACGTAAATGGATATACGTGCAGAAATTAAATGGAAAAATTCTTGAATTGGGAACTTAGAGATTTAAAATTCCGAAATGAACAATTTTAGAGAATTGAAAACCCAGATATAGGAATTAGGAAACTCCCACCCAGCCAATTGAAAAGTAATTATCCAACAAATGTCCTTTGGAAAAAAATAGATATCCTTTTGTGAATGATCTTTTCGCTTTTTTTTTTTAAAGGTATTTTTTTATGTGGGAGGAAATATATTTTTCGTGAATGTTTTTCTTGATAAAGTTATTGACTAGTAATATATTATGTCAATGTTTTAAAAATGTCCTGAAGAAAAATAACATTTACTATCATTAGTGAAAAAATTAAGGTCCATCATTTTTAGCCCCAATTTACTTTCCTATGAAATTTTCTAACGGCAAAAGAGAAGATGGATGAGGACGAGGAGATTTTATAGTTTACAGGAGGCATATGGTAACTTGCTTGACCTATTCAGACGGTTTGTTCCCCTTCTCTTTCGCTATTTCGTTTTCACTTTCTTTTATTAGAATCGGGGTTTGTATATTATTCCCATTTTAAGCGTATTGTTAAAAAGATAAAGGTTATTGCAGTTTCGTTTTTCTACGGGTTCTTTTTTCTCTTTTCAAATTTTTAGAATATAATGAATATTTCGTTTACTGAGAGGAAAAGTAAGGTAAAATAAATTGATTTGGTGTTCCATGCACAATTAATTTAACTTTTCAAATTGGTAGTCTGTAATTTAACATTGATATATATGTATCTACGTTTCAAAAACTCTAAAACAAATATTGTTATATATAAAAGATAATGTTGGGAAGAAGAAACCCGTCCTAATTTTAATTTTCATGAAGTTTTGCCTAGAGATGGAGACGAGGGGGTGAAGAAGAAGATGACCTAGAACCTCATTTGTTCCGACCAAATGTGTTGTGTTCGATATAACCTATGTTATACGGGTTATACTCAGCTTACTGCTTGGAACATGTGGAAGAGCCCTAGTCTTTGGATCAACTCAATCAACTCATAATAGATTAATTAAAGACTATCAGATAGTTTTAATACTAGAAGCTTCCCTCACGTGACTAACATGTGAGGGAATATAGTTAGTTGTGTAAAGAAAATAAATCTATTATTAATAGGCAAATTAGAATAGGACAAGTGTACATAGTTTTCTCTTTCCTGCTATTCTTTATTTTTCAGATGTAAGTGTGTATATACATGTAAAATAACAGTGATGAAATACACAGTTTTTTTTCTTCAGTTTCTTCTTCAATTCGTACATGGTATGAGAGCAATAGGCTCAATCCAACAGCTCAATCATTTAGTTCATTTACATCAAATTCATCTCCATAATCAGTAAGCTAAGATGCCTAAAACAACCATCACATCTACCGGTGATACTAGCAATGCTGTAAAGCTAGTCAGTTATGATGTCAATCATCCTTATCATCTCAACAATTATGATTCACCTGGAATGACTCTAGTCAACACTGTGTTTGATGGAAGAGGGTATCAAGGATGGAGGGGATCTATTCTCCTATCATTGTCAGCCAAGAAGAAGCTTGGTTTCGTCAATGGAGCTTGTCAATCTCCAAATATGAAATATCCAGATCACGAGCAATAGAGTTGTGTCAATAACATGGTCATTTCTTGGATCCTGAATGTTCTCTCAAAGGATATTGCAGACAATGTGATATACTCAAAAACTGCAAAAGAGTTTGGGACAGCCTGGAGCAGAGATTTAGAAGATCAAATGGAGACAATCTTTATCATCTGCATAAGGAGCTATCGGGATTAGTACAGGGTAATAGTGACATTGCATGATACTTCACTAAGCTCAAACGACTTTAGGATGAATTATATGCTTTGAATGTTATCATATGTTGTTCATATGTTTGTGTTTGTGAAGGAAAGGCAAAGTTGACTAAGTCCCTTGAAGATTAGAGGAATGATATTTACGCACAAGCAAGAGGAGATATTCTCATGATGAACCCTTTGTCTACCATGGATATTGCTTATTCACTTCTTTTGCAAGATAAAAATCAAAGAGAAGTTTATGCAAATGCACACTTCAACTCTGACTCAATTTCATTCATGGCAGCTGGAGAGGCCAAACAACCTAATGCCCAGCTTTTAGTTGATTTTGCAGCTTTTACGGTCACAGGACAGAGCATGAATTTTCAGAAAAATAGAAACCAACCACAAGGAGGTGCAGTCATAACACCTAAATACAACAATTCATGACAGAAGTTTTCTTAACCTCAACAGAGGTTTAAAGGAAAGAAGAAGTACAATCCAAATATATATTATACTTGTTGTGGAAAGACATGACATGCATAAGAAGACTACTACAGAATCATTGGATTTCCAGATGATTTTGAATTTACCAATCACAAAGGTTACTAGAATCAAATCAAGGGAAATACAGTCTTAATACAAGAACATGAGAATACAGGAGGACAAAGTACTGAACACAACAATATCAACTTTGGGCATCAACTCAACAAGGAACAAGTTGCAGAAATGATGAACATGTATAAGCAGGCAAAGTTGGCACACGCAGGAAACTCAGGAATCAATGCTAAAGCAGTTGCTGGTACTATTCTAAAATACTCAGGTTCAATGTTTACTACTCTAAATTCATACACCTGGATCATTGATTCAGGTGCTTCAGAGCATATGTGTTTTGATCCTAATTCTTTTCTGTTTCTAACTCACTTCCTGTACCTTTGAACGTCAGTTTACCTAACTCTTTCAAGGTGATTGTTACTCATATAGGAAGTATTTTTATTCTACCAGGTCATGTCTTGAACAATGTGCTACATGTTCCAGATTTCAAATACAATTTATTGTCAGTTAATAGGTTTTGTATTCAGTTCAAATATGATGTCCTATTCACATCTATTGGATGTGTGTTGTAGGGCCTTTCAATGAAGAGTCCACAAGCTTTTGGTGAAGTTAGAAAGGGACTCTACATATTGGAACCAAGTAGTCTTAAGTCTAAGGTTCTGTTCAGTAGTAATGTATCTTCAATTCCAAAAGGAAGAAATTCCATTTCAGAGTTTATTTCTTTTTCTAGTCTAGTTCATGTTAATGCTACTCCTAATATTAAGTTTTGGCATGTAAGATTGGGACATCTCCCATTTCCAACAATGAAACATTTAGATTTCCTTCATTGTGACTCAAGTTCTGAATTTATCTGTGATGTTTGTCCTAAGGCTAAACAAACCAGGAATCCTTTTCCTGTCAGCACCATCAAGTCCAAACATATTTTTGATCTTATACATGTAGACACATGGGGACTTTATAAGTCCAATACCTATAATGGGTTCAAATATTTTCTTACTATAGTAGATGGCTATAGTAGAGGAACATGGACATTATTATTAAGTGCTAAGAGCAATGTTTTTCCTATACTTAAATCTTTTCTATCCATGGTTGAAAGGCAGTTCAATATAAAGTGAGAATGAGAAGATTCGACAATGCACTAGAATTGGGGAAGGGCACACAAGAGCCAACTTTTTTAGCTTTAGAAGGAATTCTGCACCAACTGTCTTGTGTAGCAACTCCTTAACAGAATGTGATAGTTGAGAGGAAACATAGACACCTTTTAGAGATTGCAAGAGGGTTAATGTTTCAATCCAGGTTGCCTATGTCATATTGGGGTGAATCTATTTTGACTGCCATACATTTTATTAATAGGTTAACTTCTAGTGTTCTTAATGGAAAAACACCACATGAGGTCCCATTTCAGCAAAAACCCAAGTATGATTATTTGAGAAACTTTGGGTGTCTGTGTTATGCCTATGTATTAGCACAAGTAAGAGGGAAGTTTGATAAGAGGGCAACAACTTGTGTTCTACTTGGTTACCCTCTTCATCAAAAGGGATACAAATTACTGGAACTGTCCACAAGGAGAGTTTTTGTGTCCAGGGATGTGAACTTTCATGAAGCACACTTCCCTGCTGAAATCAATACATCACACCACCCTATTTTTCCAACCTCACCTTTCACCATATAACCTACTTAATCAATCTCATCACAGGATCACTCATTACCTATTTCCTCAGAATCAGAAGTAGCAAATGTCTTCTCACTACCATCATCAAGTCCTTCATATACTCCCCACCATCATCAATTGTCTCCTAGCCTACTTTCACTTTTCCACATCCTAGACTCACCACACAATATATCACATATTTTTATACCACAGGAACCTATACCACTAAGAAAGTCAGGAAGGGTTTCTAATCAACCAACCTACTTGAAAGATTATGTGTGAAGTAGTATCATGTTTACAGATGTAGCAGCAACTTATTTTTCTCAACCTTGAAAGCCTAGGGAATATTGTTTCTTATCTCTCTCACCTAATAATCAGCATGTGATGCAATCCCTTTATACACTAATAGAGCCTTATACTTATAGCCAAGCTTGTCAACATCCAGGTTGGATAGAAGCTATGAATATAGAGATTAAAGCTCTAGAGGACAACCACACATGGGATGTGGTTGAATTACCTAAAGGAAAAAGAGATCTACCTTGTAAATGGGTGTACAAGGTAAAACACTTGTCAGAATGGCAGAATTGAAAGGTTGAAGGCAAGGCTAGTGATCAGGGGGATATCCAAAGAAAAGGCATAGATTATAGTAAGACCTTTTTACTAGTGGTAAAGATGACAACCATAAGGTGCTTACTTACTATTATAGCCAAGAGAGATTGGAATGTGTCTCAATTAGATTTTAACAATGCATTTCTGCTTTGTGATCTACAAGAAGAGGTGTACATGAGGTTCCCAGCAGGTTTAAAACTTCCTAGCCCCAAACATGTTTGCCTATTGAGGAAATAATTGTATGGTTTAAAACATGCTTCCAAGCAATGGTATGCTAGGCTTGCAGGGGCTTTGAGTTTTGAGGGATACTCTTCATCATTAAATGACTATTCTTTGTTCTTTAAATGGATAGGAAACCTTATTTCTATCCTAGATGTCTATGTCAATGACATACTACTCACTGGGGACGACTTAGAAGAAATTTAGCACATCAAGGACTTTCTAAATACTGAATTCAAGGTCAAGAATTTGGGAAATATACATTATTTTCTAGGTATGGAAATTTTGAGAGAAAAGGCAAGATTTATTGTAAGTCAAAGAAAATTTACCTTAGACATATTAAAGGAGTTTGATGTCTCTCATTTGCCTCGAGTCAACTCCCCTTTGGACCCTTCCTCCAAGCTTCAGACTGATGATGGACATCCTTTGTAGAATCCCGCTATATTTCGTCACTAGGCCGAAAAGTTAAATTATTTAACCAATACTCGACCAGATCTTTCTTTTGCAGTGCTTACCCTCAGTCAATACATGCAGAAACCTTGTGTATCTCACTTTTCTGCTGCTTTACGAGTACTCAAATATCTGAGCTCTGATACGGGACAAGGAATCCTCCTATCAGCATATCCATCATTTTCTTTGCTTGCATTTTACGATGCTAATTGGGCTTCTTGCAAGGATTCTAGGAGGTCCGTCAGTGTCTTCTTCATACCACTAGGATGAGCTCCCATTTTCTGGAAATCAAAGAAGTAGGTATCAATTTCTTTGTCTTCTACAGAAGCAGTATACAGATCTATGAGAAGAGTCACTACAGAACTTATATGGTTAGTACGAGTGCTTGAAGATCTCTCTGCACCAATCACTCTCCCAATTCCTCTCCACTCTGATAGCAAAGCATCCATCTGCATCGCCCGTAACCCCGTCTTCCATGAATGCATAAAACATGTCGAAATTGACTGTCATTTTGTGTGTCAATAGTTTCTTTCGGGGTTAATTACTCTTTTTTTTGTTCCTTCTAAAGATTAGCTCGCATACCTCTTCACAAAGCCTCTTTTTGGGGTTTCTCATCACGAGATTTTGGGCAAGTTAGGGGTCACAAAGTACCCTCCAACTTGAGGGAGGGGCGGGGGGTGGTTGTTGGGAAGAAGAAACCCCATCCTAATTCTAATTTTCATGGAGCTTTGCCTAGAGATGGAGAAGAGGGGGTGAAGAAGTAGATGACCTAGAACCTCATCTGTTCCGACCAAATGTGCTATGTTCGATATAACCTATATTATACGGGTTATACTCAGCTCACTGCTTGGAACACGTGGAAGAGCCTCAACCTTTGGATCAACTCAATCAACTCATGATAGATTAATTATAGACCATCGGATAGTTTTAGTACTAGAAGCTTCCCTCACGTGACTAACATGTGAAGGAATATAGTTAGTTGTGTAAAAAGAATAAATCTGTTATTAATAGGCAAATTAGAATAGGACAAGTGTACATAGTTTTCTCTTTTCTGCTATTCTTTATTTTTCAGATGTAAGTGTATATATATACATGTACAATTACAGTGATGAAATACACAATTTTTTTTCTCAATTTCTTCTTCAATTTGTACGGATAATAAAATGATACATATACATAAACAAATTAAATTTGTTCGTTTTCCGTTTAGCACTTTAACTTTCTTTATTTCTACTAAATGGAACTAAATGTTTTCAGTTTTCAGAATTTCACACCATACCATACTAAATTGATGAAACAGTTAATTAAATCGATTTAGAATGCTGGATTTATATTTTAAAAATAAATCGATTTGATTTTTCGGTTCAGTCTCAGAGGGATGTTTTTGTTTTTCTTGAGCACCAAGAAAGAAAAGGGTACTAGCTAGTTTGTCTTATTCATGCGTTTTTTCAATTGGCTGGTACAGTCACTGGAATTCTACTTAAGTACTACTGGCCATATTCTTTGTCCCTTGTAATATCAGGTGGTTAATTTTGGATTTATGTTTCAAACAATCTAAAGCAAATATTGTTATATATAAAAGAAAATAAAATGATACATACATATACATAATTAAATTTGTTCCTTTTCCGTTTAACACTTTAACTTTCCTTATATTTCAACTAAATGAAACTAACTATAATCAGTTTTCAGAATTTCACGCCATACCATACTAAATTGATGAAACAGTTAATTAAATCGATTTGATTTTTCGGTTCAGTGGGATATATTTTTTGTTTTTCTTGAGCAGCAAGAAAGAAAAGGTACTAGTTTGTCGTATTCATGTGCTTTTACAGTTGACTGCTACAGTCTCACTGGAATGCTTCAGTACTAGCAAAAAGAAGAGATATATTTAATTTTCTGGGTGCTACTTCTTTGTTCCTTTCATGAAAAGAGAAATAAGTTTTCTTATTCGATTTGCAAGGTCTTTTTATTTTTTTTTATTTTTTTACGTATATCTTGGTATCATTTGTGATTGGTTTATTGCCTTGAGTCGCTCGAAGGTTTTATTCATAGCTCATAGAGTCATATTGTTTCGATATTTGTTTCTTATATAACTTGGTACTTATGGGTTCTTACAATTTGAAAGAGTTTTAAGATCCTATTTATTGAGTATTTGCAATGTGTAATTTGTTTTCAGTTTTTGTACTGAGAAGGTGATTTTTTTTTCCTCTATTAGTTTTTGATTATTTTTTTTCCAAAGAGAAATCGAATTCCTTGTTTCAACACTTTTTGGAAACAAACTCCATTCTGTTAACAGTATTCACTGTGGGCGAGCTACCCTTCCTTACTTTTGGGCCTATGTTTATTATTAGATGAGATTTTTTTCCTTCCGGGGGCGGCCCGAAGAGTTTTATGGCCTAAAACCAAACTTTGTGAAGGGTCTTAACTTGTTTTTTTTTAAAAAAAATATTATTTATTTGAAGTATATTTTTCTAGTGTTTCTTAGATACAAAGTTATTAATAATTTTCTTATAATCAATAACTTCTAATAATTCTTTCTTAATTGACAATATACCTAATCCATTTAACCTTTCTTGAGACATTGTTGATCTTATGTATGATTTAATCAATTTTAATTTTGAAAATTTCTTTATGCTGAAACGACGGTAACAAGAGTTATTAACATTATTCCATAAGTAATATAGGCATTGGAAAACGAATCAAATCTTTTTATTTAACTGAGTGTATCAATTAAACTATTATCTTCTAATTGTACTTTTTTTAAAAATATTTTTAATTCCGAAAATATTTTCATCATCTAGTGATCTTAATTCTTACCGCTAAATAGAAAACCAAAAATATTTTCGTATGCTTCGAATTGTTCAAATCTATTTTGAAGTGAAAAAATAGCCTTGTCTACTATGTATAAAGTAATCAACTCTAAAGGACTCTTCGAAAGATTTTGAAATTTTATTATCAACATTATCATCAAATTGTTACTTCCTATATATCACACATTTCTTACAAAATTCTGGTTCGATATTCATTTCAAGTGCAATTTTCATGGCAGAAATCATAGCAGTTGCAAATCCTTCTTCTTTATACTTGTTAAAGAAAGAAATCAAAATTTTTCACTTTACTAAACCTTTTTTTAAACTTATACATATCCTATTAGGTGTAACAAAAAATGTCCCCCCCCTCCCCCCCCCCCCACAAATATGGGGCCTAAAACAGTTGCTTTACTTACTTTATGGAAGGGCCGCCCCTGTTTTCTTCCTATACAATATTTGAAACTTACTTACAAAAATTATCCTAATTTTGTATATTACCCGCCCTAAACAAGGATTACTTACAAATTATATACAATTCATTATTAATGCCTTAAATTAGGGGATTTAGTTATATTCTTTTCCTATTTTCTCTCCACACCTCTTTCAATAAGCATTTTCCTTTCCAAATTCAATCAAATAGAGGACCGCGAGAACCATATGAGATAAAATCTACTAATAGATTTTGACCAACAGTATGTTCCCCTTTCAAGAAATGTAGAAAAAATTTAAAAAAGAAAAAAAATATTAGAACAGGTAAAAACATTGATGAGATTATTTACCACATCTCCAAACATTTCAAGAAATTGTCTGTACAAGTGATAAGCGAAATTTGGTATTGAACTCTTTGAAGGTGATTGGTTTTTCCATTGAATGGCTTTGTTGAAACATTGTACTACAGTCCAAAGTTGGATGAAATGAGTTGGATGAAAATCCTCCTCGACGATGAGCAGTAAAGAGTTTTTAGTATTTAGGTATTTGACTCTCCACCATTGACAGCAATTAAAAAGTTTTGAAGCTTTGAATTCGAATTCGAATTTTCAAAACCCATTATTTATTTGGATTGTGTGTTGTTGCAAATAATTGAGAATATTGTTTGGAGTTTATATCTCAATTTTGAGGATGTTTGGTGAAGATTAGAATTGATTTTGGCTAAATCTCAATTATTTGGCTAAATCTCAATTATTTGGCTAAATCTCAATTATTTGGCTGAGATTCTGCCAAAATCAAGTCTAATCTTCACCAAACACCCTCAAAATTGAGATATAACCTCCAAATAATACTCCCAATTATTTGCAACAACATCCAATCTAAACAAATAATGGTTTTTGAAAACTCAAATTCGAATTCAAAACTTCAAAGCTTTTTAATGGCTGTCAATGGTGGAGATTCAAACACCTTCAAAATTTATTGATTGACAATTTTAATTTGAACACCAATTGTGCAACATGAAAGAAAATTGTTAAGTTAAAACTCTATAGTAAAACGATTGAAATCCATTGATGAATTCCATTAAAAATATATACAACATGAAAGGATAAAAAATAAAGGACATCAGAGGAAGAAAAATTGGGGAAAGAACAAAAAATGAGAGAGAGAGAGTGACGGAGAGAGAGAGAGAGAGAGAGAGTGCAGGTGAGAGAGAGAGAGAGACGGAGAGAGAGAGAGAGAGAGAGCGCAGAAGAGAGAGAGAATAAGGATGAGAAATAATTGATTCCTTATTCAATTCCTAATTTAAAGGGATACTCATTTAATTCCTAAAGTGTATATAATTGGTAGATTGTATATTCCTATGTAATTAAATTGAAACTTGAGTAGGTGTCACGACCCAAAATCCAACTAGTCGTGATGGCACCTAACCCAACCCGATAGGTAAGCGAATTACCAACTATCCAATTCCAATAATAATTATTAAAGCAATTTAAGCGAATAAAGATCTTAATCTTATACATCCCCCAAGAACAGGTAGTACAAATCATGAGCTTCTAAGAATAGAGTATACAAAGCGAAAATGAAATAAATACATATTCTGTTTGAATAATACATAAACAGAGCTGTTATAACTTTAAGGCTACCATGAACAAGAGGCAGCTCCAACAGGAACACAGGTACATCTTCAAATTCGGCAACCGTCGAACACAACAACAACAACAGCCAACATCTGCACGCAATGTGCAGAAGTATAGTATCAGTACAACCGACCCCATTTACTGAGTAAGTAACAAACCTAACCTTAGGTTGAAAGCAGTGACGAGCTTTTACCAAGGTCGGGTCCAAAACCAATAGTTCACCACTGTCCATAACAACGCAAATCCAATAATATAAGAAGTAACTCAGAAATAAAATACTCAGCTAAATAATGATTTCTAAAAATAATAGTACTTCCCTTTCAAATCCATGAGTGAAAACCCAAATCTTTTGCCGGAGTTGCCAAAAATATGAATAAGTTTGAAAGCAATAATTTTTCTAAAATCCTTTCAATAATAAATGGTATGTTTCATTTTCTTTCCAGATAACCCGTGTAAAACAAATGTATCACTATGCCCATCTATCAACATGTGTGAGAAATCATGAATGATGTGATACTGTACAACATGAGGAAAATATATCTCTATGCATGTATATCATGTGTGCATGTCAATATAATATATCTCAGAGATTGTACTCATGTACTCACACTCTCAGAGTACTCAATCTCACTGTCTCGCATTCTCTCTCCCTATGCTCAGCACACTCAATCACTCAGCGCTATACATTACCTGCTGTGGCGTGCAGCCCGATCCCTGTTTATAGTCGACTGTGCTCACTGAGGGTGTGTACAGACTCATGAGGGGCTCCTACAGCCCAAGCTCTAAAAGCACGGGCAACTCACGTGCTGCACGGACAACTCATGTGCTATAATATCATATCTGGATCCACACAGACAACTCACATATTATACGGATAACTCACGTGCTATAATAATATCTGGATCCGCATGGACAACTCACGTGCCATAATAAGCCAATAAGGCCTGCTGCAGGCGGGCATCCCCGATTCATATAATAGTAATAATATATAAAGCCAACATGGCCTGCTGCGGCGTGCAGCCCGATCCCAAAAATATCCTTACAATCAGGCCCTCAGCCTCCCACAGTCATCAATCTCTCCAGTCTATCTCTCATGGGCTCACAATGTCGTGGGAATAGCCCAAAAATAATTATATGATGTATCAATAAATAACAACAGAGACTGAGATATGATATTCAATGAAATGAATATGACTGTGTATGAATTTTCAATTTAAACAAATAATTCACAGCAATATGACCTTTGTGGGTCCCAATAATACTGGCACATAGCCTCAATATAATTTTTAATATGCTTTTCAGCTCAATTTCTTTCACTCATAAAACCGCATGGAAAATGCCAAGACCATTTAACTACAAAATTCCATAGAAACAATTATGTCATAATTTTTATAGTGCACGCCCACACGCCCGTCACCTAGCATGTGCGTCACCTCCCAACAATTCACGAAATACATATATTCAGGGTTCATACCCTCAGCTCCAAGATTAGAAGAGTTACTTACCTCGAACAAGCCAAATCCAATGCCGAGCAAGCTAAACAATTCTCCAGAAATCCCATTCTGTGCGTATCAATGTCACGAACTAATTTTCCCTCTGTGTGACGTCGTGACGACACCTAGTCTCTACAACTAGGTAAGCCTAACATTTTGCGGAATAATGAAATAAAAATATAAATTTAACCAATTATTCAAAAATACACAACAAATCCCAAAACTCGGAACATCGGGAATCACAAACTACAGAAGGAAAAATCTCGTGTCTCTATACATCAGAGTCTAACAGGGAAAAATACAGAAGATAATGGACCTGAGAAAGAGTAGAAGGCGACTCCGTGGTCTGCGGACACGGCAGATATATATTGAAGTCTCCAAAGCTGTCCCGGCTCACTGATAGTGCGGCTGATAAGTGGATCTGCACACTTAAAACATGTGCAGAGAGTAGCATGAGTACACCACAATCGATACCCAGTAAGTGCCAAGCCTAACCTCGGTCGAGTAGTGACGAGGTCAGGTCAGGGCCCTACTGGTAAATATATAATAAAATAATATAGAGTGTAATATCGCAATAAAATAAAGCCTGAAATTTAACAAAAATAAAATCATAGAAGGTAACAACTTAGTACACAGAAACACAACAGGGGATCTCCTGAGATACCGTCTCGTAGTCCCAAATGTAAATGTGCAGGGGGATCTCCCGGAATACCGTTCCGTAGTCCCAAAGTAAATGTGCAGGGGGATCTCCTGGAATAACGTTCTGTAGTCCCAAAGTAAATATGCAAGACAGGGGGATCTCCCGAAATACCGTTCCATAGTCCCAAAGTAAATATGCAGTACATGGGGATCTCCCGGAATACCGTTCCGTAGTCCCTAAGTAAATATGCAGCACGAATGATAGAAATACAACTACATCACAAAATTCTTACAATTTAGACTAAGTACCAGTCAGGGAAGAAGCAGAAAATTCACTAAGCATGTTGCACATAATTCACATAAACAGTTAAGACACGTAGACATGTTGTATTAGACTAAACATGATAGCTACGCATATTGGAATAACTCAATTAAGAATGAAAATAGATTAGTACTCATTAAAATGGTATAACTCAAAATAACAGGAAAAACTTGTTGCTACTCAGTAAGAAAAATCGGGTTTTACCACAACTAACCCGTGTACGTACTCGTCACCTCACGTACACGGCGCTTACATATCACAATAGTTCCAAATCTTAAGGGGATTTCCCCCATACAAAGTTAGGCAAGACACTTACCTCGAGTCAAGCTCAATCAATCCGTAAGAATGCCATTTCCATGAATATCCGGCTCTGAATGACCCAAATCTAGCCAAAAGCAATTACATATCATAATTACAACAATAACAAACTCATCTAATTAACGAAATCAACATTTTAACGAAAATTCCAATTTTAACTCAAAATTCGCCTGCGGGGCCCAAGTCTTGGAATCGGGTAAAAGTCAAAAAATACAAAAGCCCGTTCACTCATGAGTCTAACCATATCAAGTTTACTAAAATCCGACACCAAATGGTCCTCCAAATCCACAAATCAAACTTCCAAATCCCTAGCCTCAAATTTCTAATTTCCACCTTAAATACATACTAACTAGGTGGGAAAATACACGGGAAAGCAAGATTATTGATAAAAAATAAGCACAATGGACTTACCTCAAGAAATATCTCGAAAATGCTCTCAAAAATCGCCCTAAACCGAGTTGCAAAGTCCAAAAATGACAAAAATCGCGAAGCCCTTCGGTTTTAACCACTGCCGAGGTATTTCCGCACCTGCAGAACCTGAGCTCGCACCTGCGGGTGCGCTCGTGCAGAAATTGTGCGCATCTGCGCAATTCACTTGCCCCCTCTGCCTTCGCACCTGCGACCCCTGGCACTCCTCCATTTTCCCTCTTCTGCGCCAATTTTCTCGCACTTGCGGGCAGCCTTGCACATGTGCGATTACAATAGAACCAACAAAAGCACCAGATGTTTCATAGGTCCAATTTTATTCCGTTGAGCATCCGAAACACACCCGAGGCCCCCGAGACCTCAACCAAATATACCAACTAATAATAAAAAACCATATGAACTTAGTTGAGCCCACATATCACATCAACTAACGCTAAAATTATGAATCACCCTCCAATTCAAACTTAAAGAACTTGAAACTTCAAATTCCTACAACCGATGCCGAAACCTATCAAACCATGTCAGAATGACCCCAAATTTTACACACAAGTCATATTCAACATTACGGACCTACTCCAACTTCCGGAATCGGAATCCGATCCCGATATCAAAATTTCTACTACCGGTCCAAAACTCCAAAAATTCAATTTTTTGCCAATTCAAGCCTAAATAAGCTACGGACCTCCAAAAAACAATCCGGACACGCCCCTAAGTCCAAAATCACCTAACGGAGATAACAGAACTGACTGAATTCCATTCCAGAACCATCTTCACATAGTTTTGACTACAGTCCAAATTCTAAGACTTAAGCTCTCATTTAGGGACTAAGTGTCCCAAAACACTCCGAAACTCAAAACCAATCATCCCGGTAAGTTACAATAGCAGAAATAGATATGGGGAAAGCTGTTAATAGGGGTTCGGGGTTCTAACTCTCAAAATGACCTGCCGGGTCGTTACATCCTCCCCCTTTTAAAACAATCATTCATCCTCGAACGAGCATAGAGACACACCTGAAGTGGTGAAAAGATGAGGATAACGGATGCACATATCCTGCTCGGTCTCCCTAGTCGCATCCTCGACCGCTGTCCCCTCCAATGAACCTTCACGGTAGCAATGTTCTTTGATCTTAGCTTTCTGACCTGCCTGTCTAAAATAGCCATTGGCTCCTCAACATAAGATAGATCCTTGTCCAATTGAACTGAGCTAAAATCCAACACATGGGATGAATCGCCGTGATACTTTCGGAGCATAGAAACATGGAATACCGGATGAACTCCTGCTAGACTGGGAGGCAAGGCAAGCTCATAAGCAACCTCCCCAACTTAATGCAACACCTCTAATGGACCAATGAACTTTGGGCTCAACTTGCTCTTCTTTCTAAACCTCATAAGCCCTTCATAGGCGAAACCCAGAGCAAGATTCGCTCTCCAACCATGAATGCCACATCGTGAACCTTTTGGTCCAACTCTTATGTCTGGACTGGGCTGTGCGAAGTCTATCTTGAATCACCTTCACTTTTTCCAAGGCATCCTGAACCAAGTCCGTACCCAATAATCTGGCCTCATCGGGTTTGAACCAACCCACTAGGGATCGATACCGCCTACCGTACAGAGCCTCATACGGTACCATCTAAATGCTAAGCAATATCCGTAAGTGGCAAGAACTGGTCCCAAGTACCCCCAAAATCTATCACACACGCACAAAGCATATCCTCTAATATCTGAATAGTGCGCTCGGACTGCCCGTCCGTCTGAGGGTGAAATGTTGTGCTCAACTCAACCCTAGTACCCAATTCATGCTGTACAACTCTCCAAAACCGTGATGTAAATTGCGTACCCCAGTCAGAGATAATAGATACCGGTATGCCATGAAGCCTGACAATCTCACGGATGTTGATTCGAGCTAGCTGCTCGAAAAAATAGGTAGTCATCACAAGAATGAAATGTGCCGACTTGGTCAACCTATCCACAATCACCCAAATTGCATCAAACCTCCGCTGAGTCCGTGGGAGTCCAATAACGAAATCCATAGTGATCTGCTCCCATTTCCACTCCGGAATCTCTAACTTTTGAAGCAATCCACCTGGTCGCTGATGCTCCTATTTTACCTGCTGGCAATTCAGACATTGAGCCACATACTCTACTATGTTTTTCTTCATTCTCCTCCACCAGTAATGCTGTTTCAAGTCCTGATACATCTTTGCGGCACCCGGATGAATAGAGTACCGCGAACTGTGAACCTCTTAAAGAATCAACTCATACAAACCATTTACATTGGGAACACATAGCCTGCCCTGCATCCTCAATGCACCATCATCTCCAATAGTAACCTCCTTAGCATCACCGTGCTAGACCGTGTCCTTAAGGACAAGCAGATGGGGGTCATCATACTAACGCTCCCTGATACGAGCATAAAGAGAATACCGAGAGACCACACAAGCCAATACTCGATTCGACTCAGAAATATCCAATCTCACAAACTGGCAGGCTAAGGCCTGAACATCCAACGCTAATGGCCTCTCTGCTACTGGCAAATATAATAAACTCCCCAAACTCTCTGCCCGGTGACTCAAAGCATCGGCCACCACATTGTCCTTCCCAGGGTGGTACAAAATAGTGATATCATAATCCTTAAGTAGCTCCAACCACATCCGCTGACATAAGTATTGATACCCCTACAGTGGAGTCAGTTCTAGTAGTGAGGGACTTTCCAGATGTGTTTCTAGCTGATCTTCCGGGCATGCCGCCCGACAAAGATATTGATTTTGGCATTGATTTGTTGTCGGGCACTCAACCCATCTCTATTCCTCCATATCGTATGGCTCTTCCTGAATTGAAGGAGTTGAAATAACAGTTACAAGAATTGCTTGATAAAGGCTTTATTCGGCCCAATATGTCACCTTAGGGTGCTCTTGTCTTATTTGTGAAAAAGAAGGATGGTTCTATACGGATGTGTATTGATTACCGCCAGTTGAACAAAGTCATGGTGAATAACAAGTATCCATTGCCTCATATTAATGATTTATTTTATTAGTTACAGGGTGCTAGAGTGTTTTTCAAGATTGACTTACATTCAGGTTATCATCAGTTGAAGATTCGGGAGCCAGATATCCTAAAGACTGCTTTCAGGACCAGATATGGTCACTATGAGTTTCTTATGATGTCTTTTGGGTTGACCAATGCCCCAACAACTTTTATGCAATTGATGCACAGTGTGTTTCGAACTTATCTTGACTCATTCGTCATTGTGTTTATTGACGACATTCTGGTATTCTCCCGGAGTCGAGAGGATCATGAGTAGCACCTGAGGACTGCACTTCAGACCTTGAGAGAAAAGAAGTTATATGCAAAATTTTCAAAGTGTGAGTTTTGGCTAGACTCAGGGGCATTCTTGGATCATATAATATCGAGTGAGGGGATCCAGGTGGATTCGAAGAAGATTGAAGTAGTGCAGAGTTGGCCCAGGCCGTCCTCAGCTACAGAAATCCGGAGTTTTTTTGGTTTGGCGGGGTATTACCGTCACTTTGTAGAGGGATTCTCATCTATTGCAGCACCTATGACCAGGCTGACCTAGAAGGGTGTTCCGTTCAGGTGGACAGAGGAATGTGAGGAGAGCTTTCAGAAGCTCAAGACAGCTTTGACTACAGCCCAGTATTGGTATTACCTACAGGTTTAGGTTCTTATACTGTATATTGTGATGCATCGCAGATTGGTCTCGGCGCAGTGTTGATGTGAGACGGTAGAATGATTGCCTACGCGTCCAGACAACTGAAGGTGCACGAAAAGAACTATCCTGTCCATGACCTTGAGTTAGCTGCTGTTGTTCATGCCTTAAAGATATGGCGGCATTATTTGTACGGTGTTCCTTGTGAGATTTACACCAATCATCGGAGTTTGCAGCATCTGTTTAAGCAAAAAGATATTAACTTACGTCACATGGAGGGGAAATTGGGTCGTGGCAAGTTGGTATCAAAGCTCTAGGTTCATAGGTGTTGTGAGTCACAAACCGGTTTATTAGAGTCTCGCGGATCGGTACGGAGACGTCTGTACTTATCTTCGGGAGGCTATGAAACTGTTAGAAAAATTTCACTACTTTGATTCCTTGTCGTGCAAAAATTATTGACTTTAGAGATTCTAAATTTCTGTATTCTATTCTCTCATAGATGGTGAGGACACGTACAAGCGGATCTGACGAACAAGCACCTGTGCCCCCTGCTAGAGCCGCGAGAGGCCGGGGCCGGGGTAGTGGTCGAGGACGTCCATATGGTGCAGCCAGAGCACCTGCAAAAGTTGCTACAGAGGAGCCCTAGTATCTCAAGCTGGAGGCCAGACACCTGAGATACCTGTTGCTGCACCAGCCCCCAGGAGACTGAAGCCCAGTTTCTGAGCATGTTCAGCACCTTAGCTCAGGTTGAATTGATTCCACTTGCTCCTACCACATCTCAGGCTGGGGGAGGAGCACAGACTCTTGTAGCCGGTACTCTAGAGCAACGGGTTCAGGTCAACCAGGTTCCGGAGATTGTACCAATATAGCTGGTAGCTCCAGCTCATCCCGAGGTTAGGGAAGCAACTTCTAAGGCGGAGCAGCTCAGACTTGAGAGGTAGAAGAAGTACCACCCACCTACTTTAAGCGGATTGGCTACAGATGATGCTCAGGGTTTTCTGGAGGAATGTCATCGTATTCTCCGTACTATGGGCATAGCGGAGACGAGCAGGGTTTCTTTTGCCATATTCCAGCTTAGAGGAGAAGCCTATTAGTGGTGGCATGCTTATGAGTTGGGTAGTCCGACTGAGGTAGCTTCACTTACATGGACTCAGTTCTCGGACATATTTTTGAGAGAGTATGTCCCTCAAAGCCTCAGGGACTCATGACGCGCGGAGTTTGAGCAGCTACACCAGGGTGCTATGACTATGTCAGAGTATGCAATTCGCTTCAGTAATTTGGCCCGACATGTACTGGCCTTAGTTGCCACAGTTCGAGAGAGGGTTCGACGGTTTATTGAGGGTCTCCATCCCAGCATCCAGAGTAGTATGGCCAGGGAATTGGAGATGGATATTTCTTATCAGCAGGTTGTGGGTATTGCCAGGAGATTCGAGGGCATGTTTGCCCGGGATAGAGAGGAGAGGGAGGCCAAGAGGTCTCGAGAGGCTGGTTATTATTCTGGAGCTCGTGCCCCAGCAGCTCGCCATGGTAGGGGTTATGTGAGCCGCCCCATTCATTCAGCTCTTCCAGCCTCCAACGATGTTCCAGCTCCTTTTAGACCACATGAGCCTTATTATGCACCGCCAGTATCTAGTGTGCCTCCTGCACGGGGTGTTCCTAGCGGCCAGTCCAGCAGACCTGGCACTAGCCAATCACAGTAGCAACGCCCTCCCAGAGCTTGTTTTGAGTGTGGCGACACTCACCACATGGTGAGGGATTTCCCCAAGATTAGGAAGGGTGCACTTCCACAGACTTTTCAGCCACAGCGTGCTCTACCGGGTCTTCAGGCTATGATTACAGCACCAGCTGCCACCCCACCTGCTCAACCAGGTCGGAGAGGTAGAGGTCGCCCTAGAGGGGGAGGCCAGGATAGATATTATGCATTTCCTGCTCATACAGAGGCAGTTGCTTCTAATTCTGTCATTACAGGTATTGTTCCGGTCTGTCATAGAGATGCGTCAGTATTATTTGACCCAGGCTCTACATATTCTTATGTGTCCTCTTATTTTGCCCCGTATTGGGGCGTATCCCGGGATTCTTTGAGTTCCCCTATTTATGTATCTACTCATGTGGGAGATTCTCTTGTTGTGGACCGCGTGTATCAGTCGTGTTTGATTGCTCTTAGTGGTTTTGAGACCAGAACCAATTTATTAAACATTGTGGACTTTGATATTATTTGGGCATGGACTGGTTGTCGCCCCATTATTCTATTCTTGATTGCCACGCTAAAACCGTGACGCTGGCTATGCCAGGTTCACCTTGGTTAGAGTGGAGAGGTAATTTAGAGTATACTCCCACCAGAGTTATTTTATTTCTTAAAGCTCAACGAATGGTTGAGAAGGGGTGTGACACATATCTAGCTTATGTGAGAGACGTCAGTATTGATACCCCTACAATGGAGTCAGTTCCAGTAGTGATGAACTTTCCAGATGTGTTTCCAACTGATCTTCCGGGCATGCCGCCCGACAGAGATATGGATTTTGGCAGTGATTTGTTGTCGGGCACTCATCCCATCTCTATTCCTCCATATCGTATGGCTCCTCCTGAATTGAAGGAGTTGAAAGAGCAGTTACAAGAATTACTTGATAAAGGCTTCATTCGGCCCAGTGTGTCACCTTGGGGTTCTCCTGTCTTATTTGTGAAGAAGAAGAATAGTTCTATGAGGATGTGTATTGATTACCGCCAGTTGAACAAAGTCACGGTGAAGAACAAGTATCCATTGCCTCGTATTGATGACTTATTTGATCAATTACATGTGCTAGAGTGTTTTCCAAGATTGACTTACATTCAGGTTATCAACAGTTGAAGATTCAGGAGCCAGATATCCCAAAGACTGCTTTCAGGACCAGATATGGTCACTATGAGTTTCTTGTGATGTCTTTTAGGCTGACCAATACCCCAACAGCTTTTATGCACTTGATGCACAGTGTGTTCCGGTATTATCTTGACTCATTCATCATTGTATTTATTGACGACATTCTGGTATACTCCCGGAGTCGGGAGGATCATGAGCAGCACCTGAGGACTGCACTTCAGACCTTGAGAGAAAAGACGTTATATGCAAAATTTTCAAAGTGTGAGTTTTGGCTAGACTCAGTGGCATTCTTGGGTCATATAGTATCGAGTGAGGGGATCCAGGTGGATCCGAAGAAGATTGAAGCAGTGCAGAGTTGGCCCAGGCCATCCTCAGCTATAGAGATCCAGAGTTTTCTTGGTTTGGCGGGGTATTACCGTCGCTTTGTAGAGAGATTCTCATCTATTGCAGCACCTATGACCAGGCTGACCTAGAAGGGTGCTCCGTTCAGGTGGACAGAGGAATGTGAGGAGAGCTTTCAGAAGCTCAAGACAGCTTTGACTACAGCCCCAGTATTGGTATTACCTACAGGTTCGGGGTCTTATATTGTATATTGTGATGCATCGCGGATTGGTCTTGGCGCAGTGTTGATGCAGGGAGGTAGGGTGATTGCCTACGCATCCAGACAGCTGAAGGTGCACGAAAAGAACTATCTTGTCCACGACCTTGAGTTAGCAACTATTTTTCATGCCTTGAAGATATGGCGGCATTATTTGTACGATATTCGTTGTGAGATTTACACCGATCGTCGGAGTTTGCAGCATCTGTTTAAGCAAAAAGATCTTAACTTACGTCACACGGAGGGGAAATTCGGCCGTGACAAGTATCTTCCGAACGACTTGAATCTAGTCACAATTAATTTGATTCAGCCCACAAAATTTATAGGAATTAATTCCATATCAAAATATTAATTTTTCCAATAAAATCCGAAATTAACTCAAAAATCGCCCGTGGGGTCCACATCTTAGAACCTGACAAAAGTTACAAAATATGTACGCCCATCCAACCACGATTCCAACCATATAAATTTTACCAAATTCTGACATTAACTCGACCCTCAAATCTTCAATTAAAGTCATTGAAGATGTTTACCATTTTCAATCTAATCTTTACCCATTTGAACTCAACAATCTTTTCATAAACCTTATTGATATGTATAAATAATACTATTACACCCAAGAATCATAATCTTAATCACCCATCTTTACCCAAACTCGAAATTGAACACTAGGGGTTAAAACCTTACCTCTTGGGTGAAGATCTTGTGATAATTCCTTGTTGGATTTCAAAGCTTGAACAAGATATTGATGAACAAAGCACTTGAGATTCTTCCTCTCTCTAGAACACTCTCTCTTCTCTCTAAAAATGTCAGATTTTTGCTCCAAAATGAGTCCCCAAGCCTATTTATCAAAATGGGGTTGGGTTATGAAAATAGAAAAATTAATCCTCCGAAAGTAGGTCTGCAGTCGCATAATGGACCGCAGAATGGGTATGCGGGTCGCAAAATACACCACAAAATCGATGCCTAGAAATGGGCTTCACTGGACAGGTCTGCGACCATTTTCCGGTCGCATAACTACTTCTGCGATCACAGAATTGGTCTCAGAATCGCACTTTTCCAGACGTTGGTAATTTGGTCATAACTTCTCGTAAGAATGTCCAAATGACAAACGGTTTAAAGATTTGGAAACTAGACACATAGACCTTTCTTTGGATAGGTAATAAACCATATAGAACTTTGTATCATGAGAGTTATGCTCATTCGAAGTTAGATCTTATGCGAACTCACTTGAAACTTTAGTCTTATAAAATTTCCAACTTCCAAACTCCCCGATACCCATCCGAAATCATCCCAAGCCCCTCGGGACCTCAACCAATAATTCAAACAAGTCATATACCACTATCCTAACTTAGTCCAACCTTCGGAACGCCCAAAACAATACCAAAACACCAATTCAACCTCGGATTCTAGCCTAAGAACTTCTAAACTTTCAAAATTCGCCAACGACATCGAAACCTAACAAACCACGTCCGAATGACCTCAAATTTTGCACACACGTTGCAAATGACACTACAAACATATTCCAACTTCCGAAATTCCATTCCGACCTTGATACCTAATTTTCCACTAGCAACCAAAATCGCCAAATTTCTAACTTTCGACAATTCAAGCCTAATTCTACCAAGGACCTCCAAATAACAATTCGGACACACTCTTAAGTCTAAAATCACTCAACGAAGCTAACCGAATCATTAAAGTCCAAGTCTGAACTCATTTACTCATAAGTCAACTTTCGATTGACTTTTCTAACTTAGCTTTCTAACTAAGAGACTAAGTGTCTCATTTCACTCCAAAACTACTCCGAACCTAAACCTACCAACTCGATACAACTGAACATAGCTAAACAACATATAAATAAGCAGAAATGGGGAAAACGGGGCTACAACCCTTGGAATGACTGACCGGGTCGTTACAGTAGGGAGGGTAATAAAGTTTCAAATATTGTATAGGAAGGTAAAAGTTCCTTATTGGATCTTAGTGTGGTTTTATAGTCCTGAGATAATTGGTGTCTTGATTTGAGGTTCCTGTTTCCTTGTAACAACTTATCCTTTTAGGGGACGTTTGGTTACACGATTAGAACACCAATCATGAGTTAATTACTTAAATGGTCACTCAACTATTGTAAATTATCTACTAAAGTCATCTTTCTTTCGTTTGTAATAACAAAGTCACTTAACTATACCTACAACACTCAGAAAGCCACTCAACTAGATTTTTCAAACTTTTGATTGCCAAATACCTATGTTACCCTCTATATTATCAACTTTTGTCTTCTTTTTATGGACTTACCTATAGAATAAATAAATTTTATTTATAAATTAAAAAATAAAAATAATATTTAAGCATATATAATATTGGAATAATAAAATAATATTGAGCATAGTAAAAAAAGTTAATTAGAACAATTTGTTCATAATAATAATTTTGATATTAACAACAAAACTCAAAAATATTTTTACACAATTGAGAATGAATTTTTTTATATATATTCCATGCACGTAATACAAAAATAATTATTTAAAATAAAGGTATTTTTATAATATACATTATACATTTTTAAAAACTATGCTCAATTATATTATTTTTCCGATATTATATATGCTAGAAAATAAAATTTTCTTTTTTATTCATATATAAAATTTATTTGTTCTATAGGTAAGTCCATAATGTAGATTAAAAAGAGAAAAAATCATAATATTAAAAAAGTTAAAAAAAAAAAAGAAGAAAAAAGTTGATAATTTAAAGGGTAAAATAGGTATTTGACAATCAAAAGTTTGAGAAATCTGGTTGAGTGACCTTCTGAGTGAGTGCTATAGGCATAGTTAAGTGACTTTCCTGTTACAAACGAAAGAAAGATGACTTTACTAGATAATTTTGGATAGTTGAGTCACCATTTAAGTAATAGACTCCACCAATCATAGAATAGAATATGAGATTGTATTTATCTCATATTTCGTTATGAATATTAGCTAGTGACGTGTTACACCCTATATTTTCGTATGTAAAAATGCGTCGTAAGTAAACTAATGTAGGACAAAAAAATGAGATAATATTTAAAAGTATATAAAGTAAGTTAATCATGTTACCTCTGAGGTTACAAATATTGAAGATCATGAACAACAAGTACAAAGAGGGTTGGACAGTTCAGAAGCTAAAGCAATTAAATAAAACAATGTTTCATCGAAAGTCGACAAGTTGGGAATGTTATAACATGTACCTTTGGGGTGAGACTAGGGTGATTAACATGATAAAGAGATTATGTTATGATTTATATTAGTCGTATTACATCCGTGTGTTATGTTTTTAAGTCAAGCGAGTTGTGGAACAAAAGTCGATGAAAGTCATCACAAGTTACATTCATAAGTTTTACTGAAACTTTGGGTCAAATGTAACTGCAATTTTCTCCCAATATACTTAGAGTTATGGTGTGTTCCACCCATCAAATTAAAGATCTATGAGTCTATTTTCCAACGCATTAAACCATTTGTCAATACGACATCGGAGTAGAGAGATATGTGCATTTTTGCGATACTGCGCAAGCTGCTAGGTGACAAGTAGGTGTGTCACCTACTTGCTTAAATGAAAGCCCAAAAATGGGCCATTTCGGGTCGTCCAAAGAGGCCTTTTAAGGGCCTATTTTCTTCATATATTAGACTTAAAATAGAGCATAATAACCAGACATAAGCTCTGCAAAGAATTCTCCCAAAAATTTCCCACAAACCCTAATTGATTTTCTCTCCCTTTCAAGTTCCAATTGGAGGTAAAACTTAGAGTTTGAAGAACCAAGATAGGAGCTGAGTTATCCAACAAATAAGGTGAGTTTACTGCTCTCTTTCATCCATTTTTTCTTCTGTAAATTCATGGTAAGTCGTTCTATACTTGTAAGAACTCACGGGATGGTGATCGGAAGCCGTGAGTTCGAGTTATTCACTTGTAGCGGACTGTTTTGTGGACTGTTTTGTGTTGCTGTTGGGCTGCGTGTTTTATTACTATTTTGTGGAGTTTTGGAGGAGGAAGGGGGTTTATAAACACCATATAAATGTAGGGTGGTTGGCTGGTCGTTCGTCATAACATTTTCGGGTCGTTTGACACTACTACGGTGGTCGTTTTGTGTACGAAGAGATTGGGGTGTGTTGGGCTGTTTTGTAGTATTTGATGGTGTATATAGGGCTGGAAAATGATGTATATATGTTGTTATTGTTCTGTCCTTGTATTGTTGGTGTTATCTTGAAGTTGGAGGAAGGGCATATTATAGGGGAGATGCTGCCCGTTTTAATACAAAATAGGTTTGTCGTTCGTTGTGCGATAGTTGTACCTTTCGTAACTTAACGATAGTATTATTATCATTCTTGTAGATTAAGGTGCGAAGAGGTGAGTTCAACTTGGTGATTGAAAAGATTGTGATAAGGTATGTTAAGGCTAAGCCTTCCTTCATTTTGGCATGATCTCGTAGCTACATGTGTTAGTAATGAGACAAAAAGAGAAGTTCATATTCATGAATTTATTCACACTATTCTAGTCTCATAAGTTACAATATTATTCCTTATCGAGACTCTATATTCAATTTTAGTATTGTCTTCTTTCAGTCAAGAGAGCAGCAAGCCTATATATACAGTATTACAGTATTTTCATTACCATCGAGCTATAATCGATGGGCAGGCCCCTATTGGGCAACCTCTGATCAGATGGAAAGTTATATACTGAGCCTACTGTGGCCGAGCGCCTATGAGCGAGCCCAGCATGGTCGAGATACATAGCCTAGTATGGCCGAGCGCCTATGAGCGAGCCTACTATGGCAGAGCAGTTATATATACCGAGCCTTATAAGGCCGTACAATTATTTTACTTACTATATTGAAGGAGTTGAGTCAGTATCAGCAGGTAAGTATATCTCCAGATCATCTTTGACTCCCAGTTAATTTCAGTTATCATATTATCAGTTCAGTTTCAGATTTCAGTTATTTTATTGCCTTACATACTCGGTACATTATTTCGTACTGACGTCCCTTTTTTGGGGGCGCTGCATTTCATGCGTGCAGGTTCAGACAGACAGACGGGTAGACCTCCTCAGTAGGTGTTTTCCGAGTTCCGCCTGATCGGTAAGCTCCACGTCTTTCGGAGTTGCCAGGACTAGAGTTTTGTGTACATCTTATGTATATCTGTATATATGTTATGGGTAGGTCGGGGCCCTGTTCCGATCACAGTACATCTATCAGTAGAGGCTTGTAGGCATATCCTGTTGGTTAGTGCAGTATGTTGGGTTTGTATAAATTGGTGGTTTGTCAGCTGTAGTAGCTATGACGGCCTTGTCGGCCTAGCTTTATATTGATATTTAGTTAGTGCTAGTTTCCATTCAGTTTTATATTTTGCTTCGCAAATTGTCTTGCAAGGTGGCCCCATGGCCAAAGTATGACATTATGTGTTCAGAGTCCCTTAGTCGCAATTTGGTACGCCAGGTTAGGTGAGGCACGGGGTGCTTGTCTCGCTCCTAGGTTCGGGGCGTGACAAACTTGGTATCAGAGCAGTTCTGTCCTAGGGAGTCTACAAGCCGTGTCTAGTAGGGTCTTGTTTATAGATGTGTTGTGCACCACATTATATAAGCAAGGAACTACAGGGCATTTAGGAGTTGGTTACACTTCTTTGAAATCTAAATCGTGCTATAGAACTGAGTTATAGGAAATTTGAATTAAACTTATGTGTTGGTGTTTGCATGCACAGATGACGGTGACTAGGAAGACTACGGCTAGCCAGAGGAGAGATACAGTAGTAGGTGAGGGGACCAACAGGGTACCCCCAGTAGATGGGGCCCAGTCTGAGGCTCAAGGGGAGACCCCTACTCAGCCATTACCGGCTCCTCCACCAACTACGGAGATTCCTAGGGAAACCGCACATCCAGTTCCCCCTCCACTTCCATCAGATCAGGACTTAAGGAGTGCGGTGCATTTGTTGACACAGTTGGTAGCTACCCAGCAACATGCTAGGGCATCAGCTAGTGCAGGAACTTCTGAGGGGTCTGGGAGTTCAAGGGTCCGAGAGTTTATTGCTTTGAGTCCCCCAGAGTTCACGGGGACAGATCAGAGGGAGGACCCGTAGGATTTCATAGATCAGCTTCACAGGATCTTTCGTGTTATGCATGCCACGGAGAAAGAGGCAGTTGAGCTAGCAGCTTTTCGACTCCGAGATATAGCCATCCTTTGGTATGAGGGATGGGAGAGGTCCAGGGGACGTGATACACCTCCAGCTATTTGGGAGAATTTTTCAGATGCTTTCCTTGACCAGTACTTACCGCGGGAGATCCGACAGGCTCGAGTCGATCAGTTTCTAGCCCTCAAGTAGGGTAATATGAGTGTTCGAGAGTATAGTCTCCGTTTTGACTCATTGGCCAGATATGCACCATCCATAGTTTCTACTATGCGGGACAGGATTCACAGGTTTATAGCAGGGTTAGCCCCAGAGTTAACCGAGGCATGTGCCACCGCTGCATTGCAGGATAGTATGGATATCTCCCGGATTCAGGCATTCGCCCAGAATATAGAAAGGGGTAGGCGTCGGCAGCAGGGTACAGAGAGGGCTGAGCAAGGGCAACGTAAGAGGATGAGATTTCCCAGGTCTCAGGAGCAATCTCAGGGTAGTTATAGGACCCAGTACTTCGGACGGCCACCTAGGCCTCCGCCACCTCAGTTACAGGGTTACGGGTATGACCGCTATACTCAGTCAGGACCAGGTGAGAGCTCACGGGCGTCGGGTTTGCAGCGACAACGAGGTTCTGCGCAGACATGGTCATTTCCTCCGCGGTGTGACATCTGTGGTAGAGGACACTTGGGTCAATGCCGAGCAGGTTCTGATGCTTGTTATACATGTGGGCGTCCGGGGCATATGATGCGAGATTGCCCAAATAGAGATTCTGGGGGAATGGCACAACCAGCGAGTTCAGCAACAGGATCGTCTATGTCCGTGCATCCTTCAAGGCGTGAGTCTCAGTCTTCGGCTGGTAGAGGTCGAGGCAGAGGTAGAGGTTCCAGTTCAAGTGGTAATCAGAACCGTATCTATGCTTTAGCGGGTCGACAGGACCAGGAGTCTTCACCAGACGTTGTGACAGGTATATTAACCATTTTCTCTCACGATGCTTATGCTTTGATAGACCCAGGATCTACTTTATCGTATATTACCCCATTTGTCGCGAGGAAGTTTGGTATAGTGCCTGAAATACTAAGTGATCCTTTTGCGGTATCTACACCGGTCGGAGAATTGATTATTGCTAGACGGGTTTACCGAGGTTGTACGGTGACAATTTGTAGTCGTCAGACCTCAGCTGACCTAGTTGAGCTAGAGATGATGGACTTTGATGCTATCATGGGCATGGACTGGTTGGCAGCTTGCTATGCCACAGTTGATTGCCGAGCAAAGGTAGCCAAATTTCATTTTCCGGGTGAGCCAGTCCTTGAATGGGTAGGTAATACACCAACACCCAGAGGTAGGTTTATTTCCTATCTGAAGGCGAGGAAAATGATCGCAAAAGGGTGCATTTATCATATTGTGCGAGTTAGAGATGCAGATGCTGAGATACCTACACTTCAGTCTATTCCCATAGTCAAAGAGTATGCAGATGTGTTTCCAGATGAGCTTCCAGGTATTCCTCCAGAGCGAGAGATTGATTTTAGCATCGATTTGCTTCCAGGAACTCAACCAATATCCGTCCCTCCGTATAGAATGGCACCTGCCGAATTGAAGGAGTTGAAGGAGCAGTTAAAAGATTTGCTGGAGAAAGGTTACATTAGGCCCAGTACCTCACCTTGGGGTGCACCGGTACTATTTGTGCGGAAGAAAGACGGCTCGCTGAGGATGTGTATCGATTATAGGCAGTTGAACAAGGTAACTATTAAGAATAAGTATCCACTTCCAAGGATCGATGACTTGTTTGATCAGTTGCAGGGAGCTAGATGCTTTTCCAAGATTGATTTGAGGTCGGGGTACCACCAGGTCAGAGTTCGGGAAAAAGATATTCCGAAGACAGCCTTCAGGACCCGATATGGCCACTTCGAGTTCCTTGTCATGTCCTTCGGGTTGACTAATGCACCCGCTGTATTTATGGACTTGATGAATAGCCTATTCCGGCCATTTTTAGATCTGTTCGTGATAGTATTTATTGATGATATTCTGGTTTATTCCCGTTCAGAGGATGAGCATGCGGACCACCTGCGAGCGGTACTCCAAACCCTCCGTGATCGTAAGTTGTATGCTAAGTTTTCTAAATGTGAGTTCTGGTTGAAGTCTGTAGCATTCTTGGGGCATATTGTATCAGATGAAGGGATAAAGGTGGACACTCAGAAGATTGAGGCCGTGAAATCTTGGCCTAGACCTACCACTCCGACAGAGGTTCGTAGCTTTCTAGGCTTAGCAGGATACTATCGGAGGTTCGTAGAGGGTTTTTCTTCCCTTTCGGCACCATTGATGAAGTTGACACAGAAAGAAACTAAGTTTCAATGGACAGAGGCTTGTGAGCGGAGTTTCCAAGAGCTTAAGAACAAGTTGACCTCAGCTCCAGTTCTAACACTTCCAGAGGGTCTAGAGGGTTATGCCGTGTATTGTGATGCATCAGGTGTCGGGTTAGGATGTGTCCTGATGCAACATGGGAAGGTAATTGCATATGCTTCAAGGCAGTTGAGGAAGCACGAGAGGAATTATCCGACCCACGACCTCGAGTTAGCTGCGGTTGTCCATGCACTTAAGATATGGCGGCATTATTTATATGGTGTTCATGTTGATATATTTACTGATCATAAAAGCCTACAATATATTTTCAAGCAGAAAGAGTTGAATTTGCGACAGAGGCGATGGCTTGAGTTATTGAAAGATTACGATGTTAACATTCTCTACCATCCAGGGAAAGCTAATGTTGTAGCAGATGCCTTAAGTCGCCGATCTATGGGTAGCTTAGCACATGTAGAGCCCGAGAAAAGACAATTAGCTAGAGAGATTCATCAATTGGCTTCGTTGGGGGTTCGGTTAGTAGATTCTGAGGATGGTGGAGTTGTAATCCAAAACACTGCAAAATCATCCCTCATAGCTGAAGTCAAGGAAAGGCAGTACGAGGACCCAGAGTTGGTCGAGTTGAGAGAGCGAGTTCCGCCTGATCGGTAAGCTCCACGTCTTTCGGAGTTGCCAGGACTAGAGTTTTGTGTACATCTTATGTATATCTGTATATATGTTATGGGTAGGTCGGGGCCCTGTTCCGATCACAGTACATCTATCAGTAGAGGCTTGTAGGCATATCCTGTTGGTTAGTGCAGTATGTTGGGTTTGTATAAATTGGTGGTTTGTCAGCTGTAGTAGCTATGACGGCCTTGTCGGCCTAGCTTTATATTGATATTTAGTTAGTGCTAGTTTCCATTCAGTTTTATATTTTGCTTCGCAAATTGTCTTGCAAGGTGGCCCCATGGCCAAAGTATGACATTATGTGTTCAGAGTCCCTTAGTCGCAATTTGGTACGCCAGGTTAGGTGAGGCACGGGGTGCTTGTCTCGCTCCTAGGTTCGGGGCGTGACATGATGAGATAAATTTCATACTAAAATAGTGGAATTAGATATCTCACCTATGGGATATTCTTGCCTATCTTACCTGGTAATGACCCCTTACTCATTATAAAAAGGGAAAAGGGCCAAATATAGCCCTCTACTTTGATATATTATTCACATTTACCCTTCGTTATACTATAAAGTCAAATCTACCCTCACCGTTAGCAAAGTTTTCAAATTTACCCTCCAACCTAACAGAAAGCCTCAAATCCCTTCTATTTACTGCAATTCTTCCTCACAAATAAGTCATCTCCTTCGTGTGCTCTACCAGAGAAGAAAAAAGGTCCATATTATAGAAATGGTAGTGTGGAGTTATAGCATAATTATTTCCCTTGTCTTTGGTTATGCTCAAATCGTAAATGAAAGGCAAAATTCACAGTTTATTGGTATGTCTCCAACGGAATGAGGATGAGTGAAATACCGTAGATAATTTGGAAGATATTTATTTGATTCTTCAGGTGATCGAAATGCATTCGCTTATGAAGTTGTTACTAATATTTACTATCTTTTACGGACTACAGGCATAACAAGGTCGTAGGTATCCATGTAAATGCATTCCCTTTTGGATTTGGATTTAGCATGTCATTTGATACAAATTTTGCTTGTGCATGCACTTCTGCATGAAATTTGTGACATATGATTCTTTGGTATTGTCTGAGAAATCCTAAATTAAATAATCTGTTTAAATTTATGTCCAGTTTCAGAACAACCTTTCAAAGGAATATTTACTAGTATTCTCATGCCTAGAGGTGGCGAGTTTGTTAAGTCTTCCTGCACTAATTAATCAAGTGGAACAAGAAATCAACTTGTCGAGGATATTATCTTCTCTGGTAGAGCACACGTAGGGGTAAGTAAGTTGTGAGAAACAATTGTAGTAAATAGAAGAAATTTGGGATTTTGGGGGTTTCCGTTAGATTAGAGGGTAAATTTGAAAACTTTGCTAACAATGAGGATAGATTTGACCCGATAGTATAACGGAGGGTAAATATGAGCAATATATCAAAGTAGAGGGGTATATTTGTGTCATGACCCGAAATTCCCACCTTCGGGACCGCGATGGCGCCTAACATTTCACTTGCTAGGTAAGCCAACGTTAGAATAATATTAGCCATTTGTTAAAACAATTTTAAATTAATTTATAACAAGGAAACCGATGCGGAAGTAAAGTCTGAAATATAGTGAAAAATCCATAATAATAGCGGTGTCTAAATACCATCCCAGAACTGGTGTCACAAGTGCACGAGCTTCTAGAATAATATAAATAAAGGTCTGAATAAAATCAAGCTGTCTAGAAACAAACACATAGCTAAAGTAAAGTAGACGGGGACTTCAGAACTGCGGACGCCGTACAATTATACCTCAAGTCTCCTCTGGTGGCTGAAATCCGAGCAAGTCTATAGTACGCCGTTGGGACCAACTCCAAAATCTGCACAAGAAGTGCAGAGTGTAGTATCAGTACAACCGACCCCATGTACCGGTAAGTGCCGAGCCTAACCTCGACGAAGAAGTAACGAGGCTAAGGCAGGTCACTTACATTAACCTGTACGCAATATTAGTAACAACAACAAATAATAGAAATATATCAGGTAACTCATTTATAATAGTTGAAGCCAACTCAACAGTCATAACCAATTATTATTTCAACCAATTTTCGTAGCAGCGTGCAACCCGTTCCCATAATATATTCATTTTCAACCCTCCAATATATTTATTTTAATCAAGTGTGTCTATATATATATATATAATCAAGTCTGTCATATATTTATTTCAATCAAGTATATATATAGACTTTTAAATAAGTCTGTTGCGGCGTGCAATCCAATCCCCCAATATTGACTTTTAAATAAGTCTATTGCGGCGTGCAATCCGATCCCCCATATATATATATATATATATATATATATATATATATATATATATATATATATATATATATATATATATATACACACACACACTTTCATTTCCGTTGCGGCGTGCAACCCGTTTTCCCAATATAACTTTAAACAGCTCATAAATGTAATAAAAATTACTCCAATAAATACCACGTCCAATGAGAAACTATTAAGTATCAAGGCACACAATAATTAAAATTTATTTATGAACAAACAATGACAATTAGCAATTAATTATGAAAATCGTGGAGAAAATAGGTAGTTTAATATTTAGTATGCTAAATGTCAAATAACAATCAAGACACATAAATCAAATAGCCTGTAACAATTATTGCAGGAATTCAAGAATTAATATTTGACAAAGAATATGAGAGAAATAATTATTATAATAATTAATTAGTGTCTTAGAGAAATTTATGATTTTCAAATAATTATGCAAACAATTAATTTAACGACGTATAGACACTTGTTACCTCGCTGATACGTCGTTCACATGCATTTCACATAACAAATAATTTAAGGGTTCTATTCCCTCAAGTCAAGGTTAACCACGACACTTACCTCGCCTTGCAATTTCAATCAATTACTCGACCACAACTTTTCCTTTTGAATTTGTCTCCAAAAGCGTCAAATCTATTCACAAATAATTCGATATACTCAATAAAAATCATAGGGATTAATTCCATATGAATTTACTAATTTTCCGGATAAAATCCAAAATTCATTTTAAAAATTGACAGTGGGGATCACGTCTCAAATCTCGGAATAACTTACGAAATCCAAACACCCATTCCGAGACGAGTCCAACCATACAAAAAATTGTCAAATTCCGATGTCAAATGGAACCTCAAATCTTAAATATTCGTTTTTGGAAGATTTTATAAAAATATAATTTTCTCCCATAAATTCGCTGATTCATGATGTAAATGAGTATAGAATCATGAAATATAATTGATATAGGATAAGGAACACTTACCCCAATGTTTTACCGTGAAAATCACCCAAGAATCACCTTACCCAAGCTAAAAAATTGGAAATGGTTGAAAATGGGTCGAAATTCCATTTTCAGAACTTAAGTTCTGTTTTTTTCAGATTTGTATTCATCGCGATCGCGGAAATTCGTTCGCGATCGCGTAGCACAATTTCTGCCTAGGTGCAATTTATTCTTCGCGATCGCGGATAATTTTTTGCGATCGCGAAGAACATTTTGGCTGCTTATTTTATTAACTCTACGCGATCGAGTAAATGGCCATGCGGTCGCAGAGAAGATTTTCTCAACCTTACGTGATCGCGTACAGGCTTATGCGATCGCGTTGCACAAATTCAGTGCTTCAGCTTCTGCCTCATTTCCTCTACGTGATCGCAACTTTGCCCATGCGTTCGCGGTGCACTGGGAGTTAGCCTTCCGCGATCGCGTGCCTATCTTCGCGAACACGAAAGGTAAAACTCACGACTCATAATTTCTTCTTCGCGATCGCAGAAATGGCTTCGGGATCGCGAAGCACAATGCACCAGAAGCTCAAAAACCAGATTTTCTAAGTTCAAAATCATCCCGTAGCCTATCCGAAACTCACCCGAGCCCTCGAGGCTCTACCCTAAACATGCACACAAGTCCTAAAATATCATACGAACTTGCTCGTGCAATCAAATCATCAAAATAACACCTAGAACTATGAATTATAATCCAAATCGAATGAAATTTTCAAGAAAACTTTAAAACTTATATTTTCACAACCGGACGTCCGAATCACGTCAAATCAACTCCGTTTCTCGCCAAATTCGGCAGACAAGTCATAAATATTATAGTGGACCTATACTGGGCTCCGGAACCAAGATACGGACCCGGTATCAATAAATCCAACATCAGTAAATTCTTAAAAATTATTAAGCTTTCAAACTTTTAATTTTTCATCAAAATTTCATATCTCGGGCTAGGGACCTCGGAATTCGATTCCGGGCATACGCCCATGTCCCAAATCACGATACCGACCTACCAGAACTGTCAAAACACTAATCCGAGTCTGTTTGTTTAAAATGTTTACCAAAGTCAACTCAGTTGAGTTTTAAAGCTCTATTTCATATTTTAATCCATTGTTTCACATAAAAACTTCTTGGAAAATTATACGGACTATGCACGCAAGTCGGGGAATGATAATTAGTGCTTTTCGAGGTCTTAGAATACAGAATTAATTATCAAATTTAAAGATGACACTTTGGGTCATCACATTCTCTACCTCTAAAACAAACATTCGTCTTCGAACAGAGTTAGAAAAAGTACATGAGCTGGAGAAAAGGTGTGGATATTAACTCCGCATGTCCGACTCGGACTCCCAAGTAGATACCTCTATCGACTCCTCTCAATTGCACACAAACTGAAGGATAACTCTTAGACCTCAACTACCGGACCTGCCGGGCTAGAATAGCTACTGGCTCTTCCTCATAAGTTAAATCTTTGTCCTATTGGACTGAGCTGAAATCTAAAACATGGGACGGATCACCATGATATTTCCGGAGCATAGACACATGGAACACTGGATGAACCGCTGATAAACTAGGTGGTAATGCAAGCCTGTAGGCCACTTCACCCACCATTTCAAGAATTTCAAAGGGTCCAATATACCTAGGGCTCAACTTTTCCTTCTTTTCGAACCTCATTATACCTTTCATAGGTGAAACCTGGAGTAATATTCTTTCTCCAACCATCAATGCAATATCATAAACTTTACTGTCGGCATAACTCTTTTGCCTAAACTGAGTTGTGCGAAGTCGATCCTGAATAACCTTGACCTTATCTAAGGATCCTGTACCAAATCGGTACCCAACAACCGAGCCTCTCCTGGTTCAAACCATCCGACTGGCGAATGACATCGCCTTCCGTATAATGCCTCATATGGAGCCATCTGAATGCTCGACTAGTAGCTATTATTATAAGGAAACGCAGCAAGTGGCAAGAATTGATCCCAAGAACCTCCAAAGTCTATAACACAAACGCGAAGTATATCTTCCAATATCTGAATAGTGCGCTCTGACTGTCCGTCTGTCTATGGATGAAATGTTGTACTCAACTCAACCCGTGTGCCTAACTCACGCTGTACAACCCTCCAGAAGTGTGAGGTAAACTGCGTATCCCGATTTGAAATAATAGACACGGGCACATCGTGAAGGCGGACAATCTCACAAATGTAAATTTTAGCTAACCGTTCTGAGGAATAGGTAACTGCCACTGGAATAAAATGTGCTAACTTGGTCAACCTATCCACAATGACCCAAACTACGTCAAATTTTCTCTCAGTCTGTGGGAGTCCAACAACAAAATCCATAGTGATACACTCTTATTTTCACTCAGGAATTTTTAACTTCTGAAGCAAACCACCAAGTCTCTGATGCTCGTACTTAACTTGCTGACAATTCAGACACCAAGCTACATATGCAACCATATCCTTTTTATTCTTCTCCACCAATAATGTTGCCGCAAATCCTGATATAATTTAGAGGTACCTGGATGAATAGAATACCTGGAACTGTGTGCCTCTTCAAGAATTAATTTACAAAGCCTGTCAACATTAGGCACACAAATACGTCCTTGCATTTGCAGAACTCCATCTTCCCCCACAACAACCTGTTTGGCATCACTGTGCTGCATCGTGTCCTTGAGGACAAGTAAATGAGGGTCATCATACTGCCGCCCTCTGATGCGCTCATATAAAGAAGATCGAGCGACTGTGCAAGCTAGAACCCGACTGGGTTCTGAAACATCTAACCTCGCGAACTAATTAGCCAAAGTCTGAACATCTACAACTAATGGACTCTCACCAACCGGAATATACGCAAGACTACCCATACTCACAGCCTTTCTACTCAAAGCATCGGCCACCATATTAGCCTTTCCGGGGGTGATACAAAATGGTGATATCATAGTCTTTCAACAATTCCAACCATCTTCTCTGCCTCAAATTAAGATCTTTTTGTTTGAACAGATACTGAAGGCTACGATGATCAGTAAATGCCTCACACGAGACACCGTAGAGGTAATGCCTCAAATCTTCAGCGCATGAACAATGGCTATTAGTTCTAAGTCATGAACAGGATAATTCTCCTTGTGAACTTTCAACTGCCGCGACGCATATGCAATCACCTTGCCATCTTGCATTAATACTGCACCAAGCCTAATGTGAGATGCTTTCACAATACACCGTATACGATCCTAAACCTGTGGGTAACACCAACACTGGCGCCGTAGTCAAAGCAGTCTTGAGCTTCTGAAAGCTCAAATCACACTCGTCTGACCATCTGAATGGGACACCTTTCTGGGTCAGTCAGGTCAATGTGCTTGCTATAGATGAAAACCCTTCCACGAACCGACGATAATAACCTGCCTAACCCAGGAAACTTCGGATCTCTATAACTGAAGTAGGTCTAGGCCAATTCTGAACAACCTCTATCTTCTTAGGATCCACCTTTATGTCTTCTGCCGATACAACATGCCCCCCCAAAGGAAACTAAGTCTAACCAAAACTCACATTTTGAAAATTTGGCATATAACTGATTATTCTTCAAAGTCTAAAGCACACTCCGAAGATGCTGCTCATGATCCTCTCGACTGCTGGAGTAAATCAAGATATCATCAATGAATACAACCACAAAAAATCCAAATAGCGCTTGAACACCCGATTAATCAAATCCATAAATGCTACTGGGGCATTTGTCAACCCAAATGACATCACTAGGAATTCGTAATTCCCATACCGAGTCCAAAAAGTTGTCTTAGGGATATCATATGCCCTAATCTTTAACTGATGGTAACCAGACCTCAAATCAATCTTCGACAATACTTTGGCACCATGAAGCTAATCAAATAAGTCATCAATTCTTGGCAACAAATATTTGTTTTTGATAGTGGCCTTGTTCAGCTGCCGATAATCTATACACATCCTCATAGAGCCATCTTTCTTCTTTACAAAAAATACTGGTGCACCCCAGAGTGAGACAGTAGGTCTAATGAATCCCTGATCAAGAAAGTCTTGTAACTGATCCTTCAATTCTTTCAACTTCGACGGGGCCATACGGTATGGTGGAATAGAAATAGGCTGAGTGCCCGGAGCCAAATCAATACAGAAGTCAATATCTCTGTCGGGTGGCAGCCCCGGCAAATCTGCAGGAAATAATTCTGGAAATTCACGAACAACTGGTACTGAGCCCATAGAAGGAACATCCGCACTAGGATCGCGAATATAAGCCAAATAGGCTTGACACCCTTTCTATACCATACGTCGAGCTTTCATATAAGAAATAACCCTGCTAGTAGAATGACCAGGAGTTCCTTTCCACTCTAACTGAGGTAACCCCGACATGGCTAGGGTCACTGTCTTGGCATGACAATCTAATATAGAATTATAAGGTGACAGCCAATCCAAACCCAAGATGACATCAAAATCTACCATATCAAGAAGTATAAGATCCACACTAGTCTCAAGACTACCAATAGTAATCATACACGAATGATAGACATGATCTACTACAACAGAGTCTCCCACCGGTGTAGATACACATACAGAAGCACTCAGAGAATCACAAGGTATAACTAAATATGAAGTAAAATAGGAGGACACATAGGAATAAGTCGATCCTGGATCAAATAGAATTGAAGCATCTCTATGGCAAACTGGAATAATACCTGTGATCACAACATCAAATTACTCGGCCTCAGGCCTAGCTGGAAAAGCATAAAATCGGGGCTGGGCCCCACCACTCTGAACTGCATCTCTGGGACGGACTCTAACTGGCTGGCCTCCACCTCTAATAGTCTGACCTCCACCTCTAGCTGCTTGACCCCTACCTCTAGCTGGCTGAACAGGCGGTGAAGCAACTAGTGCCGGTATGATGACACGAGAATCCTATCGAGATCTATTACTCGCCAATCTAGGGCAATACCTCATAATGTGACCAATGTTCCCACACTCATAATACCCATCCTGATGCCATGGCTGCTGAAGCTGAAGCTGACCCGAATTGGTCAGATAACCACTGTAGTAACTCTTGAGTGGTGGTGCACTAATATGAGCTGAATGTGCACTGATTGATGGCTGCCCAGAGTAAGGCATAATAGGACCGTGACTCCTTGAAGCACCGTGAGATATATGAAGTGCTGAATGAAATGGTCTGGGAGGATGACCCCTACCAAAATTACCCCTGCCTACAGACGAGGCACCACTGAAACCACCGAACTGACGAGGCCTCTTATTGTCACGACCCAAACCGATGGGCCGCAACGGGCACCCTGTACCTTACTTAATCGAGTACCTACGGAACGTATCTTCGCATCATAATATCATAGGTAAATAAGCCAGAGAGGCTATCGTGAGATAAGTAGAATAAAACATGGGGAAATACTCGACATTGGATGACCCAACATGTAATCCAAACTTATACGTATGACGTACGGGTCTATATGTCCAAAATAATCATTCGTACACTGAACATAGGCCGACAAGTCCATACAATCTTTCATATACATGACATATGTCTACAAGCCTCTAAGAGTACATAAACGTCATAAGGCCGAGACAGGGCCCCGACATACCAATCAATACATGTCTAAACATACTAACCAAAAAAGCAACTCCGGAGCAAATTAAGCGCACCAACATCTTCCGCTGAGCTGATAGCCTACTTGGAGGACGCTCGACCTATTTATCGGGACCTGCGGGCATGAAACACAGTATCCCCAGACAAAAGGAACGTCAGTACAAATAATGTACCGAGTATATAAGGAATGAAAATCAGTAAATAATAGACATGAAAGAAACATGGAGTAAAAGACTCGACATGTACGTCTGCATAGCTATGTGAATCATTTCATTTTTATAATGTCATGCATATGCATATAAATGCCATACTATGCATAAGTATATACGTTCATAATATCATCAAGCCTCTGTGGGCAAATCATCAAAGTATACCAACTGATTAGGTGGTAGTGCGTATATAATGCCATAACCTTTTTCCATATCCCATATACATATAATATACATATATACACATATATAACGCCATCTGGTCATGGGTCAATGTACATGTATAAATGTATGAAATGTATAAGAAATACGTTAATAAGATTTTCTCGGAATGTCATAAAAATAATATGCCTGTCGGATAAATTTTATCAAATACGTATTTTTATGAGACCCATGAATAGAAGATATAATAATAATTCACATGGAGAAACAAGAATATAGACACCCCTAATATTTTTATGAATAGAGTCATTTATAGAAATTGTGCATTTGCTCGTTTCGTTTGTATCGTATTGATCATGCCAAAAAGAAAGAAGGTATAGCTTTAACATACCTGAGCCAATTCTCTTGATAATCTACCTAACACACGTATTTTGCGAAGAACACATAACGGCGGATCGAAGTAGGAAAAAATCCGTATGATATTCTTGAAAAAGATTGCACCGTACTTCCTTAGAATCGCAAAATCCCACATTGCTAAATATTAAGTAGTCTTGTATGAGATTTGATTGTAGCAAATCACATATACAATTTGTATGAAATTATACACGGTTTTGACAATATACCAGCTCCAACCATTGTCAAATTTGGCTTAACTTTGTGCTAAAATGATGCTTGTAGCTCCTAATCTCAAGAAGGGGTAAGCAAGCATTAGCTTGCATGTGCTATTGTGAATATTTGTATGCAAATCTCGTTGAGAAGATTAAAGAGGGGTGAATCACTTAATGGACACCTTGCTACATAATACATGAGTCACAAATCACTTAATGGACACCATGCTACATAATACATGAGTCACTTAATGTAGTTTTATGTGGATGTCACGTTTTGTGTCCAATCTTTATCTAAAGACTTCAATTAATCAATCACTAATTATTAATTAACTAGGTAATATCCCATTATCCAATAATTAATCAATTACCCACAAAATTAAGACTTATTTTCACTTACTTAAAATACTACTCACTTCTCACATACCTTATACATCTTACTATCATGGTCATGTGGTACCTTGTATGGCACTAGTCCATATATACCGGGTATTTTAGCTCGGGCCATATTTTATCCCAACATGTCAAACTTCGACGAAACTCATTTTCATCGATTTGCTTACCCTTTCTCCTTCACGAATTAATTCATCATGTGTTTGAAATAGCATAATGATTTATAATTTCAAAATAACCTCATTCCCGAATTCACGTCGATTAACTTACGACGAAATTTTAAAGTACAAAAATGCAGAAGGTAACATCTCATTTCCGAGCTTATATCAATTTACTTATGGCGTACTTCCACGTACGAAAACATGGGTTGTAACATCATTCCCCCCTTTGGAACATTCGTCCTCGAATGTTGATTGATGCACTTATAATTTTTGTAACCTCTACCTTCCGAATACTTTAGTACTCTTCTTGCCATCTTGGCAACTGTTCTGTGAATAAATCCAAGTCCTTTAATACTTCTTCCTTACCGTTCATCTTAAGAATGATTGCCTAATCTCATCTCATACTTTGTAACTTTTATCCATCCATTGTTGATTCACCTCAATGTTAATCTACAATATACCACTGATAACTTGAAACTTCTTACGTCATACCTTGCCACTAGGGCTTACGTTGCATCGAGGAATATCTGAAGTGATTTTCCTGATCCACCCGGGGCAATACCAAGGTTTAATAACTGTATTTCATAGCATCCCAATGTGATTCATCTTACGTAGATATTTTAATCCTATAAAATTCATGAGATCCCTTTCCTTTTATTTTTGTTCTTCAAATCCTTACTCAAGCGAAGGCCGAAATGTCATCCTTTATTTATCACAATTACACCCCCATTCTGCTACCAGGGCAACATTCCATCTCTTCTAAATGCTACTAGTATTAGACTCCTTTGATTTCATTCAGGCTATACTGAGATTTTTATAACTTAGAGAAACCATTAGCTCTTCTTGTTTTCATGGGCTTAATCCTGAGGACTTATCCATTTTCGTCACCTTCTTACATGCCTTTCCTTATCCTTGCTCATGTCTTGTAAACCTTTGTCACTCTACCATACTTAGCTTGCGACCGATATCCTTATGCTTTTCTGGAACATCAAGTGAGACATTACATCGTCTCTAACTCTTCTTTACTCTCTTAATTAGACCTTTCAGTACTTAGAAACCGTAGGCTGGAAGGTATGCTACTGACGACGCTGCTATCATTCCTGGATACTGAATCCCCATGCTTCTAGCCTTTTATCTGCAGTATGGACTACTCACAACCTTCTGCATTTGAGTATTTCGTACGTTGTTCACCTTTACCTTTCTTACCTTAAAATCTTGCATCGTATCTTCTATCTCTTTCATGACCTCCCTTCCATATAGGTATAATTCACGTCCACAACTTGAAGTTCTATTATAATACTTGCACCTCTGGGGCATACACAATTCGGTGGGAGCTTCATACTGACTTCTTATGAGGCTGGTACTTCTTCTAACTGGCTTTATCGTAGAGCTATTATAGAATATGGCTAATGTACTATCTCTCTTGTACCTCTGATATCTAAGAGGTAATCCTGAAATGTTCTCAATCACGAGGTCTATAATATTCTGGGTCCAATGATCAGATTCCTGATTTACTTTGTTGATGTAGCTGTTTAGTTTCCTCCTCCTTCTGATCAGCCTTTATGTAGGCTTAAGCTATTTTTCGATCTACGACTCATGGTATTAGTTATTACTTTAGCCTTTCATGGGTGCTATGGAATATCCATGATATAATCTTCTAACAATTCAATCCTTTGTCTATGACCGGGACTCAATTTCTTTTTCTTTTAACTTATACCGGAATCTTCTACGGCTATATGGTTGCAAACATATATCTTGCATGGATAATACTCCAAAATATTGAGTGTAATCATAATGTACTAACTCTGGATCATTGATCGAATAATTCCTTTCGTTCCATCTCAGCTTTCTTTAAACGTATGCAATTACTTTTCCTGGTCTTTCCGCCCCCTTGTTGCGAACATACTTAACTTATCCTAGTTCCCACACCTGCAGAATTTTTGTGCAACTCATATTGTCTCGAATATTACCTTCGATTTTCTCCCCGTTCATTGGACACGGTTGATACCACTTTCTTTTGGAGTGCATACAATATTGTTGTAAGATTATTGTTACATGACCATTTCCTCTTAGTCACTGTGCTTAGATTGAAGCCTTCTTCCTTATTTTCTCAGCTAGTCTTTCGTTGTAGTACTTAGGGAGACCTTCTGGCTCTTGTAAAGCTGCGAGCTTATTACATTGCATTCCCGATAGAAGTTTTGATGTCCTTCCTTGCCTATAATTATTCGTAGTTACATACCTCCACGCCCTTGTGCTTGTAGGGTTGCTTGATATTTTGACAGTCTTCCCGTTGGCATTCTCTTTTATTTCCGTAATACTCATATGGTACCTTTAACTACCCCAACTCATATCTAAATATTTCTCAAGGATTCATGATGTCACATCTGCGAGACTGAATTCCCCATGTTGGGGGGGTTGGGGTTCACTCTTGTTTATCTTGCACGATCTATTGATTTGTCTGTATCCTCTTATCTAACCATAAACAGGCTCTTCCTGAATCAACTACTAACTAATCGTTGACCCATTCATATCAATATTCTACATAATCTTTCTTGGGTCATTTTCTTTGTCTTAACTTACGCCCCGCACTGGCTCTTTATCTATCAATAACATCTCGGGCAGGAACCCTTACTTCCTCTCCTTGACGTCGTGTTTGCATAATGTTATGGAATCGTATCATATCAGTAGGATTTGAGTAAGTGCAATTTCATCCCTTTTCTCATTTTTATCGTATTCTTCCTTTACCAGTCTATAGTTACTAGAACCACTTAATTCTGACTTAATGCCACATCACTCCATATTCCTCCCTTTAGGGGAGTACTAAGATTTAATGCTACGATGATCTACGTATAGATGTTTTACCTCTTCATTTTTGGCGTCTTTTCACATCGTTGATGACCCTTACTCGCTTTGCGGTAATCCTTCTGTACCAAGGATAACAAAATTCCTTAATCGCGAGGGTGACACTTAGTATAACTGGCACATACAGTCCCTTAAGCTTAACTTTGCTCATAATGCTTGCTTTAGGGAAGCGTCTTCCTGAATGACCATTTTCTGAATTTCTCATGAATCTTCTTTTGTTGTCTATTCTGTTATTGCCGAAACAAAATCTGAAATTCTCATGATGTCGATCATTATCAAATCACTCAATTCCTAATTCATGATTAGTTTACCTTGTTCATCAGTCCATACTGATTTCTATTACTCTGGGTCTAGCGTTTCCTTTTGGTAATCACGTTAGAGTCACGAACTTATTCTTTTCTAAATGAGGACATGACTTTATGGCCTATGTTCTTTTGTTGTCTCAAGGCCTGTCACCTCCCGTCTTTTCCTTCACTTGATTATAGACTATGTAATACTGTCATTTTTTTAATCTACCGTTGTCATCCATGTATCATATCTTACTCATAATACTTTATTGACTCTCTTCTTATTTTTCGCTAACATTTATGTCTATCACTTTATTCTGAAAACTTCAACAAGACATTCTTTTGCTTTTTTCTCCCCTTTTCTCCGTCCAGTGGCTCTTCAGGTTGCTTAACGTTCTCCCTCTATTAGGGACGGGAGCCATACTAAGGTAATATTTATCCCTTCAAGGCTTCCAGTGTCTATCTCTGTAGTTCTCATATCTAGCTGTACTATTTTAGAGTGCACCATCTAGGTGTCTCACAAGGAGTTCTATTAGCACCTTTGTAATACCCTTCGAAAATGTCAACTAACTCAAAAAGGATTCATCCATCATTTTGGGTTACTCTAACCCCAACCAGATCCTGATATCTCGTCCTTCTCTTACACTACTTTTGTTGACCCCCATAGGACATAACTGGAATGGATGTGACCAATTGTACATACCTCTGTTACTATTGAAGGTAATCCAAAATGCTTATATTCCTCTACCTGAATTGTAAATACTGATAATCTTCATTAACTGGGCGCCTCGTACCCTTCCTCACCTTGCTTCTTTTACTTGTTGAAACTTGTATCTATCTTCTAAATCTCTCATTTCCCTTCACCATAGGGGTGGATCGACATTCTTTCCTTAAGGCTCCTTATCAAGAAGCTTACACATCTTAATACCCACAAAATCTGTTGAAGACCTCACATTTACTCATCATAAGCATGATGCAAAAATCGAGTTCCTCTGACTCAACTCTTCCATAGCCGCATTCAATCCCTTACTAACCGTCTTTCTAGATGTAGGCATTGTTGTATTACGAATAGAATAGAATTTAGGAATGTCAATTCTTATAAGTGAGCTCAACCACACGATCTAGAGCAAGAAGAAAGAGTGACAGTCCTAAATGCCTTGTAGCATCCTGCTTATAAGTGTGGTGCACGACACACCCATAAACAAGACTCTACTAGACACGGCTTGTAGACTCCTCTGATACCACTTTTGTCACGACCCAAACCGATGGGCCGCAACGGGCACCCGGTACCTTACTTAACCGAGTACCTACGTAACGTATCTTCGTATCATAATATCATAGATAAATGAGCCAGAGAGGCTATCGTGAGATAAGTAGAATAAAACATAGGGAAATACTCGATATTGGATGACCCAACATATAATCCGAACTTATATGTATGGCGTACGGGCCTATATGGCCAAAATAATCATTCGTACACTCAACATAGGCTGACAAGACCATACAATCTTTCATATATATGACATATGTCTACAAGCCTCTAAGAGTACATAAACGTCATAAGGCCGAGACAGGGCCCCAACATACCAATCAATACATGTCTAAATCATACTAACCAAACAAGCAATTCCCGAGCAAATGGAGCGCACCAATATCTTCCGTTGAGCTGATAGCCTACTTGGAGGACGCTCGACCTGTCTATCAGTACCTGCGGGCATGAAACGCAGTGTCCCCAGACAAAAGGGACGTCAGTACAAATAATGTATCGAGTATGTAAGAATAAAAAATCAGTAAATAATAGACATGAGATAAACATGGAATAAAAGACTCGTCATGTACGTCTGCATAGCTCTGTGAATCATTTCATTTTTATAATGTCATGCATATGCATATAAATGTCATACCATGCATAGGTATATGCGTTCATAACATCATCAAGCCTCTGAGGGCATTCCATCATATCATTTCGGCCACTGTGGGCAAATCATCAACGTATACCAACTGATCAGGTGGTGGTGCGTATATAACGCCATAACCTTTTTCCATATCCCATATACATATAATATACATATATACACGTATATAACGCCATCTGATCATGGGTTAATGTACATGTATAAATGCATGAAATACATAAGAAATACGTTAATAAGATTTTTTCGGAATGTCATACAAATAATATGCCTGTCAGATAAATTTTATAAAATACTTATTTTTCTGAGACTCATGAACAGAAGATATAATAATAATTCACATGGGGAATCAAGAATATAGACACCCCTAATATTTCTATGAATAGAGTCATTTATGAAAATTGTGCATTTGCTCGTTTCGTTTGTAGCGTATTGATCATGCCAAAAAGAAAGAAGGGATAGCCTTAATATACTTGAGCCGATTCTCTTGAGAATCTCTCTAACACGCGTCTTTTAAGAAAGAACACATAACGGCGGATCGAAATAGGAAAAAATCCGTATCATATTCTTGAAAACGATTACACCGTACTTCCTTAGAATCGCAAAATTCCACGTTGCTAAATATTAAGTAGTCTTGTATGAGATTTGATTGTAGAAAATTACATATACAATTTGTATGAAATTATACACGGTTTTGATAATATACCAGCTCCAACCATTGTCAAATTTGGCTTAACTTTGTGCTAAAATGATGCTTGTAGCTCCTAATCTCAAGGGGGTAAGCAAGCATTAGCTTGCATGTGCTAAAGTGAAGATTTGTATGCAAATCTCGTTCAGAAGATTAAAGAGGGGTGAATCACTTAATGGACACCTTGCTACATAATACATGAGTCACAAATCACTTAATGGACACCTTGCTACATAATACACTAGTCACTTAATGAAGTTTTATGTGGCTGCCACGTTTTGTGTCCAATCTTTATCCAAAGACTTCAATTAATTAACCATTAATTATTAATTAACTAGGTAATGTCCCATTACCCAATAATTAACCAATCATCCACATAATTAAGAATTATTTTTACTTACTTAAAATACTACTCACTTCTCACATACCTTATACATCCTACTATCATGGTTATGTGGTACCTTGTATGGCACTAGTCCATAAATACCAGGCATTTTAGCTCGGGCCATATTTTATCCCAACATGTCAAACTTCGACGAAACTCATTTTCTTCGATTTGCTTACCCTTTCTCCTTCACGAATTTACTCATCACGTATTTGAAATAGCATAATGCTTTCTAATTTCAAAATAACCTCATTCCCGAATTTACGTCGATTAACTTATGACGAAATTTTAACGTACGAAAATGAGGAAGGTAACATCTCATTTCGGAGCTTATATCAATTTATTTATGGCGTACTTCCATGTATGAAAATATGGGGTGTAACACTTATCAGACCTCTTCCCTCTCTCCTGTGCAAAAACCATCTTGATCCTCCTCGCGACATTAGCAACCGCCTGAAAAAAAATCTCACTTCCGGTCTCTTTGGCCATCTGAAGTCTTATAGGGTGAGTGAGTCCCTCAATAAACCTCATCACTCTCTCTCCCTCAGTAGGTAGTAAAAGGAGAGCATGACGGGCCAAATCCACAAAACGAGACTCATATTGAGTAACAGTCATACTGCCCTGCTGTAGGCGCTCAAATTGCTTGCGGAAATCCTCTCTCAGTGTGATAGGAAGGAACTTCTCCAGAAATAGCTGAGAGAACTGATCCCAGGTAAGTGCAGGCGATCCAACTGGTCTGGTCAATGTATAATCTCTCCACCATCTCTTGGCGGAACACGTCATCTGAAATATAGCAAAATTAACCCCATTGATCTCCACTATACCCATGTTCCGCAACACCTCATGCCAGCGATCAAGATAATCATGTGGGTCCTCAGGAAGTGTACCACTGAAGTGAACTAGAAAGAGCTTAGTAAACTTATCCAGTCTCAATAAGGCCTCAAAAGACATGGCGGGCCTATCACTGGTCTGTGTCGCAACAACTAGCTGAACTACCCCAATTAGCGGGGTGCTGGAGCCTGATTCTGGGGAGCCATCTGCTCCGGAGCGGGAGTAGTGGGAGTTTGTGCTCCTCCCCCAACCTGTGAAACAGCTGGTACCATTGAAAATGTACCATTCTGGGCCACGCCCTCCATAAGACTCACCAAATGGACTAGAGCATCCTGAAGCACTGGAGTAGCTATGAATCCTTCCGGAACCTGAACCGGTTCAACTGGTACATTCTGAACTGGAACCTCCTACTGAAGATCCGCCTGAGGTTCTATAACAGGTGCAACTGCTCGAGCTCTAAACTGAGATCTACCTCTTCCTCGACCCCTAGCACGACCTCGGCCTCGACCTCGACCTCTACCTCTGGCCATAGTTGCCACCGGGGGGCTCTGGTCCATGTCCATCAGTAGAGGTATTACGCGTTCTCACCATCTGCGAGAGAATAAGAATATAATGGTTCAATTATCGATGATAGAATAAAATCGCACGACAGAATAAGAAAGAAGTGATATTGTTCCTAAACTCCATAGCTTCCGAGAGATAAGTACAGACGTCTCCGTACCAATCCTTCAGACTCTACTAAGCTTGCTCGTGACTCGTGAGACCTATGTAAGCTAGTGCTCTGATACCAACTGTCACGACCCAAAATTCCTACCTTCGGGACTGTAATGGCGTCTAATATTTCACTTGCTAGGCAAGCCAACGTTAGAATAATATTAGCCATTTTTTAAAATAATTTTAAATTAATTTATAACAAGGAAACCAATGTAGAAGTAAAGTCTGAAATGTAGTGAAAAATCTATAATAATAGCGGTGTCTAAATACCATCCCAGAACTGGTGGCACAAGTGCACGAGCTTCTAGAATAATACAAATAAAGGTGTGAATAAAAGAAAGCTGTCTGAAACAAACACACAGCTAAAGTAAAGTAGACGGGGACTTCAGAACTGCAGACGCCGTACAGTTATACCTCAAGTCTCCTCTGGTAGCTGAAATCCGAGTAAGGCTATAGTACGCCGCTGGGACCAACTCCGAAATCTGTATAAGAAGTGCAGAGTATAGTATCAATACAACCGACCACATGTATTGGTAAGTGTTGAGCCTAACCTCGACGAAGTAGTGATGAGGCTAAGGCAAGTCACTTACATTAACCTGTACGCAATATTAGTATCAACGAAAAATAATAGAAATAGATCAGGTAACTCATTTATAATAGTTGAAGCCAACTCAGCAGTCATAACCAATTATTATTTCAACCAATTTCCGTTGCAGCGTGCAACCCGTTCCCACAATATATTCATTTTCAACCCTTCAATATATTTATTTTAATCAAGTATATATATAGACTTTTAAATAAATCTGTTGCGGCGTGCAACCCGATCCCCCAATATGAATTTTTAAATAAGTCTGTTGCGGTGTGCAATCCGATCCTCCAATATATTTATATTTACTTTCATTTCCGTTGCGGCGTACAATCCGTACCCCCAATATAACTTTAAACAACTCATAAATGTAATAAACATTACTCCAATAAATACCACGTCGAATGAGAAACTATTAAGTATCAAGGCACACAATAATTATAATTTATTTATGAATAAATAATGGCAATTAGCAATTAATTATAAAAATCGTGGAGAAAATAAGCAGTTTAATATTTAGTATGCTAAATGTCAAATAACAATTAAGACACATAAATCAAATAGCATGTAGCAATTATTGCAGGAATTCAAGAATTAATATTTAACAAATAATAGGAGATAAATAATTATTATAACAATTAATTAGTGTGTTAGAGCAATTTATGATTTTCAAATAATTATGCAAACAATTAATTTGACGACGTATAGACACTCGTCACCTTGCCTATACGTCGTTCACATGCATTTCACATAACAAATAATTTAAGGGTTCTATTCCCTCAAGTCAAGGTTAACCACGACACTTACTTCACCTTGCAATTTCAATCAATTACTCGACCACAACTTTTCCTTTTGAATTTGTCTCCAAAAGCGTCAAATCTATTCACAAACAATTCGATATACTCAATACATATCATAGGAATTAATTCCATATGAATTTACTAATTTTCCGGATAAAATCCGAAATTCACTTTAAAAATTGACAGTGGGGCCCCCGTCTCAAATCTTGAAAAAACTTACGAAATCCGAACAACTATTCCGAGGCGAGTCCAATCATACAAAAAATTATCAAATTCCGATGTCAAATGGACCTTCAAATCTTAAATTTTGGTTTTTGAAAGATTTTATAAAAATCTGATTTTTCTCCCATAAATTCATGGATTCATGATGTAAATGAGTATGGAATCATGAAAATATAATAGATATAGGATAAGGAACACTTACCCCAATATTTTCCCGTAAGAATCGCCCAAGAATCGCCTTACCCGAGCTCAAAAATTAGAAATTGTTGAAAATGGGTCGAAATCCCATTTCCATAATTTAATTTATGTTTTTTTAGATTTTTATTCATCGCAATCGCGAAAATTCGTTCGCGATCGCGTAGCACAATTTCTACCTAGGTGCAATTTACTCTTCGCGATCGCGGATAATTGTTTGCGATCACGAAGCACATTTTGGCTGCCCATTTTATTAACTCTACGCGATCACGTAAATGGCCATGCGATTGCAGAGAACATTTTCTCAACCTTACGCGATCGCGTACAGGCTTATGCGATCGCGTAGCACAAATTCAGTGCTTCAGCTTGTGCCTCATTTCCTCTACGCGATCGCAGCTTTGCCCATGCGTTCGCGGTGCACTGGGAGTTAGCCTTCCGCGATTGCATGCCTATCTTCGCGAACACGAAGGGTAAAACTTACGACTCACAATTTTCTCTTCACGATCGCAGAAATGGCTTTGCGATCGCGAAGCACAATGCACCAGATGACAACAGAAGCTCAAAAACCAGATTTTCTAAGTTCGAAATCATCCCGTAGCCTATTTGAAACTCCACCGAGCCCTCGGGGCTCCACCCTAAACATGCACACAAGTCCTAAAACATCATACGAACTTGCTCGTGTGATCAAATCGTCAAAATAACACCTAGAACTACGAATTGAACCCCAAATCGAATGAAATTTTCAAGAAAACTTTAAAACTTATATTTTCACAACCGGACGTCCGAATCACGTTAAATCAACTCCGTTTCTCGCCAAATTCGGCAGACAAGTCATAAATATTATAGTGGACCTATACCAGGATCCGAAACCAAAATATTGACCTGGTATCAATAAATCCAACATCAGTAAATTCTTAAAAATTATTAAGCTTTCAAACGTTTAATTTTTCATCAAAATTCCATATCTCGGACTAGGGACCTCGGAATTCGATTCCGGGCATACGTCCAAGTCCAAAATCACGATACGGACCTACCGGAACTGTCAAAATACTGATCCGAGTCCATTTGCTCAAAATATTTACTAAAGTCAACTCAGTTAAGTTTTAAAGTTCTATTTCGTATTTTAATCCATTGTTTCACATAAAAACTTTTTGAAAAATTGTACGGACTGCGCACGCAAGTCGGAGAATGATAATTAGTATTTTTAGAGATCTTAGAATACAGAATTAATTATCAAATTTAAAGATATATTTTGGATCATCACAATTTAGCCCTTTTCCCTTATAAAAAGAAATATGTTATAGCAAGTTTGTAAAGTAGGGTCAAGATAGGTTGCACAAATTTTTAACGAATCAGGATCATTATTTGTGAAGTGATCCAGTTTCCAACTCATAATTGGTAAAAAAGTTTAAGGAAAAAGTTAAACTGAAGAAGCCTATAGATTGAAATGTCAACTGTGTTTTATTCCAACTTATTAGGCATGAATTCAAATTAGGTGAGAAAGCTGGCTTCAAGTATCGGATGGTTGAAAAATGAATAAATTAATAAAGCTGCAGCTTTTACCCTTGCCATTGATCTTGAAGAGTCCCCATTCGCTGAAATATAATAACTGTAGACTTAATTGTTAAATTTGTCTTCTCACTTAGCCTTTTTAAATAAACACCATTTTGCATAGATAGTTTAGTTTTTATTTGATTGATATGATGTGTGAAACCTCAACATTATAGCATTTGCTCTACATTGAATTTCCTCCACCAGAGTGTCACCGGAAATATGATGTTGCAGTAGTGGCTAGTGAGTATACTATTTTCTCAAATTGGGGTCATATATATGTTCATTTACTTTTTCTCATGAGTTGAGTGCTTTTCTGACAATTTGCATTTTTAGTCTTAGCACTCAGAGCTGAATTTTGCATCAACAAGTATGCACTACACCTTTTTTTGCCAGACCAGTGTAGGTTACCCATTTCTGATCAGATCGGCTGAAATTTAAAAATAAGTCAGATTTACCAGTGTTAATTGAAAAATAGTCATAGTTTCAAAAGTAATCGAAATTTAGCCACTTTATATGTAAAGATAAATCTAAACAAAAATACTGTTCAAAATTCAGAATATATTCCAGCATAATATGCTGGAGTTCGAATAGTATGCCTGAGTTCCAACATAATATGCTGGAAGTTCATACATAGGTGCTCCAATCTCCAGTATATTATGCTGAAACTTTCCATGTACTGGAGTTCCAACATAATATGCTGGAAGTTCATACACAAGTGTTCCAATCTCCAGTATATTATGCTGAAACTTTCCGTGTTGCAGCAAAATATTGGCTATATTTTAATGACTTTGCAAACGCTGACTATTTTTCAATTATCAGTCCAAAAACTGGCTAGCCCGTGCTATTTTAACAATCAAATATTGTATTTTAATTAAAGTTTTGTACTCACGAGAAGATACATTCATATTTCATGTATTCGTATATATGCCTTATCAATGAATGCATTTTTATGTAGTGTTATTTTATTTTGTTTATCGTTTAATACTTAATTAATAAATCAGATAAAAATTTGTATAAAAATATACCTCCATTAGTTCCAGTGGGCAGTAGTGACGCATTTCTTGTTTGTTGCAAGTCCTATTCAATCTGCAAAAGGACAAATGCCAGGTCATTACGGGCAAAAACAGAAATGAGAATGCAACTGCTTACCTTCTTGGCAACTTATAAATTACGCAAAAACCTTATCCCACTTGATTCATGTTTATTTTATACAAATTTTATTAATTACTAGCTATTATTAATGAATTTATATTTTAACAATAATTTGATCTTAATCATGATAAATTATCATAATTTGATATATGAATCGGATTTAGAAAATTTCTTATAAATCTCCGTCACGCTTCACGCTACACCTCGTTCGTTGTGGATAATATGGACAGTGATCGAAAAAGCAAAAAAGATACTGGTAATATGGACAGTACAGAAAAGCTTTAAATGATAAGGTCATGCCACGTGGCTGAAACCTTCCAACACCTTTTCGTTTGTTCCATCTATATTTCTTCTGCTCAACTGAAGTCACTGTTTGAAGAAAAATCATAGAGAGCCTTACACCTATAACATATTAATCAAATTTCCATATATACTCTTCGAATCCACCTACTTGTCAACTATAAACACTCCTGTTGATTTACAGTAATTTGGGGTAATTTTCAGTTGAGGGTTTAATTTCCAGGTCTGTGGTTATAATGTGATCAAACTATTTATGGCTACTACTAAGGTCTACGTAGTGTAAGTGACTGTCTCCTAATTGTTCACACACACACACAGAGGTAAATTAATTTGGGCGGTGATTTTGCAGTAGCATCCGTCTTCACTATGTTTATCTTATGTTTTACTATGGCATTTGATGCAGGTATATTACTCTCTTTACGCGCGGCCATGTGGAGACTATGGCGCGAGAGATACAACGCGGAGTCAATTCGGTTCAAGCTGTCGAATTGTAACCTCTAGAGCTCAGCCTTGGGATAATTACCATTGAAGTTTCCACTTTATCTTTAAGGGTTTCATTTTTTACCGGGATTTAAGTTATATATTTTAATCGTGTAAAATAATTTCCTTATCATTGTAGTTAATGCATGGTTATAGTACCTTATTTTTAAGTGTTATTAATCCATGTTCATTATAGACAACTATGTCTAATCCGATTGAGGGGGATTCTATTTAATGTATGCAAGTAAGGTGAAAACAATTCTTTTTTGGTATATAAAAATTCTTGAATCCCATTCGAAGAAGAGGAGCTTTTAGTATAGTACGTGATAAAGATGGTTAAAAGTTGCTTTAGTCGCAGGTTTGTGTCTGTCTTGCATTTTTTCTAATCCCCTTGTTATATATGACTCCGTCACTACAATTGGCGTTTAATTAAGTTCATAAAAGTTAAATTCGATTTAATTATTGCTAGTTCCATGAATTTGATCGGTACATGCACATAGGTTCTGGAAACACTTGCTGAGCGGATATTGGAGAAGATAAAACAACAACAACCCAGTATAATTTTACTAGTGAGGTCTGAGGAAGGTAGTGTGTACGCAGACCTTACCCCTACCCTGGAGTAGAGAGGCTGTTTCCGATAGACTATCGGTTCCCTCCCTTCAAGAAATCCCCCTTACTCTTGAGGTGACTCGAACTTATAATTTTTTGATTGGAAGTGGAAGATGCTTGACACGATATCAAACCACTTGGAGACTGATGGTTTCATCTTTAATTTGGTTTCCCTTCTTGTTTCGGTCATGTCATGGCAGCCCAATTCAAAGCCTTTTTTGATGCCTCCAATGAGATATGGGCAACTCAAGCATTAGCTGGTAAACCTGCTGGAATCTTTTGGAGTACTGGTTTCCTTGGAGGTGGCCAATTAAGAGCTTAGTGCGTGTATGCGCTCTAGTTATCCTATTCACAAACTGTTATTTGCAGAGGAAAGGGAATAAAAAGCTTTTTCATAAATACTAAAGTAATTCCAATAATTAGAGAAAAAGAGCTATACACCAAACCAGAAAGTTCGGTATTAAACAAAAACATTTCAATATAGACTAAATAATTTTAAAAAATATCTTGCATGCTTCATCAAATTTTAAGAAAGGAAAATCCGAATTCACTTCGTGGTGAGAATTGTTTTTGAAAGCAGATTAAACTATAGATAATTTTTATTGAATTCAAGTATAGAAAATTAACAAAATTAGAAAAATGATAAAAGTTAAAAGAGCAACAGGAACCTAGCTGAGATTCGAACACAGTACTTCATATACAATTTGAACCATCTTTATACTTCATATAAAATTATCACTTTTATATGAATTTTCTATGTTTTTAATATAATTTACCAATATACACTATATAAATTTTTAATGAAGAAGATTCAATTGAACCCGCTTGATACAATGTGAGTCCGCCCGTGCTGCTAGATTTAGACGGTAGAGTATGAGGGACAGACCAATTTTAAATTTCCCTTAACGCTTCAACTTGGTACATTTGTGAAAGTTTAGAGCTTTGCTAGATGAATTAATGATATATCCAGAATCTTCTGTTAGTAGCTGTATTTATAGTCGGTGGTTTAGAGTGGCCCCGTGATTGCAAAATATTGATATTCTCCTCTTCATTTTGTCACGACCCAATATTATCGTTAGACAAGGCAACAATGAACTACCAACTTAATTATTCTTTTTATTATTTTCAAAATCGTGAATTTTTATCAGATAAAGAATTTAGCGCATTAAAATCATAAAAACTTACAATTTAAATAGAAATAATAATAAAAGTGTGTCAACGCTAAGCAAAACCACAACAAATTTTAGAACATCCCAAAATTCGGTGTCACAAGTGCATGATCATTTACTAAGGAGTACAATAATAATACAATACCTGTCTAGAATGTAAATTAGACAGGATAAAGTAAATAATACGATGGAGACTTTGTGGGCTGCGATACGTAGCCTGGAATGCAGCTCACCATAAAGTCTCCTCAGCAGTTGCGCCTACGCGCCAAGATGACCACCAAAAGAACCTGTCAGATCCTGCACATTCAGTACTGTATATCGTAGCAAGGCAAGCAGCTCACCACTAAGTCTCCGTAGATGATCGTCTACGTGCCCGCTTGACCACCAGTAGTATCTGTCTCAGTACCTGCACATCAGTGCTGAAGTGTAGCGTAAGCTTGTAAATCATACAGTTTTTTCATGCTTATTTCCGTGATATAGCCATTTCCCATTCATATGGGGGATTGATGGGTTTAAGCTTGTAATATCTTAAAATAGAGTGAATGGGAAATGAAGGAAAAAATAAAATATTTGAATTTTCATCTTTGACAAAAGGACATTGTCCCATATTGAAGGAGGAAAAGAGTTTTGATGGATATATATACAATTTCTCTTCTTCTAGCTCTTAAAGAGTTGAGAAGAAGGCAAGCCTCGCGCCGTCGTCGTCGTTCGCTCAGCTCCGGCTCCGGCTCCAGTCAAATAATCTGATTGATTGATTAATTTTTTGGACCAAATTTATTTATTAATAATAAGATTAACGTAATATTATTTTAATCCAAATTAGCTATTTTTGTAATGGTAAATTAATTTTCCTTCGCGTTTAATTTTTCCGTTTTATTTTGCGTAAATAGACATTTACGTAATGATTGTTTTACGCGAACAATCATCCTGAAGAGTTGCACCTCTTCTGTTGATCTCAACCTATTGGCTATAAATACCAGGCAATTCCCTAGATTTTCTTTATGAAATTCTGAATTCTCATTCTTTCTTCTGCATTGTTTTAACTGAAAGAAAGCAATAGTAAGTGTGATTTGCTACCGATCAGTATGTTCGTTGTAACACTGGAATTTGAAGTACCGCTACACCAATGTGTAATCCATTCTATCATGGGAGGAAATAATCCACAACCTCGGGTACTAGGAGGGGATTAAGTTCCTTAAGGAAACACTGTGAATTCAGTGGGTTCGGATTAAATTCTGTTTCTTCTACATTTTTATTTTTACGTTATTTTATTTCCAGAATAACTTTGCAAATACAGATTATTAACAACACTCAGTTGATATTGATTACGAGAGAATTTTGTTAATTATTCATAATTAGCATTAATTTAATAACTGTTGTAATAGAAAAAGTTTATGATGAAATATTGGCATGAATCTGTAATATAGTAGAAAGTAATTATGCTTAATTAGCGATAATTTAGGATTTCAAAAATTTGTGGCCGCAATTTTAGAAAATTTTATAACTTTTGGTAATATGTACGAAAGAACAAAAGTTGGGTCAAGTTGGACGGGTTGGGTTATTACCCATTATTTAGCCTATTTTGACCCAACCCATCTTAGCCCATGTAAACTTTGGACAGGGTTGGGCAATGACTCATTTATTGGCTCAACCCATTTTGACGCACCCAAATTTAGCCCAAACCACCCATTTGCCACCTCTAGGGAGAAGCATAATTATGACAGAACATCTTTTTACGGATCTAGGAAATCAACCTCTTGAGATTTCCAGAACAGGGAACAGACTTCACGAAATTGATTATTTGTAAAGTGATCAAGTGCTCCCAGAAAGAGACATGAAATATTCTTCTATCTAGATACAACTTGAGGTTTGAATTCAGCGTTTGGGTTGATAAACTCGAATAGGCCGGTGATTGTTGCACCCTATTTTGCGCGAATCAAAACAAGATTCAACTTGTAATTTCTCTGTTGTTGATAAAAGAGAGTCGCCACCTAATATTTAAAGGTATACATGGGTACCTATTTAATTACTTAAGTCACATTCTTTATTAATATGCTAACCAATGAAATTTTGGGTAAGAGTTCTTGTTCTTCTAAGGGGAAAGTGTTAGACATCGTACGACTTACTGTATATCTAAGTGATAGTATGATATTAATAAAAGGGATGTGAGACTTTAAAAAGGGTGTGAATTTATAAAGGAGTCTTGAAAAATAATGTTGTTGGATATAATTGAAAGAGTTTTTGAAATATGTACAAAAGTGGTTTATATTTATAAAGCATGTGGAAAGGGGCTAAGTTATAAAACACTTGTTTTTTAGAGAATGATTTTCATGTAACTCTAAGAAATGTTTGTAAGAAAGTGAGCCTAAGGTATACCTTGGTTTCTGAAATCTTAAATATTAGACTTGAGGAATCGTTTTGAAATCTTTACTGGGCAGCAACACTTTGGTTTTTGAAAGAGTCAATTTTCTTTTAGAAGGCCAGCCTTGCGATTCATTTTTGGTTTTGATAAAGAGGGGTTGCCGTCTTTGCTAAGTTATTTCCGCTTCAAAAATCTTCATGAAAGGGTTAGCAAAACATAGCAGATTAGTGAACAGTACATGATTAACGAATGGAGAATTGGTTACTGCCTAATATTTCTTTTAATCCTATGTCTTTTAAGGTTTACCTAAGCTGTCTATGTAATTCAAAAAATAAAGTAAAATATTAAATTAAATAAGATGAGAGCAGCATCATATACATGTAAAAAAATGTAAATAACGAAATATAATGAAGCAGTAAAGGGGTGAGGAGTGACTTTGGTTTGGGCATGAAAGAGGTAGGCCCAGCAATCAACAGGAACGGACAACAGTAAACTCCAAGCTTTCAGATGTACTGGTACGAGGATTGGGCCTGAGTTCCTTAAGAACTCAGCAGGCCCAATGGTTGCACATGTTAAAAAAAAAAGAGAGAAAGTCATTATAAATAATATTCTGTACATACAATCATGCATGAAATGTATAAGTAAGTGACTTGAACAAAATATAACAACTAACAGTAATTAAATATTATGAAAGGTTATACTAATGTGGGGGTTACATATGGTAAAGTGATTTACATTAAAAAACAAATTGCTGTTATTAAACACTAAACCCAAAAGGAGTAATGAATATCAATGGATCAAAGGCTAGGGGTAGAGTTCCACTCAATGTCAAAGCTTCCTTTGAATCGCCTGACACTTTAAAGTTCCCAAGGATCTCAAGGCCCAGGGCAATACTTGTGTCAGGAAGAGCAGCCTAACCAAGAGTTAAACTTTACTCCCAAATACCCCTAACCATTAACAACTCACTCTTCCTCACAGGTTTAAATGCCAATAAGGCACTTTCAATGTAAACCAATCACCATAGCAATACCATACCACAGAAGTGTATACCTTTCTCATGAGGGCCAAAACAGAATACCATAAGACTACCAGATAGTTTTATCTATATTTTTCGTAACCGTATCTCCAAACTAAGTGGATGATTAACACATTAAACAGGCCCAAAGAGATTGTCACGACCCAATTCTCACTATAGGCCGTCATGGCACCCAACATTGCCGCTAGGCAAGCTAACAGTGAATTATCCATGTAATTATTCTTTTTAATATTTTTTAAGTAATTGATTTTTATTAATAAGAGAACGATTAATAGAAAATTATATTAAAGTAAAGCACAAAATAATGAAAGAGTAAAATAGTGAATTTAATATTCAAAACCATAAAATATCTACTAGAATATTCCTAAAATCCGTGTCACAAGTGCATGAGCAAACTAGTAGAATTTACTTAACCTCTTATACTACTATCTGTAGTAAGATAGACAGACAATAAATACAATAAGAAGAGACTCTGGGCGCTGCGGAACGGTCATAGAGAGCATCTCACTACTAAGCATCTGGGTAACAGGGATACGCGCCTGAATGGCCGCCAGATGCACCTACCTCAAATCCTGCATGATTAGTGCAGAAGTGTAGCGTGAGTACATAAACAACATGTACCCAGTAAGTAACTAGTCTAACCTCGAAGAAGTAGTGACGAGGAGTCGACATCGACACTTACTAAGGGTCAATAAAAAAAATGCACAAATTATAAATTGGCAGGGAGTACATTAATAATAACAAATAAATAAACAATAAATAAGTGGTTCTTTAACTAAATATCGGTTAGAGTCTCAAACTATAACATACTAATTTCAACAAATAAGAGCCATCAAATATTTATAAATTCTCAAGTCATGGAAGAAATATCAAGTATATTCGGACTCCAATAAATATCACACACGATTTATACCGAGGTCGTACAGACCGATCCAGAATAATGTGTACACTGCCAAGGGTCGACCAACGCGAACCATAGATGCATCTATTATACTTCTGAGGTATTCGGCCCGATCCACGGGAAGGGAGAATACTCTACGAACTCCGATTAGCGGCTACTACATAATAATAATACTCAAGGAAGGTATAGTTTCCACCAACAATCAAGTAACCCGCCAAAATCTCAAAGTAGTGAAGCTCAGTTTTTACAAATCCTTTATCCAATCTTCAAATATAATTTAAGGAGTTAAACTAACAAGTTGAGTACAAATAATGCAAGTAATTCATGGTAGAGTATTAAAACTACCCGGACATAAGCATGATTTATTTTTAGCTATATGCGGACTCTCGTCACATCGTGCGCATGTAGCACCCCACAATTATTAGCAAAACAATCATTTATAGCACTTACGGGGAGAATACCCTCTTACAAGGTTAGACAAGAGACTTACCTCTTTTTCAAGTTCTCTGCCCGGTCCACATTTCACACTAAAGCCTCAAATATGTGCCACACAATCCGAAGCTAGCCAAATATTATATAAATTAATCAATATATACTCAAAAGTTCATAATTTAACTATTAGATTAATTATCCAACCCAAATTGGAGAATCCTAAAATTCACTCCCGGCTCACGTGCCCGGATTCCGAAAATTTTTGTAAATAAAAGTTACACATAACCTCATGAATCCGAACCCAAATATATAATTTCTACTCAATTCCATAATCATTTTCGTGGTCTAATCCCATTTTTATCGAAACCTAGGTTTTTCAATAAAATCCTAAAACTCCCACAATTTACATGTTCAAATCTACCCATAATCTATGTATTAAACTCACATTAAATAGAGATTACTTACTTTATGATGATAGATGGAAAACCTCCTTCCAAGAGCTCTAAAATCGGCCAAGGGAAATGAAATGAGAAAATGGCCTAAGTCCCGTTTTTAAAACAAGTCATTGCCTAGATTTTCCTTCTTTGTGATCGCGATAATAGCCTCGCGATTGTGAAGGCTTGCCTGGCCTGCCCTACGCGAACGCGAAGACCAACAGTGAGCCACCCCACCTAGCTCGCCTTACCCTTCGCGAACGCGGGCCCCTTCATGCGAACGCGAAGGCCAGAGGCCCAGAGCTTCGCGATCGCGAGTTCCTTTTCGCGAACGTGTAGAAAGAAATCTCCCTAGCCCTAATTCCTTCATCGCGAATGAGAGGCCTTTCTCCGCGTTCGCGAAAAAGGAAAGAAGAACAACAAATTTTGGACTTAGCTCCGAGTGGTCCGAAACTCACCCGAGCCACTCGGGACCCCGTACAATTACACAAACAAGTTCATAAATATAATACAGACCTGCTCGAACCCTCGTAATGCGTAAAACAACATAAAAACTAAGTATCACACTCCAAAACCAAATTGAATCAAATCATGAACTTCAAGCTTTTCAACTTTCTCAGGCTCGGAATCCCAAACAAATCTCGATAACACCAAAGCATACTCCAAACAAATTTAAAGAACTTGAAAACCTTCAATGCGCCAACTTTCAATATTAAGTGCCGAAACGCTCCTGGATTATATGAAACCCTATCTGAACACACGCCCGAGTCCAAAATCATCATACAAACCTATTGAAACTGTCAAACCCAAGTTAACCATCCCGCAAGTCATAAAATAACAAAGACACATACGGGGAGTCTTAATTAGGGGAATAAGGACCTAGAAAGAAAAACGACCGGTCAGGTCATTACAAAGATAGGTTTCAAACACACATTATCATGATACTATTAAGAATTCAAACATCCGAGGGAATTAGGAGAGGGTAGGTTAACAATTACAACTAAAATCCCTGAAAAGTGTTAACCACATTACAAGTTCATTACTACAGTTGATGATTTCTAAAGAATGCTAATACAGATATAGTTCCAACAGGTTCAATGATAAATACATATCAATAACCTTAATCATAAGACACATTCTAACAACTTAAATAGTACATTCAAGAAGTATTGACAGAAGTTCAAAAGCAGTAACCATAATCAGAACTCCCACTGGTACTACCACCGATATCAAACTACCATCAGGATTTCTGAAGCAACGACAAGATCACACATTTTTCTTAAAACAACACTTCTAAGGAGATTAATAGGATCATAAATTAGCAAACTATGATTAGAACTTCTAAGGATATTAACAATGTCACAAATTCATATATCCAATTAGAGCTCTTAAGAGTACTTAGTAGGATTTCAAACCATCAATCCTATTTAACTTTAAGAATTAATGACATGTTCACTTCTTTGAGAGTTCACAAGTTAAGTCTAGTATACTTAAGAGAACTTAGTGAGGTTTCAAAGCAATGTTGGTAAGTATATGGTCATGAGGGGAAAACAAAGATGTTGGATAACATAGCTGAATACAGGAGCACAAACACACACACAGGGGACTTAGCAGAGATCATATCATAGAAGTGCTACTAACAGTGTCATCCTATGAGGTCTAAGAAAAGGATAAAGATATCATAACATTAAGGGAAACATGCTAAGTAGGTCTAGGATTAGGCTTCAGGTACAAATAAAACTTAACAGCAATGTTCTGAATGAACAAATGAGTTACCACAACTTAAGTACATTTCAACAGCTTTTCATAACTTAGGTTCAACATAAAGCAATCTCATAATCATACACAATGTAGCATGAAGATCCCACTAATTCAAGATATACCTACATAGATAGTCACGAGTTCAATTAAAAAATTGGCAGAATCATAGAGATACACCAAAGAGATAAGAATAGATTTAAAGGTCAAAAGCTAATACATTAACACCATAATAATAATTTGATTTTTAACACCTAACAGAATCATGCTCTATTGGATTGAGTGAATAATTGTAGAATGGTAAAATAATGTTCAAGACAGATTAGTGCAACAATCACGATAGTGTTAATAGAACATAAGAGAGAGAGGTTTGGAACTAATATTAAGAAAGTCGAGAAGTCATTTTAAAGTTAACAATAGACATAAATCATCATATGCATGTCAGTATTCAAATATTTTTAAAAGAAGTTTAGGGTTACAAAATCTACTCATGAGTCATTAACAAACACATAAAATAACTAAAAGGCATGAATACATTGTTAATAAGATCAATTGACAGAGACAGTAAAGCACTTCATATTCAGGGATTTAAACTAGTAAAATAAAGAGTAAGGTTAAAGTTTAACTGACTTCCCTTGGGGAAGCAAACCAAACGAGTATTAAAATTAGCCTTTAGGAAACCAAGAGCTCTAGATCTTAATCAGTAATACACTTTGAATCATAAAGGAAAAGAAGAGCAGAAAATTGACCAAGAACTCAGCTTGGTCAAAATCTTTCTAAACATTGTATTGCGTATTAACTCTTTAGATGTTAGGTGTAGCTAGTACATATGTCTTGTTGTGTGTTTGGTGAAGTCATTAAAAGTTCCAATTTATAGTGGTTGTGAAACCCTAGGGTTTCAGATTCAAAATCAGTAGTGGAAGATGAAGAAGGATAGATGATAATAGCTGATAAAAAAATGAGTGAAACGCTTACCTGAGTGCAAGACAGCCGTTACAAGTAAGAACCCATCGAAAAAAAATCGGAAGTCCATAGGTCATTGCATTTGATATCTGGTTCAGAATAATCATCACGAGGAGCTCATGTATGCTCTAATTTCTTCGCAACATCAGAAGATTTGAAGACTTGAAGTTTCATATTTGTGTTTGAGTTTAGAGAACTCAAGATTTCGAATGTGTATGATGAAACGGGAAGGTTCCGGCGAGAATCACGGATAGGGAATCATAAGGAATGATTCTGGGTCAAGATTTGTGACCTTGCACAAATTTGTGCAAGGTTTGTGGTTGATTTATTCATGGCTAGTCGAGAGAGTTTAGAGAGGAAAAGGAAAGAGAGGCGGCAAAGTCAATAGAAAATGATTCTAGGGTTTTTGGGAGGGACTGGTTCTCTTTAGGGATAAGAATGAGAGAATGAACGGGAGCCGTTGGATCATTTGATCAATGGCTCCGATCACTTTGAGAGTTGGGTGTTTTAAAAATGATTTATGGACAAAATTTAACGGCCGTTGGATTGTTGGATTTGGACGGTGAGGATTAGATCTGGAAGTGTATTAAAAATAAGGAAAATGGAGTTAAAATTGTGGGCCATTGATCTATGGAATGGATGGCCAAAATAGTTTGTGTTTCTTTTATGAGTGATTGGGATGGGTGATGTGACGAGGTCCGATTGGTCTAATGGGAGTGACATGGATTGCTAAGGTGGAGAGAGAGGGGTTATTTGGACTGAGTATTTTTCGGACTGGGCTTGTTATTTAGGTCAAATAAATTTCAAAGATGGACATTTTTTATCTAATAAAGAATTCCAATTATAGCCTTTAGTCATTTTAATCCCTTTTAAAATTAATTACATAAACTTAATTATTTTCAATAAAATTATAATTATCATATACATTAATAAATATTATAATTAATTATTTAAAAATACTTCATTTTTTTGAATTGTAGCACTAATTTCAAATTATTAATATAGTAATCCAATTAAATAGAATTTAAGAAATATTTCATTGAATCAAATGTAAAGCCTATGTGATATTTTCTAAAACTAATTGGTAATCTAAAAACAACAAGCATGGTATAATTATAACATTGAATTATTAATTTTAAAACTACTAATACTAAATTAGTCTTGTCAAAATAATTGTTATTGATTGAAAACATTTTCAAAATATTTATTATAAACTATTAAGTGTAAATAAATTAGATTTAAAAAGGAAGAGTAAAAATTGGTTGTCAACAGCTGCCCCTCTTTGACCGGAGACGATAAAAGAGTTTTCGGGCAAAGAAATTGAATCGAAGCCAATTTTGTCCCGACTTAGGGTATATTGCAGGAAAGGCAGGAGGATTATGAGTTGTAGGATTGGGAATTAAGGAGAATGTTGGAGAGTTGGGGGCCAAATTTTGGCTTTGAATTGCTTATATACCTCAGGCATAACGAGGTTCAGTCCTCATGTAGTTCTAGAGTGAAGACTTTGAGGAAGTTATTCTTGCAGGAATTGCCCCAGTATTGTAGTGTGACGATACAGCGAGGCGGAATATTTGGCACTCATGATAGCTAGAATTTGCGGCTTGACTTGAAAGATTTGAAGAATTAGAGTTCTACTGATCGTTTTGAGTTTGAGCTCAGATACTTAGACCACTAATGAGTTTGTTGTCCCTTATAACATTGTAGTTTAGTTTTCTTCTTAGAAGGAGTTCCATGTTGCGATGTTTGTTCCTGCAAAAATGAAACACACATATACCAATATATTGTAATGCGGAATATGTTAAGATGTGATGTAAATGATGCAGAAATGATAATGCCTGGCTGCCGGCAAGCTGTTATTTGGAGTCGGGATGATGAGATACTTGAATTTGACTCATTGTTAGCCGGGCTGTGTATTGTTCCGCAGCTGTCGGAGCATTGAGTCTCCTCGTGTCGGGAGTAGTTGACTTGTAATGTAGAATGCATCTCCGCTTGCTGGGAGAGTTTTGCATCAAAAGTATCTCCGCTTGATGGGAGTGATTGACTTGTAGAGTGTGTCTCTGCTTGTTGGGAGAGCTTTACACTGAATATGTAAAGTATCTCTGCTTGATGGGAGTGTTTGACTTGTAGGGTGCAGCTTCGCTCATTGGGAGAGTTTCACACTGAAAATGTAAAGTATCTCCGCTTGATGGTAGCGATTGTACTTAAATGTAAAGCATCTCCGCACGATGGGAGTTTCTGACTTGAATAAAAACATAAACATGCCTATAAGCTGCATGAGCAAAACGTCAAAACATTAAAGATAACAATAAAAGAAAAAAGCATGCCCAAGAAATACTCTTGACTGCGAGGCTAAGTTGTGGCCATTGATCGGCAGAACGTTGGCGGGGAAGGGGGGGGGGGTTGCAGCTATCTATTCTGATCTTTGATGTGGCGGAGTGGTAGTGCAGATTGTTCCCGTTGGCGGAGCGAACAATTGTCTATATATAGGGCTTCGATTGGCGAAGCTGACGCTTCAATTTATACAGGCGCTCTGATGGATTGAGTTGACGATTTTCTATATACAGGGCTCCAATTGGTGAAGCTAACGGCTCGTATTGTACAAGGTGCTCCAATTGATTGAGCTGGTGATTTTCTATATACAAGGCTCCAATTGGTGAAGCCAGCGGCTCGTTTTGTACAAGGTGCTCTGATAGATTGAGTTGGCGATTTGCTATATATAATATGCCTTGTTCACGTTAGCGGTCTGATTCCGGAATACCTGCAAAGGGTTCAAGAGTTAGTTTTAGTTATGCCAGAAAAATTGAAACAGAGAAAGAGAGATGATAGTCATGAGAAGCGACGAATCTGTCATTTGCCCTAGTGTATTTCTAGCAAATCCTTGTGTCCTATTGGCCCTGCACTCAAAGAAACATTCTTAGCGGGGGGGGGGGGGGGGGGGGTTATTGATTTGTTTTGACCATAGTACTGGATTTGCCCCGGTCTTGAGGAGATTACGCCATGAAGTTTAGTTGGTGGAACAAATTACGATATTTTTAAAAAAACATTTTTGAAAATCTTTGTTTTATGGCAAATTTCGTCGTTCCGGATGACATGTTTCAAAAGTTCCTTAAATGCGAGCATTGCTTCTTGAAAGCTTTATCCCGTTGATGTCAATCCTCCACGATGCTTCTGACGATGTGGCTACTTGCCATTGCGACTGCTTCCTAATCTGAACTAATGCATTACAAAGGTTTCCTAAGGTTGTGACCGAACCCTTTCAGGTTGCCTACGTATCCAAAATGGAATCAGGTCTGAACATAGTTCGTGGATGATGATAAAGAAAGTATGATAAATATGACCGAGCCTGACTCAAGCAGCCTACGTATCCAAATGGAATCAGGTCAAGACATAGTTCGATTACAATAGATGCAAAAATGATGATATTAAAATTAAATGTCCAAGTCTGACTCAGACTGCCTACGTATCCAAATGGAATCAGGCCAGAACGTAGTTCAATTACAAAAAATGATTGAATCCGATGAGGATTGCCTATGTATTCCTCCAGAGGAAATCAAGTCGTGGCGTAGTTCAAGAAAACATACAAAATGATATTTGGAGTTTATATTACAAAAGAAAAGTGGGAGAAAGAAACTGAACACTACGTGGGTTGCCTACGTATCCCTCCGTGGGAAGTCAGGTTGAGCGTAGTTCTATTACAACCAACCTAACTCTATTGTCTTCAAATGTAATATCTCTTTATTGAGTCTGAGTTAATAGGTTTTGTGCTGACTCTTCCGTCTATTTCTGCTAAGATTAGATCTCCACCCAACAACACTCGGTGGACCACGTAAGGACCTTGCCAATTTGGTGCGAACTATCCTTTGGCTTCTTCTTGATAGGGGAATATTTTCTTCATAACCAATTGCCTCGGTATAAACTGGCAAGGATTCACCCTTTTGTTAAATGCACTGGTCATCCTATTTTGATATAGCTGCCTATGATATACTGCGTCCATTCTCTTCTCGTCAATGAGTATGACTTTCTCCTGCCTGACACGTATCCACTCTGCATCTCTAACTTGGCTTCTTGACTGACTCTTAAGGATGGTATCTCAACTATCTCAACCTCTGTGGGTTCAAAGATTTGGTGCCATATATCAACATATATGGAGGCGCCATAGTGGATGTTCTCATGGTGGTTCGATAACCCAGTAAGGCGAAGGATAACTTCTCGTGCCATTGCATATGATTGTCCACTATCTTTCGTGAAATCCTCTTGATGTTCTTGTTGGATGCTTCAACTGCTCCATTTATTTGTGGTCTGTAGGGTGTAGAGTTGCGGTGGATAATTCTGAACTTCTCCCAAATTTCTCTCATGAGATCACTATTGTGATTAGCTGCATTGTCAGTGATGATTGACTCGGGTACCCTAAATCGGCAGACGATGTTGTTTCGGACGAAATCTGCTACTACCTTATTTGTGATGTCCTTGTAAGTAAATGCTTCAACATTGGTGAAGTAGTCAATGGATACCAAGATGAAACGATCCTCGTTTGATGCGGCAGGATCTATAGGTCCAACCACGTCCATGCCCCAAGCGGAAAATGCCAAGGCGAACCCATTACATTCAACTCATCAAGTAGAACCCGGATGAAATCCCCGTGGATCTGGAACTTATGACACTTCTGCACATAGCAGATACTATCACTTTCCATGGTCATCCAAAAGTATACGGCTCTCAAGATCCTCTTGGCTAAGGTGAAACCATTCATGTAGGGTCCACATGTTCCTGCATGTATATCTTCTAATAGTCTGGTTGTTTCGACGGCATCTACACATCTCAACAAATCCAAGTTTGGGGTCCTCCAATGCAAGACATCCCCGTTAAGGAAAACGTGATTTGCCAACCTCCACAATGCTCGCTTCTGACTATTAGTAGCACTCTCTGGGTATTCTCTAGTTTCGAGGAACCTTTTGATGTCATGGTACCGTGCTAGCATCTGACTCTTCGTCTACATGAAAATAATATGCATGTTGATCTCTGATTTCTACCTTGATAGGGTCGATGTAATTCTTATCTGGATGTTGAATCATGGATGATAGGGTTGCAAGAGCGTCGGCAAACTCGTTCTGGATCCTGGGAACGTGCTTGAACTCGATCTTCATGAACTTCTTGCACAACTCTTTTACGCAGTGCAGGTATGAAATAATCTTGACATTCTTGGCGGACCACTCCCCTTGGACTTAATGTATCAATAGATCAGAATTCCTTATGACCAAAAGCTCTTTGATGTTCATGATGACTGCCATCCCAATCTTAAGGATGCACGGTTCGTATTCGGCCATATTATTGGTGCAAGGGAACCTTATCTTTGCTGATGCTGGATAGTGTTGTCATGATTCCAAAATTAGGACTGCCCCAATTCCTACTCCTTTGAAATTTGCCGCTCCGTCAAAAAATATTCTCCATCCAGGGTATGACTCTGTGATATCTTCTCTGGCTAACAACATCTCCTCATCGGGAAAGTACGTAATGAGCAGTTCATAATCCTTGTCTATTGGATTCTCTGCAAGGTGGTCGGCTAAAGCTTGTCCTTTGATGGCCTTCTGCATTATGTACACAATGTCAAATTCGCTAAAGAGAATCTGCCATTTAGCTAGCTTTCCTGTAGGCATCGGCTTTTGAAAGATATACTTGAGCAGGTCGAGCCAAGATATCAAATGTATGGTGTATGCTGTCATGTAATGCCTCAATTTCTGAGCAATCCAAGTCAAGTCACAGCAAGTGCGCTCTATCAAAGTGTATTTGGCTTCACATGGTGTGAACTTCTTGCTTAAGTAGTAGATGGCATGATCCTTTCTTTCGGTTTCGTCGTGTTGTCCTAAAACACATCCAATTGCATTATCCAAGACCGACAGGTACAACAACAATGGCTTCCCGGGCTCGGGAGGAACAACCACTAGTGGATTTGACAAATACTCCTTAATTCGGTTGAAGGCTTTCTGACACTCTTCTGTCCACTTTATGGAAGCATCTTTTTTTAGCAACTTGAAGATAGGTTTTCACATTACTGTAGACTAGGGTATGAAATGATTGATGTAATTTTGTCTACCCAGGAAACTTATCACATCTTTCTTACTCTCGGGCGGTGGAAACTCTTGAATGGCCTTGATCTTTGAAGGATCCAATTTTATTTGCTTACGATGAAACCTAACAATTTTCCAGTAGGAACTCCAAACGCGTATTTCGCAGAGTTTAACTTCAAATTATACCTCCGCAAATGCTAGAAGAATTTTCTCAGGTCGTCCAAATGTTCTGAACTTTTCTGAGACTTAATGATGATGTCATCCATATATACCCCGATCTCTTTGTGAATCATGTCATGAAAGAGGGTCGTCATGGCCCTCATGTAAGTAGCAACAGGGTTTTTGAGACCGAATGGCATGACTTTGTAGCAGTAAACTCCTCGAGGTGTAATGAAGGTTGTCTTTTCTGCATCTTCTTCGTCAATCAGGATCTGGTGATACCCAACGAAACAATCCACGAACGACTGCAGTTCATGCTTCGCGCAGTTAACGATGAGGATATGAATGTTTGGTAAAGGGAAGTGATCTTTCGGGCTGGCTTTGATGAGATCTCGATAATCCACACATATCCTGATCTTCCCATATTTCTTGGGTACTAGGACGATTTTTGCCAACTATGTGGGATAATTTTCTGGGTTTTTGTTTGACTGGTGGTCTAGCGGGATTGGTAGGCAATCGATGCAAAACGATATCAGTACTTAACCCGGGCATGTCATCATATGACCATGCAAATACATTGATGTATTGTCGGAGGAGCTTGACCAATTCGTCCTTCTGCTCTGCTTCTAGATGGATGCTGATTCGGGTTTCTGTTATGTCTTCCTCACTTCCGAGGTTGTCCATTTCTGTCTCTTGAAGGTTAGGCTTTTGCTGGCTTTCCAGCTGTTCGATCTCTTGTGGGAGATTGTCTGTCGTCATACTCGTCGTATTCCTCGTAATCTGGATCGTTTTTCTCGAGGGTTTCGTTATATGTCATAATTGAAGAATGTGGGTTTTTATCATTTTGATTACTGAAAAGCAAAACTAAGTATAAATGAAGCGATAATTAAATTTGCAATAATTTTAAGAAAGCAATTTTTTTTATTTCATCAAAAGAGGAACGTCTGAGCGTTCAAAGAGGCAAATGACAAAAATGTATAGACACGGTTCAGGACTCAATTGACTGTGTGCTTTATTTTCAAATATTTTACAATTCCACACTACCAAGATTCCCGGCGAACCAATGACGGGCTGGGGGTCCAATTCCGTAGGTCCTCTCGTGGTTCGCCATTCCAAATGGTCAGTGTCTTGATATCAATTCCTTCACAACATTCCTCAATCATGGTCACGAACAACCTTCCCATTTCATCGACGTTGTCGTCCTCTGGTGCTGAGCTCTGGCTAGTAGAAACATGCTCTGGCACAAAAGCCCTCTTACCGAAGCTACTGGTACAAATCTTCCCAATCGAAGGCTGATACCCTATGTCGCCTCTTTCGTTTTTCCCATTTGGATCAATCGGCTATGTTATCCCATCTGATCGGACTCCCAGCCCGATTCCTGGTTTGTATCCATATTTCATCATTTCCTTCATGGCCATCTTTGATCCAAACGGCGACTACGTTCCTAAGTTTTGCTTAGTCTTTTCTATTTCGGTGGTCTGCATGATCTCAACTGTATGTAAAGTGACCCCGTCTAGTCCTTCTATGAACGGTACTGCATGATCCAGATAAGCTGACTGGCTCCATTCACTGTGGACTACGATCTCTTGACATCCCCATTTAAAGTTCATACATTGGTGTAGGGTAGATGGGACGGCCTTTGCCATGTGTTTCCTGGGTCTTCGTAGCAGTAAGTTGTATGAATATGACATATCCATCATATGGAATAGTATGGGAAACTCAATTGGTCCGATCTACAGAGCCAAATAAATTTCTCCAATGACATTCTTTTGCGACCCGTCAAAAGCTCTTACTTTCACATGACTTTCCTTGACCTCTCTCAGGTGGATACCCAACTCTCGTTGAGTAGAGAGCGGGCAGATATTGACTCCTGATCCCCCATCAACCAGTACTCGGGACACTACCTTATCTCTACATTTGACAGTGATGTGTAAAGCTTTGTTGTGACCCACGTGTTCGATAGGAAGCTCATCTCTTTGAAAAGTGATCATATTTTCTTTGACACACTCACCCCACTTAACACTTTCATCAGGGCGTCTTTATGACTGTCAGAACTCATCAGTAAACCCATGATTGATATTTATGCCGAGGCTTTCTTCAGTTATTCCTCTACGGAGTATTCTTTGGTTAACATTCACTTCCCGAATTCTGCGGCCTCGAGATCTGTTATATTTCTTCTCTGAATCTGCTCTCTTCCCAGATTCCCTTGGTTTGCATCCTCATGAGCGTAGCACCTCACCGACCTAGTCATGCCGTGAGCCGCTGCGGAATCTGTCATCTTAGCTTTTCCCTTTTGTTGATATGTCTATGGGACTGTTTTGTATTCCTGATCCTTTTCGTCCCTGGTAGCAGTGGTGGGCTGTTGCTGGTAAGTCTGAACCATCACCGTAGGTTTCAATTGTATTGTGATCATCAGAGTCTTTTGAGGTGGGAATCCTGTGGCATCAGTGTTCCCTATCATGACAATGGTTCCTTTCAAGTCGTATTCTTCATCCAAGGCGATCATGTTAGCCCCTTGATTCCGGTGATTTGGCAGTGGATTATGGTTCAAATTGGGCGGAGCCGGAGTGCACAGAATGGCTCCTCTTTTGATCAATGACTCAATTTTATTTTTTAGCTTGAAACAATATTCAATATCATGCCCAGGTACATTTGAGTGGTACACGCACCTTTTGGTTACACCAAAATACTTTGAGGGATACTCAGGAACCCTTCTTTCTATTGGATGTATCAAACCCGCTCTCCTCAATATTTCAAATAGTTGAGCCAGAGTTTCGGCAATCGGAGTGTAGTTTCTGGGACCTCTCTCTTCAAATTTCAGGTGAGGTCGGGGTTCATAGATGGGTCGATTTTGATGAGTGGTGGTTTGAAAATGAGCGTATAGTCGTGGTGGGTTTGGATTGTTATGGGCTCGAGGCGGGTTATATTGAGGTTGGGGATTGTAATATGGCTGTGTGTTATAGACTGGAGCATAAGCAGGTGGTGGTGGGGAATGGTTGTTCTGGGAATAAGAGGTGTTTCCATAATGTGGATTGAGTTGATAATAAGGGACGACTGCGGATAACTCTTCCTTTTTCTTCTTTCCACTACCTATTGACCTTAATTGGATTGCTTTACTAGCTGCTTGTAGTGAATCCATGGATTGTACCTTGCCGGACTTTATACCTTCTTCTAAGAAATCTCTATTTGACCAGTTTGGGGAATTTCTGTTCCATCATGCCCATCATTTTCTCAAAGTAAATCCCTTCCTGGGCCCTGATGAAATACTTAGTCAATTCACTGTCATCCAACAGAGGTTGTGCCCTGGTGGCCTCTGATCTCCATTGACTTGCATATTCTTGGAATGACTCAGATGGCTTCTTCTGTAAGTTTACCAGTGCAAACCTATCGAGAGTGATCTCTGTGTTGAATCGAAAGCGATTCATGAAATCTTCCGTCATATCCTGCCATGTCCTCCAGTTTTGCGAATCTTGTCAAGTACACCAAGTAAATTCTTCCCCTGTTAAGCTTCTTATGAACAACTTCATTATCAACTTCGCGTTTCTTCCCACTCCAACTAACTTGTCATAATAGGCTTTTAAGTGCGCATAGGGATCACCTGTCCCATCAAAGATATAAAACTTTGGAGGCTCGTACCCTGCCGGTATATCCATGTTAGGATGGATACACAGATCCTCAAAGTCTAGGCTTTCGCTCCCCCGAGCGACTTGAAGGTTCTTCATTTATTTTCTCAAGGCTTGTAATTGCTCAGACATTGACTCCTCCTCCTTATGCCTAGCTTCCCTTTCCATTTCGGCGTACTGGAGTAATAACATAACGGAGTTATCTATGTAATTCAAAAGATAAAGTAAAACATTAAATTAAATAAGATGAGAGCAGCATCATATACATGTAAAAAAAATGTAAATAACGAAATATAATAAAGCAGTAAAGGGGTGAGGAGTGACTTTGGTTTGGGCATGAAATAGGTAGGCCCAGCAATCAGCAGGGACGGACAACAGTAAACTCCATGCTTTCAGATGTACTGGTACGAGGTTTGGGCCTGAGTTCCATAAGAACTCAGCAGGCCCAATAGTTGCACATGTTCAAAAAAAAAAAGAGAAAGTCATTATAAATAATATTATGTACATACAATCATGCATGAAATGTATAAGTAAGTGACTTGAACAAAATATAACAACTAACAGTAATTAAATATTATGAAAGGTTATACTAATGTGGGGGTTACATATGGTAAAGTGATTTACATTAAAAATCTTTCGCTGTTATTAAACATTAAACCCAAAAGGAGTAATGAATATCAATGGATCAAAGGCTAAGGGTAGAGTTCCACTCAATGTCAAAGCTTCCTTTGAATCCCCTGACACTTTAAAGTTCCCAAGGGTCTCAAGGCCCAGGGCAATGCTTGTGCCAGGAAGAGCAGCCTAACCAAGAGTTAAACTCTACTCCCAAATACCCCTAACCATTAACAACTCACTCTTACCCACAGGTTTAAATGCCAATGAGACACTTTCAATGTAAACCAATCACCATAGCAATACCATACCACAGAAGTGTATACCTTTCTCATGAGGGCCAAAACAGAATACCATAAGACTACCAGATAGTTTTATCTATATTTTTCGCCATATCTCCAAACTAAGTGGATGATTAACACATTAAACAGGCCCAAAGAGATAGGTTTCAAACACACATTATCATGCTACTGTTAAAAAATCAAACATATGAGGAAATTAGGAGAGGGTAGGTTAACAATCACAACTAAAATCCCTGAATAGTGTTAACCACATTACAGGTTCATTACTACAGTTGAAGCTTTCTAAAGAATGCTAATACAGATACAGTTCCAACAACTTCAATGATAAATACAGATCAATAACCTTAATCATGAGGCACATGCTAACAACTTCAATAGGACATTCAAGAAGTATTGACAGAAGTTCAAAAGCAGTAACCATAATCAGAACTCCCATTGGTACTACGACAGATATCAAACTACCATCAGGATTTCTGAAGCAATGATAGGATCACAGATTTTATCATAGAACAACACTTCTAAAGAGATTAATCGGATCATAAATTAGCAAACTGTGATTAGAACTTCTAAGGATATTAACAAGGTCACAAATTCATAAATCTAATTAGAGATTCTATGAGTACTTAGCAGGATTTCAAACCATCAATCCTATTTAAATTTAAGAATTAATGACATGTTCACTTCTTTGAGAGTTCACAAGTTAAGTCTAGTATACTTAAGAGAACTTAGTGAGGTTTCAAAGCAATGTTGGTAAGTATATGATCATGAGGGGAAAACAAAGATGTTGGATAACATAGCTGAATACAGGAGCACAAACACACACAAAGGGGACTTAGCAGAGATCATATCATAGAAGTGCTACTAACAGTGTCATCATGTGAGGTCCAAGAAAAGGATAAAGATATCATCACATTAAGGGAAACATGCTAAGTATGTCTGGGATTAGGCTTCAGGTACAAAGGAAACTTAGCAGCAGTGTTCTGAATGAACAAATGTGTTACCACAACTTAAGTACATTTCAACAGCTTTTCATAACTTAGGTTCAACATAAAGAAATCTCAGAATCATACACAATGTAGCATGAAGAAACTAATTCAAGATATACCTACATAGATAGTCATGAGTTCAATCAAATAATCGACATAATCATAGAGATACACTAAAGATATAAGAATAGACTTCAAGGTCAAAAGTTAATGCATTCACACCCTAATAACAATTTGATTTTTAACACCTAACAGAATCATTCTCTATTGGATTGAGTGAACCAATATAGATGGAAAAATGATGTTCAAGACTGATTAGTGCAACAATCAGGATAGTGTTAACATAACATAAGAGAGAGAGAGGTTTGGAACTAATATTAAGAAAGTCGAGAAGTCATTTCAAAGTTAACAATAGACATGATTCAACATATGCATGTCATCATTCAAATATTTTTAAAAGAAGTTTAGGGTTGCAGAATTTACTCATCAGTCATTAACAAACATATAAAACAACTAAAAGGCATGAATACATTGTCAATAAGATCAATCGACAGAGATAGTAAAGCACTTCATATTCAGGGATTTAAACTAGTGAAAAAAATAAGGTTAAAGTTTTACTGACCTCCTTTTAGGCAGAAAACCAAATGAGTATTCAAATTAGCCTTTAGGAACCCAAGAGCTCAAGCTCTTAATCAGTAATACACTCAGAATCGGAGAGGAAAAGAAGAGCAGAAAATTGACCAAGAACTCAGCTTGGTCAAAATCTTCCTAAACACTATATTGCGTATTAACTTTTTAGATGTTACGTGTAGCTAGTAGATATATCTTGTTGTGTGTTAGGTAAGGGCATTAAAACCCTTAATTTATAGTAGTTGTGAAACTCTAGGGTTTCAGATTCAAAATCAATAGTGGAAGATGACGAAGGATAGATGATGATAGCAGATAGGGTAAACCAGAGTGAAATTAGAGTGAATCAGAGTGAATATGAGAGAAAAATGAGTGAGACTCTTACCTGAGTGCACGACTGCCGTTATAAGTGAATAACCCATCGGACAAAGACCGGAGGTCCAGAGGTCATTACATTTGACCTTTGGTTCAGAATCATCATCATGAGGAGCTCATGCATGCTCTAATTTCGTCGCAGTATCAGAAGATTTGAAGACTTGAAGTTTCATCTTTATGTTTGAGTTTAGTTAACTCAATATTTCGAATGTGTATGATGAAACGGGAAGGTTTCGGCAAGAATCGCGGATAGGGAGCATAAGGAATGATTCCGGGTAAAGATTTGTGACCTTGCACAAATATTTTGTTGATTCATTCATGGCAGGTCGAGAAAGTTTAGAGAGAAAAAGGAAAGAGAGGTGGCAGAGTCAATAGGAAATGATTCTAGGGTTTTTGGGAGGGGCTTGTTCTCTCTAGGGATAAGAATGAGAGACTGAACGGGAGCCGTTGGATCATTTGATCAGGCGCTCCGATTGCTTTGCGAGTTGGGTGTTTTAAAAATAATTTATGGACAAAATTTAACGGCCGTTGGATTGTTAGATTTGGACGGTGAGGATTAGATTTGGAGATGTATTAAAAATAAGGAAAATGAAGTTAAAATTGTGGGCCGTTGATCTATGAGATGGACGACCCAGATAGTTTGTGTTTCTTTTGTGAGTGATTGGGATGGGGTGACGTGGCGAGGTCCAATTGGTCTAATGGGAGTGGCATGGATTGCAAACGTGGAGAGGGAGTGGTTATTTGGACGGGGTATTTTTCGGATTGGGCTTATTATTTGGGCCAAATAAATTTAAAAGATGACCATTTTTTATTCAATAGAGAATTTCAATTATATCCTTTAGCCATTTTAATCCCTTTTGAAATTAAATTACATGAACTTAATTATTTTTAATAAAATATAATAATATTATAATTATCATATACATTACTAACTATTGTAATTAATTATTTAAAAATACTTTATTTTTAGAATTTTAGCATTAATTTCAAATTATTAACATAGTAATCCAATTAATTAGAATTTAAGAAATAATTCATTGAATCAAATGTAAAGCCTATGTGATGTTTTATAAAACTAATTGGTAATCTACAAATAGCAAGCATGGTATAATTATAACATTGAATTATTAATTTTAAAACTACTAATACTAAATTAACCTTGTCAAAATAATTATTATTAATTGAAAATATTTTCAAATATTTAATGTAAACTATTAAGTATAAATAAATTAGTTTTAAAAGTGAGGGTAAAATTGACCCTCAACAGTGATGTCTGCACATATATGTAGCCAGGGGATATATGGCAGAGCAAAGCAAATACATGATGTAACGACCCAAAATCCATTAATGGTCGTGATGACACCTAACACCGCTGTCAGGCAAGCCAACAATAGTTGATTAACTCGATTATTCATTTTAGTATTTTGAAATTAAAATTTTCCTTCAATTAAATAATCAGAAATAAAATTTATAGAGTAAATGATAATATTTTCCCAATTACAATACTGAACAACTCATAAGTACCCCCAAAATCCGGTATCACAAGTGCATGAGTATCAACTAGGAAGTAAAATAAAATACAACATCTGTCCAGAATACAAATTAGACGGGAAAAATACAAATAACCCTGGAGGAGACTCTGCTGGCTGCGGATCATAACCTGAAATGAAGCTCGCGGCAAGTCCCCGAAAAATGTGCAGCAAGTGTAGTATGAGTAGTAAATCCACGTGTACCCAGTATATATCTAGCCTAACCCCGGAGGAGTAGTGACGAAGGGTCTACATCGACACTCACTAGTGGTCCAATAATATCAGGTACAGTAAGGAGGTGAATAAATATGAGGCAAAGTAAATAAATGAAATAAACAACTGTAAATCTATGGTACAATTATCCTCCGTACAATAAACTCAAGCTCTTAATTAGCAATTTCTTCGCAACCGGAGCACATATATATATATATATATATATATATATATATATATATATATATATATATATGTGTGTGTATAATGGATCTTCAGCCATAGGTTGTTATAATAGCAATTAAGGAACGTACCTTCAGCCATAGTTGTTCAAGTGTTGTAAAATCGCCTAGTAAAACTTTGACAAAAACCTAGGAGCCTTCTAGCCTGTGCCTATCATTAGGATGTCAAACTGATGGAGTCACATGCGTATTTATAGGTAGGCTAGGGACTCTTAGGCTAATACTTTAGCCCTAGGAACTTCTCTATAAATTACGGTTGCCCTAGAGACTCCAAATAAAAGCTTTCTTTCAATAAAAAAAACTACCATATATGCATAACTATAGAATATTATCTGATATATTATTTATTTGGGAGACAAGGTAATTAATTTATTACCTAATTAATGGGCCACACTAGAAGTTTCTAGAAGAGACACTAAATTTCTAACATTCACCCACTTGGCCCAAATATTAAAATATGATAATCCTGTATGAGAGAGAAACATAATAATATGGCCATAGACTTTATCACTCAACTAAACGTTATGCAACAATCACTTTAAATAGAACATATCATTACAGGAATCATGGCGGTCATGCTCTTAAACAAATAATTCGTTCCATGTATCAAAATGTACAATATGTTCCAATAAAGTATCAACAACTTTATGAATGAACTTAATATAAGTCATTTAGAGTCCAACTTTATTGATCCAATGATCACAAAATTATACTTAAAAAATCAAGTGTGCATTGTCATGTATATCAAAATAAACACTGGTTCAAACACTTCTTCAGTGGGTTCAAGTAAAGGAAGTTGATCTTCATGTGGCTCCTCAAGTGGTAGTGGCTCTTGAACTTGTTCTTATTAAGATAATTCATGAAAAATTTTCTGCCAACATTCAAGTTCCCAATATATAAAGGTACCACAGGTGGTTCCCTTATTTCTTCCAGTTCCACCTTTTGAGTCAAACCACTCTCACTTTCTTCATGCTCCTCAAAAAATTTAGCATTTCTAGCCTTAAAAAATTTAGGAGAATGAGAAGGACAATAAAGCCTAAATCCCTTAGAGTTAACCGTATAGCCAATAAAATAACCGCTTATTTTTATTTCATCCAACTTCTTTAGTTGCAGGTTATAAACCCTCACTTCAGTTGGACATCTCCAAGCGTGTAAATGGTTTAAACTTTGTTTCCGTTCTTTCCATACTCAAAAGGTGTCTTGGGGACATCCTTGGATGGAACCCTATTTTAAATATACACAGCGATTTTTAAGGCTTCACTCCATAAGGATAAAGGTAATTTTGATCTGCTTATCATGCTTATTACCATGTCCATTAATATCAGGTTTATTTTTTCTACCACACCATTTTGTTGTGGTGTTCTTGGCATGGTATATTGGGAAATTATACCTTCACTTTCAAGGAACTCAGCAAATGGACCCTTAACTTGTCCCTTATCTGTGTATCTACCATAATATTCTCCACCCCTATCAGATCTTATAATTTTGATCTGAGCACCACTTTGTTTCTCTATTTATGTTTTATAAACTTTAAAAGCATCACGTGCTTCTGATTTGTTAAACAAAAAATAAAGATACATATATCTTGAATAGTCATCAATAAATGAGATAAAATATCCTTCACCATTCAAGCAAGGAGTAGGAAAAGGTCCACATATGTTTGTATGTATGATCTCAAGCAATTGAGAACTCTTTTTGGCACCTTTGGTTGATTTGTTGGCCTGCTTACCCTTTATGCGGTCCACACAAGTCCCAAAGTCAGAAAATCAAGAGCTTTTAGAACTCCATCATTAACCAACCTTTTGACTATATCAATAGAGATGTGTCCCAATCTTTTGTGCCAAAGACTTGATAAGTTTTCATTGATAATACATCACTTAATGCCAATTTCTTTGTCATACAAAGTTAAAACATTGCATTCAAATGTGAGGTCTAGCTCAAGTTTGTATAATTTCTATTCAAATTTTCAAAACCAATAACTTTATTGTCTTTCAAAAGTTTCATAGAAAAATAATGAAAATTCTAATCATATCCACTAATTGATAGTCTTGAAAGAGAAATTAAATTTTTAGAATATTTTGGAACATAAAAAGTATTTTTCAAATCTAAGTAAAAATTATCCTTCAAAATGAGCCTATAAGTCCTCACGCTCATGTGAACGCGTCCTATTGCCAAAATAGACATATTGCTCATTTCCTATCAACTTCCTCTGAGTTAGAAAGTCCTACATGATTTTGGCAATGCGAATTGTAGCACCAGAATCAATCCACCATGTATTATCAGAAACATCGCTAAAATTAGATTCATAACATACAAAGGTAAAATTACCTTTCTTCTCTAGTCATTTCTTATATTTCAAGCAATCCTTCTTCCAGTGTCCCTTATTTCTTACAGAAACGACAAGAATCTTTGTCAAAAGTACTTTTCTTCTTCATGGGAACACTTTTTCCCTTCTTTGCATTTTTCTTACCATGAGTCACCAATTAACACTTTTTAGGTATCTCATATTTCAACCTCTCTTCTTCTTGAACACACATGGTTAAAAGTTCATTGATTGACCATTTATCTTTATGTGTGTTGTAAGAAATCTTGAACATACTATATTCCGCAGGAAGTGAGTTGAGCATGAAATGCACAAGAAATGATTCTGACATATCAACATTAAGGGACTTGAGTTTAGCAGCAATGTCTTTCATCTCCATAATGTGCTCATGCACTGTACGACTTCTGCCAAAAGTCATACTTGAGAGCCTCTTCATAAGGATGCTCGCCAATGCCTTGTCACAACTTACAAATTGTTCATCAATTGCCTTCATGTAAGCTTTGACCTTATTGCTATTAGGGATAGAACCCTAATGCTTTGGCTTATGTGGGCTTTTATGAGCATTAAACTTTAGGCGATTAGATCGCTCCCACCGCTCATAATTAGCCTTAGCCTCTGGCATACTTGATTCCCTGGGAATAGGTTGTTCTTCCACACGAAGTCCCAGGTCCAAATCCGAGCACCCTAAAGTGAGAATGATTTTCTTCTTCCATTCAGCATAATTGTCATCAGAAAGCATTGGAATTCGAGTATTCTCATTAAAAATAGCGGTAGGAAAAGCTGTAAAGACTGCTAAACAAGGATAAACACACATAAGCTATGAACTACAATCCATCAAAGGTGAATCGCATAAAATACTGATTCTAAGTAAACTATGGACCCTCCTGTGGGCAAGTGTTGCAACCCATGCATAAAATTTATTTTACTTAATTAGACTAGTAAACTAAAATACATAGAAATTTATCCGTACCTGTGGGTATAAGATAATTTTCAAACTTAAAGGTATACTATCTCATTCCGGTTAATCTCACCAAAATAGTTACCTCTCCGTAGGGCCGGGTTACCATTGTAATGAGATAACTGGACTAAATAGATGTCATTATAATTTTTAATTTTAATCACTAAACTTTATGTGATTAAATAATTTAATTTATTTTATATCAAATACTCAAGATGTTGTGGCTACTCCTAAATACATGACATAAAAGAACACTCAAAAATAACATCTAAGAATAATTAAACTTAATAATCAATTTAAGCAAAATGTTAATGTATCTCAAAATAGGCCCACAAAGTATAGGCAGAATACCTATATATTGCCCCACAAGAAAAAATAAATTTTTATAATTAAACTATCTCCCTTAAGTAGTAGCAAGACTATTTGAAGATTCCACATCATATAATGAACTAACAAATTTGCAGAATGCATCATGATTCATGGTTAATTCGGGACTAGTTACGAAATGCAGTCATCCTTGTTATTTTCAAATTCAGATTTCTTTTTCAAAAGGGCAAAACTAGATATATTCAATCAAAGGCTTAACAGTTGTTAAAACTGAAAACAAAAGTCACTTAATTATCAAACCAATACTTGTCAAGTATTTACATAAACAGTAGGCTTTTCCATATATTATAAATTTGGCATTAACAGTACTATTGTTCGCATATAATAATTTTGACATAAGCCTTGAACTATATAGGAACAAAGATCTTTCGAAGTTGGCATGCTTGTTTTTGCCAAGTAATTTCATACTTACAGAGAAGGGAACAACTTTGAATTCCGTAACATATAGATTTTCATAAAATAATAGAACAGCCAAAGATTCTATTACTAAGTAATCTATTTTATCCTGTTTAATGCTTCAAGGAAATCCAAAAACACAATATATTGGCTATGACACAGTACACGATAGAATCAATTCATAGGCCAAAGAAATTAACATAGAAAATTTAACTGTGCCGCCGAAACTACTTCGTTAATGTGTCTATGAATTCCCTATCAATTATACAGTACTAAATCACCACTCAAATCAAATATGAGTCGTTTCAAAACACTAAACAACCGACTAAAGTCAAGCTTTGATACCACGATGTAGAATTTAAGTACATACTTAGAGCTATCACAACGAAAATTAATCAAGAAACGTATATTCAGCTTGTTCAAGTATTGTAGAATCGCCTAGTAAAACTTTGACAGAAAACCTAGGAGCCTTCTAGCATGTGCCTATCGTTAGGATGCCAGACTGATGGAGTCACATGCGTATTTATAGGTAGGCTATGGGCTCTTAGGCTAATACTTTAGCCCTAGAAACTTCTCCATAAATTACGATTGCCCTAGGGACTCATAATAAAACGTTTCTTTCCACAAAAAAAAAAATTACCATATATGCATAACTATTAAATATTATATGTTATATTATTTACTTGGAAGACAAGGTAAATAATTTATTACCTAGAAATCTCTAGGAGAGACACTAAATTTTTAACACTTGGTACTATATAGTACAATAATAGGAAAAATTTACTTCTTGGTCAAAGAATAAAAAAGGAGTCGATTAAAATAAACTAAGAATGTAGACAACATGATGAAATATTGACCATTATCAGTAATCTGCTAAAGTATATATAGTGTTTACTCTTCAAGTCGACACACATCGCAAACTTTCACCCTAAAAAAAAGAACAATCATAGGATATTTTCTAGCTGTTATGAAATAAAAGCAATTTAGTAAAACATAAACAAGAACAAGTTATCTAAAATAAAAGCAATTTAGTAAAACATGAACAAGAAATATAGATAGAGAGAAGGAAGAGTATTTCTTCTTCAATTGTGTGTATTTTCCTATCTATTACAAGGCCTTTATATAGGCATAAAAAGTGAAGAAAAATATGTCATTGAATATGTCATTAAGCATAGAAATATGTCATTGAATATGTCATTAAGCATTTGAGAAGATCATGGAGGAAGAGTAGACATCCACCATAATTTGATTTTTCTTATAACACTCCCCCTTGGATGTCCATAGATAATGTGCCTCGTTAAAACCTTATTAAAAAAAAACCCTATTGGAAAACAAATCCTAGTGAAGGAAAAAGAGTACACATGTTTAGAAATATACCTTTTGGTTGCCTCATTAAAAACCTTGCAAGGAAAACCCAGTGGGACAAAACCTTGTAAGGAAAAAAGAGTACAACACGTATTAACTCCCCCTGATGAGAGCATTCACATCCTTGAGTCTTCGCATCCCAATCTTGGACACTAGTTTCTTGAAGGTCGACGTCGGTAGAGATTTGGTGAATAAATCAGCCATACTATCGCTTGAACGGATCTGTTGCACATTGATATCACCATTCTTTTGAAGATCATGCGTGAAAAATAACTCCGGTGAAATTTGCTTTGTCCTATCCCCTTTTATGAATCCTACATTCAATTGGGCTATGCATGTTGCATTGTCTTCATACAAAATTGTGGGTAGTTTGTCACACTTCAAACCACATTTGTCTCGAATAAGGTATATTATAGACCTTAACCATACACATTCTCGACTTGCTTCATGAATAGCAATTATCTCAGCATGATTAGATGAAATAGCTACGATTGATTACTTAGTCGATCGCCAAGATATGACAGTGCCTCCATATGTAAACACATAGCCTGTTTGAGATCGAACCTTTTATGGGTCATATAAATACCCAGTATCGGCATAACCAACAAGATCAGGACTGCAATCATTGCCATAAAATAATCCCATATCGGTAGTCCCTTTTAGATACCGCAATATGTGTTTGATTTCATTCCAATGTCTCCTTGTAGGAGAAGAGCTATATCTTGTTAAGGCATTAACTGAAAAAGTTATGTCAGACATTGTAATGTTAGAAAGATACATTAGTACACTAATTGCACTAAGATATGGTACGTCGGGACCAAGAAACTCTTCATTATTTTCATGAGGTCGGAATGGATGTTCTTTATCCATATAAAATCGCTTTAAAATCATTTTAGTGTATGTTGATTGATGGACAAAAATTTCATCTTTCATATACTCAATTTATAGACCAAGACAAAATTTTATCTTTCCAAGATCTTTCATTTCAAATTCTTTCTTTAAATAGTCTACTACTTTAGGAAGCTCTACTGCTTTAGGAAGCTCCGTATTTAAATCATCAACATACACGGTTATTATAACAAATTTAGATCCAGATTTTTTTATAAAGACACAACGACAAATTGAATCATTCTTGTACCCTTCTTTTAACAGGTACTCACTCAGGCGATTATACCACATGCGTCCTGATTGTTTCAATCTGTATAAGAATTTCTGAAGCTTTATTTAATAAATTTCTTGGAAACCTTAATATGCTTCAGAACAATTTAAATCCTTCAATGATTTCCATTATACGCATATCACGTTTTTCTTGTATTGCCAGATTAAAACCTGAAATGGCGACATCCACCACAAGAGAACATGTCTCTATATAATCAATGCCAGGATATTTACAAATCTTCTTGTGACACAAGTCGTCTTTATGTCTATCGACTTGACCTTTTTTTTCCGCACAAGAACACATTTATACCTCCACTGGCTTTATACTTTCAGGTATTGGGACTATCCGTCCAACTTCATATTTTTCAGGTGAAATCTATTTTCATTGCGTATTTTTTATTTGGCCAATCATTTATCTGTCCAAATTTTATGACAGATTTGAACTCAAGATCCTCGTCAATATTAATAATATTGAGCGCTACATTATATTAACAATATCGTCGACGATCATTTTATATCGGTTCTACTATTACCCAATAAAGATATAACTTATTGAGATCTCTTTATCTTATTATTTTCAGGTACCTGAGCCTCTCACATGAGGTCTTATGAAGTATTATGTCGTGGTGCTCTTCTAGAGCACTTGCCTCCTTATTATGACCATCTTGAATATTTGCTCATCTCCTTCTTCAAGGAGTTTTATCTTTGGAACCGATTAGTCTCTTATGCTTTATGCATGCCATGGACTCTATTCATTATGAACTTTATTTTATTTGGACCATTAGCAGCTGAATATGACATTTAGCTTTGGGTCAGCAAATACGCCTGGCAATATTTTGCAAATGAATTATCACTTGAACTTCAAGTTCACATTTTCTCGTACGAGGATCTCGATGTACTCATAATAATTCATTACATGCATTACTTTTTCAGCTGCCCATTTTCTCCCCTATTCTTGGGATCACCAACACATATCCCTAGCCTTGTTTGGGGATCTATCTTTGTGCATTGTGGTGGAACAATTAAATCATATAACACATTCATATTTCTAGATGGAAATTATTTGGTTCCTGACCCTGAACCGATTGTGATAGGGAGAACTTATCATAACTTGGCTAGATGCGTATAAGTGTTGTTGTATATTAAATAATACATCACATACCAAATTTTATTTTTGGCAGTTTTGTTCTCATAACCAATGGTTTAGATATAATTGGAGGCATATAATTTCTGCTAAACCAACTTGGATTTAAACCAGTATTATCAAGATAAATCATCATAATTTATATTCTGGAACTGTGCTCTAATAATTTGAGCAATCAATCTTGCAAAAGCCAAACTGCAAGTTGATAACAAATGTACATGTTACCATGGAATAGATGCATCTATTAAAATCATATAATAGTAAACGGTCCACATGGAAGGTGACTGGGCCCATATATTTATCACCTTTTATTCGTTCCAGAAATTAAGGGATTCAATCCCAACCTTAACTGGTATATCATGAGAATAAGCAGCACAATTGTTGAAGAATCTTATATTTCTTCAATATATGCCAATATAATTTTTAATTAATTTTTCGCATCATAATTGAACCGAGATGGTCAACCGGTCATGCCAACTAATATTTATTTCAGTAAACCTCTAGTTTACTTGTGGCTTGTGATTGCATCATCATGCTTATACTTGTGTAGTACAAATAGAAGAAAAGGCAAGTAACCTTTCATATTTACCCGGTATGATTATAGTAATATAAAGCTATTCAATCTTCTTTTCATTTATAGTCTCAATATGCCAACCACTTTGGCTAATATATTTGTAAATCAAAATGTTTCTTTTGAGACTTACTACAATATTAATGTTATGAACAATTTGATTCATCCTGGTAGTAATAAATTAGTTCTTTCAGAGCTTTTAACTGATTTTGTACTACAAGATCTTTTGTCACACCATCCATATAATGAATGTCTCCTTCACAAAGAGAATCATATCATAATAATTGTCATGTTCAAAATTATCATAAGCAAAATAATTTCTTGCTTTAATTTTGCTTTTAATAACTTTCATAAGGCATGACAAAATATTTTTGGCGTATCACATGTATGCGACCAATGATATATTCATTATCTTTCTTTGTCTCAAACCTCCCTTAGAGGTGAGTTGTGGTATGTATCCAATCATGCATTGCATGTCTTTATTCATTACTTTTATTACATACTGCTACATTCATCTTCAGGAATGAGTCTACATTCTCAATGCTTATCATAAGTCACATTCTCTTAAAAAAAAATAGAGTATAATTATTGTGATATGCTTTATAAATTTTTTATACCATTTTGATGGTAAATATTTCCTTCACCTTTTTGAAGGATTACATCGAGAACCCTTATTGTTTTCCTTTTATAGTTACCATAATGAAGACAAATTATTATTTCGTCCCTTGCCATCTCTTCGTACATTCATACAGTCATGAAAAATTATTTTGTCGTCTTTCAAACTTATCATATATTGTTGCCACATTCGCTTCACTGAATGAAGCATATCAAGCAAGGCGGATTCATGATTCTTTCATTGATACTATGCATTGTGACTTAAATCCAATGCCTTACCCATATAAAGGCATGTTAGGCAAAATGTGTTGAGACTCGAACCCAACTCTTATCATTATAGTGCACCAGAACTTAAATATGTCTTCACTAGTTGCATAATAGGCCAAAGTACAAGATTAAATTATCAATCTTGTGGTCAGAAACATAAACAAAATTAGTTATAATAAGATTTAAAAATATAACCACTTTTTAAGGTTGTAGGGCGAAAACGTTTTATTTCTTCTAAGTGTTATCACTTTTAGATTTACGTGAATTCAAATAGAAGTGCATTTAAATCAATACTAGATAATCTGCTAGAACACTTACCAATTTTGTAAACGATAAACCAAATCAATAAAGTAAGAATAAAGACTAGGACTTGGAAGCATATATATAATTCCTGTAGTACTTCCAGTATCTACATATGCGATCCAATTCATATCATAATATATGGATTATAGATAATAGTCAAAGGCTAAGATTAACTGTAAATCAGAATATCTATTATGCTTACAACTATCCTGCCACAATATTATGTTTATTTATGTATGCATTTAACCAACTATGCAGGAATAGTACCGGTTTAGTCCTATTCATTAAATATTACCATAGTAACATTCATCTTAGCGTGAAAAGAGTAAAGGGCACATTGGTTGTCTGATATCTGCGCAAATATATGTAAGCACTATTCAGCACGTTAAATATAAGTTAAAGAATTGAGTAGAGAGTACCTGTTTCAAAACTTAATTACAAAATATATATTCATGCATTTTGATTTGGTTTATGAATAGATCCCTTGAAGGATAGTCAAACGATAACTAAAAATTCATATCAGACGTCAAGAAAGAATAAGCAAAAACTATACTTGCCAATGCAGGGCTCGCACACTTTCAAGCTATAACAAAATGGAAATAAAATACTGAAAGCTTATTGTGAGTTATCATGGCAAAATAGAAAAAATTTGAGATTAGTGGAAGATAAAAATAAAAATATGAATAAGCTAGAAAGATGAAAACTTATCTTGTATTAGTATCCAGCCCATTGGCTTCTATCTTTATTTTGTTTGATAGCCACATAATTGTTAGTATAAGGATAGCAAACACAAAGCACAGTTTATGCTATATGGAGGTGTACGAAAATGGGAGCACAGTCGTGCTGATAACGTGTTATGAAATAAAAGCAATTTAGTAAAACATGAACAAGAACAAGTTATGAAATAAAAGCAATTTAGTAAAACATGAACAAGAAATATAGATAGAGAGAAGGAAGAGTATTTCTTATTCAATTGTGTGTATTTTCCTATCTATTATAAGGCCTTTATATAGGCATAAAAAGTGAAGAAAAATATGTCATTGAATATGTCATTAAGCATAGAAATATGTCATTGAATATGTCATTAAGCATTTGAGAAGATCATGGAGGAAGAGTAGACATCCACCATAATTTGATTTTTCTTATAACACTAGCCACAAAATTCCATCTTTGTTAGAAGTGGAGTTGTCTATATATATATATATATATATATATATATATATATTCCATTAAAAAATTTATGGAGCACTTTTACTTTTCCAGATACAATTTTTTCCGTGTATCGTTTTATATAAAAAAGTTAAAATAAAAACCCGATATGTTCTACCAAAAGATACTATACAAATATTCCAATTTTCATTTCTTCTAAAAATTGTGTATAGTTAAACTAAAACATTTGATTTGTCATAGCGAGGTATTGTACAAAAATGTAAGACGCGGATGTAAGTTTTAACCGATTAAGACGTGGATTTAAGTTTTAACAATTGTCCTAATTTTATGTGGATCTTGTTGATAGGAGTAGGACATGTAATTTAAGAAAGGCTTAATACATATTTTGATCTTCGAAATTACCGAAATTCATTTGACACACCCTTACTTCACAATTAAAATCTTTATACACCACTTTCTTTTTTCCGAATCGTGTTTAAAACAAGATGCAGCTTGAGACTGTCCTTACTGCTTGTCATTCACAAAAGCAGTGTGTATTAGAGAAGATTGGAAAAATCTTTGGTATGTATAAGTTTTCCCTTAAAATAAAGATGTGTTGAAAGGCTTTTGGTACAAGTTGAGAGCGCAACGTATTAAACCAAAAATAAAATAAAATGGAACTTTAGACATATTTTAATGTATATGTACTATAAAACACCAAAAACATCTTTAGATTGGGGTCTAAACAAACAATGTCAACCCCTAAAACTACGGGTTTCAATGGATATTTAAAAATCGACTAAAACGATCGAACCATACCGTACCGAATCAATTTTTAGGTTTCTTTTAATAAATCATAGATTTTTATATATTTCTCTAACCTACCGATAATTAGAATAAGCTTTTTATTTTATGAAAATAAATCGAAAAAATATCAAACCGTACCGAATAAATTTACATGTAAAAAATATATTTATATATAAGTTTAAAAATAATAAAGCTTTAAATTTTTCCGTGGGACTTGGAATTATGAACACAATTACAAGTCAAAAAGTAATTAAAATCAAAATCCTAATTTCCAACCTATTATGCTACTCATGTTAAAACTAAACTATTTCCAGCATATTTACTAGCAAGACAGAAGTATTCTAGCGATTATGAGTAACAAAGTACAATGTATTGAATACGTTTCATTTCGTATGATTTAGATTATCTTTTTGAATTTAATCTTCTCTAGACTTTATTCTTGAGTCCCAACTTGGTTAATATCTTTCCACTCGTGTGATTTATATTTTTTTTGTCTTTACTTAGTATCTTTTATGCTATTGTAAAATAGTTAATGGATATATACTCTAACCATCTTTCATGTTCTTAATCCATCATCCTTTAAATAGTAAAAATGTAAAGAGAGTTTTGCTAAATCCTATAAAAGTACCTATGTTATTGCATTATACTTCTACTACTTTTACATGATATTTAGAAAAATACCAAAAATTAATCGAACCGTACCGATACCGACATTATTGGTTCGATTTTGAAAAATTTAATTTTAATTATACATAATAAAATAACCGAAAAATTAATATGATACTAAATTTATAAAATAACCTAGCGAACCGAACTATCGATACCCCTGTCTAGAATCCGAGAGACCATCTCAGTAAAGCCAAAAGAGAATGTAAATATTTACTAGTACTTAAAATGTCAAATTTCTTAGGACCGAATAAAAAGAAAACAGTGGTATACAAATAGGGACAGCAGGTTCGCTGAATAAATAATGAAAACAATCTAATTATTATCAGTGACAGCGAAGCAAACAGTGATTTCTGCTCCGTCGTGTCGCCGGCGATAAATAAAGGGATCAATCACAGACTTTTGTCCAATTCGAAGCCCAAGAACCAGCTAAAAATGGAGAGTCTATTTCGATCAGTGACCGGCGCGAACCCTAATCCCTCAGATTACGAGGAAATCGAATTCTGGTCAAACCCTGAGCGAACCGGGTGGCTCACGAAGCAAGGCGAATACATCAGGACCTGGCGCCGTCGATGGTTCATTCTTAAACAAGGCAAGCTTCTCTGGTTCAAAGACCCTTCGTCCGTCACACGCGCCGCCATTCCGCGTGGAGTGGTTTCAGTTGCCGAGTGCCTCACTGTTAAAGGCGCTGAAGATGTAATCAATAAGCCTTTTGCCTTTGAGCTCTCCACTAGTCGTGATACTATGTACTTCATCGCCGATTCTGAGAAGGAGAAAGAGGAATGGATTAATTCCATTGGCCGATCGATTGTTCAGCACTCGCGGTCTGTTACCGATTCCGAGGTTGTTGATTATGATAGCAGGCCGTAGTTATATATGTGAGGTGCATGTCCTATAATCGTTTGAACTGTTTTTTCTATTTCTCTTTTTTCATGTTGTATTTTGCAGACTCTTTAGCATTTGAAGATTTTGTTTCGTTGTATGAAAGTTTATGTTCCCTGAAAACGTTTTCTTTTCGCATCTGTAGGATTAATCAATTGATTTTCTTACCAAAGTTTCTTAATTTCATTGGTAATTTGGATATAGCAAACTCGAATAGAGCTTAAATATATACAGAGGATTCATAGAGCCGACCACAACTATGTCTGTGGATTGAGGTGTAGTTGATTGATTAGGTTAATGGATTTTCATTCCTAAGGTTCGTCTTTCCTCTGTTAGGATTTGTTGGATGAATTGAAATGAATGCTAATTGCTCATGTATGATGCATGAAAATGTGAAACTTTGGAAGTTTGCTTCAGTGCGACCCGTTGGTTAATCTGAAAGGTAGTTCATTTCAATAGTAGATGAAAAAGTACCTTCATGACTGTGGGTTTCTGTTTCTAAGCTATCCTTATGAAGTGTGTGGTCACATAAACTAAAGTTGCCATTGAAAAAGGGAAACTTGCAGACCACTGCTCTATCAGAGAAGGAAATGATGATATTAAAACGAAGAGCAAAGTGATTCATCAATTACTTTCATGTGAAGCAAAAGATCTGTAGATTCAGGCTCTATTCTTTCTTCAATCTTCATCGGTATGGCTGCGGCCTGACTGTTACAACTTCTTCCAGGTCTGAGAAACTTTTCTCTTATAGCTTGTATTCCCAGTTCTACACGTGTAACATCCGTTCTATCCCTTGGCAATTGTTCCATAAAGACTCCAATATCTAGTGTAGTTATCCCGTTTAGACCAGAAACTTTTTAACTGTTCTTTTCCCCTGTTTTTAGAAAAGTTTTGAATAACAAAACAAAAGTCTTTGGCCTTTAAAACAACCTTCAGACTTCTGTTCAGAACAGAACTTCTAAAAGACATCTATCAAAATACAAATTTGTTCTTTGGAAAACTTATTAAAAAGACATCCAACAAATTTACTCCAAAAATTGCCCAAAACTGAAAATTGTCATTTCAATTCTGGCTGTTGGTACTGGAACTCTCTGGCGTGCAGTTCATGCATTCTTTGAATAGCGTAGATTGGTCCTTGATTTGCAGCCCCTGATCTGGGAATGCCATTATGTTTTGAGGATCAAATCATCTTAACTGGTCAAACAGCTGGTGCTGCCCCTGTAAACATATCCAGTAAAAATGATTTCACTGTTACACATCCCTTATGTTTATTCCTCAGCACCTATTCCGTACTCTGGAGATTTGGAAAACCATCACTAGATTTCATACAACTGAATGAACTGCTGAATTTGGACGTAAGATTTAGATAACTCGTTGAAAGAAGAAAATGTTGAGCTCTTTTTCTTTCTTTATTTTTTCCTTATTAAGTTAGAGCTACACTGCAGGCTTATTGACAGTAAAGGCATATGTTGTTTTTTCGGGAACCATCTGTATTGTACTTGGTTGTGTACCTGGAGATGTCCTGTGGTTCCTCTAAAATCGAGCTGAACTGACTCGAAGAGTTTCTCCATTCTGATCCTGAGAGGTTCTTGCCAGACCAAAGTCATGTAAATGGGCAATGGAGTCCCTGGCAAAAAGAAATTGCTTGGCTTATAGATCACGGTGATGATCAAAGTGGTGAAGGTAATTCACAATTAAAGCCAAGATGATTGTGATTATTCTGTTCTGAATTTTGTCAATAGCATTTGACCCTTCTATGTGTAGAGGACATTACCGATCCATAGTAAGTTGGCATTAAGGTATACGTAGACATCGAAATTTTAGGAGTTGGAATTCTAGGAGTGTATTCGGATTGCTTGGAGGCTACTCTACCAATACCCTAACTTTGAGGCTATTCTAACCCTAAGCCACTCCTATAAAAAGGGTTAACATATTCTCTTAAAAAATATCTCGAAAATTGAGATCATCTCAATAATTTCATAAACTCTCGGAATATGCACAAAGAGATCAAATATACGATCTCCGAAATTCCATAAAAACTCTTGGAATATTCGTTAAGAATCGAAGACATGTCAAATGTCTTGCTTAAAGTTCTAGCAACATTCAAGATCCAAATGGAGTGCTGCTACATGCTTTTTGATCATCAAATACATCAAGGAGATGCATATCATTCTATGTTCGAGAAATATGCTGCTAAGACCCTCAAATTACGGATAACAAATCGGAGAGAAGAATCAAGGGATAAACAGAATTGTACCCGCATCATTTATCAATAAAATTATGTTTCTTGAATTTATTTTTGTATCACAAATAATTCGTTGCAAACAGTATACTTGGTTGATTGATTGATATGACCCTCCTATGGGTGCGCCCAACTGTCCAACTCCCATTTGGCATGAAGTCCTTGCACAGACAATCTATATTGGAGATAATTAAGCAGTTGGTACCTTGATAGGATTGTTGTTTGAGACCATCCTTACAGCTTGGAATTCGGCCATGAAACTTTTGAAAGCTCCTCTCTGCCAGTGTTTGTAATAGTGCAATAAATGTTCAATCTCGACGGAGGGTACCTTCGTATGTGAATTCAAAATTACCTGAATGTCGAGTGGTGGGATTTTTGGGTTCCTGTTAACCGTCACTGGAAGAACATTGCCTAAAGAGACGAGGAAAAGTGCTCTTTCCCTTCCCTTCCTAGTTAACTGCAGCAAAAGATAAACCAAGTAAGAGCCTCAAGTAGAAGATGGGAATATTAACTCTAAAGCCTTTTAAATTCTTACTTTCTTAGGTAATTGAGCGGCGCATAGATTCAAGTCCAGCTCCTGTATAAGTTTTGGGTTTTCAGATTACTCAAGCAGAGGTTGCCGATTGAAAATGGTATTTCTTCTATGTATTGGTTTGTACCTAGGGGTGACAAAATGGTTAAAAGAACACATTTAATCACCCATATTATCCACTAAAAACTAGGTTGAATAATAAATTTTTTAAAAATGGGTCAAATATGGATAAAGACCATATTATTCATTTAGAAAATGGATAACCAATGGGTAATCAATGGATAACTACTGAGTTTAACTTTTACATTTGTAAAGCTTCAAATTGGGGGTTCCTCACGTTTGGCAGACTAGGAATTCTCCCAAAAATGTTCATATTCAAAAAATCATAGATAATATGGTTACTCATATTATCCGTCAGTTAACCCATTTTTAATCCGTATTAAATATAAGTCGGTCCCGGATAATTTATCCATTTTTTCTTTATCCGTTTTCGACCCAAACCATATCCAACCCGACCCGCCCGTTTGCCACAACTATTTGTACCTAAATGCCAGATTTGCAGCTTCGAGAGCCTTGGGATTGATGCTGGGCCAAGAATTTCCTACATGTGTTTAACATTCATTTTGACAAAGTTTAACACGTCAGTAGGAATTCTCTCCCCAGAATTGTTGCCTTCTGTACATTTCCATGTGAGTTTTATTGATTGATAGAAAATGGAGCCAGTTTGCAGCCAAAGTGGTATAGTTCATCAGTAGAGTGATGACGTATTACATAGTTCAAGATTTGACAATTTCTTCCACTTTATCTTATTTAAGTTTGGTCAACTTTTACCTTATTTTGTGTTTAAAGCATTATCCTTATGAAAGAACTCTCAAATAATCTCCCTTGTCCTAGTCTCGTAGGATAAAATAATCAGTGGTCAAAGTAGGATTATTATACTCTAGCATTTATTATCCAGTAGAACGAGACCTAACTTGAGCATTATCAACTTATAACATGGGACACTGGTAGTGTTTCCAGAATTTTCCATTTTCTTATGTTTTTCACAAATTAAGTTGTCTCTATCTCTCGCAAATGAGAAGAAGAACATAGGCGTTAACAAGTTTTCCACAACCACAACACTAAAGCGGCAAGCTTCGTAAAAGAATATCATCACTTCGGTGACGTTAATGATTTTAAGAATAGAAGTATATTTAGAATGTAGACATCTCCATTTTGCCATTTTCAATAATTTTGGAAGAGTAGAAAGGATAAATTTGGCAGCAGGCGATGCAACTTGTGAACTTGTGATATTATAGTCCCAATTTAACCTCTCAATTATTGGCTTGTTTCTTTGAAGTTTGAACGCGATGCTCCCTATATTAATGGGAAGCTTATTAACGTTTAAGTTTCCTTAAAGTAAAATTCGCAATTAATCTAAATTATCTACGTTACTTTTTATTCAATACGTAACGTCTTATAAATTTTAGAGTATGATTTACAAGTGAAGAAAAGAAAAGTGTCAAGGGTATATGAAAAACCATCGTCTTTTCTTTGTTTGTGTCACCAAGACACCCGAAGGGCCGGCCATATGTATCTCGGGAGCCCCAGCCCATTCAAGTCCGTATCGCCGCGGAGCAACAGCCGCGTCCGAATCTGATCTATTTACTCGTCAATTCATCCGGTGACTTCACGGTCGCCAAAGAAGCCCCAAGAAGCATCAAACATTTCCGATGAGATCCATGGAACAATTCTTAGATTGCAAGCACTAGCTCCCGGTGCGACTTCATAAAAAGCAATCAAAGAGTTCATTTGATCCGACACCCGACCGATCAAACCTATTCTTGGGTTCGATCCAGCAAGTGATTCCCTCCCCGAAAGAGGGATAGTTGTTAGGTCATGAATGGAATGCGAGGGAGAGAGATAAGCAGGGGAACATCCGTCATAACATCAGTTATAGGTGCCTATGAGCTATAACATCCGCATGTGCTAATATCTTTATTTTTATTTTAACAAGGAAGAAAATAGATACGTAAAAAATATTTTTAGGAGCCAAAAGAAGTGACGACGAAGTTATGGCGACTCCATACACCCAAGTCTTTCCCCTTCCACGTCACCAACACTTTCCAAAACCGAACCCAAATTCGATAACGGTCACCAACGACCGTTACTTGGCAAATCATCCACTGGTCTTACTCATTAATAAATGTCACAGCATCAAGCAGCTCAAACAAATTCATGCCCGCATGCTCCGAGTTGAGCTCTTCTTCGACCCATTTTCAGCTAGCAAGTTAATCGAAGCCTCTGCTCTATCGCATTTCTGTAGTCTCGATTATGCCCAGAAAGTGTTTGATCAAATTCCTCAACCAAATCTCTTCTCTTGGAATACGCTTATTCGTGCCTATTCTTCTAGGCAGGACCCCATTCAAAGTCTCTTAATATTTGTTAATATGCTTTGTGAGGGTCGTGACTTTCCCAGTAAATTTACTTACCCATTTGTGATCAAAGCATCTACCAAGATGAAAGCTTTTCGATTCGGGAAAGCACTTCATGGGATGGTAGTTAAGGGGGGATTTGGTCTTGATCTATTTGTGCTTAATTCATTGATTCATTTTTATGCTGATTGTGGTTGTTTGGGCACGGCTTACTTGGTTTTTGAGAATATGCAGACAAGGGATGTTGTTTCTTGGAATACAATGATATTGGGTTTTGCTGAAAAGGGTTATTCCAATGAGGGGTTGAAGTTGTTTCATAGGATGGTGGATGAGAATGTGAAACCTAATGATGTGACAATGATGGCACTTTTGTCTGCTTGTGGTAATAAGTTGGATTTGAAGTTTGGTAGATGGGTACACGCGTTTATTGAGAGGAACGGGATTAGGGAGAGCTTAAATTTAGATAATGCACTTCTTGATATGTATATGAAATGTGGGAGCGTTAAGGATGCTGAGAGATTGTTTGACAAGATGGGGGAGAAGGATATTGTTTCTTGGACAACAATGCTTGTTGGGTATGCAAGAGTGGGAAATTTTGATGCAGCAAGAAGTGTTTTAAATACCATGCCTAGCCAAGATATTGCTGCTTGGAATGCTCTTATCTCAGCTTACGAACAGAGTGGTAAACCAAAGGAGGCTTTGGCTGTTTTCAACGAGTTGCAGCTCATCAAGAAGGCAAAACCTGATGAGGTAACTCTTGTGTGTACCCTATCTGCGTGTGCTCAGTTGGGTGCAATTGATTTAGGTGGATGGCTCCATGTGTATATAAAGAAGCAAGTAATAAAATTAAATTGTCACCTCACTACTGCACTGATCGACATGTACTCCAAGTGCGGGGACGTGGAGAAAGCACTCGAGGTGTTCCATTCAGTCAATGTGAGAGATGTGTTTGTGTGGAGTGCTATGATTGCTGGCTTGGCAATGCATGGGCGTGGCAAGGATGCGATAAGTTTGTTCTTGAAAATGCATGAAAATAAGGTCAAGCCTAATTCTGTTACACTCACAAATGTATTATGTGCTTCCAGCCATTCAGGGTTGGTGGAGGAGGGGCGAGCAATTTTTAACCAGATGGAGACTGTTTATGGGATTGTGCCTGGTGTAAAGCATTATGCTTGCCTAGTTGATATACTTGGCCGTGCAGGTGAATTGGAAGAAGCTGTGGAGCTGATAAAGAATATGCCAGTAACCCCTAGTCCATCAGTTTGGGGTGCTCTGCTTGGGGCATGTAGATTACACGGCAATCTTGAACTAGCTGAACGGGCTTGTAATCAATTAGTTGAGTTGGAACCTGAAAATCATGGTGCCTATGTACTTTTATCCAATATTTATGCAAAATCAGGGAAATGGGACGAGGTTTCTATGTTAAGGAAGCTTATGAGTGAATGTGGATTGAAGAAAGAACCAGGTTGTAGCTCAATTGAGGTCAATGGTATTGTTCACGAGTTTCTGGTGGGAGATAATACTCACCCTCTGTCACAGAAAATCTATGCAAAATTGGATGAGATTGCAGCTAGACTGAAGTCTGTAGGTTACGTTTCCAACAAGTCTCAAGTACTGCAACTTATTGAAGAAGAAGATATGCAGGAGCAAGCCCTAAATCTTCACAGTGAGAAGCTAGCTATGGCATTTGGACTTATCAGTGCGGCTCCATCTCAACCAATTCGTATCGTGAAGAATCTACGTGTTTGTGGGGACTGCCACGCTGTTGCGAAGCTTCTCTCCAAGCTTTATGATCGAGAAATACTATTGAGGGATCGCTACCGATTCCATCATTTTAAAGAGGGGAATTGCTCATGTAAGGACTACTGGTGAGTGTTAGAATTGACTATATAGTGAACTGTAGAGTGAGGTGATGTTCATTTTTTTTATATATTGCCTCCCTATGGAGCTAATAGCTCAGGTAGGGCAGATGATTGGGGATGCATTGTAATTAATATGTAGATGAAACATGATGCAGACTAGAGACACCAATATAGGAGCTGTAATAAATAGCAATCAAGGTTATTTCATATGCTAAGTTTACCTCAAACCTTCAAATATTGGATGATTATAAACTTGCCTGAGTACATAACATTCATGTCGATGCAAAAGTGAAACAAGAAAAGGAAAGTGCCAAAGAAGGTAAAGTAGCATAGGTCAAATTGTACTTTTGTCCCGGACGGATCTCTTTTCCCATGGAAGAGGAGGTTGGAGGCGGGTAGTAAGCGAAATAAGTCCAGTTAAAAACTGTTAAGTACATTACTATTAACCTTTTCTTGAGCTGTTCACTTTCTTTGAATGAACTAAAATTTTGCTTAATTTGTCTCTGATGGAAATGAGATCCAAAATAACCCGCCCCATGTTCATTCTGGCTAGTGGAGCTTCCTCTGAACAAGCAACTCCAGTGGTAAGAATAGAAACCAAGCATTCAACAAATTCACTTGTGAAGTCACTTCTGCAGCTGAGTATATCCATAAGATCCGCTGGTTCTTTGTCATATAAAGCAGTTTGATCCACAACATGCATCACTTGACCAGGCAATGCATGCTTAACAAAGCTGTGAAGATTTTCATTCTCCTCAAATAGTTCACTGGTTGGTCTTCTCCCCGTGAAAATCTCCAATAAAAGAACCCCAAAACTGTAGATATCTCCTTGACTTGATACTTGACCACCCATGCCATATTCTGCAAATTTTGATGTATTAGAGAAGGTGTTTCATAGCTATATTAGAGATCCTACGCATTTGTCAAGAAAATACTTCAGCAACACTGATCACTCGTATCAATTTTCAAACTATAATTTAATGGATGGGCCTTGCATTTCAGAGGAAGAAAGGGAATGGCTGCAAAGGGATTTTGACGAACATGAGGTACTGGAAAGTCTTAAACTATGTGCTAAGGCCCCAGGGCCGGATGGATACACTATGGGGTTCTTTCATAAGTGTTGGGAGATAGTCAGGGAGGATCTCATGAAAACTATTAAGAATTTTCATAATAATGAATACTTTGAAAAGAGTTTCAATGCCTCATACATAGCACTAATTCCTAAGAAGAATGGAGCAAAGGAGCTGCGGGATTTTAAACCAATTAGCCTAATTGGAAGTGTGTATAAGATCATATCCAAGCTGCTGACAGAAAGATTGAAGAGAGTAGTGAATAAGCTGGTTGATGGTCATCAAATGGCATTTATAAGAGGGAGACAAATCATGGGCGCTGCATTGATAGCTAATGAGTGTGTGAACTCTAGATTGAAAGGGCAGTATCCAGGGATCCTTTGCAAGCTAGATATTGAGAAGGCATATGATCATGTTAATTGGAACTTTCTTCTAAAAATGCTAAAGGATATGGGTTTTGGTGCAAAATGGATTAAGTGGATCTCTTTTTGTATTAAAACTATGAAATTTTCCATTCTTGTCAATGGCTCCCCAGAAGGATTTTTTGCATCAGAGAGAGGTCTTAGACAAGGAGATCTCTTGTCATCTTTCCTATTTCTAATAGCCATGGAAGGGCTGAGTCAGATGCTGCAAATTGCCAAAAGGAATGGGTGGATTAGGGGTTTCTCTGCATCAAATAGGGAGGATAGTAGCTTGGAGATCACACATTTCTTGTATGATGATGATTCACTGGTGTTTTGCGAAACTAAGGTTGAGCAACTAAGACATCTAAGGTTCATTTTGGTTGTCTTTGAAGCGGTCTCAGGGTTGCATGTGAACTGGAGGAAAAGTATGTTGTTTCCGATCAAGGAAGTTCAAAACATTCAGGTATTAGCTACAATTTTGGATTGCCAGGTGGGATCACTGCCAACCACTTACTTGGGTTTGGCATTGGGTTCTAAGAATAAATCCCAGGAAATATGGAATGTTGTGGTAGAAAAATGTGAAAAGAGACTTGCAACTTGGAAGAGCCAATATTTATCTCTGGGAGGTAGAGTGGTTTTGGTGAATTCTGTTTTGGATGCACTTCCAACATATGTCATGTCCTTATTTCCTATTCCAGTTAAGGTGAGAAAAAGAATAGATGCAGCAAGGAGGAATTTTATGGGCAATAGAGACAAGAGAGTCATTCACTTAGTTAACTGGGACTCACTCATTACCAGCAAAAGAGAAGGGAGTCTAGGTATCAGGAACTTAAAGGCACACAACCAGAGTCTGCTCATGAAGTGGTTGTGGAGGTATCAACTAGAGACTAATGCTCTATGGAGGAAGGTCATATATGAGAAGTATGGCCAGTTGGATCAGTGGTGCACAAGACCAGTTAATACTCCTTATGGAGTGGGAGTTTGGAAAACTATCAGGAAGTTCTGGAATTCTATGTTGTGCAACACTAGCATAAGGTTGGAAATGGAAGGAAGACATTATTTTGGAATGATAATTGGCTAGGACATGGTCCGCTAAAAGAACTATTCCCTGAATTTTACTGCATTGCTACAATGCCTGATCTTAGAATGAAAGCAGCTTGGGGATAACAAAGTTGGAACATCAATTTTAGAAGAGGTCTGAATGATTGGGAGCTTGGGAGAATTGCTGAGTTTTTTACAACTTTGGAAGCTTTCCAAGGTCTTAAAGAACATGAAGATTCTCTTATTTGGAAAAATGGTAAAAATGGGATGTATATTGTCAAAGCAGCTTATCTTTTGTTGTCAAACACTACTCGTCACATAGAAGGTTGGCCATGGAAGAGTATCTAGAAAGTTAAAGCTCCTTATAAGGTGATTTGTTTCACATGGCTGGTAGCAAGAGAATCATGCTTAACTCAAGAGAACCTGAAAAGGAGGGGATTCCAACTTTGCTCTAGATGTGTTTTATGTGACAGAGAATTGGAAATGAACAGCCACTTATTCCTTCACTGCCCTATTACTACTCAACTGTGGCAATTGTTCCTTAACATTGTTGGGCTAAGATGGTCTATGCCAGCTACTACTGTTGAGTTACTAAAATCTTGGAACAACACCGGAGACTCAGTGAGTCAAAAGACATGGTGGAGACTGATACCTGCATGCATATGGTGGACAGTATGGAAGGAGAGAAACTCAAGAGTTTTTGAAGACAGATACAAATCCGTTCAGGATGTCAAGATGAACTGTATTCTTCTATTTCATTTTTGGTGTAAAGAAAGTCTTATAGAGGATACAGAATCTCTGGTAGACATGTTAGGCTTTTTGTAATTAGGTAGATCAAGATTGATCTACTATTCCCTGTACATATGGTTATGCACTGCCTTAGTGCACTTTTATTAATACAAATGTTACCATTCTCAAAAATAAATTCTGATAAGGGAATTATTAGTTATGTCAAATACTCCAAAAAGCTGAGGTTTGTTATTCTGGTCGTAAAAAAAACTATGACTTGTCACAAATAATGTTAAGAGAAGAGACGTTGTATGTAACAATAGCGCAAAAACAGGAAGTAGAGATCCAGTGTCTCTTAACAAAGTATAAAGTAGCAGAAGTAAATTGTTAGTATGTTATGGAGATAAAAGGGGTTCAGATTATATACAGAGTAAGATCTCAAATATAGTACTTACCTGGAGCAGCATAACCTATTGTGCCTTTAATCCTAACAGAGCTGAACTGATTTACATCAGCATCTTGACCTGAGTCAGACAGGAATCTTGCCAAACCAAAATCGCTCACAAGAGCAGTCAGATCACTGTCCAGAAGAACATTGCTTGGCTTAAGATCACAGTGAACTATAGGTGTATGACATTGTGTGTGAAGATACTGCAATGCTGAAGCCACATCTATTGTGATGTTTAATCTGTGTAAGATACTCAATCTCTTCTGCAGCATCTCTCCCTCCTTCCGGTGTAACCACTCGTCTAGGCTCCCATTTTCCATAAATGGATAAACCAGAGCTTTGAATTCATTTCCATCAAAATTAACACTGGAGCAAACAGTTAAGATCCTCACCAGGTTCCTGTGCCTTACGTTCCTCAAGGCTTCGCATTCAGCTAAAAAGCTTTTCGAAGCACCCCTTTTGTCAAGTTTGAGTACCTTTACTGCAATAATTGTTCCTTCTTGAGAAAGACTTCCTCTATATACAGAGCCAAAACTTCCTGATCCTATCAAGTTGTTTGAAGAGAACCCACCAGTTGCTTTTAAGAGATCCTCATAGGAAACTCTTGTGTATCCTTCCCCAACAGAAGATGTTGAGCTAGGCCTCTGCTTCACTTTTTGCTTGCAGCAAAATAAAAGTAGCAGCAATGAAGTTAAGCATGCAGCAATAGTACCAAGAGTCAGTACTATAATGAGGGCAATGTGCTTCTTCGGTCTTTTATTTGCTTGCGTGAGACATGGATGCAGATGCAGCTCTTTGATTCCCCCACAAAGATTTATATTTCCCATAATCTGAACTCTACTTGCATCAGCAAAAACACCTTGAAGCGGCACCTCTCCATCAAGGTGGTTAAATGACAAATTGAGATTCTGTAAAGAGAAATGCTGGGCAATACTCTTGGGAATGTCTCCTGACAAGTTATTACGCGAAAGATCAAGATACAGAATGTTTTTCAAATTATTCAGAGGAGGAATCGTTCCTTCAAAGAGGTTTCCTTGCATGAAGAGTACTTCAAGGGATGAACAACTCCCCAGTGTGTGTGGAATTTCACCAGACAATTTGTTGTTTGATATGTCAAGTGCAGCAAGATTGGTCAGATTACCTATTTCGACAGGCAAGGGACCACTCAGAGAGTTATAAGACATGTTAAGGAGTACCGAAAAGGAGGAGAGTCCTACGACTTGTTTTGATATACTACCAATAAGTCTATTCTGGGAAATGTCTAAGGTTTGGAGAGATGTACAATTTCCTAAACTTGAAGGTATGATTCCTTCCAAGCTATTGTTCTGCAAATAAATGCGCAGCAATCCTGTGATGTTTCCCAAGGAAGAGGGGATATTTCCTGTCAACTGATTTGAATCCATGCGGAGATTTTTTAAGTTTGACAACATTCCAATAGAATCAGGAATGCTACCTTTGATAAGAGTTCCTTTGATGTTAAGCACATCCAAATTGACAAGGTTGGAGATTTCTCTAGGTATGGTTCCACTTATCCTGTTGTTCCCTATCAGTAGCTTTGTCAACGTTGTCGAGAGATTAGTTATAGAGTAAGGCAAAATAGCTCCAAATTTGTTGTCAGCAATGTCCAGGAACTCAAGCTTTCTGCAATTGGTTAAAGAATTTATGAAATTTAGATCATCAAGTGCACCACTTCCAAGCTGGTTACTGTGAACATTAAGCCAGAGCAGATTCTTTAGGTTGCCAAAACTCAACGGTATATTTCCCGTGAAATTGTTCGTAGGAATATCAAGCCGCAGAAGATCTGAACAATTGGACAATGAAGCTGGTATTGAACCAGTGAAGTAATTGTTGGCCAAATACAGATTCTGAAGATTTGGGAAGGCAAGGCCAATATCTGGTCTAAGACTACCTCTAAACTTGTTAAATGACAAGCTTAAGAGTATAAGAGATGAAAGGTTATAAAGAGCAGGGGGAAACTCTCCAGACAGAGTGTTGACTGATGCACCAAGAATTGTAAAGCTTCTCATATTGGCCATTGTATCAGGTAATTCACCTACCAAGTCATTGTAGGAAATGTAAAGCTCCCTCAGAGATGTAAGATTTCCAATAGAAGATGGAACATTTCCTGTGAGATTGTTATTCTTGAGGTATAACATTTCCAGCTTTGTCAATGAACCAACTTCATCAGGAATGTGTCCTTCAATGCTATTATGGTCTAGGATAAGGTTAACAATGTTAACGCAGTAACGAGACAGGGAAAATGGAATTTCACCTCCAATGAAGTTGAAGCTTAAGTTTAAGGTTTGAAGTCTGATCAATTGGCCAATTTCTGATGGGATTACACCATGGAAGGAGTTGTCTGAGATATCAAGAATTCGGAGAAATGAAAGATTGCCAATGCTAGGTGATATACTGCCAGCCAATCTATGGCCATTGAGATTTAAAGAAATGACCCTTTGATGTTTATGGCCACATGTAACACCAGGCCACTTACAGACATTGAGAGTGGCATTCCAAGAATCCATGAGTTCTTGAGGATCTTCAATTATTTTGGACTTAAATTCAAGCAATGCAAGTTTGTCTGACTGATTCCCAAGTATGCCTGCTGACACATACTGTGGAAAAGTTAAGTATAGAAACATGAAGAGAATAGCATGGAATGACAGAAAGAAGAGAGAGCTTAAACGAACAAGACTAGTTTGAAGCTCCATTAGGGAATTGGGAATGTTAGGTGATAGGTGAAAAGGGGATAGGAAATGATGGTAGGATACGACTGAGTGGCATTTGATTCAGCAATTTATAATGAGTTCACTATGTCTTCTGTAGGACAAAATTGTTTGAAATAGGATCAAGTTTTCACTATCCGCGTGGAGTGGAGTACCATTTTTATCATAAGAACATACATGTTACTTACTATCTTATAAGTGACCTATTGTTTAGCTGTTTTATACAACTTATTTAAACTCAATAAAAGAGAAAGATAGTGAGAAAGAAAGAGAAACTTCCTTAGCAAATTAAAATCTACAGTTGAAATATTTGCGGATCAAACACGGTACCACCCCTGAGTCAAAGTAAGTCCGTTGACTGTAGACTTTGTTTGTAGGCAAACACCTCTCTCTATAAGAGGAAAGGAAAACAACAAAGAGTCACTTATATAGTTTTTCTCACCTTTTTATGTCCAAGGAATGGCAGCCAATGAATTCAGTGGATCTGAGTAATGGGGAGTTGACATTTGACTTAAGAAAGTGAACTTCCCTGATCTCTACGGTTTTCTTTTTTCTGTTAAAAGGTTCTCCACTAAATATAGGAGAAGGGGAAGGGAAAGTGAAGAAGGGATTACCATATTTGAAGTCTTTCTCCACTAAGTCATAGCAATTTACTGTATATAGCGTTAATACTATGTATGAGTTGAAAAAGAATTTAATGGGGACACGACCCGACTAATAAATGATGAACGATGGTGACGTGTGGAGGAATGGTATGAATTTTGAAGACTATTTATTGTCTCATTTTTCGGCTTCCCTTGATTGGTTGAGTGTGACATTTTTATTGTCTTCCTAACTACTAGTGGCATATTGGTAGTCTACTGGACTTCCTTTCAGTGGTGGCATCCCTCTCAGTATTGTGGCATGTATTTACTTACAATTCAAATAAAAAATAATCTTATAAGAGAAATTTTCATTGGACTTACTCCTACAAAAATTAATATAATTAAAATAATATTTGTAATTGACTACAAAATGAAATTTCCTCTCAGTATGAGTGAACAATCTCTCATCCACCCCCCACCCCCACCCCACCCCCATTAAACTATAGGTTAAATATTGATCACCGAAAATCATATTTAGCAAAAAAAACTACTACTACCATCTTTTTCTATCTCATTCCCAAGTTTTTCCCCCTACTTGATTCACTAAGTTATTCACGGCCACAAAATGAACAGTCGATTCCAAATTTTATCCGACACTCATCTTATTAAACAGGGGTCATGTGATTACCGGAATAAGAATAAGAATCACGAGATAAAATATGAGATTGTATTTATCTAATGTTTGTTTATAATCGTATTTAGTTAATGATATGATATTTTATATTAAAATGAGGGGATTAACAATTTCATATAAAATGTGAGATAGCTATTCTATAAATGTCCCAACCCATGAAATTTTCTTGTCTCTCCCCAAGTATAAATGAATGAAATGATCCCTTAAAATGTTATAGTAGTATTACAGTTTGTTTGGCCAAGTTGAAAAAATATCTTATTTTGATAAGTACTTTTTTCAAAAGTGTTTATCGAAAAAGTACATTCGGAGAAAATAGTTTGTGTTTGGCTAATCAATTTGAAAAGCACTTTTGAATAACAATTTGTGTTTGGTCAAGTTTTTCAAAAAGCGCTTTTAAATGTTAAATTACGAATAAGGACATAAAAAGATTTGTTTAATAGTTAATGTTGTATAAGTAGATAAATAATTACAAATATTTATTATTAAAGATAATAATTAAGTATTTTATTTTATTTAAGTAAACTGTAAAAATAAAATTATAAAATACTTTATTCTTTCAAGATAATTTAAATATATTAAAAAATCATTCAATAAGTATGAAAGCTCACCCAAAAATTATTATATATTACTTAATAATTTAAACTAAGTAAGGTTATTTTGGTATATATATAATATTTTGCTAGGTATTTTTGGTAGGAAAAAAAAAGTTAAAACTGCTTTTGCTTCTAGCCAAAAGCACTTTTCCCCCAAAAAATTTGACCAAACACCTCAAGAAAAAAATAATTTTTTGAAAAACATCATTTTTGACTTGGGAAAAAACTTGGCCAAACAATCTATTAGTTCCATCTTTCCAACACAAAATTCAAGAAAAATTGTAAACGAACTACATTTTCAAGAAGTCGCGTATTATTTCGGAAACATTGTGACAAAATCAATCAGATAGAGCTTTATTAACAACTCAACATAAAATCAGTTTAGAGCTAGTTCGTTTATGTTGTATGCTAGGCGCTAGATGACAAAATCAATTAGATAGCAGTTTTTTTTTTTGGTTTAAATATATTTTGGTATAGGTCGCCGCTGCGCGTAACAGCGACTTGCTTTTGCTTGTTTTTATTTATTTATTATAAATTGGCTCATTTTCCGGGTTCCTCTTGATGATATAGCTTATTCAAGTGTCTAAGTATCAATTCCCAATTTCCCATTAATAAGTGTTGGTATTGGTAGCTAAAATACATGCCTTTTATTTTTTTATTTTTCTCGGTTAGTGCCTTAGTAGTCATCAATGCGTTAGTGGTCATCACTCACCATTGTATTAAATATAGAGAAAAAAATGTATAGTACAATTTACTCTATTAGAAATATAGAATTTAGAAACCCTAAAATCTAGACTTCCCAATTTCTTCGGCCGCTTCCTCTCGCTCTTTCCTCCCATTCTCTTTTCAAGAGTCTTTCCTCCATAGCTCTATAGCTCTAATCTCATAACTAGATCTCAGACTCTCAGTTATGGCCATAACCAGAGCAGCAGACGATAAGTTTCTTTCTTCTCATTTTCGAATCTTTACTTGATGGTCGAATCTTTAGTTCTGCTATTGATAAAATAGACCAAATCTATATAAAAATTTGGAAAAATGTTAAAATTATTCTAGGGATTAAAAGAAGAATTTCGTGGCAGAAGAATGTCATTTTCCTTGTCATACTTTGTCAGGAAATTAATTTACTTTTTAATTCGATTTCGATTCAGTTCTAATATATCTGGTAAGAATTCGAACACTAGCAAGCTAGCCTGCTACCTCTTTTCTGTTGTTATTTGTTTTTCGAACACTAGTTTATTTTTATTTGGATTTCCTTAAGCTTAAGTGAGGATCAGCCTAAACCAACTCACAAAGTGAAAAATAGAATTTAGTTAGTTCTGTAGTTGTTTTATACTGTTAATTAAGGTAATAATACATCTCATTAATTCAGTGGATGAATCAGTAACAATTTCAGTCAAGTCACTAAATATCTAATTGCATAATTATTTTTTTAAAAGTCAAGGAATATCATATGCATCTCCAGGAAAATATGTAAACATACATAGAAGATATATAAATAGACCGATAAACCCCCCGATAATAGCTAAACCGATATCAATCCACCCGATATGTTATCGGGTGGCTAGCGGATTAATACATTTAAAAACCGATAACCGATAAGCTGAACCGTTACGCGTAAATAACCACCCAATCCGCCCGATAAGCAGCCCTACTTCTCAATATAAAGTATCTCTCATGCCAATTTATTATTTAAATAAAAAATCATATAATTTTTTTGTTGTATTTTATTTAAATGTTTTTGTGCTAATATCTAATAAAAATGATCATACTAATAAAGAAATATTTATATTTGACTGCAAAATCAAATCTCCTCAATATTCTTCAAATTGAACACTCTCATCTCTCCTCCACTCCCAATCCCCTAAATTTATTGGAGTTACAATTTTAATAACAATTAACAAGGATAATTTAATAAATAAAGCATTAATAAATAATTTCTTAACGGGCATGTCAGATCAACAGAGGACTAGTAAAGGAGAACATAGAGAATATAAGTATAGTGAAGTAGTATAATTCCATCTTTCCAACACCACATTAATGGAAAATTATAAAACGGATTATATTCCTCACAACTCGCGTACTATTTCGAAAATGTTATTGCACTGTTTGGTTATGAATGATTTGAAATATTTGAAATATATTTGGAGATTATTTTATTATTCGATTAGATTGATACATTAACATAAAATCAGTTTGATGCTAGCTCCATTTATATTGTATGCTAGATGTCACGATCCAGAATTTCCACTCTCGGGATGGTCATTGCGCCTAACATTTTGCGCTTGCTAGGCAAGCCAACGTTAGCTATATCTATTAACCATTTTTAACAATTTCTAAATTAAGTGACAATAATGAAACTGAATAGTTTGAAATAAGGTAATAAGCTAATAAGTGATAAAATTCAAATACAAATCTCGGAACTGGTGTCACGAATACATGAGCTTCTAGAATACTATAGATAATGGTCTGAAATAAACACAACTGTCTGAATCAAAATAAATCGCTAAAATAATGTAGAAGGGGACTTTAGGGCTGTGAACACTGTGCAGCTATACCTCAAATCTCCATAGGTTGCTGGATCTCAGCAAATCTACTGAACGCCGCTAGGACCAACTCCGGTATCTGCACAAGAAGTGCACAGTGTAGTATGAGTACAACCGATTCCATGTACTCTGTAAGTGCCGAGCCTAACCTCGAAATGGTAGTGACGAGGCTAAGGCGGGTCACTTACACTAACCTATACGCAATAATAATAATAACAGAATGGACAAGAATGGAAATAAAGCAGTTAATTCATGATAACGAACTCAAAATCTAACTACCAAAGAGCCCAGAATAACAAGTCATGTAAATTCATCTCAAATACCGAGGCAAATCCAACAGTCACAAACAAATATAATCTTATACAATCCGCTGAGGCGCGCAACCCGATCCCACCATATCATCATCTATCAATATCATAATCCGTCTTTATTCCACCATTTCAATTCATTACCTTTCAATTTCTGTTGCGACGTGCAACCCTCTCCCCAAATAATTTCAATCAACAATAGCAATTCAACAACCAAAATTTACAAGAGGTTCTACATCAAGAGAGTAAACGTACGAAGCAATGGAGAATAACACGATAATCCAAGGATCTCGAATAACTCAGATGTCTCAACTTTACTGACTCAACGGTATCTACCAACTAACAACTCATACAAATAAAACCACATTATTGAATGCAACAGATGTTACAAAACTATAAGACAAGCAAGACATAAGACAATTTAGATATGCAAAGAAAGAAAATAGAGACAAGTAGCAAATAAACATATAATTATGGAAGGAATGGACAATTTAATACAAGAAATACTAAATGGCAAGTAGCAAATATGGCATGGAAGTAAAATAAGCATATAGCAATTAAGGCATGAAACAAGATATACTATGAAGTAACAAAGACAAGGAAGCAAGTAACATAACAACGCATATACACTCGTCACCTCGCATATACGCCGTTTCACACGTAATTCACATAACATCAAGGGTTCCTAATTGCCTCAAATCAAGGTTAGACCCAACACTTACCTCACTTCGCAACTAAAGCAATCAATCAACCACGACCTTGCCTTTTGCACAAGCCTCCAAACCAACCAAATCTAGATTTTTATTGACCAAATGATTCAAAATAAGCTTTAAAAACTACCCACAAATGAAAGAGGTTCAATTTAAATAGTCAACAAAATTCAACCCTGGGTCCGCTTGCTCAAAATTGATATTTTGACCAAAAATTGATTACCCATTCACCCCCGAGCCTGGTTATGTGATTTGTTTCGAAATTCGACCTCAATTCGAGATCTAAATCTCAATTTCAAAAAAATTCCTGATTCTACCCAAATCCCTAATTTCTACCATGCAAATCCTAAATTTGATGTTGAAATCTCATGAAATGTAATGGGAATTGAAAAGAAATGGATTAAAATCACTTACCAATGCATTTAGGAAGAAAGGTCTCTTGGAAGATCGCCTCTAGGGTGTTTAGGGTTGAGAGATTGTGAGAAATGAGCTAAGTCCCATTTTTTACCTCTTTTACCCAGCTGCGGATGTCACAATTGCGATGTCTTATTTGCAACTGCGAGCATCGCAAATGCGAGACAAGGGTCGCAAATGCGAACCATGTCTCAGAGCTATAAAGGTCGCAAATGCGACATATTGTTCGCAAATGCGAATACCCAGCATTCGCAAATGCGGACCAATCCTTCACAAATGCGAAGGTTACCTAGGAACACACTGGATCGCAAATGCGACTCTGTCTTCGCAAAAATGACCACTATTCATTCGCAATTGTGAATAGTTTCCTCGCAAATGCGAGGCTACCCAGTCCAACCCATGCTCACAAATGCAAACACTTGTTTGCAAAAGTGAGGCTCGCAATTGCGAGCCATACCTCACAAATGCGAGATATGCAGCAGAGCACCATCACCAGAAGTGCACCAGCAGTCCTAGCATTAGCCAAACTCATCCGAACCACGTCCAAAACTCACCCGAGCTTCTCGGGCTCCAAATCAAACATGCACACTAGTGTAATAACATCATACAAACTTGCTCGCACAATCAAATCACTAAAATAACATCTAAATCTATGAATCAACAAACATATGAACTTTCAAAGTGAAACTCAAGAACACTAGAATCACGTTTAAGCATCTGAATCGTGTCAAATCCATTCCGTAGTGAACCAAATTTTGAAGACATGTTTCAAATAGCAACACTGAACTATTACAAGATTTAACATCAAAATCCAAACCTATTAGCTAAGAAGTCAACTTACGGTCAAACTTAGTAATTCTTCAACTTTCAAAAATGCTAGTTTTTGGCAAAATGAGTCAAAACAAGTGAGGGACTTCCGAATTAAATTTCGGTCATACGCCCAAGTCCCAAATCATGATCGGATCCACCGGGACCTTCAAAATACTGATCCGGGTCCGTTTACACAAAATGTTGACTGTAGTCAATTCGAGTAATTCTTAAGGCAAAATTTCACATTTTCTTTAATTTGTTTTCCACATAAGACGTTTCGGAATGGGACACAGACTGAGTACACAACTCGAGAAATGCTAAATGAAGCTAATCGAGGTCTTGGAATACGAAAATAGTGGTTAATCTAAAAATGACCTATCAGGTCATCATATTCTCCACGTCTAAAACAAATGTTTGTCCTTGAACGGACGTAGAAAGGTACGTGGGCTGGTGATAAAGTGTGGATAACTACTCCGCATATCGGACTCGGACTCCCACGTAGCTGCCTCAATCGGCTGAACTCTCAACTGCACTCGAACAGAAGGATAACTCTTGGACCTCAACTTCTGGACCCGTCGGGCTAGAATGGTCACCGGCTCCTCCTCATAAGTCAAATCCTTGTCCAATTGGACTGAGCTGAAATCTAACACGTGGGACAGATCACCGTGATACTTCTAGAGTATGGACACATGGAACACTAGATGTAATGCTGATAAACTAGGTGGCAATACATGCCTGTAGGCCACCTCACCCACTCTCTCAAGAATCTCAAAAGGTCTGATATACCTAGGGCTCAGCTTGCCCTTATTTTTGAACCTCATCACACCCTTCATATGTGAAAACCAGAGTAGAACCCTCTCGCCAACCATGAATGCAATATCACAAACTCTACGATCTAACTCTTTTGTCTAGACTGAGCTGTGCAAAGTCGATCCTGAATTATCTTGACCTTTTTCAAGGCATCCTGAACCAAATCGGTACCCGACAACCGAGCCTCTCCCAGCTTAAACTAACCAACTGGTGAACAACATTGCCTCCCATAGAATAACTCATAGGGAGCCATCTGAATACTCGATTGGTAACTGTTGTTGTAGGCAAACTTCGCAAAAGGCAAGAACTGATCCCAAGAATCCCCGAAATCCATGACACAGGTGCGAAGCATATTCTCTAATATCTGAATGGTGCACTCGGATTTTCTATTCGTGTGGGGTGAAATGATGTACTCAACTTAACCCGTGTGCCTAACTCACTCTGCAAGGCCCTCCAGAAGTGCGATGTGAACTGTGTTCCCCGATCAGAAATGATAGACACCGGCACACTGTGTAGTCGATCAATCTCGCGGATATAGTTCTCAGCCAACTGCTCTGAAGAATAGGTAACTGCTACAGGAATGAAATGCACCGACTTGCTCAACCTGTCCACAATCACCCATATCGCATCAAATTTCTTCTGAGTCAGTGGGAGCCCAAAAACAAAATCCATGGTAATACGCTCCCACCTACACTCAGGAAACTCAAGGCTCTGAAGCAAACCACTAGGCCTCTGATGCTCGTACTTTTACCTACTGAAAGTTCAAACACCAAGATACATATGCAACTATATCCTTCTTCATCCTTCTCCACCAATAATGTTGCCTCAAATCATGGTACATCTTGGTGGCACCCGGATGAATGGAATACCGTGAACTATGGGCCTCTTTAAGAATCAACTCACGAAGCCCATCCACATTGGGAACACAAATCCGACCCTGCATATTCAAAACCCCATCATCTCCAATGGTAACATGCTTGTCATCACCATGCCACACCGTGTCCTTATGGACAAGCAAATGGGGATCGTCATATTGACGCTCTCTGATGCGCTCATACAAGGAAGACTGAGAAACCATGTAAGCTAGAACACGACTGGGCTCTGAAATATCTAACCTCACGAACTGGCTGGCCAAATCCTGAACATATTATGGTAGCAGGCTGTCACCAACTGGAATATATGCAAGGCTACCCAAACTCCCAGCCTTTCTTCTCAAGCCACCGGCCACCGCATTGGCCTTCCTGAGATGATACAAAATAGTGATTTCATAGTCTTTCAATAGCTTGAACCACCTCCGCTGCCTCAAGTTGAGATCCCTTTTCTTGAACAAATACTGTAGATTTCGATGATCTGTGAACACCTCACATAACACGACATAGAGGTAGTGCCTCCAACCTTTTAGTGCATGAACAATGGCTGCCAATTCCAAGTCATGAACAAGGTAATTCTTCTCGTGAACTTTCAACTGCCACGACGCGTATGCAACAACCCTGCCATCCTGTATCAGTACTGCACCAATCCCAACATGCGATGTATCATAATACACCGTATAGGATCTCGAACCCGTGGGTAATACCAAAACTAGAGCTGTAGTCAAGGTAGACTTAAGCTTCTGAAAGCTCAACTCACACTCATACGACCACCTGAATAGGGCACCCTTCTGGGTTAATCTAGTTAATAGGGTTGCTATGGATGAAAACCCCTCCACGAACCGGTGATAATAACCTGGCAAACCAAGGAAACTCTGAATCTCTATAGCTGATATAGGTCTAGGCCAGTTCTGAACTGCCTCAATTTTCTTAGGATCCACTTTTATGCCCTCGGCCGATACAACATGCCCAAAAAAGGTGACTGAGTCCAACCAAAACTCACACTTTTAAAATTTAGCATATAACTGACTATCTCTCAGAGTCTGAAGTACAACTCTAAGATGTTTCTCATGTACCTCTTGACTGCGGGAGTAGATTAAGATATCATCAATGAATACGATCACAAAAGAATCCAAGTAGGTCTTGAATACCCAGTTAATCAAATCCATTAATGTTGTTGGGGAATTTATCAACCCAAATGACATCACTAGGAACTCATAGTGCCCATTCCGTGTCCGAAAAGTTGTCTTAGGGACATCCGATGCCTTAATCTTTAACTGATGGTAGCCAGACCTCAAAATCAATCTTCAAAAATACTTTGGCACCCTAAAGATGATCAAATAAGTCATCAATCCACGACAACAGATACTTGTTCTTGATAGTGACTTTGTTCAACTGCCGATAATCTATACACATCTTCATCAAACCATCATTCTTCTTTAGGAATAACACGGGCGCACCCCAAGGCGAGACACTAGGTCTAATGAACCCTTTATCAAGCAAATGTTGAAACTGCTCCTTCAGTTCCTTTAACTCAGGTGGAGCCATACGGTATGGTGGAATAGAAGTGGGCTGAGTGCCTGGAGCCAGGTCAGTACAAAAATCAATATCCCTATCGGGTGGAATCCCTAGGAGATCTGTGGGAAACACCTTTGGAAACTCACGCACAATAGGTATTGAATCCATGGAAGGAACTTTCACACTAGAATCACGAACATAGGCCAAATATATTAGACATCCCTTCTCGACCAAATATCGAGCATTCACATAAGAAATAACCTTGCTAGTAGAATGTCCAGGAGCCCCCCTCCACTATATTCGGGGCAATCCCGGCATGGCTAAGGTTACCGTCTTGGCATGACAGTCCAATATAAGGTGATAACCAATCCATACCCAAGATAACATCAAAGTCCACCATATCGAGAAGTATGAGATCTACACTAGTCTCAAGGCTCCCGATCGAAATCACACACGAGCGATAAACACGATCTACAATAGTAGAATCTCCCACAGGTATGGACACATATACAGGAGCACTCGAATAATCACAAGGCATAATCAGATATGAAGCAAAATAGGACAATACGTAGGAATAAGTAGAACCCAAATCAAATAGAACTAAAGTATCTTTATGGAAAACCGGAACAATACATGTGATGATGGCGTTAGATGACTCTGCCTCAAGTCTAGCTGTGTATGCATAAGAACGGGGATGGGGCCCACCACTCTGACCTCCGACCCTTGGGCGACCTCTAGTTTGCTGGCCTCCATCTCTAACGATCTGACTCCCATCTCTAGCTGGCTGTGCGGGCGGTGGAGCAACCAGTGCCGACATGATGACACGAGAACCCTGCTGAGGTTTGATGCTCAACAATCTAGGATAATACCTCCTAATGTGACTTATGCCCCCACACTCAAAGCACTCTCTTGGCTGCTGAGGCTGTTGAAGCTGAGACTGACCTTAGCGGCCCAGATAGCCGTTGTAGTAACTCTAAAGTGGTGTTGCACCGATAGGAGCTGAAGGTGTGATGAATGCTAGCTACGCAGGATGAGACCCATAAGAACCATGACCGCCCGAAGCAGTATGGGCTACCTGAAGAGCTGACTGAATCGGCCTAGGAGGATGACCCCTACCAGAAGAACCCTGCCTCCAAATGAGGCACCACTGAAACCATCAAAATAATAAGGCCTCTTCTCAGATGTCGACCCTCTATCCTGGCCACGAACCATCTTGATCTGTCTTGCAATATCTACGGCCCTCTGGAAAGAAATATCATCCCCCGTTTCCTTGGCCATCTGAAACCTGATGCCGAAGGTAAGACCATCGATAAACCTCATCACTCTCTCTCTATCTGTAGGAATCAACATAGCTGCATGACCGACTAGGTCCACAAATCCGGTCTCGTACTGGGTGACGATCATGCCACCCTACTGGAGGTGCTCAAACTGCCTACGGTACTTCTCCTTCAGAGTGAAAGGAATAAACATCTCTAGAAATAGCTGTGAAAACTGATCCCAGGTAAGTGAAGGTACTTGTCTGCTCCGCTCAAAATCCTGCCACCACCTCTTGGCAGAGCCGGTCATCTGGAACACTACAAAGTCGACCCCATTGGTCTAAAAAATACCCATGTTATGTAACACCTCATGGCAACGGTCCAAGTAATCATATGGGTCCTCTGAGGGTGCACCGCTATAATGAATAGGAAAGAGCTTGGTGAACTTGTCAAACCTCATCAATCTCTCAGAAGACATCGTGGGCCTCTCCCCGGGCCGTGTATCAACTATAGGCTGAGCTACTCCAACTGCTGGAGCAGCCAGAGTCTGATATAGAGGATCCATATACTCCGTAGTGTGAGTGGTAGGAGTCTGTTCTTCTCTCCCAACCCGAGAGATGACTAGTGCCATAGGAAAGGCTCCGTTATGAGTGACACTCTCCATGAGTCCAACTAAGTGGACTAGAGCATCCTGAAGCACTGGAGTAGTTATGAATCCCTTCGGGACCTGGGATGGTCCGACGGGTACAGTTTGAGCTGGGGCATCCTCCTCATGATCAATCTGAGGCTCCACTACAGGTGCTGTTGTTTGAGCTCTAGGCTGAGCTCTGCCTCTACCTCGGCCTCTGGCTTGACCTCGGCCTCGGCCTCTAATAGTAGCTGCCACAGGGGGCTCCGGCTCCTGTGCGGCTACAGATTCTTTGCATGTTCTCGCCATCTACGAGAGAACAATAATAGAATGGTTCAATCATAAATGATAGAATGAAATCGCACGATAAAGAAAGAAAGAAGTGAAATTTTTCCTAAACTCCATAGCCTCTGGAAGATAAGTACATACGTCTCCGTACTGATCCTCCATACTCTACTAAGCTTGCTCACGACTCGTGAGACCTATGCAACCTAGTGCTCTGATACCAACTTGTCATGATCCGGAATTCCCACCAATGGGACCGTGATAACGCCTAACATTTCACTTGCTAAGTAAACCAACGTTAGCTATATCTATTAACCATTTTTAACAATTTCCAAATTAAGTGACAATAATGAAATTGGATAGTATGAAATAAGGAAATAAGCTAATAAGTGACAAAATTCAAATACAAATCCCGGAACTAGTGTCACGAATACATGAGCGTCTAGAGTACTACACATAATGGTCTGAAATGAACATAACTGTCCGAATCAAAATAAACAACTAAAATGATGTAGAGGGGAAATACAGGGCTGCGAACGTCGTGCAACTATACCTTAAGTCACCACAGGTAGTTGGATCCGAGAATATCTACTGAACGCCGTTGGGTCCAACTCTGGTATCTGCACAAGAAGTGTAGAGTATAGTATGAGTACAACCGACCCCACGTAATCTGTAAGTGCCGAGCCTAACCTCGACGAAGTGGTGATAAGGCTAAGGAGGGTCACTTACACTAACCTGTACGCAATATTAATAATAATAACAGAAAGGACAAGAATGGAAATAAAGTTGTTAATTCATGATAACGAACTCAAAATCTAACTACTAGAGAGCCCAGAATAACAAGTCATATAAACTCATCTCAAATACCGAGGCAAATCCAACAGTCACAAACAAATATAGCCTTATACAATCTGCTAGGCGCGCAACCCGATCTCACTATATCATTATCTGTCAATATCATCATCCATCCTCATTCCACCATTTCAATTCATTACCTTTCAATTTTCATTGCGGTGTGCAACCCACTCCCCAAACAATTTCAATCAACAATAGCAATTCAATGACCAAAATTTACAAGAAGTGCTACATCAAGAGAGTAAATGTACGAAGCAATAGAGAATAACACGATAATAAAAGGATCTCGAACAACTCTGATGTCTCAACTTTACCGACTCGATGGTAGCTACCAATTAACAACTCATACATATAAAACTACATTATTTAAGGCAACATATGTTACGAAACTATAAGACAAGCAAGACATAGGACAATTTAGATATGCAAGGAAAGCAAATAGAGACAAGTAGAAAATAAACATGGAATTATGGAAGGAATGGACAATTTAATACAAGGAATACTAAATGCCAAGTAGCAAATATAGCATGGAAGTCAAATAAGCATTTAGCAGTTAAGGCATGAAACAAGATATACTATGAAGCAACAAAGATACAGAAGCAAGTAACGTAACAACGCATATACACTCGTTACCTCACATATTGTCACGACTCAATTCTCCCTCCGTAAGATGTCATGACGACACCTAGTCTCTACGACTAAGTAAGCCTAACAAAAATGCAGAAATAACAAAATGGAAGGAAAACTTAACAACTAACTGCAATAGATAACTGATAACAGTACCGCTCGGCATGTACAATAACCAACACTCTAGTAATACACGGTATTCCTAAAACCCGAAATATCATAAGTCACAAGCTACAGAAGGAAACTAGAATCTCTATACACCAGAGTCTAATAAAAGAAATACGGAAAGTAGATAACATAGAAGAGAATAGAGGGGGACTCCGAGGTTTGCGGATGCGACAAATATACCTTGAAGTCTCCGTACAACAGCAAGCACTCTGAGCTAGTAGCGGGGCTGATAAGAAGTACTTGGATCTGCACACAAAGCATGTGCAAAAGAGTAGCATGAGTACACCACAACGGTACCCAGTAAGTGCCAAGCCTAACCTCGGTAGAGTAGGGACGAGGTCAGGTCCAGGCCCTACTGTGATATAATAATAAGACAGATGCTATAATAAAAATGAAGTAAAACGGAGAAGACAACAACAAGTATTCACAAAGCAATAACAACACCGCACAATGATATAACAACAGGGGCGCTCCCGAGATATCGTCTCGTAGTCCCAAAAGTAAATATACAGGGAGAACTCCCGAGGTACCGCCTCGTAGTCTCAAAAGTAAATATGCCAGGAGAACTCCCGAGGAACCGCCTCGTAGTCTCAAAAGTAAATGTGTAGGGAGAACTTCCGAGGAACTGCCTCGTAGTCTCAAAAGTAAATGTGCAGGGAGAACTCCTGAGGAACCGCCTTGTAGTCTCAAAAGTAAACACACAGCTCAAACCGATAAATACAACAATTAACATCAAGAATTTTACAGTTAAGACTAATAAATATCAAGGGAAAACAGGAAATCAATTAGGCATGCTTCACAAAGTTCAAATAAGCAGTTAATACACGTAGACATGGGATATTAGACTAAACATGGTAACTACACATGCTGGTATAACTCAATTAAAATGAAAACAGATCACTACTCAGTGAAAAATCTGATTTTACAACAAATAGCTCGTGTACGCACTCGTCACCTCACGTACACGATGCTCACATATCATAACTGTATCAAATCCTAAGGGGATTTCCCCCACACAAGGTTAGGCAAGCCACATACCTCGAACCAAGCTCAATCAATCGGTAACAATGCCTTTTCCACAAATATCCGACTCTGTATGGACCAAATCTAGCCAAAATCTATTACATACCATAAATACAACTATAAGAAATTAATCTAATTAATGAAATCAAAGCTAAAGTAAGAAATTAGAAAATCGCCCCAAAAGGTCTCCCCGGGCCCACGTCTCGGAATCGGGTAAAAGTCACAAAATATGAACACCCATTCACTATGAGTTCACTCGTACCAAAATTATCCAAATCTGATGTCAAAACCTCAATCAAAATCCAAAATCTTAGTTGAAGAATTTCTTCCCATTTTCCCCAAAATTTCAACCCAAATTCGAAATTAAATGATGAAATCAACCATAGATTAGTGGAATATAACCATAAATGAGTTTAGAATCGTTACCCAAAAGGTTTCTCTGAAAATCCCTCAAAGATAATCGCCCAATCTAAGCTCTCAAAGTCCCAAAATCGAAATGGGAAATCAACCCTCGAAATCCTATTTTCTGCCCAGCGATTTCGCACATGTGGGACAAGAATCGCACCTGCGGAATTCCAATCGCAGGTGCGGATTCCACTTAAAAACTCAGCGTCCACTTCTGCGATCAAAGGGTCGCACCTGCGTGTGCGCACCTGCGGATCCATGTCTGCTTCTGCGGTCTTCTTCCGCTCCTGCGGGTCATTGAGCGCTTCTGCGGGCATCGCTGATGCGGCACCTCCTTCGCACCAGTGACCCCAGGAAGCTCCTCTTGTTTTCTCTTCTGTGCTTGCCTCTCCGCACTTGCTATCCCGCACCTATGGTCTCCCCACCGCATGTGCGGAAACACATGAACTCAGATAGCTTCAGCAATTGCATAAGTCCAAAACTCAATCCGTTAAGCATCTGAAACACACCCGAGGCCCCAGGGACCTCAACCAAACATACCAACTAGTCCTAAATCACCATACGGACTTAGTCGAGCCCTCAAATCACATCAAACAACGCTAAAAACACTAATCACCCTCCAATTCAAACTTCATGAACTTGAAACTTCAAATTTCTATAACCGATGCTGAAACCTATCAAACCACGTCCGATTGACCCCTAATTTTACACACAATTCATATTTAACATTACGGACCTACCCCAACTTCCGGAATCGTATTCCGACCCCGATATCAAAAATTCTACTACCGGTCAAAATCTCCAAAAGATTGACTTTTGCTATTTCAAGCCTAAATGAGCTACAGACCTCCAAAATACAATCCGGACACGCCCTAAGTCCAAAATCACCCAACGAAGCTAACGAAACTGATGAAACTCTATTTTGGAGTCGTCTTCACACAGTTCTGACTACGGACAAAATTCTAAGACTTAAACTTCTGTTTAGGGACTAAGTGTTCCAAAACACTCCAAAAACCAAAACAAAACCTCCCGGCAAGTCACATAAGCTGAAACATATACAGGGAAAATAGTAAATAGGGAATCGAGGCTATTACTATCAAAATGACCGGTTGAGTCGTTACATCCCCCCTCTTAAAACAATCGTTCGTCCTCGAATTTACATAGAGACATACCTGAAGTGGTAGAAAGATGAGGATAATGGCTGTGCATATCATGCTCGGTCTCCTAAGTCTCCTCCTCGACCGGCTGACCCCTCCACTGAACCTTCACTGAAGCAATGTTCTTTGACCCCAGCTTTCGAACCTTCCTGTCCAAAATAGCCACCGGCTCCTCAACATAAGATAAATACTTGTCCAACTGGACTGAGCTGAAATCCAATACACGGGACGGATCGCCGTGATACTTCCGGAGCATTGAGACATGGAATACTGGATGAACTCTTGCTAGACTGGGAGGCAAGGAAAGCTCATAAGCAACCTACCCAACATGCCGCAACACCTCGAATGGGCCGATAAACCTTGGGCTCACCTTGCCCTTCTTTCCGAACCTCATAACACCCTTCATGGGTGACACCTAGAGCAGGACCCGTTATCCCACCATGAATGCAACATCGCGAACCTTTCGATGTACATAACTCTTCTGTCTGGACTGGGCTGTACGAAGTCGATCCTGAATCAATTTAACTTTCACCAAGGCATCATGAACCAAGTCTGTACCCAATAGCCTAGCCTCACCCGGCCCAAACCAACCCACTGGAGACCGGCACCGCCTCCCATATAAGGCCTCATACGGTGCCATCTGAATGCTCGACTGATAACTGTTATTGTATGCAAACTCTGCAAGTGGCAAGAACTGGTCCCAAGCAACCCCAAAATCTATCACACAAGCACAAAGCATATCCTCTAGTATCTGAATAGTGCACTCGGACTATCCATCCATTTGAGGGTGAAATGCTGCGCTCAACTCAACCCGAGTACCCAAATCTTGTTGTATAACCCTCCAAAATTGTGATGTAAACTGCGTACCCTGGTCAGAGATGATAGATACCGGTATGCCATGAAGCCTGACAATCTCACGGATATAAATTCGAGCCAACTGCTCGAAAGAATAGGTAGTCATCACATGAATGAAATGAGCTGACTTAGTCAGCCTATCCACAATCACCCAAACTGCATCAAACTTTCGCTGAGTCCGTGGAAGCCCAATAACGAAATCCATAGTGATACGCTCCCATTTCCATTCCAGAATCTATAACTTTTGAAGCAATCCACCTGGCCGCTGATACTTATAATTTACCTGCTGGCAATTCAGACACCGAGCTATGTATTCCACTATGTCCTTCTTCATTCTTCTCCACCAGTAATGCTGCCTCAAGTCCTGATACATCTTTACGGCACCCGGATGAATGGAGTACCGCGAACTGTGAGCCTCCTGGAGAATCAGCTCACGTAAACCATCCACATTAGGCACACATAGTCTGCCCTGCATCCTCAATGCACCATTATCCCCAATAGTGACCTCTTTAGCATCACCGTACTGGACCGTGTCCTTAAGGATAAGCAGATGAGGGTCATCATACTGACGCTCCCTGATACGCTCATAAAGAGAAGATCGAGAGACCACACAAGCCAACACTCGACTCGGCTAAGAAATATCCAATCTAACAAACTGACTGTCTAAGGCCTGAAAATCCAACGCCATTGGTCTCTCTACTGCTGGTAGATATTCTAAACTCCCCAAACTCTCCGCCCAATGACTCAAAGCATCGGCCACCACATTGGCCTTCCATGGATGGTACAAAATGGTGATATCATAATCCTTAAGCAGCTCCAACCACCTCCGCTGACTCAAGTTAAGATCCTTCTGTTTGAACAGGTGCTGAAACTCTGGTGATCGGTGTAGATCTTATAGGGGACACCGTACAAATAGTGCCAAAAAAATCTTCAAGGCATGAACAATAGCTGCTAACTCAAAGTCGTGGACAGGATAGTTCTTTTCATGCACCTTCAGCTGTCTGGATGCGTAGGCAATCACCCTACTGTCCTGCATCAACACCGCACTAAGACCAATCCGCGATGCATCACAATATATAGTATAAGACCCCGAACATGTAGGCAATACCAATATTGGGGCTGTAGTCAAAGTTGTCTTGAGCTTCTGAAAGCTCTCCTCACACTCCTCTGTCCACCTGAACGGAGCACCCTTTTGGGTCAGCCTGGTCATACGTGCTGAAATAGATGAGAAACCCTATACAAATCAACGGTAATATCCCGCCAAACCAAGAAAACTCTGGATCTCCGTAGCTGAGGACGATCTGGGCTAACTCTGCACTGCTTCAATCTTCTCCGGGAGTACACCAGAATGTCGTCAATAAACACAACGATGAATGGGTCAAGATAGGGCCAGAACACACTGTGCATTAAGTGCATAAAAGCTGCTGGAGCATTGGTTAGCCCAAATGACATCACAAGAAACTCGTAGTGACCATACCGAGTCCTGAAAGCAGTCTTTGGGATATCTGGCTCTCGAATCTTCAACTGATGATAGCCTGAACGTAAGTCAATCTTGGAAAACACTCTGGCACCTTGAAACTAATCAAATAAGTCATCAATACGAGGCAATGGATACATGTTCTTCACTGTGACTTTGTTCAACTGGCGGTAATCAATACACATCCGCATAGAACCATCTTTATTCTTCATAAATAAGATAGGAGCACCCCAAGGTGACACACTGGTCCAAATGAAGCCCTTATCAAGAAACTCCTGTAACTGCTCCTTCAACTCCTTCAATTCAAGAGGAGCCATATGATATGGAGGAATAATGATAGGCTGAGTGCCCGACAACAAATCAATGCCAAAATCTATATCTCTGTCGGGCGGCATGCCCGGAAGATCGGCTAGAAACACATTTGGAAAGTCCCTCAATACTGGAACTAACTCAACTATAGGGGTATCAATACTGAAATCTCTCACATAAGCTAGATACGCGTCACACCCCTTCTCAACCATTCGTTGAGCTTTAAGAAATGAATAACTCTACTGGGAGTATACTCTAAGGTACCTCTCCACTCTAATCGCGGTAATCCTGGCATAGCCAGTATCACGGTTTTAGTGTGACAATCAAGAATAGCATAATGGAGTGATAAGCAGTCCATGCCCAAGATAACATCAAAGTCTATCATGCTGAGTAATAATAAATTGGCTCTGGTCTCAAAACCACTAAGAGCAATCAAACACGACCGATACATGCCGTCCACAACAAGAGAATCTCCCACATGAGTAGACATATAAACAGGAAAGCTCAAAGATTCCCGAGATACGCCCAAATACGGGGCAAAATAAGAGGACACATAGGAATATATAGAGCCTGGGTCAAATAATACCGACGCATCTCTATGACAGACTGGAACAATACCTGTAATGATAGAGTCGAAAGCAACTGCATCTGTACAAGTAGGAAGAGCATAATATCTGGCCTGGCCTCCCCCTCTAGGGCAACCTTGACCTCCCCGACCTCCACTTGGAGCTAGCTGAGCAGGTGGGGCGGTAGCTGGTGCTGGAATCATAGCCTGTTGACCCGGTGGAGCACGCGGTGGCTGAGGAGTCTGTAGAGGTGCACCTCCTAAGTCTGGGGCAGTCCCTCACCATATGGTGAATCTCGCCACACTTAAAATAAGCTCTCGAAGAGCGTGGCTGATGTGACTGGCTCGGGCCAGGTCTGCTGGACTGACCGCTAAAAGCACCCTATGCAGGAGATGCACTAGATACTGGTGGTACATAATAAGGCTCTTGGGGCCTAGAAGGGACCGGAATACTACTGGCGGCTGGAACAACTGAATGAACAGGGCTACTCCTATAGCCCCTACCATGGTAAACTACAGCTGGGGCACGAGTACCACTATAAGCGCTAGACTTTCGAGACCTCTTGGGCTCCCTCTCTTCTCTCTCCCGAGCAAGCATACCCTTCAATCTACTAGAAATACTCACAACCTGTTAGTAAGAAATATCCATCTCCAACTCCCGGGCCATGCTAAGCCTGATACTAGGGTGGAGTCTCTCAATAAACCGACGAACCCTCTCTCGAACTATGGTAACCAAGGTCGGTGCATGTCGGGCCAAATCACTGAAGCGAACTATATATTCTGATATAGTCATAGCACCCTGGTGCAACTGCTCAAACTCCATGGGCCATGCGTCCCTGAGGATCTAAGGGACATACTCTCTCAAGAACATGTCCGAGAACTGAGTCCATGTAAGTGAAGCTGCCTCAGTCAGACTACCCAACTCATAAGCATGACACCACTGATAGGTTGCTCCTCTAAGCTAGAATGTAGTAAAAGAAACCCCACTCGTCTCCGCTACGCCCATAGTACGAAGCATACGATGACACTCCTCTATGACAGACTGGAACAATACCTGCAATGATAGAGTCGGAAGCAACTGTATCTATACGAGCAGGAAGAGCATAATATCTGGCCTGGCCTCCCCCTCTAGGGCGACCTCGACCTCCCCGACCTCCACCTGGAGCTGGCTGAGCAGGTGGGGCGGTAGCTGGTGCTGGAATCATAGCCCGTTGACCCGGTGGAGCATGCAGTGGCTGAGGAGTCTGTGGAGGTGCACCCCTCCTAAGTCTGGGGAAATCCCTCACCATATGGTGAGTCTCGCCACACTTAAAATAAGCTCTCGAAGAGCGTGGCTGATATGACTGGATCGGGCCAGGTCTGCTGGACTGACCGCTAAAAGCACCCCATGTAGGAGGTGCACTAGATACTGGTGGTACATAATAAGGCTCCTGGGGCCTAGAAGGGACCGGAATACTACTGGCGGCTGGAACAACTGAATGAATGGGGCGACTCCCATAGCCCCTACCATGGCGAACTACAGCTGGGGCACGAGTACCACTATAAGCGCTAGACTTTTGAGACCTCTTGGGCTCCCTCTCTTCTCTCTCCCGAGCAAGCATACCCTCCAATCTACTAGAAATACTCACAACCTGTTAGTAAGAAATATCCATCTCCAAATCCCGGGCCATGCTAAACTTGATACTAGGGTGGAGTCTCTTAATAAACCGACGAACCCTCTCTCGAACTGTGGTAACCAAGACCGGTGCATGTCGGGCCAAATCACTGAAGCGAACTGCATATTCTGATACAGTCATAGCACCCTGGTGCAATTGCTCAAACTCCGCGCGCCATGCGTCCCTGAGGATTTAAGGGACATACTCTCTCAAGAACATGTCCTAGAACTGAGTCCATGTAAGTGAAGCTGCCTCAGTCGGACTACCCAACTCATAAGCATGACACCACTGATAGGCTGCTCCTCTAAGCTGGAATGTAGTAAAAAAAAAACACTCATCTCCGCTATGCCCATAGTACGAAGAATACGATGACACTCCTCCAGAAAATCTTGAGCATCATCTGTAGCCAATCCGCTGAAGGTAGGTGGGTGGTACTTCTTGTACCTCTCAAGTCTAAGCTGCTCCGCCTCAGAAGAGGCTGTCCTAGTCTTGTGCTGAACCGGAGCTACCGACTGCATCGGTATAATCTCTAGAACCTGGTCGGCCTGAACCCGCTGCTCTGGAGTATCAGCGAAGGGAGTTTGTGCTCCTTTCCCGGCCTGAGATGTGGCAGGAGAAAATGGAATCAATCCATCCTAAGCTAAGGTGCTGAACATTCTCAGAAACTGGGCTAAAGTCTCCTAGAGGGTTGGTACAACAAAAGGTATATCAGGTGTCTGCCCTCTAGCTGGAGCTACTGGGGGCTCCTCTGTAGCAGCTCGTGCGGGTGCTCTGGCTGCACCGCATGGACGTCTTCGGCCTCTACCTCGGCCCCGGCCTCTCGCGGCTCTAGCAGGGGGCGCGGGTGCCTGGTCATCAGATCCGCCTGTACGTCTCCTCACCATCTGTGAGAGAATAGAATACATAAGTTTAGAATTTCAAAGTCAACAATTTCGCACGACAAGGAATCAAAGAAGTGTAAATTGTTTTTCCTAATAGTTCCATAGCCTCCCAAGGATTAATACAGACGTCTCTGTACCGATCCGCGAGACTCTACTAAACTTGCTTGTGACTCACGACACCTATGAACCTAGAGCTCTGATACCAACTTGTCACGACCCAATTCTCCCTTCGTAAGATGTCGTGATGACACCTAGTCTCTACGACTAGGTAAGCCTAACAAAAATGCGGAAAATAACAAAATGAAAGGAAAACGTAACAACTAACTACAATAGATAACTGATAACAATGTCGCTCGGCATATACAATAACCAACACTCTAGTAATACACGGTAGTCCCAAAACCCGGAACATCATAAGTCACTATCTAAAAAAGGAAACTAGAATCTCTATACACTAGTCTAATAAAAGAAATACGGAAAGTAGATCACATAGAAGAGAATAGAGGGGGACTCCGAGGTCTGCGGCCTTAAAGTCTCCGTACAGCAGCAATCACTCTCAGCTAGTAGTAGGGCTGATAAGAAATACATGGATCTGCACACAAAATATGTGCAGAAGAGTAGCATGAGTACACCACAACGGTACCCAGTAAGTGACAAGCCTAACCTCGATAGAGTAGTGACAAGGTCAGGTCCGGGCCCTACTGTGATATAATAAAAAGATAGATGCTATAATAAAAATAAAGTAAAACGTAGAAGACAACAACAAGTATTCACAAAGCAATAACAACACCGCACAATGATATAACAATAGGGGCACTCTCGAGATACCATCTCGTAGTCCCAAAAGTAAATATACAGGGAGAACTCCCGAGGTGCCTCCTCATAATCTCAAAATTAAATATACAGGGAGAACTCCCGAGGAACCGCCTCGTAGTCTCAAAAGTAAATGTGCAGAGAGAACTATAGAGGAACCGCCTCGTAGTCTCAAAAGTAAACATAGAGCTCAAACCAATAAATACAACAGTTAACAACAAGAATCCTACAGTTAAGACTGATAAATATCAAGGGAAAACATGAAATCAATTAGGCATACTGCAAAGAGTTCAATTAAGCAGTTAAAGCACGTAGACATGGGATATTAGACTAAACATGGTAACTACACATGCTGGTATAACTCAATTAAAATGAAAACAAATCACTACTCAGTGAAAAATCCGATTTTACAACAAATAGCCCGTGTACACACTAGTCACCTCATGTACACGGCGCTCACATATCACAACAGTATCAAATCCTAAGGGAATTTTCCCCACACAAGGTTAGGCAAGTCATTTGCCTCGAACCAAGCTCAACCAATCGATAACAATACCTTTTTCACGAATATCTGACTCTGAATGTCCCAAATCTAGCCAAAATCCATTATATACCATAAATACAACTATAAGAAATTAATCTAATTAATGAAATCAAAGCTAGAGTAAGAAATTAGAAAATCGTACCAAAAAGTCTCCCCGGGTCCACGTCTCGGAATCGGGTAAAATTCATAAAATATGAACACCCATTCACTCATGAATTCACTTGTACCAAAATTATCCAAATCTGATGTCAAAACCTCAATCAAAACCCAAAATCTTAGTTGAAGAACTTCTTCCCATTTTCCCCTAAATTTCAACCCAAATCCGAAATTAAATGATGAAATCAACCATAAATTAGTGAAATATAACCATAAATGAGTTAAGAATCGTTACTCAAAAGTTTTCTCTGAAAATCCCTCAAATAATCACCCAATCCGAGCTCTCAAAGTTTCAAAATTGAAATGGGAAATAAACCCTCGAAATCCTATTTTCTGCCCAGCGATTTCGCACCTACGGGCCAAGAATCACACCTGCGTCACCGCACATGCAGAATTCCCATCATAGGTGCGATTCCACTTAAAAACTCAACGTCTGCTTCTGCGATCAAAGGGTCGCACCTTCGGACCCATGTCCGCTTCTGCGGTCTTCTTCCGCTCATGCGGGTCGTTGAGTGCTTCTTGTGAGCCTAGGCAGCTCCTCTCCTTATCGCTTCTGCGCTTTCCTCTCCACACTTGCGATCCCACACCTGCGGTCTCCCCACCGCAGCTGCAAAAACACCAAAACTCAGATAGCTTCAGCAATTGCATAAGTCCAAAACTCAATCCGTTAAGCATTTGAAACACACCCGAGGTCCCCGGGACTTCAACCAAACATACCAACTAGTCCTAAATCACCATATAGACTTATTCAAGCCCTCAAATCGCATCAAATAATGCTAAAAGCACGAATAACCCTCCAATTCAAACTTACTGAACTTGAAACTTCAAATTTCTACAACCGATGCCGAAATTATCAAACCACGTCCGATTGACCCCAAATTTTACACACAAGTCATATTCAACATTACAAACCTACCCCAACTTTCAGAATCGGATTCTGACCCCGATATCATAAAGTCCAGTACCGGTCAAAATCTCCAAAAATTTGACTTTCGCCATTTCAAGCCTAAATGAGCTATAGACCTCCAAAACACAATCCGGACACGCCCCTAAGTCCAAAATCACCCACAGAGCTAACAGAACCGACGAAACTCCATTCCAGAGTCGTCTTCATACAGTTTTGACTACGGACAAAATCCTAAGACATAAACTTCCGTTTAGGAACTAAGTGTCTAAAAACAGCCCAAAACCAAAACAAAACCTCCCGACAAGTCACATAAGCTGAAACAGAAATGGAGAAAATAGTAAATAGGGAATCAAGGATATTACTCTCAAAAAGACCGGATGAGTCGTTACACATATAGGTCGTTTCACACGTAATTCACATAACATGTAGTTCAAGGGTTTAGAATTCCCTCAAATCAAGGTTAGACCCAACACTTAACCTTGCTAGTAGAATGACCAGAAGTCTCCCTCTTGGCATGACAGTCCAATATAACATGATAAGGTGACAACCAATCCATACCCAAGATAACATCAAAGTCCACTATATCGAGAAGTAGGAGTTCTACACTAGTCTTAAGGCTCCCAATAGATACCACACACGAGCGATAAACACGATCTACGACAATAGAATCTCCCACAAGCGGGACACATATACAAGAGCACTCAAAGAATCACGAGGTACAATCAGATATTAAGCAAAATAGGACGACATGTAGGAATACGTAGAACCCAAATCAAATAGAATTGGAGCATCTCTATGGCAAACCGGAACAATACCTGTGATGACAGCGTCAGATGACTCTGCCTTAAGTCTAGCTGGGAATGTCTAAGAACGGGGCTGGGGCCCACCACTCTGACCTCCACCTCTCGGGTGACCTCTAGATGGATGGCCTCCACCTCTAACAATCTGATCCCCGCCTCTAGCTGGTTGTGCAAGTAGTGGAGCAACAGGTGCCGACATGATGGCACGAGAACCCTGCTGAGGTCTGTTGCTCGACAATCTAGGGCAATAACTCCTGATGTGACCTATGCCCACACACTCAAAGCACTCTCTCAGCTGCTGAGGCTACTAAAACTGAGACTGACCCTAGCGACCCGGATAGCCGCTGTAGTAACTCCGAAGTGGTGGTGCACTGATTGGAGCTGAAGGTGTGCTAAATGTTGGCTTCTCAGCATGAGACTTATAAGAACCACGACCACTTGAAGTACTGTGGGCTACCTGAAGAGCTGACTGAATCGGCCTAGGAGAATGACCCCTACCAAAAGAACCCCAGCCTCCAAATGATGCACCACTGAAACCACCAAAATAATGGGGCCTCTTCTCAGATGTCGACCCTCTATCCTGACCACGAACCATCTCGATCTATATGGAAATCTCTACGACCCTCTAGAAATAAATATCATCCCCCATTTCCTTAGCCATCTGAAGCCTGATGTCAAAGGTAAGACCATCGATAAACCTCATCACTCTCTCTCTCTATATGTAGGAATCAACATAGCTGCATGACGGGCTAGGTCTAAACATCTACTCTTGTACTGGGTGATAGTTATGCCACCCTACCGGAGGTGCTCAAACTGCCTACGGTACTCCTCCCTTAGAGTGAAAGGAATAAACTTCTCCAAAGAAAACTGTGAAAACTGATCCCACGTAAGTGAAGGAGAACCGACTGGTCTGCTCCGCTCAAAATCCTGCCACTACCTATTGGCAGAGCCGATCATCTGGAACACTACAAAGTCGACCCCATTGGTCTCAACAATACCCATGTTTCGCAATACCTCGTGGCAATGATCCAAGTAATATTGTGGCTCCTCAGAGGGTGCACCGCTATAATGAAAAAAAGAGCTTGGTGACCTTGTCCAACCTCATCAATCCCTCAGAAGACATCGCGGGCCTCTCCTCGGGTTGTGTATTAACTACGGGCTGAGCTACTCCAACTGCTAGAGCAACCGGAGTTTGATATACAAGAGCCATCTGCTCTGGAGTGTGCGTGGTGGGAGTTTTTGCTCCTCCCCTAGCCCGAGAGACGATTGGTACCATAGGAAAGGATCCGATATGAGCTACACTCTCAATGAGTCCAAAGCAGACTAGAGCGTCTTGAAGCACTGAAGTGGCTATGAATCCGGCTCAACCACTAATAATCCACCCACTAACAGTCAGAAATACTAATTTATCTCCAGATTCGATAAGAAAGTGCAATACTCGTCATAAGTTGTCACGACCCCAATTTCATCTCCTTAGGATGTCATGATGACACCTTGTATCTAAGACTAGGTAATCCTAATAATGAGGGATTATGACGGAAATAAAAGCTAAGACATGATATAAACTAAAAATTCTAAAAAATATGTCGATAACTGAAACACAACTACACTGCTCCCAAAACCCAGTGAGACTAAGTCATAAGCTTTTACAAAATGTTCCAAAACACGTACTACAACACTGTCTAATAAAGGAATCAACAATACTATAAAGATGACGGAAGGTGACTCCGAGGCCTGCGGATGTCAAGCAGGTATACCTTAAATCTATGGCAAACAACTATAATCAAACACTAACGTCCAGCACGAGCAGACGTACCTGGATCTACACAAAAATGTGCAGAAGCGTAGTATGAGTACACCACAATGGTACCTAGTAAGTATGAAGCCTAACCTCGGTAGATTAGTGACGAGCCCACGTCAAGACACCTACTAGGACATAATAAACAGAATGAAAATATAATAATGAGACGTAATTGAAGACGGAGAAATAACTGATACGAAATAAGTTAATAACATAGACTAATGCCGGAATTGTAAGCATATAGATAACATAAAGGAAGCAATTAAAGATAACCACCATAGTCAAATATAGATACAAACTGGTAAGACAAGGAAGAATAAAAGCAACAAGAAGTGTTTCACCAATAACTCTTTACAACATGAGAATAACAACAAAAATCACAAACGAGGTACCACCTCGTACACAACAAGAATCACAGCCGAGGTACCGCCTCGTATTCTCAATTCTTAATTTCAATTACAATCTTTCCTTATACTTCCGCGTGAGCCTTACATTTAAATAATTTTGAAAACATTTTTCCCGAAATAGCTACAGGCACTTTAGCCCATCTTATGATGCCACACGACTTCAAATAATTCCCTTACAAGCAACACGCTCATAAGTCCCACCATATGCTGTCACATGCACATTAACCCCTAGCCTTATACCATCGCATGCGCATCAGTATCACATCACAATAACAACTCGCACCACAACTGCCCATATGTCACAAATTCCCAATAATCAACAATATCTATAGTTTCACAACAATAGCCATTTCTCAACCACAATATGTATAAGAATATCAACAATAACGATGAATGTAAATTTCTCAACAAGGAGAATATCTCAACAATTAATAACTTCACCTCAATGTAATAACAACTTTCACAACTTCAACACCAATAACTCAACAATGAGAGAGATAATGTGTAACCACTATATCAAATAAGAATAACTCACAATGGGAGAGATAACATGTAATAGTGACTTCAAATATGGATAAATTAACAACGGAAGAGATAACATGTAACAATGACTTCAAATAAGGATAAGTCAACAATGGAAGAGATAGCATTTAACGATGACTTCAAATATGGATAAATCAACAATAGAAGAGATGACATGTAATAATAAAAGATACAACAACTTCGACTAAAGCATAAGAGTAAAGTATCAAGTAAGGTGTAGAACAAATGTTAACAAAGTCAAATAATGCATATAAGGATAGACTAACACAAGTGAGTGTAGATTGACTATGAGAATTTAAAACATGATATGACAATTCAATTAAGGTATGGAAAGAGTCTATGTAACCTAAATCGGTCAAATACCACATATAACCCATATACACACTCGTCAACTTGCATACATGGCTTTCACATAACACAAATAACACAATCAATCCCAAATCCTAAGGGGTAGTTTCCCCACATAAAGTTATACAAGATACTAACCTCAACTAGGCCAACTTAACCCTCGAAAATAGCTTTTCCCCTAAAATTCGCCTCCTCATAGCTCAAATCTAACCAAAATTGACTTAATATCATCAAACAATGCAAGGTAAAACAATTACAATAGATAAACTTATGATATTTATACTTCTCCCAAAAAGTCAACTCGGGGCCCGCCCGGCCAAAACCTGGTTTAAGGGTAGATTCCGACTACCCATAACCCTACGGGTCCATATATGTGATTAGTTTCAAAATTCGAGTCCAAATCGACTCTCAAAACTAAAATTCTTATTATTCAAAAACTTGACAAAGTTTTAGAAATTTCCTTTTTGATTCATATGATTTTTGATGTTAAATCTAAGATATATTGGTGAAATATAGTTGGAAATTGATTAAAATCACTTACCCAATATTTGTAGATGAAAATCCCCTCTCCAAATCGCCTCCTACCGAGTCTAGGGTTCTAAAATGAGAGAATATGTTGAAAAATCCCGACCCCTAGCCCTTTTGTCCAGCTGCAGATGTTTCATTTGCGATGCGAACCCTCACAATTGCGAACCGGGGATCGCATTTGCGAACCCTAATAGCCTCAACAATTGTCGCAATTGCGACAAAAGCTTCGCAATTGCGAAGCTGGACTTCTTCGCAAAAGCGAGCAATTTTTCGCAAAAGCGACCCATGCCTCAGGCCTGCTGACTTTGCAATTGCGAAACAGAGCACCATCAATTCCATTTTCAGTTCAATTCATTCTGAAACATGTCTGAAACTCATCTGAGCCCTTGGGGCTCCAAACCAAACATCCACACAAGTCTAAAAACATCATACGAACTCGCTCGAGTGGTCAAAACACAAAAATAACATCTAGAACTATGAATCGAACACTAAAATGCATGAATTTCAATGTAAAGTTCAAGAAATACTAGAATTGCAACTAAGAGTCCAAATCCTATCAATTCAACTCCAAATGATACCAAATTTTGCAGACAAGTTCTAAATAGCATAACGAACCTATTCTAAGTCCCAAAATCAAATTCCAAGTCCGATAGCTAAAAGTCAACCTACGGTCAAACTTTTCAACTTCAAATTGCCAAATTTCGGCAAAACAACACAAATCCATCTACGGACCTTCGAATTCGATTCCGGGCATACGCCCAAGTCCAAAATCACGTTACAAAGCTATTGGAGCCATAAAAACACCTTTCCGTGATCGTTTTTCATAAAAGTCAAAGTTTGGTCAATATTTCTAACTTAAGCTTCTAACTCAAGAATCAAAGGCTCCAAATCAACCCGAAATCTTCCCGGAACGGAACTAATCAGCCCTATAAGTCATAAAATCATGAACACATATGTGTGAAGCATCAAAAGGGGAAACAGAGCGCAATTACACAAAATGACTAGTGGGGTCGTTACATTCTCCCTCTCTTAAAACAAATGTTCACCCTTGAACATGCATAAGGGCATACCTGAAGTGATGAATAGATGAGGATAATGACTCCGCATGTCATGCTTGGTCTCTCAGGTCACTTCCTCGACCGGATGACCCATTCATTGAACCTTCACTGAACCAATATTCTTTGATCTCAACATTCAGACTTGTTTGTCTAAGATAGCCACCGACTCCTCAATATGAGTCAAATCCTTATCTAATTGGACGATGCTGAAGTCTAAAACATGAGACGGATCACCATACTACTTTTAGAGCGTAGAAACATGGAAGGGTATCAAAGGGTCCGATATTCCTAGGGCAGTGCAAGCTTGTATGTCACTTCACCAATCCTCTCAAGGATCTCAAAGGGTCCGATATACCTAGGGCCCAACTTGCCCTTCTTTCCGGACCTCATCACACCTTTCATGGATGATACTCGGAGCAAAACCCGCTCCCCAACCATAAATGCTACATCAAAAACCTTTCGATCGGAATAACTCTTCTGTGTAGACTGGGTTGTACAACGCCGATCCTAAATCAACTTGACTTTCTCCAAGGCATCCTGAACCAAATTCTTGCCCAATAACTTAGCCTCTTCCGGTTCAAACCAACCAACTAGAGAACGACACTGTCTCCCATATAAGGCCTTATAAGGAGACATATAAATACTCGATTGGTAGTTGTTATTGTAGGCAAACTCCGCAAGCGGCAAGAACTGATCCCAAGAACCCCCTGAAATCCATTACACATGCACGAATCATATCCTCTAAAATCTGAATGGCGCGCTCGGACTATCCGTCTGTCTGGGGTTGAAATGTTGTACTCAACCCGTGTGCCTAAATCACACTACACAACTCTCAATAAGTGCGATGTAAACTGTATGTCCCGGTCAGAGATATTAGATACCGACACACCATGATGCCGGACAATCTCCCGGATATAGATCCGAGCCAGCTGCTCTGAAGAATAGGTTGTCGCTACTGGAATGAAATGAGTCGACTTGGTAAGACTATCCACAATCACCCATACAACATCAAATTTCTTCTGAGTTTGTGGGATCCCAACAACGAAGTCCATGGTAACACTCTCCCATTTTCACTAGGAAATCTCAAGTCTCTGAAGCAAACCACCTGGCCTTTGATGCTTATACTTCACTTGCTGGAAATTTAGGCACTGAGCTACATACTCCAACATGTCTTTCTTCATTCTCCTCCACCAATAGTGCTATGTCAAATCCTGATACATCTTAGAGACGCTTGGATAAATGAAGTACCGCGAACTGTGGACCTCCTCAAGGCTCATCTCACGCAACCCATCCACATTGGGCACACATAATTGGCCCTGCATCCGTAACACACTGTCATCTCTAATAGAACCCTACTTGGCATCACCATGCTGTACCGTGTCCTTGAGGACAAGAAAATGGTGGTCGACATACTGACACTCTCTGATGCAATCATATAAAGAAGACCGAGAAATCACGCAAACAAGAACTCGACTGGGATCTGATACATCCAATCTAACAAATTGGTTGGCCAAGGCCTCTGTGCTGCCGATAGATATGCTAAACTATCCAAGCTCTCCGCCTTTTGACTCAAGGCATAGGCCACCACATTGGCCTTCCCGGGATGATATAGAATAGTGATATCATAGTCTTTAAGCAATTCTAACCATCTCCGTTGCCGCAAGTTAAGATCTTTCTATTTGAACATATGCTCTAGACACCGGTGGTCGGTATAGACCTCACAAGGGACACCATACAAATAGTGCCTCCAAATCTTCAATGCATGAACAATAACTGCAAATTCCAAGTCGTGGACCAGATAATTTTTCTCATGGACCTTCAACTGTCGAGATACGTAGGCAATCACCCTACCGTCTTGCATTAACACCGCGCCAAGCCCAATATGTGACTCATCACAATACGCAGTGTAAGACCCCGAACCCGTAGATGACACCAACACTGGGGCTGTAGTCAAAGCAGTCTTGAACTTTTGAAAGCTTGCCTCACACTCCTCTGACCATATGAAAGGAGCACCCTTCTAGGTCAATCTAGACATAGGTGCAACAATGGATGAGAAACTGTCACGACCCAAAAATCCCAACCTGTCGTGATGGTGCCTATCTCAATAATAGGCAAGCCGATAATCTCGATAAACCATAATTTTTCTTATGTTTGAAAATACAATAATTTAATACAATACAAAATCCCATAAATACTGACACGAACACTCCCCAAAACCTGGTGTCACAGAATACATGAGCATCTAATATGAATACAAGTCTGGAAAATACGGTCTATAATAGTCTAAGATCAAATACAATAAACAAGGAGATAGAGAAGGAGAGACAAGGTCTGCGAAACACGGCAGCTACCTCAAAATCTCCTGAAAATTAGTTGTACGGAAAAATCAACACCCGCTATGTCCGGGAACACCTGGATCTGCACACGAAGTTCAGGGTATAGTATGAGTACAACCAACTCAGTAAGTAACAATAATAAATAAAGAATTGAAGATAGTGACGAGCTACACAGCTATAGTTCATATTCAGTAGTTCCAGCAAAGAATAGACATGCTTTCAAATATGGCAGCTTAATGTCAAATCAATTTTTATACCGTTCATGTAATCCGTATATAAAATCTTTCAGAGATTTCACAACAATGACAGAAAGCAACTAGGTGCAACAACAAATGAAAATCAAGTATAACCTCTCAGGACAACAATCACTCACTAGGGTCCCAACCCTCATCACTCATTGGGCTCCCATCCCTCATCACTCACACTCAATGGGTACCCGTGCTCACTGGGGGTGTACAGACTTCGGAGGGGCTCCTACAGCCCAAGCACTATAATCTGCACGGACAACTCACGTGCTGCATGGACAACTCACGTGCCATAATATAAATATCTGGATCCGCACGACCAACTCACGTGCTGCACGGCCAGCTCACGTGCTATAGTATAATATAAGGATCTGCACGGCCAACTCACGTGCTGCATAGACAATTCACATGCTATGGTATCAATATCTCACAATCAGGCCCTTGGCCTCACTCAGTCATAAATCTCTTTAGTCTCTCGGACTCTCAATAATCATGAAATCATCCCAAACAACAATGATATGATGTATCAATAATAATAATAGAGACTGAGATAAAATGTGCAAATAAAAACTGAGACTGAGTACATATAGCATTTAGCAGGCAATTCAACAAGTACGCGACTTTTGTGGGTCCTAACGGTATTATTTCATAACCTAAGCATGACTTCTAACATGATTTACAGTCAAATTTTATCAACACATAGAGAGCATATATCTAACAACAAATTATTCAACTTTACAGTTCTCGGGATGGACCAAGTCACAATCTCCTCGGTGTACGCCCACATTCCCGTCACCTAGCATGTGCGTCACCTTTAAAATAATCACATAATACCAAAATCCGGGGTTTCATACCCTCAGGACTATATTTATAACTGTTACTTACCTCAGAGCATGAAATTCTTTACTCTGCTATGCCTTTGCCTCGCAAATCGGCCTCCGAATGCCTCGAATATAGTCACAAATAATTCGTTTCAGTCAATAAAATTTATTGGAATTAACTCCATAAGAAAATGCTAATTTTCCATAAAAATCCTGAATTTTAGCTCAAAAACCGCCTGTGGGGCCCACACCTCAGAACTCGACAAAGGTTACAAAATTTGGAAACCCATTCAACCACGAGTCTAACCATACCAATTTTATCAAAATCCGACCCCAACTCGACCCTCAAATCTTCAATTTAAACTAAGAGGGTTTTCAAACTTTTCCTACTTAATTCACCAATTAAATGATAAAAACAACCATGGATTCAGGTAATTTAACCAATATTGAGTTAAGAACACTTACCCCGTTGTTTTCCTTGAAAACTCCCGAAAATTGCCTCTTCCCGAGCTCAAATCCGTCAAAATCCTATTTTTAGAACTTAAACTCTCTGTCCAGACCTCTCTTCTTCGCGAACGTGACAGGTCCCTCGCGTTCGCGAAGCACAACTCGACTGCCCACAAATTTAACCATTCGCGAACACGATCGTGGCTTCGCGAACGCGAAGCTTTGCAAATCTTACCCTTTGCGAACGCGACCACGGTTTCGCGAACGCGAAGCTTTACCAGCTCAGACCTTCGCGTTCGCGTCCTCCCCTTCGCGGACGCGAAGAACAAAACCTCACACTCAGAAAATACTCTTCGCGAACGCGAGGGCCCACTCGCGAATGCGAAAGAGAAAATCAGAAAAATGCAGCAGGAGATATCAACAATCTCACCAAGGACAAAAATGATCCGTTAACCATCCAAAACTCACCCGAGCCCCTCGGGACCTCAACCAAATATACCAACAAGTCCTAAAACATTATACGAACTTAGTTGAACCCTCAAATCACCTCAAACACCACTAAAATCATGAATTTCACCCCAATTCAAGCCTAATGAACTATGAATTTCTAGTTTCTACAAACGACTCCGGAACCTATCAATTCACGTCCGAGTGACCTCAAATTTTGCACACAAGTCATAAATGACATAACTGATATATTCAAATTTTGAGAATCGGATTCCGACACCGATATCAAAAAGTCAACCCCCCGGTCAAACTTCCCAAAAATTCAACTTTCGGCATTTCAAGCCTAATTCCTCTACGGACCTCCAAATAATATTCCAGACACGCTCTTAAGCTCAAAATCACCATACAGAGCTATTAGAGTCATCAAAATTCAAATCCGAGGTCGTTTACACATAGTTCCATATCCGGTCCACTTTTCTAACTTAAAGTTTCAATTTTGAGACTAAGTATCTCATTTCACTCCAAATTCCTTCCGGACCCGAATCCACTAACCCGGTAAGTCATAAAACAACTATAAAGCATAAATTGAGCAGTATATGGGGGATCGAGGTTATAATACTCAAAAGGACCGGCCGAGTCGTTACAGAAACCCTCTACAAAATGGCAATAATACCCAGCCAAACCAAGAAAACTACAGATCTCAGTAGCTGAAGACGGTTTGGGCTAATTCTGAATTGTTTTAATCTTCTCTGGTTCTACCTTGATCCCCTAACTCGACACCACATGACCCAAAACGCCACCGAATTAAGCCAGAATTCACATTTTGAGAATTTTGCATACAATTTCTGCTCTTTTAAAGTCTGAAGCACGGTCCTAAGGTGCTGCTCATGATCATCCTGACTGCGGGAGTACACCAAGATGTCGTCAATAAACACAATGACAAATAAATCAAGATATGACTGGAATACACTTTTCATCAGGTGCATAAATATTGTTGGGGAATTGGTAAATCCAAATGACATCACAAGGAACTCGTAGTGGCCATACCGAGTCCTAAAGGTAGTCTTCGATCCGGATCCCAAATCTTCAGCTAATGATACCCTGACCACAAATCAATCTTTGAGAATACTCTGGCACCCTGTAGCTGATCAAATAAGTCATCAATGAGCGAAAACATATATAATTTTCATCGTAACCTTGTTCAACTACCGATAATCAATACACATGCACATAGAACCATCGTCCTTCTTCACAAATCAAACCGGCGCACCCCAAGGCGACACATTGGGCTGAATGAAACCCTTATCAAGCAACTCTTGGAATTGCTCCTTCAATTCCTTCAACTCTGCTGGGGCCATGTGATATGGTAGAATAGAAATGGGCTGAGTGCCCGGCAATAAGTCAATACAAAAATCGATATCCCTATCGGGCGGCATGCCCGGAAGATATGCTGGAAATACATCTGGGAAGTCTCTAACTACTGGAGCTGACGAAACGGTAAGAGTATCAGCACTGTCATCTCTCACAAAGGCTAGGTATGCATCACACCCCTTCTCAACCATCCGCTGAGCCTTTAGAAATGACACAACCTTGCTAGGAACATAATCCAAAGTACCCATCTACTCTAACCGTGGTAAACTTGGCACAACCAATTTTACCATCTTGGCGTGACAATCCAGAATAGCATAAAAGAGTGACAACTAGTCCATGCCCAAGATAACATCAAAGTCGACCATACTAAGCAATAATAGATCAACTCTGATCTCAAAATCACCAATAACAACCAAACACGACCGATGCATACAGTCCACAACAATAGAATCTCCCACATGCGTGGATACATAAACAAGAGAACTCAAAGAATATATCCAAATACATAGCAATGAACAATGACACATATGAATAAGTGGATCCCTGATCAAATAAGATTGATGCATCTTTATGATAAACCTGAACCATAACTGTGATGAATGCATCTGAAGCGACTGCTTTCGTCCTACCCGAAAAAGCATAGAATCTGGCCTAGCCTGTCACGCCCCAACCTCGGGGAACACGACCGACGCTCAACCGAGTGAACCCGACCGAGAAAGCCTGTTAGATAGTTTCTAACCAACTCACCCATGATCAAGAAAAGAGATGATTTCATTAATTATACAGTAGGAAGCACATTCATGCAATACTAAATCGTTTCATTAGCTATTTCGCCCAGTTTCAAAATACACCTATTCTTATAGTTTGAGTGGAACAAGTGATCAAACACAACATAATTTGTTTAACATTTCCAACACCCATATACAACCCACATAGTGTCTACGGAGCCTCTAAAGATACAAAAGAGAGTAAAGATGGTGCCTGCAACAAGGCCCCAACTATACCTCAAAATGTGACCACAATATAAACAAAAGGTACAATACATGACCTCGGAATGAAATAGGGCTCATCGAGTCCGCTGAGAAGAGGATGCAGCACTATCTATGATCAACACTGTTTTCTATGGAACCACCTTCATCCATTTAAAGATGCAGCGCCCCTGGCAAAAGGGACGTTAGTACTATCGAATAGTACTAGTATGTAAAACTAAAACACTATCTCAATAGAATGAACAATAATAGAGGGGAAACAGTCAAGAATGCAATATGAGCTTTAAATAACGCTAAAACATCAAATGAAGGATCACATAGATTTTTAAGTCAATTCCTGCATTATTAGGTTGGATGGTTTTTAGTGCCAATATGCCACAATCCACAATACCACCATGTTCTTACATGGAGTCCGATCTCGGCCTGATCGGCTAGGCCATCTCATTTGAGACATCAACCATATTTACAATTTCATCCACAATACCACCATTTTCTTATGACGAGTCTTATCTCGCCCCGATCAGCTAAGCCATCTCATTTGAGACGTCACCCCTTTTCAATCAGTCATCTCACTTCATATTTCTTTCCCATCTTTTCAATACAATGGCACGAGTAGCCCCAATTATAAAGTTATTCTTGGCTCTTGGCCGTATTTCATGATTCAAGTTCTTTTCCACGTTCCAACATTATTATTATCATCAACAACAACACAGTTTTTCATTCAAGACTTTTGATTTCACATGTGAGCAATTTAGAATCCAATTGACATAACAGTATTTAGTCGAATTTGACTTGAAGTCTAGGAATTGTTTTAGCACATATTCTAAGTTTGAACATTTCCTCAGATGATGAGATAACATGATAGAAGCATGGGAATACATATTACACATATATTTTCAAAACAAGCACATTCGGGATAGTAATTTCTAGGACGTTCATTTTGGGACTTGCATCAATTTCTTGAATACCATGGAATTCAATTCTAAGAAGAGGGGGTTTAGCCAACATACCTCAATTGACCTTCTTAAAACTCTGAGATGTTCCATAATATTAGCAACTTCAATCTATTTTAGCAATATAGAAAAAATTGAACCAAAGATTAGGAAAACGATCATGATTCTAGCTCACTTGACCATTTTATCAGACATTATGTGTGTATTAAGGTTCCATGGCCCTTTTATGAAAGACTTCACCATCCCACACCCCATTATTTTCTATCTTTAAATCACAACCTCCCCACGTACCTTAAGAATACATGCATGCAAGGTATGCACTCCCATCCCCATGAACTACCTTACTAATTGCCCACTCTAGTTACATTTCAAAATTAAGAATTTGGGTGATAGGATCTTACCTCTTAGGATGAAGAACTAGGGCGCTTCTCTTGATAATCTTCAAAGTTTTAAGCAAGAATTGAAGAGAAATTTTTGATGAGGATCACTTTCTCCCTCTAGGACTCTCTCTCTCACTCCAAGATATCAGAAATAAGCTCAAAATGGTCTATGGGATGTGTTTTAACAGAATAGGGCCGGGTTTAAAAACCCAAAAAATGAAGCTCCGGAACGGGTTCTGCGGTCACATATGTGACCGCATAATGATTATGCGGTCCACAAAATGACCGTGAAAGGTGGCTCTGGGAACTGGGCTAGCCTGCTTCACTCTACGACCGTTATGCGGCCCGCAGACCTGTTCTATGGTCGCATAATGTGCCGCAGAACCTCCCTCCTCAAAAGTCTAAGGATGTCTATGCGACCAAAGTGCGGCCCGCAAAACGGTTATGCGGTTGCATAATTGGTCGCAAAATTGACATCAACAACGCCCCAGAAAATAGCCTCACTCTGCGACCAATCTGCGGTCAGCAGGGTGGTTCTGTGGCCGCAGAACGGTGCTGCAAAAATGCCTACTTCTACCCAACATTTTCCTTCAACTCCCCAAGCACTGTGCAATCCAAAAGGTCCGAACCACGGCAAGCTACTTTGACATCACGGAATTCGGGTTTTTAGGAAAAAAAAAATTACGGGGCCTTACATAGCCTCCCCCTCTAGGGTGACCTCTACCTGCCCATCCCTCACCCCTAGCTGGCTGCACAGGTGGAGCTGCAATTGGAGCAACAACAATGGTTTGGAAAGTATGTGGACCTGTGGAGGTGCACCCCTAATGAGTCTGGGGAAGTGACTCACTATATGACAGGTATCACCATACTTAAGCAAGCTCTCGATGAGCGTGGCTACTGGGATTGGCTCGGGCTTGGTCAGCTGGACTGACCGCTGAAGGCACCCCCGTGCAGGAGTTGCACTAGAAAGTAGCTAAGCAAAGTGTGCAACCTGAGACCTCGGAATACCTAAAGCACCACTAGAAGCTGGAGGTGCTAAGTGAACGGTACGGATCACATAGCCTCTACCGTGACGGGCTATAGCTGCAGCGTGGTCACCACTAATTCCTCCAGTACCTCGAGGCCTTTTGGCCTCTCTGCCCTCTCTCTCATGGCCCTGCATACCCTACAACCTTCGTGCGATCTCTACCACCTGCTTATATGGGGCATCTCTCACCAACTCTCGATCTATGCTGAACCTAATACCATAGTTGAGCCCCTCGATGAATTGGCAGACTTGCTCCTAAACTATATAAACCAAAGTAGGTGTATGTCTGGATAAATCACTGAATATGATAGCATACTCTGACACTGACATAGTACCCTACACAACTTCTCAAACTCTGCACGCCATGCATCCCGAAGTGTCTGGGAACAAACTCTCTCAAGAACATCTCTGAAACTGAGTCCATGTAAGTGAAGCTGCATCGACTGGGCTATGCTCCCCGTGAACCCGCCACCACTGATATGCTGCTCCTAACAACTGGAATGTAGTGAAGGCAGCTCCGCTAGTCTCCACAATACCATGGTGGGGAGAATACAGTGGCACTTCTCTAGAAACTCATGTGCATCCTCTGAATCTAAGCCACTGAAAGTAGGAGGATGATACTTCTTGAACCTCTCAAGTCTAAGATGCTCCTCCTCATATACCATTACCCTAACCTCAGGTTGAACCAGAGCAATAGGTTGTACTGGCATAACCACTGAGACCTGATCAATATGGACCCACTACTTTGGAGTACGGGCCGCAGGAGTCTGAGCTCCTCCTCCAGCCTGAGTTATGTCTGGTGCAAGTGGAATCAAACCCGCCTGAGCTAAGGTACCGAACATTCTCAAGAATTGTGCGAGGGTCTCCTAAAGTGCAGGGGTGGCAACAGGGGCCTCATGTGCTTGTCCCCAACTGGAGCTACTGGTGGTTCCTCTGTCGCATCTCGGGCAGGTGCTCTAGCTTCACCACGTGCCCCTCCTTCGCCTTTTCCCCGGCCCCGACGACTCACGACTTTAGCAGGGGGGACAAGTGTCTGATCATTGGATCCAGTAGTACATGTCCTCACCATCTGTGAGAGAATAGAAAGTCAAAGATTTAGTTTTGAAATCAACTAATTCACACGATAATGAATCAAAGAAGTGGAGTTTTCCTAACAGTTCTGTAGCCTCTCGAAGATATGTACATACGTCTTCGTACCAATCCGCAAGACTCTACAAAATCTGCTTATGACTCGTAACACCTATGAACCTAGAGCCCTGATACCAACTTGCCATGAACCTAATTTTCCCTCTTTAGGATGTCGTGATGGCACCTAGTCTCTAAGACTAGTTAAGCCTAATAATGAGAGATTATAACATAAATAAAGCTAAGACATGATATAAAATAACAATTCTCATAAATATCTTGGTAATTCAACCACAACTACATTGCTCCCAAAACTCGGTGAGACTGAGTCATAAAATTCTATAGAGTGTTCCAAAAACACCTACTACAATACTGTCTAATAAAGGAAACAAAAATACTATAAGGATGACGGAAGGTGACTCGGAGGCCTGTGGATGTCGAGTAGGTATACCTTGAAGTCTCCAGCAAGCAGCTTCAATCAAACACTAACGTCCAGCACGAGCTGACGTACCTGGATCTGCACAAAAATAATATGCAGAAGTGTAGTATGAGTACACTACAACAGTACCCAATAAGTATCAAATCTAACCTCAGTAGAGTAGTGACGAGGCCAGGTAAAGATACCTACTAGGACATAATACACAGAATGAAAACATAATAGCGAGAAGTAACGGAAGGCAAAGAAATAACTTATTCAATACAAGTTAATAACATAGACTAATGCCAGAATTATATGCATAGAGATAACATAAAGGAAGCAATTAAAAAGAACCACCATAGTCAAATACGGATACAAACTAGTAAGACAAGGAAGAATAAAAGCAACAACAATTGTTTCACCAACTCTTTACAAGATGAGAATAAGAAGAAGAATCACAAACGAGGTACCGCCGCGTACACAACAAGAATCACAATCGAGGTACCGCCTCATATTCACATTTCTCAATTTCAATTACAATCTTTTCATACTGCAGCGTGAGCCTTACATTTAAATAATTTTGAAAACATTTTTCCCAAAATAGCTACACGCACTTTAGCCCACCTTATGATACCACACAACTTCAAGTAATTCTGTAATGCCCCGACTGGTCTTTTTGAATATTTTCATTCTGTTAAGCTATTTGAAGTCTTGAGTATCTTTGTATAATGTATTATGACTTATGTGAATCGTCGGTTTTGGTTTTCAGGTGATTCGAAATTGATTTGGAAGAATGATTCTCAAATTGGATGCTTTAAGTTGGAAGAGTTGACCAAGTTTGAATTTTAGTATTTGACCTCTTATCAGAGTTTCAATGGTTCTGTTAGGTCCGTATGGTGATTTTAGACTTGGGCGTATACTCAGATTTGCATTTGGATGTTTCTAGAAGGTTTCGACACTATTTGGCAAAAGTTGGCTAATTGAATGTTTGGAATGTTCATAAGTTTAACTGGGAGTTGACTTTGATGATATCAGGTTCGAATTATGGCTCTGGGAATTAGAATAGCTTCGTTATGTCATGTGGAACTTGTGTGTAAAATTTGAGGTCATTCCGGGTTGATTTGATATAGTTCAGCACGAGTTTTGGAAGTTAAAAGATCGAAATTTCATTAAGTTTGATTTGAGATGTGATTCGTGGTTTTGATATTGTTATGTGTGATTTGAAGACTCGAGTAAGTCCTTTTTATGTTATGGGACTTGTTGGTATGTTCGGACCGGGTCCCGAGGGGCCCGGGCATGTTTCGGATTGGTTCGGATCATTTTTGGGCTAAGTTGGCTTGGCTGGAGGTTCTGGTGTGTCCGCATATGTGGAGGGTCGGTTGCATATGCGAGCCCGTAGATGCACCACTTTGGTTGCAGAGGTGAATTAGGTTGTTGTGGGGCTGTTTGTGTAGAAGCGAGATTTTGGGTGCATCTGCAGAATCGCAGATGCGGTGACATGGAGCGTAGGAGCGAAGTTAAGCGCAGAAGCGGAACGTGTCCTCACACATGCGATGTCACAGAAACGAAATTATTCCACAGGTGTGAGAGGTTGGATTTCAGTGACCTTCCGCAGAAGCGGAGGATGTATCGCAAAAGCGATGCCGCAGAAGCGGCTAGTACTTCGCAGATGTGAAAAAGCCTGGGCAGAAGCTATACATCGAGGGCTTGGTTATTTATTTCACATTTAGAGATTTGGAGAGGATTTTCACCACATGGATTGGGGTAAGTATTTTATACTCGGTATTGTCATTTGACTGATGATTTCAAAGAGAATTTTGGGGGGTTTTGTCTAAACTTTCATAAAGTGAATTTTTGAGTTTTGAACATTGATTTGGAATCGGATTTGAGTGAAATTAGTATGTTTGAGGTAAGTATCTTATTTAAAATTGGTTGAGGCACTAGTTGCCTGAACTAATTGTGATAGCTACGTGCTATGGGTGCGCGCATGCGTGGGGTTTGAACCCATGTGCTAAGACTGGGGGTATTTATTCATGCTCGGGTTGTGTTTAGTCTATGATAAGCCTAGAATTGACTGTTAAGCTTTAATCTATAATGTTCCTCATATTTGTAACATTGTTGTGAACTATATGATTCATGTTTGAGGCTACTTAGAGGTTTAATCCCTGAATGAACTTGATAAATGCTATTCTGTGGTGAAATTACCGATTTGAGCTATGATAGCATACTTTGCACATGCCTACACTCTATCATGTTATTATACCAGTCCAGAACATGAAATATGATAATTTTTCATCATATACATATGTTCTTGTATACTTGCTTTTGTGTGATATGATTTGGACTGGATGCCGGTGACCATGGTGGGCGGGTTATGTTGTTATGCCTGTGACCACGCCGGGCGAATTGTGTTGATATTCTTGTGACCACGCCAGGCGGATTGTGTTGTTATGTCTGTGACCAAGTCGGGAGAATTGTGTTGTTATTCTTGTGACCACGCCGGGCGGATTGTGTTGTTATGCATGTGACCACGCTAGGCAAATTGTGTTGTTATTCCTGTGACCACGCCGGGCGGATTGCAATATTAAGCCTGTGACCACACCGGGCTAGTAGCACGTTGAATTGGCTTTGCTTGCATGTGTATACGGATCCATCCCCCTAGGGTCACTCTCTCATGTTTCTCTCTTGATGGTGTATACGCGGACTGTGAGAAACCGACAGGTTTCTGCTTGATGTGAGCTCTAGGAGAGATGGTTACTGTTATTGGATCGGGTTGCACGCCACAACATGCCTTATTAGATTATGGTTATTGGACCGGGTTGTGCGCTGCAACATACTGATATTTGGTTATTGCATTTCATCTTTACTTGAAATTTCCTCGACTATTTACCTGATTTTACTTGCATATCTTCCTTATATGCTGGATTGTTGACTAAGCAGAACACTTTAAAACAAAGAATTATGAGCATCAAAGTGGTTTTACCTGAGATTTCCTGTTTTGATCATATATATGTTCTATACTTGTTGAAATTATGAATTGCACAGGTATTAGTGAGTATCATCTATAATTATTGCTTCTTTTACCTCGCCGAGGTTAGTTAGGATACTTATTGAGTACATGGGGTCGGTTGTACTCATACTACACTTCTGCACCTTGCGTGCAGATCTTGGAGTTGTTGCTGCTGTGTATAGTGGGAGTTAGCATTAAAGATGTACCCACGTTCTAGTTATGGCTATCACTTATCCTTGGTAGCTTTAGATTTGAATATTGTTCATGTACAATCCAAACGGATGTTGTATTATTTCATTTCAGTTTTTGTAAAATCTAAGTCTTAGTGGCTTATGACTTGTACTACCAGTCCTTGGGGAGATGTATAAAATTCAGTTATTTCATTTTTGGCTCTTATCATTATCATTGTATTATGCTTTATTGTTATTTGGCTTACCTAGCGGGTTGGGTTAGGTGCCATCACGACGGGTTTGTTTTTGGGTCGTGACAAATTCCCTTACAAGCAACATGCCCACAAGTCCCAACTTATGCCGCCGTATGCACATTAACCCTTATCCTTAGACAGCCGCATGCGTATCAATATCACATCACAATAACAACTCGCACCACAAGTGCCCATATGTCACAACTTGCCAATAATCAACAATATCTATAGTTTTACAACAATAGCCATGGCTCAACCACAATGTGTACAATAATATCAACAATAACAATGAAAGTAAATTTCTCAACAAAGAGAATATCTCAACAATTAACAACTTCGCCTCAATATGATAACGGCTTTCACAACTTCAACACCAATAACTCAACAATGAGAGAGATAATGTGTAACCGCTATATCAAATAAGAATAACTCACAATGGGAGAGATAACATGTAACGATGACTTCAAATACGGATAAATCAACAATGGAAGAGATAACATATAATAATAACTTCAAATAAGGATAAGTCAACAATGGAAGAGATAACATGTAACGATGACTTCAAATACAGATAAATCAATAATGGAAGAGATAATATGTAACAATAAAAGAGACAACAACTTTGAATAAGGTGTAGAACAACTGTTAACAAAGTCAAATAAGGCATATAAGAATAGACTAATACAAGTGAGAGTAGATTGACTATGAGAATTTAAAATATGATATGCCAATTCAATTAAGATATGGAAAGAGTCAAAGTATCCTAATCTAGTCAAATACCACATATAACCTATGTACCCACTCGTCACCTTGAGTACACAACTTTCACATAACACAAATGACACAATCAATCCCAAATCCTAAGGGGTAGTTCCCCCACAGAAAGTTAGGCAAGATACTTACCTCAACTAGGCCAACTCAACCCTCGGAAATAGCTTTTTCCTTAAAATTTGTCTCCTCGCGGCTCAAATATAACCAAAATTGACTTAATATCATCAAACAATGCAAGGAAAAATAATTACAATAGATTAAGTTATGATCTTTACACTTTTCTCAAAAAGTCAACAAAAGTCAACCCGGGGTACTCCCGTTAAAACCTGGGTCCAAGGGTAGATTCTGACTACTCATAACTCCACGAGTCCATATATGTGATTAGTTTCAAAATTCGAGTCCAAATCGACTCTCAAAATTCAAATTCTTGTTTTTCTAAAACTTGACAAAGTTTCACAAATTTTCACTTTGCTTCACATGATTTTTTATGTTAAATATAAGATATATTGATGAAATATAGTTGGAAATTGATTAGATATACTTACCCAATGTTTGTAGATAAAAATTCCCTCTCCAAATCGCCTCATACCGAGTCTAGGGTTCTAAAATGAGAGAACATGTTGAAAAATCCCGACTCCCAGCCCTTTTGTCCAGCTGCAGATGTCGCATTAGTAATTGTAGACCAGGGATCACATTTGCAAACCCTAACAGCCTCAACAATTGTCGCAATTGCAACAAAGGCTTCGCAATTATGAAGTTGGACTTCTTCGCAAAGGCGAAAAATTGTTCGCAAAAGACCCATGCCTCAGGCTTGCGGACTTCAAAATTGTGAAGGGGCAAATCTCAATTGCGACATTAGAGACTCCCCATTCACCTTCGCAATTGTGAGGTTGGTGCTCACAGTTGCGATAACAGATCACCAGCAACACCAACAATTCATTTCGAAACTCATCCAAGCCCCCGTGGCTTCAAACCAAACATCCACACAAGTCTAAAAATATCATACGAACTCATCGCGCTATCAAAATACTAAAGTAACATTTAGGACTACGAATCGAACACTAAAACGCATGAATTTCAAAGGAAAGTTCAAGAACTACTAAAATTGCAACCAAGCATCAAATCTTATCAATTCAACTCGAAATATTCCCAGAATGAAACTAATCAACCCCATAAGTCATAAAACCATGAACACATATGTGTGAAGCATCAAAAGGGAAAACATGGTGCAATTACACGATACGACCGGTCGGGTCGTTACATAAGTCTATAATAACGAAAGAATACTCATGACACTAAAATAATGACTATGGAGCGACTCTAAAAGTTCCAAGAAAAGACGATACTAATAAATAAACTCTTCGCCCACGCGGACAAGTGCGAGGCTCTACAGGAACTATCAACTCGTATACTCTAATCCACGAAATCTTCGCTCGCGTCAACTGCTGTCTCTGAAAACAAATAGCGGAGAGTGAGTCGCTAGCTTAGTGAGTAATAACACTTAACCATAACCATTTTTAATTGGGGACAAGTTAGAAAACATGCCAGTTAACCAAAAATATCATAAAAATGCCATTTTAGAAATAGTAACCAATAATCCGTCTTGTCATGTATTTCATGTAATAGAAATCAATTAACAATTCGGTAATGAACTCAGTAATACTGTGCCATATTAATTAATCATATTTGGGAGGTGTTTCAATGAACATATCATATAATCAGTATAAATGTGGACCTCTTCGCAAGAAGTCAAATATAACGGTAGTCCCTTCTCGAGGGAAATCAATAACGGTATGCTAGTTCTACCTTCCCACTAGCAAGAGCTGTAACGGTAATTACAAGGTGCACCAGGTCTAACGAACCCACTGTTAGCTACGAGATACTTCAAAGTCTCCTCGCATTATTACTTGTCCTTGTAATCGGTAAATACTCATTAGAAAATAGTTTAAAACAGTACATGTCATTTATGTTCTTATCAAATCATCGATAACAGTAAATTCAAGTAACGGTAAAAACATATCTAGTAATAACGGGAGTATTTAAAACAATAATAATTATCTCAAATAACTATTTTGGTATCATATCGAGTAAAGGACTTATCCCACATACAAACTCAAAATAATCGGTAACATATTCATATTAAAAACCGTGTAAATCATGCAATTTATAAAGACACAAATTGCGGTAAGATTACTACTCACATTACTCGCGTCGAAATACCAAACTCGTCACCTCGAGCGATCTGCACGACTTTTTCCAATCAATCTATAATCACATAAATATCGATCTCGTGTTAATTTCTTTGTTTAAGCTAATTCACAACTAATTTAGATTACCCAAATTCACAGAGTTTTATGTTCTACCATCAATTCGCTGAATTATATTTATCCATGCTATGAGTAATCAACTAGCGTATAATCTATAAATTTCAACTTACTCGTATATTTATTCTTCAATTTTTCTTTTACCCAAATTATGCCAAATATGTGTATAGATCTAAATCATATAGGATCACTATCGACAATACTTTCTTTCGTACATAACAAAATTATATACACCCAGATGATAATCTTAAGCAACTGAAGTAAATAAGTTTATCCTTTGAATTAAAAAAATGCCTTGAACAAACTACCTTTGTTTCTCTGTTTGTTCCCATATATAATTCATACTACTACATACAAAGGCATTAAGAATTTGATTTGCTTTTAAAAAATAAATCTTCGTTGCAAAGTGTTCTACATGCACTCATGATTCTTCCACAAAGTGCTATGAGTTAAGAGAATCATTACTTAATCTTTTCTGTTTCTCAATCTCAATATATAACTAAAATCATAAATTTATATACTCTCATATTAGTAAATAAAATATAATAATACTATGTTACCTATTTTCCAAATCTTGGTTCCTTCCTCCTTCTCCTTCTCCTTCTTCTTCTTCTCTACGTTTCCCCCCTTTTCTATAGCTTCTGTTGCAGCAGCCTAAGCGTTGCTTTCCCTTCCCCTAAATTCCTTTTCTATTTTCGTTCCAGGAGGCTTTAGACCCTTCTTTCTATTGATTAGGTTTTCCCTTTCTTTTTTATTTATTTTCTTATTTTTTTAAGCTAGTTACTTAAATACCCTTATTTAATATGGAGTATTTCATTCTCCCCATCTTATAAAATTTGGTCCCCGAAATTAGCTCAGGTACGTACCTGTAGACTGAAATAAATGAGGATACTTGACTCGAACAGTATCTTCCATTTCCCTTGTAGCTTTTTCAACTGTATGATTTCTCCATTAGACTTTTACGAACACAAATTCTTTTGATCTTAGCTTTCTTACTTATCTATCAATAATAGCCATGAGCTCTTTGTCATAAGTTAATTTCTCATCAAGTTGTGTAATTGGTAATTCAAGCACATGAGAGGAGTCCAATATACATTTTTTCAGAATAGAAATATGGAACACTAGATAGAAAAAATAACTCTCATCCCTTGAAGTATCTCTTATAATCTTATAAACCTTGGATTTATCTTCCTTTGTTTTCAAATTGCATTTTGCCTTTCACAGGGAAACTCATATGATCACTCGATCTTTAATTGTAAATTCTAAGTCTATTTTTCTCTTATTTGCACAAGACTTTTGTTTTCTTTATGATGTAAGTAATATCCATCTGATTAACTGGGTCTTATCAATAGCTTCTTATACTACTAAGTCTGAACCCAATACATTAGCCTCATTGTTTTTAGTCATCTAATAAGGGAGAGAAATCAAGGTCGAAAAGATTGAAAAAATATCATCACAATGTTTCATGCGATACCATCTTAATGTTCTATTTGAAAGTTATCATTGTAGGTAAATTAAGCTAAAGGTTGGGAATCATCCCTAATGCCTCCAAGAGAAATATTCAAGCTCTCAACATGTCCTCCAAGATTTGTGTAGTATGCTCAGACTGCCCATTTGTCTACAGATGAAATGTAATACTAAGATCTACTCATGTACCCAATACTTATTGAAAAGATTTTTGAAAGTGTAAGGTGAATTGTGATCCTCGCCAGTGAAGATGGAAACGGGGATCTCGTGAAGTCAAAAATTCCTTTCATGTATATTTACGCATATCTCGCCCCATTGTATATAGTTTTGATCGACAAGAAGTGTGTAAAATTTGTAAGCTGGTCTACAATTACCCACATAGTGTCGTAGCCTATAAGTATTCAAGGTAGCCCAGTCACAAAATACAGGGTAATGCTTTCCCGATTCTACCATGGAATCTATAGTTATTGTAGTAGGCCCCAGGGTCATTTACAACCTTGTCCTGCTGACAAGTTAAATAGATAGAAATAAAGTTAGTAATTTTGTTTCCCTCCACCAATGTTATTGCTTCAGGTCATGGTGCATATTCGTGTATCTGAAGTCTTGGGCTTCATCAAGAGTCTATAACATGTCTCAACACATCTACATTTGTTACACATAATCTATTATCTAGTTGAAAAGCAAAAAAATACCCTCATTGCTAGGAGTCATATCCTTGAGTTTACCAGCTAGGACTTCATCTTAGTGTTTGCACAATCACTCATCCACGTATTCACTAGCCTTTATGCACTCTACATCAGGCTTGACCAGTAGCCAATAATGTCTTTGAAATTTTCACATTGAACCTAATACGTGTACTCTCTAGTCTATGCATAAGCCATAATATTTATCTTCCCCTACCAATATAGAATAGTACAATTATATCTTCAGTAGTTCCCTCCATCGGTATTGCTAAATATTTATATCTCTGTTAGTTTTAAATATACTTCAAGCTCTTGTGCTATGTATAAATTTTGTAGGTTTCTTCATATAAATATTATCTCTAAATCCTAAAAGGAAATACCAGTGTGACCATCTTCGGATCATGAGTGGCATAGTTCGACTTGAGCTTCTTCAAATTTCTTGAAGCATAAGCTACGACCATTCTGCATGAGAAAATATCAATCCTATTCGCGAAGCATCACAGAATATCATGAATCTTCTAGATTGGTGTGATTGTAAAACATGCCTTGGGTTTCTAGAATCTCGGCTTACATTTTTCCATCCACTAAAATTTAGCGATTTTCTATGTTAACTTGGTTAGTGGTGGTGCTATTCTAGAGAAATCCTACACAAATACCAGTAGTAGCCTGTCAAGCCTAAAAAAACTCAGTATTTGTAGGAGATATGGGTCTCGCCCATTTATGAACTGCTTCTATCTCCTCATAATCTACCATATTTTTATTTTTAGATACAATGTGCCCTAAGAATACCACCGAGTCTAGACAAAATTCACAATTGAAGAACTTATCATTAAGTCGATGTTCATGCAGTGTTTGCAACATATTTCATAGGTGAAACTCATGAGCTTCCTGGCTATAAGAATATACTAGAACATCATCAATAAGCACAATAACAAATACGACGAGAAATGACTTTAACAACCTATTCATTAAATCCATGAATGGAGTTGAATTATTGGTCAAACCAAAAAGGTATCACAAGAAACTCATTGTGCTCGTACTAAATTTTGAAAGTTGTCTAAGGAATATCTTCGTCTCTAATTCTAATTGGTGATAACAAGACCGAGGATCAATCTTTGGGAAGTGGTGATTCCCTGTAACTGATGAAATAGGCCATCTATATGAGAAAATATTTTTTTTGCGGATTGCCACCTTATACAATTGCATGTAGTCGATGCACATTCTTAGAGATCTGCCTTTCTTTTTCACAAAAATATCAGTGTACCCCAAGGTAATATGCTCGGTCTGATAAATCCTTGTCAGTAGGACATGCAACTTTTTATTTAGTTCTCTTTGCCTCACTAGTTCGATACATTATGGGGGTATTGATATAAGTTGTGTCTAGTGCCAAGTCAATAAGAAATTTATTTCTCATACTCGGGTTAGTGCTAGTAAACCCTTAGAAATACATCAAAGTATTCTCTCAGTATTAGTACTTTTATTTTTCAAACTAAGTTTGACATCTCTTGGATCCCTTTATAGAAGTTACGAGACCTTAACCACTCTTATTAAATAATTGTAGAGCCTTCTTAAATGATATAATCTTGACTATCACTGGGATATAATTATTATTTTTACTTTTTATTTTTACAATTAGGTTTACTAGATATATCAATCTAACTATCTTCGCATGGTAATAAAAGGTAATGTGATAAGATGATAATCAATCATACTTATAAGCACGTCAAAATCAACAAGGTCAAGTACAATTTGTCTAGAGAGGGTATCCTCTCTCTCTCAACTTGAATCTAATAATCTTAATACAAATTTTCAAGTATACGAGGTTCTTCCATGAAAGTAGCAACTATTAAAGGATCTCATAATATCTCAAGATGTCATTTATCTAAATCTTTATCCCATATGATAAAAAATTCATACAACGAGATTTTCTAGTCTTTACCTTCTTAAATGAATTCTTAGTTGCATGCCAATCACATCCAGTTCTTAATTTTATTTTTTGCAAGTTCAACTTCCACGTAATAGGTCAGAGTCTTCATATGTGGGATTATTTTCTTGTTTAAACGGTTAACCAACCATTCAACAAGCTTCTAAACCTAAGACGTCACGTAATTAGTCAACTGATATAGGCTGGTGCCACATGTCAATACATTCATTGTCTGAATTAATTTCTTAAGTACCTATCTGGTTTGCGCTTTTGACTATCGAGAAGGAAGCGATTCACAAAACGTTTAGTGAAATTATTCCAAAGTCAGTTGTGTTGCTCCTACTCGCATCCTTATCAGTATGGTTCTATCCCATATATTCGTCATGTACTCCTGTCTATAAGTTGCTAGCTCCACAGGACTCTCACTGGAACATTATAGAGCTCATAATGCTTTAAGTATTTTGCCAAAAACCTCTAAGGATGATTAAATTGTCAAAAACAATAAACTTTGTAGTTTCAATTTTAGGAACTCTATTAAGAATACATCTCTGCTCCTGTCTCTTAGTAAGTCCAAATGCCTAAAGCTTTTATATACTTAATTTATTACCCATTTCTTTATCCTGTCTACCAATTATATCTATCATGCTCTCAATTATTCTCTACATAGAGGTAAGTACCTCAATGATAATAATCTCCTAGTTATGGCAGTGGTCTAGTACTTAATTCAAGAGGAGACTTTATTACATATCTTAGCGGTATGAAATCCCCTCATTATGGCACAACGACCTTTTCATTGGCCTTGTTTACTACTTCTGTTGCTTTTCTTTGCAGGGAGACAATTGGTGTCCTATGGAAACATTAAAATATCCTTGAACCTCTAGCAAAACTCTATTATAGAATGACTGGCCTGTCCATGCATGAACAATATAAAAGGTGATATTTAGTTATCTGACCCTAACAACCACACACGTACGGAGGAATCAGAAAGAAAGATAAGAAATATCCTATCAGGCCCTCGCAGAATCATGATTTTGGGAATGGCCGACAATATAACCATAATTGAGAATCTACTACTAACGTGTGCTTCATTAATCATAGGAATTACCTAGGGTTCTGATACCAAATTTGTCACGACCCAATTTAGTATCATGATCGGCACTTAGGAACAAGTTCCCTAAGTAAGCCTCATCGATATATTACAGAAAAACAGACAACGCTTCCCCTATTTTTGGACTATCCAAAAACCTTTCCTTTCTCAAAACCAATAAACAAACATCCTAATATCAATCCAACAAACAATAACTTTATCAATTAACCACAACAAAACTAAACCATTAATAATCCACCCAATAACAGCCAGAAATACTAATTTATTTCTAATTTTGATAAGAAAGTGCAATACTCATCATAAGTCTATAATGACGAAAGAATATTCATGACACTAAAAGAATGAATATGGAGTGACTCTAAGAGTTCAAAAAAAAAGACAATAACAATAAATAAACTCTTTGCCCACGCGAACAAGTGTGGGCTCACCAGGAACTATTAACTCGTGTACTCTAATCAACCAAATCCTCGATTGCGTCAACTGCTATCTGAAAAAAATAGCAGGGAGTAATTTTATAGCTCAGTAACTAATAACACTTAACCACAATCATTTTTAATTGAGTACAAGCCATAAAACATGCTAATTAACAAGAAAATATCACAAAAACGCCCTTACAAAAATAGTAACCAGTAAATTATTCATATTTGGGAGGTTTCAATGAACAGATCAAGTAATCGGTATAACTGTGGACCTATTTGCCAGAAGTCAAATATAACGGTAGTCCCTTCTCGAGGGAATCAGTAACGATATGCTAGTTCTACCTTCCCACTAGCTAGGGATGTAATGGTAATCGGTAATTACAAGGTGCACCAAGTCTAACGAACCAGCTGTTAGCTACGTGAACCTTCAAAGTCTCCTCCTATTATTACTTGTGCTTGTAATCAATAATGTCACGACCCAAAAATCAATTAGTCATGATGGCACCTAACCCAACCCGTTAGGTAAGCCAATTAATAAAAGTCAAATTCAAAGTAAGATTTACTAAGAAAATAAATGATAAAGTAACTAAACTTTTATACAAAGAATTTCCAAGGACTGATAATATAAATTATGAGTTTCTATAATTTAAAGTTTATAAAACCGGTATGAATAAATACATCAACTGTTTGAAATGTACATAAATAATTTTTTTTTATAAATCTAAAGCTACCATGTGCAAGAGTGTGATGACCCAAAAGGTCATTTTATATTTTAGAACTCGAATCTGTACTCTTAAGACTTAAAAATCTTATTTTTACCCTCCTCGATTTGTGTGCGCAGTCTGGGCAGGTTTCCGAAAAGATTTTATATTGAAAATTGATGAAAATAAGAATGTATGCCTTAAAAGTTGATTTTAGTTGACTTCGATCAATATTTTTGGTAAACGGGCCCGGATCCGTGCTTTGATGGTCCCGGTAGGTCCGTACCAAATTATGGGACCTGGGCATATGTCCGGAATTAAATTCGGAGGTCCCTAGCTCAAGTTATAAATTTTTGATGAAAATTAAATGTCTGAAAATTAATTATTTTTAAGAATTGATTGATATTTGGTATTGTTAGTGCCGGGTTCGTATTCTGGTTCTGGAGCCCGGTACAGGTTCATTATGATATTTAAGACTTGTCTGTGAAATTTGGTGAGAAACGGAGTTGATTTGACATGATTCAGACGTCCAGTTGAGAAGATATGAATTTAAAGTGTTCTTGAGAATTTCATTTGATTTGGTGCTACATTCGTAGTTCTAGGTGTTATTTTGGCGATCGCGCGAGCAAGTTCGTATAATATTTTTTGACTTGTGTGCATGTTTGATTTGGAGCCCCGAGGGCTCGGGTGAGTTTCGGGTAGGCTACAGAGTGAGTTTGGAACTTAGAAATTTGCTGGTGTAACTGGTGTTTGAAGCATGCCTCTGATCTCGCAATTGCGAGATCATGCTTCGCAAATGGAACCAAGCAGGTATGGCAATTGCGAGATTTTTATCGCAATTGTGAAGAAAGCCTAAGTCAACAGTTCTCGCAATTACGAGTTTATCTTCACAATTGCGAAGGGGGTTTGAGGAAGGGCATGTTTGCCAATGCGAACTTCTACCCGCAATTGCGATGGGCCAATTGTCGCAAATGCGACATACTCTTCGCATTTGCGAAGGTAGCGGAAATGTGAAGGTTCTCGCATTTGCGATGAATCCTTCGCATTTGCGAGCTTCGCAATTGCGAAGCTCAGGTCACAAATGCGACATCTGTAGCTGATCAAAATGACTTTTGGACGGGAATTTTCATTAATTTCCCAAATTTTCAAGACCTAAAACACAAGAGGCTATTTTTCCAAAGACCATTTCTTCCCCAAATCATAGGTAAGTGATTCTAAACTGGTTTCTTTCAATCTTTCACTACATTTTACAAGATTTCAACCAAAAATCTAAGGTTTTCATGGTAGAATTAGGGGTTTTGGGTAGAAACTAGGGATTTCAAAAAGTTGGGGCTTTAGACCTCAATTTGAGGTCGGATTTCAAAACCAATTATATATTCGAGCTCGGGGGTGAATGGGTAAATGAATTTTGGTCCGAACCTCGGGTTTTAACTATGTGGGCCCGTGGTCAGTTTTTGACTTTTGTTGGGAAAACTTAGGAAAACTGTAATTATGCATTAAAGTTGATTCCTTTAGCGATAATTGATGATATTAAACTAATTATGATTAGATACGAGTGGGTTGGAGCTGAATTCTAAAGGGAAAGTGATACTTGAGCAGTGAGTGGCTTGCGAAATTGAGGTAAGTGTCGTGTTTAACTTTGGCTTGAGGGAATTGGTATTGTGTGAGTATTTGCTACGTGTTTTGTTGTTGAATATGATGTATAGTTGAGGTGACGAGCATCTATGCGTTGTGGTCAAGTCATAGCATTGTGAGTGAAATTCCATTCTTGCAAATTTGTAGTCTTAAATCTTATTATCCATGCTTATTGTTGTTGTTGAAATATTTGGAGACTTGTATCCGGTTCCACCAAGGTTGATAAAATTGTGAATATTGATTCGAGGTTGAGATGTTAAATTGTGAAAGTAATCATTGATGAAATATTGATCTCTTTGTGAAACTTCTCTCTATCCGTTGTTATTGATTCTATGAATTGTGAGGAAGAGTGTAAAGTACGAAGGGTGATGCCGTGTATGATTTATTTCTATCATGAAGAAGATTGTAAAGCACGAAGGGTGATGCTGTACATGATTTATTTCTATTGTGAGGAAGAGTGTAAAGCATGAACGGTGATGCCATACGTGATTTATTTATATGGCGAGGAAGAGTGTAAAGCACGAAGGGTGATGCCGTGCATGAATTAATTATATTGTGAGGAAGAGAGTAAAAGTACAAAGGGTGATGCCGTGCAGTCTTATTTATTATTTGGTGAGGTTGAGAGTAAAAGCACGAAGGGTGATGCCGTGCAGTTTTTCTTATTGTTTTAATTGCTCAATTCGTTTAAGGATTTCCAGTTTAATTCTGTCTTTTCATTATACTCACTATTTATGTTGTGTTCCCCCATTGTATGTTCCCTTCCCATTATTTTTGTGTTATTTCTTTATTTACTGTTATTGTCACTAGCATGATTATACTGTACAGGTTATATGTGGGTGTCTTGTCCTAGCCTCGTCACTACTTCGTCGAGGTTAGGCTCGACACTTACTAGTATATGGGATCGGTTGTACTGATGCTGCACTCTGCACTTTCTGTGCAGACTTTGATACCAGGTCGGGTTGATCGAGATTTTGGTTTTGGTCCGCTATCCGGAGATTCAAGGTAGATCTGTCGGCATTCACAGACCTTGAAGTCCCCACCTATATTTTCTATTCTACCGTTTCTTTCATCCAGACAGTTGTATTTCTTTCAGATTATTACTTGTAGTAAATTCTAGAATGCCCGTGAATTGTGACTCCAGATCCGGGTGGTAGTAATTAATACAGTTTTATGATATTCCGTACTTATTATATTAGTTAATTATTATTAATTACTGAATGGAAATATGAAATTGGTTTAATGATTCTCTAACGTTGTCTTGCCTAGCAAGTGAAATGTTAGGCGCCATCACATTCCCGTCAGTGGGAAATTTTGGGTCGTGACAGTTGGTATCAGTGCACTAGGTTACATAGGTCTCACGAGTCACGAGTAAGCTAAGTAGAGTCTGAAGGATTGATACGGAGATGTCTGTACTTATCTCTCAGCTGCTATGAAGTTTTGGAACAATATCACCTCTTTCATTCCTTATCGTGCGGCATTGATTTTGCTTGAAACCTATATTTCACATTCCTTTGTATCTACTCGTGTATGACATTGCGCACTCAGTATCAGTTGTGCGTCGACGGTTCATGATGCCGCAGATGAAATACGAGGGAGCCAGAGATGCTCAAATATTGCCTCAATATGTGATTCTGACTGAAGATGTGGACGTATAAAGAGATCACCCAGTGAATAATGTGGGGGGGGGATGCAATGTACCTTGGCATCTCATTGATTTATACGAGTTGTGAAGGTTAATATTGTGGACCATCGGATGTGGTGAACTATGACTTCGCGCCAAGTAGGGGAGTCCACTATCAATGAATGGATTGTGAGTCATGTGTTATATCAGTTTTGGCCTGAAATGTATATATGTAGTACTGAAAGGTTCTCCCAAAATTTACATGCGTTTAAGGCCTGAGATCTTGTAGAGAATAAGGTTGGGACTCGCGTTATGTCCGCCTCCGTAATAATCTTATACTTCAGTACCAAAAGAGTTATAGAAACAACATCAAATTTACAGAAGGTCTACTTATCGTGGACGTCATGGTTGCGGAATTTGGGGTGCTTCGGAGGAAGTACAGTGGTTGACGAGATTCTGGACTATGTGGTTTGTGCCAAGATTTGTCTGTATGGAGCTCTACTCTTGTGATCGTTGTGTATAAATAGGGGTAAGGGTTACCTCTGAGAATAATCGAAGGGTATGTTAAGAAATGGGTCAGCTCAACAGTGTTGAGTCAGCATAACAAAAGAAGAAATTGGCCTTGGGAGAGATAATTCTCCACAGGTGTCCGTGGCAAGCCTATGAAGAGGTCAGACCAATCAATGCAACACCGCCCACTTGGCTCAGTTCTTAGAAACACTTTTGAAAGAGTTTGTTCCCAGACTCTCCGTAATGCGTGGCACATAGTATTTGAACGGTAGCGTCAGGTCACCAAGACGGTGTCATAATATGCCATTAGGTTTAATAAGTTAGCCCGTCATATTCCTACTTTGCTTCCTACAGCCAGAGAGCGAGTCCACGGACTCATTGAAGGACCCAATTATAATTGTAAAATTTGGTACGACTCGGGAGCAACAAGCTAATGCTTCATTTCCTCTAGTGGTAGAAATTGCCAAGATATTAGAACGTGTTCGGGGTGAGAAAAAAGGAAACTAAGGAGACCAAGATGTCTCGAGGTTCTGGGGGATTCAGTGGATTCTACTCTGCGAGTATAAATCATTATGGCGGGGGCTCGGGTAGTCGGCCAGCCAAGTTCGCACATCGGATTAATCGAGGTGCTCCAGTAAGTTCTTTTAATGCACCACTGATATGAGTTTCCTACAATGGTTATTCCAGTTATCTAGCATAGACTCAATATGAGCAGCCAAACCCGCAAAGGGGTTGTTATGATTACGGCGTTACTAGGCAGCATGAGAAAATTGTCCCAAACTTGGGAGAGATATATTTCATCAAAGAACTCAGGCTACGTGCCCCATTGCAGTTACCACACCACCCACATGATCAGTTAGGGGTGGAGGACAGGCGGGTAGAAGGCGTCCTATAGGTGGAGAACCAGCCGTTGTTATTTTTGTTTTATGGTATGGTGGAGGTCGTTACATCAGATGGTGTCATTATAGGTACGACCTCGATTTAAAATAAAGGAATAATTTCCTTAACTTGATTCGGTTCTGTGTATCAAGACGAGTCCTCCTATCGTGCTCCACTTATGAGTGAGCTTCATAATTCTATAATCTACTTATGTGTCTACTTCTGTGGGGAGGCTTTATGGAGATAACTACACCTATCATTCCATGATGGACTCTAATAAGATCTGGGAGGCTAAAGGTGCCTTTCTGGTACTAATTTCGGCATATTTTGATATATTTCCTGATAATTATGTACAAATTGTGAATTATATGCCCTACCGGTGTGGGGTTCATTATGTATTATGATTTTGTTTAACGAAAGTTATTTCAAAGGAGAAAATGGAAAGTTTCGATTGGCAAGATGTGCATATTATTTGTGATTCAGAACTGAGGCCGAGGTCCTTGTATTTTTAAAATAAATTGATATGTTTATACCTTTCTATGAGCTACCGTGGAAGTTATATAAGGACGAGATCCTTGTGATAAAAATTCTTGTGTTTAAATTCTCCCTTGTGAAAATTATATTTATACAATAGTACTAATAGGGAGTCATGCCTGCTAGGCTTATTTGAATTTTTTTTTTGTATGAAATTCTCTGTGCATACTTGCCAAATTCGTGTTGTAATATTGAGTTGTAACCTATGAGGTAGGTGCCCGCCTAGGTGGCGTTAAATATGACTCGTTAATTCGGGTAAATAATTATGAGGTCTTCATGCCTCGCATCTCGTTATTAGTATTGTGAAGGTTTGAAACGAGATTTTTGTTAACATGAAGTTAATTGACAATTCTGTAATTGATTATGAACAACTATTAAGAACAGATTGACCCAGAAAGGTGCCCCATTTATATGGTCAGACGAGTGTAAGTTGAGCTTTCAGAAGCTCAAGACCGCTTTGACTACAACGCTAGTGTTGGTATTACCCACAGGTTCAGGATCGTATACGGTATATTGTGACGCCTCTCACATTGGGCTTGGTGCAGTATTAATACAAAATGGCAAGGTAATTGCATATGCGTCGCGGCAATTGAAAGTTCACGAGAAGAATTATCATGTTCATGACTTAGAATCGTCAGCCATTGTTCATGCACTGAAGATTTGGTGCATTACCTCTACGGTGTCTCGTGTGAGGTATTTACTGATCATCGTAGCCTTCAGTATCTGTTCAAACAAAAGGATCTTACTTTGAGGCGGAGAAGATGGTTGGAGTTGTTGAAAGACTATGATATCACCCCGAAAAGGTCAATATGGTGGCCGATGCTTTGAGTAGAAAGGCTGTGAGTATGGGCAGTCTTGCGTATATTCCAGTTGGTGAGAGGCCATTAGATGCACATATTCAGACTTTGGCTAATCAATTTGTGAGGTTAGATGTTTCAGAACACAGTTGAGATTTAGCTTGCACAGTCGCCCGCTCTTCTTTATATGAGCGCATCAGAGAGAGGCAGTATGATGATCCTCGTTTACTTGTCCTTAAGGACACGGTGCGGCAAGGTGATGCCAAACAGGTTGCTGTGGGGGAAGATGGAGTTCTGCGAATGCAGGGTCGTATTTGTGTGCCTAATGTGGATGGGCTTCGTGAATTAATTCTTGAAGAGGCCCACAGTTCCAAGTATTCTATTCATCCATGTATCGCCAAAATGTATCAAGATTTGCGGCAATATTATTGGTGGAGAAGAATGAAAAAGGATATTATTGCATATGTAACTCGGTGTCTGAATTGCCAGCAAGTTAAGTACGAGCATCAGAGACCTGGTGGTTTGCTTCAGAAGTTAGAAATTCCCGAGTGGAAGTAGGAGCGTATCACTATGGATTTTGTTGTTGGGCTCCCACGAACTCAGAGAAAATTTAACGCAGTTTGGTTCATTGTGAACAGGTTGACCGAGTCAGCACATTTCATTCCAGTGGCAGTTACCTATTCTTCAGTGAGGTTAGCTGAAACTTACATTCGTGAGATTGTCGCCTTCAAGGTGTGCCCGTGTCTATCATTTCTGATCGTGGTACGCCGTTTACCTCGCACTTTTGGAGGGCAGTACAGCGTGAGTTAGGCACGCGGGTTGAGTTGAGCACAACATTCCATCCTCAGACGGACGGACAGTCCGAGCGTACTATTCAGATCTTGGAGGATATGCTTCGCGCCTGTGTTATTGACTTTGTAGGTTCTTGGGATCAGTTCTTGTCGTTAGCGGAGTTTGCCTACAATAACAGCTACTAGTCGAGCATTCAGATGGCTCCATATGAGGCATTAGATGGAAGGCGATGTCGTTCGCTAGTTGGCTGGTTTGAACCAGGAGAGGCTCGGTTATTGGGTACCGATTTGGTACAAGGTGCCTTGGATAAGGTCAAGATTATTCAGGATCGACTTCGCATAGCTCAGTCTAGGCAAAAGAGTTATGCCGACCGTAAAGTTCGTGATATTGCATTCATGGTTGGAAAAAGAATATTGCTTCGGGTATCGCCCATGAAGGGTGTTATGAGATTTGGGAAGGAAGGTAAGTTGAGTCCTAGGTATATCAGACCTTTTGAGATTCTGGAGAGAGTGGGATAGGTGGCTTACAGGCTTGCGTTGCCACCTAGTTTAGCAACTGTTTATCCGGTATTCCATGTGTCCATGCTTCGAAAGTATCATGGCGATCTGTCCCATGTGTTAGATTTCAGCTCTGTCTAGTTGGACAAGGATTTGACTTACGAAGAGGAGCCGGTGGCAATTCTAGCCCGGCAAGTTTGCCAGTTAAGATCAAAGAGTTACCCTTCAGTTCGAGTGCAGTGTAGAGGTTAGCTTATTGAGGCAGCTACTTGGGAGTCCGAGTCCGATATGCGGAGTAGATATCCCCACCTTTTCACCAGCCCAGGTACTTTTCTATGTTCGTTCGAGGACGAACGGTTATTTTAGAGGTGGAGAATGGGATGACCCAAAAGGTCATCTTATGTTTTAGAACTCGAATCTGCGCTCTTAAGCCTTAAAAATCTCATTTTTACCCTCCTCGATTTGCGTGTGCAGTCTGGGCAGGTTTCTGAAAAGCTTTTATATTGAAAATTTATAAAAATAATAATTTATGCCTTAAAAGTTTATTTTAGTTGACTTCGGTCAACATTTTTAGTAAACGGGCCCGAATACAAACTTTGACGATCTCGGTAGGTCCGTATCAAATTATGGGACTTGGGCGTATGTCCGGAATCGAATTCGGAGGTCCCTAGATCAAGTTATGAATTTTGATGAAAATTAAAAGTCTGAAAATTAATTGTTTTTAAGAATTGATTGATGTTTGGCACTATTAGTGCCGGGTCCGTATTCTGGTTCTGGAGCCCGGTACAGGTTCATTATGATATTTAAGACTTGTCTGTGAAATTTGGTGAGAAACTGAGTTGATTTGACGTGATTCAGACATCCAGTTGAGAAGATATGAATTTTAAAGTGTTCTTGAGAATTTTATTTGATTTGGTTCTAAATTCATAGTTCTAGGTGTTATTTTAGCAATTTGATCGTGCGAGCAAGTTCGTATGATATTTTTAAACTTGTGTGCATGTTTGATTTGGAGCCCCGAGGGCTCGGGTGAGTTTCGGGTAGGCTACGGAGTGATTTTGGAACTTAGAAATTTGCTGGTGTAACTGGTGTCTGTAGCATGCCTATGATCTTGCAATTGCGAGATCAGTCTTCGCAAATGCGAACCAAGCAGGTATGGCAATTGCGAGGTTTTTATCGCAATTGCGAAGAAAGCCTAGGCGAGCAGTTCTCGCAATTGCGAATTTATATTCGCAATTGCGAAGGGGGTCTGGGGAAGGGCATGTTCGCAAATGCGAACTTCTACTCGCAATTGCGATGGGCCAATTGTCGCAGATGCGACATACTCTTCGCATTTGTGAAGGCAGCGGAAATGTGAAGGTTCTCGCATTTGCGAAGCTCAGGTCGCAAATGCAACATCTGCAACTGATCAAATTGACTTTTGGACACGAATTTTCATTCATTTTCCAAATTTTCAAGACCTAAAATACAAGAGGCAATTTTTCCAAAGACCATTTCTTCCCCAAATCATAGGTAAGTGATTCTAAACTGGTTTCTTTCAATCTTTCACTGCATTTTACAGGATGTCAACCAAAAATCTAAGGTTTTCATGGTAGAATTAGGGGTTTTTGGTAGAAACTAGGGATTTCGGAAATTTGGGGATTTAGACCTCAATTTGAGGTCGGATTCCAAAATCAATTATATATTCAGGCTCGGGGGTGAATGGGTAAATGGACTTTGGTTCGAACCTTGGGTTTTGACCAAGTGGGCCCGAGGTTGGTTTTTGACTTTTGTTGGGAAAACTTAGGAAAACTGTAATTATGCATTAAAGTTGATTCCTTTAGCGATAATTGATGATATTAAACTAATTATGATTAGATACAAGTGGGTTGGTGCTGAATTCTAAAGGGAAAGCGATACTTGAGCAGTGAGTGGCTTGTGAGATTGAGGTAAGTATCGTGTCAAACTTTTGCTTGAGGGAATAGGTATTGTGTGAGTATTTTCTACGTGTTTTATTGTTGAATACAATGTATAGTTGAGGTGACGAGCATCTATGCGTTGTGGTCGAGTCATAGCATTGCGAGTGAAATTCCATTCTTGCAAATTTGTAGTCTTAAATCTTATTATCCATGCTTATTGTTGTTGTTGAAATATTGGGAAACTTGTATCCGGTTCCACCAAGGTTGATAAAATTGTGAATATTGGTTCGAGGTTGAGATGTTAAATTGTGAAAGTAATCATTGATGAAATATTGATCTCTTTGTGAAATTTCTCTCTATCCATTGTTATTGATTCTGTGAATTGTGAGGAAGAGTGTAAATCATGAAGGGTGATGCCGTGCATGATTTATTTATATCATGAGGAAGAGTGTAAAGCACGAAGGGTGATGTCGTGTATGATTTATTTATATCGTGAGGAAGAGTGTAAAGCACGAAGGTTGATGCCGTGCATAATTTATTTCTATTGTGAGGAAGAGTGTAAAGCACGAATAGTGATGCCGTGCGTTATTTATTTATATGGTGAGGAAGAGTGTAAAGCACGAAGGGTGATGTTGTGCATGAATTAATTATATTGTGAGGAAGAGAGTAATTATATTGTGAGGAAGAGAGTAAAAGCACGAAGGGTGATGCCGTGCAGTCTTATTTATTATTTGGTGAGGTTGAGAGTAAAAGCACGAAGGGTGATGCCGTGCAGTTTTCCTTGCTGTTTTAATTACTCAATTCGTTTAAGGATTTTCGGTTTAATTCTGTCTTTCCATTATCCTCACTCTTTATGTTGTATTCCCCCACTATATGTTCCTTTCCCATTATTTCTGCGTTATTTTTTATTTACTATTGTTGCCACTAGCATGATTATACTGTTCAGGTTATATATGGTTGTCTTGTCCTAGCATCGTCACTACTTCGCCGAGGTTAGTCTCGACACTTACCAGTACATGGGGTCGGTTGTACTGATGCTGTACTCTGCACTTTCTGTGCAGACTTTGATACCGGTTACGGTTGATCGAGATTTTGCTATTGGTCCGCTGTCCGGAGACTCAAGGTAGATCTGTCGGCGTTCACAGACCTTGAAGTCCCCGCTTATCTTTTCTGTTCTACTGTTTCTTTCATTTAGACAATTGTATTTCTTTCAGATTATTACTTGTAGTAAATTCTAGAATGCTCGTGAATTGTGACTCCAGATCCGGGTGGTAGTAATTAATACAGTTTTATGATATTCCACACTTATTATATTTCATCTTAGTTAATTATTGTTAATTAGTGAATGGAAATAAGGAATTGGTTTAATGGTTCTCTAACGATGGCTTACCTAGCAAGTGAAATGTTAGGCGCCATCACGGTCCCGTCGGTGGGAAATTTCGGGTCGTGAAAAAGAGGTAGCAAAAACCGGATCGCAAGTGCATATTCAATGACAACTTTTTCCATATACATCAACATCAGCTCCATTATCTGCACGCAAGGTGCAGAAGTGTAGTATGATTACAACCGACCCTATGTACTCAATAAGTAATCCTAATTCACCTAGGCGAAGTAAAAAAAGCAAGAACTATAGATGATGCTCCACTTGTGTAGTTCATAATTACAACAAGTATAGAACAGATATATGATCAAATCAGGAAATCTCAGGTGAAACCACTTTGATGCTCACAATTCTTTGTTTTAAAGTGTTCTACTCAGTCAACAATCCCGCGTTTAAGGAAGATATACAAGTAAATCAGGTAACAGTCAAGGAAATTGAAAGTAAAGATGAAATGCAATAACCAAATACCAGTCTGTTGCGGCGCGCAATCCAATCATATAGCTATAAGCCAATAAGGCTTGCGGCGTGCAACTCGATCCAATAACAGTAACCAGCTCTCCCAGAGCTCACATCAACCAGAAACCCGTCGGTTTCTCACAATCCGCGTGTACACCATCAAGAGAGAAATATGAGAGGGTGACCCTAGGGGTATGGATCTTTATCCACATGCAAGCACGGCCAATTCAACGTGCTACCTACCCGGCTTGGTCACAAGCTCAATATCTGGCGTGGTCAAAGGCATATCATCACAATCCACCCGGCGTGGTCATATGCATATCATCACAATCCGTCCGGCGTGGTCACAGGCATAACAACACAATCCGCCCAACGTGGTCACATGTTTAACAACACAATCCGCCTGGTATGGTCACATGCATAACAACACAATCTGCCCCGCGTGGTCACAGGCATAACAACACAATCCACCCGGCATGGACACATGCATAACAACACAATCCGCCTGGCATGATCACAGACATCCAGTCCAATCATATCACACAGGAGAAAATACACAAGAATACATGTATGTGATGAGTGAATAACAAATATCATGCTCCTAGACTGCTATAAATGACATGCTAAAGTGTAGGCAAGTGCAAACTGCGTTATCATAGCTCAAATCAGCAATTTCATCACAGAATGGCATTTATCAAGTCTGTTCAGGGATTAAACCTCTATGTATCCTCAAACACAACTCAAATAGTTCACGCATTGTTACAAATATGAGAAACATCATAGCTTAAAGCTTAACAGTCAATTCTAGGCTTATCATAGCCTAAGCACAACCCGAGCATGGATAAATACCCCAGATGTTAGCACATGGGCTCAAACCCCACACATGTATGCACCCATAACACGTAACTATCACAAATAATTCAGGCAACTAGTACCTCAAATTACGTTTATATAAGATACTTACCTCAAACAAGCCAAAACAATACCGAGCAAACCAAACAATACTCTAGAAATACCATCCCGCGCGTATCAACCTCTGAGCGGCTCGAAACTAGCCAAAAACAACTCAAACACATCAAGTAATGCCATAGGAAACAAATCCAAACCATAAAGGTCGAATCTTTAATCAATTACTCAAAGTCAACCAAAATGTCAAACCCGGTCCCGCACCTCGGAACCCGACAAAACAACAAATTCCGATGACCCATTCAAATACGAGTCTAACCATACTAATTTCACCATAATCCGACTCTGAATCGATGTTCAAAACCCAATTATTCACTTTAGAAAAGTTTTGACAAAACCCCAATTTATCTTGTTAAATCCCATGTTTTGATGTTAAATCTAGTGATGGATTCATGTAAATCTCATAGATATATGTTAGAATCACTTACCCCAAGCTTGTAGATGAAGGTCTAGGTTGAAACCCTTCAAACTTGAGCTCCCAAGTCTCTAATGTGATGAAGAATGAAATATAAATCCAAAAATCCCATTTATATACTACAACGTCTGATCTCTCACAGTGTTGACCGCACATTTTTTGTGTGGTCCTCACTTCCAAGTTCTACGGATGCAATCCATATTGTGCGGCCGCACTTCAGCAGTAACTGCACTACCAGTCTTCAATAAATTGATCATAACTTTCTGTACAAATTTCCTGACAAATGGTTTGATATTTTGGAAACTAGACTCAAAGATCTACAATTTTTGTTTTTAGATCATCTCAATTTCTTATATATTGCAAGATATAAGCTCCCGAAATCGGACCAACGAACCTGCAGATTTTCCTGTTGCGGCCCTCAGTGCTATCCTCACTTTGGCTAGCGCCTCCACAAAATTTTGTTTGTGGCTGCATATGAGCTTTGCCTCAGCACTCCTAAAGTGTGCCCTCCGCACTTCAACTACTCCAGAACATCATCAAAGTATTGAAATGCCTAAACTTACTCAAAACTTACCCGGAACACACCCGAGGTCCCTGGGACCCCATCTAAACATACCAACAAATCCTAAAAGATAATACGAACTTACTTGAAGCCACAGTTCACATCAAACAATACCAAAACCATGAATCGCACATCAATTCAAGCCTAATGAACTTCTAACTTCTAAAACTCATGTCGAACCATATCAAATCAACTCCGAATGATCTCAAATTTTGCACACAAGTCCCAAATTACATAACGAAGCTATTCCAATTCCTGGAACCACAATCCGAACCCGATATCATCAAAGTCAATTCCCGGTCAAACTTATGAATATTCCAAACCTTCAAGTTTCTAATTTTTACCAATTAGTGCCGAGACCTTCTAGAAATATCCAAATGCAAATACGGGCATACGCCCAAGTCCAAAATCACCATCCGGGCCTAACGGAGCCATCAAACTTCGATTTGAGGTCAAATACTCAAAAGTCAAACTTGGTGAACTCTTCCAACTTAAAGCTTCAAACATAAAATTCATCCTTCCATATTAGTTTCGAATCACCATAATACATCATACGGAAGTACCCAGGACTTCAAATAGCTGAACAAAATGCAAATGCTCAAAACTACCGGTCGGGTTGTTATAAGTAAATACTCATAAGAAAATATTTTAAGTAGTACAAGGCTATTCAGTTTTATCAAATCATCGATAACTGTTAATTCAAGTAATGGTAAAAACATATCTAATAACAACGGGAATATTTAACACAACAGTAATCATCTCAAATAACTATTTCAGTATCATATCGAGTAAAGGACTTATCCCACATGTAAACTCAAAATAATCGGGAACATATTCATATTAAAAATTATGTGTAAATCATGCAAGTTATAAAAACTCAAATTGCGGTAAGATTACTACTCATAATATTCGCGTCGAAATACCAAACTCGTCACCTCGAGCGATCTGTATGACTTTCTTCAATCAATCTATAATCACATCAATATCGATCCCGTGTCAATTTCCTTTTTTAAGCTAAGTCATAGCTAGTTCAGATTACACAAATCCTCATAGTTTTATGTATTACCATTAATTCACCGAATTATATTTATCCATTCTATGAGTAATTTAACTAGTCTAGAATCTATCAATTTCAACTGACTCGTATATTTATTCTTCAATTTTTCTTTTACCCTGATTATGCCAAATGTGTGTATAGATCTAAATCATATAGGATCACTATCAACAATACTTTTTTCGTACCTAACAAAATTATATACTCCTAGATGATAATCTTAACCAACTTAAGTAAAAAAGTTTATCCTTTGAATTAAAAAAATAATGCCTTCAACAAATTTCATTTGTATCTCTGCCTGTTCCCATATTTAATTCATACTACTACATACAAAGGCATTAAGAATTTGATTAGTTTGAAAAAATAAATCTTTATTGCAAAGTGTTCTACAAGAACTCATAATTATTCCACAAAGTGCTATGAGTTAAGAGAAGCATTACTTAATCTTTTCTTGTTTCTAATTATATTAGTCAATCTCACTATATAACTCAAATCATTAAATTAATATACTCTCATATTAGTAAAACAAAATATAAAAATACTATATTACCTATTTTTCAAAGTTTGGTTCCAACCTCTGTCACGATACCAATATCCCTCTGTAGGATGTCTTGATGGCACCTAGTCTCTATGACTAGGTAAGCCTAACATTTGATAGCAATTAAACAGATGTAAATAACAAAATACCCAAACCTAGTTTGATAAACTCATATAACGCATGAAAAGCAAAATCTCAACCATACAATCCCCAAGAACAATGGAACAGAGTTATAAGCACTATCGAATAAACTAAAATATCCGACACATCAGTGTTTGCGAGAAAATACAACAGTAATTGAGAATAAGGGAAGGGGACTATGAGGTCTGCGGATGCCGAGCAAGTATACCTTGAAGTCTCCGATAAAGGCAGCTACCAGGTAGTCTCCAATTAAGAGTGAATCAACAAGATATATTCCTACCAAACACTTTGCAACATGAAATAATTACAAGAATCACAACGAGGTACTGTCTCTATGTATAATGAAATCAAAACCGAGGTACTGCATCGTATAATCAAGAATCACAATCGAGGTACCGCCTCGCATTCACTTTTCTCAAATTGAATCTCAATCATTCTTTATACAACCGCGTGAGCCTTACATTTGAAAATAGATTTTGAAAATAGTTTTTTCAAAATAGCTACACGCACTTTAGCCCACCTTGTGATGCCGCGTGGCTTCACGTAGTTCCCCTACAAGCAACACGCACATAAGTCCCACCTTATACCGCCGCATGCACGTTAATATGTTATCAAATTAACAATTCGCACCATAAGTGCCTATATATCACAACTTGCCAACAACAACAATATCAATATTTCCACAACAATAGCCCATGACTCCACCACAACGAATACAACAATATTAACAATAACAATGAATGAAAAATGCTCAATCAGATAGTTGTTTCAATAATAACCAACATCGCCTCAACGTATTAACGACTTTCACAACTTCAACACCAAGTAACTCAACAATTAGAGAAATAATGTATAACCACGATATTAGATAAGACTAACTTGCAATGAAAGAGATAATATTTAACAATGAGCCTCGAATAATAGAATTCAACAAGTAATGAGATAACATGAACAATTTCTTCAATTAATAAAAATCAAATAAAAAAAGAGATAACACAGACAATAACTTCAAATAATGATAATTATCCGAGAAGAGATAGCATGTAACAATTAAAAGAGACAACAAGTTCAGCTAAATCATAGGAGCAATTTAGCAAGTAGGTTGTAGAACAAGTACTAAGCAAGTCAATTAAGGCATGTAAGGATAGTCTAATACAATTAAGGATAAATTGACTATGAGAATTTAGAACATGATATGGCATTTCAATTAAAGCATTGAAATAGTTAAAGTAGCCTAAAATGGTCAAATACCACGTACAACCCATGTATCCACTCGTCACCTTGCGTACATGTATTTCACTTAGCACATTTGAATCAAACAATACCAATCCTAAGGGGTAGTTTTCCCACACAAAGTTAGGCAAGACACTTTCCTCGACTAGGCCAGCTCAACCCTCATAAATCGCTTTTCCTTTTAAACTCTCCTCCATACGACTCAAATCTACCACAAATTAACTTAATATCATCAACCGATGCAAGATAAAATAAGTATAATGAATAAAGCTTTGATCTTTATATTTTTCCCAAAAAGTAAATAAAAGTCAACTAGGGATTGGCCGCCCCGTCAAAATCTGGGTCTAATGGTAGATGTTTTTACCCATGACCCCACGATTTCATATATGTGATTAGTTTCAAAATTCGAGTCCAAATCGACTCTCAAAACTCAATTTCTTATTTTTCAAAAACTTGACAAAGTTTCACAAATTTCTACTTTGATTCATATGATTTGGATGTTAACATCTAAGATATGTTGATGGAATATGATTAGAAATAGATTAGAATCACTTACCCAAGGTTTGTAGGTGAAAATAGTCTAGGGTTAAAAAAGGAGAGAATAAGTTCAAAAATCCTGTCTCCCATCCCTTTAACCAGTTGTAGATATCGCATTTACGACACAGGGTTCGCATTTGCGAATCCTCGCAATTGCAGACCAGGGCTCGCATTTGCGAACCCTAACATCCTTTTACTTCATCGCAATTTCTAGAAAGGCTTCGCAATTGCGAAGCTGGAATTATCGCAAATGCAAAAATATGTTCGCAAACTCTGCCCAGATTTTGCTTCCTTCGCAAATGCAAAGGGGAGGTCGCATTTGCGACATAAACCCCCTACTGCCGCCTTCACATTTGCGAGCCTGGTGTTCGCAATCCAGAGCTCCAGACCCAAATTTTCTGCAATTTTTAGTCCAACACTCTACGAAACTCATCTGAGCCCTCGGGGCTACAAACCAAGCTTCCACTAGGGACTTATCGTTTGATCATGGAGACTAGACGTCACCTTGATCTATTACAGACTCTTTATGTACTTTCAGTTTCTAGGAATTCGATTTCTCTTTCAAGACTTGATATTTCTAGATTTGATTTAAAGTTTGGAAATTTATGTTTTAATTTATATAATAATGATATTTTTTATGGTTCTGGTATTCTTAGTGATGGTTTATATAAATTGAAACTCGATATTGGTTTTTCTGAATCCCTTCTTACTATTCAACATGATGTTGGAATTAAATGTAGTTCACTAGATAAAAGTTTTGCTTACTTGTGGCATAGACGTTTAGGTCATATATCCAAAGAAAGGTTAGAAAGATTAGTAAATAATGAGATTCTTCTGAATCTAAATTTTAATGATCTTAATATATGTTTGGATTGCATTAAGGGAAAGCAAACCAAGCATAGTAAGAAAGGTACCACAAGAAGCACCCTACTTCTTGAAATTATACACACCGATATTTGTGGACCCTTTGATGTTCTATCTTTTGGTGGAGAAAAATATTTTATCACCTTTATCAATGACTTTTCACGTTATGGATACATCTATTTGCTGAAAGAAAAATCTCAAGCAACAGATGCTCTCAAAGTATTTGTTAATGAGGTTAAAAGGAAATTAGATAAAAATGTGATTCCTCGAGGAACATGGTATATGTGCATAGTATACTATGCTAGGAACACCTCAACAAAATGGTGTTGCAGAAAGGCATAAACGAACACTTACGGATATGGTTAGGAGCATGATGGGTAATTCCTCATTACCCAAATCATTGTGGATGTATGATCTTAAAACCAATGTATATTTATTAAATAGAGTTCCTAGTAAGGAAGTTTCAAAGACTCCTTTTGAACCGTGGAGAGGAAGGAAACCTAGTTTAAGGCACCTGCATATTTGGGGTTGCCCAACGAAAGCAAGAGTTTATAATCCATAAAAAAATAAATTAGATTCTCGAACAGTAAGTGGTTACTTTATTGGTTACCCAGAGAAATTTAAAGGGTATGTGTTTTACTGTCCAAACCATAGTTCGAGGATTATTGAAACTGGTAATGCAAGATTCATTGAGAATGGTGAAGTTAGTGGGACTGTTGTAAAACAAAGTGTGGAAGTAAAAGAGGTGAGGGTCAATATTCCATTACCCACAAATATGTCTACTTCAACGCAAATACCAAATATTATTCCAGTTGTTTAAGAACATTTTGACAACACCGAGCAACATTTTGATGAAACACTTCATGAAGAAACTAACTCACAAATATTTGACATAAATGAACCACAAGAAATGACATTAATAAAATCTCAAAGAGTTAGAAAATTGGCTATTTCGGATGATTACGTGGTTTATTTGCAAGAGTCAGATTTTGACATTGGTCTTAATAAGGATCCGGTTTCATTTTCACAAGCCATAGAAAGTAATGAGTCTGAAAAATGGATTGATGCGATGAAGGAAGAGTTAAAATTCATGGAATACAATAAAGTTTGAGATCTCGTTGAATTGCCAGAGAGTTCTAAAAGAATCGGGTGTAGATGGGTCTTTAAGACCAAACGCGATTCAAATGGAAATATTGAATGATACAAAGCCAAACTTGTTGCCAAGGGTTATACTCAGAAAGGAGGCAATGATTATATAGAGACATTTTCATCGGTCTCAAAGAAAGACTCGTTAAGAATTATTATGGCTTTGGTGGCTCATTATGATTTAGAGTTACACAAATCGATGTGAAAACTGACTTTCTTAATGGAGACCTCGAGGAAGAAGTTTATATGGACCAACCAGAGGGTTTCGAAACTAAAGGAAAAGGTCAAATGGTGTGTAAACTGAAGAAGTCAATATATGGACTTAAACAAGCCTCGCTAGAATGGTATATAAAGTTTAATGATACCATACCATCTTTTGGATTTGTGAAAAATACCGTTGATCAATGTATATACCAAAAGATCAGTGGGAGCAAGTTTATATTTTTAGTCCTATATGTTGACGATATTCTACTTGCTGCTAATGATTTAGGTATATTGCATGAGACTAAAGTTTTTCTCTCTAAGAATTTTGAAATGAAAGATATGGGTGAGCCATCCTATGTGATAGGAATAGAAATATTCTGTGATTGATCACAAGGATTATTGGGGTCGCCTCATAGAGGCTATATCGAAAGAATTCTAAAGAGATTTAACATAAATAATTGTTCAGCAGGAATTTTTCCAATTCAAAAGAGGGACAAATTTTGTCTCATACAATACCATAAGAATGATGTAGAACGAAAGGAAATGGAATCAATTCCTTACTCCTCTATTGTTGGTAGTCTGATGTATGCTCAAACTTGCACAAGACCGAATATTAGTTTTGCGGTCGGAATGCTGGGAAGATATCAAAGTAACCCAGAAATTGATCACTGAAAAGCTGTAAAGAACGTTTTGAGGTACATGAAAGGAACGAAGGATTACATGTTCATGTATAGGAGATCCAAGCATTTGGAAGTTGTTGGATACTCAGATTCATATTTCGCTGGATGTATTAACACTAAAAAGTCCACGTTTGGTTATTTGTTCTAATTGGCTGAAGGAGCAATATCGCGGAAGAGTGCCAAACAGACTATCTGGAACGACCCGGCCGGTCGTTTTGAGTATTTTTCAATCCCCAAAACCGTGGAGCGCGACCAGCGCTCAACCGAGTGAACCCGACCGAGCAAGTCTGTTAGATTCCTTCTACCCAAACTCATTCATGAATAAAGAGAATATATGTTTTCCTTAATTAAATAATAAAGTGGTCATGTCTGCAATTACCAATTTCTTACCATAAGTTTCACCATTTTTAAAGTCTCAAATGGATAGGTAATACAACCACAACATAGCATAGTTTGTCTTTCCCAGCACCAATACACAACCCACACTATGTCTACGGAGCCTCTATTGATAAAGAAGAGTACAATGATAATACCGGTAACAAGTCCCCGACTATACCTCAAACCCAATACATAAAGTACAAAAGATTCATGACCCCGGAATGAAGTGGGGCTCACCAAGTCAACTGGGAAGAAGATGCACTACTATCACTGACCAATATCTCCTGCTGTGGAACCACCTGCATCCATTGAAAGATGTAGCGCCCCCGGCAAAAGGGACGTTAGAACTGTCGAATAACACTAGTTTGTATAACTAAACACCCTCTCAATAGAATGATAAATAATACAAATAAGATTATCATAATATCAGTGAAAGCCTTAATTAACATCAAACCTCAATTTAGGATCAAGACAGTGTTCAAATTAATTTTCATATCTCATATTGGGAGATTTTTAGTATCGATATACCATTGTCCACAATACCAGTAGCATTATTCACCATACCAATACCAATATTCACAATACCATTATTCATAAAACCAGTACCACCACACTCTTAGCGCGGAGTCCGATCATGACCCGATCGACTAGGGTATCTCAGTAGAGACATCAACCACAATTTCTCTCAATATCAATAACACCGTCTTTAACACGGAGTCAGATCACGACCCGATCGGCTAGGCTATCCATTAGGGACATCGGCCACAATCACAATTTCAATCACAATTTCCAGCACAATCACCACCATGTGTGCGGTATGGTGTCCGATCACGACCCGACCGGCTAGGCTGTCTTATTTGAGACATCAACCTTTTTATATCAATCATCGCATTTCATAATACTTTCACATCTTTTCATTTCATTGGCACTAGCGGCCATAATTATAAGATCATTCTTGGCACGTTGGCCATATTGAGTATTTCATGCTCACATTATCAATTTTAAATATCATCCTCGTCATCAACAACAAACACAATTCAAATCAAAGTGTGTAGTAGACATGTGAGCAATATAGAGTCTAATGCACATAGAGATATTTTACAAAATTTAGCATAATAGACTTCATTTGAACTTGACTTAAAGTCGAAATATTATTAATGCACAACCCATATTCTAACACATTCTCAATTTGTAACATAACATGAAAAGAGCATTTGGGATGCTTGTTGAACATATATCTTTCAACCCAATTTTACTCAGAATAGCCAATTTCATAATGAATCACTCGGGACTTACATAATTTACATGAATATCATGGGATTCAATTCTAAGAGAAGAGTTTAGCCAACATACCTCACTTGAGCTTCCTTACACTCTAAATGTTTCGGATTTCTTAGCAACTTCAATCTATTGTAGAAATATAACAAATTGAATCAAAATTAGGAAGGTGATCATGGTTCGAGCTCATTTGAGTATTTTATCAAACACTAAGTGTGCATTAAGGTTCCAAGGTCCTTTTTATGGAGAATTCCATCATCCCACAACCCAATATTTACCATTTTTAGCTCAACAATCTTCCAACACCCTTTGATAACAAATGCATGTAAAATAAACAACTCTCATGTCCAAAAACTGTCTTGCTAGTTACCCATTTTCAGAAAATTTTGAAATTAGGGTTTAGGGTGTAGAATCTTACCTCTAGGATGAAGACCTAGTGAGCTTCCCTTCTGAATCTTCCAAAACTTGAGCAAGAATTGAAGAAAAATTATTGAAGAACACCTTCTCACTCTAGGGCACTCTCTCTCACTCTAAAATATCAAATTATGTCTCAAAAATGGCACAAAGAGTGTATTTAACGAAATAGGGCCGGGTTTTAAAAACCCAAAAATAGAGCTCCGGAACAAGGTATGCAATCGCATAACCGATATGCGGACCGCATATCGGTCGCATAATTGGTTACAAAATAGCCAAAAGGACTGTTTGTGTATGCGGTCATTATGCGGTCCGCATAACAGTTATGCGGTCGCATAATGCACCGCATAACAGTTAAGCGGTCGCATAGTCGAACGCATAGTTGCTTCCAAATGACCCAATTAACTTCCTCACTCTGCGGCCATTATGCGGTCCGCAAAGTGGTTCTGCTGTCGCATAATGGACCGTAGAAATGCACTTTTCCGCCAAATATTTTCCTTTACTTTCCGGTGCATTTTTCAACCCAAAATAGTTCGAGCCATGTCCGGACACCATGAAATATTATTTTCTTTGCAAACTTTACCGGGCTTTACACTTAAGTACTTTGAAATTTTTCGGGGTGTTACATTCTCCCCCACTTAGGATCATTCATCCTCGAATGAGGGTAAAAATCCGTCATTAGAATCTTATGCAACTCAGTTTGTTTCATACCACATTCGAGCAGCCCCAAATTTGACTAACTCCCAAAATCTCCAAAACCTTTGCTAGAGTTTCCCTTGTAACTAGGCCTATCCACCTGTTAGAGAGCCCCAGAAACACATCCTAACAACATATACGTATTCCAACGACGTAACATAATACAAAACAACACCAAATGTGGTCTCATAAGCAATATATATCCAGAAAGGAACACCTTTAATGCCAATTATTCACATGATAGAAAATTCATAAAACATAAGTCTTATAAATTTTTTCTAGATCACAATTTTAAATACATGATCATTCAAACAAATAAGGATACTTTTTCTTCATTTCTTCCTAGGTCTCCCATGTAGCCTCTTCAACCTGTTGGTTTCGCCACAACACTTTCACGGAGGAAATTTCTTTATTTCTCAATTTTCGGACTTGCCGATCAATAATAGAAACCGGAATCTCTTCGTAAGTCAATTTCTCATTTACCTCAATGATCTCAACCGGAACAATGAGTGTCACATCTCCAACTACTTTCTTCAACATAGACACATGAAACACCGGGTGTACTAATGACATCTCAGTTGGTAGTTTAACCTTGTACGCCACCTCACCGATCCTCTGAATGATTTTGTACAGTCCAAAATACCTCGGACTCAATTTCCCTTTCTTACCAAATCGCATTACCCCTTTCATGGGGAAAACTTTCAAGAATACCCAATCATCTTCTTTGAACTCCAAATCCCTACGACGAACATCCGAATAGGATTTCTGACGACTCTGAGTAGTCTTCAACCGCTCCTTAATGATTTTAACTTTTTCCATGGCCTGATGCACGAGGTCTGGCCCTATTAACTCTGCTTCCCCGATTTCGAACCACCCAATGGGAGATCTACATCTCCTGCCATATAAAGCTTCGAACGGTGCCATTTGAATGCTAGCGTGATAGCTATTGTTGTAGGCAAATTCTATGAGTGGTAAATGATCATCCCAACTACCTTTGAAGTCTAGAACGCAAGCACGCAACATATCCTCAAGTGTCTAAATAGTCCGCTCTGCCTACCCGTCAGTCTGTGGGTGAAAGGCTGTACTAAGATGCACTTGAGTACCCAAACCTTGCTGAAATTTCTTCCAAAATTTAGCAGTGAATTGTGCCCCCCGATCCAAAAATGATGGAAACTGGGGTGCCATACAACCTGACTATTTCTTTGATATACAACTGAGCATACTGCTCAACTATGACAGTAGACTTAACCGGCAAAAAGTGTGATGACTTCGTGAGCCGATCCACAATTACCCAAATTGAGTCAAACTTGCGCGAAGTGTGTGGTAATCCTACCACAAAGTCCATATTAATCATTTCCCACTTCCATATTGGAATTTCTATGTTTTGTGCCAACCCACTAGGCCTTTGGTGTTCGGCCTTCACTTGCGGACAATTCGGACATCTTGCCACAAAGTTCGCCACATTCCTCTTCATATCATTCCACCAATAGACTTCCTTAATATCATGATACATTTTTGTAGAACGTAGATGCACAGAATACCTAGAAGTATGAGCTTCAGTCATAATTCTTCCTCGGAGACCATTCACATTTGGAACACAGAGTCGCCCTTGGTACCTTAGTGTATCATCATTCATGCTAAGAGAAAAGTCCATGGTCTTATGTTTATGAATTCCCTCTTTTAATTTCACCAACAATGGATCGTTATATTACCCTTTAACTTCCACAACAAGCGATGATTCAGCCCTATTTTGCACAATTATCCCTTCTTCACTAGAGTCCGCAAGACGAACTCCCAAACTAGTCAATTGGTGAACTTCTTTGGCCAATGGCCTTTGATATGCCTCCAAGTGTGCTAAGCTACCCATAGATATTCGGCTAAGAGCATCTGCCACAATATTAGCCTTCCCCGGATGGTATAAAATATCAATGTCATAATCCTTGAGTAATTCAAGCCATCTTCTCTGCCTCAGATTCAATTTCTTCTGTTTGAAAATATATTGAAGGCTCTTATGGTCCGTGAATATATCCACATGGACCCCATATAAATAATGACATCAAATTTTCAATGCAAATACCACCGCCGCAAGTTCTAAATCATGTGTTGGATAGTTCTTTTCATGATTCTTTAGTTGCCTAGAAGCATAAGCTATCACTTTCCCATGTTGCATTAATACACATCCAAGCCCGATTCTTGAAGCATCACAATATACCACAAATCCATCTATACCCTCTGGTAGAGTCAACACCGGTGCCATAGTCAATCTTGCTTTCAATTCCTGGAAACTCTTTTCACAAGCATCTGACCATTGGAACTTAATTGCCTTCTGCGTCAATTTAGTCAATGGAGAGGCAAGAGTAGAAAACCCCTCCACAAACTTTCGGTAATATCCAGCTAAGCCTAAGAAACTGCGAATCTCTATTGGAGTTGTAGGCCTCGGCCAATTCTTCACAGCTGAAATTTTCTGAGGATCAACCTTAATTCTCTCACTAGAAACTACATGACCCAAGAATATGACTAATTTAAGCCAAAATTCACACTTTGAAAACTTTGCATATAACTAGTGTTGATGTAGGGTTTGCAGAACTACCCTGAGATGGTCAGCATGGTCTTCCTGACTTCGTGAATACACAAGAATATCGTCAATGAACACTATCATAAAGGAGTCGAGGAATGGCTTAAAAATGCGATTCATAAGATCCATGAAGGCTGCTGGAGCATTTGTTAGCCCAAAAGACATTACTAGAAACTCAAAATGCCCATACCGGGTTCTAAAAGTTATTTTCGGAATATCCCGCTCCTTGATCTTCAATTGGTGATACACAGATCGTAAATCGATTTTGGAGAAGTACCTGGCACCTTGAAATTAATCAAACAAGTCATCCATCCTTGGCAATGGGTACTTATTTTTTATTGTTACCTTATTAAGATGCCGATAATTAATTGTAACGACCCGACCAGTCGTTTCGAGAGTTATAGCCCCATTTTCCCCATTTCTACTTCTTTTTATGTTATTCAGCTATATTATGTTATATCGGGTTAGTTGGGTCGGGACCGGAGTGGTTTCAGAGTGAATTGAGACACTTAGTCTCTTAAGTAGAACTTAAGTTGGAAAAGTCAACCAGATATTGACTTATGTGTAAATGATCTTGAATTTGAATTCTAAAGGTTCCGTTAGCTCGGTTAGGTGATTTTGGACTTAGGAGTGCGACCGGAATGTGATTTGGAGGTTCGTGGTAGAATTAGGCTTGAATTGGCAAAATTAAAAATTTGGCGATTTCGGTCGGCAGTGAAAAATTTAATATCGGGGTCGGAATGCAATTCTGGAAGTTCGAGTAGGTTCGTAGTGTCATTTTTTATGTGTGTGCAAAATTTAAGGTGCGGCTCCTTTGACCGCAGGTGCGGTCACGCGGGTGCGAGAAAATGGCCGCAGGTGCGAGAAGCCTGGGCAGAGGGTACATATTGCACACTTCGCAAATTTTGGTGCATTCTTCACCATTTCTATTCGGTTTTGTAGCTTTTGGGAGAGATTAGAAGAGGGAATCAAGGGGGTTTTGTTGAGGTAAGTTACTTGAGCCCTAATACTTGTATATATGGTGATTCTTCGTTGTTTAATCATTGTAATTAGTGAAAATGAGGGGTTAGGGATTGGAATGTTTAATAGATTAATTTAAGGATTTGAGGGACCAAACGATGTCGTATTTTGATGAATTTGGTATGGTTAGACTCGTGAGTGAATGAGCTTTCTAGTTTTGTAAATTTTATTGGATTTCGAGACGTGGGCCCGAGGCCCGGTTTTGAGCCAATTTCGGGTTTTGGTCTAATTTTATAGTTTTTCTTGTGGAATTCATTCCATTAGCGTATATTGATGGTATTGTACTGATTGTGAATAGATTTAGAGCATGTGGAGACCGATTCCAGACACGAGGGCATCTCGGAGTAGGATTTTACGCTGTTATGGTAAGTAACAGTTTTAACTCTGGCTTTGAGGGCATAAACCCAGAGATTTGACATCACGTGATTGTTTGAAAGTGATACCCATGCTAGGTGACGAGCGTGTGGGTGTGAACCACGAGAGATTGAGACTTGGTCCGTCCCATGAGACTTTATGGCCTAATGGCTATTATCTGTGGTTATATGTTTATTTGTTGTTGAACTTGTTTGCCTTCATGATAAAAGATCATGCTTAGGCTTTATTCATGCTCATATTATTTGTACTCAGTCATAGAAATTATTGTACATATTTACCTCAGTCTCTATTATTTGCTAATATGCGGTGATACTTGATGTGGGCTGTGTTCCCTTATTTGTTAATGATGGTAAGGCTAGTGAGGTACATGATTGAGTGAGGCCGAGGGCCTCGTTGTGAGGATATTAATACCATAGCGCGTGAGTTGTCCGCGTAGTACATGAGTTGACTGTGCGGGTCCAGGTATTGATACCATAGCACGTGAGTTGATCGTGCGGATCCAGGTATTGATATGATGGCACGTGAGTTGTCCGTGCTTAGCGCTTGGGCTTTGGGAGCCCCTCTGGAGTCTTTACACACCCCCAATGAGCGTGGAGTGTTGAGTGTTGAGTGTTGAATGTTGAGTGTGAGTGATGAGTGATGGAGTGACACTGCTGTGAGGTTGTATTTATTTGTGCTGTTACTGCATTTATCTGTTAAACTTCTTTGTGGCATTTACTGAGTTATGGAATTTACCTGTTTATTTATGTTTATTTTTAAATTATGAAAATAAATAATTGGACTGTTTTACTTAGCTTGTCACTGTTGCTCAGTTCCTTAGTTATTTCTATTACTTGCTGAGGTGGTTGTACTCATGCTACACCCTGCACTTTATGTGCAGATCTAAGTGAGTTACAGCACAGCGATCATTGTGTTCAAGCCGACTATCTGTGGAGATTTCAAGGTAGCTGCTAGCGTCCGCAAGACCTTGTCACTCCTTTTATCATTTCTTCTTTTGGATTGTATTGACAGTTAGATAGTTTCATTTCTTAGTTCATAGATTTAGACGCTCATGACTTAGTGATACCCCGATATTCGGGGCTCGTTTCTGTATTTTTCTATATTATATTTAGTGTTGATTTAGTTTATGAAAAAATTAAAATGTTGAAATGTTTTATTAATACTTATAATCGGGTTAGCAGTAATATTTTGGGAAGTAGGCTTTCCTTGTAACACGATAGGCACCATCACGACCATGGTTAGATTTTGGGTCGTGACAAGTTGGTATCAGAGCCTAGGTTACATAGGTCTCACGAGTCATGAGCGGGTTTAGTAGAGTCTTGCCGATCGGTACGGAGACGCCTGTACTTATCTTCGGGAGGCTGCAGAACCTTTAGGAAAATTTCACATTCTTGGATTTTTATCCTGCGTTATGTGTATCCTAGTAACTAAACATCTGTATTTCATTCTCTCACAGATGGTGAGGACTTGTGCTACCGGTCAAGAGGGACAGCCACCAGTTTGGGCCGTGGTAGGGGTAGAGGTGCAGCCCGTACAACGGATGGGGAAGTACCTGCAGATCCACCAGTTGTCCCAGATCAGGACCAGGTTCCAGTTGTTGATGCACCAGCTCAGGCACCGCCTGTGCCTATTGTGATTCCAGGCTTTTAGGAGGCCCTAGCTCAGATTCTGACAGCATGTACCAGCCTTGCTCAGGCGGTCTCTATCTCGACGGCCACAACCACTTCTCAGGATGGGAGAGGCACTCAGACTCCTGTCGCTCATACACCCGAGCAGGTTATTCAGGGACTTCAGACACTGGAGGCACCACCAGCCCAGCCGGTTGCAGTTTCTCAGGATTATGTGGTTCCTGCTATGCCTGAGGATGATCAACGTAGGTTGGAAAGGTTTGGGAGACTCCAGCCACCACCTTTCAGTGGTACAAGGAGAGAGGATGCTGAAGACTTCTTGGACAGGTGTCGGAGGATACTCCGTACTGCTGGTATTTTGGAGACTTGTGGGGTCTCATTCACTACCTTTCAGTTTTCTGGAGCTGCACTCAGATGGTGGGAGACTTATGAGAGGCGTGGGCCTATTGGCCCAGCACCCCTTACTTGGTAGTAGTTCTCCGTTCTCTTTCTAGAGAAGTTTGTTCCTGAGTCCCGCAGAGAGGAGCTGCGCAGGTAGTTTGAGCAGCTTCACCAGGGTGAGATGTCTGTTACACAGTATGAAATGCGGTTCACTGAGTTAGCTCGTCATACGGTCTGGTTGGTTCCCACAGACTGAGAAAGGATCGGGAGGTTTATAGATGTCCTCGATTTTCAGCTTCAATTACCTATGACCAGGGAGAGAGTATCTGGGGTTACCTTTGATGAGGTTGTCGACATTGCTTGACAGATTGAGATGGCTCGAGGTCAGGAGAGGACTGAGAGGGAGGAAAAGAGGCCTCGTGGTCAGGGTGGTTTCAGTGGTGCTCCTCAGGGAGGTCAGTTTCAGCAGGGCCAGTTTCAGCAGAGTCAGTCATCATTCAGTGCATTGCCAGCACAGGGTTCTAATTATGCCCCGCCCGCTCATGTATCATCGGGTAATTCTTTTGGGCATCAGGAGCAGCAGTTTCGAGTGCGGGGATTTTGGTCACATTGTGAGATATTGCCCTAGGCTGTTGGGTGGGACTCCACAACGGAGTACTTGGCCAACGGCACCAGCACCAGTTCCTCCACCACCCGCCCAACCATCTAGGGGTGGAGTTTAGCCAGCTAGGGACGGAGCCCAGTCAGCTATGGGTAGCCCGAGAGGGGGAGACAGATCAAGGGGTGGTCAGGCCCATTTCTATGCCCTCCCAGCCAGGACAGACACTATTGCTTCAGATGCTGTGATTTCAGGTATGTTCTCCTTTTAGACTCGTTCGAGGACGAACGTTTGTTTAAGAGGGGGAGGATGTAACGACCCGTCCAGTCGTTTCGAGATTTATAGCCCTATTTCTCCCATTTCTACTTATTTTTGTGTTCTTCAGCTATATTATGTTATATCGGGTTAGTTGGTTTGGGACCGGAGTGGTTTCAGAGTGAATTGAAACACTTAGTCTCTCAAGTAGAACTTAAGTTAGAAAAGTCAAAAGGATATTGACCTATATATAAACAATCTCGGATTTGAATTCTGATGGTTCTGTTAGCTCCGTTAGGTGATTTTGGACTTAGGAGTGCATCCGGAATGTGATTTGGAGGTCCGTAGTAGAATTAGGCTTGAATTGGCAAAATTGGAAATTTGACGATTTCGGTCGGCAGTGGAAAATTTGATATCAGGGTTGGAATGCAATTCCGGAAGTTTGAGTAGGTTCGTAGTGTCATTTTTTATGTGTGTGTAAAATTTGAGGTCATTCAGACGTGGTTTGGTTGGTTTCGGTGTCGGTTGCCGAATTTGGAAATTTAAAAGTTCTTAAGCTTGAATCCGAGGGTAATTTGATGATTTGATGTTGTTTTGAGTCATTCGCGGGTTCGACTAAGTTGGTATATTGATATATGACTTGTTGGTATTTTTAGTTGCGGTCCCGAGGGGCTTGGGATGATTTCGGATGGGTATCGAGGAGTTTGGAAGTTGGAAAATGCAGCTGGAGCTGCTGTTCTGGTGTGTCCGCACGTTCGGATAGGGAACCGCAGGTACAATGGTCGCAGGTGCAGATGGTATGTCGCGGATGCGGAAAATGGAGGCCTGGCATTGGGCGCAAGTGCGGAAGAGAGGATCGCACCTGCGAGCCCGCAGGTGCGAAGAAGCAGTCGCTGGTGCGAAGCTTGGCGTCTAAGTGTCTTTCGTAGATGCGCACCTGGGACCGTAGATGCGAGTCCGCAGGCGCGAGAAAGGTGTCCACGGGTGCGGAAGCTGGGGAATTAAGTGAGTTGCGTAGGTGCGGCTCCTTGGACTGCAGGTGCGGTCGCGCGGGTGCGAGAAGCCTGGGCAGAGGGTACATATTGCACACTTCGCGAATTTTGGTGCATTCTTCACCATTGCTTTTCGGTTTTGGAGCTTTTGGGAGAGATTTGAAGATGGAATCAAGGGGGGTTCATTGAGGTAAGTTACTTGATCCCTAATACTTGTATATATGGTGATTCTCCGTTATTTAATCATTGTAATTTGAGGGACCAAACGATGTCGGATTTTGATGAATTTGGTATGGTTAGACTCGTGAGTGAATGCGCTTTCTAGTTTTGTAAATTTGTCAGATTTCGAGAAGTGGTCCCGGGGGCCGGTTTTGAGCTAATTTCGGGTTTTGGTCTAATTTGATAGTTTTTCTTGTGGAATTCATTCCATTAGCGTATATTGATGGTATTGTACTGATTGTAAATAGATTCAGAGCATTTGGAGACCGAGTCTAGAGACGAGGGCATCCCGAGGTAAGATTTTACGCTGTTAAGGTAAGTAACAGTTTTAACTCTGGCTTTGAGGGTACAAACCCAGAGATTTGACATCATGTGATTGTTTGGAAGTGATACCCACGCTAGGTGACGAGCGTGTGGGTGTGCACCGCGAGGGATTGAGACTTGGTCCATCCCATGAGAATGTAAGGCCTAATGGCTATTATCTATGGTTATGTGTTTATTTGTTGTTGAACTTGTTTGCCTTCATGATAGAGATCATGCTTAGGCTTTATTCATGCTCATATTAGTTGTACTCAGTCAAAGAAATTATTGTACATGTTTACCTCAGTCTCTATTATTTGCTAATATGCGGTGATACTTGATGTGGGTTGTGTTCCCTTATTTGTTGATGATGGTGAGGCTAGTGAGGTACATGATTGAGTGAGGCCGAGGGCCTGGTTGTGAGGATATTACTACCATAGCGCATGAGTTGTCTGCGTAGCACGTGAGTTGACCGTGCCGGTCCAGGTATTGATACCATAGCGCGTGAGTTGTCCGCTTAGCACGTGAGTTGACCGTGCGGATCCAGGTTTTGATATGATGGCACGTGAGTTGTCCGTGCTTAGCGCTTGGGCTTTGGGAGCCCCTCCGGAGTTTGTACACACCCCTAGTGAGCGCAGAGTGTTGAGTGTTCTGAGTGTTGAGTGCTGAGTACGAGTGATGAGTGATAGAGTGACACTGCTGTGAGGTTGTATTTATTTGTGTTGTTACTGCATTTATCTGTTAAACTTCTTTGTGGCATTTACTGAGTTATGGAATTTACCTGTTTATTTCTGTTTATTTTTAAATTGTGAAAATAAATAATTGGACTGTTTTACTTAGCTTGTCACTATTGCTCAGTTCCTTAGGTATTTCTGTTACTTGCTTAGGTGGTTGTACTCATGCTACACCCTGCACTTTATGTGCAGATCCAGGTGAGTTACAGCGCGGCGATCGTTGTGTTTAGGCCGACTATCTGTGGAGATTGCAAGGTAGCTACTAGCGTCCGCAAGACCTTGTCACTCCTTTTATCATTTCTTCTTTTGGATTGTATTGACAGTTAGATAGTTTTATTTTTTAGTTCATAGATTTAGACGCTCATGACTTAGTGACACCCCGATGTTCGGGGCTTGTTTCAGTATTTTTCTATATTATATTTAGAGTTGATTTAGTTTATGAAAAATTTAAAATGTTGAAATATTTTATTAAATCCTTATAATCGGGTTAGTAGTAATATTTTGGGAAGTAGGCTTGCCTTGTAACACGATAGGCGCCATCACAACCATGATTAGATTTTGGGTCGTGACATCAATACACATTCTCAGTGACCCATCTTTCTTTCTCTCAAAAAGGACCGATGCGCCCCAAGGCGACACACTTGGCCGGATAAAACCCTTTTCTAACAAATCTCTCAATTGTTCCTTTAGCTCCTTCAGTTCTACTGGTGCCATTCTGTAGGGTGGAATAGATATAGGATGCGTGTCTGGCACCACATCAATCCCAAAATCAATCTCCATGTCCGGTGGGATCCCAGGGAGTTCATCCGGAAAGACTCCCGAAAATGCATTCACAACAGGCACATACTCAAATGTAGGTGCCTCAGCATCGGTGTTAGTAACCCAGACCAAATGGTAAATACATCCCTTGTTGATCATTTTCGTGGCCTTTAGGTAAGAAATAAACCTACCCTTCGGCACTACATCATCACCCTTCCACTCAATAACTAGCTCATTTGGAAATTCGAACCTAACAGTTCTGGTTCGGCAATCAAGCTTGGCAAAACAAGAATAAAGCCAATTCATCCCCATTATCACATCTAAATCGACCATTCTCAATTTAATAAGATCGACAACGGTGTCTCGACCACACAACGTAACAACATAATCCCTATAAACTCACGTGGCTAAAATAGACTCACCAACCGGAGTTGATACAGAGAACGGCTCATAAAGCTGTTCTGGTTCTATCCCAAATTCCATAGCAACATAAGGTGTGACATATGACAAAGTGGAACCGGGATCAATAAGAGCATATACTTCATGCTATTGGACAGTCAATATACCTGTGATAACATCTGGAGAAGCCTCTATATTCTGGCGACCCCTCATAGCATAGAAACAGTCGGATCCTCCTGAACTCTGAGCTCCGCCTCTAGCTACACCACGCCCTGTGGGTGTTAGAGTGCCTCGAGCTGGAGGAGGTGTTGTGGATGTAGTAGCTATAGAACTGACTGGCTGTGCCATGCCCCTGCCCGTACCCTAGCAGGACGAACGACAGTCCCTCTGAATGTGACCCCCCAATCCGCATCTGTAGCATATGTGTAAGTCCATGTAGCATATTCCTAGGTGCATCTTTCCACACGTAGGGCATGGGGGCTTCCTCTGCTGCTGGAATCTACCACCATGATGACCCTGCTAATTGGATCCCCTGTTGCCCTGACTGGGCCTGAAACGACTCCACTGCTGCTGCTGACTAGGCCCTGATGGTGGTGCACTAGCCGAAGACTGAACAAAGGACTTTGATGGCCTTGACGACCCTCCTCTGAATATTGACTTGCCACCACCTGAAGAACCACCAATGTTGCCCGTAGACCGGGCATTATTACTACCCTCTCGCTCTATTCTGTTCCTTAATTTGAGGGTCTCTGTGGCTTGAGCGAATGCCACCATCTTTCCATAGTTCATATCAGAATTCAAGGCTGTTGTAGCGGCCTCATTAATTACCAAGGGACTAAGGCCCTGCACAAGTCGGCGAACTCTAGCCTTCATAGTGGGCAGCATGTAAATAACATATTTAGATAGGTATGCGAATCTCATATGGTAATCCCACACACTCAGGCTACCTTGTTTCACGTTCTCAAACTCAGCAGCACGGGCTGCCTTAGTCTCGGCAGGCAAGAAATGATCAATAAAGGCATCAACAAACTCACCCCACCTCGCCGGAGGGCTCCCTTTTTCACAGGACTCCTCCCATAGTTCGAAACCAAGAATATGCGACCTCTTTCAGGAGGTAGGAGGCCAATTCCGCTGCCTATGTTTCAGTAGCACGTAACTCTGAGAGTCTTGTGCATCTCATCAATGAAATCCTAGGGATCTTCCTCTGGGTTAGTACCCGCGAACACTAGAGTATCCAACTGGAGAAACCTGTTCACCTTGGAACCAGTAGAATCCCCTGGCTGACTGGAAGAAGTGGGTGCAACATTTGACCTCTGGGTCTGGGAAGTCACTATTTGAGCCAACATCTATATTGCTCCCCTAAGATCAATATCAGAAACACCAGAATCAGATGTTGGAACTGGAGGTGGAAGTGGTATATCAGTTGGAGGGACTATTGCACCTTCAGTAGGTGTAGGGATAGGTGCGGCTAGATCAGTTGTAGTAGAGTCAGGCAGTGTAGTAACTGGAGGAATATTCTCACTCCTCGGGTGCTCACCCGTATCCTCAATTATACGATCAACTGTCACTCCTGGGGTGACATTAGCTCTTTGGCCAGTTCTTGCCTTCTTCTTAGGCGCCATGTATTGAAAATTAGAGCAACTTAGGAGTTAAAGGAGGAACAATCTTACAACAAGCTTTATCGCACGATCAAGATCATAAAAGAAGGGTATTATTCCTAAATGCCCATGTAGCATCCTAATTATAGATGTGGTCGACATCACACTGATAATAAGGACTCTACTAGACACGGCTCCGAGACATCCTAGGATACTTTAAAACCTTAGGCTTTGATACCAAGTTTGTCACGCCCCAAAATCGAGGAGCGCGACCGGCGCTCAACCGAGTGAACCCGACCGAGCAAGCCTGTTAGATTTATTCTACCCAAACTCATTCATGAATAAAGAGAATATATGTTTTCCTTAATTAAACAATAAAGTGGTCATGTCTGCAATTACCAAATTCTTACCATATGTTTCACCATTTTTAAAGTCTCAAATGGGCAAGTAATACAACCACAGCATAGCATAGTTTGTCTTTCCCAGCACCAATACACAACCCATACTATGTCTACGGAGCCTCTATAGATAAAGAAGAGTACAATGATAATACCGGCAACAAGTCCCCAACTATACCTCAAACAGAATACACAAAGTACAAAAGATTCATGACCCCGGAATGAAGTGGGGCTCACCAAGTCAGCTGGGAAGAAGGTGCACTGCTATCACTGACCAATATCTCCTATTGTGGAACCACCTGCATCCATTGAAAGATGTAACACCCCCGGCAAAAGGGACGTTATTTACTGTCGAATAGCACTAGTATGTATAACTAAACACCCTCTCAATAGAAGGACAAATAATACAAATAAGATTATCATAATATCAGCGAAAGCCTTAATTAACATCAAACCTCAATTTAGGATCAAGACAGTGTTCAAATTAATTTCCATATCTCACATTGGGAGATATTTAGTATCGATATACCATTGTCCACAATACCAGTAGCATTATTCACCATACCAATACCACTATTCACAATACCATTATTCACAAAGCCAGTATCACCGCACTCTTAGCACAGAGTCCGATCACGACCCGATCGACTAGCCTATCTCAGTAGAGACATCAACCACAATTTCTCTCAATATCAATACCACCATCTTTAACACGGAGTCCGATCACGACCCGATCGGCTAGGCTATCCATTAGGTACATCGACCACAATCATAATTTCAATTATAATTTCCAGCACAATCACCACCATATGTGCGGCATGGTGTCCGATCACAACCCGACTGGCTAGGCTGTCTTATTTGAGACATCAACCTTTTTATATCAATCATCACATTTCATAATACTTTCACATCCTTTCATTTCATTGGCACTAGTGACCATAATTATATGATCATTCTTGGCACGTTGGCCATATTCAGTATTTCATGCTCACATTATCAATTTCAAATATCATCCTCATCATCAACAACAAACACAATTCATATCAAAGTGTGTAGTACACATGTGAGCAATTTAGAGTCTAATGCACATATAGATATTTCACAAACTTTGGCATAATAGCCTTCATTTGAACTTCACTTAAAGTCGAAACATTATTAATGCACATCCCATATTCTAACACATCCTCAATTGGTAACATAACATGAATAGAGCATTTAAGATGCTTGTTGAACATATATCTTTCAACCCAATCTTACTCGGAATAGCCAATTTCATAATGAATCACTCGGGACTTACATAATTTACATGAATATCGTGGGATTCAATTCTAAGAGAAGCGTTTAGCCAACATACCCCACTTGAAATTCCTTACACTATAAATATTTCGGAATTCTTAGCAACTTCAATCTATTATAGAAATATAACAAATTGAATCAAAATTAGGAAGATGATCATGGTTCGAGCTCATTTGAGTATTTTATCAAACACTAAGTGTGCATTAAGGTTCCAAGGTCCTTTTTATGGAGAATTCCATCATCCCACAACCCAATCTTTACCATTTTTAGCTCAACAATCTTCCAACATCCTTTGATAACACATGCATGTAAAATAAACAACTCTTATGCCCGAAATTTATCTTGCTAGTTACCCATTTTTAGAAAATTTCAAAATTAGGGTTTAGGGTGTAGAATCTTACCTCTAGGATGAAGACCTAGTGAGCTTCCCTTCTTAATCTTCCAAAGCTTGAGCAAGAATTGAAGAAATATTATTGAAGAATACCTTCTCACTCTAGGGCACTCTCTCTCACTCTAAAATATCAGATTATGTCTCAAAAATGGCACAAAGAGTGTATTTAACATAATAGGGTCAGGTTTTAAAAAACCAAAAATGGAGCTCCGGAACAAGGAATGCGATTGCATAACCGATATGCGGACCGTATATCGATCGCATAATTGGGTACAAAATAGCCAAAAGAACTGTCTGTGTATGAGGTCACTATGCGGTCTGCATAACTGTTATGCGGTCGCATAATGCACCGCATAACAGTTATGCGGTCGCATAGTCGAGCACATAGTTGCTTCCAACTGAGCCAATTAACTGCCTCACTCTGCGGCCATTATGCGGTCCATAGAGTGGTTCTGCGGTCGCATAATAAACCGCAGAAATGCTCTTTTCTGCCAAAAAATTTCCTTTACTTTCCGATGCATTGTTCAACCCAAAAGGTCCGAGCCTAGTCCGGACACCATGAAATATTATTTTCTTTGCAAACTTTACCGGGCTTTACACTTAAGTACTTCAAAATTTTCTGGGGTGTTACCGTATTATAACCCCGTTCCCCCATTTACTGCTCAATGCATGCATTACAGTTATTTTATGACTTACCGAGTTAGTTAGTTTGGGTCCGAAAGGATTTCAGAGTGAAATGAGACACTTAGTCTCTTAGTTGAAAACTTAAGTTGGAAAAGTTGGCCAGATATTAACTTATGTGTAAATGACCTCGGAATTGAATTCTGATAACTCCAGTAGCTCCGTATGGTAATTTTGGACTTGAAGCGTGTCTAGAAAGTTTTTTGGAGGTCCATAGTGGAATTAGGCTTGAAATGGCGAAAGTCAAATTTTTGGGAAGTTTAACCGGGGGGTTGACTTTTTGATATCAGAGTCAAAATCAAATTCTGAAAATTTTAATAGGTCTGTTATGTCATTTATGACTTGTGTGCAAAATGTGAGGTCAATCGGACTTGATTTGATAGGTTCTGGCGTCGTTTGTAGAAATTGGAAATTTCAAAGTTCATTAGGCTTGAATTGGGGTATGATTCGTGTTTTTAGCGTTGTTTGATGTGATTTGAGGCTTAGACTAAGTTCGTATGATGTTTTAGGACTTGGTGTATTTGGTTGAGGTCCGAGGGACTCGGATGAGTTTTGGAGGGCTAACAAATCATTTTTTACCTTTGGGAGATAGCTGATAGCTACTGGTATTTTCTTCTGGTTTCCTTATACGCGATCGCATAAGTTCATCCGCGATCGCGTAAACTAATTTGGGGCAGAGGTGACTTTGTTCTATGCAATCACATGAGATGGTTTGCGATCGCGTAGGATTGTTTGAGGCAGTGATGATTTTGTTCTTCGTGATCGCGTGAAGAGGGCCGCGATCGCGTAGCTCTGGGATCGCGTGGAAATGTCTGCGATCACGTAGGCTTGTGAGAGTGAGCTTTGCGATCGCGTGGAAATGTTCGCGATCGCGTAGGGTTAAATCTAGGCAGTGGAAAATTGTTCTTTGTGATCGCGTGTGTTTGTCCGCGATCGCGTAGAGCAAATGACTGGGCAGAGAGTTTAAGATTTGCCATTTTCCATTTTTACCGATTTGGAGCTCGGATTGAGTCGGTTTTTGGGAGATTTTCAGAGAAAACAACGGGGTAGGTGTTCTTAACTCAATATTGGTTAAATTACCCAAATCCATGGTTGTTTTTATCATTTAATGGGTGAATTAAGTTGTAAAATTTAGATAACCCTCTATGTTTAAATTGAAGATTTGAGGGTCAAGTTGAGGTCGGATTTTAGAAATATTTATATGGTTAGACTCGTGGTTGAATGAGCTTTTGGATTTTGTAACTTTTATCGAGTTCCGAGATGTGGGCCCCACGGGTGATTTTTGAGTTAAATTTTGGATTTTTATGGAAAAATCTGCATTTTCTTATGGAATTAATTCCAATAAATTTTATTGACTGAATCGAATTATTTGTGGCTAGATTTGAGGTGTTTGGAGGATAATTCAAGAGGCAAAGGCTTAGCGGAATAAGAATTTCACGGTTTGAGGTAAGTAACAGTTTTAAATCTGGTCCTGAGGGTATAAAACCCCAAATTATTGTATTATGTGAGTATTTTGGAGGTGACACACATGCTAGGTGATGGGCGTGTGGTCGTGCGCCGTGGGAATTGGGACTTGATCCATTCCGTGAAACTGGAAAGTTGAATAAGCTTGTCGTTAGCTATGTGTCATTTCTGTGCTATACAAATTTGACAATGAAGCATGCTTAGGCTATGTGTTGGTGCTGTAAAGACCACAGAGATCTTGTACATATTGAATTATATGCTAAATTGTTATTTGTACTCAGTCACAGTTTACTTGTTTATTTTATCTCAGTCTCTATTGTTCATTAATGATGCATCATATTATTGTTATTTGAGCTGAGTATCATGACTATTGAGATCCCGAGAGACTGGAGAGATTTAAGACTGAGTGAGGCCGAGGGCCTCATTGTGAGATATTATACTATAGCACGTGAGTTGTCTGTGCATCACGTGAGTTATCTGTACGGATCCTTATATTATACTATAGCACGTGAGTTGTTCGTGCAGCACGTGAGTTGTTCGTGCAGATCCAGATATTTATACTATGGCATGTGATTTGTCCGTGCAGCACGTCAGTTATCCGTGTAGATTATAGCGCTTGGGCTGTAGGAGCCCCTCCGGAGTCTGTACACTCTCAGTGAGCGCGGGTCCCCATTGAGTGTGAGTGTTGAGGGCTGAGAGCCGAGTGGTTGAGCTGTTGTGACGAGTTGAGTAATTGTTTCCCTTGGAGGTTGTACTTGCTTTTCATTTGTTGTTGCACTTAGTTGCTATCTGTCATTGTTGTGAAATTCTATGAAAGATTTTATATCCGGATTACATGAACTTGAACTGTATAAAATTGATTTGACTTAAACTGTTGTAATGGATAGCATGTCTACTCTCTGCTGGAATTACTGAAAATGAACGGTAACTGTGTAGCTCATCACTATCTTCAGTTCCTTATTTATTATTGTTACTTACTGAGTTAGTTGTACTTATACTATACCCTGCACTTCGTATGCAGATCCAGGTGTTCCCGGACATAGCGGGTGTTGATTCTTTTGCACGGTTGATTTTTTGGAGATTCTGAGGTAGCTGTCGTGTTTTGCAGACCTTGCCTCTCCTTCCCGGTCTCATTATTTACTATATTTGGTCTCAGACTATTATGGCCCGTATTTTCCAAACCTGTATTAATATTAGATGCTCATATACTCAGTGACACCAGGTTTTAGGAGTGTTTGTATCGATATTTGCGAGATTTGTGAATTGCATTTAAAAATTATATTTTTCAAACTTAAAAAGAAATTGTGATTTATTGAGATTGTCGGCTTTCCTAGTATCGAGATAGGCGCCATCATGATAGGTTAGAATTTTGGGTCGTGACAAGTTGGTATCAGAGCTTTAGGTGACATACGTCTCACGAGTCATGAGCAGGTTTAGTAGAGTCTTGCGGATCGGTACGGAGACGTCTGTACTTATCTGCGAGAGGCTGCAGAACCCTTAGGAAAATTTCACTTTCTTGTATTCTTTCATGCGAATTTGTTGATTCCAGAAACTAAATTTCTGTTATTCTATTCTCTCACAGATGGTGAAGACACGTACTACCGGATCGGACGGCCAGCCACCAGTTCCACCAGTTAGGGCCACGAGAGTCCGGGGCCGTAGTAGAGGTCGGGGCAGAGGTAGAGGTTGAGGTATAGCTCGTGCAGAAGTTGGAGAAGAACTTGTAGTACCACCAGTTGCTCCAGCTTAGGAGAATATTCCGGATATAGTTGAGCCGGCGGGACCAGCTCAGGCACCAGCTATACCTATTGTGATTCCAAGCCTTCAGGAGGCTCTGGCCCATATATTGACAGTTTGTACTGGTCTTGCTCAGGTGGTTTCGGCTCAGGCCGCACCTTCCACTTCTCAAGCCGAGGGAGGTACTCATACCCCTGTTGCCCGTACTCCAGACCAGGTAGTATAAGGACTTCAGATATCGGGTGCACTACCAGCCCAGTCGGCTGCAACTGCTCATGCCCCGAAAGTTCCTGTTATGGCAGATGATGAGCAGAGAAGACTTGAGAGATTTGAGAGGCTTAAACCTCCACCATTTAGTGGTACTGAGTCAGAGGATGCTCAAGGTTTTCTGGATAGGAGTCAACGGATGCTTCGGACAGCGGGTATTCTGGAGACTAGTGGGGTCTCATTCACTACTTTTTAGTTTTCTGGGGCTACCTTCAGATGGTGGGAGACTTATGAGAGGCACATGTCGGTCGGTGTTGTACCACTTACATGGCAGGAATTCTCCATTCTATTTTTGGAGAAGTTTGTGCCGCAGTCTCACAGAGAGGAGCTGCGCAGACAGTTTGAGCAGTTACGTCAGGATGGTATGTCTGTGACGCAGTACGAGATGAGATTTTCTGAGTTGGCTCATCACGCATTCTGGTTGGTTCCCACTGATAGGGAGAGTATTAGGAGGTTCATTGATGGCCTCACATATCAGTTGCAGTTTCTTATGACTAGTGAGAGGGTATTTGGTGCTACTTTTGATGAGGTAGTTGACATTGCTCGGCAAATAGAGATGGTTCGTAGCTAGGAACGTGGAGAGAGGGAGGCTAAGAGGCCTCGTGGTCCATGTGATTACAGCGGTGTTCCATCAGGGGGTCAGTTTTACCGTGGTAGGGGTCGCTCTTATAGACACGCTCAGACGGGTCATCCAGCTCATCGTGGTGCATCAGCTATCCACAGTTCTTACAGTACTTACTCATGCTAGTATTCATTCAGTGCACTACCAGCGTAGAGTTCTCATCATGCCTCGTTCGCTCAGGCGTCTATAGGTAATTCTTCGGGTTATCAGGAGCAGCAGTTTCGTTAGAGGAGGGGTTGTTTCGAGTGCGGAGAATTTGGTCATTTCAATAGAGATTGTCCTAGGCTATTGAGTGGGGCTCCACAGCAGAGTCCTCGACTAAAGGTACCGGCACCAGCAGTTCCACCACCCGCCCAGCCAGCTCGGGGTGGGGGTCAAGCAGCTAGGGGTCGCCCAAGAGGGGGAGGTCGATCAGGTGGCGGTCAAGCCCGATTCTATTCTTTTCCTGCCAGGCCAAATGTTGTTACTTTAGATGCAGTGATCATAGGTATTGTCTCAGTATGCCACGGGGAAGCTTCTATATTATTTGACCCTGGTTCTACTTATTTGTATGTATTATCGTACTTTACTCGTTATCTGGATATGCCCTGTGAGTCCTTAGTTTCACATGTTTGTGTATCTACGCCAGTAGGCGATACTATTATTGTGGACCGTGTATATCGGTCTTGTGTGGTAACTATTGAAGGACTGGAGACTAGAGTTGATCTCTTATTGCTCAGTATGGTTGATTTCATTGTAATCTTGGGTATGGATTAGTTGTCTCCATGTCATGCTATTCTGGATTGTCAAGAAAAAACTGTGACGTTGGCGATGTCGGGGTTGCCTAAGGTTAAATAGAGAGGTTCTCTAGATTTTGTTCCTAGTAGGATAATTTCTTATTTGAAGGCCCAACGTATGGTTGGAAAGGGATGTTTCTCATATTTGGCCTTTGTGAGAGATGTTGATACAGATACTCCTATTATTGATTCAGTACCGGACGTACGAGACTTTCTGGATGTATTTCCTGTAGACCTGCCGGGTATGCCACCCGACAGGGATATTGATTTCGGTATTGACTTGGTGTAGGGCACTCAGCCCATTTCTACTCCTCTGTATTGTATGGCACTAGTTGAGTTAAAAGAATTGAAAGAGCAACTTCAGGAACTCCTTGAAAAGGGGTTTATTAGGCCTAGTATGTCACCTTGGGTGCACCGGTTCTGCTTGTGAAAATTAAAGATGGTATTATGCGGAAGTGCATCGATTATAGGCAGTTGAACAAAGTTACAATCAAGAATAAATATCCCTTGCCGCGTATTTATGACTTATTTGACCAGCTTCAGGGAGCGATGGTGTTCTCCAAAATTGACTTGAGATCTGGGTATCACCAGTTGAAAATTCGGGATTCGGATATTCTAAAGATGGCATTCAGAACTCGTTATGGCCACTATGAATTTCTTATGATGTCTTTTGGGCTAACCAATGCCCCAGAAGCATGTATGCACTTGATGAATGGTGTATTCCATCCATATCTTGATTCATTTGTCTTAGTATTTATTGATGATATCCTGGTGTACTCATATAGCCAGGAGGATCATGCACAACACTTGGGTATTGTATTATAAAGATTGAGAGAGGAGAGACTTTATGTCAAATTCTCTAAGTGTGAGTTCTGACTTAGTTCGATGGCATTCTTGGGACATATAGTGTCTAGTAAAGGAATTAAGGTAGATCCGAAGAAAATAGAGGCAGTTTAGAGTTGGCCCAGGCCATCTTCAGTTACTGAGATTCAGAGTTTTCTCGGCTTGGCCGGTTATTTTCGTCGCTTCATTGAGGGTTTCTCGTCTATTGCATCGCCTATGACTAAATTGACCCAGAAAGGTGCTTCGTTTAGGTGGTCGGATGAGTGTGAAGAGAGCTTTCAGAAACTCAAGACAGCTTTGACTACAGCTCCAGTATTGATGTTGCCTACAGGTTTAGAGTCTTATACTGTGTATTGTGGCGCGTCGCGTATTGGTCTCGGTGCAGTGCTTATGCAAGACGGTAGGGTGATTACCTATGCGTCCAGACAGTTAAAGGTACATGAGAAGAATTATCTGGTCCACGACCTCGAGTTAGTAGCTATTGTTCATGCCTTGAACATTTGGCGGCATTATTTGTACGGGGTCCATTGTGAGATTTACACTGATCATCAGAGTCTACAACAAATGTTTAAAGAGAAGGATCTTAATTTGCAGAAGCGAAGATGGTTGGAGTTGCTTAAGGATTATGATATCACAACTCTCTATCATCCTGGAAAAGCCAATGTGGTGGCTAATGCCTTGAGTCATAAGGCGGAGAGTTTGGGCAGCTTAGCATACTTACTGGTAATAGAGAGGCCTTAAGCCTTGGATGTTCAAGCCTTGGCCAACCAGTTTGTTAGATTGGATATATCCGAGCCGAGTCGAGTTTTAGCTTGTGTGTTTTCTCGGTCTTCTCTTTATGATCGTATCAGAGAGCCCCAGTATGATTATCCCCATCTTCTTGTCCTTAAGGACACGATTCAGCACGGTCATGCCAAGGAAGTCACTATTGGGAATGACGGTGTATTACGGATGCAGGGTAGGCTATGTGTGCCTAATGTAGATGAATTGTGTGAGTTGATTCTCCAGGAAGCTCACAGTCCGTGGTACTCCATTCATCCAGGTGCCGCAAAGATGTATCAGGACTTGAGACAGCATTATTGGTGGAGGAAAATGAAGAAAGATATAGTTGGGTTTGTAGCTCGGTGTTTAAACTGTCAACAGGTGAAGTACGAACATCAGAGACCAGGCGGATTACTTCAGAGACTTGAAATTCCGGAGTGGAAGTGGGAGCTTATTACTATGCAGTTCTAGTTGGGCTCCCACGGACTCTGAGGAAGTTTGATGTTGTTTGGGTGATTGTGGATCGATTGACCAAGTCCACGCATTTTATTCCAGTTGGTACAACTTATTCCACAGAACGGTTGGCTGAAATTTATATCCGCGAGATTGTTCGCCTACACGCCGTGCCAGTGTCTATCATTTCAGACTGAGGCACGCAGTTTACATCCTAGTTTTGGAGAGCAGTACAATGAGAATTGGGCACACAGGTTTAGTTGAGTACAACATTTTACCCTCATACGGACGGACAGTCCAAGCACACTATTAAGATATTAGAAGATATGCTACGCGCTTGTGTCATTGATTTTGGAGGTTCTTGGGATCAATCTCTTCCACTGGCAGAGTTTGCTTACAATAACAGCTACCAACCGAGCATTCAGATGGCTCCGTATGAGGCCTTATATGGGAAATGGTGTCGGTCTCCCATGGGTTGGTTTGAGCTTGGTGAGACTAGACTATTGGGTACTCATTTGGTTTAGGATGCTTTGGAGAAGGTTAAATTGATTAAGGAGCGACTTCGCACGGCGTAGTCTAGACAGAAGAGTTATGCCGACCGAAAGGTCCGTGATGTTGCTTACATGGTTGGGGAGAAGGTTCTGCTCAAGATTCCACCCATGAAGGTTGTGTTAGGGTTCAGGAAGAAGGGCATATTGAGCCCTTGGTATATTGGGCCTTTTGAGATACTTAAGAAAATTGGAGAGGTGGCTTATGAACTTGCTTTGCCACCTAGTCTATCAGGTATTCATCCAGTGTTCCATGTATCCATGCTCCGAAAGTATGTCGAGGATCCGTCTCATATTCTAAATTTCAGTACAGTGCAGCTGGACGGTAATTTGACTTATGATGTGGAGCCGGTGGCTATTTTAGACCGGCAGGTTCGAAAGCTGAGGTCAAAGAACATAGCATCAGTGAAGGTATAGTGGAGAGGCCAACCAGTCGGAGAGGCTACTTGGGAGATTGAGCAGGAGATGTGGAGCAAATATCCACACCTATTTGAGACTCCAGGTATGATTCTAAACCCGTTCGAGGACGAATATTTATTTAAGAGGGGGAGAATGTAACGACTCGGCTAGTTGTTTTGAGTATTATTACCTTGTTCCCCCATTTACTGCTTTATTTATTCTTTACAGTTGTTTTATGACTTACCGAGTTAGTTTGATCGGGTCCGGAAGGATTTCAGAGTGAAATGAGACACTTAGTATCTTAGTTGAAAACTTAAGTTGGAAAAGTTGGCCGGATATTAACTTATGTGTAAATGACCTCAGAATTGAATTCTGATGACTCCAGTAGCTCCATATGATTATTTTGATCTTAGGAGTGTGTCCGGAAATATTTTTGGAGATCCGTAGTGGAAGTAGGCGTGAAATGGCAAAAGTCAAATTTTTGAAAAGTTTGACCGGGGAGTTGACTTTTTGATAGCGAGGTCGGAATCCGATTTTGAAAATTTTAATAGGTCCATTATGTCATTTATGACTTGTGTGCAAAATTTGAGGTCAATTGGACTTGATTTGATAGGTTCCGGCGTCGTTTGTAGAAATTGGAAGCTTCAAAGTTCATTAGGCTTGAATTGGGGTATGATTCGTGTTTTTAGCATTGTTGGATGTGATTTGATGCTTCAACTAAGTTCGTATGATTTTTTAGGACTTGTTGGTATATTTGGTTGTGGTCCCGAGGGAATCGGGTGAGTTTCAGACGGCTAACAGATCATTTTTGACCTTTGGGAGATAGTTGATAGTTGCTGGTATTTTCTTCTTGTTTCCTATACGTGATCGCATAGCGTAAGCTAATTTTGGGCAGAGGTGATTTTGTTCTATGCGATCGAGTGAGATGGTTTGCGATCGCATAGGCTTGTTTGAGGCAGTGATGATTTTTTTCTTCGCGATCGCGTGAAGAGGGCCGCGATCGCGTAGCTCTGGGATTTTGTGATTTGCGAACGCGTGGTTAAGGCCGCGTTCGCGTAGAGGAAATGGAGCAAAAGTGGAGGTCACGCATTTGTTATTCGCAATTGCGTGGACGAGTCCGCGATCGCGTAGTCCTGTGAGAGTGAGCTTCGCGATCGCGTGGAAAAGTCCGTGATCGCGTAGGGTTAAATCTGGGCAGTGGAAAATTGTGCTTCGCGATCGCGTAGAGCAAATGACTGGGCAGAGAGTTTAAGTTCTAAAAATGGGACTTCGTCCCATTTTCCATTTTTACCGATTTGGTGCTCGGATTGAAGCGGGTTTTGGGAGATTTTCAGAGAAAACAGCGGGGTAAGTGTTCTTAACTCAATAATGTTGGAAACTTTAGATAACCCTCTTGGTTTAAATTGAAGATTTGAGGGTCGAGTTGAGGTCGGATTTTGGTAAAATTGGTATGGTTAGACTCGTGGTTGAATGGGCATTCGTATTTTGTACTTTTGTCGGGTTCCGAGATATGGGCCCCACGTGCAATTTTTGAGTTAAATTTTGGATTTTTATGGAAACATTTGCATTTTCTTATGGAATTAATTCCAATAAAGTTTATTGACTGAATCAAATTATTTGTGGCTAGATTCAAAGCGTTTGGAGGCCAATTCAAGAGGCAAAGGCTTAGTGGAATAAGAATTTCATGGTTAGAGGTAAGTAACAGTTTTAAATCTGGTCCTGAGGGTATGAAACCCCAGATTATTGTATTATGTGAGTATTTTGGAGGTGACGCATATGCTAGGTGACGGGCGTGCGGGCGTGCGCCGTGGGAATTGTGACTTGGTCCATTCCGTGAAACTAGAAAGTTGAATAAGCTTGTCGTTAGCTATGTGCCCTTTCTGTGATATAAAAATTTGACAGTGAAGAATGCTTAGGCTATGTGTTGGTGTTGTAAAGACCACATAGATCTTGTACATATTGAATTGTCTGCTAAATTGTTGTTTGTACTCAGTCACAGTTTACTTATTTATTTTATCTCAGTCTCTATTGTTCATTATTGATGCATCATATTATTGTTATTTGGGCTGAGTATCATGACTATTGAGAGCCCGAGAGACTGGAGAGATTTATGACTGAGTGAGGCCGAGGGCCTGATTGTGAGATATTATACTATAGCATGTGAGTTGTACGTGCAGCACTGTCACGATCCCAAATTCCCTCTGTAGGATGTCGTGATGGCACCTAGTCTCTAAGACTAGGTAACCCTATAAATGCGGAATATAACTGAATACAAAACTGAAATTTAATCCTTAACAGTCAAATAAATAAAAACTGCAATTTAACAATTTCAACTCCCAAAACCCGGTAGAAATAAGTCACAAGTTTCTAAGAATTTATTCTCTATGTCTCTATACATTAGAGTCTAAAGCAAATAAGGAAGACAACATAGTAAGATAGAAGGGGACCCCGGAGTCTGCAGATGCTGGCAGATATACCTCGAAGTCTCCTCATACAACTAGTTTACTGATGCCTGGTCTGATAAGATGTACCTGGATCTGCACAAAAAGATGTGTAGAAGCGTAGTATGAGTACACCATAGCGGTAAGCAGTAAGTGCCAAGCCTAACCTCGGTAGAGTAGTGACGAGGTCAGGTCAGGCCCTACTGAAATAATAAAAGACATGGTGACATTTTTAACAATATAATAACAATAAATGACAATGAAAATGAATCAAGTAAGTAGTATGTCACCATCAAATTTCACAGAATAAGGGTAAGTAATACCTTGCGGCAGGAAAACAGAAATTTACAACTTTAAGAAAATTACGGGTACCGCCTCGTAATCCCAAATCATAAATAAATTCACAATATATCATTTCCTTATATCACCGAGGGAGCCTTCACATTTAATTTTAAAGAAAATATTTTTCTCGAAATAGCATCTCGCGTTTTAGCCACCCTTATCACACCGCATGACTTCTAGTAGTTCCCCTACTAGCCACGCGTATCAAGCCACCCTTATCTCACCGCATGCGTTTTAACACCCAGACCTTATACCACCGCATGCGTAGCAATATCACAATATATCGCAATTTGTACCTCAAGTGCCAAAATATTTCAATTTGCCAAAATAAATCAACAACCAGAATATTTTTCCACAATAAGGAGCTCACGGCTCAATCACAGTAAATAAAAAAGTCTTCACCAAATATTTAGCAAAATAATATCCATTATTTCCACAATACGGAGCTCACAGCTCAATTACAATGAATACAAAAATCTTCACAAAATATTCAGCAAAAATAATATTTTCACAAATTTAACATCTTGACTTAACATCCAATTATTAAATGTAAAATACTTCATTTTTAATAATATTTAATTTAAGGAAATTCAACCTTCAAATAATGCACATAATAAAAGAAAGCAAAGTTTCGACTAAACATGTAAAAACAATTAGTAGGAAAATTGTCAGGCAAATTTAGGAATATAATATAGATCAATGATGATGAATATAATCGAATAAAATAATTTAATTAATGTGTGACAGAGATATACACAAATTTAAAAACTAGAGTTTTCCACATTTAGCTTGTATACACACTTGTCACCTCGTGTACACGACTTTCAACACATTACAATTATCACATCAATACCCTAGGCGGAATTTCCCCCACACAAAATTAGACAAGTCACTTACCTCGACTTGCTCCAATTTAATCCACTAGTAGGTTTTTTCCTCGATTATCCAACTCTGAATGGCTCGAATCTAACCAAAATAATTCGATACAGTCAACAAAAATTATAGGAATCAATTTCATAAGAAAATACTATATTTTTCAATAAAATTCGAAATTAGCTCAAAATTCGCTCGTGGGGCCCACGTCTCAGAATCCGGCAAAACTCACAAAATCCGACAACCCATTCAATTACGAGTCCAACCATACCAGTTTCACTCAAATCCAAATCCGAATCGACACCGAAATCTCAAAAATTCGTTTTATGAGTTTTCTAAATTTTTTCCAAATTTCAATCTGAAAACACTAATTAAATGGTGAAAACAATGATGGATTTGGGTAATCTAACCAAAATTGAGTTAAGAACACTTACCCCGATATTTTCTCTGAAAATTCAAAAATCGCCTCTCCCTAAGATCCAATTTGTCAAAAATGAAAAATGGGACGACCTTCTCTGAAAATTCAAAAATCGCCTCTCCCCTCCTTTATAACTTACAGTTCTGTCCAGGCTGCCCTCGACCCTTGGCCTTCGATCCTGGGCCTCGATCCTTGGCCTTCGATTCTCGGCCTTCGATCCTCGACCTTCGATCCTCGGCCTCGATCCTAGGCCTCGATCCTTGGCCTTCGAGTCTGGGCCTCGATCCTGGGCCTCGATCTTCGGCCTTCGACCCTCGGCCTCGATCCTAGGACTCGGTCTTCGGCCTTAAATTTCTGCCCCCTAATTTCCAGCAGAAAATATTGCAGCAGCTTTTGCAGCAGTTATTTAAGTACAACTTTTGATCTGTTAACCATCTGAAACTCACCCGAGGCCCTCGGGACCTCAACCAAATGCACCAACAAGTCTTAAAACATCATACAAACTTATTTGAAACTTCAAATCACATCAAACAATGCTAAAATCACAAATCACACCCCAATTCAAGCTTAATGAAACTTAAGAATTTTTAACTTCTACATTCGATGTCAAAACCTATCAAATCAAGTCCGATTGATCTCAAATTTTGCACACAAGTCATAAATGACATGACAGAGCTATGAAAATTTTCAGAACTATATTCCGACCCCGATATCAAAAAATCAACTCCCCGATCAAACTACCAAACTTAAATTCCTATTTTTGCCATTTCAAGCCTAATTTAACTATGGACTTCCAAAAAAATTTCGGACACGCTCCTAAGTCCAAAATCACCATACGGAGCTGTTGGAATCATCAAAATTCTATTCTGGGGTCATTTACACATAAGTCGATATCCGGTCACTATTTGAACTTAAGCTTTAAACCTTGGAACTAAGTGTTCCAAATCATTCCAAAACCTCACCGGACCTGACCGACTACCCCGGCAAGTCACATAACAGTTATAAAGTATAGAATGAGCAGTAAATAGGAAAACGAAGCTACAACTTTTAAAATGATTGGCCGGGTCATTACAAGCACGTGAGTTGTCCGTGCGGATCCTTATATTATACTATAGCACGTGAGTTATCCTTACAGCACGTGAGTTGTCCCTGCGGATCGAAATATTTATACTATGGCATGTGAGTTGTCCATGCAGCACGTGAGTTGTCCGTGCAGATTATAGTGCTTGGGCTGTAGGAGCCCCTCCGGAGTCTGTACACCCCTAGTGAGCACGGGTACCCATTGAGTGTGAGGCTCAGGGCTGAGAGCCGAGTGATTGAGTTGTTGTGACGAGTTGAGTAATTGTTGCCCTGAGAGGCTGTACTTGATTTTCATTTGTTATTGCACTTAGTTGCTATCTGTCATTGTTGTGAAATTTTCTAAAAGATTTTATATCCGGATTACATGAACTTGAACTTTATAAAACTGATTTGACTTAAACTGCTGGAACATGTCTACTCTCTGCTGGAATTACTGAAAATGAACTATAACTGTGTAGCTCGTCACTATCTTCAGTTCCTTATTTATTATTGTTACTTGCTGAGTTGGTTGTACTCATACTACACTCTGCACTTCGTGTGCATATCCAGGTGTTTCCGGACATAGTGGGTGTTGATTCTTTCGCACAGTTAATTTTTCGGAGATTCTGAGGTAGCTGCCGTGTTTTGCAGACCTTACCTCTCCTTCCCTATCTCATTATTTACTGTATTTGGTCTCAGACTGTTATGGACCGTATTTTCCAAACTTGTATTAATATTAGATGCTCATGTACTCAGTGACACCAGGTTTTGGGAGTGTTTGTATCGGTATTTGCGAGATTTGTGGATTGTGTTTAAATATTATATTTTTCAAACTTAAAAGAAATTGTGGTTTATTGAGATTGTCGGCTTGCCTAGTATCGAGATAGGCGCCATCACGACAGGTTAGAATTTTGGGCCGTGACACTATCATTGCTACATCCATGATGGAAGCAGAATTTGTGGCATGATTTGAAGACATAATTCATGCATTATGGCTGCGAAACTTTATTTCAGGACTTGGGGTTGTCGAAACCATTACCAAGCTGCTGAAAGTTTATTGTGATAATTCTGCAGCAGTATTCTTCTCCAAGAATGATAAGTACTCCAAATGTACCAAGCATATGGAATTAAAGTACTTTACCGTCAAGGAGGAAGTTTAGAAACAAAGAGTGTCACTTGAGCATATTAGAACTGATCTCATGGTTGCAGATCGATTACTTGATGGACGTACCGGATTAAATGAGAACCTCTATAAATTGGTCATCTCCCCACCCATTAGGGTTACCACCTATTCTATTCTTCTTTTCCATCACTAAAGGCGGCGGTAACGTAAAGTTAGGGCAAGGGGCGAGAAACCAATTCCAATTAACGCTTCCGCTTCGTGATAATGGCTTACGATTCAGGTATGTTTTTCTGTAATAATTTTATGTAAGATTATCATGTTTAAGATCCTGGTATAAATTAATGTTTATGTTTACATGAATTATTCAACCGGCAGAAAATTAGAATCTCAAATAAGTATTTTTTAGGCTACTTGATAATGTATATATATTTTTTGAGATTCTTTCTTATTTTTCAATCTTTGAGTCAAGAATACCATGAGCAAAGGAAAGATCAATTCATGGCTAAATACTTACGACTTGACTGGTCGATATTGAAAATATTTTTGGCTTGATCTTTATTTTCTTGAAATTTCTGAATTCTCTCTGTTGTGCTTGCGGCTTCGTAAAAACAATCAGAAAGTACCACCACAGAGTTAGAAGAGGCGTCGATGTGGAGTGTGGCTTTGGCTATAATAGGTCTTTTAATGAGGGGCAACATACCTTTGTCGAAGAGGTTCATATGATATATAAAATATAACAATAAATTATGTGAAAAATTAGACTTGTGATCCTGCCCGTCTTGCTTCAGAGAATTAAGCCCACTATTTTATAGTCATTCAAATAATGAAAGATTTGGATTGCCGTATCTTTATGGTCACAAAAAGGTGTCTTTTATAAACAAAATATTTTTTTTAACAAATGGACATATTTAATCTTAAGAAGCTATGGATTATTTGAAAAGGTATCTTTTAATGAATATTTTATGGACCATGGGCATGAACTAATAAAAAACTGGTCTTAAGAGCAAGATGTTCTTGAAGGTATAAATCATGTTATGACTCACCTAGAGGAGGTAACATTGGCCAAGACGAGAGATTTAGAAACTTACAATGCTTGAAAAAAAAAAGATTTTACTACACGTGAAGCTATTGTAAGTTCAGTTGTTGATGATCTTATTAATGTGAAAAATATCCTACTTCTTAAGCTATATGGGCACATTTTAGAGGGAAATATGGCAGTACAACTGTGACTCGCCTTAGATAGATGGCAACCAAGTTTGACACATATAAGAAGCGTCATAATCACAATGTCAAAAATGGACAAGAACTTGAGAGTTACAGGGACAAGAACTTGAAAAATAACGCAAGTTATGTGAGAAATAACGCAAAGCTTGAAGTTACAGGGATAAGAACTTGAAAAATGGACTACTTGGTAGCCAGTCTTTGATGTTGCATGACATCATATATATTTCAGAATTTTGACGGAACTTAGTCTTGTGTCTGTTCTTCCAGATTTAGTTTTCAATTTGAATTTCAATCGCAATGGTGTTAGAGTTACTCTTGATAATACTTTTTATGATTTTAGACTTTGCTACTATGGTTTTATTTTCTTAGATTATAATTCTTATACGTATAACTATTATGTTAACCATTGAATGATGACATTTTATTTTAGTACTAATGATATTGGTGTTATTACATGTCATGCAAGATTAGGTAACATAGGGAAAGATAGAATAAATAGATTGGATAAGGAAGGACGTATAGGTTCTTTCTCTAAAATTAAAATGCCAACATATAAAAATTATCTTACCGGAAAGATTACACATAAACCGTTTAGAAAGACTAAGAGGGCTGATTTTCCGTTAACCCATTCTGATATCTATGGTCGAATGAATGTGAGAGTTAGATCTGGTGATTTATATTTTATTACATTTATTGATGATTTCACGTGTTTTGGTTCTGTCCATTTGATTTCTCATAAATCATAAGCACTAGAATGCTTTAAGAGATATATGAATGAAGTTGAGAATCCATTAGACAAAAGGACTAAGACCTTAAAAATCGATAGAGGGCGTGAATATCTATCAAAATAATTTAAAGAATTGTGTAATGAAAAGGACATCACGATATAGGTAACTATTTTTTAGACGCCTTAATAAAATAGTGTATCAGAAATGACGAATAGAACACTATTAGACATGAAGTCCATGATGGCACATGCAAGTTTACCTATCTCTTTTTGGCGAGATGTGTTATTGATTGCTGCCTAAATATTGACTAAATTATCTTCTAAATCAGTTTTTTTCACTCGTTATGAGTTTTGGACTGATCATAAACCAAACTTGAATGATCTTCGACCTTGGGTTGTATTGCATATATAAAACATCATTTTAGCAAGTTTGAAAAATTAGGCCCAGAAGAAAAAAAATATATCTTTATAAGTTATTCAAAATACTCCAAAGGGTATGTGTTCATTGGTGAATTAGAGGATAGAAGTATTACTAAAATTGAATCACGAGACATCACTTTTCTGGACTTTATCGAGCTCTAAAACAGATGAATAGATGAAAGCAATTAAAGAAAAATTAGAATCCATAAAAAATAATCAATTCTAGAATTTGTTGACTTCCCCCTAGGCGTAGAGCCATTGAGAACAAATGAGTTCTCAAAGTTAAAATGCAAAGCGAATAGGTCAATATAAAGATACAAGGCATAATTGGTGGCAAAAGGCTTTACACAAGAAGTTGGAATAAATTATGAGAAAACCTTTTTACCAGTTATAAAGTTTATCTAGTTACTTTTGACTATTATTGCATGTTTGGATCTAGAATTGTACCAAATGGACGTGAAGACTGCTTTTCTTAATAGAGAACTAACCAGGGAAATCTAAATAGAATAGCACGTAGACTTCATCATTAATTGCCAAGACAAGGTCTGTAAATTAAAAAAATCTATTTATGGCCGGAAAAGGTCTTCAAGGCAATGTTATTTGAAATTTCACAAGGAGGTAATCTCGTATGATTTCACCATGATCAATGAAGATTATTATATTTATGTGAAGAAGTCCAATAGAATATTTTTAATTCTTTCCTTTTACGTAGACGATATTAAGTTGGCACTTGATAATTTGGAATATTTGAAAATTATCAAGTCATAGCTTTCAAAGTCATTTAACATGAAACATATGTGGGAGGCAGACTATATCCTTGGAGTAAAGATCTAAAGAGACCGTTCCAAGAAGTTACTAAGTCTATCTTAACAAACTTATATAAAGAAAAATTCCAGGCGCTTCCGCATGAATAGTTATAAATCTATAGATACTCATATAGCGCGATGCGACTTTAAGCCTTGAAATGTGTCCAAAGAATAAAAATAAAAAGAAAGACATGTCTCGAGTTCCATATTCAGGTGTTGTCGAAAGCTTGATGTAAGCTATGATGTGTACTCGTCCGAATATTTATTATGGCGTAGGTCTGGCTGGTAGGTACCAATCTAATTCTAGAAGAGATCATTAGAAAATTGTAAAGAGGATTTTACGATACTTGAAGGGAACTGTAGATTATTCACTATGTTATAGTAAAAATAATTTATACTTGATTGGATATACATATGCTGATTGGTTTGGTGACCGAAATGATAAAAAATTGACATCTAGCTAAACTCTCTTACTTAATGGTGGTTCTATTGTAGGGAAAGTAAAATCAAACTTGTACAACCCTTTCGACTATAAAAAGTTATTTTCGTGGCTTATGCATCTAATGTACAAGAAGTTATTTGGTTAAAGACATTCTTTAAGAATTTGGATATTACAAAGAATTCTCAGAGTCCCATGACTTTATACTGTGATATTGCATACGCAAAGGACCCTATGTATCACATCAAGACAAAATACATCGATATCAAGTATAACTTTGTGGACATAGTAGCAAGTGGAAAAATAAATTTATAATATATTCCTATGCAAAGTATGACAGCTGATCTTTTTACAAAGATGATATCCAAAGGCCCGTTTGAGAAATATGCCATAACTCTAGGTTTGCGAAGGATATGACCATGTTTATGTATTGTAAAATGACTTGATTATTAGAATATGTTCATCAATATTTGACTCTTGAATTTATGTTTATTTCTCATTTGCATATGATGATGTTTCTATTAATAAAGTGTGTTGCACAAATCACAAGATTAACTTTCTCACACGAACAATCGCCTTTAATGTTGAAGAACGTGAAGAGATGAGAATAGAACCTTGGATAGTGTGAGGTCAAATTTACTTATGAAGGTCGATCTTGATAATTAGTCAGACTTAAGAATTTCACCGTTCGATAATAGCTTATTCTGTAAGCCAGATGCAAAATTCTCTAAGAAGTTGAATATAAGGATTATTGAAGTGAGAAATTCGGGTTAAACAACTGGAGATGTCTAAATCAAGATCTATACAGTATTGAAATGAGTAAAAGAATAGGATACACACGTCTGAATGAGGTGAGAATATCGTAGCATGCGTTTCATACCACGTATGCAAGAGATCAATATGATAATGGAAGAATGGATCCGCTTCTTCATTTTATAAGATCCCAAAAAGTTATATTATTTTAATTGAAATATCCGTTTACCTTTTACTGTTTCTTGAAGTGCCTATAGGTGTTTCTACTTTAGCATATCACTAATAGAAATGAGTGATTCGGCAATGCAGTGCATGTTTAGGAAAGCAGTTAATTTAAAATGGAAAGATTCGAAGTAAAGACAACTAATTTAACTTATATTCATAGGTCAATCATTACACTCTCCATATTTAGTTGGCCGAAAATAATTTGGAGTATTTAAAAATTATCAAGTCATAGCTTTCAAAGTCATTTAACATGAAACATATGGGTGAGGCAGACTATATCCTTAAGAGTTAAGATCCAAAGAGACTGTTCCAAGAAGTTACTAAGTCTATCATAACAAACTTATATAAAGAAAGTTTTCGAGCGCTTCCACATGAATAGTTGTAAATCTATAGATACAAATATAGCGCGATGTGAAACTTTAAGCCTTAAAATGTGTCTAAAGAATAAAAATAAAAAGGAAGACATGTCTAGAGTTCCATATTCAAGTGTTGTCTAAATGTTGATGTAAGTTATAATGTGTACTCGTCCGAATATTTATTATGTCGTAGGTCTGGCTAGTAGGTACCAATCCAATTCTGGAAGAGATCATTAGAAAACTATAAAGAGGATTTTCTGATACCTGAAGGGAACTGTAAATTATTCACTATGTTATAGTGAAAATAATTTATACTTGATTAGATTTACAGATGTTGATTGGTTTAGTGACCGGAATGATAAAAAATTGACATATGGCTAAACTCTCTTATGTAATGGTGGTGCTATTGGAGGGAAAGTAAAATCAAACTTGTACAATTCTTTCGACTATAAAAAGTTGGGTTCGTGGCTTATGCATCTACTGTACAAGAATCTATTTGGTTAAAGAGATTCTTTAAGAATTTGGATATTACAAAGAATTCACAAAGTCCCATGACTTTATACTGTGATATTGCATACGCAATGGATCCTAAGTATCATAGCAAGACCAAATACATCGATATCAAGTATAACTTTGTGGACTTAGTAGCAACTGAAGAAATAAATTTATAATATATTCCTATGCAAAGTATGAAAGCTAATCTTTTTACAAAGATGATATCCAAAGACCCGTTTGAGAATTATGCCATAACTTTAGGTTTCCAAAGGATATGATCAGGTTTATGTATTGTAAAATGACTTGATTATTATAATATGTTTATCAATATTTGACTCTTAAATTTATGTTTATTTCTCATTTGCATATGATGATGTTTCTATTAATAAAGTGTGTTGGACAAGTTGCAAGATTAACTTTCTCACACGAACAATCGCCTTTTACGTTGAGGAACGTGAAGAGATGAGAATAGAACCTTGGATAATGTGAGGTCATATTTACCTATGAAGGTCGATCTTGATAATTAGTCAGACTTACGAATTTCACCGTCCGATTATAGCTTATTCTGTAAGCGAGATGTAAGTTTCTCTAAGAAGTTGAATATGAGGATTATTGAAGTGAGAAACTCGGGTTAAACAACTAGAGGTGTCTATATCAAGATCTATACAATATTGAAATTAGTAAAAGAATAGGATACACACGCCTAAATGAGCTGAGAATATCATAGCATGTGTTTCTTACCACGTATGCAAGCGATCAATATGATAATGGAAGAATGGATCCACTTCTTCATTTTATACGATCTCAAAAATTTATATTATTTTAATTGAAATATCCTTTTACCTTTTACTATCTCTTGAAGTGCCTTTAGGTGTTGCTAATTTAGCATATCACTAATAGCAATGAGTGATTCAACAATGCAGTGTATGTTTAGAAAAGCAGTTAATTTGGAATGGAAAGATTCGAAGGAAAGACAACTAATTTAACTTATATTCATAGGTCGATCATTACACTCCCCATATTTAGTTGGCCGAAAATAATTTGGAGTATTTAAAAACTATCAAGTCATAGCTTTTAAAGTCATTTAACATGAAACATATGGGTGAGGCAGACTATATCCTTAGAGTTAAGATCCAAAGAGAATGTTCCAAGAAGTTACTAAGTCTATCTTAACAAACTTATATAAAGAAAGTTTTCGAGTGCTTCCGCATGAATAGTTGTAAATCTATAGAAACTCATATAGCGCGATGTGAAACTTTAAGCCTTGAAATGTATCCAAAGAATAAAAATAAAAAGGAAGACATGTCTAGAGTTCCATATTCAAGTAATGTCTAAAGCTTGATGTAAGCTATGATGTGTACTCGTCCGAATATTTATTATGTTATATGTCTGGCTAGTAGGTACCAATCCATTTCTAGAAGAGATCATTAGATAACTATGAAGAGGATTTTCTGATACCTGAAGGGAACTGTAGATTATTCACTATGATATAGTGAAAATAATTTATACTTGATTAGATATACAGATGTTGATTGGTTTAGTGACCGGAATGATAAAAAATTGACATGTGGCTAAACTTTCTTACGTAATGGTGGTGCTATTGGAGGGAAAGTAAAATCAAACTTGTACAACCCTTTCGACTATAAAAAGTTGTGTTCGTAGCTTTTGCATCTACTGTACAAGAATCTATTTGGTTAAAGAGATTCTTTAAGAATTTTGATATTATAAAGAATTCTCAGAGTCCCATGACTTTATACTGTGATATTGCAAACGCAAAGGATCCTAAGTATTACAGCAAGACCAAATACATCGATATCAAGTATAACTTTGTGGACGTAGTAGCAATTGAATAAATAAATTTATAATATATTCCTATGTAGAGTATGACAGCTAATCGTTTTATAAAGATGATATCCAAAGACCCGTTTGAGAATTATGCCATAACACTAGGTTTTCGAAGGATATGACCATGTTTATGTATTATAAAATGACTTGATTATTATAATATGTTCATCAATATTTGACTCTTAAATTTATGTTTATTTCTCATTTGCATATGATGATGTTTCTATTAATAAAGTGTGTTGGACAAGCTGAAAGATTAACTTTCTCACACGAACAATCGCCTTTTACGTTGAGGAACGTGAAGAGATGAGAATAGAACCTTGGATAGTGTGAGGTCATATTTATTTATGGAGGTCGATCTTTATAATTAGTCAGACTTACGAATTTCACCGTTAGATTATAGCTTATTCTGTAAGCGAGATGTAAGTTTCTCTAAAAAGTTGAATATGAGGATTATTGAAGTGAGAAACTCTGGTTAAACAACTAGAGGTGTCTATATCAAGATCTATACAATATTGAAATTAGTAAAAGAATAGGATACACACGCCTAAATGAGCTGAGAATGTCGTAGCATGTGTTTCATACCACGTATGCAAGCGATCAATATGATAATGGAAGAATGGATCCGCTTCTTCATTTTATAAGATCTCAAAAACTTATATTATTTTAATTGGAATATCCTTTTACCTTTTACTGTCTCTTGAAGTGCCTATAGGTGTTGCTACTTTAGCATATCACTAATAGCAATGAGTGATTCGACAATGTAGTGCATGTTTAGGAAAGCAGTTAATTTGGAATGAAAAGATTCGAAGGAAAGACAACTAATTTAACTTATATTCATAGGTCGATCATTACACTCCCCATATTTAGTTGGCCGAAAATAATTTGGAGTATTTGAAAATTATCAATTCATAGCTTTCAAAGTCATTTAACATGAAACATATGGGTGAGGCAAACTATATCCTTGGAGTTAAGATCCAAAGAAACTATTCCAAGAAGTTACTGAGTCTATCTTAAGAAACTTATATAAAGAAAATTTTCGAGCGCTTCTGCATGAATAGTTGTAAATCTATAGATACTCATATAGCGCGATGTGAAATTTTAAGCCTTGAAATGTATCCAAAGAATAAAAATAAAAAGGAAGACATGTCTAAAGTTCCATATTCAAGTGTTGTCTAAAGCTTGATGTAAGTTATGATGTGTACTCGTCCGAATATTTATTATGCTATATGTCTGGCTAGTAGGTACCAATCCAATTCTGGAAGAGATCATTAAAAAACTATGAAGAGGATTTTCTGATACCTGAAGGGAACTGTAGATTATTCACTATGTTATAGTGAAAATAATTTATACTTGATTAGATATACAGATGTTGATTGGTTTGGTGACCGGAATGATAAAAAATTGACATCTTGCTAAACTCTCTTACGTAATGGTGGTGATATTATAGGAAATGTAAAATCAAACTTATACAATCCTTTCGACTATAAAAAGCTGTGTTCGTGGATTATGCATCTGTTGTACAAGAAGCTATTTGGCTAACGAGATTCTTTAAGAATTTGGATATTACAAAGAATTCTCAGAGTCCCATGACTTTATACTGTGATATTGCATACGCAAAGGATCCTAAGTATCACAGCAAGACCAAATACATCGATATCAAGTATAACTTTGTGGACGTAATAGCAACTGAAGAAATAAATTTATAATATATTCCTATGCAAAGTATGACAGCTAATCTTTTTACAAAGATGATATCCAAAGACTCGTTTGAGAATTATGCCATAACTCTAGGTTTCCGAAGGATATGACCATATTTATGTATTGTAAAATGACTTGATTATTATAATATGTTTATCAATATTTGACTCTTAAATATATATTTATTTCTCATTTGCATATGATGATTTTTCTATTAATAAAGTGTCTTGGACAAGTTGCAAGATTAACTTTCTCACACGAACAATCGCCTTTTACATTGAGAAACGTGAAGAGATGAGAATAGAACCTTGGATAGTGTGAGATCATATTTACTTATGAAGGTCGATCTTGATAATTAGTCAGATTTACAAATTTCACCGTTAGATTATAGCTTATTCTGTAAGCGAGATGTAAGTTTCTCTAAGAAGTTGAATATGGGGATTATTGAAGTGAGAAACTAGGGTTAAACTACTGGCGGTGTCTATATCAAGATCTATAGTATATTGAAATTAGTAAAAGAATAGGATACACATGCCTAAATGGGCTGAGAATATCGTAGCATGTGTTTCATACCACGTATGCAAGCGATCAATATGATAATGGAAGAATGGATCTGCTTCTTCATTTTATAAGATCTCAAAAACTTATATTATTTTAATTGGAATATCCTTTTACCTTTTACTGTCTCTTGAAGTGCCTATAGGTGTTGCTACTTTAGCATATCACTAATAGCAATGAGAAATTCAGCAATGCAGTGCATGTTTATAAAAGCAGTTAATTTGGAATAGAAAGATTCGAAGGAAAGACAACTAATTTAACTTATATTCATAGGTCGATCATTACACTCCTCATATTTAGTTGGCCGAAAATAATTTGGAGTATTTAAAAATTATCAAGTCATAGGTTTCAAAGTCATTTAACATGAAACATATGGGTGAGGCAGACTATATCCTAGGAGTTAAGATCCAAAGAGAATGTTCCAAGAAGTTACTAAGTTTATCTTAACAAACTTATATAAAGAAAGTTTTCGAGTGCTTCCGCATGAATAGTTTTAAATCTATAGATACTCTTATAGCGCGATGTGAAACTTTAAGCCTTGAAATATATCCAAAGAATAAAAATAAAAAGGAAGACATGTCTAGAGTTCCATGTTCAAGTGATGTCTAAACCTTGATGTAAGCTATGATGTGTACTCGTCCAAATATTTATTATGTTATATGTCTGGCTAGTAGGTACCAATCCAATTCTGGAAGAGATCATTAAAAAACTATGAAGAGGATTTTCTCATACCTGAAGGGAACTGTAGATTATTCACTATGTTATAGTGAAAATAATTTATACTTGATTAGATATACAGATGTTGATTGATTTGGTGACCGGAATGATAAAAAATTGACATCTTGCTAAACTCTCTTACGTAATGGTGGTGCTATTGTAGGAAATGTAAAATCAAACTTATACAACCCTTTCGACTATAAAAAGCTGTGTTCGTGGATTATGCATCTGTTGTACGAGAAGCTATTTGGTTAACGAGATTCTTTAAGAATTTGGATATTACAAAGAATTCTCAGAGTCCCATGACTTTATACTGTGATATTGCATACGCAAAGGATCCTAAGTATCACAGCAAGACCAAATACATCGATATCAAGTATAACTTTGTGGACGTAGTAGCAACTGAAGAAATAAATTTATAATATATTCCTATGCAAAGTATGACAGCTAATCTTTTTACAAAGATGATATCCAAAGACTCGTTTGAGAATTATGCCATAACTCTAGGTTTCCGAAGGATATGACCATATTTATGTATTGTAAAATGACTTGATTATTATAATATGTTTATCAATATTTGACTCTTAAATATATATTTATTTCTCATTTGCATATGATGATGTTTCTATTAATAAAGTGTGTTGGAGAAGTTGCAAGATTAACTTTCTCACACGAACAATCGCCTTTTACGTTGAGAAACGTGAAGAGATGAGAATAGAACCTTGGATAGTGTGAGGTCATATTTACTTATGAAGGTCGATCTTGATAATTAGTCAGACTTACAAATTTCACCATTAGATTATAGCTTATTCTGTAAGCGAGATGTAAGTTTCTCTAAGAAGTTGAATATGGGGATTATTGAAGTGAGAAACTAGGGTTAAACTACTGGCGGTGTCTATATCAAGATCTATAGTATATTAAAATTAGTAAAAGAATAGGATACATATGCCTAAATGGGCTGAGAATATCGTAGCATGTGTTTCATACCACGTATGCAAGTGATCAATATGATAATGGAAGAATGGATCTGCTTCTTCATTTTATAAGATCTCAAAAACTTATATTATTTTAATTGGAATATCCTTTTACCTTTTACTGTCTCTTGAAGTGCCTATAGGTGTTGCTACTTTAGCATATCACTAATAGCAATGAGTAATTCAGCAATGCAGTGCATGTTTATAAAAGCAGTTAATTTGGAATAGAAAGATTCGAAGGAAAGACAACTAATTTAACTTATATTCATAGGTCGATCATTACACTCCTCATATTTAGTTGGCCGAAAATAATTTGGAGTATTTGAAAATTATCAAGTCATAGGTTTCAAAGTCATTTAACATGAAACATATGGGTGAGGCAGACTATATCCTAGGAGTTAAGATCCAAAGAGAATGTTCCAAGAAGTTACTAAGTTTATCTTAACAAACTTATATAAAGAAAGTTTTCGAGTGCTTCCGCATGAATAGTTGTAAATCTATAGATACTCATATAGCGCGATGTGAAACTTTAATCCTTGAAATGTATCCAAAGAATAAAAATAAAAAGGAAGACATGTCTAGAGTTCCATGTTCAAGTGATGTCTAAAGCTTGATGTAAGCTATGATGTGTGCTCGTGCGAATATATATTATGTTATATGTCTGGCTAGTAGGTACAAATCCAATTCTGGAAGAGATCATTAGATAACTATGAAGAGGATTTTCTGATACCTGAAGGGAACTGTAGATTATTAACTATGATATAGTGAAAATAATTTATACTTGATTAGATATACAGATGTTGATTGGTTTAGTGATCGGAATGATAAAAAATTGACATATGGCTAAACTTTCTTACGTAATGATGGTGCTATTGGAGGGAAAGTAAAATCAAACTTGTACAACCCTTTCGACTATAAAAAGTTGTGTTCGTGGCTTTTGCATCTACGTACAAGAATCTTGATGTTTCTATTAATAAAGTGTGTTGGACAAGTTGCAAGATTAACTTTCTCACAAGAACAATCGCCTTTTACGTTGAGGAACGTGAGGAGATGAGAATAGAACCTTGGATAGTGTGAGGTCATATTTACTTATGAAGGTCGATCTTGATAATTAGTCAGACTTACAAATTTCACTGTTAGATTATAGCTTATTCTGTAAGCGAGATGTAAGTTTCTCTAAGAAGTTGAATATGAGGATTATTGAAGTGAGAAACTCGAGTTAAACAACTGGAGGTGTATATATCAAGATCTATACAATATTGAAATTAGTAAAAGAATAGGATACACATGCCTAAATGAGCTGAGAATGTCGTAGCATGTGTTTAATACCACGTATGCAAGCGATCAATATGATAATGGAAGAATGGATCCTCTTCTTCATTTTATAAGATCTCAAAAACTTATATTATTTTAATTGGAATATCCTTTTACCTTTTACTGTCTCTTGAAGTGCCTATAGGTGTTGCTACTTTAGTATATCACTAATAGCAATGAGTGATTCGGCAATGTAGTGCATGTTTAGGAAAGCAGTTAATTTGGAATGGAAAGATTCGAAGGAAAGACAACTAATTTAACTTATATTCATAGGTCGATCATTACACTCCCCATATTTAGTTGGCCGAAAATAATTTGGAGTATTTGAAAATTATCAAGTCATAGCTTTTAAAGTCATTTAACATGAAACATATGGGTGAGGCAGACTATATCCTTGGAGTTAAGATCCAAAGAGACTGTTCCAAGAAGTTACTAAGTCTATCTTAAGAAACTTATATAAAGAAAATTTTCGAGCGCTTCCGCATGAATAGTTGTAAACCTATAGATACTCATATAGCGCGATGTGAAACTTTAAGCCTTGAAATGTATCCAAAGAATAAAAATAAAAAGGAAGACATGTCTAGAGTTTCATATTCAAGTATTGTCTAAAGCTTGATGTAAGCTATGATGTGTACTCGTCTGAATATTTATTATTCTATATGTCTAGCTAGTAGGTACCAATCCAATTCTGGAAGAGATCATTAGAAAACTATAAAGAGGATTTTCTGATACCTGAAGGGAACTGTAGATTATTAACTATGTTATAGTGAAAATAATTTATACTTAATTAGATATACAGATGTTGATGGGTTTGGTGACCGGAATGATAAAAAATTGACATCTGGCTAAACTCTCTTACGTAATGGTGGTGCTAGTGTAGGGAAAGTAAAATCAAACTTTTACAACCCTTTCGACTATAAAGAGCTGTGTTCGTGTATTATGCATCTGCTGTACAAGAAGCTATTTGGTTAACGAGATTCTTTAAGAATTTGGATATTACAAAGAATTCTCAGATTCCCATAACTTTATACTGTGATATTGCATACGCAAAGGATCCTAAGTATCACAGTAAGACCAAATACATCCATATCAAGTATAACTTTGTGGACGTAGTAGCAACTGGAGAAATAAATTTATAATATATTCCTATGTAAAGTATGACAGCTAATCTTTTTACAAAGATGATATCCAGAGACTCGTTTGAGAATTATGCCATAACTCTAGGTTTCCGAAGGATATGACCATGTTTATGTATTATAAAATGACTTGATTATCATAATATGTTCATCAATATTTGACTCTTAAATATATATTTATTTCTCATTTGCATATGATGATGTTTCTATTAATAAAGTGTGTTGGACAAATTGCAAGATTAACTTTCTCACACGAACAATCGCCTTTTACGTTGAGGAACGTGAAGAGATGAGAATAGAACCTTGGATAGTGTGAGGTCATATTTACATATGAAGGTCGATCTTGATAATTAGTCAGACTTACGAATTTCACCGTTAGATTATAGCTTATTCTGTAAGAGAGATGTAAGTTTCCCTAAGAAGTTGAATATGGGGATTATTGAAGTGAGAAACTATGGTTAAACAACTGGCGGTGTCTATATCAAGATCTATACAATAGTGAAATTAGTAAAAGAATAGGATACACAAGCCTAAATGGGCTGAGAATATCGTAGCATGTGTTTCATACCACGTATGCAAGCGATCAATATGATAATGGAAGAATGGATCCGCTTCTTCATTTTATAAGATCTCAAAAACTTATATTATTTTAATTAGAATATCCTTTTACCTTTTACTATCTCTTGAAGTGCTTATAGGTGTTGCTACTTTAGCATATCACTAATAGCAATGAGTGATTCGGCAATGTAGTGCATGTTTAGGAAAGCAGTTAATTTGGAATGGAAAGATTTGAAGGAAAGACAACTAATTTAACTTATATTCATAGGTCGATCATTACACTCCCCATATTTAGTTGGCCGAAAATAATTTGTAGTATTTGAAAATTATCAAGTCATAGCTTTCAAAGTCATTTAACATGAAAAATATGGGTGAGGCAGACTATATCCTTGGAGTTAAGATCCAAAGAGACTGTTCCAAGAAGTTAATAAGTCTATCTTAAGAAACTAATATAAAGAAAATTTTCGAGAGCTTCCACATGAATAGTTGTAAATCTATAGATACTCATATAGCGCGATGTGAAACTTTAAGCCTTGAAATGTATCAAATAAATAAAAATAAAAAGGAAGACATGTCTAGAGTTCCATATTCAAGTGCTGTCTAAAGCTTGATGTAAGCTATGATGTGTACTCGTCCGAATATTTATTATGCTATATGTCTGGCTAGTAGGTACCAATCCAATTCTGAAAGATATCAATAAAAAACTATGAAGAGGATTTTTAGATACCTGAAGGGAACTGTAGATTATTCACTATGTTATAGTGAAAATGATTTATACTTGATTAGATATACAGATGTTGATTGGTTTGGTGAACAGAATGATAAGATATTGACATCTGGCTCAACTCTCTTACGTAATGGTGGTGCTATTGTAGGAAAAGTAAAATCAAACATGTACAACGCTTTCGACTATAAAAAGCTGTGTTCGTGGATTATGCATCTAATGTACAAGAAGCTATTTGGTTAACGAGATTCTTTAAGAATTTGGATATTACAAAGAATTCTCAGAGTCCCATGACTTTATACTGTGATATTGCATACGCAAAGGATCCTAAGTATCACAGCAAGACCAAATACATCGATATCAAGTATAACTTTGTGGACGTAGTAGCAACTCGAGAAATAAATTTATAATATATTCCTATGCAAAGTATGATAGCTAATCTTTTTACAAAGATGATATCCAAAGACCCGTTTGAGAATTATGCCATAACTCTAGGTTTCCGAAGGATATGATCATGTTTATATATTGTAAAATGACTTGATTATTATAGTATGTTCATCAATATTTGACTCTTAAATTTTTATTTATTTCTCATTTGCATATGATGATGTTTCTATTAATAAAGTGTGTTGGACAAGTTGCAAGATTAACTTTCTCACACGAACAATCGCCTTTTACGTTGAGGAACGTGAAGAGATGAGAATAGAACCTTGGATAGTGTGAGGTCATATTTACTTATGAATGTCGATCTTGATAATTAGTCAGACTTACGAATTTCACCGTTAGATTATAGCTTATTCTGTAAGCGAGATGTAAGTTTCTCTAGGAAGTTGAATATGAGGATTATTGAAGTGAGAAACTCGGGTTAAACAACTGGAGGTGTCTATATCAAGATCTATACAATATTGAAATTAGTAAAAGAATAGGATACACACGCCTAAATGAGCTGAGAATATCGTAGCATGTGTTTCATACCACGTATGCAAGTGATCAATATGATAGTGGAAGAATGGATCCGCTTCTTCATTTTATAAGATCTCAAAAACTTATATTATTTTAATTGAAATATCCTTTTACCTTTTACTGTCTCTTGAAGTGCCTATAGGTGTTGCTACTTTAGCATATCACTAATAGCAATGAGTGATTCGGCAATGTAGTGCATGTTTAGGAAAGCTGTTAATTTGGAATGGAAAGATTCGAAGGAAAGACAACTAATTTAACTTATATTCATAGGTCGATCATTATACTCCCCATATTTAGTTGGCCGAAAATAATTTGGAGTATTTGAAAATTATCAAGTCATAGCTTTCAAAGTCATTTAACATGAAACATATGGGTGAGGCAGACTATATCCTTGGAGTTAAGATCCAAAGAGACTGTTCCAAGAAGTTACTAAGTCTATCTTAAGAAACTTATATAAAGAAAATTTTCGAGCGCTTCCGCATGAATAGTTGTAAATCTATAGATACTCATATAGTGCGATGTGAAACTTTAAACCTTGAAATGTATTCAAAGAATAAAAATAAAGAGGAAGACATGTCTAGAGTTCCATATTCAAGTGTTGTCTAAAGCTTGATGTATGCTATGATGTGTGCTCGTCCTAATATTTATTATGATATATGTCTGGCTAGTAGGTACCAATCAAATTCTGGAAGAGATCATTAGAAAACTATGAAGAGGATTTTCTGATACCTGAAGGGAACTGTAGATTATTCACTATGTTATAGTAAAAATAATTTATACTTGATTAGATGTACAAATGTCGATTGGTTTGGTGACTGGAATGATAAAACTTTGACATCTGGCTAAACTCTCTTACGTAATGGTGGTGCTATTGTAGGGAAAGTAAAATCAAACTTGCACAACCCTTTCGACTATAAAAAGCTGTGTTCGTGGATTATGCATCTACTGTATAAGAAGCTATTTGGTTAAAGAGATTCTTTAAGAATTTGGATATTACAAAGAATTCTCAAAGTCCCATGACTTTATACTTTGATATTGCATACGCAAAGGATCCTAAGTATCACATGTGATGACCAAAAATATCATCTTTAAATTTAATTAGTAATTTTGTATTCTATAACCTCGAAAAGTACTATTTATCATTTTTCGACTTGCGTGCGCAGTCTGTAAAATTTTTCGGAATGTTTTCATGTAAAAAATAGATTAAAAGGTGAAATAAAGCTTTAAAACTCGACTGAGTTGACTTTGATCAACAGTTTTAGCAAACGGACCCAGATTAGTATTTTGATAGTTTCAATAGCTCCGTATCGTAATTTGGGACTTGGACATATATCCGGAATTAATTATGGAGGTCCCTAACTCAAGTTATGACCATTTAACGGAACTAGCAATTTAAAGGCTAAAGATTCCAAGTTTGACCACGTGGTTGAATTTTTTATATCAGAGCCGGAATTCGATTCTGAAAATTTGAACAGCTCCGTTATGTCATTTATGACTTGTGTGCTAAATTTGAAGTCATTCCGGATTCATTTAATATGTTTTGGCACGAGGTTTGCAAATTGAAAAGTTTAAAACTCAAAGTTTGAATCGGGGTATGAATTATAATTTCAGCGTTGTTTGACGTGATACGAGACCCCGAGTAAGTTCGTATTATGTTATTGAACTTTTTGGCATATTTGTACGGGGTCCTGAGTACTTCGAGAGTGATACGGATTAAAATCGGATCAAGAATTGGACTTAAGCAAAATCTGAATTTTTTCTTCTATTGTAATCGCACGTGTGGATTTTTTACCGCAGATGTGGGCCTTCCATCGCAGATGCGCCCAGGCATGTCAAGGCTTCGATCGCAGAAGCAGACAGCTTCTCGCAGAAGCGTGTCTGCGGATGCGCACCAAAATCACGCAGATGCGGGACTGGGCTGACCTGGGGTCTTCGCAGGTGCGGTCATTTTGCCCAGAAACGGATGTCGCAGGTGCGACAGTAGTGTCCGCAGATGCGGAACTTCACCTGGCAGCCTGACATCAAAAATGCGATCTTTATCTTGCAAATGCGAGTCCGTAAATGCGGAACTTTTATCCGCAGATGCAAAAATGACTGGGTAGAGCCCATAAATTCGGAAGTCGCCATTTTTACTCATTTTTGAGTTTCAAGTCTCGGATTTGGGCGATTTCAAGGGGGATTTTCACGATTTTGAATTGGGTAAGTGTTCTTTAACCAAAAGTTATTATATTTTATAAATCCATGTCTATATTCATCATTTATTTCGGATTTAGATGGAAGAAATTAGATATTTATAAAATCTTTCAAAAACGAAAAGTTAAGATTTGAAGGTCCATGTGATATCGGAATTGGATAATTTTTGTATGGTTGAACTCGTATCGGAACGAGTGTTCGGATTTTATAAATTTTTTCGGGATTTGAGATATGGGTCTCACTGTAAATATTTAAATAAATTTTTGATTTTTATCCGGAAAATTAGTAAATTCATATGGAATTAATTCCTATGATTAATATTGAATATATCGAATTGTTTGTGAATAGATTTGAAACTTTCTGAGACAAATTTAAAATGAAAATATGTGGTTGAATAATTGATTGGAATTTGCAAAGCGAGGTAAGTGTCGTGGTTAACCTTGACTTGAGGGAATAGAACCCTTAAATTAATTGTTATGTGAATTGTATGTGAACGGCGTATAGGCGAGGTGACGAGTGTCTATACTTCGTCAAATTAGTTATTTTCCTGCTTACTTGAAAAATCATAAATTATTTTAAATCATGAATTAATTATTATAATAATTGTTTCTCTCCTATTCTTTGTCAAATATTAATTCTTGAATTCCTGCATTAATGGTTACATGCTATTTGAATTATGTGCCTTAATTGTCATTTGACATTTAGCATATTAAATATTAAACTGCATATTTTCTCTCTGATTTCTATAATAATTTACTATTTCCCTTTGTTTGTTTCGTAATGAAATCATAATTATTGTATGCTTGTTGTCTTATAATTTTATATTAGTTGTTGCATTTATTGGGAAAATTCTTCTATAAGAATTGGTAAATGAATATGTTGGAGGAGCGGGTTGCACGCCGCAACAGAATTAATTATAATGAATATATTGGAGGATCGGGGTGCACGCCGCAACAGACTTATTAAAAGTCCATATTGGAGGATCGGGTTGCACGTCGTAACAGACTTATTTAAAAGTCGACATACATATATATATATATATATATATATATATATATATATATATATATATATATATATATATATATATGGGGGATCGGGTTGCACGCCGCAACAGACTTGATTAAAATGAATATATTGTGAGAGCGGGTTGCACGCTGCAACAGAATTGAATGTGAATATATTGTGAGAGCGGGTTGTACGCTGCAACAGAACTGAATGTGAATATATTGTCAGAGCGGGTTGCACATTGCAACAGAATTGAATGTGAATATATTGTGAGAGCGGGTTGCACACTGCAATAGAATTGATGGAAATAATAATTGGTTATAACTGATGAGTTGGCTTCAATCATTATAAATGAGTTACCTAATTTACTTCTATTATTGATGTTGTTACTAATATTGCGTACAAGTTAATGTGAGTGAACCGCCTTAGCCTCGTCACTACTTCGTCGAGGTTAGGCTCAGCACTTACCAGTATATGGGGTCGGTTGTACTGATACTACACTCTACACTTCTTGTGCAGATTTCAGAGTTGGTCCCAGCGGCGTGCCATAGACTTGCTCGGATTTCAGCTACTCGGAGGAGACTTGAGGTATAACTGCATGGCATCCGCAGTTCTGAAGTCACCGTCTATTTTACTTTAGCTCTGTGTTTATTTCCAGACAACTTCATTTTAATTAGACCTTTATTTGTATTATTCTAGAAGCTCGTGCACTTGTGACACCAATTCTGGGATGGTATTTAGACACCGTTATTTTTTTATGGATTATTCACTATATTTTAAACTTTGCTTCCATATTTGTTTCTTTGATTATTAATAATTTAAAAATTGATTAAAAATTTGTTAATATTATTATAACGTTGGCTTGCCTAGCAAGTGAAATATTAGGCGTCATCACGGTCCGAAGGTGGAAATTTCGGATCGTGACATTACAGCAAGATCAAATACATAGATATCAAATATGACTTTGTGGACGTAGTAGCAACTGGAGAAATAAATTTATAATATATTCCTATGCAAAGTATGACAGCTAATCTTTTTACCAAGATGATATCCAAAGACCCGTTTGAGAAATATGCCATAACTCTAGGTTTGCGAAGGATATGACCATGTTTATGTATTGTAAAATGACTTGATTATTATAATATGTTCATCAATATTTGACCCTTGAATTTATGTTTATTTATCATTTGCATATGATGATGTTTCTATTAATAGTGTGTTGGACAAGTCGCAAGATTAACTTTCTCACACGAACAATCGCCTTTTACGTTGAGGAACGTGAAGTGATAAGAATAGAACCTTGGATAGTGTGAGGTCATATTTACTTATGAAGGTCGATCTTGATAATTAGTCAGACTTACGAATTTCACCGTTCGATTATAGCTTATTCTGTAAGCCAAATGCAAGTTTCTCTAAGAAGTTGAATATGAGGATTATTGAAGTGAGAAACTCGAGTTAAACAACTGGAGGTATCTAAATCAAGATCTTTACGGTATTGAAATGAGTAAAAGAATAGGATACATATGCCTAAATGAGGTGAGAATATCGTAGCATGTGTTTCATACCACGTATGCAAGCGATCAATATGATAATGGAAGAATGGATCAACTTCTTCATTTTATAAGATCCCAAAACATTATATTATTTTAATTGGAATATCCTTTTACCTTTTACTGTCTCTTGAAGTGCTTATAGGTATTGCTACTTTAGCATATCACTAATAGAAATGAGTGATTCGGTAATGCAGTGCATGTCTAGGAAAGCAGTTAATTTGGAATGGAAAGATTCCAAGGAAAGACAACTAATTTAACTTATATTCCTAGGTCAATCATTACACTTACCATCAGGTTATCAAATGAAATTGTGGATACAAGATTAAACAAGAACTCGAGTTCACCTCTTTTGAGGATGAAGGATCGAATAACTAGCTACTGGAGTAAAATTAGTAATTTAACTTGTATTCATAGGTCGATCATTATACTTACCATGAGGGTATAAAATAAAATTGTGGATATAGGATTAAACATGAACTCGAGTTCACCTCTTTCGAGGATGAAGGATCGAATAACTAGCTACTGGAGTAACGAATGATGTTTGGGGTTATTGAGAGTAACAAGGTCCTCATGTTAGTGGTATATTCTTTCCGTATGTGATTGAATTTCTATATAGAGCTTTAGTACAACCTTAGTTGGTTTTAGAATGTTATAGCTCTTGATGCTCGCAGGTCGCACAAATTATTTGTCCGTATTAATTATGTTGTGTTATTGACATGTTAATAATTTGAGTTTAGTGTGAGATATGTTAGATATTAAATCTAGATCGCGAGTTTCCCATGTGGACTATCACGGCCCAATAAGAAGAGAAGAGGTTGAGAAGTTATTAAGGAAAGTTACTCAGCAGTTACCGCACCTACTATATCTTTCACCCCTATTCAGAACGTGTGGGTGTGAGATTAAAATTTTAGTAACTACTATTTTTCAGATATAAGGATGGTTTCCTCTTATTTTTTAAAAATACAGAGAGTAATTTTCTCTACTTCTTCCAACAAAATACACGTATAGAGAGAAAGGACATTTAGTTTGTGCACAACAAAACTCCATTTCGAAGAGAAGCAGAGTGGACTTGGAGCAACTTTGTTAATACAGATCTTATATCCGCTGCATTATAGGTACTCGAATCTTGTACACCTACTCTAAATTTATCATCAAAACTCAAGGATAAAGTCATGGAGTTCGTGGTTGAGAACTCAAGGATTAAGTAATGGGGTTCGTAATTCTTCAATTAAGAACTCAAGGATAGAGTCATGGGTTTTATGGTTCTACAATTAAAACATCAAGGACAAAGTCATGAATTTTGTGATTTTACAATTGAAAAATTAAGGGTAGAGTCATGAATTTTGTGGTTCTACAATTGGAAAATCAAGGATAGAGTTATGTAGTTCGTAGTTCTATAATTAGAAACTCAAGGATAGAGTCATAAATTTCATGATTTTACAATTAGAAAATCAAGGATAGAGTCGTAGATTTTGTTGTTTTACAGTTGAAAAGTCAAGGATAGAGTCAACAATTTTGTGGTGCTACAAAGAGTCATGGAGTTCATGATTCTACAAGTGAGAACTCAAAAATAGTGTCATAGAGTTCATAGTTCTACAATTGAAAATCTAGGCTAGAATAATGGATTTTGTGGTTCTACAGTTGAGAAATTATGGATAAAGTAATATATTTTATGGTTCTATAATCGTGAAATCAAGGATAGATTCATGAAGTTCATGTTCTACAATTAAGAACTCAAGAATAGAGCCATATTGTCACAACCCGCACTTTGGGGTTGTGATTTCGGCCAAGAACTGGTGAGAAAAGGCTCTTCTGATTGTCTGACGTAGATCTGTCTACTCGGGCAACTTAAGCTTTTTAATTTTAAGTATATATAAGGAGGGTATAGGTGATGAAAGCTCCGACCTGCCTCCCCCATACGTGCTGCCACCAAGCCGTATTGAACGAGCTACCTTTGGGGCAACCTCAAGGGCCTGCCTAGATGACTCAAATGAGTGTCCTAGGTATCCATACGAGATAGGAAAACTCTATGGACGGCGCAACGCCTGCGGGCTAGCGTTGGGCATCAAGAAGGCGCTGGAGGCTCGATGTGTGAGACGGCTAGCCCAGCGTACTGCCGAATGTTGGAAGAGAGCTCCATGCCGATTGGATACTTGACGCACATATCATAGGGGCATCATGTGTCGACTTGTGAGCATGGCTTGGGTTCAACCATGCAAGCAAGGGTCCGTTGGCCTATAGGTGCAGTTGTGGGGCGACACTTCACTATTCGGGATGGAAGCGTGTCGCGAGGGCTATGTATGGGCATTGCACGAAAGATGCGTATGACAATGGCGAAGGACTAAAGGTTGCCTTATTCGGGCGAGGCACGAATTAGTTGAGAATGCACTAGGCGCAGCTTGAGGATTGGGTTGTGCACGCGGGAGCGATGCTCAGTTTTGGGCGAGGGACAAGACATGTCCTAAGTCAATACCCCAGGGCACGCATGGATTGTGATCCTAAGATGAAGCGCCACGACATGTCTAGGGCCAAGTGCCTAGACATATTACGGGTGGCACAAGTTGGGGCGAGCCTCATGGGCGAGTCCCACCAACATGCACAAGATCGTGCTTGAAAACTTGGGAAAGGAAATAGGCTGGCCTGTAGCGAGGGGAACTACAGGTGCCGCACGGGCGAATCGGTGCCGCTGGCGAGCTTAAAGAAACGGGCCTGTGACATGTGGTATCAGAGCTGATTAAGGCCATACTATGCCATGGTACAATATCAAGGCAAAGGGTGGATATAGCGAGGGCATTTTGGATGTCAGTGCAGAGATCATGTCAAAGCAGAGATTGATGTTCATATGCCACCAGAGATCGAGAACCCGATACTGCTGGTCCAAGAAAGAAATGGGTGATTCCATTATCTTTCGAAAGTCTAGGTCGCTACTGAAGGAGGTGATATGCCGATAAGTCGGATGGTCAAGAGAAGTTCATGTTTCAGGTCGTGCAACCATATTGCAAAAGAGTGGGAGCCATGGACTATAAACTTTGGGCATGATCATTGCGGAGATCTTGCCAAGGATGCGTGCAATGCATCAGTTGAGTGTCTTTCCTTCAAGATAGACTTGTGAGCTGCCTGAGGGCATTGCCAAGCTGAGGAAACAAATTTGAGGGTATAGCGAAGCTTCGGAATTGGGAGAGTTTCCAAGTTAGAAGGTGTCATCATTCTGGAAAGTGGTACGCCGAATGATCGGGGACCATTAAGGGTCTAAGTGCGAGGCACACCGAACCGGGAAGCCGTGCTACCAGGACCAAGAGAGTACCTGGCTATAGGGCAAGTATTGAAGTACTACCGGGAGCATTGGGTACTTGCTGAGGAAGTGACACTTGAAAAACAAAGAGCTTTGTTCGGAAATGCGGCGATGCTATAACTTTGAGAATGTAGTACTCACCAAGAGTCGTCCCAAGAGCTGGCCGAATGTCAAGTGGGATGACAGCGCTAAGAAGTATCCTCCATATTTAGTGTGGGAGGATCCCGCCTATGCAAGAGGCATATAGGTGAAGTCGTGGGTCTGAAAGCAAACAAATCTTCAAAGGTATTGAGGGCAAGGAAAAGCTAGGGAGCAAAAGTCTACGGGAGCTATGCCAGAGGGCGTTTCAAGGCTACGAGAGCAAAAGGCTACGGGAGCTATGCCAGAGGGCATCTTAAGGATACGGGAGCGAAAGGCTACAGGAGCTGCGCCAGAAAGCACATTGAGGTGCTAACCATTGAAGGAAAAGCTTCAGACGGATATTAAGGCCGTGAGGGTCATGGTGTAGTTGACTAGTGTGGGTCAACTACAAAGTGAGACACCATAGGGTACAAGTGCGGAGGCACTTTCCAAGTGAACACCAAATGGAGGTAAAGTGCAGAGGCACGCTTGGAAGATACTTGGGGGAGAAGTGCATGGGGCACGACTCCTTTTGAGACAGGACTTCGAGTTAGTCCAACCCACAGGACAAAGGGAGCCGAAATGGGCATACCTAAGGGGGTAGACTCCTGGATGTCGTAGGCCATGATGTGTCATTATGAGTGTGGGAGGATGTCACAACCCGTACTTTGGGGTTGTGATTTCGGCCAAGAACTGGTGAGAAAAGGCTCTTCTGATTGTCTGACGTAGATTTGTCTACTCGGACAACTTGGGCTTTTTAATTTTAAGTATATATAAGGGGGGGTACAGGTGATGAAAGCTCCGACCTGCCTCCCCCATACATGCTGCCACCAAGCCGTATTGAACGAGCTACCTTGGGGGAAACCTCAAGGGCCTTCCTGGATGACTCAAAGGAGTGTCCTAGGTATCCATACGAGTTAGGAAAACTCTATGGAAGGCGCAACGCCTTCGGGCTAGCGTTGGGAATCATGTCGGCGCTGGAGGCTCGATGTATGGGACGGCCAACCCCGCGGGCTGCCGAATATTGGAAGAGAGCTCCGTGCCAATTGGATACTTGACGCACCTATCATAGGGGCATCATGTGTCGACTTGTGTGCATGGCTTGGGTTCAACCATACAAGCAAGGGTCTGTTGGCCTATGGGTGCAGTTGTGGGGCGACACTGCACTATTTGGGATGGATGCGTGTCGCGAGGGATATGTATGGGCATTGCACGAAAGACGCGCATGACAATGGCCAAGGAGTAAAGGTTTCCTTACTCGGGCGATGCACGAACTAGTTGCGGATGCACTAGGCGAGTGTCAAGCTTGAGGATTGGGTTATGCACGCGGGAGTGATGCTCAGTCTTGGGCGAGGGACAAGACATGTCCTAAACCAATCCCCCAGGATGCGCATGGATTGTGATCCTAAGATGAAGCGCCACGACATGTCTAGGGACAAGTGCCTAGACATCTTACGGGCGACACAAGTTGGGGCGAGTCCCACCAACAGGCACAGGATTGTGCTTGAAAACTTGGGAAAGGAAATAGGCTGGCCTGCAGCGAGGGAAACTGCAGGCGCCGCACAGGCGAATCGGTGTCGCTGGCGAGCGTAAGGAAACGGGCTCGTGACACATATAGTTCATAGTTCTTTAATCGAAAAATCAAGGATGGAGTTATGATTTTGTGGTTATGCAACGGAGAAGTCAAGGATAAATTCAGGATTTCGTGTTTCTACAATTGCGAATGAATAATAGATTCATGTAGTTTGTGGTTCTATAAAATTAAATCTCAAGAATAGAATCATGGAGTTCATGGTTCTACAATTGAGAACTCAAATATTCAACTCCAATAGCCACTTTTATTAGGCTTTTTTTTTCTAATTTCAATTTTGAGAAATTATACGTCAACTTTAACTCAAATATTTGACCAAACGCTAAATAAGAAAAGTGTTTGGATCAGTAATTTTTCTCCCTAAAGAAAGAATTCAATAGTAATGAACAAAAAGGTGCAATAAAGACCACCCGCGATAATATATTCCATTCACACAGAACAAGTTCAGGACTGAAGGAATTAATATTAGAAACTAAAGGGCAGAAAAATTCTTTTTAGCTTATTTTAATGAATGACGGGCCATGTTCTAATTACATTTCAAATAGAGGCTAAATATTAATTAGCGATTCAAAAAGTGGCTACACTACCTCATTTTTGGCTTCGGACTTCAAGTTGGACTGGTTGGGCGGATGGTGCCGCTAGGTGAAGAAAACTACAATAGTACTGGATTTTACACGTCGATTGATATCAGATGACCAACTTGATCTGCTGAGAGGAGATCCAAAACAAAAGGTGGTGGTTCTTCTTCGGGCGAGAAACATAATTAGACAATATTTAAGAAAAATTATCAGAATCATAGCGGCAGTAAGTAATTAAAAAAAATGGCAGCTCATTAAAGTTATTTCTTAATAGAAATGTAAAAATTTGGATTGATAATCATGTTGAAAAGGAATCCCTAACAATTTTTATCCTAAATTGTCGCCCTATATTGTCTTTCTGTAACGGCTTCACGTATTGGCATCTAGAGTATTTGTCAGTACCTAATAATGGATAAATTGTAATTATTCTGTCTACCGATTAACTATTAGTATGATATTAATTGATTCCTTCCATATATAATTATTATATATGATATATAATAGGTATAAATTATACACTTACATAACTTTGAGAATAGGTTCAATGGTATAAAATACACATTTTATTAACGACAAAAGAGAATTAATTTCTTTCATATATAAGTATACATGATGTAAAATAGGTAAAATTACACACTTACACAATAAGCAGCTTATTTTAATAATAGGTTCAGTGGTATAAAATACATATGTTCATAGTAACAAAAGAGAACTATTTTCTTTCATGTATAATTAAACATGGCGTATAATATGTATAAATTACACACATAATTGGCCTATTTTGAAAATAGGTACAGTGGTGTAAGATACATATTTCCTTAACAACAAAAGAAAATGGATTTCCTCCATGTATAATTATACACGATGTATAATAGGTATATACCACACAAATACATAATAAACAGTCTATTATGATTGTATAACAACTGTACATATATTTAATATGCTAAAACTTTGAAAATCTTCCTACCAAGACCAATTTAAACTATTCTGAAATTCAATCTACATTGTTAATAGCTAAATCGAGTGCAAGGCCGGCAAGTGGGCCGGGCCGGGCCGCAAACGGGCCAAACAAGCCGGTCTCGTGTGCCGCGATCCCGGTCTGGTCCTTAAATAAACTGTTCAAACGGTCCCGGGCTAAATGTATTTTTTTTTATGAACCGACCCGGGACCGGGCCTACTAGCTCATGGTCCCGGATTAAATGGGCCAGGCTCGCGGTCCGAACGGGCTAAATGGGCTCAACGGTTATTAAAAAAAAGTAGTTTTTAAAAATTAAATATAACTTAGAGACAAAAAAATTTAAAAAAATATCTAAGACAATGCTTTGTAATTTTATTATAGAATTTGACTTACAAATTGCATATAAGATACATACTAATTTTTGAATTCAAATTTAAACTCCTAATTTGCCAGTTTTTGTGATGGAAAACAAACTTGCAAATATAATATTTAATAGCCTCAATCTAAGGCTTTCAAACGAGCATATTTGTCGGCATCATGAGGGTGTTTAAGTAAGTGACTAACCAAAGAGCTTGTTCCTCCTCGCGGTAGTGCGTAGTTAAACGTCAACTCTTTACCATAAGTTTTACACTTAGTCTTATCTTTTTTCACTAGTTGAATAAAAAAGTGTTAAGCAGGAGAACTTTGTTGTTGTCTTAAAGAAGACATCTTAATTAATCAAATAGTAGCAATTGCAGCAAGTATTGAAGATTTTTAGAGAGATTTCGAGAGATTGATATTGGTTTTGTAAGAAAAATAAAAGAATATGGGGGTATTTATAGTAGAAAATAGGGAAAAGGTAATAATAAAAAGTTTTGGGTTAAAAATAAGTTGGAGAGTTATTTGGCTATTTTTTAAACAATTTTTAGATTATGGTCATTGGTCCAACGACTAATTTTTAAAAATAGCAGTTGGGACCGTTTGACTTGCAAATTTCATACAAGTGACATACTAATTTTTGAATTGAAATTTAAACTTCTAATTTGAATTGAATTTATTTTTGAATTAAATACAACTTAGAGACAATAATATTGTAAAAAAAACTTTCAAAGTAATGCCTAGTAATTTTATTATAGCAATTAAAAACGTGGCAACATCTTTCTTAATCTTCCTCCCCCTATGGAATGAGCACAATAAGGTGCTAATACCACAATTAAGAAGAAAAAAGAACTAATCAAGAAATGCCAAAAATACAAGTTACATAATAATTTTGAATTCAAATTTTAACTCCTAATTTGCAAGTTATGGTGATGGAAAACAAACTTGCAAATATAATTTTTAATATATTCTAAAAGCTTGCAATTAATTTCCATTGCTATTTCTTAAAAACTTCATAAATCCTTCAAGGATTGGAGGAAGTTCCGTTGGTGGTGGTGAAAAAGTAACTTGTTCATCGCCGCTTCCATTGTCGGACGAAGCAGCATTCTCAGCAAGTTCAACTAGCATTTTTTCATAAGTTTCGTCTATCTCTGGTTGTAATTCAGCAAGTCCAAAATTTCTTCTTTCTGAACGGATTCAGTCTCTGAAAAGTACTCATTTTTCTAAGCTATCCCTCATAGACTATCTATGATCACCATTTGAAGTCTTGCTTGACTCAAAGCGCTCTCTGATGCCACTGTTGAAGCTTGAATAGTTAAAATATCGCGGGTCATCCTTGAAAGAACCGGAAAATATTTTTCTTTGTCCTTCCACCATTGCAAAATATCAAAGGTGTCGTCGATATTCACTTCCTCGGGCCTCTGTGACAAATAAACTTCAAGCTTATTTAGTTGTGAAAAAATATTACTACTAGAACTAAAAGAACCCCTAAACCCTGACCAAACACTAAGTCTTCTTACTCCCGCATTTCTTTTAGAAGATTGAGAATCAGAAGAAGAAGGAATTGGAACATTTGGTCTAACCTGATTTAATGCAACTTGATAAGCATTATAAATAGTTTCAGCGTTTGTCCAGTACCCACATGGGGGTCCTACTAAATCTGAATTCACGTCGGAAATTCCCACATTGGGGGGTAAAGCGCTCCCTAACAAAGGTGACTCCATACCCAGGGACTCGAACCCTAGACCTCTGGTTAAGGATGAATGAGTACTTATCACCCCACCACAACCCTTGTTGGTACCAAACTTTCATACATGTAATTTCATCTAGTTGGACAAGGTTTAGGAACCTTCTACAGTTAGAATGAAAAAGCCAGTTAAGACACTAATCTACTAATTATATCTAGTACTGCATTCACTAGGTGACTACTGTCATGATTTACAACTAATAACCCTATTGATATTAAGCTACATGTTGCATGTGACAACCTAAGATGGTAAATCAGATCATTTTGTAAAAAAAATCAGTCAATACTGCTGGCTATAATAGCACCACTCTACTCTCTAGTACTGCACTCACCCATTTTAACCTTTTCAATTTGAATATTTAAAATTCTCATACCATCACCCACAATTAAATGATAAATATGACAAATACATTTAACATGAAAAATATTACTAAATACAGGATTTAGCGTAGTGATAAGCAAGTCTATAGCGTTTGTGTTATTAGTAGCATTATCCATTGAAACCGATATTATTTTATCACTCATGCAAAAATATCTATAAATATCTGTAACTGTGCTAGCAATAAACTGTCTTGTGTGTCGTGAAGCAATTATTCTATAAGCAATTTTGCGTTTTTGCATTATCCAATCCTCATCAATCCAATGACACGTAATAGTAAGATAATCACCGTCGTTGTTACTTCTACCAATATCAGTTGTAATAGAGAGACACGGCAATTTATATGAGTAAATAAGTAGCTCAAATATAGTTCATATTCATGCTTATATTTATAATTTACAGTTGTGCGAGAAAAACCTTTATAAGTAGGATTATAAATTTTTCTAATGTAATGCACAAACTCAGGGTCAGAAGAAAAATTATAAGGTAAACACATAACAGTTACCAAATATAAAATATCTTGGATCATAATATAAAATATCACCGGTAACAATGTTAATTTCAGGTTGAAATTGATTTGAACCAGTACCACAAGGGTCAGTTTGACTAGGACTAGGTTCACTTTTCCCCTCGGCCAGAGCTTTCATACGAAGATATTTGATGTTATCATTAGGGTGCTTAGCTATGTGTCTAGCTATATTTAAGAGCTAACTCTTGACCACAAGTTTTATACTTAGCCTTACCTCTTTCAACTAGTTGAGTAAACAAATACCAAAAAAGAGATATTTTCGTCTGTTTGGTAGGTTCTCTAGAAAAAGTAGGGACAGTAACGGGAGTATCAGTCGGGTCATCACTAGGATTAGTAGCATTATCACTAGTTGGGTCAACATCAAGAGCATGGCTAGTGGTTGTATCATCGTCTAGTTGAGTTTCATCAAAATCAATTTCCTCATCATCATTTTCATTAATAGTAGTATAATCGTTAGTGTAGAGAGAATTCATTAATTCATGGTCTAAAAAATCACCGTGTGCAATATTATGGCAAAATTCAATGTCGGTAAATTGTAATAACTATTATCGGTGTTGATACCCAATTTTGCCCTCATATTTTTATAAATATCACATATACTTTCAATATATCATTTTTGCATCATAACCAATTTATAAGAGTCATATAAGTATTTTTTATAATTTTTCATAATTTTTTAAGGCTTCAAAATTGATTTTCTTGCATTTAAAATGTTAAAATATTTATTAATTATCCCTTCAAACTATTTTGAGATGATCTAATCATCAAAATTTATTATTTTTACCCACGGGTGTATTTTATAATATTTTACTTCATTTCATATAATTATATTTGTATTTTTTGAACTATATACGCATTTTTGCAATAATAGCATATACTTTACAATTAATTATATTTTCTCATTTTATTTAGGTTCAAAATAATGTTTTATTTTTTTATAACCTGAATCTATCATTTTAAAATATTAAGTTGCATAAATAGTATTTCTTATATTTATTTAGCTATTTTATTAAATTATTTTTCTTAATTTCTTGTATTTAAAATCTAGCCCAATCCTAAGCCAATTTCGGACCAAAAGCTAGCCCAAATCTTAGCCCAATCTGCCCTGGCCCAAACAAAATGACCCCTTTAATTATAACCTAATCGGGACCCGTTCTACGACCCGACCCGACCCGCCCCGCTTCTCCTCTAATCCTGACCGTTGATCTCAAATGATCAACGACCCACAACCATTCTCTGTTTTTTATTATCCTCGCCCAAACCCTAACGCCCATTCTGCTGAAACACCCGCCCCTAATTCCTCTAATCATTTCCCCTTTCTCTGAGAAACCCTAGCCACCTCCATTCAAACCCCAGCCCTAATCCGATATCACATGGAAAATCTTCCATATCCCCTTTTCGTTTTTGCTCACACGATGGATCTTACCATTTCCTCAACGTTACAGTATTTGGTACTCAATTATTTATGGAAGTTGATTCATTGGGTGTTCGTTCAACTCCGATTCTGTACTATCTTCATGTTTCTGACCTAATACACTCACTACCAGGCCATATGGGTCCGATTCAGTGAGATCTTTTACTATTTTTGTTCTCCGTCTTGAACTAGGGTTTGCCTGATTTCTCCTAAATTGGTTCTGAATTGATTTCACATGCTATTCTTTCCTTTTTTATGTTTAATTGACTGTTTTTTCCTTGTTTGTGTGTTTAATTTTGCTACTATATAAACCCCTTTTTCCCGCTTCCCCTCTAAGTCTAAACGACTACATTCTACGACTACTACTACTACTACTATTCTCCCACTCTCATTCATCCTATACTATTCTGAGATTTTGATTTTTGGGCGGCTGAAAGCCAAGGCCACCAGATTCTGTTCATTAACCACCTCCAATGCAAGCATTGCTCGGAGCCCATTTTGAGGTTCTTGTGAACTCTTAAGCATTGGGGGTTTGGGGTTACATCGTTCTCCAGTAATTGCAGCTATTCTTGAGATTTTGAGTTCTTCATCATTTGTTTAGTTTATTCGCAACTGGTTAGTATCTTATACTCTCGTAATTTTATTACCCTATGATTGTGTGCATTCCTTTGGGTGTTTAATGTTATGCCACTTCAAGTTCGCTCTAATTTTGATTTTTCACATAGTTAGCTAAGTCGATTCATGATGTTTACTTGGTTTACAATTCAACCTGATTGACGTTTATCGCACTTTGTTTGGATCCCTGGGAAATTGCGTCTACCCAGAATTATTTTCATCCTGTTGAATCCCTTATGCATCACCTGCTGTTCTGCTACAAATTATGTGATGACATTGTCTAAATGCTTAGCCTAATATGCTCTTCCTTGACATTACTAGCCTTAATGCATGTCCATCGTAGATGTCCAATTTGATTAATTGCTTATCTTTACGTTTAAGTCTAATTGATTACTCAAGACTGTTGCTTATCATGAATCCATGACTTAGAATCTCCTAGGAAATTAATGCATGCCTAGAACCTATTGGAATGTGTCTATGCTAAATCTTTCATGTATACCTACTATTTCCCTGAAATCAACTTTGATTATTTTGAATTATGTATGCCAATATTGTTGCAATGCCAATGGAGACTTGTTCTTTGCTTTGATGTTGTGTGCTCACTGATCGTTTGAGACACCTAGGGTGAATCCCAATCCATGTCTAGTTTACTTCTCTTTATGTCGAGTAAGACAATGTCCTTGTCCTTTTCATATGATGCCTGCTTACTTTATTTACCTGAAAGCAAGCCTCTTCTCATCTGATTGCTTACCTACTAGATGTAAAACCTTTGTGTGGTAAATTGTATTTGCCTGAATATTTCACATGTTAAACTCTACAAGTTAATTATTTTCATTAGGCTCTCATGTTAAAGCTTCCATGTTAAGACTGTATCTCACTGGTTCTTGTCTATGACACTACTAGATTTTCTTATTCAAACCTCTGCCTAAAGCTCTTTAAGATAGTTCTGGACCATACTTTGTTTTGAAACTTTGTCTGAAATAACCATGTTGCTCTTAGACTCTGTTTCTGGAATGATAACCATAAACTTGCCTCATATGTGCTTTAGGTGCCTTCCAATTTAGTATGATCCTGTCTATATGTCTTGGCTAGAGCTGTTGTTGGTCACAGCTTAAGAACTAAGTATTTAAGCTTCAAAGTTGTTTAATTGATTCTATGTGGAGTTTGTTGCCTGTATGACTAAGTTTTGCATCTGTTTGGGTAAGTAAGTAATTTGTTTGGGCCTGGTATATTGGGCCTGTCTTTGGTATTGAGGGTTCGAAGTATATTGTCTGGACTTGGAGTTTGGGCCTGCTGTCTGCATGAAGTCCTAAGCCTATTTAAAGGCCCAGATATATTACTGGGTTATTCTAATGCTTGTAAAACTGAATGATGGGGAAATTAGTGAAAAAAGGATTGTGGTATTCTAATGCTTGCATAAAAGGGTAGAAAACATGCCTATAGGGTCTATGTGTTTTATTTTCTTTTTCTTTTAGCATGCCTTATTTGTCTTTTCGTTTAGCGTGCTTTATTTCTGTACATTAATAGAATCATGCCTATAGTAATCACACACAGTTCACTCATACACTATTCAAAGCATATTAGTACTCGCCATACTTATTTTCTATGTCTATTAGTGTGCACACTTAGACAATATGCCTATAAGATACAATAGATTGTTTTGCTAACGCTCATTTAGATACCATGTCTATAGGGTTTCAACCAATCAATCGATCACTTCTATTGTCGTGGTACGCTGTTAACCTGGATATTACGACTACAAGGTCTTAATTAATTAATCAACTACTTTGTTACTTCATTGTGTTATCATACATAGAAACCATGCCTATAAGGATAAAATCTTATAAAGTCAATTGCGTCTATCAAGTGTTAGAAATCCTTCCTATAGGATATTGTCACTCGCATAAGAAGCTGTTAATTCTGGGCTATCAAAGTTGTTTTACTGCTCCATTGCACAATATTTAGATATCATGCCTATAGGGTTGTAATGCCTTAATTTGCAAATCTGTTAGCCTAAAGTTGCACTGTTGTCTGTATAATACTAAAAAATTAGAATCGCCTAGAAGCCATGCCTATAGGACTTAACGACTATAATGTTTGTTAACTCTAAAATTGTCCACTGCCTAAATTTGTCACGTGCATTTGTTTTTTATGTGTGGGGGTTAACTTGAGCCCTTTCTTGCATTTATGTGAGGTCATATATGTTTGAATGCGTGCTAGTTTATCTTTTTTTAGCATCCTAAGTAAAGTCTAGAACGGATAGTGCACACATAGGACACGGTTTAGAATTGAATTAGAATGCTTCAGGTAAATAACTTTAACACAGTAATTGGATAGAAGGAGATGATAGTTTGTGCCCGCTGAATAATATGAGCAACCCATACCCTAAGGGAGTTGCGAAGTATTATTTATGTTGCACGGGGTGATCATTTAGGCTAAAAGACTTAGGACCCCACCTTATTTTATATTGTTCACATTGAGTCGTTGAATTTAGAACAATTGAGTTGTACCATGTAACCTCTAAAGACTTGTACTAATTATCTATATAACTTAATTGTTGTCCGATTTTCTTTACACTTGTTCATAATAGAACCTTTAAATTCTTTGTCTTCCCTCGCTTATATGATCACATAGGACAGTTATAATCTAATAATCCACATAGTATGAACTTCGGTCGGGACCCATAGTTGTGGACCTCGAAGAGTACCTAACGCTTTCTCTTTGAGGTAATTTGAGCCCTTATCCGATCTTTGGTGACATAGACTAGTTCTGATCAGAGTTATTTGCAAATAGGTGCCCTAACGCACCTTAAAACCGCTAGTGGCAACTCTTCTCTTTTAACACCCATTTAAAATAGTTGTCACATGTTGAAACCCATTTTTGCGAGAAAACGGGGTGCGACAGCATGGCGGCTCTGCTGGGGATTTACACTTAGGCTCTTACCATAACGAAGTTAACTTATGTGGATTATTTGATGATATGCACATCGCTTCCCTTATTTTACTTTATTTGTCTAAATTGCTATGACATGCACATCCCTTCCCTTATTTTCCTTTATTTGTTTAAATTGCTATTACATGAACATCCCCTCCCTATTTTCCTTTATTGCTATGACATGTACATCCTCTCCCCGTATCCTTCATCATGTTTAAGAATGCTATACCATGTCTCTCCCATCCCTATTTCCCCGTTTGCTTCATTACGTTGTTACACCTTTTCATGGGTTAAACTAACTTCCCTCTTTTGTCTTTCCTTTTTTCTTTTCTTTCTCGTGTTTGTCTTTATCATATTACTTACTGTTTCTACGCACTTTCATCATATAAATATTTGGCAACCCTAAACCCTAAATTTACTATTCTTGCATAAAGCATGATCCACATCATACTCCACTCGTACCTATTATCAATATAGTGGCGCTTGATGATTGTTCGTGCTTTCCTAAAAATCCCTTTTTAAACCAAAAAGGCTTATTTATGGTAGACTAGTCGATCAGCGGTGCAGTCGACGATCCCGTGCCTTTCCCTCTCAATTTTTCCACTTGAGAGTACCAGTCTAGGCCTATCTAGAAAATCATACTCCGATTTGAAATGTACATGCATCATGCAAAACCTAGTACGGGTTGAGACGTCATTGATGTAACAACCCGCTTAGATGAACCTTGTCCAAATTCCAACAAAATTTCCATAATCCCAAAGGACGCCATCATATTATGTGCATTACTTGGAGAAAACGTGTCAACATGCTGATCGTTAGTGCGCAAATAGTCGAATCTGGAGGGGAAAGGGCTAACTTTTATTTGTTTGCATAAAATGAAGCACGAAATCCCCAGGTTCGGTATGGTCCATAATATCCCACCTCTGGTAATTGACTAGTGGAATTACCTTGCGCCCTGTGACAGAAATTATGTGAGAAGGGTATTGGGTAACCTGCCATCTTTCCTGAACATTCAACCAAACAGGGAACTGATCGAGGCTGCTACCATGTTCTAGGATGAGAAGAGAGCCGTTTTTATATTTGGGAATATAGAAATGACTCCTCTCCTGGAAGAAATAGGGAGTTTCGCCAAGTTACCATGGGATAGTCCAGGACTATTGCTGCCAGAAAATCACACTCCACGCATTTTTCTGAAAATTTTGGGTTTTAAGAAGAATGATGAACTGGTCTGTCTGAAGAAATCACACATACCCTTTGAATTTCTCTATGAGCATTATGGGCATAGCGAATCATATCGCCTTTATCATGAGGAGCTAGCCATTACCTCTTTGGGATGGGTGCACCGTCGGGTTTATGTTTTCATAGTCTGTTTCTTGGGTTTGTTGATCTTTTCGATGCAAGGGGGAAGAATTCATACTCGCTTAGCCATGGTAGCCAGGACCTTAATGGAGGATATCGAGAGGAAAAAGTACACTATCATCCCGATGATATTAGATGATATGTACCGTACTCGAGATCGATGCAAGCATGGGTCTGGACACATTAAGGGTTGTAATCTCTTAGTACAAGTTTGGCTTTTGGAACACTTTCAGAGGGGTGATTATCGCCAAGAGCTTCTATGAAGTCCACTGAATGACTACATAGCCAATCATCATTCAAAGAAAATAGCATTCATTCCAGATAGGTTTCCAAAGCCTGGAAATGTTGTAGGCACCAAGCGCATTGGATGTTTGAATGGTTTCCTAGTAGTGAGTTCATTATCAGATCTAAAGGAACTACTCACTTATTACTGATTAGGCTACGAGGCATCTACCCTTATGCTCCAATAAGGGTAATGAGGCAAGCTGGAAGGAAACAAGTCATACCTCAGGTTTCCAACATGGTTCAATATAAGGTGGATTTCTAAGGGGATGTTATCCCATTCAAGTTCGAAGAGCAACACATGTGGAACCAAAAGATCATCGTAGAAGGAGAGATTATTGAACCAGATAGGTATCACGCCGGTCATATGTACTACTATCTCTCATGGTTGGAAGACAACATAGTCGGGGACGTCAAACAGGGGGTCAATCTGAAAGATAGGATAATAGACAAGGTGGTTGAGGCACAGGTGGAGTATAAGAGGCTACGCAAAAGGGTATTCGAATCAGAAGATAAACATATGGAACAACATAAAGTGAACATGGTGGCGTTAAGAGAATGGAAGGAGATTGCCAATAAGTCGACAGAGAGGTTAGAATATCTAGAGCAAGGATTGAAAAAACTAGAAGGGAAGATGAGAAAGAGGCTTTGGGATTGTCTGGGCATTAACGATGATGAAGGAGGGAAGCTGGCAAAGGCTTACTTGCTACTGGACATGCGCGATCTAGGGAATGTGATCAATGGGGTCAAGAGAACCAAGCATAGAGAAGGTCTTTCAGGTACCAAGTAGATTAGGAGACAATGTCCTTTACTGCTTTCTAGATTAGATTAGATTTCGATGTAATAAGGCTTAATGCCATTAGTGACTTTATTATTATTGTTGATATAGTGAAAGATTGATTTGGCTTATTTTCACACTAATGAAATGAGGCAAATGTTGGCATAAATTTTCTCCAAGTCTATGTGTCGCTTGGGCCTACCTCAGGAACAAGGAGGTTCCCAAAATTAGGACGTGAATTATTGCATGACCTTATGTGATACATGCTTAAATATTGCAAACACTCTTTTACTTTATCTTACTGACTTAGTTACCTTTGTCTTTTTCTTTCTTTTGATTATTCTCATTCCCAAAGGTTGGTTCATGCATTCTGGCATCATCAGCATACCACACCAGATCCAGAGGTCCTCCACCTAGTGACTCGAAAAGTAAAGGCAAAGGGAAGATGGATTATTTAAGTGGTATTCGAAAAGACAATGCTACCATAGTAGAGAATGTAGAACCTCAAACGGGGAGAAGTACGCCATGACAGAATGAGTTGGTCTTACGTTCGGAGCAGAAAATTCTAGAGCTGCAGGGTGAGCTTGAGCATGTCCAAAATCTGGAAAACATTTCCCTTACCCTAAACGTTCCTGACATCAACCAGTAAAACACAACTACTCAGAACCAAACACCACCACAAAACACACAAAACCAAAATCCACCACCCATAGCTCAGAATCCTCACTCACCGCACTAGTATCACCATCCCTCACCTCCCCAAAACCTTAACCCACCACCAATGCAAACCCCTCAACAACAACACCATCACCCGACCCAATATCCGTAAACCACCATTTATCTCACTCCTCAAAACTCACCACAACCTACCCCAGATCCCGCTCAAACCTCAATCAATGATCACCCATATACCCAAGTTCCAAGAACTCATCAAGGTAACCCGATATACGTAGAAACCTTACCCCATACCGCGCAAGAAACCCTATACATACCTGAGTTGACCGAGAAGGACCTGCTCATTCGAAACATGGCAAAAGAACTCAAGAAACAAACAGGGAGAGTCTAGAGTGTTGAAGGTGGTAAGGGTGTTGAAGGTTTAAACTACGAAGATTTGTGTATCCAGCCAGATGTAGAACTACCGGAGGGTTACAAACCTCCCAAGTTTGAGATGTTTGATGGCACTAGAGATCCAAACGTGCATCTGAGAACCTACTGTGACAAGCTTTGTAGGAGTGGGTAATAATGAACAAATCTGCATGAAACTGTTAATGCAAAGTTTTACAAGAGATGCCTTATCTTGGTATATTAGTCAGAATCCGAAGAAGTGGGAGAATTGGATGAGCATGGCATCAAATTTCATGGACAGATCCAGGTTCAATACAGAGAACGCGCCAGACGTTTTCTATATTCAAAACCTCAAGAAGGAGCCAACAGAAACCTTCCGTGAGTATGATACTCATTGGAGATCAGAGGCCGCCAAGGTGAGGCCGCCACTTGAAGAAGAACAAATGAACAAGTTCTTTATTAGAGCACAAGATCCTCAGTACTATGAAAGGTTGATGGTTATCGAGAATCACAAGTTATCAGACGTCATCAAGTTAGGAGAAAGGATAGAAGAAGGAATCAAAAGCGGGATGGTGACTAATTTTGAGGCACTGCAAGCCACAAACAAGCCTTGCAATCAGGGGGCATTTCGAAGAAGAAGGAAGTGGGTGTCATGATGGTAGCTCAGGGCCCTAAGTCTTCCCTTACATACCAAACACCTTCACCCACATATCAACTCTCACCTTCAAAATACCAATACCCTGCCACCACCTACCATACATATAATACCCAACCTGCATATTGCCGTTCACCTCCGCCCACCAAAATCACTCAAAGCCACAATCAAACTTTGACTGCAGGGCTCCCAGACAATACACCCCAATCGCTGAACCCATAGCCCAACTGTATGAGAGACTAAAGGTAGCTGGTTATGTCACCCTTATTCCTGATGTTGTTGTTAAGAACCCTTCCCAGTAGGTTAACCCCAACAAAACTTGTGCCTATCACTCAGTCATGAAGGGTCATACTATTGAAGAACTTCGCATGTTAAAGGACAAGATTCAGATACTGATTGACACCAAGGTTATACAGGTAAAGGAAGTCGCTCCGAATGTCCGTAATAACCCTCTCCTAGATCATAGGGGCGAGGGAGTGAACGCAAATGAAACTGATGAGGGATAAGATCAGGAGGGATCCATTGGACTTATTCGAGAGGGGGATGCTCCTAAAACATCTCCTGTCACCCTCTCAACAATTGTGGTGCAAACCCAGACACCATTTGAAGTTGAGGTAGCTACACCTTTCACTGTGATGGTAGCTCCCACACCGTCTTATAAGTCTGATGTCGTCCCATGGGATTATGTTGCTGAGGCAAGAAGAAAAGGAAAAGCCAAGATGGAAGAGACATGTGTTGCGCAAGGTATGACTAAAGCTGGCAGAGTTTATACACTTAAAAATCTTGGAGGAACAAGCAAAGAAGTTGTATCTAGTCCATTTGTTGTTGAGACGAGCACTGATGATCCTTGGAGGAAGGTACAGGCAAGGGAATACTCTGTTGTCGATCACTTGAACAAGACTTCTGCCAAGATATCCATTTTGTCACTGTTGCAAAATTCAGATGCGCACAAGAATGCCTTGATGAAAGTGTTAAGCGAAGCTTATGTGCCCGCCGGTATCACTAGCGGGGATATGGCTAACATGGTCGGACAGGTGCTGGAGAGTCACAAAATTACTTTCCACGAAGATGAATTATCGCCAGAAGGGTTGAGCCACAACAAAGCATTGCATATCACTATGCAATTTGAAGACAAGTTCATTGCTAGGGTCCTGATATATGTAGGTTCGAGCCTGAACATATGCCCCCAGACCACTCTAAAAAGATTAGATAAAGGCTTGCATGAGATGCGGATGGGAAGCATGAATGTGAAAGCGTTTGATGGATCTCAGAGAGCCACTATCAGAGAAATCAACCTTGATCTACAGATAGGCCCGACCTGGTTTGATGTCGAATTCCAAGTGCTAGACATATCTGCCACCTACAACCTGTTGTTGGGACGACCATGGGTACACGCAGTTGGGGTAGTTGCTTCTACCCTGCACCAGGTTGTGAAGTTCAAGTGGAATTGTTAGTTCCCCAAGTATACGCAAGTATACGTGGCCGTCAAGTAATAAAGTGACTCAAAAGTCGGATGTCGAACCCACAAAGACTTAGATTAATCGTTAACTAAGCAAACTAAAATCAATTAACTGTCCAAGATAATCAAAAATATTGTTTATCTACTAAACTACTTTTGCAAATATTGAACAAGTAATTAGCTAATTTATTAGGGATGCAAACGTGTGTTTTGGATTTTGCTCAGAGGAGATGAAGATTCCAGGGTTGTGGTCGGTTTATCAATCCTATTAAGTTCAATAACCACACTTGTTAATCCAGATTATCAAAGGTTGCTAATTGACCATATCGTTTATATGAATAGCATGTTCCCACAATACTACTCACTTGTCCATAATATATCAATCCTATATTTCTATGGTATTGAGTCTATCATGAACGAATATAATACGTTTTTTAACTAAGAAAGATTGTTAGGCATATTCCTATCCTAACCGTGAAATCGTTCCCCGAGCCACGGGTTCAGAAAAAAGTTCTCTTTAATTCTACTCTAATCTAAATACGGCTTTTCCAAGCATAGCATAGATAGTAGGGTGAGTTGGTAGCTACAATAATTCACAAGTTAAAACTAGAATTAAAGAAACAATCATAAGATGATAAGCCGAATTAACAAAGATATAATTAATAAATGTTAATAATCATGTCAACCACAACCCTAGAAACTAGAGTGCTTAGCCACTCATGTTCGTAGTAACAACTTTCCAAGTATTTTGCATAAACAAATTACAAAGAAAAGATGAAGGAATGAAGAACTCAATGATTTTCTCCTCCAAAGAATGTTCCCAACGTCTTCTCTCCTTCAAAAATAGTCTCCTTAGGTCTAAAGTGTGTCAAAAGTAAAAAATTAACGTTTTTCCATGTATTTATACCAAGTAAGGTTGGGCCCAGACAAAATCTCCCTTTCCTAGCCGAAATTGGAAAACTTACAAACTTATTGCCTTTCATGCGTCGAATTGTGTGTTGCACTGTGCGTCGCCCCGTGCGTCGCACTAGTGCCTTTTCCTCTCAAACCAAAAAAACCCAGTCTCTGAACTTTGGAAGTTTCTAACATAAAATTACACTAATGCGTCGCACTAGTGCATTTCTTCAGCAGTTGCTTCTTACTTGAATTTCAACGTCCAGAATTGATCCTCGACCCTCGAACACAATCCCGGCTTAATCCCTTGGGATTTTACTCAGACTTCAAAGCTCCAAATAGCTCGAATTAGTTCCACAACATCTACATAACTCGAAATCGCTCTTACAAGGCATAAAACATACAATAAGTGCAAAACACTAACAATTAAAGCTCAAACACAATTAAAGTGTAGTGAATTAGAGTGCAATAAGTGACTAAAACACGAGATTATAGCCTACCATCACCACCCCACACTTAAACCATTGCTCGTCCTTGAGCAGTCTTACTACACTTTACAACAACACGACCTTTTAAACAACTCTTATAAGTCATCACACCAAGAATATTTAAAATAGATTAAGCACTTTAATGTAACATCCTCGCCTCAAGATTTGACTCACAAGCACCATGCATTTTTCACAACCCGCTCACTTACTCTAACACAGAGGTTAATGAAATTACCTTTCCTTCATGAATCAAGTACCCTCACACAAGCATAGAGAGTAGTACCTTACACAATAAAGTTTAAGAACAATCAGGAACTCAAGATAGAAAGAATTCTCTCTCTCAGAAACAACATTCATATGCCACAAAAGATGCACCATAGGCTTGCCCGTAGTGTACTATTCTACTAATTGAGTTCATTCACTCAAGGATCAAGTAGGACTTTATTTGGTTGTAATGTAGGCTGCAAGACAAGTAGGATACATTTAGATACAAGAGTTACTACACCTCCCTAAGCACTTTTAATACATACCATTTACCATTAAAAATCCCACAATTATGTCAAACCAAATTCCACCTCACATCAATATACATCAACTCCCTACTTCTTTAAGTACAATTACATCAAGAGTTACCACTTATCAAGGAATATTTGCACACCAATACAGCTAAAAAAAAAATCTTTTCTTTTTTAATTTAAGTGGCTCTTACTTTTTCAAGACAATGCACCTTTCTCCTTATTTCAATAATTCCACTCAAAAGCCAAACCAACACCCCATACTTTAACTTTTACAAAGTTCATAACAAATTCAAGTGCTCACGAGAGGTACAAGGTTCAAATAGATGGTCAAATTAAACAAATGGGTAAGACTTGTAATGTGGTTGCCAAAGAAACAGGATTACAGGCTCAAAGAGGTTAACTACGATACATAACAATTAGGTGGGTAAAAGTATATAATTGGCTCAACAAAGAAATACCTATATCACTTCCTAGACTGACCAAAACTACTAATTCGCTTTGCAAACACACGGGGCAAGTTCTAGACATCAAATGCAATGCACAAAATACACAAAAACCTCTCACACACACCTGGCACATAACTCACTCAGGATTGGACTCATTTAGACACTCTAGTCAAAGCAGTTAAGCAAAGTTAAAATCATACAATTTAAGGTACTGATACAAGAGTCAAAACAACTGAGCCTAAGCATCACAAATAAAGCACTCACTATTCTCAAGGTATAAGAAAGTCAAGAGATATTGCTTCAATTCCAATCATAACACAAGGGTTCCTACTCGTAAAAAAATAAAACTAACTACACCCGATTCAAACAAAACCCTTGGAAAAGAACCGCGGCACAAAGAAAAATCAAGGGGTAATTACTACACTACTTACAAAAGAAAATCTTTTTGTCTTTTTTCTTTCGACTTAAATCCCTCAAGAAAACTGTCTAGGAGATCCATCGTTGGGAAAAGTCCAATTTTTCTACCTTTTTTCTGATTTTTCTTAGGAGCTACTAAAATACTGTACACAACTATGAAAACAAAAATAAGAAGCTAAAATCAAAATAAGAAGTTAACATTTTCTAACATACTACTACTAATTCTCCCACCCCACACTTAAAGGAGTGCAGTGTCCCCAATACGCAAATAAAGCAAAACAATAACGAGGGTGGACAAGAAACTCCCTGAAAGGCCAAAGGCCGAAGTAATAGCGGCTCATGGAATACTCAGACTTTCCTCAGGCATGGTCCTTTGTGTGGGCACCCCACACTTAGTTCTCACCATCTAGCTCGCTTTTGCACTCTTCCAATGGCTTTGCTTCCTATACTTATAATCCTACAAAATAAAAACAGACACTACAAAAATAAGATAATAAAAATAAAAATAAAAGAAAGCAATAAAGCTAGGTTGCCTCCGAACAAGCGCCTGATTTAACGTCGCGGTACGACATAGAATCTCGTCTAATCATTGGCAAGTAACACCTTCGACTTCTGACGATCAAAGTCACCTCCATAATAGTGCTTTACTCTTTATCCGTTCACTAAGAATGTTCTCTCACCACCTACGATGTGCAGCTCAATTGCACCATGTGTAGTGACTCTCACTACCTCAAACGGGCCCGACCATCTCGATTTGAGCTTCTCTGGAAAGAGACTCAACCTCGAATTGAACAAGAGAACCAATTGGACCGGTTCGAACTCGTGATGGGGGACATGCTTATCATGACAGCTCTTGATCTTTTCTTTATATAACTTGGCATTCTCATATGCGTGCAAGTGAAACTCATCAAGCTCATTCAATTGCATCAACCGTTTTTACCCGCTAATTCTGCATCAAAGTTCAGCTTCTTTATCGCCCAATAGGCCTTGTGCTCAAGTTCCACTGGTAAATGGCATGCCTTCCCATAAACCAGCTTGTAAGGAGAGGTTCCGATTGAAGTTTTGTAGGCAGTCCGATATTCCCATAGAGTATCATCAATCTTTGTAGCCCAATCTTTCCTACTTGCACTAACCATCTTCTCCAGAACCTGCTTTATCTCTCTATTTAACACTTCAACTTGTCCACTAGTCTGAGGATGGTAAGCTATCACAACGTTATGTTTGACCCCGTATTTCGCTAAGACATTGTCCAATAGCTTGTTATAGAAATGGGTGCCCCCATCACTTATCATCACTCTCAGAGTGCCGAACCTTGTAAAGATATGATTTTTCACAAAGTTGACCACAACTTTGGCATCATTGGTAGGAAGAGCAATGGCCTCCACCCACTTCGACACATAGTCTAACGGCCACCAAAATGTACTTAAACCCATTGGACGAGGGAAACGAACCCATAAAATCAATTTCCCACACATCAAAAATTTCAACCTCCATAATACCATGCAATGGCATCTCATGCCTTTTCGTAATTGTTCCTGTTCTCTGGCACCTATCACACCTTCTCACGAACTCATGGGCATCTTTAAACAACTTAGGCCAATAGAAACCCGATTGCAACACCTTGGCTGCTGTTTTGTCACCCGTATGATGACCACCATAAGGCGACGCATGACAGTCATGTAAGATAGCATTTATTTCAGATTCGGGCACACATCTTCTCATTAACTGATCGGTACAATATTTGAACAGAAACGGCTCATCCCACACATATGATCTCTCATCTCGCAAGAAATTCTTTTTAGCATGAGGTTCAAGATCATGCGGCATTTCTCCACTTGCCAAATAGTTTACAAAATATACATACCATGGAACCTCCCCAGCAGTAACGGCTAATAATTGCTCATCCGGGAAGGTTTCCTTGATGACATCTCCCTCAGCTATATGATTCAGAGTTTCTAACCTGGATAAGTGATCAGCCACTTGATTCTCTGTTCCTTTACGGTCTCGGATCTCCAAGTCAAATTACTACAGGAGTAAAACCCAATGGATTATCCTTGGTTTAGCATCATTCTTTTCGAACAAATACTTGATGGCTGCATAGTCTGCGTAGACGATGACTTTGGTGCCAACCAAATAGGCCCGAAATTTATCGAACGCCCACACTACAGCAAGCAACTCCTTTTCTGTCATAGTAAAATTTATTTGAGCGAGAGTGAGAGTCTTGCTTGCGTAGTAAAGGGAGTGAAATATTTTGCTCCTCCTCTGGCCCAATACGGCCCCAATTGCACCATCACTAGCGTCACACATCAGCTCAAATGGCTCATTCCAGTCAGGAGCCACTATAATTGGTGCACTCACTAACTTCTTTTTTAGCTCCTCGAATGCTTTCAGACAAGCATCGTCAAACTTGAATGGCACATCCTTCTCTAACAACTTGCACAAGGGAGAGGAAATTTTTGAGAATTCCTTTCTAAATAGGCGATAAAAAACCTGCATGTCCCAGGAAACTCCTAACTCCTTTCACAGAAGTCGGTGGTGGCAACTTTTCAATTGCTTCCACCTTAGCCTTGTAAACTTCCAGTCCATCTTTGGACACCTTCTACCCCAACACTATACCTTCACGTACCATAAAATGGCACTTTTCCCAATTCAGTACCAGATTAGTCTCCTCGCACCTAGCAAGCATAACAAGATTGGACGAGAATTCATCAAAAGAAGGACCAAACATAGAAAAATCATCCATAAAGACTCCACAAACTGTTCTACCATATCGGTGAAAATAGCCATCATACACCTTTGAAAAGTCACAAGTGCATTACACAACCCGAATGGCATTCTCTTAATTGCATAAGTGCCATAAGGGTGATCTTTTCTAGATCTTCTGGAGCAATAGCAATCTGATTATACCCCGAATAGCCATCAAGGAAATAATAGTATTCCTGTACGGCTAACCTGTCAAGCATTTGATCAATGAAGGGGAGACAAAAGTGATCTTTTCGTGTAGCATTATTCAACTTCCTATAATCTATGCATATTCGCCAACCAGTCACATCCTAGTTGGGATTAATTCATTTTGTTCATTCACTACAACAGTCATACCCTCCTTTTAAGTACACATTGAACAGGGCTTACCCACTTACTATCTGAGATAGGAAACACTATACCAGTGTCAGGACACTTAATAACTTCTTTTCTTACCACCTCTTTCATGATTGGATTTAGGCAGCGTTGATGTTCCATGCTAGGTTTGTGTCCCTCCTCCATGAGTATTTTGTGCATGCAAAATACAGGGTTGATACCCTTTATGTTAGACATTGTCCAACCAATGGCATGTTTGTGCTCCCTTAGCACCTTAAGAGCTTTTCTTCCTGCAAGTTAGACAAATGAGAAGAAACAATCACAGGTAAAGTGTTAGAGCTTCCCAAATATGCATAATGAAGATGAGATGGTAAGGGTTTAAGTTCCAGTTTTGGGGCCTCATCAACTGAGGGTTTAGGGTCGAGCCGATTGGCCTATCCAAAGGTTCAAATTGGGATCTTTCTCTGATGTATTCACAAGATGCATCCAGAATTTGCAACATCTCCTCAACCTCTTCTTCAAACATCAATGCCTTTTATAGTGCATATTCTTTAAACGCACTTGGCTCTACGACTCATTCATTTATCTCTACCACAGAAATCATGGCCAGATCCTCGTAATGATGAGGTAACTAAATGGCTCGATATACATTGAAGATTGCTTCTTTATTATCCACCCTCATGATCAACTTACCTTCTCGAACTTTGATAATTGCATCTTCAGTGGCCAAGAGAGGTCATCCTAAGATGATAGGAACTAACTCATCAACCTCGTAGTCCAGGATGATAAAATCTAAAGGAAAATAAACTTCCCAATCTGTAGCAAAACGTCCTCAATTACCCCCTCAGGATAAACATAAGATCTATCAGCTAGCTGTAGCATCACCATAGTGGGTCTCGGAGCTCCTAAGCCCAATTGTTTGAACACTGACAATGGCATCAGATTAATACTTGCACTCAAATCACACAAGGCTCTACCCACATCAATTTCACCAATTCTCACATGTAAGGACCCGTAAAAAAAATTTAACCAAAAACTCAGGGTTTCGTGGTGCCAAGTTAGATTCCTGCATTATTATAGTAGAAATTCTTCGTGGTGAGCTTTCAAGTTGCGGTTCAGACTTTTTGGAATGAACAGTACCCTACGGACTGAGAGAAAAATATTTCGCAGAAGAACGCATTTCTGCGGCCCATTATGCGGCCGTATAATCACTCTGCGGCCGGGCCGCAGAGTAAAGCAGTAAGTTTGGCCAATTTGAGGTCAGTTTTGCGGTCGATTATGCGATCGCATAATCGATATGTGGACCGCATATCATTCGCATAATTCCTCTCGGGTTTCTACAGAGGGAGTTCTGCGGTGCATTATGCGACCGCAGAACAAGTATGTGGATCGCATACTGGTCGCATACATCAGCCAAAAGTTTAGGCCCCTGAGGGCCATTTCTGCGGTCACTTTGCGGACCGCATAACCATTATGCGGTCGTATATGCGACCGCAGACCTGTGTCGGGGCACAATTTTTTTTAATTTAAAACCCGACTCCCATTTCGTTAAAACACCGCTTAGGTCTATTTTGAGCTCATTTTCTGATACTTCTAGAGTGAGAGAGAGAGGGTTCAAGAGGGAGGGCCTAATTTTTATCAATCAATCTTCAACCATCACTCAAAGCTTGGAAATACTCAAGTAGAGCACCCAATTTCTTCATCCAAAAAGGTAAGATTTCATCACCCTAGCTCTTAATTTCAAACATAGCTATAATGGGGTACTAGGGTAATACTTCATGGGTATGAGAGTGGTTCATCTTGCATGCATGTGATAAAGAGTTTGGGAAAAATAAAAAGTGAACTAGAACTATGAACATTTTCCTAATTTTGGGTTCAATTTGTATATTGCAAAAATAGATTGAGGTTTCTAAAGGTTTCGGATAATTGTAGAGTCTAAAGAAGCGCAATTGAGGTATGTATGGCTAACTCTCTTCTTCTTAGAATCGATCTCCTGGTGTCCGAATAATTGGTGTAAGTTCCAACTTGATTGTACTATAATTGTTTGCCTTAGTGTGTTTGATTGAAAGATTCATGTTCCCTCATTATTTTAGATGGTTACCATGTTATCATGCTATTTGAGAACGTAATTATGATTTTTCAAGCTCCTTCTCTTATGTGTGAAATGCCTTATGTGATGGTACTTATCGGCATGAATGATGATGTTATTTGAACAAATAAAAAGGGAAAGACTTGAATTGTAAAATGTGCCCGAGTGCCAAGAACTACTTAATGAATGAGGTTGTTTGTGCCATGTAATAAAGATGAGAAAGAAATGTGAATTGAGTGGACAGTTAAAAGAGGTTATGTCTCAAGTGAGATGGCTCAGCCGATCGGGCCGAGATCGGACGCCATGCTGTACACATGGTGGCATTTGTATTGGAATTATTGAATTACATTATGGATATGGATATGTCTCACTTGCTAAAATGATGGAAAGATTGAATTGGAAACTATGTGATCCTTACTTGGTGTTTTCTTTGTATTTCTATGAAGTACTTATTGATTATTAGGACTGCCTTCTCTTTGTTTCACTGTTTATTCTACTAAGATTAGTGTTTGCCTTACATACTAGTACTATTCAACAGTACTAACGTCCCTTTTGCTGGGGGCGCTACATCTTTGAATGGATGTAGGTGGTTCCATCGCAGATAGTGGTGCTCTCTTTCTCTCCTCACAGCAGTTTTGGTGAGCCCCATTTCTCCCAGGGGTCATGTAGTCCTTCTTTTGTATAAGTTTTCACATTTTAAGTTATAGTCGGGGCCTTGTTGCCGGTATTTTCATGTTGCTCTTTTGTATCCTTAGAGGCTCCGTAGACGTTTTTGTGGGTCATGTATGTATGTTGGGGCGGTCGTTGGATCGAGTTATATTTTGGAAACTTAACTATGGCATAATGCATATAATGAAAAAAAATGAACTAGCAACGTTTATATATTTATATAACTGTTCTCTCCCCTGTTTTACAAATGGTGACGCATTCCTTTTTTGGATCATGAATGAGTCGGGTAGGAAAGGTTTACTAGGATTGCTCGACCGGGTTCACTCGCTTGAGCGCCGGTCGTGCTCCCCGAGGTTGGGGCATGACATCACAGGGATGGTAAAACTACTCGGATCCTTAAGCTTTTGTGGAAGCTTATGTTGAATCCTGGAAGTGCACTCCTCAGTAAGTGCAACGGTCTAAAACTCAGTTAACCTCCTTTTATTTGACACTATATCCTTAATATATTTTGTATATTTTGGGACATCACGGAGCATGTCCACCAAAGGGATGTTCAAGTGTATCGGCTTCAGCATATCTAGAAATTTGTGAAATATGTAGTCATCATTCTTGTTTCTCAATCTTTGAGGAAAAGGGAGTGGCACCCTCTCTGATATATGCTCAGACTCTATTTTGTTTCTCTCATCTACCTCTACAGGTTTTGGCACTCTTTCTTCTTCGAGCCCAGACAACTCATTTTTTTCTTTAGGCACTTCTACCAACTCTCTCCCATTTCTCAACGTCACTGCATTGACTTGAGGATTTTTCTCTGTATCACTTGGAAGAGCTCCAGCAGGTCTAAAATTCTGATTGTTAGCCAATTGCCCAAACTGCCTCTCTAGATTTTTGAACTTTGTGCGCAATTGTTGATTCTCAACCATAACTTTCTAATTGTCAATCAAGAGCTTTTTCATCATGTCAGTCAAACTCTCTTCTGCTTGTTGTGGGGGTTTAGGTGGATGATTGTAATTAGCTTGAGGCATGTTATTCTGATTTCCACCCCAAGAGAAATTAGGATGATTCCTCCATTTTGGATTGTATGTGTTACCATATTGAGCATTTTGATTCATCGTCCTTCTAGCTTTTTTCCCCATATAGTAGATGGATTCAGGATTCACGGGGCATATGTCACTTGTGTGACCTTCACCACATAACTCGCAGCAAGAAGATATATATTGCACATGCTGCATCTGTTGTGCTTGGTGCATTGTCATTTTATTCATCTGATTTGCTCATCTCGTTATATCTTCCCTCATAGCTGAGAAATCATCAAGCTCAATTACACATGCTGCCTTTTGTTTAAGTGATCTTCGTGGTTCCCCATCTCCTTGACAATTATTATCATTAGCAATGAAATTGTTTAGCAGGATCTGGATTTTATTATACGGTCTTGCCATGCAACTACCCCCACATGTTGAGTCAAGATTCATCTTTGATGTCTCATCCAACCCATCAACAAAAGTGTGACCCAATACCTCATCAGTCTAACAATGATGTGGGCAGTCTCTGAGTAGCTTCTTGTATCTTTCCCAAGCTTGACGAAGAGTCTCGCCATCTCATTGTTAAAACCCAAGAATCTGGCTCCTCAGCGACTGTCTTCTTAGTGGGAAAAATCTTGATTAAGAATTTTTGTGCTAGATCATCCCAATTGTGGATCGAGTTTGTGGGCTCCTTATGCAACCATTCTTTGGCTTCCCTCAGCAGTGAAAAGGGAAACAGCGTCAGTTTGACGTAGTCTTTGGAAACATTCGGATCATTATAAGTATCAGTAATTTGCAAAAAATTCTGAATGTCTTGTTGTGGATCTTCATGAGATAGACCCGCATACTGCCTTGTGGACTGAATCAGCTGTACCATGTACTGTTTGAGCTCAAAGTGACTCGTGATATTAGGCTTCACTATATCCTGAGTCATATTAGCAAGATTAGGCCTTGCGGCCTCGATCACTGGTCGCTCTTCATTACCTGCCATCTCAGGTGGTTGAGGTTGAACTATGATGTCTAACTCTCCTTCTGTTCTAGTTTTGGCTTCGACTTCCCTCCTTACCATATGAAGTGTTCGTTCTATTTAAGGATCAAGAGGAAGGAGGTTGTTCACACTTCTACTCCTTTGCATTCAAGAGAAGAGCCTGCATTACCACAAATAAAGCAAACTCAAAATTAAAACTTGAACAAATAACGAATAAAAGCTTAACTTAAATAAACAATCAATACTAAGTCCCCGGCAATGGCGCCAAACACTTGTTGGTTCCCCAAGTACACGCAAGTATATGTGGTCGTCAAGTAATAAAGTAACTCGAAAGTCGGATGTCAAACCCACAAAGACTTAGATTAATCATTAACTAAGCAAACTAAAATCAATTAACTGTCCAAGATAATCAAAAATATTATTTATATACTAAACTACTTTTGCCAATATTGAACAAGTAATTAGCTAATTTATTAGGGATGCAAACGTGTGTTTTGGATTTTGCTAAGGGGAGATGAAGATTCAAGGGTTGTGGTCGGTTTATCAATCCTATTAAGTTCAATAACCACACTTGTTAATCCAGATTATCAAAGGTTGCTAATTGACCGGATCCTTTATATGAATAGCATGTTCCTACAATACTACTCACCTGTCTACAATATATGTAACACCTCGGAAACATTTTGAAGAACTTAAGTGTAAAGCCCGGTAAAATTTGCAAAGAAAATAATATTTCATGGTGCCGGACTAGGCTTACGTGTTTGAGGATTATAGAAATTCTTCGCGGGGAGCTTGCGAGCCATGGCTCGGACCTTTTGAGTTGAACAATGCACGGGAAAGTAAAGAAAAATGTTTGGCGGAAAAGTGCATTTCTGCGATCCATTATGCGACCGCAGAATCACTCTGCGGACCGCATAATGGCCGAAGAGTGAGGCAGTTAATTGGGTCAGTTGGGAGCCATTATGCGGTCGACTATGCGGCCGCATAACTGTTATGTGGTGTACTATGCAACTGCATAACTGTTATTCTGACCGCATAGTGACCGCAGACTCAGGCAGATTTTTGGTCATTTTGGACACTAATTATACGACCGATATGCGGTCCGCATAACCATTATGCGGTCGCATATGCAACCGCAGAACCTGTTCCGGAGCTTCATTTTTGGGTTTTTAAAACCCGACCCTATTTTGTTAAATACACTCTTGGGGTCATTTTTGAGCCATATCTGACATTTTAGAGTGAGAGAGGGTGCCCTAGAGTGAGAAGGTGTTCTCCAATATTGTTCTTCAATTCTTGCACAAGTTTTGGAAAATTAAGAAGGCAAGCTCACTAGGTCTTCATCCTAGAGGTAAGATTCTACACCCTAAACCCTAATTTTGAAATCATCTGAAAATGGGTAATTAGCAAGATAAATTTTGGGCATAAGAGTTGATTATTTTACATGCATGTGATATCAAGGGGTGTAGGAAGATTGTTGAACTAAGAATGGTAAAGATTGGATTGTGGAATGATGGAATCCTCCATAAAAAGACCTTGAAACCTTAATCCACACTTAGTATTTGATAAAATGCTCAAATGAACTGAGACCATGAATATCTTCCTAATTATGATTTAATTTTGTTATGTCTCAAATAGATTGGGATTGCTAGAATTTCCAAAGCGTTGTAGTAATTTAAGGAAAGCTCAATTAAGGTATGTTGGCTAAACTTTCTCTCTTGGAATTGAATTTCATAATGTTACCGTGAGTTTCAAAGTATGGGTTGCGTATTAAAATGTTGTGGCTTTGAATCGTATTTCAAATGAAAGCTAGTATGCCTAATTGTGTGAGAAAATCTCAATATTCTTAAGACTCTTAATTGATCATATGTGTACCTAAAGTCTTAATTGCGAATATCTTATTGTTGATAACCCATAAAGATGGTTGGAAGTGAAATCAGTGAATCGGGGATATAAAGTATGGCCAACGTGCCAATAGTGAAAGGTATACTGGTGGCCAATGGTGCCGATGTAATGAAATAATGTGAGAAAGATTATGAAATGAGCTTTGACTCAACTATTCCAAAATTGACTTCGACAATATAATCGGCTAAAAGTTTATGAATTCAAGTGATGCCCATATGTGGTTGTTTTAGCTAATGCTATGACTTGTAAGTAATCTTCAATGTGCTTTGCATTCTTACATATTCGTGAGTGGAAATTGTAATTTCTGGAATATTCTACTTGTTGATAATAATGATGATGATCTATGAAAGGGAAGAAATGAAAGTGTGGAATATAAAATACGGCCATTGCACCATGAATAAAGAATCATATGTATGGCCAAGAGAGTCAATGAAATAATAATGCTATAAGTGGTTGAAAGTACGGATTAGGTGATATGTGATGTGAAAGGTTATGAGATGTACGTATTTGTACTTTTGTTTCCAATGTGTTATGAAACCCTATGGACGGTCTTTGAAACGCATAGGTATATTGTGTTATGAAACCCTGTGGACGGTCTTTGAAACGCATAGGTATATTGTGTTATGAAACCCTATGGACGGTCTTTGAAACACATAGGTATATTGTGTTATGAAACCCTATGGATGGTCTATGAAACGCATAGGTATATTGTGTTATGAAACCCCATAGACGGTCTATGGAACGCATAGGTATATGATGTTACGAAATCCTGTGGATGGTCTATGAACGCATAGGTACATTGTGTTATGAAATCCTGTGGACGGTCTATGAAATACATAGGTACATTGTGTTATGAAATCCTGTGGACGGTCTATGAAACGCATAGGTACATTGTGTTATGAAATCCTGTGGACAGTCTATGAACGCATAGGTGCATTGTGTTATGAAATCATGTGGACGGTCTATGAAACACATAGGTACATTATGTTATGAAATCCATTGTGATATGAAATCCTGTGGACGATATATGAAACGCATAGGTGCATTGTGTATAAGAGGTATAGATGTATGGTATGAATAAACACTGTTGACGGTCTATGAAACGCATAAGTGTATAATATGATTTGTGAACACTAAGGACGGTCTAATGAGACATATTATTAATGCAGACAATAAGTGCCCCCTTTTGTTGTCCTTGTTTGTATTGGTTGTTTCAATTACATTATATTATGTGTTCCACGTATAGATCATATGGGCATTCTATTTTGAAAGAGGATTTCTAGATATACATACTAGTGTTATTCGACAGTACTAACGTCCCTTTTGCCGGGGGCGCTGCATCTTTAATGGATGCAGGTGGTTCTACAGCGGGTGGCATTAATCAGTGATAGCAGTACACTCCTTTCAGCCGATTGGGTGAGCCCCACTTCATTTCGGGGTCATGTATCTTTTGTTTCTCATGTACTTTGTGGTTGAGGTATAGCCGGGGCCTTGTTGCCGGCATTCCTATATTACTCTTCAGTTGTACTTAGAGGCTCCGTAGATAGGTTGTGGGTGGTATATGATGTTGGGAATTGTATTAGAACTGTTGGTATTTGGCAACATGTTTTTCATTAAATCTATAAACTCATACTATTTTGGAAATATTGAATGATGCTGTTAATGGGAATGAAATGGAAAGGGTTAATGAAATCTCTTCAGTATTTGATTAACGGAGTACATCTCCTCTTAATTCATGAATGAATCTGGGTAGAATGAAATATAACAGGCTTGCTCAGTCGGGTTCACTCGATTGAGCGCCAGTCGCGCTCCTCGGTTTGGGGTGTGACAATATATCAATCCTATATTCCTATGGTATTGAGTATATCACGAAGAATATAATACAGTTTTTAACTAAGCAAGACTGTTAGGTATATTCCTATCCTAACCGCGAAATCATTCCCCGAGCCACAGGTTCAGAAACAAGATCTCTTTAATTCTACTCTAATCTAAACACGGCTTTTTCAAGCATAGCATAGATAGTAGGGTGAGTTGGAAGCTACAACAATTCACAAGTTAAAACTAGAATTAAAGAAACAATCATAAGATGATAATTTGAATTAACGAAGATGTAATTAATAAACGTTAATAATCATGTCAACTACAATCCTAGAAACTAGAGTTCTTAGCCACTCATGTTCGTAGTAACAACTTTTCAAGTATTTTGCATAAACAAATTACAAAGAAAAGATGAAGGAATTAAGAACTCGATGATTTTCTCCTCCAATGAATGTTCCCAACGTTTTCTCTCCATCAAAAATAGTCTCCTTAGGTTTAAAGTATGTCAAAAGTAAGAATTTAACGTTTTTACATGTATTTATACCAAGTAGGGTTGGGCCTAGACAAAATCTCCCTTTCCTAGCAGAAATAGGAAAACATGCAAACTTATTGCTTTTCATACATCGCACTGTACGTCGCACTAGTGATTTTTTCGGTCAGACCAAAAAAACCCAGTCTCTGAACTTTGGAAGTTTCTAACATAAAATTACACTATTGCATTGCACTATGCGTCGCACTAGTGCATTTCTTCAGCAGTTGCTTCTTCCTTGAATTTTGATCCCGGCTTAATCCCTTGGTCTTTTACTCAAACTTCAAAACTCCAAATAGCTCGAATTAGTTCCACAACATCTACATAACTCGGAATCGCTCCTACAAGGCATAAAACACACAATAAGTTCAACCACACTAACAATTAAAGCTCAAACACAATTAAAGTGTAGTGAATTAGAGTGCAATAAGCGACTAAAATTAGATTATATCCTACCATTAGGAATCATCAGGAGGTGATAATTCATGGAGATTTAAGCAACCCTATTTACACCAACTAGACTGTGCCAGTCATCGAAAACATGAGGAAATTGGGAGGAGAAACATACAATCGCATTGAGCGAGTAAATGCAATTGAGAAGGATCGATGGTGAAGCAATAAGATAGAAAGCATATTGATGTGGTTGGGATATGAACCAGGCAAGGGTCTTGGCCGAAAGCTTCAGGGGATCACAGAACCCATACGACCAAAGTATCATGGCACGACCTTTGGGCACGGATATGAATATAACATGCAAGAGTACCAGGACTGGACACCGCCGTGGCGCATCGATTACTATCCGCTGGAACAACCCATACCACCGCTGCACCAAACATTCCACAAGACTGACATGATTTGGGGATCCGAGGAAGACGAGATTTTGGCTGGTATGAGGAAGTTATTTATGAACGAGGAAGACATGGACTACAATGCAATTTTAGAGGAGGAGGAAGACCATACTATTCAGACAGTGGGAGAAGGAGCTGTTCTCAAGAACTAGACCGTTGCACCATCCCGGGCTCACCGAGTACCTGGGTAGCCTGGCAGAATTAGCATGACTTATTTTTAAATTATTTTTTTGCATTTAAGATATTTTCAGTGTTTTGTTTTGAAATAATTACTTGATCCATCGAGTCGTACTTGTTGACAATTTTAAGCTTTATTAATGCATTATATCTTTTCGTATTTATTATTATCTTTCTACATTTTTTTCTGCGTAATTATTACATATCCTGATGAACCTACGACTGTGGCATGTAATGAGACAACGCAACATCAGGAAAGTAATTCGGAAGATTTGGAAGATGATATAATACCTGAGGAAATTGTCAAAGAAGTAGAGAATTTTGAGAACAAACCAAAGTCCAACTTGGAGGAAACTGAGGTAATTAACTTAGGGGATTCTGAAATAGTTAAAGAAACTCGCATAAGCATTCATCTATCACCGTCAGAGAAGGAAGAATACATCAGGTTTCTAAAGGAATATGAGAATATTTTCGCATGGTCCTACGACGACATGACTGGGTTAAGCACATCCATAGTAGCTCACAAGCTACCTACCAACCCCATGTGTCCGCAGATAAAGAAGAAGCTCAGAAAATTCAAGACAGATATGAGTCTGAAGATAAAGGATGAGGTTACCAAGAAAATCAAAGCCTAGGTCCTTCGAGTGGTTGAATACCCGACCTGGTTAGCCAACATTGTGCCAGTTTCGAAGAAAGATGGGAAAGGCAAAGTGTGTGTTGACTATCGAGATCTGAACAGAGCAAGTCCTAAGGATGATTTCCCGTTGCCTAACATACACATACTGATCGACAACTGCGCCAAGCATAAAATCCAATCCTTTGTGGATTGCTTCGTACGATACTACCAGATTTGGATAGACGAAGAGGACACCGAAAAGATAGCCTTTATCACACCGTGGGGGATATATTGTTACAAAATGATGCCATTTGGTTTGAAGAATGCTGGGGCTACCTACATGAGGGCCATGGCGGCCCTTTTCCATGACATGATACATAAGGAAATAGAGGTGTACGTTGATGATGTTATCATCAAATCTAAAAGGAGTTCAGATCATATAGCAAACCTGAAGAAGTTTTTTGACCGACTTTGAAAATACAATTTGAAGTTGAACCCTGCAAAATGCACCTTCGGAGTCCCTGCTGGGAAGTTGCTGGATTTCATCGTCAGCCGCTGTGGTATTGAGCTACACCCGTCGAAAATCAAAGTTATTCAGGACTTGCCACCGCCAAATAACAAGAAGGATGTTATGAGTTTTCTAGGATGCCTCAATTATATCAGCCATTTTATGGCACAATCAACGGTGATATGTGATCCAATCTTCAAGATGCTGAGGAAAGATGTTGCGACAAGCTGAACCGAAGAATGTCAAAAGGCTTTTGACAAAATCAAGGAGTACTTGTCTAAGCCGCTCGTGTTGGTCTCGCTAGAGCCAAGAAGACCTTTGTGGTTGTATTTGTCTGTGTTGGATGGAGCTTTTGGTTGCGTCCTGGGGCAACATGATGAAATCGGGAGAAAAAAGCAAGCAATATATTATGTGAGTAAGAAGTTCACACCTTATGAGGCTCGTTACTCTTTGTTAGAGCGCACCTATTGCGCTTTGACATAGATATCCCTGATGTTAAGACATTATTTCTGTGCGCACACTACATATCTCATATCAAGGATGGATCCACTAAAATACATCTTTCAGAAACCCATGCCTACAGGTAAGTTAGCAAAGTGGCAGATATTGTTAAGTGAGTTCGACATCATTTATGTGACTCAGAAGGCAGTCAAGGGGCAAGCGTTGGCCGATCACTTAGAAGAGAACCCCGTAGACGGAGAATACGAACCATTGAAGACGTAGTTTCCCGACGAGGAAGTGTTGTTTGTAGGTGAAGATATTTCCGAAATATATGATGATCGGAAGATGTTTTTCGGCGGAGCAGCAAACTTTAAGGGAGTGGGCATTGGGGCTATTTTGGTATCAGAAACCGGTCAACATTATCTGGTATTCGCAAAACTCAGGTTCCCGTGCACCACCAACATGGTAGAATATGAGGCCTGCATCTTGGGACTCAGATTGGTCGTCGACATGAATGTTCTGGAGTTGCTGGTAATATGAGATTCGGATCTATTGATACACCAGGTACTAAGAGAATGGGCCACCAAGAACACTAAAATATTGCCATACTTGCATTGTGTAAAAGAGTTGATCAAGAGGTTCACAAAGATAGAATTCAAGCATGTTCCAAGGATCCAAAATGAGTTCGCAGATGCATTAGCCATCTTGTCTTCCATGATACAACATCCAAACAAAAATTCTATTGATCTTATCCAAATAGAGATTCGTAAGCAGCCAGCTTATTGTGCTTATGTTGAAGAAGAGTTTGACGAAAATCCATGGTTCCACGATAACAAGGAGTATTTGGAGAAAGGAGAATACCCAGAAAATGCCACACACACTCAGAAGCACACGCTTCAAAGATTGGCCAACCATTTCTTTTAGAGCGGAGGAATTCTGTATAGAAGGACTCCTTACTTGGGATTGCTGCGATGCATCGATGCCAAGGAGGCATCTAGATTTCTTGAAAAACTACACGCCGGAACTTGCAGACCTCACATGAACTGTTCGTTCTGGCCAAGAAAATATTAAGAGTAGGGTATTTCTGGATGACCATGGAGACAGATTGCATCAAATATGTTCAAAAATGTCACCAATGCCAGACATATGCTGATACGATACAAGTGCCACCCAACGAACTCAATGCAACGAGTTCACCCTGGCCTTTCTCTGCTTGGGGCATGGATGTCATCGGACCAATTGAACCCGCTGCTTCAAATGGACATAGGTTTATTTTGGTGGCTATAGATTATTTTGGTGGCAATAGATTACTTCACAAAATAGGTTAAAGCCGCTTCCTATAAGGATGCGACTAAGAAGGTCATAGCAGATTTTGTCTGGGATCGTATTGTTTGTCGATTTGGAGTACCTGAGTCAATCATTACTGACAATGCCATCAATATCAATAGTGATCTGATGAAAGCTATGTGTGAAACATTCAAGATCAAGCATCAAAATTCTACAACATACAGACCGCAGATGAACGGAGCCGTAGAAGTTGCCAACCAGAACATCAAGAAGATATTGAGGAAAATGGTGGACAACTACAAGAAATGGCATGAGAAGCTACCATTTTCTTTGCTCGAGTACCGCACCATAGTTTGTATATCAATTGGGGCAACCCCCTATCTACTGGTCTATGGTACCAAAGTCGTTATCCATGCCGAAGTGGAAATTCCTTCCTTAAGGATCATACAAGAGGCTGAGCTCAACGACGTGGAATGGATACAAAATCGATAAGAACAACTAGCTCTCATTGATGGTAAGAGGATGAACGCAGTGTGTCATGGTCAACTCTATCATAATAGAATGGCAAGGGCTTTTAACAAAATGGTTAGATCGAGGCAATTCACACCGGAGCAATTGGTGCTAAAATGGATCTTCTCGCATCAGGATGAAGCAAAAGGGAAATTCTCACCTAACTGGAAAAGCCCGTACATGGTTCACCGAGTACTGAAAGGAGGAGCGCTTATACTTGCAGAAATGGATGGAGAAATATGGCCAAAACCTATCAACTCAGACGCAGTCAAGAGATATTACATTTAAGATTATGTTTGCACTTTCTATTTAATGTAACCTGAACTACACTTGACTTGATTCCCGTTTATAAGGGGAAACATAGGCAGCCCTGTGGGTTCGGTCACATCATAATAAAATCTTCATTCCCCCTATGGTCAGAAACTGAGGACAAGATTTCGAGTTCGTCAAATCTCATATGTCAAGGATCATCAAGAAGTATATCGCCAGAAGTATGCATTTAAACTGGGGCAGAATTTTGAGGTTACAATGTCTCAAAAGTGTGTCACAGTTGCCGATTAGACAAAATTATTTTCTTTTATACATTATCACATATTTTGAACAACTGCATTTTTATTTAGATGATTTGTCACAAATGCATATTTTCAAAAATTTCATTTTGTAATAGCCAGATGTTACCCAGGGTGACTCGAACAAGGAAGCAAAACAATGAGCAAAGGCCAAATGAAGAATCAAATACACGAACCAACCTTTCCCCCAAAAAACTTACGATTTTTCTTTGGATGCAGGCATAATAGACATAACAAGCACGTCCGCAAATATATACATACAATAAGATCACTATCTTCACACAGATAAAAATCACCAAGCACAAGCACGTCAAGCTAAGGACCAATTTTCCCTCTCACATTTAATTGTTGCTTTTCTTGCATTGGGCTAAGAACTGCCCTCATTACATTGCATAAGGTTAAACACTGCCTTTATTTGCATGAGACTAAACATTGTCTCCATTACATTGCATAAGGCTAAGCACTGCCCTCATCATTGCATAAGGCTAAACGATGTCTTTCTCTGCATGAGACTAAACATTATCTCCATTATATTGCATGAGGCTAAGCACTGCCTCTATTATTGCATAAGGCTAAACGTTGCCTTCCCTTGCATGAGACTAAGCATTATATCCATTACATTACATGAGGCTAAGCACTGCCTCCATAATTGCATGAGGCTAAATGCTGCCTTCCTATGCATAAGACTAAGCAGTGTCTCCATTACATTGCATGAGACTAAGCGATGTTTCCATCATTTGCATAAGGCCAAGCATTACCTTGTTTCGTTCTCGCATATGATTAAGCATCACTCGTTCCCTCTTTCAAATGATCGATATCACCGCATCTTTGCATTTCGTGGGTTGAACATCGCCACGTTTTCCGAAGGCATCATAGTCTAAAGGCATCATCCCCATAACCCGAAGACAACATGCCATGGCATCTCTCAAAACTGCTCATCATTATTCAAAGGCGTCATAGTCTAGAGGCACCATCCTCATGGCCCGAGGACACCATTTCATGGCCTACGAATCCCTTATTATACACTCCATGGCCCAGGACATCATGGTCTAAGGACATCATCCTCATCGTCCAAAGACAACTCTCATGGTCCGAAGGGAATTTGTATCATGCTTAAATTTTAGCAATAACCCCATATATATTCGCACGCATCGTGTTTTAAGTTAAACAGGTAACTGGGGAGGTAACCGTTCTATAAACAGGAGAAATTCTCGCTCTGGTTTCTGTTCGCAACGTTCACATCCTTCGATCATCTCAAACGTAACCGATGATCAGCAATTGATTACCCTTTATCCTGTAACCGCTCAAATATTTGCCTTAAACATCTGTAACATTCAAATTCGCATTCATAGCTCCGCCCAAAATTATACGTTACTCATGACACCATCCTATACAAAAGAATTTTTCTTGAAATGCATAACCATTTTTCATAATAACTCCATCAGTTTCATTCGTTGTTGGATCCGAAACTACACACGGCTTGACTCCCGTAACACCAGGGATATGTAGGCAACTCAAGAACCAGGGTTTGGCCCCCATTTTTTCAAAAAACAAAAACACATCATCCTCACTACTCATTCGGACAAAATTGGTTATCATTTTCTTTACCCGGCAACTCTTTCATCATTCCCGGGTAAAGAAGGGTAGCAGTTGATACCCACTTTTGCCCTCATATTTTTATAAATATCATATATACTTTAACAATATCATTTTTACATCATCACCAATTTATAAGAGTCATATAAGTATTTTCTATAATTGTTCATAATTGTTTAAGGCTTCAAAATTGATTTTCTTGAATTTAAATTGTTAAAATATTTATTAATTATCCCTTCAAACTATTTTAGGATGATCTAGTCATCCAAATTTAATATTTTTACCCACGCGTGTGTTTTATAACATTTTACTTCATTTCATATAATTACATTTGCATTTTTGAACTATTTACGCATTTTTGCAATAATAGCATATACTTTACAATTAATTACATTTTGTCATTTTATTCGGGGTCAAAATAATGTTTTATATTTTTATAACCTTCATCTATTATTTTAAAATATTAAGTTGTATAAATAGTATTATTTATAATTATTTAACTATTTTATTATATTATTTTCCCTTAATTTCTTGTATTTAAAATCTAGCCCAATCCTAAGCCAATTTTCGGACCAAAAGCTAGCCCAAACCTTAGCCCAATCTTCCCTGGCCCAAACCAAACAACCCCATTAATTATAATCCGACCGGGACTTATTCTACGACCCGCCCCTCTTCTCCTCTAATCTTGACTATTGATCTCATATGATCAACGGCCCACAACCATTCCCCTTTTTTAATTACCCTCGCCCAAACCCTAACGCCCATTTTGCTGAGACACATGCCCCTAAATCCTCTCATCCTCTTCCCTTTCTCTAAGAAATCCTAGCCGCCTTCATTCAAACCCGAGCCCTAATCCAATATCACATGGAAAATCTTGCATATCCCCTTTCCTTTTTTGCTCACACGATGGTTCTTACCATTTCCTCAATGTTATAGTATTTGGTACTTGATTATTTATGGAAGATGAGTCATTGGGTGTTCGTTCAACTCCGATTCTGTACTATCTTCATATTTCTGACCTGATACACTCACTATCAGGCCATATGGTCTGATTCAGTGAGATCTTTTACTATTTTTGTTCTTTGTCTTGAACTAGGGTTCGCCTGATTTCTCCTAAATTGATTCTGAATCGATTTTGCATGCTGTTATTTCCTTTTTTATGTTTAATTGATTGTTTTTCCTTATTTGTGTGTTTTTGCTACTATATAAACCCTATTTCCCCGCTTCCCCTCTAAGTCTAAATGACTACTACTACCACTATTCTCCCACTCTCATTCATCCTATACTAATATGAGATTTTGAATTTTGGCCGGCTGAAATCCAAGGCCACCGGATTCTGTTCATTAACCTCCTCCAGCGCAAGCACTGCTCGGAGCCCATTTCGAGGTTCCAGCGAACTCTGAAGCACTGGAGATTTCGGATTTCATCGTTCTCCAGTAATCGCAACTATTCTTGAGATTTTGAGTTCTTCATCCTTTGTTTAGTTTGTTTGCAACTGGTTAGTATCGTATACTCTCGTAATTTCATTACCCTATGATTGTGTGCATTCCTTTGGGTGTTTAATGTTATGCCACTTCAAGTCCGCTCTAATTTTGATTTTTCTCATAGCTAGCTAAGTCGATTCATGATGTTTATGTGGTTTACAATTAAACCTGATTGATGTTTATCGCACTTTGTTTGGATCCCTGGGAAATTGTGTCTGCCTAGAATTATTTTCTTCCTGTTAAATCCCTTATGCATCACCTGTTGTTCTGCTACAAATTATGTGATGATACTGTCTAAATTCTTAGCCTAATATGCTCTTCCTTGTCATTACTAGCTTTATTGCATGCACATCGTAGATGTCCAACTTGATTAATTGCTTATCTTCACGTTTAAGTCTAAATGATTACTCAAGATTGTTGCTTATCATGAATCCATGACTTAGAATCTCCTAGGAAATTAATGCATGCCCAGAACCTATTGGAATGTGTCTATGCTAAATCTTTTATATAAACCTGCTATGTCCCTGAAATCAACTTGTGATTATATGAATTATGTACGCTAATATTGTTGCAATGCCAAGGAAGACTTGTTCTTTGCATTGATGTTGTGTGCTCACTGATCGTTTGAGACTCCTAGGGTGAATTCCAATCCATGTCTAGTTTACTTCTCTTTATGTCGACTAAGACAATGTCCCTGCCCTGTTTATATGATTCCTGCTTACTTTATTTACCTGAAAGCCAGCCTATTCTCATCTGAATGCTTACCTACTGGATTTAAAACCTTTGTGTGGTAAATTGTATGTGCCTGAATATTTCGCATGTTAAACTCTGCAAGTTAGTTGTTTTCATTAGGCTCTCATGTTAAAGCTTCCATGTTAAGATTGTATCTCACTGGTTCTTGTCTATGACACTACTAGATTTTCATGTTCAAACCTTTGCCTAAAGCTCTTTAAGATAGTTCTGGACCATGCTTTGTTTTGAAACTTTGCTTGAAATAACCATGTTGCTCTTAGACTCTGTTTCTGGAATGATAACATAAACTTGCCTCATATGTGCTTTGCGTGCCTTCCAATTTAGTATGATTATGTCTATATGTCTTGGCTAGAGTTCTTGTTGGTCACAACTTAAGCACTAAGTTTTTAAGCTTCAGAACTGTTTAATTGATTCTATGTGGAGTTTGTCGCCTATATGGCTAAGTTTGGCATCTGTTTGGGTAAGTAAGTTATTTTTTTGGGCCTGATATGTTGGGCCTACCTTTGGTATTGAGGGTTCGAAGTATACTATCTGCACTTGGAGTTTTGGCCTACGGTCTACATGAAGTCCTAAGCATGTTTGAAGGCCCAGATGTATTACTGGGTTATTCTACATTTGTATTGGCCTGTAATTATTTAAAATAATCTGTAATAGCTTGTAAAACTGAATGATGGGGAAATTAGTGAAAAGGGGACTGGGGTATTCTAATGCTTGCATAAAAGGGTAGAAAACATATCTATAGGGTCTATGTGTTTTATTTGCTATTTCGTTTAGCATGCCTTATTTGTTATTTCGTTTAGCGTGCTTTATTTCTGTACACTAATAGAATCATGCCTATAGGAACCACACACACTTCACTCATACGCTATTTAAAGCATGTTAGTACTCGTCATACTTATTTTCTATGTCTATTACTGTGCACACATAGACACTATGCCTATAGGATACAATAACGTTGTTTTGCTAATGCTCATTTAGATACCATATCTATAGGGTTTCAATTAATCAATCGGTCACTTCTATTGTCTTGGTACGTTGTTAAACTGGATATTACGACTACATGATCTTAATTAATTAATCAACTAATTTGTTACTTCATTGTGTTACCATACATAGAAATCATGCCTATAAGGATAAAATCTTATAAAGTCAATTGCGTCTATCAATTGTTAGAAATCTTGCCTATAGGATATTGTCACTTGCATAAGAAGTTGTTAATTCTAGGTCTCGAAGTTGTTTTACTGCCCCATTGCACAATATTTAGATATCATGCCTATAGGGTTGTAATGCCTTAATTTGAAAATATGTTAGCCTAAATTTGCACTGTTGCCTGTACAATACTGAAAATTAGAATCGCCTAGAAGCCATGCCTATAGGACTTAACGTCTATAATGTTTCTTAACTCTGAAATTGTCCACTGCCTAAATCTGTCGCGTGCATTTATTGTTTAGGTGTGGGGGTTAACTTGAGTCCTTTCTTGCATTTATGTGAAGTCCTATATATTTTGAATGCGTTCTAGTTATATCATTTTTGAGCTTCCTAAGTAAAGTCTAGAACCACCCAAATAGGAGGTCTAAAGCCTCCTAGACCATAGGCATGGGACGGGTAGTGCACGCATAGGACACGGTTTAGAATTGAATTAGAACGCTTCAGGTAAACAATTTTAACATAGTAACTGGGTAGCAGGAGATGATAGTCTGTGCCCGCTGGATAATATGAGCAAGCCCTACCCTAAGGGAGTTGCGAAGTATTATTTATGTTGCACGGGGTGATACTTTAGGCTAAAAAACTTATGAACCCCCTCCTTTATATTGTTCACATTTAGTCGTTGAATTTAGAACAATTGAGTTGTACCGTGTAACCTCTAAAGACTTGTACTGATTATCTATATAACTTAATTGTTGTCCGATTTTCTTTACACTTGTTCATAATAGAACCTTTAAATTCTTTGTCTTCCCTCGCTTATATGATCACATAGGACAGTTATAATCTAATAATCCACATAGTATGAACTTTGTCCGGGACCCACAGTTGTAGACCTCGAAGAGAGCCTAACACCTTCTCTTTGAGATAATTTGAGCCCTTACCCGGTCTTTGATGACATGGACTAGTTCTAATCAGAGTCATTTGCAAATAGGTTCCCTAACATCTAAAACCATTAGGTGGCGACTCTTCTCTTTTAATAACCATTTAAAAGAGTTGTCACATGTCAAAACCCGCTTTCGCGAGAAAACGGGGCGCGACAATCGGTATCATGAATAGCAGGTGCAAGACGGCTCCTGGGTTTGGAATGGAGAGCCAGGGGTGGGGGAGGAGGAGGAGGAGGAAGAGCAGTACCACTAGTTTCGCCAGTCTTAGATTTTGCCTTATCCTTACTTTTACCGTGCCTAAAAATATTTCTTAAGAAAGACATCTTAATTAATCAAGTAATAGCAACTAAATAAAATAAACAAAACTATAACATTAAGACTTAAGAGTTGGAATGAGTTTACCGAATTGACGAACAACTTGTTAAAAATTAATTATCGTTGAACACTTGAAGATTTCAATTCACCAACTTCACAATTTATTTACAAAATCTAACAACCTTAATATTTTTAACTATTGTTTTGAATAAAGTAAGCAATAGTAGCAAACTCACTATTTTTTCACTATTTTTCTTTTTTATAAAGTAAGAAATTGTAGCAACCTCACAATTTTTTCACCATTTTATTTTATAAAATTAACAATTGTATCAGGTATTGAAGAAAATTAGAGAGAGATTTTTATAGATTGATATTGATTTGTAAGAAAAATTAAAGAATGAGGAGGTATTTATAGTAAAAAAAAATAGGGAAAGTGTAATAATTAAAAGTTTTGGGTTAAAAAATAGTTGGGGGTTAAATGACTATTTTTTAAGAGTTTTTTATTGGCCCGCCATGGGACCAGTCCGGTCCCATGACGGGCCAAACTAGCCCGGTCCAAACGGTCCTAAATGGTAAAACCGGCCCACGAGCCCACCAACCGCGGGCCAAATGGTCCTAACCCGTTTAGTCACAGCAGGCCCGGGCCGGTCCTGGTCCAGGTCTTACCCAGTTGCCAGCCTTAATTGAGTGAGTGAAGAAAATAAGATGAGAGATAGAGAAAATACAAAGAAAGGAGAAAAGTTTGATTTTTTTAGAAAGAAGATGAGAAAGTGTGTGAAAGGACAAAGATCCCATAATTTGTGCACTTTGTCTAGTTATTGATTATTTGCTTAATCTTTACAATATGCTACTAGTGTAAAAACATCTTCTATTTATGTATGTAATAAATGAAGAGTAATTTTATTTTCTAAAATATTTTTTAAAAAGTGCTCAGCCATATAAATTCCTCTTCTTCAAAAAGGTTGATGACGTTGCTTGCTATTTTCAATTTTGAAGTGCTCATTCAATTTATAAGTAATGCACAAATAAATTGTCACGACCCAAAATCTACTATAGGTCGTGATGGTGCCTAACGTCGCCGTCATGAAAGTCAACGGTGATTTACCACTTTACTTACTCATTTTAGTATCTTGAAATCATAATTTTTTCTTAATTGTACAGTATAAAATATAATTTACAGAGTGAATAAAAATATCTACACTAACCTCAATAATGAATAACCCGAAGGAACCCCCAAAACCCAGTGTCATAAGTGTATGAGCATTTTTTTAAAGTGTACAATAATATTACAATACTTGTCCCGAATGTAATAAGACAGAATAAAATAAGTAGTACAATGGAGACTCGGTGGACTGCGATGCGTAGCCTAGAATGCAGCTCACATGAAGTCTCCCCAACAGGTGTGCCTACGTGCCAAGGTGGTCATCAATGAACCTGTCAGATCCTGCACATTTAGTGTAGAAGTGCAGCATGAGTACGTAAATCAACACGTACCCAGTAAGTATCTAGCCTAACCCCAGATATGTAGTGACGAGGGATCTACATCGACACTTACTAGAGGTCCATGCAGATAATATAATAATCCATGACATGTATGAAGTGCACAGCAATAGTGAAGTAAATCTGTAAATCTCAAAAGTTTCCAATTATTTCCTTTAAAGTACGAATTTCTAAATCTTATATTCTACCTTAATATCTTCGAAAATTATCAAGTTTCATCATCAAATAAACCCGGAGTACCAGATAAAATGTCGGGCATCAGTAGAGAGGTTAACTCGTGAATATTCGGGCAGCAAGCGATATAACGCACGATTCTGCCGAGGTCGTTCGGCCCGATCCAAAATAATGTGTACATTGTCGAAGGTCGAGCGGCATGAACCATATATGCATCTATCTACTATCGAGGCATTTGGCCCACTCCACAAGAAAAGAAGAAAGTTACCGAATTATGAGACACGTGTTTACAACACCGTACGTGAGTACAAAATGGATATAATATTTACCGTTTCTCAAATAACTCACCCACAACTCAAAGTGTTAAGGCTTGGCCTAGTATACATATAATCATTTCTAAATCAATTTCATTTATAACTTCAATTAATTAATGTCAGCAACATGAGTTCAAATAATTCAATTATTATAGGATAAGGTCCTAAGTCTACCCGTACATAAACATGTAATAGCTACGTAGGACTCTCGTTACCTCGTGCGTACGTAGCACCCACAACTAGTTACACATAACAATAAATATCACCTAGGAGTAGTTCCCCCCTTACAAGGTTAGACAGGTAACTTACCTCGCTCCGAAATTCTAAAATCGGCTCCAAGGCCTCTCTAACACCTCAATCCAAAGCTCGTCGATCTAAAACTATTCAAACAATGTGAAAACCAATCAAAAGATACTCTAATACCCATAATTAATCAATTTAAATAATTTTTAACTCCGCTCGAAAAGTTCATAAAATCAACCCCCCGGCCTACGTGCCCGGATTTCAAAAAAAATCGAAGATAAACTTTACCCATAATACCACGAACTAAAATATATAAATTATTCCAAATTCCATGTCCAATTTCGTGGTCAAATTTCAAAAATACCAAATTCTAGGTTTTCTACCAAAAATCCCATAATTTTTACTAATTTCCATGTTTAAATCCTTATACAAAATATGTATTTAACTTGTAATAGATGGGAATTACTTACCTTGTGTTGCTTGATAAAAATATCCCCTTCAAGATCTCCAAAATTGCCCAACCAAGTGAGAAAATGAGGAAAATGAGCAAAACCTCGATTTTAAAACAATCTGCCCAGCCGACTTTCCGCACCTGCCGAACACCAGCCACACCTGCAAAATTTCCATCGCCGGTGCGGTTCTTAGTCCAGGCACGTCTGCATTTGCGGACCCAAATGAGCATTTGCGCTTCTGATTCTACGGCCAAGGTGCGCTTCTGCGCACACGCTCCTGCGGACCATATCCGCTTCTGTGATCAACAACCCTCCCAGGCCTTTCCTCTTCTGCGGTCGATCCGCCGTAGGTGAGACTTCGCTTCTACGGTCCACCTTCTCGCTTCTGCGACCCCAACCCCAATCACGCTTGGCCGCTTCTGCGGCTAAGCACCTGCGGCCAAAACCTCACAGGTGCGGTTACATCAGATATGCTGCCACTAACATTTTCATAAGGCCAAATTCAATCCGTTAACCATCCGGAAACCACCCGAGGCCCCCGGGACCTCGATCAAATATACCAACCAGTCTTAAAATATCATACGAACTTAGTCGAGCCTTTAAATCACACCAAACAACATCAAAATTACGGATCGACGATCAAAATCTTTCTTTAAGATTTCAAACCTTTAAACTTCGACGAACGCGTCTGAACAATATCAAAGCATCCCGGAATGACGCCAAACTTTACGTGCAAGTCATAATACCTGAAGTGAAGCTACTTAAGACCTCAAACCGCCGACTGATGAATTAGAGCTCAAAACGACATGTCGGGGCGTTACATTCTCCCCCACTTAAACATACGTTCGTCCTCGAACGTGCTAATGACTGCTCTGGAGTTGTCCAAAATTACTGCACAACACCTTGTGCACCTACCCATGCCACCACATTTCAGTTGAATACATTAGCTCGAGCCAGACTGAAAATCCTCCCTATAACCTTAGCTAACAAGCTTTAGAACCAAGTTCCAACTTTCGAATTTCTTTACAAGGCCTGATTCTAACACACGAACACCGTACCAATCACCACACATTGTACCAAAACACGTTCATGTATCTATGCTGAAATCACACCATGCACCACACAAATCGGTTGTCCATAATAACATCCCCCGGCCACAATAGTTGAAATTTCACGAATTCGATGCTCGTAATACATCTCATGATGCATATAAATCCTGTTCCAAATCTCGCAATACTGCCACGACGAAAAAGATGGGTAGAAACTCATAACCACCTGCCGAATCAATAATTCATGGAGTCTCCCCTCCTAACAAGAACCATTACCTCATTCTGAACTGAATAACGATATTTTCTCACTAAGGTACCTTATATAAATTTGATTGCACTAATTTCAAGTCTAATAATCTCGTCTCACCCAGTGCAAGCCGCTCAGGCTCTAAGATGCCTCAAACACTGACTCAGATCTCATATGACGCCATCAATGCACCGATAAGCTACAACTCGAATATGACACATAAGGAGGAACAAACTCTGGAAAAGAATTATCCAGCCCGCATAACGAATAAAATGGTCGAACAGTTGTTAAGAACCCTTCTGAGAGGATGAGAAACAAAATATGCAGGAATAGATATAGGGAACCGTACTCAATGTGACATTGTTGCGGCGTGCAACCCGATCCAAATAACGTACCTGTGGCGGCATGCCACCCGATCCACTCACAGCAATAAATAAGGACGTACCCTTAAGCCATACTGCTTCTACCTGTGGAGTACCGAATCTCGGCCACAAGCACGCCAAGTGCAAAAATACAACTTTGGGGAGACGGATAACACAATACGCCACAAAACCCAAGCACGACTAAGGTGCGATAAATGACCTGCATTTCGAGAGCCATCCTGCTCATATGACACCACAAGCTACACGGGACCTCAACATATGTGCGAATAATCAATCCGTCTCAATCCGGCACAACCCCCCATAGTTCACAACCACATGAATAGAGCGTCTTCCAGGCATAAATTCTCACATTAACGATAGTACCAAAAATCTCTCTACTTGGTTTCGATCTTTAACAATCAAGTGACTAGAATGTCACACTCATACCATTTCCCCGTGGGGTACACTCCCATGACCTTCCGCTCAGGTAGCCAAGTGCACACATCCATACCACCAACTGTACTAATTCTGTAAAGCAGATCAAGAATTCGCAAATTAATACACAATGCTCCTTCCACAGAACACCATTCCCAGACGACACAAGGATAATGTCAGCTTACTCCGAACATCTAAATCTTCCCAGCTCATCCGAGCTCGTGACATCCTAGTCGACACCAAACCGCAACCTTGGTCCTCAACTTTCAAATTCCCATGCCGCTCACTGCCCTATCATGCCTCTACGCGAGAATACATGAATTCATCATAACCCCTGAACTACCGGTAGAATAACACTTCATAGGCGAGAAACCTTTCACTTAGATCATTTCCAAAGAGCCCATGCAACACGCAACTGAAACCGCAGAAAACATAACCTCAAACTGTGATCTACACTATCATAACTCTTTCGAAATCCATTTACACAACAAAGCCATTTGAATCAAATACCTCCCAAATCAATCAGGTCATGGTGGTTGTCAAGCCCGCACGTACAACCACAAACCACATGTATAACTTCACGCTGAAGGAACTTATCACTGCCACAATCATGTTGTTTCAATCATTACTAACCGACCCAACTGCTTCTAATTTACTCTCGACTAGTCTTAGAAATAATAATAGCTCAATTCACAACATAACGAACTCAATCCGTACTCATCCCGAGTGACCCGCATACCACATCGTCTCAATACTCATGAGCCATCTCATACCCTCTTTATGCGCACAATAGTATCTCCAACTGGTGCACCTATTCTGCAAGACCTTCCGCGAGTGCGCAACTATTTCTTCATTTCCCTTAATACTGCACTTCAATTTGTGAATCCACTAGGACCGTTGTCGAGAGTTACCCACTCTGACCTGGTACCAAATATGACCAAACTCCAACGCTCTACTAGCACCTGAACACCCTCTCGAACAAGCAACCGGCTGAACTCTTTTCCTTGTACATCACCTCTACAAAACATAAAATTCGAGTCTTCCCAAAACCTGCACATGAATCGATAAGGCAGAATATAGCACACATTTATCAATTTCTCTGCTCAAATTACCCTTGATATTTCCTTTTCTTGGTCACAAATAATCCACCAATGCACCAATAACCAGAAGTTGCACAAGCCAACAACCACGCGATCCAATCGTAGATGGTGGGGCTCCCACCCCCCCCTCCCCACTTAGCTTTAAACTACCATCACATAATGTAGAGCCCACAACGATTCCTCCTTCTCATTTAACATGATCCCGTACCGTTAACCCGCCAAATTTCTCGAAGTCTTATGTTAAGCTTCTCATGAACATTCTGAATCATCAGTCACAATCACATTTTGGCCTCTTACCGGATAGCAAGTAGTATTCTTTGTAGAAGCTTCGTCAACATCACACAACCGCTAACCTGCCCACAGGAGATAAACCACTTGTGGAATTCCATGCTAACATCTTCCAACGGCGCTGCACTGGTTACAACTACCACGAAATCAGTAAACCCTTCTGAGCCCATGCTCGCCCACCAACTGTATAAGTCTGTTCCTTCCCCATTGACATCAACTGAAAGTCAACAATACCTTCCGAACTCAAGTCATATTGCATCCGAAACGATAATCAAATCTTCACACCCCTCTACATTTCAAGCAAACTCTTTCTTGCCATATTCAATCTTTCTCCGTATAGTAACCATCATTCCCAAATAAAATCCGTAGATCAAATCACCCTCCATCACGATTCCCAAACTGTTCTACACCTTCTCAAGGCACGCGGCTATCCTTCCACAGAATCCATATGTTAATCTGCCACTCTTACTTCGGTTGAAAAATCTTCTTTAAGCAACTTCTCAACCTACGCTTCTCATACTTAACCTGCTAGTACTTCAACCACCACGAAACACTTCCCGCCATGTCCTTCCTCATACTTCACTGCCCAAATATTGCATCAAATCAAAAATCCATCTCTGTAGCACCTGAACCAATAAAATGTTACTGACTCTAAGCCTCTTCGAAGATCATCTTTCGCGAGTCATCAACATTAAAAATACCAATTCGATTCTGAACCGATGTGCACCTCTATCTCTGGCAACCGCCCCTCAGGAACCATCTCACAACACTCTACCCCGAAGGCAAAATCCAAGAAGACCATAACACCAGCGAACCGTAATGCGTTCAAACAAGGACGGCGATACCATATCACAATTAAAATTCCACCACGCTCGAAAATACAAAGTCTCGTTACTCCATCGACCAAAACCTAAACATCCATAGTCTGATTGCATTTCTTTTGTTGGAATTAAATGTTGAACCTCTAAATCATACCCTGAGAAATCCTCTTTTCAAGCCATTCACTGCCCCAACACATAAACGAGCACCTTACCATTATACCAACATTGTGCGATAACAACTCATGAACAACATAGCAACTCGTCCATAGCCTCAAAACCATAGGAAGTACAGATACTGAACTGAAACGATAGAACATCCTTTCGCAAGGCAACGATAATAGCCTGCCCGAACACGTAGGGAAAATATCCTGCACCACGTTTGCAGTACCACTACAACTCCTCGACGCCCAATTGATAACAAGCGCTTCGCATCGCATAAGATTCAGTAGGAAGGAAATAAAGGCACAAGCCTCAAAGGAATCAAATCGCACGATGAGGAAATCAAGAAGAGAAGTGCTCCTAACATCCCTGTAGCCTCTTGAAGATAAGTACAGACGTCTTTATACCCATATGTAAGACTCTACTAGACTTGCTCATTACTCACGAGACCTAAGTGAACCTAGAGCTCTGATACCAAGTTGTCACGACCCAAAATCTAATATAGGTCGTGATGGCACCTAACGCCGCCGTCAGGCAAGCCAACGGTGATTTACCACTTTACTTACTCATTTTAGTATCTTGAAATCATAATTTTTCCTTAATTGTACAATATAAAATATAATTTACAGAGTGAATTAAAATATGTACACGAAACTCAATAATGATAACCCGAAGGAACCCCCAAAACCCTGTGTCACGAGTGCATGAGTATTTTTTTAAAGAGTACAATAATATTACAACATCTGTCCCGAATGTAATAAGACAGAATAAAATAAGTAGTACAATGGAGACTTGGTGGACTGCGATGCGTAGCCTAGAATGAAACTCACATGAAGTCTCCCACAAAGGTGCGCCTACGCACCAAGGTGGTCATCAATGAACCTGTCAGATCCTGCACATTTAGTGCAGAAGTGCATCATGAGCACGTAAATCAATGCGTACCCAGTAAGTATCTAGCCTAACCCTGGAGAAGTAGTGACGAGGGGTCGACATCGACACTTACTATAGGTTCAGGCAGATAATATAATAATCCATGACATGTATGAAGTGCACAACAATAGTAAAGTAAATCTGTAAATCTCAAAAGTTTCCAATTATTTCCTTTAAAGTACGAATTTCTAAATCTTGTATTCTACCTTAATATCTCAAACAATTTTCAAGTTTCATAATCAAATAAATCTAGAGTACCAGATAAAATGTCAGGCATCAGTAGAGAGGTTAACTCGTGAATATTCGGGTTGCAAGCGATATAACGCACGATTCTACCGAGGTCGTTCGGCCCGATCCGGAATAATATATAAATTATCGAGGGTCGAGCGGCACGAACCATAGATGCATCTATCTACTGTCGAGGCGTTCGGCCCGCTCCACAAGAAAAGGAAGAAAGTTACCGAATTACGAGACACGTGTTTACAACACAGTGCATGAGTACAAAATGGATATAATCTTTATCGTTTCTCAAATAACTCACCCACAACTCAAAGTGTTAAGGCTTGGCCTAGTATACATATAATTATTTCTAAATTAATTTCATTTATAACTTCGATTAATTAATATCAGCAACATGAGTTCAAATAATTCAAATATTACAGGATACGATCCTAAGTCTACTCGGACATAAATATGTTGTAGCTACGTACAGACTCTTGTCACCTCGTGCGTACGTAGCACCCACAACTAGTTGCACATAACAATAAATATCACATAGGGGTAGTTTCTCCCTCACAAGATTAGACGGGAGACTTACCTCACTTCGAAGTTCCAAAACCGGCTCCAAGGCCTCTCTAACACCTCAATCCAAAGCCCATCGATCTAAAACTATTCAAACAATGTGCAAACTAATCAAAAGATACTATAATACCCATAATTAATCAATTTAAATAATTCCCAACTCCGCTCGAAAAGTTCATAAAATCAACCCTCGGGCCCACATGCCCGGATTTCTAAAATTTTTGAAGATAAACTTTACCCATAACACAACGAACTAAAATATATAACTTATTCCAAATTCCATGTCCAATTTCGTGGCCAAATTTCAAAAATATCAAATTCTAGATTTTCTACCAAAAACCCTCCACAATTTCTACTAATTTTCATGTTTAAATCCTTATACAAACCATGTATTTAACTTGTAATAGATGAGAATCACTTACCTTATGTTGCTTGATGAAAATCTCCCCTTCAAGCTCTCCAAAATCGCCCCAACCAAGTGAGAAAATGAGGAAAATGAGCAAAACCCCGATTTTAAAACAATTTGCCTACCGACTTTCCGCATGTGCGGAACACCAGCCGCACCTGCGGAACACCAGCTGCACCTGCGGCTCCGCACTTACGGAATTTCCATCACAGGTGCGGTTCTAACTTAGTCCAGGCACGTCCGCATCTGCGGACCCAAAAGGCGTATTTGCGCTTCCGCTTCTGCGGCCAATGTGCGCTTCTGCGCACACGCTACTGCGAACCATGTCTGCTTCTGCGATCAACAACCCTCTCAGGACTTTCCACTTCTGTGCTCCTTCCTCCGCAGAAGCGACTCCGCTTCTACGGTTGATCCGCCGCAGGTGCGACTTCGCTTCTGCGGTCCACCTGCTCGCTTCTGCGACCCCAACCCCAATCACGCCTGGCCGCTTCTGCGACCCTCTTGGCCGCTTCTGTGGCTCCGCACCTGCGACCAAAACCTCGCAGGTGCGGTTACACCAGATATGCTGCCACCAGCATTTTTATAAGGCCAAATTCAATCCGTTAACCATCCGGAAACCACCCGAGGCCCCCGGGACCTCGACCAAATATACCAACCAATCCTAAAATATCAAACGAACTTAGTCGAGCCTTTAAATCACACCAAAACATCAAAACTACTATCGACGATCAAAACCCTTCTTTAAGCTTTCAAACCTTTAAACTTCGACGAACGCGTCCGAACCATATCAAAACATCCCGGAATGACGCAAAACTTTACGTGCAAGTCATAATACCTGAAGTAAAGCTATTCAAGACCTCAAACCGCCGAACGACGCGCTAGAGTTCAAAACGACCAGTGGGGTCGTTACATAAATAGTGGGAAAGGGCCGGACTCTTTGGGTTTATATGTGTTTAATAATTTTTAAGTGTACAAATTAGCTTTTCGAATTCCTTTCATTAATAATAATAATAATAATAATAATAATAATAATAATAATAATAATAAGTTTATATTCTTTGTTTAGTTTAGTAAAGATAGATTAAAAGAAAATATAAGGTAAGACTAGTTTATTTCTTTAGTTAGAAGATCTGGAGTAATTTCAAGAAATTAAAATATAACGGTTATGACTGACTAGTCTATTTTTTGGATGTGTAGAAATTTGACTTTCCAGTCATTGTATATTTTGAATAACTTGCGTGTAGTTTATAAGTATTTTTTGTCACTATACTATATATTAATATGAGCGAATTAAGTTCAATAATAATATGTGAAATTAACCTGAATATCCTTTTATTCCTTGCCTTTTTTTTTTTTTTATCAGCCTTTAAGCAATTTGATGAGATTGCTTAAATCCTCAGTTTCGGTAATTTATTTATAACCACAAAATTTTCCAAATCCAAGAAAGGAGAATTAACATGCACAAACTAGTGAAGAAGAATGAAATTCACTAGTGGAGACTAGAGAGTTACTAACTTATATTAAAAGTCTGTTTCACCATTCTTCTTCTTTTTTTTATATTGATTCATCAATAATAAATAATAATTAAAAAGTACGTATCAGGAAAACTTGCACGTGTGAATTCTGACTAAAACCCCTTTACATTCCAAAAATATATTTACTAGGTAGTAATATGTAGGTATCGAATTCGAGTAATCTGTTATCAGGCCTCCCAACTTTGTAGAAAATTGTCAAAAAGAAACTGAGAAACGTGACGTGTTTTAATAATGGTGATCGCAAGAAGAGGGCAATGGGTAACTACCCGAACAGACGTCACGCTTCGTTCGCCGCGCGAGGACATCTCTGTAATTTTGATATCCTTCGAAATCCCATAAATGTAGCTTAAAGAGTGACAACGTCCCGCTTTAACAGAAAGGCTCGTAATCACCCGTGCATAGAGAGAAATAAAAGCTGGCGAATAGGGCTACAAAATCGTGTAAAACTTTTCCTGCTTCACACACACACACATTGCTGCTATTGAACATGCATAGCTGTGTAAGAACAAAAGCGTTACGTCTAGATAATCGTAATAGAAACAGGGGAGATCACTCGAATTCTGCATAAAACTACTTCTGTTTGTAACTTGATCATTATTGGATTTGTTTTGTAATGGCGGCGTCGAATGGGAGTGAGTACTTTGAGTTAGATGTGGAGGCACAGGAGAGTTTCGGCCGGCGGTCGAATGCGGAGTCGGTGGCGGAAGACGAACAGGAGCTGATGTGGGCGGCGTTAGAGAAATTGCCGACGCGGAAGCGAACGAATCTCGCTTTGGTGAAGCGGACAGCGGAGGAATCTGACGACAGCGTGGGAGAGAGGACTGACACTGTCGATGTGAGAAAACTTGATCGGAATACTCGCCAGCTTGTCGTCGATAGAGCAATGGCCACTTCCGAACAGGATAACTACAAGTTGCTTTCCGGCGTTAAAGAGCGCCTCGATAGGTATTTTCAACTGATACATCCATTTCTCTCTTTCCTTTCTAGCGACTGATTACTATACGACAACGTACAATCTCTTAATGCGTATATAAGTTATTTCTGCATGAATCTGATACATCCGTTAACTGCATTTTTTATCATATACCTCAATCGAGCTTTACTACAATTTACTTTAGAAATTAAAGTTGAATGTAAAGTATTCTTAAGTTACAATGCTTTTATAATATTATTAGATCACATAAATTAAACAAGAAGCATAAAGATTTCTACAATTTTATACTATGTGCATCTAACTAGAGGAAGATTCATCATCACTCGAAATAAAATATATGTCGAATTTCAAATTTTAATCTATTATTTCAGCATCTAATCAACTATCAAAAAATGCGCACACTATATAACAATCAATATTCATATTAAGAACTGAAGACAAATTTGATTTTAAGCACATGCTACTTTAAATTAAAACTTAAATTAGAATGCACTTGAATTAAATACAGAACAATAAATTGAACTTGTAGAGCCAATAAATTGAGAAAAAATAAAATAAAATTGATAAACAATAAAATTTGAAATCGTTAAGTGGCTGGTTCTTTGTCCGCCTAGTGCCAATATATCTGATGAGAACTGTGGAAAATATTTAGGATAATGTCCCCAAAATAGGCGAAAGGAAAGCCATTATATTGAGTTTTTAGATACTATTATCAACTCGTAGATGGCATAATCTTGAGAAATTAGTTAACGAAACGGTAATGATAGGCTATTATTCTTTCTGCCAACTTTCATAACTTGCAATATTAATATTTATAGCTTATTAATAACGGCTTTAAATTTTCATTCTGGAAAAAGTGTGGGATTGGAGGTTCCTAAAGTTGAAGTTCGATACGAGGACATAACAATCACAGCAAATGTGAATGTTGGCTCCAGAGCTTTGCCTACTTTAATGAATTCTGTCCGCGATGTCTTTGAGGTAAAACATTTAATCCTGCTACTAATTCTCTCTGTTAGTCTTCTACCTTAGACTAACAAAGCTTATGATAGTTTCTCTATGTGTATTTTGTAAATTTCAGAATATATTGACTCGACTGAGGATATTCCGCCCTAAGAAACACTCTCTAACCATTTTGAATAACATCAATGGTGTTGTAAAACCTGGAAGGTAAGCTTTGACTTCTTCTTCTTCTTCTTTTTCTTTATTGGGTTTTTTACTGCTGATAACTGCCTTGTGTTGAAAGAAGCACTGTTGTTATGTTGGTAGCTTTTAATTACTATTAGCAACATTCTTCAAATTCGTTATAACCAACACATGCACTGGAAATCTGGAAGGTTGTTCAGCCTGGATATGATGTGGCTGTAGTGGTGGAGGTAGGATTTTCACCAAAGAAATTCAAAAAATAAAAAAAGGTAAACATGCGAAGAAGCCAACGGGATTTAACATCTAATATATATACAAAAAAAAATGACTTATATACACAATTTAATTTCCGGCGAAAGGGGTTTGGCTACCCCCTTCTGCCCTCCCTCCCCTGGCTCCACCCCTATGTGTCTGGTTGATGAATCGATAGTTTGAGATGCTAGGACAGCAGAACCCACCGTTGATGAGAGGATTACTGTTTGACTAGGCAGTAAGATGTAGTAAGCGGGAGAACAATTCATCTAATATAGGAATACTTGAACTAACTAAAATCTGGTCTCGCACTTCGTCAAGTTCACTGGGAAGCCCAACAAGTTTTGAAACTATAAACATCTTTTGTTGTTGTTCCAACTGTTTCTCATTATTAACAGTGATTGATATCAGCATATTGAGCTCCTCTATAACTTCTTAAACTTGTCCCAAGTAAGTAGACATGTCCATTTCCTGCTTTTTTAATAGTCTTTCGAGAAACCACATCACAAAAGCTAAGAAAATAACATTAGTGTATAACATACGGGCTTTTTCCAAACCAAATAACAAGTTTGGAATGGCCGAAACATGTCCATCAACATAGGATCAATAGAGTACCACAAATAACTATGAGCATCAATCATCCCCACGGTTGTTTCTTCTCACCAATCCCTATAGTTACACTTTACCATGTATTACTTTATACTTGATCAACTGAAAGTGAAAACAGCTTAGTACTAAACATATTTAAATATAGCAATTTAAGTTAGTAATTTGACTATAAGAGAAATTGCATCTTATGAATCTGTTTGTATTGCTCTGGCTAGGATGACATTGCTCCTGGGACCTCCTGGTTCTGGTAAAACTACGTTGCTTTTAGCGCTTTCAGGGAAGCTTGATAATGGCTTAAAGGTCGGTACTAGCCTATCTCTTGTTATGACTTTCAGATTTCATAATCAGTGTATTCCTTAATGGAAGTTGAGTTCTGTTGAAAAGATTCCTTGATGTTATAAGCTCTTTTACTCGTTTATACATCTTACATTCGAGATAGTTACTCTCAATGAGATGTATAAATCATATTCATCTCAGATTATCATCTTTTGAACATTAGTGGCTCCAAAACTGTAGTATAATTTTTAATTGACCTAATAACATACATCACTAAAATACTTTGTAACTTGGGGCTAAAAGGTAGGAGTTTTAGAGGTTTGGCAAAAAGAACAAATAAGAACATGAGGTCCTTATTTTTCCATGCTTTGTTGAAAACTTATAGTATATATGAACTATCACTTATTGGAATGAAAATTTTACATTATGATAATCAGCTTGAAGTTATGATGTAAGTTAAAGCTGAAGCATGGTCCTCTTCATGTAGACTCTCAACTCTTTAATGCTTATTGTTCTTGGCTGCTTAGATCAAACCTTGGGTGCAGATACATTTTTTCTTGCAAAAGATTACAAGGGATTTTACCATGGCAATGTTTTACCCTCCCTTAATTTTGCTGGGGGCTTTGTGTGTGTGTGTTGTGGTTGGGGGGGGGGGGGGGGCAAATAAATCCTGATCATAGATTTAAGTTTTTTGTTAGCTTAATTTGATGGGCATGTCTTCTTTGAGATAATCTGCTTCCTAGACTACCTTTCTAACTTGCACGATTTAATTAAGATAACTTCACTTCGCTTTACTTCTTTAAAGAGCTCGTGCAGACGTTGTGTTCCATTGAATTAAAAAAAGAATACCATATATAATTACGTAACTCTTTGTTTCAGAAAAGAGGGATTATTACGTATAATGGACATAAGCTGGATGAATTTTGCGTGCAAAGAACTTCAGCTTACATAAGCCAGACAGATAATCATATCGCCGAGTTAACTGTAAGAGAAACCTTAGATTATGCCGCGAGATTCCAAGGTGCAAGTCAAGGTTTTGCAGGTTTGTCTAAACATTTCCACTTCATGTACTTGACGAATTCTATTTTGGTTGCTCATGCAGATGTGTGTCACAGCTTTCCTGAAATCTCTCATATTATCTTTGTTAAGAGTATCACTTAGTAAACAAGTTTGTTATGCTGCACAATTAAGCTTGCTGAACCATGTTATATCCTTGTGCTATATATTTCTTTAAATTATCTGGTTTTGTGCTCTCTGCATTTTCATGTACTTCAGCTTGCTTTGAAGAATATAAGTGACCTAAGCAGAATCCATTCGCATAAGAAAAAGATCAAAGCCCCTTACACACCACCACCCCCCCCCCCCCAAAAAAAAGAAGACATTAAATATGTATTTGACTACCCTAGAGCTTGAATAGAAATAACTTAAAGGAAAAAGATCCCAGAAAATTAATTCCTAAACAGAAGTTCAGGAAATATGTAGATCTGAAATAGCCGAATGTGCTAATTTCTAGAGGTCAAGATGTTACTTCTTTATTGTCATTTGACCCATGAGATAAAATAAAAGGATAACAAGATTATTGCAACACAATGTTTGTGATGGTTTTACAGCAACAAGCTAGATCGAAGGAGAATGGAATTGAACATATAGGTACTTTTGGAACTTCTCTTTTTCTTTCTCTTTTTTGGCGTGTTATGAACAATGCCTTTTATCTAGTTCCATAATTTAGCCTAGTGGTGAAATACAGCTACGAGTAGTAACTAAATTCCCTGCCACACTCGGTTTATTCTATTGGCAAAAGGAAGTAGTGTACTTAGATTTAAGAGCATTAAATTTCCAGATAATATCTTTCCTAATCTAATCTAATCCCATCACAAAACTTCTTCACTTGATTACAAAGATATCTATGGTGATTGTTTCCTGAAATTGCAAGAATATTTAGAGCAAAGGTAAATTCTGTTTCTTGTCATGTAATTAGTGATTGATAAATCTCCAAATTTGCCTGCTTATCAGAGCCAATTAAGGTGTTTCTAATATGACATAGCATGTTTCCTTCCCAAACCTGCCCTGTTATTTTCCTTGCAGACTATATGAAAGACATTGATCGTCTAGAGAAGGAAAGGAATATACGTCCAAACTCTGAAATAGACGCGTATATGAAGGTTTGATTTGAGCTTCTCTATATTCCAGGCTAATTCATGTATACGATATGGTTTCTCATGGACTTTTATGTCATTTTCATGTTCATATTTGTTGCAATCAATAACTGTTCAGGCATCTTCTGTTGGTGGTAAGAAGCACAGCGTGTCTACAGACTACGTCTTGAAAGTTCTTGGTCTTGATATATGTTCAGATACAATAGTTGGCAATGACATGATGAGAGGAGTTTCAGGTGGACAAAGGAAGAGAGTTACGACAGGTCTCTCTCTCCCCCCCCCCCCCCCCAACACACAAAAAAAAGAAGATAATTCTGGTTGTAATAGAGCAAATATTGACATCCATAGACTCATTATAATAGTGTTAATTGAGCAGTACAAAGATTACCTATGCATAAATTTTGTTTGTCTATGAGGTGGCATGTCTCCTTATAATAGTTGGGTGCTTGAACTAAGTGAGATAGCTTGAGTTCAGTAAATAGTTTCAGACTTTCTATTTTCTGGACGTATGGAAGGAAAGTAATGTGGCTATATGGAATTTCAGTCCAGATGACAGAACAGTTGCTATTAATGGTTTTCCATACACAGGCGAAATGATTGTCGGGCCCAGGAAAACACTTTTCATGGATGAAATATCTACTGGACTTGATAGCTCTACAACGTACCAAATCGTCAAGTGCATAAGAAATTTTGTTCATTTAATGGAAGGAACAGTGTTAATGGCGCTTCTTCAACCTGCACCTGAGACTTTTGAATTGTTTGATGATCTGGTATTACTCTCTGAAGGATATGTCGTGTACCATGGTCCTCGAGCGGATGTTATTGAATTCTTTGAGTCATTAGGATTTCGACTGCCACCTCGTAAGGGTGTCGCAGATTTTCTTCAAGAGGTACTTTTCATTTGGCTCTCTATAGCCCCGGAGTGCATTTGGTACTTAAAATTAGTTTGTTCGCAGGTTACCTCAAGAAAGGATCAGGCACAATACTGGGCTGATAATTCCAGACCATATGAATTCATTCCTGTTCCTGCAATAGCTGAAGCGTTTAGAAATTCCAGATATGGGCAGGATTTAAAATCCTCCCTTTCTATTCCATATGATAGATCCAAAGGCCATCCTTCAGCTCTATCTGCAACAAAGTTTGCTGTTCCCAGATGGGAGCTGTTTAAAGCTTGTTTCTCGAGAGAGTGGCTTCTAATGACTAGGCATAGTTTTCTTTATATCTTCAGAACATGTCAGGTATGCTTGTAAGCTTACATTCTTTACACAAATGTGCGTCACCTACTTTCATTTCCTGCCTCCAATTTCAAATTATCAAACTAATGTAAGATGATACTTAACTTTAATCCTTCCATAAACTACTCATCATTTACACATCTTAACTACAATTTTCAAGACTCTTAATTTAGTTTTCTGCTCTCCAAGCTGGCCAAACAAGAGCATCCAAATATGACCGAGGGATTTCTCAAGAAACTTCATGATGCATGCTCATCGTGAAGTTCTGAGATTGAAAACGTGATAAGAAAATATCAGAGTACTTGAGCTGGTTGAGAGTTTGAGTCTCCATTATACCTTGTATTCAAGTATGCATGGTCCTTCGGGCCAGTATGACTTCTAAGCAATGATGCACAATTTTATATTCAGTATAGAAGAGTTGGGTATAAATCAAAGCCTCTAAGGAGATGTCATTTGGGATCTAATTCTTCTAATGATTTGGATTAGCGCATCAAGTTGTTTCTTAGACTTCATATCAGACCCTGCATCAATAACTTGTCATTCAACGTCTCTATAGAGTTGTTAGTCTCTTAATTTTGATGTATCACAGGCTTTTCTTACATATTTTGCAGGTTGCTTTTGTTGGATTTGTAACATGCACAATGTTTCTAAAAACGCGGATACACCCCACAGATTTGGTGAATGGCAACTTGTATCTTTCTTGCTTGTTTTTCGCCTTGATTCATATGATGTTCAATGGATTTTCAGAACTGCCTCTCTTAATATTCCGCCTCCCAGTATTCTACAAGCAAAGAGATAATTTGTTTTATCCTGCATGGGCGTGGTCCTTCTGTAGTTGGATTCTGCGTTTACCTTACTCTGTAATTGAAGCTGTTGTATGGTCTTGTGTGGTATACTGGGCTGTTGGTTTCGCACCTGGTGCTGGGAGGTATGTTCGGTTTCTTTCTTTTTCTTTTGGCATGTTCATTATTTTTTGTCATCACACATATAGACAAAGCTACATTTCATTGTTTATCCTACTCATATCCCCTTTATGTTCCAGGTTTTTCTGCTACTTGTTTGCACTATTTGCAGTACACCAGATGGGAATGGGTCTCTTCCGATCAGTAGCTTCTATTGCACGAGATTTAGTTATCTCAAATACAATTGCGTCAGCTGCACTGCTAGTCACATTTTTATTGGGCGGTTTTATCCTGCCAAAAGGTAAGTTTCTACTTTTCTCTAAATATTTATAACAGGAAGTAATTTTTATTGAAAGGGGGTCTATCCTTGCAGGAATGATCAAGCCATGGTGGGTGTGGGCATTTTGGGTTTCACCATTGTCCTACGGACAACGAGCGATTTCAGTTAATGAATTTACTGCCGCACGATGGATGGAGGTGTGCTCTCTATACCTGGGGAAAACTGGATTTGTTATTCATAGACAAAAAAAAAAGGAGGAATGAACTATTATATATTCTAGAAGCTTAACCAGTTGGACCATTTAAATTGAAATTTTGTAGAAGACAACCACCGGAAACATTACTCTTGGGAATGCTGTTCTGCAATCGCATAGCTTACCAACATCCAATAACTGGTATTGGCTGGGAGTAGGTGCTTTATTGCTCTACATTTTGTTTTTCAACATTGTTCTGACTCTAGCCTTGACTTTTCTCAACCGTAAGTGATACTGAACACGTGTATTATATATTTTGAATTGCCAGCATATTATTGCAGTGTTTACTAGACTTTCTTTTTTCTCTCTTTATTCTTTCAGCAATAAGAAAATCTCAGGCAATTGTCCCACCAGAAGCCGTTGGTCTAAAATCAGCTATAGATGGTAAAGTATTCCTCTCTCTCATGGCTGACTGGATGTGTATTTCTTACCCATTTATGATAATATGTTTGGCAGGAAAGAGTAAGATTTCTGAGTCAAATGGAGACCCTGGACAGGAGATGACTAAAAAAAAGGGGATGATACTCCCATTCCAACCACTGACAATGACTTTCCATAATGTCAAATACTTTGTTGACATGCCAAAGGTATTCGTACGGAAGAATTTGTTTACTTGTACATGTTGAATCACATCATATCTAGCAGAAGTTATGTACACTTTTTTCAGGAAATGAGTTCAGAAGGAATACCTGAAAGGAAGCTGCAACTACTGTCAAATGTTAGCGGAGTATTCTCTCCCGGTGTTCTTACTGCATTGGTTGGTTCGAGCGGAGCAGGAAAAACCACATTGATGGATTGCCTAGCTGGAAGAAAGACTGCTGGATATATAGAGGGTGATATTAGGATATCAGGATACCCGAAACAACAACAGACTTTTGCTAGAATTTCAGGATATGTTGAACAAAATGATATACATTCTCCTCAAGTGACAGTTTATGAATCCCTATTGTTTTCTTCTTATCTGCGTCTTCCCAAAGAAGTGAATAAGGAACAAAGAGAGGTAGTTGCAACCACCGTTCAGTTTTCATTTTTATCTTCTGAATTTCAATATATTCTGATTGATCTATTTGGTTAAAATGCTAAAACCCATTTGACTATCTTATTCTGCAGGAGTTTGTCAGAGAGGTAATGGACTTGGTGGAACTTGACTCTCTAAAGAATGCTTTGGTAGGCTTGCCTGGCAGTTCTGGCTTATCAACAGAACAAAGAAAGCGCTTGACAATTGCAGTAGAACTTGTGGCAAATCCTTCCATAATTTTCATGGATGAACCTACATCTGGGCTTGATGCACGAGCAGCAGCCATTGTAATGCGAACTGTTCGTAATACTGTAGACACTGGCAGAACCGTTGTTTGCACGATCCATCAGCCAAGTATTGACATTTTTGAAGCATTTGACGAGGTATGTTACCAAGGCATTTCTGAAATAGATAAGTTACATGAGGTGCGCCAGGCATCTGCTCATGTGATGTTAAATCATGTAGCTTCTTCTTATGAAACGCGGAGGACAAGTGATATACGGGGGAAAGCTTGGGGAGAAGTCGCAAACTATGATTGACTACTTTCAGGTACGTGCCTATGCCTCCATCATTCATTTAGTACAGTTATTCAACTGTGCTAGGAAAACGACTTTCAAGAGATATAAAGTGTCCTGTACAACTTTAAAATTGAGAGAAAGATTCTTCTAACCTTTTCTTGGTGTTACCCTCGTTTTTAATCTTGATTAGTTACTACTGATTTAATTACATAAAAAAAATTCATTGTGGTCTCTGTATATAGATAGTTCATATGTTGATACAGTTAAAATCTGATTGTACTTATAAAAGAAACAATTAGAAATTTAGAATTCAATTATACGACGCAGTTCCTTTATTTTGGTTAATAACTTCTCTAAATCTATTATTATTCATGCTGCACGTGTTTGTGATAATATTTTGTAGAGTATTCCTGGGATACCCCCAATTCCTAGTGGTTATAATCCTGCAACCTGGATGCTTGAGATAAGTACGCCAGCTGCTGAAGAGAGAATAGGAGAAGATTTTGCAGTAATATACAGAAATTCTGAGCAGTTCAGGTGATCTTAATAAATGTCTTCTTCACCTGAAGTGTACTATTTATTGCTCTCTTCCTTTTTCCATTATTTACAATTTTGTAGGACTTATATCTTTCTCTAAAAATAGGGGGGTGGAAGCCTCAATTAAGCATCTGAGCGTCCCACCTGAGAATTCACAACCTCTAAAGTTCACCACCACGTACAGTCAAGGTGCACTTTCTCAGTTTAGGATCTGTCTGTGGAAGCAAAATCTTGTGTACTGGAGAAGTCCGTCTTACAATGCTGTTAGGTTGTTCTTCACAACATTGAGTGCTCTTATTCTCGGTTCTATATTTTGGGATGTTGGTTCGAGAAGGTAACTTTTCTTTTATGAAATATCTTGAGCAAACTATTGGATAATTCTTTCAGTCTATATAAAGCAGACACGGGGTGGGCGCTTTTCATTCTGATGTATTTGTGGAACAACTTTCGCTACATACTATTTTCTGGGGGGATTCTTGAAGAAGGATAAGTGAGAACAAGAGGGTTGCTATTCTTTTTCTTTTTATTAAGGATATAAATATAGAACTTTTATGGACAAAATAGTTGGAGTGCCAGATTGAAAGGAGCAGAACTATGCAAATTAACATAATGAGAGAAAACAAGCAAGTAAACTAGAAGTTAGGACAGATCTTAGCATTCCAACCGTTAAACCATAGGACTCAGTCCATTTAGCAAAGATTGAATACAAGGATTGAATTTGGATATGTCACCACAAGAAAATGCTAAACAAATTATGAGGACATGGAAAAACAAATTCACATATACTTGTACTTTAAGGAAATGTATTTTATGTGTCAATCTAATATTATATAGTGTGCATTGCCTTTTTATACGATGAATTCACGTAGGCACAATTAAGTATTATCATCCCATAATGTCTAATTTCAGTTACATATTCATGTGGCATAAGAATAACTGGATCCTCCTTATCTACTTTCATGTGGCATAAGAATAACTGGATCCTCCTTATCTACTTGTTCTCTTGGAATCATCCTCTTGAAGTGTTTTATAATTTTAATTCGACGTTTCAATCACCTTGACAACCGTAAAAATGCAAGAAGTTCTTGAATTTGAAATTTGAGAAACATTGATGAATTGCGAGGGCCACGTTGTTGTAGTGGATGAAAAATAGAACATTCGATGCTGACATGTAAGTGGTGACTAGAAACTGCTCTTAGTTGTCCGATCCATCATATTTTCTCCATAGCTGGATTTCAGAAAGTGATTGGACCAGGAATAGTGCACCTGAAAGGGCTTCAATAGCCAGCCAGTCACATAAAACATCCAGCCTTCAAGTGAAACTACTTGACTGCAAAACTTGTCATCTTTATAGTTATAGTTGAGAAGTAGTGGTAGCGGTTAACCTTCCAAGTAAGCCTACTTGACTGCAAAACTTTGTGGTCCATAGTTATAGTTGAGAAATAGTAGTAATGGTTAAACAGAAAGTCAACTTAAAATGGCTGCTCAAACTTAATATGCATCTCTTCTCCACTTTGTTGAGAAGATTAGAATTAAGTTTGAAGGAGGTTGGAACCTTTTCTACCATTTCACCCTACAATTATAGAACCCGAGGTGAAAATTCACCCTACAATTATAGGCATATCTCTAGACTGTCCCGGTAGCATAATAAACTTTTTATGTTTCTCTAGTACAGTTTATCCCTATTGAGTGTATAAGATTAATTACCTACACAAACTGCACAAGTTTCTGCCAATCCTAAGGACGAAATAATGCAGTTGTCGCTCTATCACTTTTGAAGTTTTCCTTTTCATTCGCTCTTTTCTTTACGGTGAAAAGGGTAACTATAATTTAAGCCCTAATCGGTTCTTCGAAGAAATACCTACACAATGCAACAGCAACAATAACAATAACAAACCCAAAAGTAATTCCACAAAGTGAGTCCGGGGAGGGTAGAGTGTACGCAAACCGTACCCCTACTTTGCGAAGGTAGAGAGGATGTTTCTGATAGATCCCGACTCAAGGAAAAATGAAAAAGAGTAGAAACAATCAGCAGTAACAATAGCAAGGAAGTGTGATAAGGTGATAGAATAATCGAAGTGAAGGAAACAACGTATAGTAAAAGAAATTTGCGGATAAGAAGATACGAAAATACGAGGCTATTACTAGTGCTACCGGCATGAAAGGAGGCATGCATGCCTATCTACTAACCTTCTACCATAATTTCAAACCTCCACACCCTCCTATCAAGAGTCATGTTCTCAATAAGCTGAAGTTGCCCCATGTCGTGCCTAATTATCTCTCCCCAATACTTCTTGAGCCTACCCCTACCTCTCCTTAGCCCCACCATGGTAAACCTCTCACATCTTCTCATTGGGGCATCTCTGCACCTCCTCATTACATACCCATACCACCTCAGTCTTGCTTCCCGCATCTTGTCCTCCACGGGGGTCACTCCCAGCTTGTCTCGAATATCTTCATTCCTAATCTTATCACTTCTGGTATGCGCACACATCCATCTCAGCATCCTCATTTCTGCTACTTTCTTCTTCTGAACATGAGTGTTTTTGACAAGCCAACACCCCACCCCATACAACATAGTCGGTCTAACCACCACTTTATAAAACTTTACCTTTAAGTCTAGGTGGCACTTTCTTATCACATAAAACCCTCCATTTCATCCACCCGCTCCAATTCGATGTGTGATATTCTCATCAATTTCTCCATTACCTTGGATTATAGATCTGAGGTACTTGAAACTCCCTTGGGGATGACTTGCGAATCCAGCTTCACTTCCACGCGCGCATCATGAGTCACGTCATTGAACTTGCATTCCAAGTACTCTGTTTTAGTCCTACTCAACTTAAAACTTTTTGATTCCAAGGTCTGTCTCCAAATCTCCAGCCTCGCATTAACACCGCCTCGCGTCTCATCAATTAGTACTATGTCTTCCTCAAATAACATGCACTATGGCACCTCCCTTGGATGTGCCGCGTCAGAACATCCATCGCTAGAGCAAATAAAACGGGTTAAGCGTGAATCCCTAATGCAATCCCATCACGACTGGGAAGTGTTTTGAGTCTCCTCCCACCGTGCTAACCCGGGTCTTAACGCCATCATACATATCCTAGATCACCTTAATATAAGCTAAAGGCACACCTCTAACCTCCAAACATCTCCAAAGAATCTCCCTCGGGACTTTGTGAGGGACTTTGTCATAAGCTTTCTCTAGGTCAATGAACATTATATGCAAGTCCCTTTTCCCTTTCTCTATACTGCTCCATCATTCTCCTAATAAGGTGAATGGCTTCAGTAGTCGATCGCCCCGGCATGAATCCGAACTGATTCTCGAAAATAGACACATTTCTCCTTACCCTAACTTCCACCATCATCTCCCAAACTTTCATGTTGTGACTTAGCAACTAGATGCCCTTATAGTTGTTGCAATTTTAGATATTCCCATTATTCTTTTACATCGAAACTATCGTACTCCACCTCCATCCTCCGGGTATCTTCTTCGTCTTAAAATAACATTAAACAACTTAGTAAGCCATTCCAAACCTGCTATGTCCGCGTTCTTCCAAAATTCCATAGTGATCTCGTCTGGCCCGATTTCTCTACCCCTGCTCATCTTGTGCATAGCCCTCACAACCTCTTCATCCTTAATACGCCTGCAAACTCAAAATCTCGACGACTCTCGGAGTGCTCCAAGTCCCAGCACAATGTCCCTATCCCCTCTTCGTTCAAGAGTCTATGAAAGTACAACTGCCATCTTCGTCTAATAAGTGCATCATTCACCAAATGCATTGCCATCCTCGGCTTTGATGCACTTCAATTGGTCTAGGTCACGGGCCTTACTCTCCCTCACCTTGGCTAGCCTGTACAACTTCTTGTCCCCGCCTTTGGCCCCGAGTTCTTCATACAAACGTCCAAACGATGCACTCTTAACCTCCGTAACGGCTAACTTCGCCTCCTTCATAGTCTTCTTATACTCTTCCTTGTTTGTATTCCTCTCCTCCTCGTCTTTTCTCTCCACTAGCTTCAAATACGCCGCCTTCTTGGCTTCTGCTTTTCCTTGGACTTGTCCATTCCACCACCAGCCTCCTTTGTATTCATTACGGTAACCCTTCAAGACCTCTAAGACCTCTCTAGCGGCTTTCCGAATGCAATTCGCTATCGAGATCCACATATTACTCGCATCGCCACTACTCCTCCAGGCCCTCATTGCCTGCAACTTCTCCCCCAACTGTAGGGATATATCCTTAGTCAAGGCTCCCCACTTGATCTTTGGTTGGCCATACGCCGCCCTCTTATTCCTCCTCCTCTTAATATGTAAGTCCATAACCAAGAGTCTATGATGGGTCACAATGTTCTCGCTCGGAATAACCTTGCATTCCGAGCAGACCTCTATCACCCCTTTTAATCTGGGTCTTGGCCACGTACTTTGGCAGGTGACCCAATGCTCCTCCCTCTTTCGAATACACAAGTTAGCTATAACCAAATACATACACAAATGCGCTCCTAAAAAAATGTTTAAGTGGTGCGATAAAGGCACTATGGTTTAAATTATTTTGTACTAGATGCATCATTCAGTTAAGGTGGGTTGTGGAACTGAGGTGATAAAAACTTACATTTTGAGTAGGTGAATCTGAATGAATAAGCTATATTAGTTTCACTTGTCATCTTTATATGTTTCTTCCCTATATTGCTTTGTTATGGATTGCTCTTTTGAATACTATGTGTAAGTTGGAAATGCCGTTTTAGCCAATAGGTTTTTCAGTTTCCAGATTTGGAATAATGGCAATTGATCTCAGTAATATTTGATCCTTTATTGGTATCAATTTACTGGACGACTTCTTAAACCATTAACTGGTGGTACCCATGAAAAACGATTCCACAGGGACTCAACTCAAAATTTGTTCGTTGTTATGGGCGCACTTTATTCTTCATGCTTGTTCCTGGGAGTCAATAATGCTTCTTCTGTACAGCCGGTAGTTGCTATTGAGAGAACAGTTTTCTACAGGGAGAAAGCTGCTGGAATGTACTCTCCCCTACCATATGCAGTAGCTCAGGTTAGCACACAATTCACATCAAGTGCATCTTAATTGCTTCGAGTTGCAACAAATATAGTATGTTAGTATTTTCTGGACTACTCAATAAGACACCACATTGAATTGTTTGTAGAAAAAGATGGTGTGATTGATTACTAATATCAATAAACTTCTTCTCTTTTGGCAAACAGGGGTTAGTCGAGATTCCATACATCCTCATCCAGACATTACTATATGGAGTCATTACATATTTCATGATCAACTTTGAAAGGACACCTGGTATGAACTAAGAATTGTTATTTTTCATGATCAACTCCATTTTGTCTTTGCTCTTACCTATACCTAGTTCTTCTAGGAATGGGCTGAGCGGCCGTTTTGGTTGGTTTATCTGTAAACCATTCTGCTGAATAACAACCCCCAAGGATTTCATCTGCTTTTCTATGAAAGTGTATCTGTGTAACATGAATATCAAAGACCATTGTTGCATATATCATTTTCTGATGTTTTACAGGAATTCTTACCATACATTGATATTCTTCTTTATGTAAAGCAGTCGTTGGATCACAATGTTGCTTTGCGTTATTTAAAGAAATGTGATTCTTGAAAAATCATGCCTAAATATTTGAGTTTCCAAAGTAGTATGAAAAAGTGTGATCTCCCATATCCAAGGAATGGGAATGCTTACCATACATTCATATTCTTCTTTATGTAAAGCAGTAGTTGGATCACAATGTTGCTTTCCACTTTTCAAAGAAATGCAATAACAACAACAACAAACTCAGTAGTTTCCCACAAGTGGGGTCTGGGGTCAGATGTACGCAACCTTACCCCTACCCCTAGAAGGGAAGAGAAACCGTTTTCGATAGACTCTCGGCTAGAGAACGATTGGAAAAGAAAAGGTAATTGCAACAAGTAGGAATAACAACAAGATGAAATAAAATCGAATCCAAGAATGCAGTCAAACTCTAGGTAGTAATAGTCATCTATGAATAAAAGATATCATACTAACACTAATGCTAGCGAACTGAGTAAGACAAAGCGAACCGCTCGACTACCTACGAACCTTCCACCCTAATCTTTGACCTCCACACCCTCCTGTCTAGGGCCATGTCCTAGTCAGCTAACTAGTGCCTGTTAGCTTGCCTTGTGTCAGACATCATCTGTTTGTTTTGCAGTCTGCAGCTTATTATGTTTGTCTATTTTGATTCCTGGATTTTTTTCTTCAGTAGTTACTGCAGTTTATGTTGGAAATTTATTAAAATAAATCCATGAACATGCATTAGTTCTTTTTGCATTGAGGTAAGCAATTTAGGTTTGGATTTTACTCAGGGAACAGACATTCTGCTTGTCTCTTTTCTCTCTCTTCTTTAGAAATCTAGGGAACAAAATTTGACTTGTTAACCAAGAAATAAAGATGCATATGCAACAAAATAGCCATTGAAGTATCAACCCTTTTTATGGTGATCAATGAAAAATATAATGAGATGTACGTCTTTCCTTTGACATTTCGACCATTAACTTCAATTCATGTAGTTAATATATATTTCTCTGATGTTACTCATTTTGAATTTCGATATGTTAATTTCATTAATCCATGGCCTTCATGGGAACTGCACTAATAGCAATTTAAGTTAAATTCCTTGCTGTTTGTACTTGGTGGTCAGATAATCTAACTCGTGTTTTTGTTGGTATGTTGCAGCCAAATTTTTCCTATATCTACTGTTCATGTTTCTGACATTCAGCTATTTCACCTTTTACGGCATGATGGCTGTTGGTCTTACGCCAACTCAACATTTGGCTGCTGTCATTTCATCTGCATTCTATTCGCTGTGGAACCTCATGTCTGGCTTTCTTGTTCCAGCACCCGTGAGTACTCTTTTCCTCAACACACACTCATCAGAAATTACAGCAGTTGTGTGCTTAAGAAAATTACCCTTCCTACTTCTTTTGTCTGCTTATAGTATTTAATTCGAGAGCCAAAAGTGTGTGTTTGGATATATACATATACACACATGCAGGAAAAAGAGTTTTGGGATGATGAAGCAACAACAACAACAACAACAACCCAGTATAATCCCACTAGTGGAGTTTGGGGAGGGTAGTGTGTACAGACCTTACCCCTACCATGAGGTAGAGAGGCTGTTTCCAATAGAAACTCTGCATCCTTCCCTACAAGAATTCCCCACCTTGCCTCTTAGGGTGACTCGAACTCACAACCTATTGGTTGGAAGTGGAGATTGCTTACCATCAGAGCAACCCCTCTTGGATGATGAAGCACCACATTAGATTTCAAATGGTTCTGTATAGGCAATTCATTCTAAACAGTCTATTTTAATCAAACTTGTTTATATGGTTAGTTAACTCGTATTTTACAATTCCTGTCCTAAAATCATCAATTATGTTAAAGTGCAGGTGATTTTGATTGTAAAATATAAGCAACAATTTCTTTTTAGAATTGTTGTAAAAGAAGGGAAATAGAAAAATTCAGCGGAGCTGTAAAAATTATACTAACAATTATCAAAGGAGGAAGAATTTGGAACCATAGTTTGTTTGTCCACTGTGGTTCCTTTGCTTACTGAATACAGTAACTCTGCAACTGTGTAGTTTGTACTAGAGATTTTTTCCACTCTTTTCTTTCTTTTTCTTTTTTTTCCTGTGAGGAGTTAATTGGCAGGAAGAGATTGTATCTTAATGTGGCATCAAGTGACCTTTCTATTGGAAATCTAGTGCAATATGGAAGTGAGAAAGTTAAGCTTTAATTGAATTTGGAAGGAGTCATCAACGTGTTTGCTGATGCTTTGACTACTGTTCTCTGCAGCATGCGTTGCATACTTTTGCTAAAAAGCCTATGTTTTTTATTTAGCATTGCAGTGTTGTCAATTGTACTGTGGCTTATTGCAGAGGCGGATGCAACATTTTGTTCTACGGGTTCAACTAAACATAGTAACCACTAAAATTTCAACAAATGAGATCATAATAATTAAAGTACAATGAATCAATGCTAAAATCTTAATAGTTAAACTCATTAAGTTTAAATCCTAAATCTGTCTCTGGCTTATTACTTAAGAATTTCTGCATGTTTGTCAAATTATGCAAGTCTTTATGGAGTGTAAATTGCAACCTTTGTTAAAGCCAAACTCATGGTTTCCTCCGGCGCTACAAGTGTTTGGATCTTTTTATGACAATTAGTCCTTTTGAATTTTGTTGTTTCTCTATCTTATGCATGCAGAGTATCCCTGGATGGTGGATATGGTTCTACTACATCAGCCCAGTGGCATGGACGTTACGAGGCATCATTAGCTCTCAACTTGGAGATGTAGAAGAACGAATTACAGGACCTGGGTTTGAAGGCACTGTCAAAGAGTATCTGGAGGTCAGTCTAGGTTTTGAACCTGGGTGGATTGCGTGGTCAGCTGTCATACTTGTTGGATTTAGCTTGCTCTTCTTCTCTGTCTTTGCAATATCAGTCAAAGTTCTCAACTTCCAAAAAAGATGATCAGAAATCGAGATCCTTATAATTTCTTGTTGGTATCTGTGAATTGCTGATCTTGAAAGGCCCAATGAAGCAACTAAAAGCTTCATTTTATATCAATATGGATTGAATCAGATAGGAGGTTGCTTTGTAGAATTTCTTTGATCAGACCCCGGGCTACAAAACTTTTGCAAATATTTGCCTTGTTACAAGATATTTCTTAGACAGGATTAAACATACGGGATGTTGCAATTGTGAAATGAGAATTCTTTTCATCGTCTCTCAAATTTCTGTAAGGGATAGGATACCCCCTTTGCCTTCACCTTTTCTTGAGAGGGATGTTTCTTGATACATTAATTTCACTCAACAAATAGCACTAATCTGACTTGCATTTTTGTTGCCAGTATCTTTCCTTTCTATTTGCCAGAAGTTACTATTCCCTTACATATGAGCCACAAGTTTTTTAAAAAAATTTCTTTTACTAATGGGTTCTGCTCATTTATTTGGATCATTGTTACCCATCGCTTTATAATGTATTGTACTTCATTGTATCGTATCGTTTTATGAATACGGCGTTTGGATAGATTGTATGATTTGCCGTTGTTAAATAATATTTTGTTGTTTGGTTTGATTGTATCGTATTGTACTGTAACTGATAAATTTATTAAAATACTCTCAATTATTTTAAATATTAAGTTTATCAAGAATTACGCCTAAAAATAATTTAAGAAAATTCACTTCTACTAATTTATCACCAATTATGTCTTATATATAGATTACACAGTTAAATTCATGCAAATTCTAATAAAATTAGTATAACAAGTTAATAATATTAAAAATAATAATAAGTACACTCCATTTATAAGTAGATCATAATAATAATAAAATAAAAAATAAAATGTTAAGTACACTCTATTCAGAATTTAGATCATATGTAATACAGTCAAACCTCTTTATAACAACCTCGTTTGTTCCGAATATTTTTGGATGTTGTAGAGAAGTGTTGTTATAGAGAACATATATTATAACATAATATGAAAATTGGTTCCGGAAAAAACTTGGCTTTTATAGTGAAGTGTTGTTATACAGGGATACTGTTATAGAGAGGTCTGACTGTATTTCCCAACATGACATATAATCCATAACTTAAAGTGCATAACATAATAGTTTTCCAACAAAGTGACGTATAATCCATAACAAAATATTCATATTCCATGAAATCCTAGCAATTATACCATAACTAATGTTACTCTAACTCAATTGCAGGTGAAAACAAGAGCAAAAACCTAAAAAATAAGCTTAACTATCATTAAAAAAAGAACAATGATAAAGAAACAAGGAGTTAGGAAGATAAATAATAACATTTTATACACTTGAAAACAATCACACTTGAAAACAACTAATATTATGCAGCTAATTGGAGACTAAAGTAATTAGAATTAGAGTTAAAATCAAATTAGGAGAAAAAACGGAAAAAAGAAGGCAAAATCTATACTTTTTTACTTTGATGTTGGAGTTGGCAGAAAAAAAGGCAAGGAAGACAAAGTGGGTTATAAGTTAGAGATTTGAAGTTAAAATGCAAAAAAGGTAAAGGGTAAAATAGAATTATGGAGTAATAAGTTAAGGCATAGTTGGAAAGAAAAATAAGAAACAATCCCACCACACTAAATTGATTGTTTCAAAAAATGGGACTTTTCATTGTTCCGGAACAATGAATTTAATAATACAATACAACAAATTTTAACTAAACAATCAAAACAAACATTGTTTTGGGATAACAATACAATACGATACAATGGGTAACAACCATCCAAACAAGTTGTTAGAACGATGCCTCATTTTTTTTTTCTTTGGGAATACGGTCGAAACTGATTTCGGCCTCCATACGACTGATCGAGACAGGAACATAATGGACCGAAGAAAGTTTTTATAATATCGAGATGGGATCCGAAGAAGGCACAAACGAGCTTCGAGTTTCAGGGATAGGTCAAATACCGAGCTCGAAGTCATTATCGAGCTCGGGTCCAAATCGAACTATGATGAGATGTGATAGAATCGAGTTTAAGGGCCAGAGGCCAACCAATACCGGCCCAATACTGGGCCTCGAGTCAACATCGAGCTCGAACCCACATCGAGCTCTAAACCTGGAAACCGACAGATACCGAGTCCGGTCAAGATCGAGCTCATAGACAAAGAGCCGTTACAACCGCACTAATGGAGAGAATCTCTGCAGGAATTGAGGAAAAGCTGATTTATCATGGGTTCCCCACTATGTATTTTTAATTATATCTAAAGTAGGATCTCTCCGCTATAAGAGGGATGGCTATATTTCTGTAAAGGAATCAAGTTTTGCATATATTGTAACTCATATATCATACACTCCCATATTGAAGAATTATCCTTTTTTAGCTTCATAGATTGATTCACCTTGCTTAATCCATAAATCATCATCTTTTCAACTTTGCTTATCTTTCATCCTTTACAGTCAATATTCGATATTTCTATTTACTCCTACGATTTGTGTCAAGTTATACCTCATACCCTTAGAACTACGTACAAATTCAACTCTATCCGTTTTTCGGGTAAACAGTTTGGCGCCCACCGTGGGGCTAAGGATAACAGTGGTTATTTAATACGAATCTGCAAAACACACCATTTTAAGCTAGTTTTCGGAAGTATCTTTGATTTCGGATTAGCAACAACGAGTTCTCATTTAAATAGCCTTACCTATCGACAACAAAGCTGGCCTTCAAGGTGAGAACAACAACTTGATGCCCAGGGCCGGAATGCCACTTGTCGACGTCGTTGGAGCTCGAGTCGAAGTACTATTAGACGTTAATTCGCATGTGGCCATTGAGGCAAACCTACATTCTGAACCTGAAAATAGCATTCATGGTGGTACTCGATCTGCAGCTCAAGAAACCCATAACGTTGAGGAAAATGGAATCAGCTTGCATATGATTTTTGAAATGTTACAAGCTCAACAGGTAGCGATAGCTCAGTTGCAGAGTCAAACCCAGGTACCGAGCAGGCCGGAGCCCAGTCTACCTCGAGAAATCACCCACAGAATGGAGCCATCAATAATAAGATCAAATGAGCAAGAGTCAGGGACTAATTCCGAAATTGCTAAGATACTCGAGGAACTCCCAAAACGGATCGAAGCAAATGATAAAAAAATGGAAACATATAACTTCAGGGTCGATAAGATCCCGGGGGCACCACCAGTGTTGAAAGGGTTGGATTCCAAAAAATTATTGCAGAAGCCTTTTCCACCAAGTGCAGCTCCAAAACCGATCCCCAGAAAATTTTGTATGCTCGAGATTCCTAAATATAATGGAACAATCGACCCCAACGAACACATCACCTCTTACACATGTTCCATCAAGGGTGACGATTTAGAAGACGATGAAATCAAATTTGTGCTGTTGAAAAAATTTGGAGAGTCCCTCTTGAAGGGAGCAATGATTTGGTATCACAACCTACCACCAAGATCCATCGACTCATTCGCCATGTTAGCAAACTCTTTCGTAAAGGCACGCGCGGGAGCGATAAAGGTTGCAACGAGAAAATCGGACCTTTTCAAGGTAAGACAAAGGGATAATGAAATGCTGAGAGAATTTGTGTCCCGGTTTCAAATGGAACGCATGGAATTTTCACCGGTCACAGATGATTGGGTCGTTCAAGCTTTCACCCAAGGATTGAACGAGCGGAGTTCGGTAGCATCACGTCGGTTGAAATAAAATTTGATCGAATATCCAGCTGTAACTTGGGCAGATGTGCACAACCAATATCAATCGAAGATCAGGGTCGAGGACGACTAATTAGGAGCCCTTTCCGGTTCAGTACATCCAAACAGGTCTATAGTTAAAAACCAGAGGGACGTCGCCAGGGATTCAAGGTCGAACAGAGACCGATATTAACCATATACCGCAGATCGAAGGAACAATTTCAGAATGCAATTCCGCCCGGAACAATCGAATAAGTGATCGAGTATAGAATTCTCGGGGACTTATGAGCAAAACTGGTTTTTACAAGTATGCCGACCCCACAGAAGCACCTTGGTTATCGGAATATAACTTTAACATTGATGCATCGGACATTGTATCGGCAATCGGAAGGATCAAAGATACTAGGTGGCCCAGACCCATACAAACTGATCCTTCCCAAAGAAACCCGAATTTGATGTGCAAGTATCATGGCACGCATGTTCACAAGACCGAAGATTGTAGGCAATTAAGGGAAGAGGTAACCCGTCTATTCAATGAGGGTCACCTTCGAAAGTTCCTCAGCGATCGAGCCAAGAATCATTTCAGAGCAGGGACGCCAACAGGAAAAATGAACAGGAGGAACCCCAACATGTCATTCATATGATCGTCGGTGGGGTCGACATTCCACAAGGACCCATATTCAAACTCACTAAGGTATCAATACTAGGGAAAAATGAGCCCGAGATTATGTGCCCGAAGGCACTTTATCGTTCAACAACGAAGAAGCAGAAGGCATTTCTCAGCCCCACAACGACGCTCTGGTAATTTCTCTCTTATTAAATAAAGTTCAAGTTAAGCGTGTTTTAGTGGATCCAAGCAGCTCGACGAACATCATCCGATCAAGGGTCGTGGAGCAGCTTGGCATACAAAATCAAATCGTGCCCGCAACTCGGGTCTTAAACGGCTTCAATATGGCCAGTGAAACAACTAAAGGGGAGATTACTTTACCGGTGAACGTGGCTGGAACCATTCAAGCTACCAAGTTCCACGTAATCGAGGGTGACATGAGGTACAATGCCCTGCTCGGAAGGCTTTGGATCCACAATATGAGGGCAGTCCCTTTGACTCTCCACCAGATGATGAAATTCCCAACGTCGAACGGTGTAAAAATAGTATACGGGGAGCAGCATGCTGCAAAGAAAATATTTGCGGTCGATGAGGTAACACCGATATCAACACTATCAACCTCGGAAAAGTCGAACATCGAAGGTAAACAGGAAGTCAAATAGCAATCACAACTGCTAGTTTTGACTGAATCGAGGAAGCAGGAGGTAGAAGAAGAAGAGAAGGATTTTTTGACCCCTCGAACTTTTATCGTTCCCGAAGATTCTGACGCCACCAAATTAACGGTCGAAGAGCTGGAGCAGGTTATATTGATCAAGTACCTGCCCGAGCAATAGGTATGCCTGGGAACGAGATTAACCCCCGAACTCAGGAAAAAGCTTATTCAATTTCTTATTGATAACGTAGATTATTTTGCTTGGTCCTATTTAGACATAACAGGGATCCCACCAGATATAATGACGCATCGGCTAAGTCTGGACCGTAGGTTCAAACTGGTGAAGCAAAAGAGAAGACCCAAATCCGAGGTAAAGCACGCATTCATAAAGAATGAGGTAACTAAACTTCTCAAAATAGGGTCCATTCGGGAAGTGAAATATCCCGAATGGTTAGCCAATATAGTTGTAGTCCCTAAAAAAGGGAACAAACTTAGAATGTGTGTAGATTATAAGGATCTAAACAAGGCATGCCCCAAAGATTCTTTTCTGTTACCTAACATCGATCGCATGATCGATGCCACAGCCGACCACGAGATACTTACTTTTCTCGATGCCTATTTCGGGTATAATCAAATCCAAATGAACCCGGAGGACCGAGAAAAAATTTAATTTATCACCAAATACAGAACATATTGTTATAATGTAATGCCCTTCGGGCTAAAGAATGCAGGAGCTACTTACCAACGCCTAGTAAATAAAATGTTCGAGGAACAAATAGGTAAATCAATGGAAGTTTATATTGATGATATTCTAGTTAAGTCCCTACGCGCAGAGGACCATTTGGCTCATTTGCAGAAAACGTTAAAAGTTTTAAGGAAATATAACATAAAGCTCAACCCCGAGAAATGTGCTTTCGAGGTTGGTTCGGGCAAGTTTCTTGGCTTCATGGTATCAAATCGGGGGATCAAGATCAACCCCGATAAAATTAAGGCCATCGAAGACATCACCATCGTAGACAATGTAAAAGTCGTGCAGAGGCTAACCGGAAGGATAGCTGCCTTAGGCCGATTCATTTCGAAGTCGTCGGATCGAAGCCACCGATATTTCTCTCTACTCAAAATGGGGGATGGATATCGTCGGCCCTCTGCCATCGGCCCCAGGTAAAGCTAAGTTCATTTTATTTATGACTGACTATTTCTCTAAATGGGTTGAAGCACAGGCGTTCGAGAAAGTGAAAGAGAAAGAAGTTATAGACTTTATCAGGGATCACATCATATGTCGATTTGGGATACCCGCCGAAATAGTGTATGACAATGGAAAACAGTTTATTGGCAGCAAAGTGACGGGATTTCTCGTAGATCACAAAATAAAGAGAATATTAACAATGCCGTATCACCTCAGTGGGAACGGACAGGACGAATCGACGAACAAGACTATCATTCAAAACATGAAGAAAAGGTTGAACGACGTTAAGAGGGAAATGGAAAGAAATTCTACCCGAAGCCCTTTGGGCATATCGAACAACATCAAAGTCCAGTACGGGGGCAACCTCGTTCTCCTTAGTGTATGGCTCTGAAGCCTTGATTCCAGTCGAAGTCGGGGAACCCAGTGCCAGGTTTCGACATACTACAGAAGAGTTAAATCACGAGGCTATGAATACTAGCCTCGAATTATTAGATGAAAAATGAGAATCCGCTCTCGTCCGACTGGCCGCTCAGAAGCAACGGATCGAAAGATACTATAATCGAAGAACCAATTTTCGCCATTTCAAAATCAGGGACTTAGTGCTAAGGAAAGTCACCCTCAACACCCGAAATCCAAATGAAGGAAAACTGGGTCTGAACTGGGAAGGACCATACCAGGTCCTCGAAATTGTTGGTAAAGGATCCTATAAGCTCGGTATAATAAACGGCAAGCAACTACCAAGCAATTGGAATGTGTCGCACCTAAAATGATACTACTGTTAAGGTACAACCTCCTATGTTCATTTTTATTAAATTAACAATTGCATGTGTCCGATTAGAAATAGGAATGGATTATTCGGCTCGAAGCCTTCAGGCCTGAAAGCACGCGTTGCACTCTTTTTCCCTTTGACCGATTTTTGTCCCAAATGGATTTTTCGGCAAGGTTTTTGATGAGGCAACCATTGATCGTGCTAACTTAGAATAATTCAATAGTATCTGAGCCCTCTTTACAATCAACCTCAAATACTGGGGGGCATTACCCTCAAATATATCAAGTTCGATGCAAGAAAGTTACTTCATAACAATAGGGTTCCAATAGGGACAATTGTAATAGCCAAATGGTCAAAATGAACCATGCTCGTGTAGGTTGCTCGATCCCTGGTACAAAATATAAACACATGTATAATGGCATAAAAAGAAATTTCTTTGCCTATATCTCATGTCTCAAAACCCATCCTCTATTTCATGATCTATTACGCAAACAGGCTCAAGGATCGACCATTAGCCTATTAATCGGGGACTACCAACCGAAGAATCAATGAGGCCAAGCCCCACATAAAGCCTACAGGCTACCTTACTTTGAGTTCGAGCAATCACTCACTCGACTATAAAGCCTACGGACTACCTTACTTCGAGTTCGAGCAATCACTCACTCGACTATTAAGCCTACGGGCTAGCTTACTTCGAGTTCGAGCAATCACTCACTCGACTATAAAGCCTACGGGCTACCTTTCTTCGAGTTTGAGCAAAGCACTCACTCTACTATAAAGCCTACGTGCTACCTTTCTTTGAGTTCGAGCAAAGCACTCACTCGACTATTAAGCCTACGGGCTACCTTAATTCGAGTTCGAGCAATCACTCACTCGACCACTAAGCCTACGGGCTATATTACTTCGAGTTCGAGCAAAGCACTCACTCGACTATAAAGCCTACGGGCTACCTTACTTCGAGTTTGAGCAATCACTCGCTCGACCATAAAGCCTACGGGCTGCCTTACTTCGAGTTCGAGCAGTCACTCACTCGACTATTAAGCCTACGGGCTACCTTACTTCGAGTTCGAGCAATCACTCACTCGACTTAAAGCCTACGGGCTACATTTTTTCGAGTTCGAGCAAAGCACTCACTCGACTATAAAGCCTACGGGCTACCTTTCTTCGAGTTCGAGCAAAACACACTCGACTATAAAGCCTACAGGCTACCTTTCTTCGAATCCGAGCAATCACTCACTCGATTATTAAGTCTACGGGCTACCTTACTTCGAGTTCGAGCAATCATTCACTAGACTATTAAGCCTACAGGCTACCTTACTTCGAGTTCGAGCAATCACTCACTCGACTATTAAGCCTACGGGCTACCTTACTTCGAGTTCGATCAATCACTCACTCGACTATTAAGCCTACGGGATACCTTACTTCGAGTTCGAGCAATCACTCACTCGACTATTAAGCTTACGGGCTACCTTACTTCGAGTTCGAGCAATCACTCACTCGACTATTAAGCCTACGGGCTACTTTACTTCGAGTTCGAGCAATCACTCACTCGACTATAAAGCCTACGGTCTACCTTTCTTCGAGTTCGAACAAAGAACTCACTCGACTATCAATCCTACAGGCTATATTACTTCGAGTTCGAGCAATTACTCACTCGACCACTAAGCCTACGGGCTACATTACTTCGAGTTCGAGAAATCACTCACTCAACCTCTAAGCCTACGGGCTATATTACTTCAAGTTCGAGTAATCACTCACTCGACTACTAAGCCTACGGGCTACCTTATTTCGAGTTTGAGCAAGCACTCACTCGGTTATAAAGGCTACAAGGTCAGAATTCGATCAAATGACCTAAAGCCTCGAACTTATGAAAACTTTCATAAAGTATGAATGAAACAAAATCTTCACAAGGCAGAAAATAAAACAGAGAAGCCGGTAAAGGAAAAAGACCTTTATATATATATAAGAGTGTTTACAATGCCCGAACAGGAACCTTCACAAGAAAATAGAAAAAACTCTAAGTCTCCTGGTTATCTTAGGGGGAGGTCTCTTCTCCATCGGGCTCCTCCCCTCTCTCGGACCCACTCTCGCTCACATCATCATCGCCGTCGTCGTTATCAGAAGCCAAGGCTTCAGCATCAGCTTCGAGCTCTTTAGCCCTTTTTATCTCTTCGGTGAGATCGAACCCTCGGGCATGGATCTCCTCGAGGGTCACCCTCCGAGATTGGCATTTGGTAAGTTCAGCAACCCAATATGCTCGAGTTTTAGCGGTCTCGACTGCCTCTATTGCTTGTACCCGAGAAGCTTCAGCATCGGCCCGATAGATGGCCACGAATGCATTTGCATTGGCCTTTGCTTTTTTGGCGTCAAATTTGGCCTTGGCAAGTTCGGAGGCCAACCGAGCCTCGAGCTCCTCTATTTTTCTTGCTTGAACCAAGCTCTTCTCCTTCATGCTTTGAAGTTGGTTTTCGTCTGATGATAATTGGGCTCGAGCAGTTTCTTTTTCTGTGGCAAGACGGTCCATGCCATCTTTCAATCCCAAGGTTTCTGCCCTTATCATATCGACCTCCTCACAAAGCTTCCCAATCACCTCAACCTTCTGCTGCAGCTGTGAGATCGAAATATTAGCCACCGTTCTAGAATCGAGCCCATGGGTTTTTAAGATTACCATTACCTGCTCGGTTAGGTCGGTCTGGTCTTGTTGAGCCTTGGCCAATTAAGCTCAGAGGTCCTTGATTTCTTCTTTCCTTTGTCCGAAGAGGAGTCTAAGGGCGCTCCTCTCCTCCGTGACCCGTCGGAGGTCCGCCTCGTACCGACGCAGCTCAGCTCGAGACCGAGAACATGCTTCTCGATAAACCATTGCGGCCTACGAAGAAATAAGAAAAGAAGTTAGAAAATAATAGCAAACATGAAAGTGGTATCAACGAAGGGAGTTAGATCTCACCCGATTCAGAGCTTGTTGCACTTCACAGAAAAGGCCCGACACATCACTAGGGACAACAACATCCTCGACACCAGTAAACAAATCACGAAAGGGGTCCTCCTCTTCATGAGACCGGTCTACCTCGAGGGCCCCCAAAGCTTGGGCTTCCTGAATCACCCTTTCAGAAAAAGCAGGGAGAGTGGGTGAGTCTCCGATTACTATTGCCCCAAGTGACTCCCTTAGGGCGTTCTCCTCAGTTCGGAGAGCTTCAAGACCGGCCCCTTCAGATATACCCACCGTTTGTTGACTTAGGTGGGAAGCATCCTCGATCTCTAACAATTCGGGGACTCTACCTGAATCTTTCTCCGATACCACCTCAGTTCGAGACGGAGACACACAAACCACCATAGATCTAGCTACCTTTGAGGCATCGATGGTTTTCTTCACTCGGGCCATCAGTACGGACCCGTCGTCTTCTTATTCCTCGTCTTCATCCATTAGACGTTGAACTGATTCTTTGGTCAAATGGATGGTATTCTTCCTTGGCTTACGAGTCGTCCTCGTCTTCGGTTTTGGATCTTCGGAAGTAGAGACCCTTTTTCTTTTATTATCCTTCACCGGTTTTGGAACAAAGGCCGAAGCCTCTTCCTCGTCGGATGGGGGCCTCAAAACCGCATCTTTGCCAAGGCCTACACACAAGAAAATTGATTAAGTATATGGAAAACGCTTCGTTCGAACTATCAAAGATACGAGAAAAAGGCTTACCATGATTTTTGGCCCCCATCGGTCCTTTGACAAATCACGCCATGAGCTCTCGGTGTATGTAAAGGTCGAAGCCAGGTCCCGTACCCAGTTCTTAAGGTCAGGAACTACACCAGGCATCCAAGGAACCGCTGCATCACAAAAGGGGATATCAGTGAGAAAGAAACAAAGGAACAAAACAGTAGGAAATAACAACAGAGTTGCACTTACGCTTCATGTTCCACTCCTCGGGAAATGGCATCTTCTCGGCCGGTATTAGGTCTGAAGTCTTCACTCAATAAACCTACCCATCCAACCTCGATCCTTGTCCTCGTCTATACTCGAGAACAGAACCTTGGTGGCCCGGCGCTAAAGTTTTGTTAACCCGCCTCGAAAGAGGCGGGGGCTGTACAATCGAATGAGTTGGTCGAGGGTGAAAGGCATCCCCTCGATCTTGTTCACGAAGAAGCGGATCAGAATAATGATCTGCAAAAATGAAGGATGGATTTGACCTAGGGTTATTCGGAATTGGCGGCAAAAATCAATGACGACAGGGTCGAGGGGGCCTAGTGTGAAAGAGTAAGTATACACACTTAAAAACCCTTTCACATAAGTAGTGATATCTTCTTCGGGAGACGATTATCACTTCTATTTTCTCCCAGTTACAGTCTTTCCTCAGCTGCTCGAGATACCCCTCGGTTAACGAGCACATATACCTCAATATTGGCTCGCATCAACTGGGAACCGACGAACCTTTATCGACCTTAAAATCGGAGGTAAGAACACACGTCCCGGGAACACACTCCTCAGGTCGTGGCTCCACCGGTATTTTGTCGACGGTAGGCTGTGAAGAAGAAGCTTTTTCTTTTTGAGGAACGGTTTTCGATGTTTTCGCCATTTTTGATTTAGAGATGAAAAATAGAAGGAGATGATAAAGATATTGTGTTTTAAAGAAAGATTTTGCAGTGAAAATCACAGAAGAAAGATATTTTGTAGAAAAATCACAGACTTAATGATGAACTCAGAAGATACGAGAAAGAACTTGGAAAATTTGGAGATTGAAGATGTAAAAGTGATAAATGGTAAAAGGAAGGGCTACTTATAGATTGAGCAGTGGCGATTCAATATCAGCGGTGGCCGACCACCGTCTGAGACGTATTAAATACCTTGGTAAACTGAACCGGCGGGACATATATCACGTACGTCATGGTCGGACTCGATGCAAATGTAAGTGTACATCCAATCGAGCCATTGGGAAATCATATCGTTTCTCGCCACATCCTTCCCGAGAAACGAGGGGACTATCTGTATACGGTCGAAATGAATTTTGGCATTCGTACGACTGATCGAGATAGGAACATAATGGACCGAAGAAAGTCTTCATAATATCGAGATAGGATCCGAAGAAGGCACAAACGAGCTTCAAGTTTCAGGGACAGGTCAAATACCGAGCTCGAAGTCATTATCGAGCTCGGGTCCAAATTGAACTATGATGAGATGTGATGGGATCGAGCTTAAGATCCAGAGGCCAACCAATACCGGACCAATACTGGGCCCTGAGTCAACATCGAGCTCAAACCCACATCGAGCTCTAAACCTGGAAACCGACAGATACCGAGTCCGGTCAAGATCGAGCTCATAGACAAAGAGCCGTTACAACCGCACTAAGGGAGAGAATCTCTGCGAAAATTGAGGAAAAGCTAATTTATCATGGGTTCCCCATTATGTATTTTAAATTATATCTAAAGTAGGATCCCTCCACTATAAGAGGGATGACTATATTTCTATAAAGGAATCAAGTTTTGCATACATTGTAACTTAGATATCATACACTCCCATATTGAAGAATTATCCTTTTTTAGCTTCATAGATTGATTCATCGTGCTTAATCCATAAATCATTCTCTTTTCAACTTTGCTTATCTTTCATCCTTTACAATCAATATCCGATATTTCTATTTACTCATACGATTTGTGTCAAGTTATACCACATACCCTTAGAACTACGTACAAATTTAACTCTATCCATTTTTCGGGTGAACACTTTGAATACAGAACATAAGAAAAATGGTACTTTTTTGGGTGTACGTAAATATGAGAGCAAAAAGATTAGAGTGGATATGTGTCACGACCCATTTTCTGAACAAGCCGAGACCGGTACCTGATCACAAAACGTGACCGAGCGAACTATCTGCGCCTTTCAAATCTATTATAACTTCAAACTTTATATTCAACCATGAAATACTTTAACCAAATACTTTTAATTAATTTAAATATCTAAAATAGGCCAATTCCAAAACTTTATTCGTAGTAACCAATGAAATATTGCTAAGTTATTGTCAAAAACGTCTGAATCTTAACCCACCGACTGTGTCTATGAAGCCTCTACGGATAAACTGACGCACTGCTCAGGACATGAGATTTCCTGCCAGTTCTCTAAGTAAGCAAAGAAATAGCTAAATAATTACGACTCAAAGCAGTACTCCACGAACAAAAGCGGAGCTCACCAATAGCACTGGAAGTGAGGGAAGTCCTAATCCGTAGCCTGCTCGTCTGCATAATCGGTTTCTATGTTCTACCGTAGACCAACGTAGGTTTCCAAAAGAGAACGTCAGTACCATCCATTGTACTCAGTGATTCTCAATGACAGGGGACTAAACTTTAATAAAATATACATTACGGGCAAAGATTCTAAATGCATGGAAGACATAAAGCTTCTAAGAAGATTTCTAAAATAGTTGCATAATAGCAAATTATGAATATTCTAAAAGAAATTCTTTTCTTCTTCTTTCTTATAAAAAAGATACTTCACTTTATACTTTGGGAGTTCCAACTATCCTGACTTAATTCTGTCTCAGTCACCGTGTGATCGACACGGGTTCGATCCCAACCTGATCGAATAGGCCCAATCCACGAGGTGCCACTCGCTTTATGGTTCTCAACGCTCATGTGCCATACCTTAGCTTGGCTAGGCAAATTCTCAGCAATGAGACCCTCGGCTCATGTGCTCCCTACTTTGGCACAAGTAGTTTCAGGAAGCCAACGCCTTGGTCAGGACCCTCGGTCTGGACGATGACCCGTTCTTAGAATAGAGGATACTCCCAAAAATCTTTTCTTTCTAAAACTTCTTCTTGTGACTTTTCAAGTCTAAATCATTTCTGAAACATCATATACATACTCATACTGGTATCCTTAATTATAAAGCATGGCATAAGAATGAAATAAATATTCAAAAGTATATCTAAAGATTCTTGCTCCTTCATGAATTTTCAACATGAAAATGGCATATAAGAATAACACAAAAATCTGAAAATTTATGCACATATATCATAATAAATCATCTAAACTTTAGCTAGAACAATTCTAAGTTAATAGGTACTTACTCGCTTCAATTAAGTACATATAAACTCTTTTAAGCAATTCATCAAACACCTTGTATGCGTGCTTTTGTGAGTTAAACCACTTTAGTAAAAGGTTATATCAACTCACTTCAAAACTCCTTGAGCCAATACGTAGGCCCCAAACCAAATTATACCCGTCAAACAATCGATTCTACAACAACCAGTGCATTTTAATTAATTTTAAAATCTCTCGCTTAAACATGAAATTTATTGTTGATATAGAGAAAAAAGGGAATTAACTATTCAATTCTTACCTATTACTACTGTAGGGTAATTGACAATAGGGAATTTTATATACCCGAGTTCAAGAATTAATGATTTGTAAAGAACCCTAGAGTTTCTGTTGCCTACGTGAATAAGCAACCTCTGTTTCGTGGCTCTCTGTTCGTGAGCGAGCAGAACACTAGTTCTGTTTTTCGTTTAAGGCTTTTGCCTTCTGCCCTTTTGCGTGACAGAACCAAGGTTCTGTTTTTCTTAAGGCTTGAAGCCTTTGTTTTCCAACAACCCATTTTATGGGCTTTAGGCCCTTTTCCTTTTCTTTTTTTTTAACTTAACTAATAATTAATGATATCCACTTTTAATAATGAGTAATATAAAAATTATTAATATTTCCCTAATTGTATATCTAATTATTTATAAATAGAAAAGTAACTCGAAAATCAATCACAAGAGTTTAAATCTATAATAGAAGTATAATTTAAGATAAAAAAATTTAAATTCTATATTTAGCGCGTCTTGAAACTTTTATAGATTTGAAGAGTGTTACAATCTTCCCTCCTTAAAAACATTCGTCCTCGAATATTGCTAGGGTCTTATTCTTAAGCTAACAACCACTCCTTAGGTCCTTGAACCTCTTACGTTTTCTTAGCATTACTCATTCTTCCAAGGGACTCAAAATGTTTGCTAACTCCTTAAATTTTTAAAATTTTCGGTAGAGTTTCCCTTGTAAATTGGACTATCCAAAAAAAATATTCCTGTCACAAATACCACAACTACACCAACAACAACTAAATATACCATAAGAGGCCATTCATAGGCACCATACACAGCTCATAAATTAATTACTCATACTCTGGCAAGGAGGTACCACAATAACCAACCAAAAATCTAAAGCACAACACTTCAGCAAAAGTAAATCACTTTAATGAATTAAATATACTTTGGCATAAACTAAATTACTACAACAACTAAGTATAATCTAGGAAGGACATAAACACATGCTAACTTGTATTTAATAAATAAAATATAAATGTCAAACCAAACCTAGGTTCACATACCTTTTTCCTCAAATAAATAAAGATACTTCTTCCTCATATCTTTCTCGACCTCCCACGTAGCCTCTTTTGAATCATGATTACTCCACAAAACTTTTACCGATGCTATATCTTTTGTTCTCAACTTTCTTACTTGCCTATCGAGAATTTTTATAGGTACCTCTTCATAAGTCAAGCCTTATTTAATTTCTATGGTATCGGCAAGTATTATATGCGACTCATCATGAATGTACTTTCTAAGCATAGACACATGAAAGACAGGATGAACAGAGGACAACTCAATGGGCAGCGCTAGCTCATAAGCCACGTTTCCTTTCTTTTCTAGAATTTCATAAGGTCCGATAAATCTAGGACTCAGTTTCCCTTTCTTACCAAACCTCATAACTCCTTTCATTGGTGAAACTTTCAAAAATACCTTATCACCGGCCATGAACTCTAAGTCACGATTCCTCTTGTCAGAATAAGACTTTTGACGACTCTGAGTCGCTTTCAGTCTTTCTCTAATTAGCTGAACTTTCTCTAAGGCCACACAAACAAACTCTGGACCAATCAACGACACCTCTACTGGTTCAAACCAACCTACTGGAGACCTACATCTTCGCCCATACAACGCTTCATAAGGAGCTATACCAATGTTGACCTGATAGCTGTTATTGTAAGTAAATTCTATAAGTGGCAAGTGATCATCCAAATTACCTCCAAAATCTATAACACATGCTCGCAGCATATCTTCAAGTGTCTGAATGGTCCTTTCTGCCTGACTATCGGTCTGTGGATAGAAAGCGATGCTCAAATTGACCTTGGTACCTAATCTTTTCTGAAATGCCTACCAAAAATACGCCGTTAACTAAGGGCCTCTATCAGATATGATTGAAACTAGAGTACCATGCAATCAGACTATTTCTTTTATGTACAAATGCGCATACTGCTCTACGAAATCTGTCGTCTTTACTGGTAGGAAATGCGCGGACTTTGTCAGCCGGCCTACAACAACCCAAATTGAATCATGCTTATGGTATGTGCGAGGTAGACCTACTACGAAATCCATATTAATCATCTCCCATTTCCACTGTGGTATTTCTATATCTTGAGCTAGGCCACCAGGCCTCTGATGCTCGGCTTTGACTTGCTGGCAATTCAAACATTTAGCCACATGATCTGCTACTTGCTTCTTCATGCCTTTCCACCAATACAACTCTTTCAAGTCCAGATATATTTTTGTAGCACCTGGGGTGGATAAAGTACCTCGAGCTGTGAGCTTCTTCCATTATGGCCTTTCTTAGACTATCTACCTCAGGAACACATAACCGATCATTCAACTTCAAAACTTCGTCTCTTCCTAGAGTGAAAGCAGTGATTTCTTTGTTTCTAACTCCTTATTTTAACTTCACTAAGTGTGGATCTTCGTCTTTCTTAGCCTTAACATGCGCAACTAAGGAGGATTGCGCTAAGGCATAAGCAGTTATACCTCCTTCTTCGGTCTCATCCAGTCTAATTCCATCATTTGCCAGTTTTTGAATTTCTCGACTCAAAGTTCGCCTTTGTACTGCAAGATGGGCCAAGACACCCATTGACTTCCTACTAAGTGCATCTGCTACCACATTAGCTTTGCCCGGGTGATAAAGGATATTGATGTCATAATCCTTCAATAGCTCGAGTCACCTTCTCTGTCTCAAATTTAATTCTTTTTGCTTGAAAATGGAGCTGCGATTGAGGAAAATCCCTCTACAAACCTTCTATAGTAGCCAGCTAATCCCAAGAAACTCCTAATTTCGGTTGGCGTTGTTGGCCTAGGCTAGTTCTTGACTGCTTCTGTCTTCTGAGGATCTACTTTTATGCCTTCACTAGATACCACATGACCTATGAATACCACTGACTGCAACCAGAACTCACATTTTGAAAACTTGGCATAAAGCTCATTCTCCTTCAAGGTCTGCAAGGCTATTCTGAGGTGTTCGACATGCTCATCCTTACTCTTAGAGTATACCAAAATATCGTCTATAAGCACGATAATAAAGGTATCAAGAAATGGCTTGAAAACTCTATTCATGAGGTCCATGAATGTAGCTGGAGCATTTGTCAACCTGAAGGACATTACTAGAAATTCATAGCGCCCCTAACGAGTTCTAAATGCTGTTTTTGATAAATCCTCTTCTCTGATTCTCAACTGATGGTACCCCGACCCCAAGTCTATCTTTGAAAAGTACTTTGCACCCTGAAGTTGATCAAATAAATCATCAATTCTTGGCAGTGGGTACTTGTTCTTAATGGTAACTTTATTCAACTGCCGATAGTCGACGCACAATCTGAGAGACCCATCCTTCTTCTTGACAAATAGGACCGGGACACCCCACGGTGAAACACTCGGCCTGATGAAGCCCTTTTCAAGACGGTCTTTCAACTGTTCTCTCAACTCATTAAGTTCTGCTGGAGCCATCATATAAAGAGGTATAGATATGGGTTGAGTGCCTGGCATGAGATCGATGCCAAAGTCTATGATTCTTTCAGGAGGAAGTCTGATAGGTCATCTGGGAAAACTTCTTGAAATTCTCTAACAACTGACACAGAGTGAAGAGCTGGTGGTTCTGATTCTGGATTAATGATGTGAGCCAAATAGGCGAGAAACCCCTTACCGATCATTTGTTGTGCCTTAAGGTAAGAAATGAACTTACCTATCAGCGATGCTGAACTACCCTTCCACTCTAAGACTTCTTCATTTGGAAATTGTAACCTGACTATCTTGGCACGACAATCTAACATGGCATAACAGGAAGACAACCAATCCATACCCATGATCACATCCAAATCCACCATTTCTAACTCTATGAGATCGGCCTCGATGTTGCGACATTGGACTGAAACTATACAACCTCTATAGACTCTTGTGACTTTCACTGACTTACCAACTGGAGTAGATACTATGAATGGCTCACTAAGTTATTCCGGTTCTAGCCCGAGGTTAATTGAAAAGTATGGAGTCACATATGAAAATGTTGAACCTGGATCCATTATGGCATAAACGTTATGTGAGCAGACTAGAAGTATACCTGTAATAACTTCTGTAGATGCCTCTGCACTCTAACGATCAAGTGTAGCAAACAAACGGGGTTGTCCCCCTCCCTGAGTAACTCGATCTGCACCTCTGCCTGCCCCATGCCTGGTCTGATTATGAGAACCACGAGCCTGAGGTGGTGCAACTACAGTAGCTGAGGAACTAGAAGGACGAGTTGATCCACCACTGAAATTACATCGCAACTTTGGGCAGTTAGTATTTATATGACCAATGTCTCCACAATGATAGCAACCATGAAACCCGAGCTTGCACTGACCTGAATGTTGCCGCTTACATGTTCCACAAAGACCTTATTGGTGTGAATGTTGCTCAGCATGACTCTGGCTATGTGAGGATGATGTCCTAAAATTCTGATTCTTGCAAGACTGGTTTCCATAACTCTGAGTATGTCTGAAGAAAGACCCACCACCTGACTGATGATTGGACTGAGCTGGTGCTAATGACTCAGAGGAACCCCTTCCACCTCCGCTGGATGTACCATTAAACCTGCCCGTTGTCCGGGCTTTCTTGTTATGCTCTTTTTCTTCTCTCCTTTATTATTTGTCATTTTCTAAGTGCTTGGCAAATCCCACAATAGAGGAGAAAGCTATTATTCCTGCCGCTACAGCTGATGTCGTATCCGTAATGTGGTAAGCCAAACCGTCAACAAACCTGCGAATCTTTATTTTTTCTGTCTTAACCATGTGGGGAGCATGCTTAGACAACCTTATGAATTCCATGTAGTACTCTTGCACACTTTTATTCCCTTGCTTTAGTTGTTCGAACTCTGTATCCTTAGCTTCCCTATCCTCTTCCGGGATAAAGTTAGCCATGAAGGCCTCTTCAAATTCTTCCCAAGTAGGCGGTTCATCATCTTCATCTCTTTTCTTTTTCCCACATCTCAAATCAAGCGCCAGCCACATCTCTAAGCTAGTAAGCAGCCAGCTTCACAACTTCATCATCAAATGCCTTCATCGCTCGGAGGGCTTTCTTGACACCCTCCAGCCACAACATTGGATCTTCATCAGCTATAGAACCATGGAACAATGGAGGACTCAACTTCAAAAATTTATTCACTCTTGAGGACTCAGAATTGTTCTGTCTATTTGATTGATGTGGAATCTCATCTCTTCTCTCGTTCTGGTTGGCCATGAAGGCTTTAAACATCTCCATAGCACTGTTGACAGCATTAAACATCGGACCCACCTCCGGAGATATAGTAGTTTGAGCCGGAGCTGCTGTTAGGGGAGGCACTGGATCCTGAGGTACTGGATCATCATGCTCCACCCCTTCTTCATGTTCAACCCGGGGTACTTGAACCCCCTTTGTGGATTTACTCTTCCTTTTCTGAGTTGAAGCCTTCTTAGTTCTATCTTGAGCTACAATAGTAGCAATAGTTTCTTGAGCAGTCCTGAGTGTCGGTGTCAGAGTTGCGAGTACGAGCCATTTCTGCGAGTTTTAGAGAAACGAATACATTAGATAATTTTTTAGAGGTAGGATCTACTGCACGATCTAAAGTATGAAAAAATTAGACTTTTCCTAAATGCTTGTAGCCTCATGTTTATAAGTATGGCGCGCTTCATATCCATAAACAAGACTCTACTAACACGACTTCATAGACCCCTAGGACTCCATAAACCTGAGGCTCTGATACCAAGTTTGTCACGACCCATTTTCTGAACAAGCCGAGACCGGCACCCGATCACTAAATGTGACCGAGTGAACCATCTGCGCCTATCAAATCTATTATAACTTTAAACTTTATATTCAACCAGACAATACTTTAACCAAATACTTTTAATTAATTTAAATATCTAAAATAGACCAACTCCAAAACTTTATTTGTAGTAACTAATGAAATATTGCTAAGTTATTGTCAAAAATATCCGAATCTTAACCTACCGACTGTGTTTATGAAGCCTCTACTGATAAACTGACGCACTGCTCAGGACATGAGATTTCCTGGCCAGTTCTCTAAGTAAGCAAAGAAATAGCTAAATAACTATGACTCAAAGGAGTACTCCACGAACAAAAGCGGAGTTCACCAATAGCACTGAAAGTGAGGGAAGTCCTAACCCGTAGCCTGCTCACCTGCAAAACCGGTTCCTACGTTGTACCGCAGACCAACGTAGGTTCCCAAAAGAGAATGTCAGTACCATCCATTGTACTCAGTGAGTCTCAACGACATGGGACTAAATATTAATAAAATATACATTACGAGCAAAGATTCTAAATGCATGGAAGACATAAAGCTTCTAAGAAGATTTCAAAAATAATTGCATAATAGCAGTTTATGAATATTTTAAAAGAAATTCTTTTCTTCTTCTTTCTTATAAAAAAAAATACTTCACTTTATACTTCGGGAGTTCCAACTATCCTGACTTAATTCTGTCTCAGTCACCGTGTGATCGGTACGAGTTCGATCCCAACCTGATCGAATAGGCCCAATCCACGAGGTGCCACTCGTTTCATGGTTCTCAACGCTCATGTGCCATACCTTAACTTGGCTAGGCAAATTATCAGCAACGAGCCCCTCGCCTCGTGTGCTCCTTACTTTGGCACAAGTAGATTCAGGAAGCCAACGCCTTGGTCAGGACCCTCGGTCTGGACGATGACCCCTTCTTAGAATAGAGGATACTCCCAAAAATCTTTTCTTTCTAAAACTTCTTCTTGTGACTTTTCAAGTCTAAATATTTTTTAAAACATCCTATACATACTCATACTGGTATCCTTAATTGTAAAGCATGGCATAAGAATGAAATATATATTCAAAAGTATATCTAAAGATTCTTGCTCCTTCATAAATTTTCAACATGAAAATGGCATATAAGAATAACACAAAAATCTGAAAATTTATGCACATATATCATAATAAATCATCTAAACTTTAGCTAGAACAATTCTAAGTTAATAGGTACTCACTCGCTCCAATTAAGTACATATAAACTCTTTTAAGCAATTCATCAAACACCTTGTATATGTGCTTTTGTGAGTTAAACCACTTTACTTTAGGGTTATATCAACTCACCTCAAAACTCCTTGAGCCAATACGTAGGCCCCAGTCCAATTTATATCTGTCAAACAACCGATTCTACAACAACCAGTGTATTTTAATTAATTTTAAAGTCTCTCACTTAAACATGAAATTTATTGTTGATATAGAAAAAGAAGGGAATTAAGTATTCAATTCTTACCTATTACTACTGTAGGGTAATTAATAATAGGACATTTTATATACCTGAGTTCAAGAATTAATAATTTGTAAAGAACCCTAAAGTTTCCGTTGCCTATGTGAGTAAGCAACCTCTGTTTCGTGGCTCTCTGTTTCGTGAGCGAACAGAACACTAGTTCTGTTTTTCGTCTAAGGCTTTTGCCTTCTGCTTTTTTGCGTGAATGACAGAACCAAGGTTCTGTTTTTCTCAAGGCTTGAAGCCTTTATTTTCCAACAGCCCATTTTATGGGCTTTAGGCCCTTTTTCCTTTTTTTTTTTTTTTTTTTTTAACTTAACTAATAGTTAATGATATCTACTTTTAATAATTAATAATATTAAAATTATTAATATTTCCCTAATTGTATATCTAATTATTTATAAATAGAAAAGTAACTCGAAAATCAATCACAAGAGTTTAAATCCGTAATAGAAGTATAATTTAAGATAAAAAAATTTAAATTCTATATTTAGCGCGTTTTAAAACTTTTATAGATTTGAAAAATTTGAAGAGTGTTACAAGATGCTTTGATTTCCTATAGTTCGCAGTTCTATCTTTGAATTGTATTTTTTATTTTTTATTTTATTTTTGAATAGATGATGCATCACACTAAAGTCAGTTTTGTTGTCACAAAAAAATAATGAGTGTAATACGGTTTAAATTTTTAAATCCACTTTGCACATAGTCACATACAACTCCAATCCTAAAATGGCATAAGATTAAACATAATAAAGAGAAGAACAAAGTATATTAGATGACGTAACCAGACTCAAGTGGATCTGCTTTTGAAGATCCGAAAGCATGAGAACTAAGCAGAAGGAGAGATACATCTAAATAAGATCAAAATAACTCGATTGAACTCACTCTTGAAGATTCCAAAGTACGAGTACCACGCTGATTGAAAGATGTATTTTAATAATATCAAATTGCAAAGTCAATCTTTACATGCCTCTCGTAATATAATTATCGAAATTATTTAGAAAGATTAGTCAAATACTAATCGTTTTTCATATACCAATATTCTCAAATGATCTGACCAAAAACAAATTATTATTGGGGGAATTACACATAAATACAACTCGCCCACATACATTGCAACTAAGTGGCCTATGTTTAACTTTGTAAAGCTGTAACAAAAAATAATAGGCTAAGATTCAACATCCAACTCCAAATAAGCTTTTGAAATTACTATTTAGTTTTTTATTTTATTTTAAAAATACTCAAGCTTTTAATCGAATCTTCGAATTAGTAATTATGACTCAAACATTAATTAGTTCAATAAACCAAATCCATTTGGGGGGTAAAAATCAAAATTTTAAGATAATCCATCATTGTTGAACAAACTTAAATAAGTGAGTTTAAATTTCAAATCTAGCTTAATGAGAAATTTGGAGTGGATGTTGTTTAGACTTGTTAGAAATAGTATAAGGACGTTATATACAAAATTTGAAATCATTTAATGAAGATATGGACCGTCCACCATTGTTGAACAAGCTTAAATAAATGAGTTTAAATTTTGAATATGGTCTTGTGAGAAAGTTAGAGTTGGGTGTTAGTTAGACTTGTTAGAAATAGTAAAAGGAGGTTGTATATAAAATTTGAAGTTATTTAATGGAGATTTGGTCTGGTTTTGAACAAGAATTATAATTGAAAATCGTGAAAGAAGTTCGGCTACATATGCTTGTATAAAAGAGCATAATAGTATATAAGAGGTGTTTATACACTCATATATACTATTATTTAATATTATACACTATTATACAAAAATTGACTTCGTCTTGCCCTTGATTCTCTTCTGAAATTTAACTCAAATATAGCTCAAATCTACTGCAGATCACTTCACATTTAAGTTTTGAACTCTTCTTAATATTTTCAATCAATTGGAGAAACACTCAATCCAAGGAATTAACAAACTATAAAACCCAGATCTAAAATTCAACTCAAAGATTAAAAAGGAGAAATTTAAAAACTAATTCGTGAAGAGCCTTAAAAGCCTTGAGGCTCTAGAACAAAAATATTCTTAGTTTTTGCAGTAAGTTTTTCTTATCGTAACATCAAACGAAATGGGTAAATTGACCAACTATATTTAATCTATAGCTTTTAGGAGAAGTGGTTGTAAGAAAATAAATTTTGAAATAGGCTGTTAGCTGATGCTTTTGCTAGTGCTTTCAAAATATGTACAATAATAGATTAGATTGGGTAAAATTAAAAAATATGAGCTAATTTTTATTATAATGTGAAGTCACGTGTATTTTCTTGTAATTCTTACATTATTTTCATGCGAAAATGTATCTAAAACATCATTTGAAGAAAAGTCATTTGCAAGTAAACAGATTTTTGAAGTCTAACCAAACATGCCTTTATTATAAGTTGGATAGCGGTGAGATAAATTATTCCATGGAATAAAAATGAGCCAGACATAACAGATTAACGATTTATACTCGAATTCGATACCTACATATAAATTAGTATATCCTGTTTCTCAAAAAAATAAATAAAAAAATCAAGACATACAAGGCGTGGCGACCAAACCCGGTTGGAGCATGTGAACCGGACAGAAGGAGAGATATAGGGGGAGAAAGAACAATTCCGCGCCAAGGAGGAGCAAAAATAAGAGAAAATTACCTAAAACCAGAAGCTGAACCCTAAAATTGATGGCTGAAAAATTGGCCCCCGAAAAACGTCACAGCTTCGTCCACAACGGTATTTTTAACTCCTTCTCCTTTTCCTCATCTACTACTTGTGTTTTTGTGCATATGGAAATGTTAACATCGATTGTGAAATTGACAATTGAATTTCAGGCCAGAAGGTGTTCGAGTGGGACCAAACGCTTGAAGAATTGAACATTTACATAACTCTTCCTGAAAATGTTCCTAAGAAGTTATTTTACTGCAAGGTTGAATCCAAGCATTTGGAAGTTGGGATCAAAGGCAACCCTCCTTATCTTAATGTCAGTTATTTAATTTCGTACTTCTTTAAACTTAATATTCTATCACCGATGGTGTTAACTTTGTTTAATATTTTTTTTGTCTGCAGCACGATCTTATGAACCCAGTTAAGACCGATTGTTCCTTCTGGACTCTAGGTAATTAATTTTTTTCCTTCATAGAGATAATATTTCTTTAATTCCGGTAACGAATTTCTATTGGAACGGGCTTAAATGGAGTGGAATGGATATAGAGGATTTATATAGCTGACCATACGAGTTTGAGATTGTGGAATAGTTGTTGCTGCTTCCGATGATTTTCTCGTGGTACAGTGGAATTGGGTCTCTCTTTTAGAAAGCACCGTGAATCAACTCATGTAGTTTCGAGCATTTAAAATACTAGTGAGCAAATGTCTCTGAAATTCTTAGGAAAGTTGAAGGGTGGTGAAGTTTATTTGTTCAGAACATGGAGTCTAGTCAGGTCAGCGTAATTAATGGATATAAGAGTTAACTGTTGTGCAAAGTTGAAGTTGGGTATATTTGTGCAAAGTTTTACTCAATTGATGAAACTTATGAGGTCTAGATATGCTTAGTTTGGACTGATCGTTGATAATTGCTTAGTTAATATGCGGATAAAGTCGTATCTAACAGAGATGGTAAATTGCAGAGGATGATACAATGCATGTAACTTTGCAGAAGAGGGATATAGGTCAGACATGGTCTTCTCCCATAATGGGTGAAGGGAAATTGGATCCTTTAGCCAGTGATCTTGAACAGAAGAGGCTCATGCTCCAAAGGTTCCAAGAAGAGGTGATATGATTAAGCTCTACTAAAATCTATGTTGCAGTCCTTGCCTTTTCCTATCTTCTAGGAGTGCCCCGTTGATTGTTTTTATTGAAGTGTTCCCCGCAATTGCTACTTCCAAGCTGTTGGTTCGTGTTGATTCATTGAACTGCAAATTATTACTTGCTTGTTTGCTGTTCCTTCATTGGTTGATTTGTTGACTTGCCCCTTCTTGGTGGACTAGTCATACTCATGAATTCCTTGACCCTTTCAAATTATTGTTATTTCATTAGTTGATTGTGTCGTCATTGACATTCTTCTTGGACTTGAGATATCTGATGCTTTTCCCTGAAGTGGCTTCGTTGTAGGTTGGGTTCATAACTTCATTCGGTTCATCTTCTGTTGTAAGATTGCTATAGTATATAGGAGCTTTAAAATTCCTGAAAGCAATGAAATTTAATACTAACAGGGAAGAGTTTCTTACATAGCAGTATTTAATATTTTCATGATGTATATATCAGGATATTACTGAACTTTAAAGGGAAAAAAAAGAAGAGGAAAGTGCAGAAATTAGACAAGGGTAATTTATAGCTTGCGGAAATTGATCCTGCTAAGCTCGGAGATAATCTGATGTATAGTTGCAGGCCATTTTCTGGAGAACTCTCTTCTTGTCATTAACTGCCTTAACGAAGACTGCTTCAATTGTCAATAATTTTGTATGCATGTCTGTCACTTTCTGCAGCAGTTCTTATTTCGCTTAATTCCTTTCTTCAACGCTCTGTGGCTCATTTATCCTTTTTGCATAAATGCGGCTTATATAGAAAGAAGCAGATAACAGTGCTGTAAACTTTGGTTCCAAATTAAAAGTACGATTATATTATTGTTCCCTCTTTACCTTTACTTAAAATAAGCATAGTATTAGTGTTCCCTCTTTAGAACAGCAACACTTTTGGAGCATCGGAGAAGCTGTGTCCAAGCTCCAAGGTTTCAAAGTTTTTTACAGAAATTTAGACAAGCTGCCTTGAAAAACACTAATATCTTCCGTGTTTTGCTAAAGATGTGATATTTGAACTCTCTGCTAGGGTGGGTCTTCTGGAAGTAGAGGTTAATGGACAAGACACATGGATCAAGATAGAATTATATGAGTGTAACTTTGTAAATGAGTCCGTATTGAGACTTGTGATAGTTTAATGTAGCCAAATCAATTAGATAATTAAAAGGTTGGAAGAGCTCTACTATTGAATGTCTGTCACACAAGAGTCAGTAGTTAGTTGGGCTGCTAGGTTTTTAAAGCTTCAATGAGTGTAAGCAGCCCTTAGATGATAATATGACTGAAATCAAGATGGTGTGCTTCTTTATGTACTGAGTTAAGTTAAAGGCAGGACTCACTAAGCATTTGAGTTCATGAATCCTGACGTGAGTGTTAAGCAGATCTAGATACTAGCTCAATGATTGCAGGCGATTGACTAATTGTTTCAGTCACTGCTGATATTTTTCTTAGGAGTTATCTCCTAGTGATTAACAGTCAAACGACGGGGTATGACAGAAATTTTGAACTTTGGAAGGCTTTTAGGAGTTCCCACCCAATGAGATTTTTTAAATGCATGAATACACTCATGAAGCTTCTGAAAGATCATCACCGGGGTGAACCTTGTTTTACCTGTAGTTGAAACTTCATACCGTAGTCCTTAATCCAGATTCAATTGGCTTCACTTCAGGGACTTGGAAGTTTTGAATTGCAAAACTGGATTGCTTTCGTAAACTGCTTGATTAAGATTTAGCTTTAATCAAACATTAAGATTTAATAATTGGATTTTAGTTGTATACTTGTGGCTGAAATTTAGGAATTTGACATTTCTTTTAAAAAAAAAAGAGGTTTCTTTTCATTTTTTTTGTTTAACCATTTTGTTGTTTGCGCCCATATGCAGCTATTTTTGTCTTTTCGGGAAAATGAATGTTTATCGCGACATCATTATCATTTTTTGGGTGTTTGGATTATATGTAGATAATTGATGAGTCAGACTCATGATTAAATATTGGAAATTGCTTAGGGTTTACTTCTTATCATTCTCTCTAACAGTGTGGTTTTGTTTCCTTTAATTATTTAAGACGTGTTTTCTTGTGCGCATACGCTTGTATGAAAAGCTATGTTGCTCGGACTCTTCAAAAATGTTGTTGGGTGTGTGTCGGATCCTCCAAATTTAGTGCATTTTTGAAGGATCCGACATGGGTGCGGCAACACTTTTGGAGAGTCCGAGCAACATAGATGAAAAGAATTAATGTATATATCCATGTACATATATTGCTTCAAACCTCTTGAGCAGTGCATCTACTAATGCTTTTTTGGGGGTCAATTTCTGTAGTATTATTTTTTTTTCTGTAGTATTATTGATTGGATCACAATAGGTATGTCCATATTAACTTCCTCAGTTACTAAATGTATTTGTATTTCGTCAAAGCGGATGCTTGTGATACTTCCAGACGTATTGCTTGAACTCTGGAACAGGGTACCTACACGTATCTGTCTTGAGCTGTTATGCATCTTCTACATATTGTTTATAAATTGGGCGCAGAAAGGATTTTAAAATATTTTGACTAGTTTCTAATGGTAACAAAGGGTTTTTTCTCTGCAGAATCCAGGTTTTGACTTCTCACAGGCACAATTCTCCGGTAATTGTCCTGATCCAAGGACCTTCATGGGGGGAATCCGCTCAACTTGATATTTACTATCTTCAAAGTTTCTTTATAACTATGGACCTTCCTAATATGCATTGTCATGGCAAGAAGCAAGGTGATAAGCTGTCCACTGGAATTCCTAATTGTATTTTGAAGCATCAGTTCTTGGTAACCATCTTGTTTACTTGATAACATTGATTGGTCACTTCTGTGTTGAATGAATATAATTGCATATGAACATCTCTAGACTACGATATTGTCTTTCTTTTAGTGGTGATTGTCGTGATCTCTAATTTTTTTTTTTGCATATTTCAAGACGTAAGTTCCGGATGATTAAGAAATCAATGAGCTCCTAGCAGCCTATGAAATAGGCTGAAGCTTTAGTACCAGCAAGACCTGTACAGTACTGTCTATAGTCCCTTTTTTTCATCTGATTCGACTTAGTCTACCCTTCAAAAAGACTGAAAGAATAAAGTTTAAATGCATTATTCTTTACATATTCGATTTCGGTAGAATAATAGTAGTTGACAATATGTGAAGAATATAAGGATATTGTATCAAACTCAAAGTAACATAACAACATTATTGTCAATATAGTAGGGGCCTGCACTTAGTGTATGCACTGAAGTACTAAATTCTTAATGTGTCATTTTTAAAAGATGCCAATCATATTAACAAGAATAATAATATTGTATACGGGTGAAATCGAGCTCATGGTGCATCCTAGCCTCCGACAAAATAAGTCGGGCTCGAGACATGGCAACAACGGACCGAAATCGAGCTAAAGTCCCATCGGGCCAGAACCCGAGGGCATGACGCCTGCCTTCGAGAATATAGAGGCCATGGTCTCGGAATCGGTCTAGCCTCGAACAACTTCGAAGAACATTGTCAGACAATCCAGCATAGCCAACAGAAGACCGAAATATCCGTGACTGGCCAAATATTATGGCGGGGATTTCGGCATGTATCGATAAGGAACCGACAATCAGAAGATTTTTTTACTTTTTATAGAGTTGTACCTAAAATAGGACTCCCCTACTATATAAAGGGGTATGATAATTCATGAAACACATTGTAACACGCACTTAAAAGTAATACATTATTATTTTTCTCTGTCTTTAAGCTCTTGTTCTTTTTCATCCATACCGGTCTTGGTGAGCTCGGTTCGAGAACGGCTATTTTACTAAGGCTGAAACTTTCCAACCCGTGTGGTTTGAATTTGTTTCGTCTTCGTTTATTCAATAGTAACTTAATTTATTGCTTTGTATCAAGTTGATCCGCGTATCATTAAAATCACTTATAAATTTAATTGTTATCCGATTTTGAGGGTAAACAAATATATTTAAAAATAAATGAAACAAGAGGCAAACTTACGTGTGTCTGGTGTTTAGATCAAGTTATGTTATTTTTCTTTGTTAAAAGATAAGTTAAGGTGAAAATGTGCATCAATATATGATTTTGCGACAGTAATGTGCAATAGTGTTTCTTTATTGTAACAGATTTTATAAAGTACTGTATTTACAAACAAAACCATTTCCTTTTTTCGTGAGTAGCAGTTGGGTTTAGGAACTCAAAGCAGTGCAGTAACACGCACTTTAACCACATCAATAAATGCTATCATCGGTCAAAAGTTAAAAGATCATCAAATAAAAATGTTAAAATAGTAAAAAATGAAAGTTAATAAATCGACTGTTTCCACAGCCGTCAAAATATTTAAATGGAATTTTAGTAGCTAAGTTGCGTGGCTATCTGAACTTTTATCTTGTAATCCTATTTCCCATTTTCCCTAGCCCCAATTAAAAAAAAAGAAAAGACGAGAAAAATCGACTTTAAATTTGGCATACAAAGTTTATGAGCGATTAGGCAAAGTAGGATCATAGGAGACGGGTTGAAAACTTGAAATAGATGATTTGGTCAAATATGACGGTGGTCCCCAAGTCGAAGATAATTTACTAATGAGATAATTAAGATGGCGCAGAATTAACACCTTTCCAATAAGGTCCGCACTTCGATGCGTTAATGTCCATCCTTCCCCCTAAAAGCATAGATTCCATCTCACAACTTTGCTTAATTTGCAATCTATTTTGCAATTTGCATGTAATGTAAAACTCTTCTGCAATCTCTTCTTTTTTCTGTCGTCCTCGCCCTTTTATTAATTGGCAAAGAAACACATGTAAAGCATACAGAATTGCTTATGCACGTAGTTTGTTTTTAGAGAAGCTGCTGCAGCAACATTTGTCTTTTCCGCGTATCCTTCCCATCTTCGAAAATTGCTTTTGTCTTCATTTCTTCAACACCCTTTTCTCTTTTTCCTCCTGGCCTTTTCACATGTTCTCGATTGACGCGCAGAAACAGCTACGGTTACAAAAAGAAAAATGTTGCTGTAAATCTTAACCCTGCTGAGCAAAAATCATGCAAAAACTTTCTCTATTAGATTTAGTTCAAATCCTACCAATACATAGATATTCCAAATTTATCAGAGCTTAAACGAGTGCGGCGAGAAGATTTTCGTTTAAATTGAGATTAATTATGGTGAAGGAAACGATAGATTCATCAATACCCACCACCCGCCGGTGCCTAATTGTGGGGAATTACTGCCACGACGTTCTGATTAAAGACGACGTAGTAATAGCGGAGTCCCTCGGCGGCGCAGCTTCGTTCGTCTCCGCTGTCCTCGACAGCTTGTCCATTTCTTCCGACTACATTTCCAAAGTGGGCACCGATTTCGTGTACACCGTAAACCACCGGCCGATTACGTCAGCTTCTTCCAAAACCACCGTTTTTCACGCCTATTTCTCAACGGAAACCAAACGCCAAGATCGGATCCTAAAACGGGTCAGTGCATGCGATCCGGTAACTCCCTCGGATCTTCCAAACTCAAATTTCGATTTTGGTTTGGCCGTAGGTGTTGGTGGGGAGATTCTGCCCGAAACCCTAGAACGAATGATTGATTTATGTAAAGTTGTGTTTGTAGATATTCAAGCTCTGATTCGGGTATTTGACCCGGTTGATGGAACAGTAAATCTTGTACATTTGGATCAAACCGGGTTTGGGCCTTTATTGAAAAAAATCGGGTTTTTGAAGGCCTCTGCGGAGGAGGCACAGTATGTGGATGTTGAGGAAGCAAGGAAATGGTGTTGTGTGGTGGTGACTAATGGGAAAGAGGGGTGTACAGTGTATACTAAAGATGAAGAATTGCCCGTTGCGCCTTTTTCAGCTTTTCAAGTTGATCCAACAGGAGCTGGGGATAGTTTTCTTGGAGGTTTAGTTGCAGGGCTTGTCCATGGATTGAATGTACCGGATGCTGCATTGCTGGGGAACTTTTTCGGATCACTGACTGTAGGGCAAATTGGGCTTCCCATGTTCGATTCGCGGTTGGTACAGGTTGTTTAGATACTGCTGCTGATTATGCATGTCATTTGTTGTTTGACATTGTTTATTTGCTGAACTATTGGTTTTGTACTGCTTAAATGCTTTTATGAGCTTGTTGATAATTGAAATTGGCACCTTCTTACTGTAGATCAATGGAATTAGTTGAACTATGTTTAATTCAAATTAGAATATTAAATGCATGCATAGTTTTGTTTCCTAACTAAATTTGAGTTGTAAGTAATAGGTATCAAAACCAATATGATAGTAGGAAGAAAATACTTATGAAGAGATGAGCTTTGTTTTATAGAAAGGACGCCTAAAGATTTGGCGAAAAACACACAGATTACTCAAGCGATGACATAACTGCATAGACAAATGAAAGTTCAGACTTATAATTGTCACTAAATTTGCAAACAGTTTGTTACGGAATATCATGCTCTAAGTTCATAGTTGTTTGTGTTGAAGATGTTGCCTAATTAGTTTGTAGTCTGAGTGAGGAAGAATGAGAATGGTTTATAACTGGACTGTCATATTGTGGTTAATCTAGTTTTCTCCCGGTGCCTGAATATACAATGTGAAATTTGAAAATAGTTGAAGGGATGATTTTAATTAGAATGACGTTTAACACGAAAGTCTGCTGTTGTATGACGGCTATGTAGCACTGACAGCAAAACTACATCGGCTACCATCCATTTGGATATACCTTTCAATTCTCTGATTTTGTCTTTACTTATGGAAAAATGAGGAAGAGCCAAAATGCACATAAGACTTCTCTTTTGGGATGAAATCAATTTTCTTCTGCATGTGTCAATAGAATGTTGCGATTTGTTGTTGATGCTTTTTCCATCTTATACTTTTCTTCATTACACTATTAAGATATTTGGAATTACATTTAGTTTTTGCTTTTTCTTTAAACAAGAAAAGAAAGTTTCAATTATTTGGTGATATCTATTTCCTTCGCCTTCCATTGCTTTTTTAGAAAAGTTTAAGATATTTCTATTCTTTGATAGTATGCTTAATGCATCTCCAGTATAATTTCTCTGGTTAGATAGTGAGATAAAACCTTACATGTGAAGGATCGCCTTATCCCCTTGGTCATGATTTTACCAAGATATATATCTTTGATGTGGACAAGAGTTGATGGAAATTTGAACTTTTCTTTACATTAAGGTTGATACAGATAGAGTGGGGAAGAGAATGCAGTATTTGAGGTGGGTATTAGCAGAATCCTTATGTGCTTAGTCATTCTATAGATCCCAATTCCTTAGACATCTTGTTGCACTCCCCTTATAGTTCCTTAGTTCATAGAAACTGCAGAAAGCTAGTAAGTCGATTTGGAAATGAACTTCTGAAGTGAATTTTTTGCAGTCTCCAATCACAAATAATAGAAGAGGGATCATGACCATCCGTTATGTGAATAGCAGTCTATCAGTGAACTAAATATGTATGCTGCAGTATACTAGTGATTAGGTATCTTGTTAGTTTATCTAGTTTCCACTTATAATATAGAAATGTGGAGGTATTTTTCTTGTTCCCATCAGACGTAGATACTTTTTTCTGTATTGAGCTATTGTAGTAGGAATTTTGTCTATGGAACCTAGTAACCAACAATCGCTGCTTTAATGTTGTCATTGGATTTACCGCAGATGAATAGAAGCATCAGGTTATTTAAAGTCCCTATCAACAATCATATCTTAGACAAGTTTTGATATGACAGTTCTTTCTAGAGTAAGGAATGAGTGACAGGCACCGGGATGGCTTTCTTATTGAACCTTCTCTTCTTGGCCTGCTTCCTCATCCTATATCTTTTTCCTCTCTTAGGGTGATAGAGATATGCTTTTCACTCTTTTGGGCTATATCGAATTAGAGCGCCATTAGTCGTGAATTGTGTATGTTGAAGAGAACTAGAACATAATGCACATTATCATGTTTTATCTCCATTTTTGAGTCGGCTGATGTGCCTGCGACAATATTACCTGTTCTTTGCTATGATTGGTTTTTGCTCATGTAGTCTTAATTTTCGCCCAGAGAGTGAAAGATGAAGTGCTAAAAAGGAGGTTGCAGTGTTCTGGGTCCCATGAGAAACAGGAAGATGGACCAAAGAGGCTGAAGCCATCAGATCATGAAGAATTCCAAGCAGCTCTAAATGCAGCCAAAATGGTACCAGCACATTCTATCAAAGAATGTAAGTGGGACTTGCATAGTTCTCCCGGAGCATTGGAACAGCCGATTCACAACGGTCAGCGGATATTACTACTTAATCCTGTTTGTGAAGAACCGATTAGTTCAGTTGATAGTGAACCTTGAATGAAGAGTGTGGGGTTGTTCCACACTCTTTGAATATTTTGTTAGATTTGTTAGTTCTGAATAAAGAGAGGTCAAGCATGATGTTCTCTCTACTGGGCGTTGGTTTTGCGTTTTTGTAATAGCAGAATTAGCTTACCAAATTCAGGGGCAGATTGTTTTTAACTTTTTTACAAGATAGATGAAATGTGAAGCTCGGTAAAAGGCAGAAATCTAAATAAAGAAGCTATAATTCTCAAGGAAAAGCGCAAAATAAATGATGAAAATATTTAGAATGTGCAAAGAATTTTTACACAATCGATTCAATTTAATTGCATATAACTCGTTATTTGTCTATTTTTTCAAGTTATAACATGCTCGCAATGAACTACGTATACAAATAGAACTTGTTACCTTTCTATCTTGTTTATCTATATCTATCTATCTATACTATATTAAAAGCACGAAAACCCTTAGTGAATATTGTTCGCCTTTTTTATTCCCGACAAAATAGTAATTTAATTATCTTTCTAATATTTAGAAATAGTTATTTAATTCATTCCCTACAATTTAGGACTTCAAAATCAATTAAAGATTGTGTACCAAATCTCTCCTTATTTTAGCTATGTAACATAACATATATGTTAAAAAAAATAATAGCTTCGGGAAAACACATTATTTTGTACGCTTCATTAAAATGTAAAAATCTTTGGACGGTGACTTCAAAATCAATTAAAGATTGTGTACCAAATCCTTTCTTATTTGAGCTAAGTAATATAACATATATGTAAAAAAAAATAATAGCTTCGAAAAAACACATTACTTTGTACGCTTCATTAACATGTAAAAATCTTTGGATGGAACTGTAGACAATAAATTGCGTCGAGAAAATAAAATCAAGACCGAAAAATATTACAACAATCGTAGTATTTTATTTCAAATATTTGAGTGTTACAATCTCTATGGTTCCTCTGATTCTACTTTTCCAATATAAATTCAAGGGCCTTTGAGCTTGATCTTGATTTGTTCTTCGTTCTTGAGCTTGAATTTGATTTGTTCTTCGTTCTTGAGTTTGAACTTGATTGCTTGAACTTGGACTTGATTGCTTGAAGCTTGAAACTTGTGGAGGAATTTGCAGCGTTTGATCCACGAGTTCTTTCTTGCTTATTGTTATAACTTCTGGTGTCTTTTCTGGGTTATGAAGACCCCTATTTATAGTTGTGAGAGGGAAGAGTTATGATATGAACAAACTCTTTCCGACCAATCAAATTGAAGTGTAACAAGGCCGCGTTTGATTAGCCAGAACATGTCACTTGCACACGTGGCGTGGTTTTATTGGTCTTTTAATGTGACTTGGCATACCTTGTCATGTTGACACATGTTATTATCCCATTGGCTCTTCCGTTTGATTTGGCGTGCCACGTCATTTGACACGTGGCACCAAACTGGGCCTCTAGGAAGATGATATCTTGGGCTTAATGAAGTGGGCTCATCACTTTAGCCCAATTAAATGGGCTAGCCCAATGGATTAAGACTTATTTATTTAATCCATATATGTTGGACTTATATAACTAATCTAATTATATAGCCCAATAAATTTATTTGAACTAATATATCTTGAATTTAAAATATAGTCCAAATTATTTTACGGATTTAATTTCAATAAAATTTATATGCCTACGAGAACACTTTCAATTCCTAAAGTCATATTAGAAAACGTATGAGCACTTTGGAATCCTTTTAGCTATAGGAGTTTTTTTTTAACATTAACCAATTATATTTCTATAAATATTTTAGGCAAAAGTTTCGTTAAGTATTCATATATATTTTAGGTTATAATCCATTACTTTCGGGAGAAATTCAAAAATAGCCAGATTTATAAGTGATCATTGAAAATAGCCACAGTTTCAAAAGTAATTGAAATTTAGCCTTTTTTCATGTAAAGATAATTCTGAACGAAAACACTTTCAAAATTCGAAAATTATTCCAGCATAATATACTGGAATTCTAGTATAATATACTGGACTTCCAACATAATATACTGGAGTTCCAGTATAATATACCGGTCCAGCATAATATGCTGGAAGTTCATACACAGGTACTCCAATCTCCAGTATATTATGCTGGAACTTTTCGCGTGTTGGACTTCCAACATAATATGCTGGAAGTTCATATACAGGTGCACCAATCTCTAGTATATTATGCTGGAACTTTCCGTGTTGCAGCAAAATAGTGATTATTTTTCTATTACCAGTTTGAAAACTGGCTAGCCCGTGCTATTTTTACATTACTTTCAATCCTTTTACTTAGGAGTTTTTTAATATATGTTTGGCTAAAAGAAAGGGAGGACGAGGGTATGAATCGAAAAAAAAAATTACCAAATTATTTTATATATATATATATATATAATTTATTTCTATTATATTACATGACCAGAAAATAGTAAATGTCGTTCGCCTTCTACCCTTAAAAATAACTTTTACAATGGACAAATTTATAACTTCGATTAGTTTTCTAATGTTTAGGATTTTGAAATTAATTAAAATTTTACATATTAAATCTTTTCTTATTAAAATAGGTAGGAAGTACTAATATTTAGGAATTTAAAATCAATAAATATTTTACCTTATGTAAATTGTACTAATTGACAATACATCCTTTGTGCAATACGTATAAAATCAAGATGAGAACGATGGCGACTTCAATTAATTTCTAATTAAAAATTAAAAATGGAGACATAAAATCAAATACATTAAATTAAAATTATTTAACACAATAACGTCTAATTAAAATTATTTCAATGCAGAATAATTAAATATGTAGTTTAAGTACTCTTATTTAATCATATAAAGTAATTAATTCATGTTCAATTAAGCACCCAAAATAATTGTTTAATATCATATTTAATTATAAAAAATTATTAGAGCCTAAATTTATCTATCTATCTATCTATCTATCTATATCTATATTATTATAAAAGCACGAATGTTAACCGTTAAATCTTGAACGACAAAAATATTCTCGAAATATTGATTGACTTTTATGCCCCTAAAATCTAAATTTTGTTTTTCAAAAAGATAAGGTATTGGATAGAATAGTAATATTAACCTCATCAACTATGTCGAATTCTGATTCAACTAAAATTCTGCCTCCCTAAATTTTGGTCAACTGGCCATGAATTTGAAATCGTTTCCAATTCAAATTGACAATTGTTTTCATTTCAATTAACCCAAAAACTTAGAATTGTCCTTTTTCTTTTATAAATCAAAGTTTCATCTTGATTACACGAGGAAAAAAATAAAAATGTTGTAATAAAAAATTATAAACGTCGTTGGTATTTTATTTTGAGAAGATAAATAAAGAAATTAAGTTATAGAAGCCATAAAAAGCTACGGAAAGCATATATAATAGTCACCAAATGTGTTTTATAATTACTCGGCTACTAAATAGTCAATTCTTTTAATATTATTATTATATAATTCTTTCCGAAGGTTGAGCAAACTTGGTTTTGTAATCCCTACCTTCGTCTCTATCTTATACGGTGTTTGACAACGAAAATCGGACTACAAGCTAATACATACTTTTAGTATTTTATTAACTTGAATACATATTTTATTTATAAATGGATGTCATAAAGTTAAAGATATATAGTCATGCATCAAGCTAAGTTAATAAATTTTTAATTACATCTCCTTGATAAGTAATTGGGTAAAAATTATATCGAAAAGTCAACTTTATTTTGAATTTTTATAAATAACCAAATATGCAAATTCTAACTAATATTTATACTTAATGTACTCCATGAAAAGGTAAAAGTTGCAAATTGTTATAGCATCGTCAAGAACTATGTTTCAATTGTTGGATATCGTCTTAACCTGCAAAGGTAATATAATTAGTTAAGTACTTTAGATAGTATTTGTTCTTATAGCATAATAACAAATAGATCATCTTTGCAGGTTAAGACGAACATCCAATCGTTGGAATTCAAGTTTTATGTTAATGTAATAATATTGATATTCAAAGAAATTCTTTCCTCTTGTATATAAAATACTTTAATAACTTTAATTTATTGCTATATCATAAAAATAATTGATTGAAGATTTACGTGCAACGCACGTATATAGAGACTAGTTATTATAAAAGCACGAATGTTCAACGCTAAATGTTGAACGACAAAAATATTTTCAAAATATTACTTGACTTTTATATCCTTAAAAGTTAAAATATGTCTTCAAAAAGTTAATTTCAGATAGGATAAACTTGTAAAACTAGACCATATAAGAATTTGCATAAACTCCTAATTGCTAGGCCTAAAGTGAATTGCATAACTTCCAACTCCATTGGAGTTTAATTTTTTGAGTATGCCCAACTGTTTTGGAGTGCCAATTCCAGATTGAAGAATATTTATACTTTACATTCTCAGTATTTTGATTTTAATTAATTAGATTTTTATGCCCTTTAAAACTAAATTATTCTTTCAAAAAATAGACACTAATATTCAAGAATTCAATATTCATTAGGAATCAAAACGTTGCAACCAAATTAATCACGTAAGTTTACTCACACAAGGAGTTCTTATGATTAAAAGAGCCTTTACCGAATTCTAATGCAAAAAGAGTTTACTCACATAAATTTTCTTTTGTTTGATTAATATATTTAACGTACAATATTTATTTTGACATATTATTGTCTTTGTATATTTTATTATATAACATTTTTGTCTGGTGAAGTTCTCCAACTATTCTCATTGACCGTAGCTTTAAAATGTCTACTCTTTTCTTTTATTCAGTAATATTTGGATATGCTTTTAATAAATCTTGATCATATGTAAAATTTTGGCAAAAGGCCATCTCTGTAACAACTAAATTTTCTTCTTTAAAGGTATCAGATAATTACGAGTAACAAATTTGAGATAGATGCTTATTATATGAGATAGATATAGCTGATTGATAAAATATGCTTGACGCCAATACAAGGTAAAGGATTATGGAGTGAGCTAAACATGTAGGTGATGAATATGGTATTCGCAAATGAATACTGATTTGTTACTTTAAGTTGTTAACTAAACCTTTTCTCAGAAACAATTAATCTACTTCGGCAAAAGCATATATATATTTTGTCAGCATTAGTATCTTTCTGAAATAGTTTTTTCTTTATTGTTATAAATGGCTTGGGTTTTTAAATATTTTTAGGACCCATTTATTAGTTATACTAAATATTATGAAATTCAATAATGTTAAATATTATATGTATTATTGAACACAGACCAAAAATGTATCATACATATTCAATAATAAGTAGTTTTAGTATAATCACGCAATGCATTTTCTAATATCCGAAACAAGATATTTCGTGCAACGCACGAACATAGAGACTAGTACTATATTAAAAGCACGAAGCCCCTATCGAAATATCGTTCGTCTTTTTTACTCTTTAAAAATTAATTTCACACCAGACAAAGTAGTCATTTAATTATTTTTCTAATATTTAGGACTTCAAAATCAACTAAAATTTTATTTAAGAAGATCCTAATATTTACGTCTTCAAATTCAATTAAAATTTACCTTATTATTATTTTTTCTTTATTTGACCAATTTTTATAAATATTCTTTTGGAATTTAGTACGTGGCCATTAAAGTTTTTTTAATTCTTAGCTTCTAAGGTATATAATAGTATTTCTTTCTCCAAATTGCCAATAATTGATTACCTAAATATATGGAACATCCATCAGCAATGTATGTTCGCTTTTTCCTGTTAAATTTTTAAGAGTCTGATTTAATCTTAACTTTAAATTTATAGAAGTCTGAACTAAAATGGTGTTAATTTAGAAATAAATTAAGCTACAACCATACTATGTGAATTTTCAACTATAGTTAATTTTTTAAACCTAAGTTAAACTAATGTATTTGGAACTCTTGAAATAACTATAAATTTGGAATAACTATAAATTTGTCATTTCCCCCCTATAATTTTGAAAAATTGACCTCAACATTGTGAACTCTTGAAATTTCAAAGTTGTTATTAGTAGAGTGCATTCTGAGTGAGTTAGAATAGTATTGACTTTTATTTGGTATTGGATGAACGTGCAAAGAAGAAAATTTAGACTTAAATCAATAAGAATTTGTAACAACCCGATCGGTCGTTTTGAGTATTTTAATCCCATTCCCCCATTTACTGCTCAATTTATGCTTTACAGTTATTTTATGACTTACCGAGTGTCACGACCCAAAATCTCAACCTGTCGTGATGGCGCCTATCTCAATACTAGGCAAGCCGATAATCTCAATAAACTACAATTTCTCTTAAGTTTGAAAATATAATTTAAATACAATATAAAATCCCACAAATACTGATACGAACACTCCCCAAAACCTGGTGTCACTGAGTACATGAGCATCTTATATGGGTACAAGTCAAAAAAAAATAGTCTATAATAGTCTAAGACTAAATACAGTAAACAAGGAGATAGGGAAGGAGAGACCAGGTCTGCGAAACACGGCAGCTACCTTTGAATCTCCGAAAACTCAACTGTGAGAGAAAATCAACACCCGCTATGTCCAAAAGCACCTGGATTTGCACACGAAATACAAGGTGTAGTATGAGTACAACTAACTCAGCAAGTAACAATAATAAATAAGGAATTGAAGATAGTGACGAGCTATACAGTTATAGTTCATTTTCAGTAATTTCAACAGAGAATAGACATGCTTTCAAATCCAGCAGTTTAAGTCAAATCAATTTATACAGTTTAAGTTCATGTAATCCGGATATAAAATCTCTTAAAGAAATTCACAACAATGACAAATAGCAACTAAGTGCAACAACAAATGAAAAGCAAGTACAATCTCTCAGGGCAGCAATCACTCCACTCGTCATAACAACTCAACCACTCGGCTCTCAGCCCTCAGCACTTGCACTCAATAGGTACCCGCGCTCACTGGGGGATGTACAGACTCCAGCGGGGCTCCTACAGCCCAAGCGCCATAATCTGCACGGACAACTCACGTGCTGTACGGATAACTCATGTGCTATAATATCCTGCACGGATAACTCACGTACTATAATATCCTTACCTCTCCGACAGGCCCTCGATCTTACTCAGTTCTCAATCTCTCTAGTCTCTCGGACTCTCAGAAATCACAAAGATCAGCCCAAAAAAAGATAACATAGTGTATCAACAAATATCCAGAAAGACTGAGGTATAATACGCAAGAAAAATCATGACTGAGTACAAGACAACAATTAGCAAATAATTCAATAATTACGCGACCTCTGTGGGTCCCAACAGTACTATAACATAGCCTAAGCATGATTTCTAACATGATTTACAGTCAAATTTCTTCAATACATAGAGAGCATATAACTAACGATAAAGTATTCAACTATACAGTTTTTACGGGACGGACCAAGTCACAATCTCCTCGGTGCATGCCCACACGCCCGTCACCTAGTATGTGCGTCACCTCCAAAATAATCACATGACACAAAATTTCGGGATTTCATACCCTCAAGACCAGATTTAAAACTGTTACTTACCTCAAGCTGTGAAATTCTTATTCTGCAATGTTCTTTCCTCGTGAATTGGCCTCCAAACGCCTCGGATCTAGCCATAAATAATTCGTTTCAGTCAATAAAATTTATTGAAATTAATTCCATAAGAAAATGCTACTTTTTCATAAAAATCCGAAATTTAGCTCAAAATTCGCCCGTGGGGCCCACATATTGGAACTCGACAAAAGTTATAAAATCCGGAAGCCCATTCAACCACGAGTCTAACCATACCAATTTTATCAAAATCCGGCCCCAACTCGACCCTCAAATCTTCAATTTAAACCAAGAGGGTTTTCAAACTTTTCCAACTTTTAAATGATAAAAACAACCATGGATTCGAGTAATTTAACCAATATTGAGTTAAGGACACTTACCCTGTTGTTTTCCTTGAAAAACTCCTGAAAATCGCCTCTTCCTGAGCTCCAATCCGTTAAAAACTGAAAATGGAACGAAGTCCCATTTTCAGAACTTAAACTCTCTGCCCAGACATTTGCTCTACGCGATCTCGAACATTCCCACGCGATCGCGAAGAACAATTTTCCATCGCCCAGATTTAACTCTACGCGATCGCGGACTTTCCCACGCGATCGCGATGCACAACATCACAGACCTACGTGATCGCGGACCTAACCACGCGATCGCGAAGCACAAATGCGTGATTTCCATTTCTGCCCCATTTCCTCTATGCGAACGCGACCTTCTTCACGCGTTCGCGAATAACAAACTCACATAGCTACGCGATCGCATCCCGCTTTACGCGATCGCAGATATCCCCATGCGATCGCGTCGAACAAAAACCTCCACTGACCAACTAAGCCTACGCGATCGCAGACACATTCACGCGATCGCATAGAAGGAAAATAACATCAGATATCAGAAAATTCCAGCAACTGTTCAAGTCCAAATTTTTGATCCGTTAACCCTCCAAAACTCACCCGAGTCCCTCGGGACCTCAACCAAATATACTAACAAGTCCTAAAACATCATACGAACTTAGTCGAACTCTCAAATCACCTCAAACAACGCTAAAACCATGAATTGCACCCCAATTCAAGCCTAATGAACTTTAAAATTTCTAATTTCTACAAATGACTCCGGAACCTATCAAATCATGTCCGATTGACCTCAAATTTTACACGCAAGTCATAAATGACATAACAGAGGTATTCCAATTTTCAGAATCGGATTCTGATCCCGATATCAAAAAGTCAACCCCACGGTCAAACTTTCCAAATATTAAACTTTCGGCATTTCAAGCCTAATTCCACCACGAACCTCCAAATAATTTTACGGACACGCTCCTAAGTCCAAAATCACCATACGGAGTTGTTGGAATTATTAAAATTTAAATCTGAGATTTTTTATACATAGGTCCACATCCGGTCAACTTTTCTAACTTAAATTTTTAATTATGAGACTAAGTGTCTTATTTCATTCCGAATTCTTTCCTGACCCGAACCAACTAATTCGGTAAGTCATAAAATAACTATAAAGTATAAATTGAGCAGTAAATGGGGGAACGGGGTTATAATACTTAAAACAACCGCCCGGGTCGTTATATTCTCCCCTTCTTAAACAAACGTTCGTCTTCTAACGAGTTTAGAACAATACCTGGAGTCTCAAATAAGTGTGGATATTTGCTCTGCATCTCTTGCTCAATCTCCCAAGTAGCTTCTCCGACTGGCTGACCTCTCCACTGTACCTTCACTGATGCTATGTTCTTTGACCTAAGCTTTCGAACCTACCGGTCTAAAATAGCCACTGGCTTCACATCATAAGTCAAATTACCGTTCAGCTGTACTGTACTGAAATCCAGAATATGAGACGATCCCCGACATACTTTCGGAGCATGGATACATGGAACACTGGATGAACACCTGATAGACTAGGTGACAAAGCAAGTTCATAAGCCAACTCTCCAATTTTCTTAAGTATCTCAAAAGGCCCAATATACCGATGGCTCAACTTGCCTTTCTTCCCGATCCTCAACACACCCTTCATGGGTGAAATCTTGAGCAGAACCTTCTCCCCAACCATGTAAGTAACATCACGGACCTTCTTGTCGGCATAACTCTTCTGTCTAGACTGCGTTGTGCGAAGCCGTTCCTGAATCACTTTGACCTTCTCTAAAGCATCCTGAACCAAGTCAGTACCTAATATTCGAACCTCACCCGGCTCAAACCAACCCACTGGAGACCGACACCGTCTCCCATATAAAGCTTTATACAGAGCCATCTGAATGCTTGACTGGTAGCTATTATTGTAAGGAAACTCCGCGAGTGGTAGGAATTGATCCCAAGAACCCCCAAAATCAATGACACAAGCGCGTAGCATATCCTCCAGTATCTGAATAGTGCGCTCGAACTGTCCGTCCATCTGAGGGTGAAATGTTGTACTCAACTGAACCTGTATGCCCAATTCTTGCTGCACTGCTCTCCAAAACTGTGATGTAAACTGCGTGCCCCGATCTGAAATGATGGACACTGACACACCGTGTAGGCAAACAATCTCGCGAATATAAATCCCAGCCGACTGCTCCAAAGAATAATTAGTACCAACTGGAACAAAATGCGCAGATTTGGTCAACCGATCTGCTATCACCCAAACAACATCAAACTTTCTCAAAGTCCGTGGGAGCCCAACTACGAAGTCCATGGTAATACGCTCCCACTTCCACTCTGGAATTTCAAGTCTCTGAAACTATCCTCATGGCCTCTGATGTTCATACTTTACCTGTTGATAATTTAGACAACGAGCTACAAACCCAACTATATCTTTCTTCATTCGCCTCCACCAATAGTGTTGCCTCAAATCCTGATACATCTTCGTGACGCCCGGATGAATACAGTACCGCGAACTGTGAGATTCCCGGAGAATCAGCTCACACAAATCATCTACATTAGGCACATATAGCCTGTCCTGCATCTGTAATACACCGTCATCTCCAATAGTGACTTCCTTGGCATTACTGTGCTGAACTGTGTCCTTAGTAGATGTGGATTATCATACTGGCGCTCTCTGATGCGATCATATAAAGAAGACCGAGAAATCACACAGGCCAAAACTCGATTCGGCTCGGAAATATCCAATCTAACAAACTGGTTGGCCAAGGCCTGAACATTCAAGGCTAAAGGCCTCTCTGCTACCTGTAAGTATGCTAAGCTGCCCAAACTCTCCACCTTACGACTCAAGGCATCGGCTACCACATTGGCCTTTCCGGGATGATTGAGAATGGTAATGTCATAATCCATAAGAAACTCTAACCACCCCCACTGCCGCAAATTAAGATCCATCTATTTAAATAAATGTTGTAGATCTGATTGTCGGTATATACCTCACACTGGACACCGTACAAGTAATGCCGCCAAATTTTTAAGGCATGAACAATAGCTGCTAACTCAAGATCGTGGACTGGATAATTCTTCTCATGTACCTTTAACTGTCTGGACGCATAGGCAATCACCCTACTGTCTTGCATCAGCACTGCGCCGAGACCAATATGCGATGTGTCACAATACACAATATAAGACTCTGAACCTGTAGGCAACACCAAGACTAGACCTGTAGGCAACACCAAGACTAGAGCTGTAGTCAAAGCTGTTTTGAGCTTCTGAAAGCTCTCTTCACACTCATCCGACCACCTGAACGGAGCACCTTTCTGGGTCAATTTGGTCATAGGCGATGCAATAGACGAGAATCCCTCCACAAAATGATGATAATAACTGGCCAAGCCGAGAAAACTCTGAATCTCAATAACTGAAGATGGTCTGGGCCAACTCTGGACTGCCTCTATTTTCTTCGGATCCACCTTAATTCCTTCACTGGACACTATATGTCCCAAGAATGCCACCGAATTAAGCCAGAACTAGAGAATTTGGCATAAAGTCTCTCCTCTCTCAGCCTCTGTAATACAATACCCAAGTGTTGTGCATGCTCCTCCTAGCTACGTGAGTACACCAGAATATCATCAATAAATACTACGACAAATAAATCAAGATATGGCTGGAACACATTATTCATCAAATGCATAAATGCTGCTAGGGCATTAGTTAGCCCAAAAGACATCACAAGAAATTTATAGTGGCCATAACGAGTTCTGAATGCCGTCTTTAGAATATCCGAATCCCGAATTTTCAACTGGTGATACCCAGATCTCAAATCAATTTTGGAGAACACCCTCGCTCCTTGAAGCTGGTCAAATAAGTCATCAATACGTGGCAAAGGATATTTATTCTTGATTGTCACTTTGTTCAACTTCCTATAATCAATGCACATCCGCATAGTACCATCTTTCTTTTTCACAAATAGAACCGGTGCACCCCAAAGTAACACACTAGGCCTAATAAACCCCTTTTCAAGGAGTTCCTGAAGTTACTCTTTCAATTCTTTTAACTCAGCTGGTGCCATACGATACAGAGGAATAGAAATGGGCTGAGTGCCCTGCACCAAGTCAATACCGAAATCAATATCCATGTCGGGTGGCATACCCGGCAGGTCTACAGGAAATACATCTGAAAAGTCTCGCACGACTGGTACTAAATTAATAATAGGAGTATCAATATCAACATCTCTCACAAAGGCCAAATATGACAGTCATACCTTTCCAACCATACGTTGGGCCTTCAAATAAGAAATTACCCTACTAGGAACAAAATCTAAATAACCTCTCCATTCAACCCTTGGCAACCCCGGCATCGTCAACATCACGATTTTTGCGTGACAGTCCAGAATAGCATGACATGGAGACAACCAATGCATACCCAAGATTACATCGAAATCAACCATACCGAGTAATAAAAGATCAACTCTAGTCTCCTGTTCCCCAATACTTACCACACACGACCGATACACACGGTCCATAGTAATAATATCACCCACCGATGTAGATACACAAACAGGTGAAACTAAGGACTCATAGGGCATATCCAGATAATGAGCAAAATACGATGATACATATAAATAAGTGGAACCAGGGTCAAATAATATAGAAGCCTCCCCGTGGCACACTGAAACAATACTATGATCACCGCATCTGAGGCAACAACATCTGGCCTTGCAGGAAAAGCATAGAATCTGGCCTGACCGCCACCTGACCGGCCTCTCCCTCTTGGGCGACCCCTAGGTGCCTGACCCCCACCCCGAGCTGGCTGGGCAGGTGGTGTAACTGCTGGCACTGGTGCCGTTGGTCGAGAACTCTACTGCCGAGCCCCACTCAACAACCTAGGACAATCTATCTTGAAATGACCTAATTCTCCGCACTCGAAACAACCCCTCCTCTGACGAAACTGCTGTTCCTGATAACCCGAAGAATTACCTGTAGAAGCCTGAGCGGACGAGGCATGATGAGAACTTTGCGCTGGTAGTGCACTGAATGAAGACTGGCCTGAGTGAGCACTATAAGAACCGTGGCTAGCTGATGCACAACGTTGAGCTGGACGACCCGTCTGGGCGTGTCTGTAAGAACGACCCCTACCGCGGTAAAACTGACCCCCTGAAGGAACACCGCTGAAATCACCTGAACCACGAGGCCTCTTAGCCTCCCTATCAACCCGTTCCTGGCTGCGAACCATCTCAATCTGACGAGCAATGTCAACAACCTCGTCGAAAGTAGCACCAGACACTCTCTCTCTCTAGTCATGAGTAATCGCAGCTGAAAAGTGAGGCCATCTATGAACCTCCTGATCCTTTCCCTATCTGTGGGAATCAACCAGATAGCATGACGGGCCAATTCTGAAAATCTCATCTCATACTGTGTCACAGACATATCACCCTGATGAAGCTGCTCAAACTGCCTGCGTAGCTTCTCTTTGCGAGACTGAGGCACGAACTTCTCCAGGAATAGACTGGAGAACTGCTTCCAGGTAAGGGTGCTGCACCGACCGACCTACACCTCTCGTAAGCCTCCCACCATTTGAAGGCAGCCCTAGAAAACTGAAAAGTAGTGAATGAGACCCCACTGGTCTCTAGAATACCCGTTGTCCGAAGCATCCGTTAACACTTATCCAGAAAACCCTGAGCATCCTCTGACTCCGCACCGCTAAAAGATGGAGGTCGAAGCCTCTCAAATCTCTCAAGTCTCCTCTGCTCACATCTGCCATAACAGGAACTACCGGGGCCTGAGCAGCTACAGTCGGCTGGGCTGGTAGTGCCCCCGGTATCTGAAGTCCCTATTCTACCTGGTCTGGAGTACGGGCAACAGGGGTATGAGTACCTCCCCTATCCTGAGAAGTGGCAGGTACGGCCTGAGCCGAAACCACCTGAGCCAGACCAGTGCAAGCTGCCAAAATCTGGGCCAAAGTCTCCTGAAGCCCTGGAATCTCAATGGGCACAACTGGTTCCTGAGCTGATCTTGTCTGCTCAGCTATATCTGGAATCTGCTCCTGAGATGGAGCAACTGGTGGTACTACAAATGCTGGTCCAACTGTGGTACGAGCTACACCTCGACCTCTACCTCGACCCCGGCCTCTACCACGGCCCCGGCCTCTCGCGGCCCTAACTGGTGGCACTGGTGGCTGACCGTCCGATCCGGTAGTATGTGTCCTCACTATCTGTGAGAGAATAGAGTAATAGAAATTTAGTTTCCGGAATCAACAAATTCGCACGACAGAATACAAGAAAGTGAAAATTTCCTAAGGGTTCTGCAGCCTCTTGAAGATAAGTACAGACGTCTCTGTACCGATCTACAAGACTCTACTAAACCTGCTCATGAGTCGTGAGACTTATGTATACCAACTTGTCACGACCCAAAATCCCAACATGTCGTGATGGCGCCTATCTCGATACTAGGCAAGCCGATAATCTCAATAAACCACAATTTCTCTTAAGTTTAAAAATATAATATTTAAATACAATACAAAATCCCACAAATACTGATACGAACACTCCCCAAAAACCCGGTGTCACTGAGTACTTGAGCATCTAATATGGATACAAGTCAAAAGAAAATGGTCTATAATAGTCTAAGACCAAATACAGTAAACAAGGAGATATGGAAGGAGAGACAAGGTCTGCGAAACACGGCATCTACCTCTGAATCTCTAGAAAATTAATTGTGTGAGAAAATCAACACCCGTTATATTCAGAAGCACCTGGATTTGCACACGAAGTACAGGGTATAGTATGAGTACAACCAACTCAGCAAGTAACAATAATAAATATGGAATTGAAGATAGTGACGAGCTACACAGTTATAGTTCATTTTCAGTAATTCCAACAGAGAATAGACATGCTTTCAAATCCAGCAGTTTAAGTCAAATCAATTTATACAATTCAAGTTCATATAATCCGGATATAAAATCTATTAGAGAATTTCACAACAATGACAAATAGCAATTAAGTGCAATAATAAATGAAAAGCAAGTACAGCCTCTCAGGGCAACAATCACTCCACTCATCACAACAACTCAACCACTCGGCTCTCAGCACTCATACTCAATGGGTACCCGCGCTCACTGGGGGTGTACAGACTCCGAAGGGGCTCCTACAGCCCAAGCGCCATAATCTGCACGGACAACTCACGTGCTGCACAGAAACCTCACGTGCTATAATATCCTGTACGGACAACTCACGTGCCATAATATCCTTATCTCACCGATAGGCCCTCGGCCTTACTCAGTCCTCAACCTCTCTAGTCTCTCAGGCTCTTAAAAATCACAAATATCAGCCCAAACAAAGATAACCTAGTGTATCAACAAATATCCAGAAAGACTGAGGTATAATACGCAAGAAAAATCATGACCGAGTACAAGACAACAATTAGCAAATAATTCAACAAGTACGCGACCTCTGTGGGTCCCAACAGTACTATAACATAGCCTAAGCATGATTTCTAACATGATTTACAGTCAAATTTCTTCAACACATAGAGAGTATATAACTAACAATAAAGTATTCAACTATACAATTTTCACGGGACGGACCAAGTCACAATCCCCTCGGTGCACGCCCACACGCCTGTCACCTAGCATGTGCGTCACCTCCAAAATAATCACATAACACAAAATTCCAGGGTTTCATACCCTGAGGATCAGATTTAAAACTGTTACTTACCTCAAGCCGTGAAATTCTTATTCTGCAATGTCCTTTCCTCGTGAATTGGCCTCCAAACGCCTCGAATCTAGCCATAAATAATTCGTTTCGGTCAATAAAATTCAGTGAAATTAATTCCATAAGAAAATGCTAATTTCCCATAAAAATTCAAAATTTAGCTCAAAACTTGTCCGTGGGGCCCACGTCTCGGAACTCGACAAAAGTTACAAAATCTGGAAGCCCATTCAACCACGAGTCTAACCATACCAATTTTATCAAAATCCGGCCCCAACTCGATCCTCAAATCTTCAATTTAAACCAAGAGAGTTTTCAAACTTTTCCAACTTAATTCACCAATTAAATGATAAAAACAATCATGGATTCGGGTAATTTAACCAATATTGAGTTAAGGACACTTATCCCGTTGTTTTCCTTAAAAAACTCCCGAAAATTGCCTCTTTCCGAGCTCCAATCAGTCAAAAACTGAAAATGGGACGAAGTCCCCTTTTCAGAACTTAAACTCTCTGCCCAGGCATTTGCTTTACGCGATCGCGAACATTCCCACGCGATCGCGAAGAATAATTTTCCATCGCCTAGATTTAAATCTACGCGATCGCGAACTTTCCCATGCGATCGCGATGCACAACATCACAACGCGAACATTCCCACGTGATTTCCATTTCTGCCCCATTTCCTCTACACGAACGTGACCTTCTTTACGCGTTCGCAAATAACAAACTCACATAGCTACGCGATCGCGTCCCGCTTCACGCGATCGCGAAGAACAAAATATCAGTGCCTCAAATTAACCCTGCGCGATCGCAGATATCCCCACGCGATTTTGTAGAACAAAAACATCCACTAACCAAATAAGCCTATGCGATCGCAGACACATTCACGCGATCGCATAGAAGGAAAACAACATTAGATATCAGAAAATTCCAGCAGTTGTTCAAGTCCTAATTTTTGATCCGTTAACCTTCCAAAACTCACCCGAGCCCCTCGGGACTTCAACCAAATATACCAACAAGTCCTAAAGCATAATACGAACTTAGTCGAACCTCAAATCGCCTCAAACAACGCTAAAACCATGAATTACATCCCAATTCAAGCCTAATGAACTTTAAAATTTTTAATGTCTACAAATGACTCCGGAACCTATCAAATCACGTCCGATTGACCTCAAATTTTGCACACAAGTCATAAATGACATAACGGAGGTATTTCAATTTTTAGAATCGGATTCCGACCCCGATATCAAAAAGTCAACCCCCCGATCAAACTTTCCAAAAATTAAACTTTCGGCATTTCAAGCCTAATTCCACTACGGACCTCCAAATAATTTTTCAGACACGCTCCTAAGTCCAAAATCAGCATACGGAGCTGTTGTAATTATCAGAATTCAAATCCATGGTCTTTTACATATAGGTCCATATCCAGTCAACTTTTCTAACTTAAATTTTTAATTATGAGGCTAAGTGCCTCATTTCATTCCGAATTCCTTTCTGACCCGAACCAACTAACCCGGTAAGTCATAAAATAACTATAAAGAATAAATTGAGTAGTAAATGGGAAAACGAGGTTATAATACTCAAAACGACCGGCCATATCGTTATTCCGAGTTAGTTGGTTCGGGTCCGGAAGGATTTCGGAGTGAAATGAGATACTTAGTCTCTTAATTGAAAACTTAAGTTGGAAAAGTTGACCGGATATTGACTTATATGTAAACGACCTCGAAATTTAATTCTAATGATTCCAATATCTCCGTATTGTGAAATTGGACTTAGGAGCGTGTCTGAAAAATTATTTGGGGGTCCGTAGTGGAATTATGCTTGAAATGGCAAAGGTCGAATTTTTAGGAAGTTGACCGAGGGTTGACTTTTTGATATCGGGGTCGGAATCCGATTCTGAAAATTTGAATACCTTTGTTATGTCATTTATGACTTGTATGCAAAATTTGAGGTCAGTCAATCGGACGTGATTTGATAGGTTTCGGCATTGTTTGTAGAAATTTAAAATTTTAAAGTTAATTAGGCTTGAATTGGGGTATGATTTGTGTTTTTGATGTTATTTGATGTGATGTGAGGCTTCGACTAAGTTCGTATGATGTTTTAGGACTTGTTGGTGTGTAACGACCTGACCGGTTATTTTATTTTCTAGAACCCCGTTCCCCTTAATAAGACTTCCCGTACATGCTTTTACTGATTTATGACTTGCGGGGATGGTTGGTTCGGGATTTAGAAGAGTTTGGGTTGAAATCGGAATACTTGGTTCCTTAAGGTTGGCTTGAAAGGCCAAGTTGACTTCGGTCAATATTTTGAGTAAATGACCTCGGAATCGGGATTTTACGGTTTCAATAGGTTTGTATGATGATTTCAGACTTAGGCATATGTTCGGATCAGGTTTTGGATGACCCGAGAGTGTTTTGGCGCCCAATAGTGAAAGTTGGTTCTTGAAGGTTTTAGAAGTTCTTTAAAATTTGGTTTGGAGCAGGTTTTGGTAATATCAAGGTCCAAACAGAATTTCAATACCGGGAATAGTTCTGTAGTGTCATTTAAGACTTGCACGCAAAATTTGGTGTCATTCCGAGTAGTATAAGTACGTTTCGGCGCATTGGAAGTAAATTGAAGAACTTGAAGTTCTTAAGTTTGATTCAATTAGTTTTAGGGTGTGATTCTTAGTTTTAATGTTATTTCAGGTATTTTGACAGTTCGAGCGAGTCCGTTTTCTGATTTCAAACTTGTTTGTACGTTCGGACGGGGCCCCGGGTGCCCCGAGTGTCAATCGGATGAGGCTCGGACCAAGTTGGAATTTGGAAGCCAAAGCTGAAGCTCCAGCTGCTGTCATAATCGTACCTACGTTTGTTCAGCCACAGGTGCGAGCCCCATGATAGCAGATGCGTCCCAGCATAGGCTGCCCAGCCATCACAGAAGCGGAAGAAGGACCGCACCTGTGAAAGCACATGTGCGAAGGCAGGCATTGCAGGAGCGGGCAGTGTCGCAGATGCGCATCGTTTGTCGCTGATGCGTGGCCGCAGGTGCGATCACCTGGGAGCAAAAGCGAGATGAGGCAGCCTGGATTTGGTCCGCACCTGCGCGAGTTGTCCGCAGAAGCGGAATCGCAGGTGCGCCAATTTAACCGCAGGTGCGGAAGTCGCTGAAGGGGAGTGATGTATTAAATCGGGGTTTGAGAACTTTTGCTCACTTCTTACTCTTCTTGGGGGCGATTTTGGAGCTAGTTAGAGAGGGTATTTCCATCAACTAGTTGAGGTAAGTAATTCCTATCAAATGTGAGTTAAATACATGGTTTATGGGTAGGTTATAACATGTAAATTAGTGAAAATCATGGGTTTAGAGGAAATCCTAGGTTTTTGACAAAAATGGAGTTTTACCACGAAAATGGTTATGGAACTTAATGAAAATCATATATTTATGTTCCTAAGGTTATGGGTAACAACTTTCTTCGAAAATTTTCCGAATCCGGGCATGTGGGCCCGGGGGTGAATTTTAGGAATCTTGCATTTAGGGTTGGGAAATTACTTAAATAGTAAGGATATGAACTTTGAAGCCTATATTGATTAGTTTCTACACTATTTGGATAGCTTTGGATTGTTCGGCACCAAATTGAGGGTTTGGGCATAAGCTTGGACCGGAAAGTAGGCCTTAAAGCGAGGTAGGTCTCTTTTCTAACCTTGTAAGAGGAAAATTTCCCCATAGGTAAACTTAATTAATGTATGATTATTTGTGGGGGATACGTACGCACGAAGTAACGAGAGTCCGTACGTAGCTACTATTCTTGTTATGTCCGGGTAGTTCTAGGCTTACACCATGCTTTGTGGGTACCGTTATCTGAACATAATTGTTTATTTGCATTTAATGGAACTAAATTGAGGATTTTCAGATTTCAAAGGTTTCAAGTAAATTAATATTTTAAAAAGAATTGAGAAAAATTACGTTATATTTATATTTAACCGCGTTGCAAGTATATTTCGCGAGCGGGTTGACTATTTCCACTACTCTCATGGGAGCGGGCCGTTCGCCTTAGCAGGTTAATAGATGCATCTATGGTTCGCGTCGTTCGACCCTCAGCAGTGCACAATTTACATTTTCATGTTGGATCGGGCCGAAAGTCCTCGGTGGAATTTGTGTGTGATAATAGAAGTGGAAGCCCTTTTTATAATTGGTATAAATTTATTGTTTTAGAGATCATTTGTTTAAAATGAAGGAAGTATTTTGGTTTCTTAGATATGATGGAAGAACTATACAGTTATTTCTTGTTCTGAGTTTATTGTTAGTTCTTTGTATCATTCTTATTTAGAATCACATATTATTATATTGTTGGCCCTAGTGAGTGTCGAAGTAGACCCCTCATCACTACTTCTTCGAGGTTAGACTAGATACTTACTGGGTACATACTTTTATGTACTCACGCTACACTTTTGTACTTGATTGTACAAGATTTGAGGAAGGTGCATCTGGCTACCAGTCCGGCGCGTAGACTGATTTCCCAGCTCGAGACTTCCCGGTGAGCTGTCTTTTTGAGTCGTTCTGCAGCAGCTGGAGTCTCTCTTATGTTCTTTTATTTTCTGTCTATTTTCTTTCAGACAATAGGCTAGCATTGTTTTGTATATTCTACTAGATTGCCCACATTCTTGTGACACCAGGTCTTGGCACACACACTAGTTGACTTATGGTTTTTGTTTGCTCATATGATTACGGTTAGTATAATTGCTTCCATTTATTTATGTTAAAATTGTAAACTCCTAAATCTTTTTTTTTAAATAAGGAAAAAGTTATCGTTTACAAATTTATCTAAGCGGGAAGTCACTAGTTGATCAGTGTTGGCTTGCCTAACAACAGTGTTGGGCGCCATCACGGCCTATAATGGAATTGGATCGTGACAATATGGTATTAGAGTACTAGGTTCACATAGGTCTCACAAGTCATAGGCGGGCCTAGTAGAGTCTTGCGGATCGGTGCGGAGACGTCCGTACTTATCTTCGAGAGGCTATAGGATGTTAGGAAACTGCTCTTTATTCATCTCCTATCGTGCAATTGATGGTATACTAAGTTTCTTCCTTCTATTCTCTTACATATGGTGAGGACGCGTACAACGGACGTTCCAGACCCGGGAAGAGCTGCTCCTCCCGTTGCTAGAAGCCGAGGTAGAGGCCGGGGGAGGGCACCGGCCCGAGGGAGGGGACGAGGGTATCCCAGAGCTTCCCCAGTAGCACCACCAGCAGATCCAGTGGAGGATCCCATCATGGAGGAGCAGAGTGAGGTGCATGTTCCAGAGCCAGCCCCGATAGATTTCATGACAGCACCGGGCTTTCAGGAGGTCATGGGCCGTATGCTGCGGTTCATGGACACTATGACTCAGGCTAGTTTATTTCTAGCAGACCCAGCCACATCTCAGGCAGGAGGGGGAGCACAGACCCCTACTGCTCAGGCTCTTGGTCACGCAGTTGCAGTATATTAGACTTCGGGTACACTACCCGTGGGCAGGGCCCAGCCAGTTACCGCAGCAGCACCCGAGCTTAGACCAGTTGCGGGCGGCGATCCGCAGAAGCTACTGGACAGATGGACTAGGCTACACCCTCCTATATTCGGGGGTGAGCGGCATGAGGACCCCCAGGACTTCATTGATCGGTGCAGGGACAGACTGCACAACATGAGGATATTTGAGTCCCATGGAGTAGATTTCACCGCTTTCCAGTTGGAGGGTAGGGCCCATAGATGGTGGCAGTCTTACCTTCTTGGCAGACCAGCGGGTTCTCCTCCCATGACTTGGGATCAATTTACATGGCTTCTATTGGACATGTATATTCCACCCTCTCAGAGGGAAGAGTTTCCGTGTCAGTTTGAGCAGCTCGAGCAGGGTCAGATGTCTATGACCGATTATGAGGCGAGATTTTCTGAGTTGTCACGCCATGCACTTATGATACTTCCTACGGACGTAGAGAGAGTGCAGAGATTTGTTGCGGGGTTACACCCCAGTATTCGGGCTAGCATGGCCAGGGAGGTTGAGATGGGTACTGATTATCAGCTAGTGGTAGAGATTGCTCGGAGGATTGAGGGATACCACCAGAGGGGTAGAGAGCAGATGTAGTAGGACAAGAGGACCCAATTCTCGGGAGAGTTTAGAGGTAACCCGGCTAGGGGCAGAGGTCAGTTTGGGAGGGGTCAGCCTAGCAGGCCCACATATCCAGCACCACCACCACTTCTTTGGGGTGCTCCAGCATGACCCTATTTCAGTGCTATGCCAGAGAGTTCTTATCGCCCACCAGTTCATTAGGGTTCCTCCAGTGCCTACTTCAGTGCCATACCAGAGAGTTCATACCGCCCACCATCCATCCAAGGTTCTTCTAGTGGGTATTCAGGCCATCAGGGTCAGACTTCAGGACAGCAGTCTATGGCACTGTAGGGTTGTTATGAGTGTGGGGATCCGGGTCACATGAAGAGATTTTGTCCCAGACTTCGGGGCAAGGCAGTACAGCAGGGTCATCAGCCTATGATTACAGCACCAGTCGTTCGACCGCCAAGAGGCGGAGGACAGGCAGGTATGGGCCGTCCTAGAGGTGGAGGCCAGGCAGGGGGAGGTCAGCCAGCTATTGTTCAGCCAGGCGGAGGCCAGCCAACCGGCGCTCTACCTAGATTCTATGCTTTTCCGTCCAGACCAGATGTAGTGGCCTCAGATGCCGTAATCACAGGTATTATTTCTGTATGCAGTAGGGATGCTTCGGTATTATTTGATCTAGGGTCTATCTATTCATATGTGTCATCTCTGTTTGCTCAATTCCTGGTTATTCCTCGTGAGTCCTTGGGTACTCTTGTTTATGTGTTCACTCATGTGGGCGATTCTGTGGTTGTGGATCGGATCTACCGGTCCTGTGTGGTTACAAGACTAGAGTGGACCTTCTGTTACTTGATATGATCGACTTTGAGGTCATCTTGGGCATGGAATGGTTATCCCTATATCACGCCATCTTTGATTATCATGCCAAGACTGTTACTTTAGCGATGCCAGAGTTGCCGAGATTGGAGTGGAAGGGTTCCTCCGTTAGTACTTATAGTCAGGTTATCTCTTTTCTGAAGGCTCGATATCTGGTCGAGAAGGGTTTTTTGGCGTATCTAGCATATGTTCGGGATACCACCGCATAGTCTCCGACAATTGATTCAGTTCCAGTAGTCCGGGAATTTGCCGATGTGTTTCCTTCTAACTTTCGAGGCATGCCGCCAGATCGTGATATTGATTTCTGTATTGATTTGGCTACAGGTACCCAGCCCATATCTATCCCACCGTACCGTATGGCTCCGAAAGAGCTGATGGAGCAGCTTGAGGAGTTATTGGCAAAGGGGTTTGTCAGACTGAGTGTATCACCTTGGGGTGCACCAGTGTTATTTGTGAAGAAGAAAGATGGAACTATGCGGATGTGCATTGATTACCGCCAGTTGAACATGGTTACCATCAAGAACAGGTACCCGTTGCCGCGCATTGATGATTTGTTTGACTAGTTGCAGGGTGCCAGGGTATTTTCTAAGATCGACTTGAGATCGGGGTACCATTAGTTGAAGATCCGGGACTCAGATGTTCCGAAGACTGCCTTCCATACCAGATATGGTCATTATGAGTTTCTAGTGATGTCCTTCGGCTTGACTAATTCCCCAGCGGCATTTATGGATTTGATGAACCGGGTGTTCATGCCTTATATTGATTCCTTCGTTATTATCTTCATTGATGACATCTTGATTTACTCACGTAGCCTGGGGGAGCACGAGCAGCATTTGAGAGTGGTACTTCAGACCTTGCAAGAACATAAGCTATATGCTAAGTTCTTCAAGTGTGAGTTTAGGCTAGAGTCTGTGGCATTCTTGGGGCATATTGTATCAAGTAAAGGTATTGAGGTGGATCCCAAGAAGATTAAGGCAGTTTAGAGTTGGACTCATCCCACTTTGGTGACTGAGATCAGGAGTTTCCTGGGGTTAGCAGTTTATTATCGCCGGTTTGTGTAGGGCTTTTCATCCATTGCGGCACCTTTGACTAGATTGACCTAGAAGGGTGCTCCATTCTGTTGGTCCGATGATTGTGAGGCTAGCTTTAAGAAGCTCAAGACAACTTTGACCACAGCACCAGTTCTAGTGTTGCCTTCCGGTTCGGGGATGTATACGGTTTATTGCGACACATCACGCGTTGGCTTGGGTTGTGTCTTGATGCAGGAGGGGAGAGTTATTGCATATGCTTCACGTCAGCTGAAGATCCATGAGAAGAATTACCCTGTGCACGACTTGGAGTTGGCCGCGATTGTCCATGCTCTTAAGATATAGAGTCATTATCTGTATGGGGTATCATTTGAGGTTTATACTGATCATCGCAGTTTACAGCATTTGTTCAAGCAAAGGGATCTCAATTTGAGATAGTGTAGATGGCTTGACTTATAGAAGGATCATGACATCACTGTTCTTTATCATCCAGGCAAGGAAAATACGGTCGCGGATGCCTTAAGCAGGAAGACATAGAGTATGGGTAGCTTGGCATTCAGTCCTTGGCTAACAGACTTGTGAGGTTGGACATTTCAAAGCCCAGTCGAGTTCTTGCATGTGTTGTTGCCCAGTCTTCATTATTGAGGCAGATCAAGGCTCGGCAGTTCGATGATTCGCATTTGGTAGTTCTCATAGAGACGGTACTACAGGGTGGTGCAAAGGAAGTTTCTATTGGCGAGGATGGTGTTATCCGACTCCAAGGTCGCCTATGTGTTCTTAATGTTGATGGCTTGAGGGAGAGGATTTTAGAGGAGGCACACAGTTCTCGGTATTCCATTCATCTAGGTGCTACGAAGATGTATCGTGACCTGGGACAACATTATTGGTGGCGGCGGATGAAGAAAGACATAGTTGAGTATGTGTCTAGGTGCTTAAATTGCCAGCAGGTTATGTATGAGCACCAGAGGCCAGGTGGCCTACTTCAGCAGATGACTATACCTGAGTGGAAATGGGAGCGCATTACTATGATGACCTAAAATGTCATCTTTAAATTTAATAATTAATTTTGTGTTCTAAGATGTTGAAAAGCACTATTTATCATTCCTCGACTTGCATGCGCAGTCCGTAAAATTTTCCGAAAAGTTTTCAGGTGAAAAATGGATTAAAATGTGAATTAGAGGTTTAAAACTCAACTGAGTTGACTTTGGTCAACATTTTGAGCAAACAGACTCGGATCAGTGTTTTGACAGTTTCGATAGGTCCGTATCGTGATTTGGGACTTGGGTGTATGCCCGGAATCAAATTTCGAGGCCCCTAGCCCGAGATATAGAATTTTGATGAAAAATTAAAAGTTTAAGTTCAAATAGTGATCGGATGTCAAATTATGTGCAAACGATCCCGGAATAGAATTTTGATGATTCCAACAGCTCCGTATGGTGATTTTGGATTTAGGAGCGTGATCGAAATTTTTTTTGGAAGTCCGTAATGGAATTAGGCTCGAAATGCCAAAAGTTGAATTTTTGGGAAGTTTGACCGGGGGGTTGACTTTTAGATATCGAGGTCGGAATCCGATTCTGACAATTGGAATAGGTCTGTTATGTCATTTATGACTTGTGTGCAAAATTTTAAGTCATTCCGAATTGATTTGATGTGTTTCGGCATAAGATATAGAATTTAAAAGTTCAAAGTTCATAGATTTGGAGTGGAGGTGCGATTTGTCGTTTTGATGTTGTCTGATGTGTTTTGAAGCCTCGAATAAGTTCGTATTGTATTTTGGGATATGTTGGTATAATTGGTTAAGGTCTCGAGGGTCTTTGGTGGATTTCGAAAGGTAAACGGAATGGATTTCGGACAAAGAAGGCTGCTAGAAATTTCTGTTGCAGAAATTTCGCCAGGAATTTCTGGTGTGTGGAACCAATTTTGGAAGCTTATATCTCGCAATTCATAAGGAATCAGAAAAGTTTCAAAACATGAAAGTTGTAGTAGTTTGATTCTAGTTTCCAGAAAGTTAAACCATTCATTATTTGGATATTTGTACAGAAATTTATGATAGATTGAATGAGGGTTGGTAGAGCAGTTTCGCAAGAAATGTCTGGCGAAATTTCTGATGCGCGGAGCCGGATTTAGAAGCTTATGTCTCATAATTCATAAGGAATCAAAATATTTTCAAAACATGAAAGTTGTAGTCGTATGATTCTAGTTTCCAGAAAGTTAAACCATTCATCATTTGGACATTTGTACATAAAGTTATGATTGATTGAAGAAAGGATGGTAGAGAAGTTTCTGGTGGACTTTTAATGACGGAAAATGGACTTTTAGTGACGGATGGGCAGAAACTTAGAGACCAAAAATGGTCATTTCATTCATTTCATTTTGGATTTTTGGAGCACGGTTCTTGGGCGATTTTTGGGCGATTTTCACGGGAAAATATTGGGGTAAATGTTCCTTATCCTGTATTGATTATATTTCATGATTCCATACTCATTTACATCATGAATCCGTGAATTTATGGAAGAAAAATCAAGATTTTTGCAAAATCTTCCAAAAACGAAAATTTAAGATTTGGAGGTCGAGTTGTTATCGGAATTTGGTAAAATTGGTATGGGTGGACTCGTAATTAAATGGGTTGTCGGATTTTGTAAGCTTCACCGGATTCCGAGATATGGGCCCCACGAGTAAAATTTGAGCTAATTTCGGATTTTATTGAAAAATATAATATTTTTTTATGAAATCGATTACTATAATTTTTGTTGACTGTATTTAATTAATTATGACTAGATACGAGTCGATCGGAGTCAGAAAATCGAGAAAAAGCATAATACTTGGTTAAATTGGAGCAAGTCGAGGTAAGTGACTTGTCTAACCTTGTCTGGGGGAAATTCTCCTAGGATTGATAATTGTAATGTGTGGAAAGTCGTGTACACGAGGTGACGAGTGTGTACATGGGCTAAATGTGAAAGATTATGTTTTAAATTGTGTAAATCATTGTTGCGCATTAATTAAATTATTTCATTTTGTTATATTCTTCATTATTGATTTAATGTTTATATTTTAAATTTGCTTGACCTTTTCCTGCTAATTGTTTTATCTGTTTAGTTGGAACTTGGTTTCTTTTATTCTGTGCATTATTTGAAGGTTGATTTTCTTTAAATTAAATATTATTAATATGAAGTATTTAACATTTTTAAACTTGATATTGAAGCAACGTATTAAAGATTTTAAAATATTATTTTCCTGAATTATTTACTCCTGAATATTTTTGTAAGATTTTCGTACTCATTGTGATAGAGCAGTGAGCTCTTTATTGTGAAAAAATATTATTGTTGAATTATTTTGACATGAGCCGTGAGCTCTTTATTGTGGAAAAATATTATTGTTGAGTTATTTTGACATGAGTCATGAGTTTTTTATTGTGGAACAATACTGTTGATGAATTATTTTGGCAAGTTAAATTATTTGAGCACCTGAGGTGCAAATTGTGATATTGATACGCATGCGGTGGTATAAGGTCTGTGTATTGAAACGCATGCGGTGAGGTAAGGGTGGCTTGATACGCGTGGCTAGTAGGGGAAACTACTAAAAGTCATGCGGTGTGATAAGGATGGCTAAAACGCGGGATGCTATTTCGGAAAAATGTTTTCTTTAAAATAAATTATGAAGGCTCCCGCGGTGAGATAAGGAAATGAGATATTGTGAATTTGTTTATGATTTGGGACTACGAGGTGGTACCTCGGGAGTGCCCTTGTTGATATTGATTTATGGCCGCAGTTGCCTTTGATAATTGTTGTGATTTTCTTCAAGTTGAAAAGAATTCTGTTTTGTTTCCACGAGGTATTTATTTGCCATTATTTGATATAATTAAATGTGACATACTACTTGATTCATTTCCATTGTCATTTTATCTTATAATATTGTTTAAACATTTTACCATGCCATTATTTATTCTCCAGTAGGGCCTGACCTGACCTCGTCACTACTCTACCGAGGTTAGGCTTGGCACTTACTGGGTACCGTTGTGGTGTACTCATACTATGCTTCTGCACATATTTTTGTGCAGATCCAGGTACATCTTATCAGACCACGTATCAGTAAACTAGTTGTACGAGGAGACTTCGAGGTATATCTGCCAGCGTCCGCAGACTCCGGAGTCCCCTTCTATCTTATTATGTTGTATTCCTTATTTGCTTTAGACTCTGATGTATAGAGACATAGAGAATAAATTCTTAGAAGCTTGTGACTTATTTCTATCGGGTTTTGGGAGTTGAATTTGTTTGAATTGTAGTTTATTTATTTCAGATATTTATTATTATTCCGCATTGATAGTCTTACCTAGTCTTAGAGACTAGGTGCCATCACGACATCCTACGGAGGGAATTTGGGGTCGTGACAAGTTGGTATCAGAGCTCTAGGTTCATAGGTGTCATGACTCACAAGCAGGTTTAGTAGAGTCTTGCGGATCGGTATGGAGACGTCTATACTTATCTTCGAGAGGCTATGGAACTGTTAGGAAATATTCACTTCTTTGACTCCTTATCGTGCGGCATTGATTTAGCTCGAAACATATATCTTATATTCCTTTGTATCCACTCGTGTATGACATTGCACACTCGGTATCAGTTGTGCGTCGACGGTTTGTGATGCCGTAGATGGACTATGAGGGAGCCTGAGATGCTCAAACATTGCCTCAACGTGTGGTTCCGACTGAAGATGCGGGCGTATTGAGAGATCACCTAGTGAATCATGTGGGGGTACAACAGACATTGGCGTCTGGTTGATTTATACAATCTGTGAAAGTTATTATTGTGGATCATCGTACGTTGTGACCTATGACTTCGCACCAAGTGGGGGAGTCCACTACCAATGGGTGGATTGCGGGGTCATGTGTTATATCAGTTTTGGCCTGAAATGTATATATGTGGTGCTGAAAGGTTCCCTAAAATTTACACATGTTTAAGACCTGAGATTTTGTAGAGGATAAGGTTGGGACTTGCGGTATGTCCGCCTCCTTAATAATCCTATACTTCATTACCAAAGGAGTTATAGAAACAACTCTAAATTTGTAGAAGGTCTACTCAGCATGGACGTCACTGTTGCGGATTTTGGGGTGCTTTGGAGGAAGTACACTTGTTGACGAGAGTCTGGACTATGTGATTCGTGACGAGATTTGCTTGTATGGAGCTCTACTTTTGTGATCGTTGTGTATAAATAGGGGTAAGGGTTGCCCCAAAGAAGAATCGAAGAGTATGTTAAGAAATGGGTCAACTCAACAGTGTTGAGTCAGCATAACAAAAAAAGAAATTTGCCTTGGGAGAGATAATTCTCTACCGGTGTTCGTGGCAAGCCTATGAAGAGGGCAGACCAGCCAATGCAACACTGCCCACTTGGCTCAGTTCTCAGAAACGCTTTTAAAAGAGTTTGTTTCCCGGACTCTTCGTAATGCGTGGCGCATAGGGTTTGAACGGTTGCGTCAGGTCACCATTGAAAGTGTGAGAATATGCCATCAAGTTCAATAAGTTAGCCAGTCATACCCCTACTTTGCTTCCTATAGCCAGAGGGCGAGTCCACAGACTCATTAAAGGACATAATTATGATCGTAAAATTTTGTACGACTCGGGAGCTACAAGCTGATACTTTATTTCTGCTAGTTGTACAAATTGCCAAGATATTAGAATGTGTTCGGGGCGAGGAAAAAAGGAAACTAAGGAGACCAAGACATCTCGAGGTTCTGGGGGATTCAGTGGATTCTACTCTGCAAGTATAAATCATTATGGAGGGGGCTCAGGCAGTCGGCCAGCCCAGTCCGCACATCGGATTACTTGGGGTGCTCCAGTAAGTTCTTTTAATGCACCACCGACATGAGTTCCTACAATGGTTATTCCAGTTATCTGGCAAAAACTCAATATGAGCAGCCTAACCCGTAAAGAGGTTGTTATGAATACGGTGATACTAGGCACATCATGAGAAAATTGTCCCAAACTTAGGAGAGACTTATTTCATCAAAGCACTCAGGCTACGTGACCCATTGCAGTTACTACACCACCCATACGACCAGTTAGGGGTGGAGGACAGACGGGCAGAAGGCGTACTAGAGGTGGAGACCCAGCCGTTGATATATTTGTTTTATGGTATGGCAGAGGTCGCTACATCAGTTGGTGTCATTACAGGTACGACCTTGATATAATATAAAGGAATAATTTCCTTAACTTGATTCGGTTTTGAGTATCGAGACGAGTCCTCCTATTGTGCTCCACTTATGAGTGAGTTTCATAATTCTATAATCTACTTATGTGTTTACTCCTGTTGGGAGATTCCATGGAGATAACTACGCCTATCATTCCATGCTAGTCACTAATAAGACCTATGAGGCTAAATGTGGATTTTTGTTACTCATTTCGGTAAGTTTTGATGTAATTTACGGATAATTAATTACAAATTGTGAATTGTATGCCCTACCGGTGTGGGGTTCATTATGTGTTGTGATTTTATTTTTTAACGGAAATTATTTAGAAGGAGCAAATGAAAAGTTTCGATTGGCACGATGTGCATATTACTTGTGATTTAGAACCGGGGACGAGATCCTCGCATTTTAATATAAACTGATATGTTTAAACCGGGCTACGAGCTGCGGTGGAAGTTATATAAGGACGAGATCCTTGTGATGAAAATTCTTGTGTTTAAGTTCTCCCTTGTGAATTTTAATTTGTACTATAGTACTAATAGGGAGTCATGCATGTTAGGCTTATTTGAAAATTCTATATGAAATTCTCTGTGCATACTTGCCAATTTTGTGTTGTAATTATTGAGTTTTAACCTACGAGGTAGGTTCCCGCCCAGGTGACGTTAAATGTGACTCATTATTTCGGGTAAATAATTTTGAGGTCTTCATGCCTCGTGTCTCGTTATCAGTATTGTGAAAGTTTGAAATGAGATTTTTCTTAACATGAAGTTAATTGATGATTCTGTAATTGATTATGAACAACTATTAAGACCAGATTGACCCAGAAGGGTGCTCCGTTCAGATGGACCGAGGAATGTAAGGAGAACTTCCAAAAGCTCAAGACAGCTTTGACTACAGCCCCAATGTTGGTATTACCTATAGGTTCAAGGTCTTATATTGTGTAATGTGATGCATCGCGTATTGACCTCGGCGCAGTGTTGATGCAAGACGGTAGGGTGATTGCCTACGCGTCCAGACAATTAAATGTGCATGAGAAGAATTATCCTGTACACAACCTTGGGTTAGAAGCTATTGTTCATGCCTTAAAGATCTGGTGGTATTATTTGTACGGTGTCCATTGCGAGGTCTACACCGATCACCGAAGTCTACAACATCTGTTTAAACAAAAGGATCTTAATCTGCGACAGCGGAGACGGTTGGAGTTGCTTAAGCATTTTGATATCACCATTCTCTATAATCTTGGGAAGGCCAATGTAGTGGCCAATGCCTTGAGTCGTAAGGCGGAGAGTGTGGGCAGCTTAGCATATTTTCTAGTAGCAGAGAGGCCTTTGGCCTTGGCCAACCAGTTTGTCAAATTGGATGTTTCCGAGCCGAGCCGAGTTTTGGCTTGTGTGGTTTCACAGTCTTCTCTTTATGACCGTATCAGGGAACGTCAGTATGATGAACCCCATCTACTTGTCCTTAAGGACACAGTTCAGCATGGCAATGCCAAGGAAGTCACTATTAGAGATGAAGATGTATTACGGATGCAGAGCAGGCTATGTGTGCCAAATGTAGATGGTTTGCGCGACTTGATTTTTTAGGAGGCTCACAGTTCGCGGTACTCCATTCATCCGGGTGATGCAAAGATGTATCAAGACTTGAGACAGCACTATTGGTGGAGGCGGATGAAGAAAGACATAGTGGAATATGTAGCTCGGTGCCTAAATTATCACCGGGTGAAATATGAGTATTAACGACCAGGTGGATTTCTTCAGAAGTTGGAAATTCTAGAATGGAAATGGGAGCGGATCACTATGGATTTCATTGTTGGGCTCCCACGGACTCGGAGGAAGTTCGATGCAGTTTGGGTGATTGTGGATAGATTGATCAAGTTAGCTCATTTCATTCCTGTGATTACTACTTATTCTTCAGAGCAGCTGGCTCAGGTATATATTCACGAGATTGTCAGACTTCACAGTGTGGTATCTATCATCTCTGATCGGGATACATAGTTTACCTCACGGTTTTGGAGGGCTGTACATCGAGAGTTGGGTACTCGTGTGGAGTTGAGTACAACATTTCATCCTCAGACGGACGGGCAATCCGAACGCACTATTCAGATATTGGAGGATATGCTTCGTGTATGTGTGATAGATTTTGGGGGTGCTTGGGATCAATTCTTACCACTTGCGGAGTTTTCTTACAACAACAGTTGCCAGTCAAGCATTCAGATTGCTCCGTATGAGGCTTTGAATGGTAGGCAGTGCCTGTCCTTAGTGGGTTGGTTCGAACCGGGCAAGGCTACAGACTTGGTTCAGGATGCCTTGGAAAAGGTTAAGTTGATTCAGGATTGACTTCGTACATCCCAATCTAGACAGAAGAGTTATGCGAATCGGAAGGTTCGTGATGTTGCATTCATGGTTGGTGAGCGGGTATTGCTCCGGCTTTCGCCTATGAAGGGTGTGATGAGGTTCGGGAAGAAGGGCAAGTTGAGCCCTAGGTATATTGGGCCCTTTGAGATTCTTGAAAGAGTTGGAGATGTGGCTTACAGACTTGCACTACCACCTAGTATCTCTGCAGTTCATCCGGTATTGCAAGTCTCCATGCTTTGGAAATATCACGACGATCCGTCTCATGTGTTAGACTTCAGTTCGGTTCAGTTGGACAAGGATCTATCTTATGTTGAGGAACCAGTGGCTATTTTAGATAGGCAGGTTCGAAAGCTGAGGCCAAGGAACATTGCTTTCATGAAGGTTCAGTGGAGGGGTCATCCGGTCGAGGAGGCGACTTGGGAGACCGAGCTTGATATACACAGCCGTTATCCACACTTATTCACCAGCTCATGTACTTTTTCTAACTCCGTTCGAGAACGAACGTTTGTTTTAGAGGTGGAGAATGTGATGACCCAAAATGCCATCTTTAAATTTAATAATTAATTTTGTGTTCTAAGACCTCAAAAAGCACTATTTATCATTCCTCGACTTGCGTGCGCAGTCAGTAAAATTTTCCAGAAAGTTTTCAGGTGAAAAATGGATTAAAATGTGAATTAGAGGTTTAAAACTCAGCTGAGTTGACTTTGGTCAATATTTTGAGCAAATGGACTCGGATCAGTGTTTTGACAGTTCCGATAGGTCCGTGTCGTGATTTGGGACTTGGGTGTACACCCGGAATCAAATTTCGAGGCCCCTAGCCCGAGATATGGAATTTTGATGAAAAATTAAAAGTTTAAGTTCAAATAGTGATCGGATATCAAATTATGTGCAAACGACCCCGGAATAGAATTTTGATGATTCCAACAGCTCCGTATGGTGATTTTGGATTTAGGAGCATGATCGGAATTTTATTTGGAAGTCCGTAGTGGAATTAGGCTCGAAATGCCCAAAGTTGAATTTTTGGAAAGTTTGACCGGGGGGTTGACTTTTAGATATTTAGGTCGGAATCCGATTCTGAAAATTGGAATAGGTCTATTATGTCATTTATGACTTGTGTGTAAAATTTGAAGTCATTCCGAATTGATTTGATGTGTTTCGGCACAAGATATACAATTTGAAAGTTCAAAGTTCATAGATTTGGATTTGAGGTGCGATTCGTCATTTTGGTGTTGTTTGATATGGTTTGAAGCCTCGAATAAGTTTGTATTGTATTTTGGGACATGTTGGTATAATTGGTTAAGGTCCCAAGGGTCTCGGGTGGATTTCGGAAGATAAACGGAATGGATTTCGGACAAAGAAGGGCAAAATTCCGAAAACTCTTTGACCGTATGGTTTCTTAGATATGATGGAAGAACTGTACAGTTATTTCTTGTTTTGAGTTTATTGTTAGTTATGTGTATCATGCTTATTTAGAATCACATATTATTATACTTCCTTCATTTTAAACAAATGATCTCTAAAACAGTAAATTTATACCAATTATAAAAAGGGCTTCCGCTTCTATTGTCACACACAAATTCCACCGAGGACTTTCGGCCCGATCCAACATAAAAATGTAAATTGTGCACTACCGAGGGTCGAACGGCGCGAATCATAGATGCATCTATTAATCTACCAAGGCGAACGGCCCGCTCCCATGAGAGTAGTGGAAATAGTCACCCCTCTCGCGGAATATACTTGCGACGCGGTTAAATATAAATATAACGTAATTTTTCTCAATTTTTTTCAAAATATTAATTTACTTGAAACCTTTGAAATCTTGAAATCCTCAACTTAGTTCTATTAAATGCAAATAAACAATTATGTTCAGATAACGGTACCCACAAAGCATGGTGTAAGCCTAGAACTACCCAGACATAACAAGAATAGTAGCTACATACGGACTCTCGTCACTTCGTGTGTACGTAGCACCCCACAAATGATCATACATTAATTAAGTTCACCTATGGGGAAATATCCCTCTTACAAGGTTAGAAAAGAGACTTACCTCGCTTTAAGGCCTACTTTCCGGTCCAAGCTTATTCCCAAACCTTCAATTTGGTGCTGAACAATCCAAAGCTATCCAAATAGTGTAGAAACTAATCAATATAGGCTTAAAAGTTCATATCCCTACTATTTAAGTAATTTCCCAATTATAAATGCAAGATTCCTAAAATTCACCCCCGGGCCCACGTGCCCGAATTCAGGAAATTTTCAAAGAAAGTTGTTATCCATAACTTTAGGAACATAAATATATGATTTTCATTAAGTTCCATAACCATTTTCGTGGTAAAACTCCATTTTTATCAAAAACCTAGGTTTTCCTCTAAACCCATGATTTTCACTAATTTACATATTATAACCTACCCATAAACCAAGTATTTAACTCACATTTGATAGGAATTATTTACCTCAACTAGTTGATGGAAATCCCTTCTCTAACAGGTTCCAAAATTGCCCCCAATTTAAAACATTAATGCCCTTCAACGACTTCCGCACCTGCGGTTAAATTGGCGTACCTACGATTCCACTTTTGCGGACAACTCGCCCAGGTGCAGACCAAAGCCAAGCTGCCTCATCTCACTTCTGCGCCCAGGTGATCGCATTTGAGTCCACGCATCAGCGACAAACGACGCGCATCTGCGACACTGCCCGCTCCTGCGATGTCTGCCTTCGCACCTGCACTTTTGCAGGTGCGGTCCTTCTTCCGCTTCTGCAATGGCTGAGCAGCCTATGCTGGGATGCATATGCGATCATGGGGCTCACACCTGCGAGCTCGCACCTGGGGCTGACCAAGTGCAGGTGCGATTATGACAGCAGCTGGGGCTTCAGCTTTGGCTTCCAAATTCCAACTTGGTCCGAGCCTCGTCCGATTGACACTCGGGGTCCCCGGGGCCCCGTCCGAACGTACCAACAAGTTTGAAATTAGAAAACGGACTCGCTCGAACTCTCGGAACGCCCGAAACAACATTAAAACTAAGAATCACACCCTAAAACCAATTGAATCAAACTAAAAAACTTCAAGTAATACTACTCGGATATTTACTTCCAATGCGCCGAAACGTACTTATACTACTCGGAATGGCACCAAATTTTGCGTGCAAGTCTTAAATGAAACTACAGAACTATTCTCGGTCTTGAAATTCTGTTTGGACCTCGATATTACCAAAACCCGCTCCAAACTAAATTTTAAAGAACTTCTAAAACCTTCAAGAACCAACTTTCACTATTGGGCGCCAAAACGCTCCCGGTTCATCCAAAACCCGATCCGAACATACGCCCATGTCCGAAATCATCATACGAACCTATTGGAACCATCAAATCCTGATTCCGAGATCGTTTACTCAAAATGTTGACCGAATTCAAACTTGGCCTTTCAAGCCAACCATAAGGAACCAAGTGTTCCGATTTAAACCCAAACTCTACCAAATCCCGAATCAACCATCCCCGCAAGTCATAAATCAGTAAAAGCATGTACGAGAAGTCTTATTTAGGGGAACGGGGTTCTAGAAAGCAAAACGACCGGTCGGGTCGTTACATTCTCCACCTCTTAAACAAACGTTCCTCCTCGAACGGGTTTAGATTTATACCTGAAGTGCTGAATAAGTGTGGATATCGGCTCCGCATGTCCACCTCGGACTCCCAGGTCGCCTCCTCGACTGGTTGGCCCCTCCACTGAAACTTTACCGCGGAAATTCTCTTGGACCTCAACTGGTGATCCTGCCTAGCGACAATAGCAACTGGCTCCTCCTCATAGCCCAAGCTCTCATCTAGATGAATAGTGCCGAAGTCTAACACATGTGATAGGTCGGCATGGTACCTCCGGAGCATAGACACGTGAAAACCTGGATGAACCCCAGATAGGCTAGGAGGTAAAGCAAGCTCATAAGCAACCTCCCCAACTCGCCTCAACACCTCAAATGGGCCTATAAACCTTGGGCTCAACTTGCCCTTCTTTCCGAATCTCATAATACCCTTCATCGACGAGACTTTCAAGATAACTTTCTCGCCTACCATAAATGATACATCACGTGCCTTATGATCCACGTAACTCTTCTGTCTGGACTGTGCTGTGCGAAGTCGCTCCTGAATCAACTTTACCTTTTCCAAGGCATCCTTCACCATATCAGTACCATATAACCTAGCCTCGCCAGGCTCAAACCACCCGATGGGAGAACGACATCGCCGACCATATAAAGCCTCAAATGGGTCCATCTCGATGCTGGACTGATAATTGTTGTTGTAAGCAAACTCGGCCAATGGCAAGAACTGATCCCACTCTCCCCCAAAGTCAATCACACATGCTCTCATCATGTCCTCCAATATCTGAACTGTCCGCTCTGATTGCCCGTCGGTCTGTGGATGAAACACTATGCTGAGCTCTACACGGGTCCCCAACTCACTCTGTACGGTTCTCCAGAAATGTGAAGTGAACTGAGGGCCTCTATCTGATATGATGAAAATAGGCACACCGTGCAACCGAACTATCTCCCTAATATAAATCTGGGCCAATTTCTCTGAAGTATAGGTAGTCACAACCAGAATAAAGTGTGCCGGCTTGGTCAACCTGTCGATGATGACCCAAACTGCATCAAACTTCCGCAAGGTCCGCGGCAATCCAACTACAAAGTCCATAGTAATTGTAACGACCCCAAATTCCCTCCGTAGGATGTCCTGATGGTACCTAGTCTCTAAGACTAGATAAGCCTATCAATGCGGAATAATAATAAATATCTGAAATAAATAAACTACAATTCAAATAATTTCAACTCCCAAAACCCGGTAGAAATAAGTCACAAGCTTCTAATAATTTATTCTCTCTGTCTCTATACATCAGAGTCTAAAGCAAATAAGGAAGACAACATAGTAAGATAGAAGGGGACTCCGGAGTCTGCGGACGCTGGCAGATATACCTCAAAGTCTCCTCATACAGCTAGTTTACTGATGCGTGATCTGATAAGATGTACCTGAATCTGCACAAAAAGATGTGCAGAAGCGTAGTATGAGTACACCACAATGGTACCCAGTAAGTGCCAAGCCTAACCTCGGTAGAGTAGTGACGAGGTCAGGTCAGGCCCTACTGGATAATAAATAATGGCATGGTAAAATGTTTAAACAATATTATAAGATAAAATAACAATATTCCTGAATCCGGGCACGTGGGTCCGGGGATGAATTTTAGGAATCTTGCATTTAGGATTGGGAAATTACTTAAATAGTAGGGATATGAACTTTTAAGCCTATATTGATTAGTTTCTACACTATTTGGATAGCTTTGAATTGTTCGACACCAAATTGAGGGTTTGGGCATAAGCTTGGACCGGAAAGTAGGTCTTAAAGTGAGGTAAGTATTTTTTTCTAACCTTGTAAGAGGGAAATTTTCCCATAGGTGAACTTAATTAATGTATGATCATTTGTGGGGTGCTACGTACGCACGAAGTGACGAGAGTCCGTACGTAGCTACTATTCTTGTTATGTCCGGGTAGTTCTAGGCTTACACCATGCTTTGTGGGTACCGTTATCTGAACATAATTGTTTATTTGCATTTAATAGAACTAAGTTGAGGATTTCAAGATTTCAAAGGTTTCAAGTAAATTAATATTTTGAAAACAATTGAGAAAAATTACGTTATATTTATATTTAACCGCGTCGCAAGTATATTCCGCGAGAGGGGTGACTATTTCCACTACTCTCATGGGAGCGGGTCGTTCACCTCGACAGGTTAATAGATGCATCTATGGTTTGCGCCGTTCGACCCTAGGCAGTGCACAATTTACATTTTCATGTTGGATCGGGCCGAAAGTCCTCGGTGGAATTTGTGTGTGACAATAGAAGCAGAAGCCCTTTTTATAATTGGTATAAATTTACTGTTTTAGAGATCATTTGTTTAAAATGAAGGAAGTATTTTGGTTTCTTAGATATGATGGAAGGACTGTACAGTTATTTCTTGTTTTGAGTTTATTGTTAGTTCTGTGTATCATGCTTATTTAGAATCACATATTATTATATTGTTGGCCCTAGTGAGTGTCGAAGTCGACCCCTCGTCACTACTTCTTCGAGGTTAGACTAGATACTTACTGGGTACATACTTTTATGTACTCACGCTACACTTTTGTACTTGATTGTACAGGATTTGAGGCAGGTACATCTGGCCACCAGTCCGGCGCATAGATTGATTTCCCATCTCGAGACTTCCCGCGATCGCGTAGCTGTGCGAGTTGGTTATTCGCGAATGCGTGAAGAAGGTCCGTTCGCATAGAGTAAGTAGAGCAGAAGTAGAGGTCACGTATTTTGTGCTTCGCGATCGCGTAGGACTGTGAGAGTGAGCTTCACGATCGCGTGGAAAAGTCCGCGATCACGTAGGATTAAATCCAGGAAGTGGAAATTTGTGATTCGTGATCGCATGTGGTTGTCCGCAATCGCATAGTGCAAATGACTGGGCAGAGAGTTTTTTACCGATTTGGAGCTCGGAGAGAGAGAATATTCGAGAGATTTTCAAAAAAAATAATGGGGTAAGTAATCCTAACTCAATATTGGTTAAATTACCCGAATCCATGGTTGTTTTTGACATTTAATTAGTGAATTAAGTTGGAAGATTTAAAAAACCCTCTTGGTTTAAATTGAAGATTTGAGGGTCGGATTTTGGTAAAATTGGTATGGTTAGACTCGTGGTTGAACGGGCTTTCGAATTTTATAACTTTTGTCGAGTTTCGAGATATGGGCCCCACAGGCAATTTTTGAGCTAAATTTTGGATTTTATTGGAAAATTAGTATTTTCTTATGAAATTAATTTCAATAAATTTTATTGACTTAATCAAATTATTTGTGGCTAGATTCGAGGCGTTTGTAGGCCAATTCACGAGGAAAAGACATTGCAGAATAAAGAATTACACGGCTTGAGGTAAGTAACAGTTCTAAATTTGGTCTTGAGGGTATGAAACCCTAGAATATGTAGTATGTGATTGGTTTTTAGGTGACCCACATGCTAGGTGACGGGCGTGTGGGCGTGCACTGTAGAAATTATAACTTGGTCAATTCCATGGAACCATGTAGTTGAAAAATATGTTGATATTTGTACATTTTTTCCCGTATTAGAGAAATTGATCTATGAATCATGTTTAAATCATATGTTTACCCTGTTGGGACCCATAGAGGTCGTGTACTTGTGAAATTATTTGCTAAATTGCTGTTTTGCACTCAGTCACAGTTCTATTTGCATATTTTTACCTCAGTCTCTTTTATTCATTATTGATGCATCATATCATTGTTGTTGGGCTGCTTATCATGATTTCTGAGAGCCCGAGAGACTGGAGAGGTTGCTGACTGAGTGAGGCCGAGGGACTGATTTTGAGGATATTTATGGATCGGGCTGCACGCCGCAACATGTTTCAATTGATTTATTCCATGATTGGCTTGATATAGCACTTGGGCTGAAGGATCCCCTCCGGAGTTTATACACACCCCCCAGTGAGCGCAGGTACCTACTGAGTGAGAGTATCGAGTGATGAGTGACTGTGAGGAATGAGCGACTATGAGGAAAGAGTGACTGTGAGGAAAGAGTGACTGTGAGTTTGGAGTGAATGGGAGGACTGAGTGACAGTTACTCTGAGAGGATGCATTGATTTCATTATTTGCTGCATTTCAGTTGTCATATATCACTATTTTGGAAATTTCGGAAAAATATTATTTTCTGTTTCGGTCAAACTTGATATGCAATTTCAGTGAAATCTTAAATGTTGAACTTGAGAGCATGCCTACCCTTTTATATTGGAAAGCACTGTATTTGGGCTTAACTGAAAAGCTCGTCACTACTTTCACTTCTTTATTTATTATTGTTACTTACTGAGTTGGTTGTACTCATACTACATCCTGCACTTCGTGTGCAGATCCAGGTGATCCCGGATACAGTGGATTTTGATTCTTTCACACAATCGATTTTCCGAAGATTCAGAGGTAGCTACCATGTTTTGCAGACCTTGTCTCTCCTTCCCTATCCTTTTGTTTATTTTATTTGGTCTCAGATTATTATAGACCATGTTTTCCAGACTTGTAATGTATAGATGTTCATGTACTCAGTGACACCGAATTTTGGGAGTGTGTTTATTTCCAATGTTTGTAGGATTTACTCTTAACCTTAATTATTATGTTTTCAGTATTTAAAAGAAATTATGGGTTATTGGTGTTGTCGGCTTGCCTAGTATTTAGATAGGCGTCATCACGACAGGTTAGGATTTTGGGTCGTGACAATTTGGTATCAGAGCCTAGGTTACATAGGTCTCACGAGTCATGAGCAGGTTTAGTAGAGTCTTGCGGATCGGAACAGAGACATCTGTATTTATCTTCGAGAGGCTGTCTAACCCTTAGAAAAATTTTACTTTCTTGTATTCTGTCGTGCAAATTGTTGATTCCAGAAACTAAATTTTTGTTATTCTATTCTCTCATAAATGGTGAGGACACGTACTACCGAATCGTACGGTCAGCCACCAGTGCCACCAGTTAGGGCCGCGAGAGGTTGGGGCTGTGGTAGAGGCCGAGGCCGAGGTAGAGGTCGAGGTATAGCTCGTACAACAATTGGAGCAGCACTTGTAGCACCACTAGTTGCTCCAGCTCAGGAGCAGATTCCAGATATAGCTGAGCCGACAAGACCAGCTCAGGCACCAGCTATGCCCATTGAGATTCCAGGCCTTCAGGAGACTTTGGCCTGGATATTGATAGTTTGCACTGGCCTTGCTCAGGTGGTTTCGGCTCAGGCCGCACCTGCCACTTCTCAGGCCGGGGGAGGTACTCATACCCTTGTTGCCCGTACTCCAGATCAGGTGGTACAGGGACTTCAGATACCGGGGCACTACCAGCCCAGCCAGCTACAGCTGTTCAGGCCCCGGTAGTCCCCGTTATGGTAGATGATGAGCTGAGGAGACTTGAGAGATTTGGGAGGCTTCGACCTCCATCATTTAGTGGTGCTGAGTCAGAGGATGCTCAGGGTTTTCTGGATAAGTGCCAGCGGATGCTTCGGACAATGGGTATTTTGGAGACCAGTGGGGTCTCGTTCACTACTTTTTAATTTTCTAGAGCTGCCTTCAGATGGTGGGAGACTTATGAGAGGTGCAGGACGGTCGGTGCTGTACCACTTACATGGCAGGAATTCTCTGTTCTCTCCTTGGAGAAGTTTGTGCCGCAGTCTCGCAGAGAGGAGCTGCGCAGACAGTTTGAGTAGTTACGTCAGGATGCTATGTCTGTGACGTAGTACAAGATGAGATTTTCTGAGTTGGCTCGTCACACACTTTGTTTGGTTCCCACTGATAGGGAGAGGATTAGGAGGTTCATTGATGGCCTCACATATCAGCTACGATTACCTATGACTCGGGAGAGAGTATCTGGTGCTACTTTTGATATGGTAGTTGACATTGCTCGGCAGATAGAGATGGTTTGTAACTAGGAGCGTGGGGAGAGGGAGGCCAAGAGGCCTCGTGGTCCAGGTGATTTCAGCGGTGTTCCTTTAGGGGGTCAGTTTTACCGCGATAAGGGTTGTCCTTACAGGTACGCTCAGGTGGGTCGTCCAGTTCACCGTGGTACATCATCCAGCGAGGGTTCATATAGTTCTCATTAGGGTCAGTTATCTCTCAGTGCCCTGCCAGCCCAGAGTTCGTCCCGTGCTCCTTCAGTTCATTGTTCATTTGCACCGGGTGATTCCAGCAGTTATTCTGGTTCTCGGGGCCCGATTCAGTCAGCACCACCACCAGTACCGAGGAGCTGCTTTGAGTGCGGGGAATTTGGGAATATGTGGAGACAATGTCCGCATCGCTCGGGAGGTCCAGTGCAGCAGAGAAGTCAGGCTACGACTTCAGCACCAGTTACTTCTCCACCCGCCCAGCCAGCTCGGGGTGGGGGTCAGTCAGCTAGGGGTCGCCCAAGAGGGGGAGGTCGATCAGGTGGCGGTCAGGCCCGATTCTATGCTTTTCCTGCCAGGCCAAATGTCGTTGCCTCAGATGCAGTGATCACAGGTATTGTCTCAGTGTGCCACAGGGAAGCTTTTATATTATTTGACCCTGGTTCTACTTATTCCTATGTATCATCGTACTTTACTCATTATATGGATATGCCCCATGAGTCCTTAGTTTCACCTGTTTGTGTATCTACGCCGGTGGGCGATACTATTATTGTGGACCGTGTACATCGATCATATGTGGTAACTATTGAGGGACTGGAGACTAAAGTTGATCTCTTATTGCTTAGTATGGTTTATTTCGATGTAATCCCGGGCATGGATTGGTTGTCTCCATGTCATGCTATTCTGGACTGTCATGCAAAAACGGTGACGTTGGCAATGTTGGGGTTGCCGAGGGTCGAATGGAGAGGTTCTCTAGATTATGTTCCCAGCAGGGTAATTTCTTATTTGAAAGCCCAACGTATGGTTAGGAAGGGGTGTTTGTCATATTTGGCTTTTGTGAGAGATGTTGATGCAGATACTCATACTATTGATTCAGTACCGGTAGTAAGAGACTTTCCGGCTGTATTTCCTGCAGACCTGCCGGGTATGCCGCCCGATAGGAATATTAATTTCGGTATTGACTTGGTGTCGGGCACTCAGCCCATTTCTATTCCTCCGTATCATATGGCACCAACTGAGTTAAAAGAATTGAAAGAGCAACTTCAGGAGCTTCTTAATAAGGGGTTTATTAGGACTATTGTGTCGCCTTGGGGTGCAGCGGTTCTGTTTGTGAAAAAGAAAGATGATACTAATGCGAATATGTATCAATTACAGGCAGTTGAACAAAGTTACAATCAAGAATAAGTATCCTTTGTCGCGTATTGATAATTTATTTGACCAACTTTAGGGAGCAAGGGTATTCTCCAAAATTGATTTGAGATCGGGGTATCACCAGTTGAAAATTCGGGATTCAGATATTCTAAAGACGGTATTCAGGATTCGTTATAGTCACTATGAATTTCTTGTGATGTCATTTAGGCTAACCAATGCCCCAGGAACATTTATGCACTTGATGAATAGCATATTCCAGCCGTATCTTGACTCATTTGTCGTGGTATTTATTGATGATATCCCGGTGTACTCACATTGCTAGGAGGAACATGCACAACATTTGAGTATTGTACTACAGAGGCTGAGGGAAGAGAAACTTTATGCCAAATTCTCTAAGTGTGAGTTCTGGCTTAGTTCGGTGGCATTCTTGGGACACATAGTGTCCGGTAAAGGGATTAAGGTGGATCCGAAGAAAATAAAGGCAGTTCAGAGTTGGCACCGACCATCTTCAGTTACTGAGATTCGGAGTTTTCTCGGCTTGGCTGGTTATTATCGTCGTTTCGTGGAGGGTTTCTCAGGATTTGAGGCAACATTATTGGTGGAGGCAAATGAAGAAAGATATAGTTGGGTTTGTAGCTCGGTGTTTAAATTGTCAATAGGTGAAATACGAGTATCAGATAACGGGAGGATTGCTTTAGTGACTTGAAATTTCGGATTGGAAATGGGAGCGTATTACCATGGATTTTGTAGTTGGACTTCCACGGACTTTGAGGAAGTTTGATGTTGTTTGGGTGATTGTGGATTGATTGACGAAGTCCGCGCATTTTATTCCAGTTGGTACTACTTATTCTTTGAATGGTTGGATGAAATTTATATCCGCAAGATTGTTCGCCTACACGATGTGCCAGTGTCCATCATTTCAGATCGGGGCATGTAGTTTACATCACAGTTTTGGAGAGCAGTGCAGCGAGAATTTGGTACACAGGTTTAGCTAAGTACAACATTTCAACCTCAGACGGATGCACAGTTCGAGCGCACTATTCAGATATTGGAGGATATGCTATGCGCTTGCGTCATTGATTTTGGAGGTTCTTGGGATAAATTTCTGCCACTGGCAGAGTTTGCTTACAATAACAGCTACCAATCGATCATTCAGATGGCTCTGTATGAGGCTTTATATGGGAGACGGTGTCGGTCTCCGGTGGGTTGGTTCGAGCCGGGTGAGGCTAGGCTATTGGGTACTGATTTGGTTCAGGATGCTTTGGAGAAGGTTAAATTAATTCAGGAGCGGCTTCACACGGTGCAGTCTGGACAGAAGTGTTATGTCGACCTGAAGTTCCGTGATGTTACTTACATGGTTGAGGAAAAGGTTCTGCTCAAGATTTCACCCATGAAGAGTGTGTTGAGGTTCGGGAAGAAGAGCAAGTTGAGCCCTCGATATATTGGGCCTTTTGAGATACTTAAGAAAATTGGAGAGGTGACTTATAAACTTGCCTTGCCACCTAGTCTATCAGGTGTTCATCCAGTATTCCATGTATCCATACTCCGAAAGTATGTCGGGGATCCGTCTCATATTCTGGATTTCAGTACAGTGCAGCTGGACGGTAATTTGACTTGTGAGGTGGAGCCGGTGGCTATTTTAGACCGGCAGGTTCGAAAGCTGAGGTCAAAGAATATAGCATCATTGAAGGTACAGTGGAGAGGCCAGCCAGTCGGAGAAGCTACTTAGGAGATTGAGCAGGAGATGCAGAGCAAATATCCACACCTATTTGAGACTCCAGGTATGATTCTAAACCCGTTCGAGGACGAACGTTTGTTTAAGAGGGGGAGAATATAACGACCCGGTCAGTCGTTTTGAGTATTAGAACCTCGTTCCCCCATTTACTGCTTAATTTATGCTTTACAGTTATTTTATGACTTACCGAGTTAGTTGGTTCGGGTCCGGAAGGATTTCAGAGTGAAATGAGAGACTTAGTCTCTTAATTAAAAACTTAAGTTGAAAAAATTGATCGGATATTGACTTATATGTAAACGACCTTGGAATTTAATTCTAATGATTCCAATAACTCTGAATGGTGATTTTGGACTTAGGAGCATGTCCAAAAAATTATTTGGAGGTCCGTAGTGGAATTAGGCTTGAAATGGCGAAAGTTGAATTTTGGGAAGTTTGACCGGGTGGTTGACTTTTTGATATCGGGGTCAGAATCTGATTTTGAAAATTAAAATACCTCTGTTATGTCATTTATGATTTATGTGCAAAATTTGAGGTCAATCAGACGTGATTTGATAGGTTTCGGTGTTGTTTGTAGAAATTTAAAATTTCAAAGTTCATTAGGCTTGAATTGGGGTATGATTTGTGTTTCTGAATTTACTTGATGTGATTTGAGGCTTCGACTACGTTCGTATGATATTTTAGGATTTGTTGGTGTATTTGGTTGAGGTCTCGGGGGCCTAGGGTGAGTTTCGGACGGTTAACAGATCAATTTTGAACTTGGCATTCCAGCTGAAGAATGCTGGTTTTCTGTCACTGGTTTCCTTCTACGCGATCGCATGAGAATGTTCGCGATCGCGTAGGCTTGTTTGAGTCAGTGATGATTTTATTTTTTGCGATTGCCTGAAGAGGGCCGCGATCGCATAGCTTTGCGAGTTTGTTATTCGCGAACGCGTGAAGAAGGTCGCGTTCGCGTAGAGTAAGTGGAGCAGAAGTAGAGGTCACGTGTTTTGTGCTTCGCGATCGCGTGGACGAGTCCGCGATCACGTAGGCCTGTGAGAGTGAGCTTCGCGATCGCGTGAAAAAGTCCGCGATCGCGTAGGATTAAATCCAGGCAGTGAAAATTTGTGATTCGTGATCGTGTGTGGTTGTCCGCGATCGTGTAGAGCAAATGACTGGGCAGAGAGTTTAAGTTCTGAAAATGGGACCATTTTCTATTTTTACCGATTTGGAGCTCGGAGAGAGAGAATTTTCGGGAGATTTTCAAGAAAAATAATGGGGTAAGTAATCCTAACTCAATATTGGTTAAATTACCTGAATCCATAGTTGTTTTTGACATTTAATTAGTGAATTAAGTTGAAAGATTTAGAAAACCCTCTTGGTTTAAATTGAAGATTTGAGGTGATAGTTGAGGTCGGATTTTGGTAAAATTGGTATGGTCAGGCTCGTGGTTGAATGGGCTTTCGGATTTTATAACTTTTGTCGGGTTCCGAGACGTGGGCCCCACAGATAATTTTTGAGCTAAATTTTGGATTTTATTGGAAAATTAGTATTTTCTTATGAAATTAATTTCAATAAATTTTATTGACTTAATCAAATTATTTATGGCTAGATTCGAGGCGTTTGTAGGCCAATTCACGAGGAAAAGACATTGCAGAATAAATAATTACACGGCTTGAGGTAAGTAACAGTTCTAAATTTGGTCTTGAGGATATGCAACCCTAGAATATGTAGTATGTGATTGGTTTTGAGGTGACCCACATGCTAGGTGACGGGCGTGTGGGCGTGCACTGTAGGAATTATGACTTGGTCAATTTCATGGAACCGTGTAGTTGAAAAATATGTTGATATTTGTACATTTTTTCCCGTATTAGAGAAATTGATCTATGAATCATGTTTAAATCATACGTTTACACTGTTGGGACCCATAGAGATCGTGTACTTGTGAAATTATTTGCTAAATTATTGTTTTGCACTCAGTCACAGTTCTATTTGCACATTTTTACCTCAGTCTCTCTTATTCATTATTGATGCATCATATCATTGTTGTTGGACTGCTTATCATGATTTCTGAGAGCCCGAGAGACTGGAGAGGTTGAGGACTGAGTGAAGCCGAGGGCCTTATTGTGAGGATATTTATGGATTGGGCTGCACGCCTCAGCATGTTTCAATTGATTTATGACATGATTGGCTTGATATAGCGCTTGGGCTGAAGAAGCCCCTCTGGAGTCTGTACACACCCCCAGTGAGCGCAGGTACCTACTGAGTGCGAGTGCCGAGTGATGAGTGACTGTGAGGAATGGGAGACTGTGAGGAAAGAGTGACTGTGGAAAGAGTGACTATGAGGTTGGAGTGAATGGGAGGACTGAGTGACGGTTACTCTGAGAGGAAGCATTGATTTCATTATTTGTTGCATTTCAGTTGTCATATATCACTATTTTGGAAATTTCGGGAAAATATTATTTTCTGTTTCGGTCAAACTTGATATGAAATTTTAGTGAAATCTTAAATGTTGAACTTGAGAGCATGCCTACCCTTTTATATTGGAAAGTACTGTATTTGGGCTTAGCTGAGAAGCTCGTCACTACTTTCAGTTCTTTATTTATTATTGTTACTTACTGAGTTGGTTGTACTCATACTACACCCTGCACTTCGTGTGCAGATCCAGGTGATCCCGAATATAGTGGGTGTTGATTCTTTCACACAGTCGATTTTTCGGAGATTCAGAGGTAGCTTCCATGTTTCGCAGACCTTGTCTCTCATTCCCTATCCTTTTGTTTATTGTATTTGGTCTCAGATTATTATAGACCACATTTTTCAGACTTGTAATGTATAGGTGCTCATGTACTCAGTGACACCGGATTTTGGGAGTGTGTTTATTTCTAATATTTTTGGGATTTACTCTTAAACTTAATTATTATATTTTTAGTATTTAAAAGAAATTATGGGTTATTGGTGTTGTCAGTTTGTCTAGTATTGAGATAGGCGCCATCACGACGGGTTAGAATTTTGGGTCGTGACAGAATCCAGATAATGTTTTTACACAAGAAGAGTTCCTTTGGCTATAATTTTGATTAAATTTGAATGAAAAACTATTTTTTTGTATAATGACATTATGAACGTAGAGTTTACAAAGAGATGCTAGATGAGATACAACAACATAGCATATTTGTATCTTGTATAATAAAATATTTATAACTATAAATACTATAGAACTAATTACACTAAAGTCATTCGGAAAATGTTGAATTCAGCTATATATTATATCAATGTACTAATATTCTTTTTCATCATTTAAACATATATTGCGTTTAGTTTTACCTCCATTGCTATTTTTAATAATTTTGTATACGTTTTATATTGATTAACGTGATGCACACGTGCATCGCACGTACACTAAAACTAGTACTATATTAAAAGCACGAAAGCCCTTAGCGAAATATCATTTGCCTTTTTTATCCTTTAAAAATACAGTTCATACTGGACAAAATAGTCATTTAGTTATTTCTCAAATATTTAGAAATAGTTATTTAATGAATTCCCTAATATTTAGGATTTATTTAGAATTAGTCATTTAATTATTTTTCTACTTTTTAGAACTTTGATTTTTCAATTCCTTCTTGTTTTAAAATTCCTTATTTTCAACTCCATTTAAATTTACAAGTACTAAATTTCAAGCATTTTCAATTTATATTAGGAAAGTTTCGACCACTTTATATTGTTTTTAGATTTAGGCCTTTTTTTTTTGTAAATGAAATTTTCGTCACTTTCAGCTCTATTTAGTTTTAGGTGTAGGATGGAAAAAGGTAAGTATATTAAAATAGGGAAGGCCTTCATATCAAAAAAAGGGTATAAAACTCAAGCTATATAATTTTGGTTTTGGTATTCTACAACAATTATGTATTAAAATATAAATACACATTCTAAAAATACTATAATTAGATATAAATTATCTGAATATTTACAATTATTAAAACCATTAACTCAACATCAAGTTCTAGAGATACTTTCAAAATGACACTTAATAATTGCGCGTCAATTATACGTATAATACTTAGATAATTTTTAGAAGTTTATACTTATTGATACGGGTTACACACGCAAAGTGCCCGTAAGACTAGTTGTAAAAAAATTAAAGGCATTTATAATCTATTTCTCGTATTTACACGATGTATTAAGCTTAAACTAGGCACTAAAATTTGATTCTTTTATTTAATTATTTATTTATTTATATAGATTTACCTTATATAAGCCGATAGTGTAAATAAATGTACATCATCTTTTTTAACTATTATAGCAATTTATTTATCTTATTATTTTTAGTTACTCGGTTCACTTATTATGAATTGTTAATTATAATTATCTTCTAGCTTGCGTAGAAATTAAAATAAAGAAAGATGTACGGATGCGCGGTTTTAATTTTATGCTATTGAAATTTGATTGAATTTCGTTTGTGTCCAAAATTTAGTTCAAACAAAATAGCATTCACATAAGATGAGACAACTGTAGTACTAGAGTCTAGAATACGAAGGGAATATCATTTTGCTCCTAAAGGAACGAGGGGGAGTAGCAGGCACAGATTACGATTGACGACACATCTGAATCGTCCTCAGCGGTGAACTCGATCATGGAAGCTACCTCCCAAACCCTAACGAAACTTTCCGACATCAGTAGGCACCGATTAAACGTCGACGAATTTAACGACGCAAAAGACGTCGACGGCGAAGAGGAAGAGTATGACACGGAGGCTTGGGAAATGCTTACCAAGTGTTTCCGAGAGGTTCAATCTGTTCTTGATCGGAACCGAACTCTTATTCAACAGGTGAACAAAAATCATCAATCAATGCTTCCAGATAATCTGGTGAAGAACGTAGCTCTTATTCGAGATATTAATCATAATATCTCCAAAATTTCTCGCCTTTACTCTGATCTCTCTGTAAATATCTGCAATATCGTACGTCAGCGACGGGCATTGGATTTGTTGGAATCTAAGAATCGCAACGGCAAAGCGGAGAGGCGCTGAATCCTGTCTCAATTCACTTGATGACTCCGAACTCGGTAATCTCGATTACTCTTTGTTTTCCCTACTAGTAAGATTTAGTGTATTTATCAGGTGCTATGATCATTCTTAATAAATAAGAGTTGTATGTGTTGACTCATTATTTAATTTGATGGATGTTGTTTGTGGACGGGTGCTGTTTTAAATTTTTTTACCCTTAAAACGGATAACAACTAAATTTGTACGCGATTTTAAGGATATTTGGATTGATTCAACATAAGTAATTAAAAATGTTAATAAACGAATTAAAGATAAAATAAATAACCAAACCAATTGTGACGTTAAGTCCAGGCTCGAATTTAAGCTGAACAATAGTTTTGCCCTCGACCGGACCCTCGATTCGAAGCTAAATATGTATGAAGAACTATGATAAAAATAAGAACCTTTCAATAGCTAGAAATCAGAGAAATAGGTTTGCATTGCCTTGATATGCGTGTTACAATGTGTCTATTGAATAAAAAACTTCCCTTTTATATAGCATGGGAGTTTTACCCTTAGTACAATTCTAAAAAAGGTAAAAATCCTCTTTGTATGTCAGTCAATGATACACTACCGACATCGGGCGAGATCCACGCCGTGATATCCGGTTAGGTGCGGATATCAAGGTCCTCTGTTAGTCGTGTTCAACAGTTTGTAGTGTTATCCGAGGTCTTGGAGCTCGTTCCGGGTTCGGGGGGTGTTGTCTTGTCAGGTCCGGTGGCGAGAACCCCGTTCCGGCCTCGATTCAAGGAGTTCTCAGATTCAGTCTCTATCTCATACATTCATACTTCTTACTTCGTTTGACTCACCAGAAACTCGAGGTGTGTGCTAACCCTGAGTTCACCCGTATACAGATAGTCCCCTTATTTCTCAAAGAATAGGTTCGCTGAAACAATGGGAAACGATAGATGAACCCTGATTCTTTCTTTCGTACGTTACAACCGAGACAATGAATAAGATGAAACTTCCCCTCAATCGCGTCGCTCTGACCTCGGACACGTGTTCAATTATCGGTTGGTCGCCTCCGAAAGTGAAACGTCGCGTATTGATTACTTTTGACTCCTACAAAAGTTTTGACCTTTTGTACTTCTTTCACTTTCCGATCCTAGCTTTTACCTTCGAATTCTCTAGCGGCTATCAACTCTTTCAAATCTTCATATGTTTACCTTTGATCTTCAAATCTTCATAATTGTTCTTAGGTTCTACCCAGATCTTCATCCTGCCTTCAAACCTTCATACTTTATTCCTTCAAATCTTCATATCTTTCCTTCAAACCCTCATATTTTCCAGATCACAATGGCTAAGACTTCCAAATCAGTTCCTCAGAAAGATGCCTCTTCATCTTCCCACCCGGCCACAAGTACCGAGGCGGCCGTTCTCGAGGTGGTTGCTCTCGAGACGGATGCACCCGAGGTGGTTGCTCCCGAAGCGGACCCAGAGCCCCCCATGAAAAGCTTTATACCTGGGGACTTTTCAATCGGAGACGACTTTAAAGTCGAGAAAAAACGTCAAAATAAGATCGAAGTGAAGGGGCATTGAGATATATATGCTTCATTACCGAAGATACCTTCTCCATAGTCTGAGAGGACTGTAAATAGGAAGGTAAGGACGTGGTAGTCCCCGGGCATGAGGACGATATTACTACCCATGTATAGGGGTATCTAAGTGTTTACACTTACCCATTCACGCTGGGCCTGATAGACCCGGTAGTTCTGGCCTTTTACAAGAGATACGAGGTGTGCCTTGGGCAAATCCACATGTCTCTTTGGAGGATCGTGATCCTCCTACGTTATTTTGTGAACAACACTGAATCTCCTCGGTTCATCCTCGACCACCTACTATGTCTGTATAGTCCCCGAATATTTCGAGGGGGACTAAACAAGCTCGTTCGCAGGGCCAGCAAGGCTCTCTTTTCAAGAATCGATGAGGATCGGGACCGAGGCTGGCAAGGGCGCTTTGTTCAGGTAAAAACTGAAGATTTGATCTCTCCCGAGTTCCTTCCATTTCCCGAGAAGTGGCACACATCTCATAAGTGTAGTTTTTCCTTAAGTGTCGAGTCTCCTTTGTTTCCTTTCTCACCATCAGTATTTGTGATCGTGCAACTGTTGCTTGGGTTCCTAATGCGGTCCCCTGGGTCAAGGAGTGGATCGAAGGCATTTACAAGCAGATATCGTACTTCGAGCGCTCGTGGCGCAAGATTTCGAAGGGCAGATGGGAGACCCGTTCTCATGGTAAGGCTCCCCTCTAAATAGTTATTATTACACCCCAAACTCACGTAACACTGACCTTTTCTCTTTCCTTCACAGGTTTGCCTAAGACCACCGAACTTAGGCCGCTGGAAGGGGACGAGTGTGTGTCTTTACCCATTGATCCCTCCGTTACGGGACAACCCGGGGCTGCTAGGGAGAAGAAGAAGAGGAAAAGGAAGTCTTCGGGCTCCCTGGGTCCCGAGGTGAAGCCAAAAAAGAGGGCAGCTTCCCGGGCTCGTAAGCCCAAGAAGAACACCAACTCCCGGGTGTCGTATTCTGACTCGCTTCGCCGACTCAGGGATGAGTCTGAAGAAGACGACATCTTTGTCGCTCATGGAACGACCCTTGCCGGGGAGCGGGCTGCAACCGAGGAAAAGAGCCATGAGGCCGATTTCCTTCCGACTCAAAAGGCCGAAATGGAGACGGGAGATGATACCTCCCGAGAAGTCGCTTCTGTTCCGAAGGAGGCGACTAGTGTGATAGACATCATCGAGACGCCCTCCTACACCGAGTCCATGCTTGAAGAGGCCCAAGCAGAAAAGGAAAAGTCAACTGAAGGAGTTCACAGCGCGGACGACCCTCTTCACTCCTTCCTCGATGCTTGGACATGTCCACTTGGGAAGATTTTTTCGGGCTGGTCGACCTGGAGATCCCGAAGAAGGATGCGCCTTCAGAAGCTCGTGGGCCGAGTTCGAGCCCAAAACTGGTGAAGCAGTTTTCTGCTCCAAGTGTGGACCCCAACCGCAAGAGAATAGACATTCTTACGGTCTCGAAGGATGCTCGGGTTCTATCTGCTCTAGTGGGCATAGACAGCTACCTCTGATGCCTGGTGACCGAGGAGGACCAGGTAAAGATGAATGGGGTGGGTGCGTCGAGTCTCTTCAACGAGGTGCAGCAGGCGCTGAACCGGGTAAGGCATCAACACTCCCTCATGAATTCCACTTAGGTTTTAATATCTTTTACTATTTTCGTTGCTTTGCAGGCCTCGGTGCTTCACTATCAGATCTTCCTCCGGTACCGCTTCGAAATCAACCATCTCGAGTTCAAGCTCAAGGAGCAGGTTCGGAAGAAGGACATGTGCATGCTTCTCAATGAGCAAAAGGACGGGGCCGTCAAGGATCTTCAGGCCGAGCTGGACAGGGATCAAAAGGAAGCTTCGACCTTGAAGCAGGAATATGCCGACCTGGTAGAAAAGGTAAAGGTCTTTGAAGTTAAAAATAAGGAGCTAGTGATGGTGGCTAACAACACAACCTCGCAGGTCCAACAGAAGATCGACCTGATAGACCAACTCTGAGCCGAGATGAACGAGGTCCAAGCCATGGCCGGCAGGTGGAAAAGTAAAATGGACTTGCTGTCTTTGGAGAAGGAAACCACTAATGCGGATCTGGCATCGATTGAGAACCAACTTCGGGTGGCGAAGGACAAAGATGACAAATGGTCTTAGATGAATGACGATCTCCGAGCATAGCTGAGCCTGGTTGTCATGGAGCGGGATGCCCTCGGTAGAGAATACGAGGCAGTGAAGTCCAAGTTGGATACAACCTCCGTCGATGTTGAAGAAATGGTGGCCTAATACAAGGCCAATGTGGAGGCATCCGAGGTGCACCTGAAGGCAAAGGCCGAATATATAAAGCGGCTATCCCGAAGAGAGACCCTCGAAGAGATCCACGCCCAGGGTTTTGACCTGTCAGATGAGATCGAGGAAGCCAAAAAGTCTGAGGCCGAGGCAAAGAAGCTTTACGAGCCTGAAGGTGCCGAAGGCTCTGAGGGTTCCGAGGGATCCGAAAGCTCTGATGGCTCTGGCGACGAGTTGGGCCTAGGTGAAGACTAGGCATGGATGCCTTAGTATTTTTTTAGTTTTTGTCTCATGTACATATATTTGTTTTGTTTATTTTGAGGCCGTTTTTATTGAGCCTTTGTAAATATACTCCGGAATGTATATATGAAATTTTCCCTTTCTAGCAATAACGTACCTTTACTTTTCCAGCATCTTTTCATAATTTCTATTCATGTAATGTTTCTAATGCCTTAGCATATAATCGAATTTGTTATAGGGCGTTCATTTTTCAGAGGTCCGAACAGGGCCTCACTTCAATACAACTTTATTTGCTCGAGGGTTTGAAAACTCAGTGTGACCGAAGGTGTTTTCAAGATGTTTAAGCAATTTTTAGACGATATTTTTGCTGAGGGTAACCTCTTAGCAGGTTTCGAGTTCTTATAAAGGCCTTACTTTCTGATTACGAGTTTCGGACGTCTCTGAGCCATTTTTAGGGTGGCCGTAGCCTTTCGTATTTGGACACCGTCTCATAGGTTTGGTGCCTCCGGGATTTGGTAGCCCGGGTTGTCCGAACTTTCTTCGAACGACAGTCCCCGAATAGGGATAGCCTGTGGGCTTGATAGTCCCCGAGTAGGGGTAGCCCGTGGGCTCTTAGGATCCTGAATTTAAGAGGCAAGAAAATGCGTAAATAGAAAGGCGAAACTTTCTTTCATTTCTCAGTGTGTAAAGTACATTATCGAAAGCGCATAAAAACGCGTATCATGGCTTGAGTGGACTATGTGAGCATGGTTCATACGACTGTTTGGCCCTTACAGTGAATCCTAACCACCAAGCCTTAGCTTCTAGTATACAAATTTTTTCTTCTTTCCTTGCTAAAAAACGTTGATCCTTAGTTCGAGGGTAATGGCCCCCAGTATTCGAGGTCGAGCTTGAGAGGGCTCGGATACTGTTGACATGAAGTGAACGATCATTGACTCCGGTCTGAGACCGACCTTCCAATCTAGGTTAGCACATTTTACTGTTTCCTCGTTACCTTGCCCAAAAACCTATTTTGGGACAAAACCGGCTCAAGAAAAAAAGAGTGCAACGCGTGCTTTTAGACCTAATAGCCACATCCACCCTTGGTCGTTGCCTGCAAGTGTTAGTCCTTTTAATAACATGATAAAAGTGTAGTTTATATCGTACCTTAGCAGTAGTACTGATTTAAGTGTGTCACGTTCCAGTTACTCGGTAGTTGCACACCGTTTCCCGCTTCGAGTTTGTATGAGCATTTGCCGGTAATTCCAATGACTCGATATGGTCCTTCCCAATTCGGTCCCAGCTTTCCCTCGTTTGGGTTCCGGGTGTGTAATGTTTCTTTCTTCAACACAAAGTCCCCGATCTTGAAATGTCGGAGGTTGGCCTTTGGGTTGTAGTATCTTTCTATCCGTTGTTTCTGGGCGGCCAACCGGACTAAAGCTACCTCACGCCTTTCATCCAATAGTTCCAGGCTCGTGATCATGGCCTTGCCATTTGACTCTTCTGTCGCAGATTGGAATCTGAGGCTCGGCTCTCCCACTTCGACTAGTATCAAGGCTTCGGCCTCGTAGATCAACGAAAATGGAGTGGTCCCAGTACTATACTTCGAGGTTGTACGATATGCCCATAGGACTTGGGGCAAGATTCCTTCCCTTTTCCCTTTGGCACCGATCAACCTCTTTTTTCAGGTTTTGAAGTATGGTCTTGTTTGTTGATTCTGCCTGTCCGTTCCTACTAAGATGGTAAGGTGTTGATAGTATCTTCTTAATCTTGTGATCTTCGAAAAAGTTATTTACCTTGCTGCCAATGAATTGTTTCCCATTATCACACACGACTTCGGCCGGTATCCCAAATCAACATATTATGTGGTCCCAGATGAAGTCAATGACTCTTTTCTCCTGAACGTTTTCGAATGCTTGAGCCTCGACCCATTTGGAAAAATAATCAGTCATGAATAGTATGAATTGAGCTTTACCGGGTGCCCATGGTAGGGGACCGATGATGTCCATTCCCCATTTCATAAATGGCCACGGGGACAGCACCGAGTGGAGCAGCTCTCCCGGTTGATGGATCATCGGTGCGTGTCTTTGGCAGTCGATGCATTTTCGTACGAAGTCCTTAACATCCTTCTCCATTTCAGTCCAATAATAGTCGGCCCTGATTAATTTTCAAACCAAAGAATCTGCCCCCGAATGGTTTCCACAAGTGCCTTCGTGAACTTCTCTTTAGGCGTACTCGGTATCTCCCGGGCCCAAGCATATGGCTTACGGGCCGTCGAACGTTCTCCTGAACAATGTCCCTTTGGCCAAGCTAAATTTGGCAACCTTGGTACGCATGGCTATCGATTCTTTGGGATCTGAGGGAAATTTCCCAGTTTTCAAGTAGTCTATGTACTTGTTCCTCCAATCCCAAGTTAAACTCGTTGAGTTTACTTCGGCGTGGACTTCTTCTATCACCGACTTCATGAGCTCTACGACTGTCCCTGAACTGAATTCTTCGTCATCAACCGATGACCCCAAGTTAGCCAGAGCATCTGCCTCGCTGTTCTGATCTCGGGGCACATGTTGTAGGGTCCATTCCTTGAATTGATGCAGCGTTACCTGCAACTTGTCTAAATACCTTCGCATTCGTTCCTCTTTCACTTCGAACATCCCATTGACTTGATTTACCACGAGGAGAGAATCACACTTAGCTTCGACCACCTCGGCCCCAAGGCTTTTAGCCAATTCAAGACCTGCAATCATGGCCTCATACTCGGCCTCATTGTTAGTAAATTTCACAGTTCTAATAGATTGCATAACTACATTCCCCGCAGGTGGTTTCAGCACGATACCGAGCCCGGACCCCTTTACGTTCGAGGCACTGTCCGTAAAAAGTGTCCAAATTCCCGAGATAGTCCCCGAGGTTAGCAATTATTCTCGTTCATCTTCGGGCACTAAGGCCAGTGTAAAGTCGCCCACGAAGTCAGCCAAAATTTGAGATTTTAAGGCGGTTCGGGGTCAATAATCGATATCGTAACCGCTGATTTTGACGGCCCATTTGGCCAACCGGCCCGAGAGCTCGGGTTTGTGCATGATGTTCCTTAGTGGGTAAGAGGTTACGACACATATGGGATGCCATTGAAAGTACGGTTTTAACTTTCTAGAGGCGCTTAGCAAAGTGAGTGCCAATTTTTCCAGGCGGGGATACCTTGTTTCGGCCTCGCCTAGAGTTCTACTGACATAGTAAATAGGGAATTGCGTACCTTCCTCTTTACAGACTAAGACTTCACTTACCGCCACCTCGGAAACTGCCAAGTAAAGGTACAACTGTTCATCCACCTTCTGAGTGTGGAGCAGTAGGACTCGAGAGGTACCGGTTGAGTTCCTCCAAAGCTTGTTGGCATTCCGGGGTCCAGAAAAAGTTATTCTTCTTCTTCAACAGTAAGAAGAACCGATGGCTTTTGTCCGAGGACCTCGATATGAATCGGCCCAGGGCGGCCTCTGAACGGCCTTGACGTTGTCCACCACGGTGATGTCTTCTATGGCTTTGATTTTGTCAGGATTGATCTCAATCCCTCGATTGGATGCCATGAACCCGAGGAATTTTCTGGATCCAACTCTGAATGCGCACTTTTTCGGGTTCAGCTTCATATTGTATCTCTTCAATATGTCGAAGGTTTCCTGCAAATGTTTCAAATGGTACTCTGCTCGCAGGGACTTGACTAACATGTCGTCAATATAAACATCCATTGATTTTCCTATCTGTTCTTTAAATATCCGGTTTATTAGGCGTTGATAGGTGGCACCGATGTTCTTTAATCCGAATGGCATTACGTTATAACAATAGATGCCGAATTTAGTGATAAATGAAGTCTTTTCTTGATTTTTGGGTCCATCCGAATTTGGTTGTATCCGGAATAGGAATCGAAAAAACTGAGTATCTCATGCCCGACCGTCGCGTCGATCATCCGATCGATGTTAGGCAAAGGAAAAGCATCCTTAGGGCATGCCTTGTTCAGATCTTTATAATCCACATACATTCTTAGCTTATTTCCTTTCTTAGGTACTACCACTACGTTGGCTAACAAGTCCGGGTACTTAACTTCCCGAATGGATCCTATTTTAAGGAGTTTAGATACCTCATCCTTGATGAATGTGTGCTTGACCTCGGACTGCGGTCTCCTTTTTTGCTTAACCGGATGGAACTTCGAGTCCAAACTCAGCTTATGAGTGGTTACTTCTAGCGGGATCCCTGTCATGTCAAGATGGTACCAAGCGAAAAAATCTATGTTAGCTATAAGAAATTCAATGATTTTTTTTCTGAGCTCGGGAGTTAACCCCGTGCCAAGGTATACCTTCCGATCGGGTAAGTGTTCGATCAATATGACTTGCTCCAACTCCTCGACCGTCAATTTGGTGGCGTTGGAATCATCGAGAGCAATGAACGACGTAGGAACTCCGTAATCATCCTCCTCGCCTACTCCTCGCTCTTCTGGTTCGGTCGGGGTCGGTATCGGTGATTGCTATTTTATTTCTTCCTTCCTGATCGGCTCCGTGTTCTTTGATGTTGAGACCACGGGCACTGGGATCACCTCGTCGACCGCGAATATTTCCTTTGCGGTCGGCTGCTTTCCGTAGACCGTCTTGATTCCTCCTGGCCTATGGAACTTCAGTGCCTGGTGTAATGTTGAGGGTACTACCATCATGTTGTGAACCTATGGCCTTCCGAATTAGGCGTAATACCTCATGTCCCCTTCGATCACGTAGAATTTTGTTTCTTGAATCGTCCTAGCGGTATTCACTGGCAGGGTTATTTCTCCTTTAGTAGTTTCGCATGCCATGTTAATTCCGTTCAACACCCAGACTGCCGGCACTATTTGATCTTGTAACCCCAACTGCTCTATGACCCTCGATCTGATGATATTGGGCGAGCTACCTGGATCTATCAACACACGTTTAACTCGAGATTTATTGATAAGTATGGATATCACCAGTGCATCATTATGAGGTTGTACGATGCCCTAGGCATCCTCGTCGCTGAACGAAATAGTTCCCTCCGGGAAGTAATCTCGGGTGCGCTTTTTCCGTGTGATGGATACTTTAGTGCGCTTTATCATTGGTCCCTGGGGGACATCGACCCCTCCAATGATCATGTTGATGACGTGCTAAGGTTCTTCTTGTTCGGTCTATATGTTGGAGTCCCTGTTCCTGATGTGGTTTTTGGCTCGATCACTCAAAAACTCTCGGAGGTACCCATTATTAAACAACGGGGCAACTTCCTCTCTAAATTGTCGGCAGTCCTCGGTCATGTAGCCATGAGTGCCATGATACTTACACATCAGGTTAGGATCTCTCTGGGTAGGATCGGAGCAATGGTCGAGACCACTTGGTTTCCTTGATGCGCCTAATGGCCGATACGATGCTGGCTGCATCAACGTTGAAGTTATACTCTGATAATCTTAGTGCTTCCTTCCCCCGAGCGGCCTGTCAAAACCGTTCTTGCTCATCAGACCTCGGCTATTGGTCCCACGGTCGCTCCTCTTCTCGTTCCTCGTGGGGTTACGTCTGAGCCTGTTTCCCCTCCGATCTACACTGTATGGTTGATACCGATCTCGAACCGGCCTTGATTCTTGATCGACGACTCTCTTAGGCCTGTCGTAGGTTCTGATGGGATAAACGGACCCAGAAGGGACTCCGAGTTAGTCGTCCTCGACTCTAATTTTTGACTGGTACATGTTGTGGACGTCGGCCCAAGTTACCGCCGGGTACTCTACCAAATTTTATTTCAACTGCGGCGAAGCCAATGAGCTTTAGGGGTTAAGTCCTTGAGTGAATTCCTGAACGGCCCAATCGTCCGCAATCAGAGGCAAATCCATCTGTTCTATTTGAAACCTTGACACGAACTCCCTGAGCATCTCATTGTCTCTTTGCTTAACCTTGAAAAGGTCATATTTTATAGTATCGACCTTGATGGCCCCGGCATGAGCCTTTACAAAAGCATCCGCGAGCATAGCGAACGAATCAATGGAATTTGGGGGCAAGTTGTGGTACCATATCATTGCTCATTTTGACAGAGTTTCACCGAACTTCTTTAAAAACAGTGACGCGATTTCGTCGTCTTCCAAGTCGTTACCTTTGATGGTGCATGTGTAGGAGGTCACATGCTCATTCGGATTCATGGTTCCGTTATATTTTGGAATATCGGGCATACTAAACCTCTTCGGGATTGGCTTTGGTGCCGCGCTCGGAGGAAAAGGCTTTTGGACAAATTTCTTGGAGTCCGGGCCTTTCAATATCGGGGGATCTCCTGGGATTTGATCGACCCGGGAATTATAGGTGTCCACCTGCTTGTCGTTTGCCTCAATTTTCTTTTCACCTGATTCCACTCATTTCGTTAATGCTTCAAGCATTTTCATTACTTCGGGGCTGACATCGGACTCAGCTTCACCCGGCCTTTCGGTGATCTGCTCATTTCTTCGGGTGTTTTCCTGAGATGGTTCGGGCTCAACTCTGCTGGGGGCGCAGATTTGATTTTATAGCTGCGATATCACCGGCTGTTGAGCCTGCAACATTTTGAAGATCAATCGTAGACTGACCATGTCGTCTTCGCCTTCGGGCGCTCCTCGAGTCGTTGGTCGGGCTCCTCCGCGAACGCTGTTCTGGGGGTCGGTAAGCAGGTTGGCGTCGATGGCCACCTGCGAGTTAGCATCGACTGGGTCTGCAACTGGGACTCCGTTGGGATCGGCAGGGGGCGCCTCGTTGCTAGGCACCAGATCGTTGTTTTCGCCATGATGTGTCTATTGAATAAAAAAAAAAACTTTCCTTTTATATACCAGGAGAGTTTTACCTTTAGTACAATTCTAAAAAAGGTAAAAATCCTCCTTGTACGTCAATCACTGATACACTACCGACATCGGGCGAGATCCGCGCAGTGATAGCCGGATGGTCCTCTGTTAGTCGTGTGCAACAGTTTGTACGGCTTTCCGAGGTCTTGGAGCTCGTTCCGGGTTCAGGGGTATTGTCTTGTCAGGTCCGATAGCGAGCACCCAGTTCCGGCCTCGATTCAAGGAGTACTCAGATTTGTTCTCTATTTCATAGACTCATACTTCTTACATCTTTCGACTCACTGGAAACTCGGGGTGTGTGCTAACCCCATGTTCACCCGTATACAAAACTAGTTCTTCTTGCGATATTGATGGCAATTAGCAAATGCGGGGCTGTTCTTGTCTGCATTCACTGATGTCCCACAAACGTGATTGAGTTTGAGGTGTTTATGTTGTTTACACATAACATTGCATCTAATAATTAAGGTCACGAAAAGGCAAAATCTTTTTAGCAAGAAGTTAAATTACTTATGACACAGCGGTGATAGATTATATTCGATGAAAGAATAGGAGAAATAGTAATAATAAATTTTGGTACTACTAGATAATATGTAGTCATAAATCTCGATCCAAATAATTTTTCCGTTATCTGGTCTCTTTCCTGATCTAGCTACGATGAGTTCATATAAGTGGATTGATTTTCCCGTAGTATGGGAGAAAAATAAACTCCCCCCAAGGCCTGAAACGTGAGTTAGTAAAGAGTAATAATATAAAGTAGACTATTAAAGTACACTTTGATGGCACAGAATCAACGTGATCCAGTGTCTCTTAGCCTCTACACAGTTCTTTTCTTCGCCTAAGTTCCCGTTTCACTGCTGATGTCAGAACAAGCCATGGATTGACAGAAAAACTGCCCCCTCCCCCCAACACACACATTAATTAGCAGAGAAAACGGCCTTAAATTATTGCGCTAAACATATTGCACTTATCAGATCCCATTACAGAGGAAGTTCACCGCTGTCTGCAATGACAACTTTGCTTTTTGGTGTTCCACTTTGTCCTCCTTCAGCTTCAATCTTGTAAACGACATCCATTCCAGACAACACCTTCCCAAAGACAACATGCCGGCCATCCAACCTACAAATAATAAAAAATCAGAAGTGCCTAGAGGATTATTGGAGAATGGGTAGCTTATCAGAAGAGTAGTAAATCAGAAGCAACTAGGATTGAAAGATGCAAAACTAAAATTGACAAATATTCAAGATTTAATAACATGGCACTGGTAGGTTCTCAATTATACATAGTTAAATGGTTAATAGTCTAAGTAATCTGAATACGTTTTTCAAGAGCCATGGACTTACCAGCTAGTTGTGACAGTTGTGATGAAGAATTGTGAACCATTGGTGTCAGGACCAGCATTTGCCATTGACAAAAGCCCTGGAGATTATGTATGCAGGAGCAGTTTTACATGCATGAAAATAGAGAATATATAGGCACTTTAACACAAGGAGTGAATCCTACCTGGTCCAGTGTGCTTGATCTTGAAATTTTCATCAGCAAAACTTTCACCATAAATAGATTCACCTCCACGCCCATCACCAAGAGTGAAATCACCACCTTGAAGCATGAAACTGGGGATTATTCTATGGAATGTGCTCCCCTTGTAATGAAGAGGCTTGCCACTCTTTCCAACACCTTTCTCCCCTGCAATGTTGATTACCAGAGGAGAAAAACAAGATCAAGAATGTGAAGGTAACAAGTAAATGCAATCTTCATTTAACCATTATCCTGAATCAGAAAACAATATCTAAACCTTTTCTGCATTACCAGTCAGCTAAGAACCGAAAAAATAACTTGGTTAGGCAAAAACAAAAATGAAAAGAAAAGAAATACAGGCAAGCACAAGCTAAATTGACCAAAGCGTCTATAGGGTAAGTTGACCAATAGGTCCAGAACGGCAGGAGAATAAATTATGAAAATCAGGTAAAAGCACCTGTGCACAATGCTCTGAAGTTATCTGCAAGAAAATAGAAAGATAGTGAATAACAGGAGTAGCAATGGTGAAATTTACAAGCTTTTTATATGTGCCACCATACCTGCTGTTTTAGAAACTGTTTTACCAAAGAGACCCATAACAATACGACCTGAAAGAAAGCAGATACTTGAAAATCAAAACAAGGATGATAACAAAATGGAGTTAGATAATGATACTACATGGAAAGGACATCTCCCCTTGGACATAAATAGGGAAGAACATTCTTTATGCGAGTCAAAAATCATTCCCGGAAAAATTATCTCAGATCCTACATTGTGCGTCAACATTTCCAAATTCTAAGAGGAAATAGCTGGATTCCTACATACTATGGATAAAGCATATACAAGAAGACATGATATTCCTAAGTAGCAAGAAACATGTCAAGGATACTTGTCAAATGTAATATTTATTTTATTTGACTTTACTGTTCTATCATTAACATGTGTGTCTGTGTATAGATATTTGCTATTGAAATGATGAAAATTATGGACATAGCTACATTTAATTACATAGTTTCATTTGCTTGCATATCTTATATTATTGTCAATACAACAGTGGCGACTGTCCTCCTTTCTTTTTTGATCAGGCTGTCCTCCATCTTTCTCTAGTAACAAATATTTGATCCTGCCTCTCCCTTCCTTATCAGTTTTTAGACACTTTTCAAGTCTGTACGGCGCATGTGGACTGTAAATGCTTTTAGAGGGAATAAAAATCAGAAAGTATCATTTTGGGTATAAAATCTAATTAGATTTTTGAAAAGACACTCAAACAACTCAAAAGGTTTTCAGGCGAACCAAAAATATTGTTTCCCAAAAACACCTACTACTTATTCCCAAAATATAAGACTCGAATTTTACTGTACTCGAATTTTAGGAGACGAGGAATAGTTGAATGCCAGAACGGAGAAGGGCTAAGAATACCCCCTACTATTTTTTATTGTTTAAATGTGTCCCCCATTATACTATGTGTCCGCGTTTACCCTTACCGTTATGCAAAGTTCTATATTTGCCCTTATTTTATATGGCTTGACACGTGGAAACTTCTAATCGAAAGACCCGACTCATTGATTAAAAACTCAGCCACATCAATCTAACCCATAACCCGATCCGACCCCATTCCCAAACGAAAATCACAACAACAATAACAACAACAACGACCCAGTGAAATCCCACTAGTGGGGTCTGGGGAGGGTAGTGTGTACGCAGACCTTACCCCTACCCCGAGGGGGTAGAGAGGCTATTTCCGATAGACCCTCGGCCAAACGAAAATCACAACATCCTTCATAATCAATACTACTTGAAGAACACCGCTGAATTAGCAGCATTTTCATGAATAGATTCAGGGTTTTCAGCATTAACAAGTCTGTTTCTCAGGCTCCTAACAGGCAAGCCTAAAGGTTTATGATCAATGCGGCCTACCTTTTTAAGCCCATAGTTTCCATTGGCAACAACCATGATGGATTCACCAACAAAGTACTGAGAATTCCAAGCTTGAGCTACTTCCTTCTCATTCAACGCATCCGTGTTTTTGACCCATTTACAGATGAAAAGGATCTACTTTTCTCACCTTCATTAAAATTAGACTTTTCTTGGGCCCTGTACTCATAATTCAAGAACTGAGAATCCCAATTTGGGATCACTCTTTTGTCATCAGACCCACAAAAAATTCCAGCCCTATTTTCATCTAAAAATTATCTAACCTTTTCACCCTCAACAAGCTCAAACCTTTCTTGGTCCCTACTTATATAATGCAAGATATGAGAATCCCAAATTGAGTATCACTCTTTTCTCATAAGACCCATAGAAATTTTCAAGCCCATCAAAGACTGAAGCTATATTTGAAATGAGTGATTTATTAGAAGTGGGCGATTTTCATTTGGGAATGGGGTCGGATCAATTATGGGTTAGATTAGTGGGGCTGGGTTTTTAATCAATGGGTTGGTCTTTGATTAGAAGCCTCCACGTGTCGAGCCATTTAAAATGAGGGGAAATTTAGATTTGCCTAATGGTAAGGTAAATGGGGACGGATAGTATGACGGGGGGACATATTTAAAAAATAAAAAATAGTAGAGGAGTATTTTTGGCCCTTTTCCAATGTTAGAAACATGTCTGTTGCTCAAAGTATCATCATATCGTTGATGGCCTTTTTGCTGAGAGAAGAAAAAATAAATAGTCTTATGTAACAAAATGGCCACTGTGAAGTCTGCACAGGACGAAGGATAGCATGCATAAATGTGGCCCTGGGTACCCACATATGCAGCCTAAGCAAGAAAAGAGAAAAACACAATCCTCAAGTTCTTGGATAGATCAAGGAAGATTACTTATGCTTCACAGAATATCCTCATCTAGCATGCATTTGTTTTAGCTTGCAAGATTAATATAGCGACTTTACGAAAAGCAGGACCTCGCCCTCTCCTCCCTTGCCCACAAAAAAGAAAAAGGAAGACCACACACATTTACGTAGGATCAATTATGCAGCGATGCAGGTGAACGGAAAACTGATGAAATGACACTATTAACAAATAAACCATGTTTTTTGAAATGGTAAGTATTAACAAATCAACCCTATATATGCACCCCATAAGCATAGGAGCTAAAATAAAAAAATATGAAAGGAAAGAGACTTCCGTAGCAAAACACATTATTGACAAATCATCTTTGTATCTTCACCATATAAACAAAGGACCTAAATTAAGGCGATATGAAGGAAAGGAACATACCGGCAGGTTTACCATCTATCTCAACATCAAAGTAAACTTTGTGAGTTACTTCTTTCAGACTTTCCTGAGATTCTTTGGCCTGCAGAGGATGCTTTCAAGTCAATAGTAATAAAAGACTTTCTCCCTCTATTTTTCACAAAGACGAGCACACATATGCACACACATGAACAGTGGCCCCACATAAACCAGGAAAGATAAATACCTAGATCACCTTTTGAAATGTGCCAAGTCATAAGTCCATGTTAGACCCAAAGAAAAATGAAAAAAAAAAGGTTGATATATTTACACAAAAATCTTTATGCAGTAAACTTGAGTAGCACTTGATATCTGACGACGTGTCAGAGTTTAAATTTGTACTTTATTTAGCAACTATTTCTTTTTTTTTATAAAGTATTATTAATAAAAAGTGTACCAAGAAGGTAAACAAGATTACAAAACAGAGCAGACCACCTACAAAGAGCACTCTATTACAAGATCCAAAAATTCCAGATATTGATCCCTACTATCTAATAAACACATATTACACCAGAAAAACAGATTATGCAGACATAAAATTTTGATACTAGAAATATTATTCTTTTTATTCTCAAAAAAATACTACTTTGTGTTAAATGGTCCAGAAAATGCATAGGGGAATGGTCCTCCAAAGCTACTTCTGGAACTTTGATATCTTTTTCCCTTGCAAGCTATCAATTAGACTCCGAATATATGAAGGCATAGCCCAAGTGACACCACAAAGATTCAGGCAGAGCTCCCAGCATTGCTTAGCAACTTTGTAGTGAATAAAAAGATGATTTACTGACTCCAAACTTTCTTCACATAGACAACACCTGTTGCTTAAGGAAATGCCTCTTCTCTGTAGGTTATCTTGAGTTAAACAAGCTTCTCTGATAGCAACCCATCCAAAACAAGCCACTTTGACAGGTGCTTTGATTCTAATTTGGCACTCAGTTTTATAGCCTATGTTAAGCAAGCTCAATCACTACCAAATAGTTGCGTGTAACGGTATTAACAACCTGAGCTGAGCTAAACCTTGCCTGTTTAAGCTAGGCTCCATTATCACATAAGCTCAAAGATGTGACGGAACTTGGCCTGTACTATTCTTGCATAGCTCAAGCTACAATTCAACTCGACAACAATGGATTCATTCAATTACTCAAATCCTAACTTGTCCTAGAAAAACCGAATTCCTGATCAAATCAACAACCATTACTTAAACTTGGTGGATGTTTCACAGGTCTGCTAACTATTTAAAGAGCCAAAAACTTTTTTAAAAGATGTTAGATTCTGCTGAAGAAGAAGGAAACTTTAGATTTACCCAGTCTCTTGAACACCAATTGCCCCATGCAAGCAAAGAAGAGGGAGAGGATTGTTATTGAAGTGGACTGATGTTGATGGATGTTTCCAACTTTCCACCACCAGCAGTCTACAATGTGGCTGCAAAGGTAGGAAAGATCCAAGATAATTGAGGGCAGGCTTAAGAGTGCCAGCTAATTAGCGATGGTAAATGCATGGTAGGTCCATAGTAGGAGGGGGTCAGTAATGGTTGGTCTACAATGTGGCTGCAAAGGTAGGAAAGATCCATGCTGCAAGAAGACTTATGTGCAAAGAAATGAAATCAAGTTTGTTCTTAAAATACACAAGTAGAACCATGTCAGCGCGAGCTCAGCTGATATAGTAATTGAGCTCGTGCTCAGCTTGTTCAGCAATCAATGAACTCGGTTGGGATTTTACTGGTAAAAATGCATCTATTTCCATCTGTATGATTCAGTACTTCTTATAGCAATTTCTACCAGAATATAATCCGCAAAAGAACATAAAGGATCTAAAGTAGCTCGAATGATCAATATAGAAACCGTCTCAGTAATGGTAAGCTGTATTACGATCCAAAAGCACAATGAAGATTCATAAAAATCGTTCGAACAGCAGTTTAGCAGCTGTATCAAATCTCTACTTAATAGATAACGCGTATTGCTTAGTCTTAACAAGAATAACAGTTGAATTAATCAGTAACTCGCAGATCGGTCCCTATACTATACGATTACAGTGCTCTCTGATCATTCAATTTGTACATCGGACGAGGATCACAAATGGCAAACTAAATCCTAAAACGGCGTAAAGCCAGAGATAATATTATCAACAGGTAAATGCTTAAGAAATTACGAACCTGAGCAAGAGCTAGGGTTCCGATCACCGCCATGCAGAGGATCAAAACGGACGGCAGTAATCTCGTCGTCGCCATCTTTGGCTGTGGTTCCGGTGTAGAGAATCGTAGTTGAAGTTGGAGTGAGACTTGGGGACGGAGTGTCGACTGCTGAGAGATATATTTATTGGGAGTGACATTAGCCAATGAGATGATGCCACATAGGCATGATGAGGTATTTCTACTTGATGACACTGGTTGAATAATTCTGGGCCCAAACAAAGGAGTTTAGCTAATCGAGCCCATACGTATCACTCATCAGCCCAGCTCATCATGTGGAACGAAAACCTGAGAACCTGTTTCTGTAAAAAGAAAAAAATATGCAAGATATTTGAAGTAACATTTTTTTAAATAAAAGGAGAATTGAAGTAAGGTAAAGAAAAGAAAATGTTCTCTTGGCTACGTTTGACTAAAAAAAAGAAGAGAAATGAAGTTAAAATTAATATAGCACTAATCTTATGGTAGGCGCAAAGCGTGTATCCATATCAGTGAGTATGCAACTTTTAAAAAAATCGTATAAATATTATTAAATAATATATTTGCATTAAAATATGTATGTTCCTAAAAATGATGAATGTTGATCCTAATTAGTTGGCTTAATAAATAAGAAAATATGACTTATTGTGACGTTCGGTGTTCTGCTAATGACCGAAGCTATCTGATTATCTTCTCTCTTTCCCTCCTTCTTTCTCTCTATCTCTACTATAATTATAACTTTTTTGTTATTTGTTTTGATAGATGAGTATTATCTTGAAATATTATACAAAACAACCAATGAAGAGAAAAATATTATTTGAGTAGATAACTAAAAGAGTTCAAAGATAATATCGTATGAATTATAGTCATGGCCAAAAAAAAATTATGATCATGTTATATTATTCAAATAAAAAAATAATTTATATAAGATATAATCTTGATTGCTCCTAAAATCCTAATTATCAAGATTTCCAACATAAATCAAATAAGAAAGAATTCAAAAGGTGAAGAATTAATGAATATTCAGTTAATCTTAGTCATTTTTGTTTCACTTGCCAAATAGGGGTTAGGCAAAATTGAGACTGGCCTCGGGTTGAGACGCTCGTAAAATGCTCTGGGGTTACGTGTAGGCTCTTATCATGTGAAGCTTCCACCTCAAGCGCCCCAAACATTTACTTGATATGCACCCAACACCTCGCGCGCAAGCTCGTCCAAAAGTTATTGAGCAATTATGTAAAATTAGTTTTGTATGTTGATTATCAAAAATTCATTAACAATCATTTGACTCGTCAAAACTTTATTCATTAATCGTAGTTCAGAAGTTAAGATCGAACACTAATATCGCGCCATAAAAGTGAAGTTGATAGAACCTTTTATCCGAAAATTTTTCATGTTTTAATTTTTGTTAGATCTTTACTATTTAATTCTTTATATTTTTCTCTCCAGATCTTGTTTTTTACTTTATTTTGTTTAATAACAATATTTTTTATATTTGTGGGTTATGAATATTAGAAAGGTAACTTAAATTATAATTTTGTCTAATATAAGATCTATTTTTCAGGGACTTTGTGCTTTTAATATAGTATAGAGTATAGAAATTTTATAAGATCACTTGTCAAGCAACTCAAAGTTTTATAGTTAAACAAAACATTTACTAACGAAAATGAAGTTCTACAACAAAATATTGACCTACAATATATGTTGATGTAATTGAAGTTAAGACCGGCAAATCTTTCAATTATAATAGGTTTTAACCTATACAATACACATAATTTTTAGACAGAAATATCCCACTACTAAGACTTGATGACAAGCTCTGCACCAAAGGCTAAAATTACCATCGGTACCCCCAAAATTCTTCTCCCATAAACCCAGATCGTATCTCCTTCTGATTCAAACGCTATACGCGTGAGTTTTTGCCTGATTTTTCACCCGCCAAATATGGATGCTATAAATTGTAAACCCAAAAAAACCTAACAACTATCGTAGCATTTGCGCATTTGTGCGGGAGCAAAAGAAATTGGGGGGAAATTGAAGTAATTTTTTTTTTGATGAATTTGGGAGAAAATTTACGGTGCAAAGCTGAAATCTAACAATGGCTGAAATACATACGTTGCTATAGCATAGTGGGTATTGGTGTCATGATAATTGTTTTATGGATTTTGAAGTTGATGGAATGTTAATCAAATCGAGTTGAAATTTAGATGATTTTCTGTTCGAGATTTCGGAGCATCTTCATAAAAAGTATACGACAACCGTAGATATTAAGTGTACTGTTAAAAATGGTTATCCATCACTAACAGTAAATAGTGATACAGTTTTGAAGATGAATATCAAATTGAAAGAATTTTTTTTAAATGTGATAGTTTTTCCCATGTGTATTACGTTCAAGGACAACAATGCACATGCGAGCTACTCGGCTCTTATACCAGTTGCAATGCCAAGGCTAAGAATACAAAGTATGAACGTGAAAGCGCATTGCACCTTGAAGTTGAAGTTGTTGATATATAAACAACTGGAAAATTAGAGGGTTATCAGAATATAAAAGCAAATGATATGAATTTAATTAGCAATACTTTACACACAAAAAGTTAAAGTATGTCATTTATTCAAAGATAAGGAAACCATACGTAATGTCATAGAATACTATGCAATCAAGAATAATTTTCAATTTAAAATTCGAAAATCATGTTCGAGAAGGTGTGTATGAGATTTTAATTCTAGCAGGATATAGGTATAGTATAAGATTTTTACCTATATATGATGTGGTATTTAAGTTAGGTATTTGTTGATATTGATCTAAATATTATGTCGAGAATTTCCGGTAAGCAGCTACTAGGATTTGAATAAGTTTACCAACTCCGGATTCTGTCACCAAAGATACTAGCTAATGATGCAATTCAATTTGGCTGATGTACTTTTCTTTGTCTTAGTTCCAAAGTTAGGTTTAGTGTTGATTTTTAACTTTCAGAGTTGTGATAGTATACCATTTTGTTAATTAGCATATGATAGAAATTAATACTATACCAATATGATAACAGGTAGTTCATTGTTTCCATAAATCAGAATTGTTCTTGGGGTTTTAAAGTATCAAGATTAATCAAGTCTCATGTTTTTAAAGTTAGAAGCTTCAACAAATTTCACACATGCCGAGTTGATAAGAAATTTGATACACGCTTCAGCAGTAATGACGAACTAGTAAAATACAAGTATACTAACCCAAAGTTAATATACAGTACTAGAGACATACAATGTGACATGTTGAATGATTATGGCGTCACCAAAAACTACAAGAAAGCGTAGAAAAAAAGGAAAAGACTCTTGAAATGTTGAGAGGAAACTCAAAAAGTTCATACGGGAAGTTGCTGAAATATCTTTATATGTCGGAGGTAACAAATCTAGGATCTGTTACTAAGCTGCATAAGTCAGAAGATGGATGCTTCATGTATCTATTTGTGGCACTTCATGCAACAATTATAGATGATAGTATTGTTGGTCTATTTTAGTAGTTTATGGGACTTTTCTCAAAGTATCACACCGAGAAACCTTAATCACAACTTACACACAAGATGCACATAGATCATCAATAATATATTGTTTATATAGTTCTTTTTTCCTTAAATCAATGATATACTTTTAATAATTTAAATCTTTTTATACGAGTAAAATTCTTCTTCTTGCTTATGTTATACCCCATTTTAAATTGGTTAAAGTAAAGTATAATATTTTGATAATTTCAAGTTTGATTAACGTTAAAGAGTCGCCACTTAATTAATTATGATAAATTAGGACACCTCAAGTTAATTAAAGTAATATATAAAGTTAAAGTCCATTAATAGTCAACTTAACCTAAAGGGAATTAAACTAAAGGGAAGGTTTTGAGGCACCATTTAAGATTCATATTAAATGGTTAACATACCAAATTTAAATTAATTAAGCCTAAGCAGTGAGATGTTAAAAATAACTCTCACAAAATAACAACCATTAACTTAAGTTAGTATATTAAAAATAGTTGAGGCAGTAATATATCTCATCGTAGCATAAGCTTTAAATCTAAAATATGTTGTAATGATCCGGCCGGTCGTTTTAAGCATTTACGTTCCTTTTAACTATCTGAGGTCTTGCATGACTTTCTACGAGATATTATGACTTGTGTGAATTATTGTTTTTGGTTTTAAGGTATTTTGGAGTTAGCTTGGAAGAATGAATTTCATGTTGGAAGCTTAAGTTGAAAAAGTTGATCGGATATTGACTTATATGTAAACGACCTCCAAATTTAATTCTGATGATTTCAATAGCTATGTATGATGATTTTGGACTTAGGAGCGTGTCCGAAAAATTATTTTGAGGTCCGTAGTGGAATTAAGCTTGAAATGCCGGAAGTTGAATTTTTGGGAAGTTTGACCAAAAGGTTGACTTTTTGATATTGGAGTCGGAATTCAGTTCCGAAAATTTTTATAGCTCTGTTATGTCATTTATGAATTGTGTGCAAAATTTGAGGTCAATCGGACTTGATTCGATAGGTTTCGGCATCGAATGTAGAAGTTAAAAATTTCATAAGACTAAAGTTTCAAATGAGTTCGCACAAGGCCTAACTTCAAACGATCTTACCTCTCTTGATATGAAGAGTTATAAGATGTGTTACCTATTAAAAGAAAGGTCTATGTGTCTAGTTTCCAACGCTTCAAACCGTTAATCATTTAGACATTCCTACAAGAAGTTATGACCAAATTACCAAAGGCTGGAAAAATACAATTCCGCGGTCAGATGTGCGACCGCAGAATCATTATGCGATCGCATAATGACACATTGTGCGACCGCAAAATGGTTGCCGATATGCCCAGTGCAACCTAGTTTTCGGCAATGATTTTGCGGTCCATTGTGCGACCCGCATACCCATTGTGCGGTCCATTGTGCGACCGCATATCTATTTTCGGAGGGGGTAATTTTTCTATTTTCATAACTCGGCCCCATTTTGATAAATAGGTTTTGGGGCATATTTTGGGGCAATGATCTGATGATTTTAGAGAGAAGTGAGAGTGTTCTAGAGAGAGAAAGTAGATGAAGTGTCTTGCTCATCAAATTCTTGTTCAAGCCTTAAAATCCAACAAGAAATCTCTCAAAGTCTTCATCAAAGAGGTAAAGTTCTAACCCCTATTCTTCAATTTCGAGTTTGGGTAATGATGAGTGATTAAGAGTATGATTCTTGGGTGTAAGAGTATTATTTATACGTACCAATAAGGTTTATGGAAAGAGTGTTGAGTTCAAATGGGTAAAGATTATGTTGAAAATGGTAGAAATCTTCAAAGACTTCAATTGAAGATTTGAGGGTCGAGTTGATATCGAAATTTGGTGAAATTTATATGGTTGGACTCGTGGTTGGATGGGCGTTAATATTTTATAACTTTTATCTGGTTTCGAGATATGGGCCCAACAGGCATTTTTGGAGCGTAATTTCGGATTTTGTAAAAAATATTAGTATTTTGATATGGAATTAATTCTTATAAATTTTGTGGGCTAAATCAAATTAATTGTGACTAGATTCGAGCCATTTGGAAGTTGATACGCACAAAATGGGATTTCTGGAGCATTCTTTAGCTTGCTCGGTATTGAATTTAGCTTGTTCGAGGTAAGTAACAGTTTTAAATCTGGTCCTGAGGGTATGAAACCCTGAATTGTTGTATCATGTGATTTTGGAGGTGACGCACATGCTAGGTGACGGGCGTGCACCGAGGGGATTATGACTTGGTCCGTCTCGGGAAACTGTAAAGTTGAATAATTTGTTGTTAGCTATATGCTCTCTATGTGTTGATAAAATTTGACTGAAAAATCATGTTTAGGCTATGTGATAGTACTGTTGGGATCCACAGAGGTCGCGTACTTGTTGAATTGCCTGCTAAATGCTATATGTACTCAATCTCAGTTTTTACTTGCACATTTTGTCTGTCTCTGTTATTATTATTGATACATCATATCATTGTTATTTGGGCTGATTGTATATTTGTTGAGAGCCCTAGAGACTGGAGAGCTTTATGACTGAGTGAGGCCGAAGGCCTGATTGTGAAATATTATATTATAGAACGTGAGTTGGCCGTGCAGATCCTTATATTATACTATAGCACGTGAGTTGGCCGTGCAGCACGTGACTTGGCCGTGCAGATCCAGATATTTATATTATGGCACGTGAGTTGGTTGTGCAGTACGTGAGTTATCCGTGCGGATTCTTATATTATACTATAGCACGTGAGTTGGCCGTGCGGCACGTGAGTTGGCCGTGCGGCACGTGAGTTGGCCGTGCGGCACGTGAGTTGGCCGTGCGGATCCTGATATTTATATTATGGCACGTGAGTTGTCCGTGCAGCACGTGAGTTATCCGTGCAGCACGTGAGTTGTCCGTGCAGATTATAGCGCTTGGGCTGTAGAAGCCCATCCGAAGTCTGTACACCCCCAGTGAGCGTGGGTACCCACTGAGAGTGAGTGATGAGGGTTGGGAGCCCAGTGAGTGATGAGGGTTGGGAGCCCAGTGAATGATTGTTGTCCTGAGAGGTTGTACTTGATTTCCATTTATTGTTGCACTTAGTTGCTATCTGTCATTGTTGTGAAATCTCTGAAAGATTTGTATATACGGATTACATGAATAGGAACTGTATAAAAATTGATTTGACATTAAACTGCCAGATTTGATAGCATGTCTATTCTTTGCTGGAATTACTGGAAATGAACCATAATTGTGTAGCTCGTTACTATCTTGAGTTCCTTATTTATTATTGTTACTTGTTGAGTTGGTTGTGCTCATACTACACCCTGCACTTCGTGTGCAGATCCAGGTATTCCCGAACATAGCAGGTGTTGATTCTTTCACACAACTAATTTTTCGGAGATTCTGGGGTAGCTGTCGTGTTTCGCAGACCTTGCCTCTCCTTCCCTATCTCCTTATTTATTGTATTTGGTCTCAGACTGTTACAAGCCGTATTTTGTTCAGACTTGTATTCATAATTAGATGCTCATGTATTCAGTGACACCATGTTTTGGGAATGTTTGTATCAGAAATTGTGAGGCCTTTTATTAAACTCAAATTATTATGTTCTTCAAACTTAAAGAAAATTGGGGGTTATTGATATTATCGGCTTGCCTAGTTTCGAGATAGGCGCCATCACGACAGGTCGGATTTTGGGTCGTGACATACATCAAGTATAAAAGAGAGAGTTTTAGCTAGCGTTTGGCCATAGATTCCCAAATTTGTTCTGAAAAATCTGATTTTGGTGAAATTTGCTTTGAACATGAAAATGTGATTGGACATCAGTTTTCAAAACATATTTCCCAAATTTATTTTAGAAAAACATGAAACATGACTTATACCCACAAGTTTTAAAAATTATCACAAATACCCAACAGTACCATTATTAATAACATTCATTATATTATCCCAAACCATAGTCCTGAACATAAATAAATTTGTACAAAATTATCATTTTTATAATGAACTACACGATACACTATTAGATAATCAAGAAGATGAAATAACATTATTATAAAATAGTAAATGGTGGACTCTTTTATAAAATATAAAAGTTTGGGACAATTTTTATAAAATGTAATAGTGATATTTTGGCCCAAAACCAGCTATTGCGATTTAGGATTTTGCCAAAATTTAGGCAAAATCTTTGGCCAAATATGTATTTGCCAAATAAAACCCAAATTTATTTTGGCAAAATCTATGACCAAACGAGTCCTTGAACTCGCACTCAACTTGAAGAATGGACAAAGATGCCGTGTACAATTTAGAACACTCAATAAACTTGATTTTGACGAGAAAAACCACTTCTTACAAAAGTGAGGTAAAGCTCAAAATCGAATGAAGTCCAATTTATTTACAAAATTCTTTTTCATAAAATTCAAATCCAAGTCACTTTCAACTTCAACAATTCAAAATGTATAAAAAAAAAACACTCGTTGTTGCCCTAAAAGCAAATGTTTATCCATTATCCTAACATTGTAAAATGGTAAGAGTTGTTAGGCAACTAATTCTAGAGCTAGTATGTATCGAGGTGTTACGTCCTATTGTCAAGACCCAAAATCCCAACCAACAGAATCGTGTTGGCGTTTAATACCGCCTGCTAGGCAAGCCAACACTTAACAGTAAATAAAAAACAAGAGTAACAATTAACAACATAATAATATAGAATAAGAGAAAAACTCATAAATACATGATAAGTGTAAAATAAACCTTGACTAATCAACCTCCCAAGATTTGGTGTCACAGAGTACATGAGCTACTAAGAATACTAAATACAATGTTTGCAAGGAATACAATAATGTCTGCATAATAAACAACAACTAAAAAAATAAAAAAAAATAACTCTAGGGTCTACGGATTAGTGTGCAACTCTACCTTGAGTCGTTTATCTGGTAACGGTTAAGCACCTTTTGGTACTCCGCTGGTGCCAATGTTCGAATCTGTACAAGAAGTGCAAAAGTGTAGTATGAGTACAACCGACCTGATGTACTAAATAAGTATCAAGCCTAACCTCGATGAGATAGTGACGAGACTATAACAAGATACTTACCATATGAACCTGTACTGTTGGTAAGCAACATGAATAGGAATAGAGATAATAATAACAAGAGTAAAAGGCATAAATCAATAAAAGGACTCAACGACATAATAACCACATTTCTCGAACAACATAATCAAAATCCTTTTTTAGCAGCCCAACTCAATGTGGGAGAAACAATACTCATAACTAATACAGCCAACACCACAAGGAAAGATTATATCACAAACAATACTGTATGTTGTGGCGCACAACCCGATCCAACACATCAAAACACTGTTGCGATAGCAATTCGATCTCATGGACATACTATTATTGTGGTGAGCAACCCAATTCTTATAATAATATTGTTGTGGCGGCAACCTGATCCAACATATTAATTCACTAGAATCATCCAACAACACATCCAAACATAGTGAGTTTCAAAGTAAAATGTCGAGGAGAATAGATAAACCTAATTCATTAAGGAAAAGATGTACACTAACAAGGAACAACATGCGATCCAATATCCAAATGCTAGTCTCACACATGTATCTTGATGAGGACTCACACAAGGTCAATAACATGCGCACGCTTAAATATCTGCACACTCCAATATAGCATAGAAGAACAAGGCATGAAACGAGTAAAGACATGTAACAAGTAAGGCATGTAACAAATAAAGACATGTACCAAGTAAGGGCATGAAACGAGTAAATATATGTAGCAAGTAACGACATATAGCAGGTAAAAATATGTGCCAAGTAAAGGCATATATCAAGTAAAAGCAGAAAATAAGTAAAAGCTTGAATAAACTAGTTTACCTGCATGCTTTAACCCATGACAACGCATATGCACTCGTTACTTTGCATATATGTCATCCCCAATACATAGAACACGTAGCAAATATCTGATCACATTCAATTTTTCTCAAATCAAGGTTAACCACGATATTTATCTCTTTCAGGAACCAAATCAACAATCCAACATAGTTTTACCTTTACCACAAGCCTCTGAACAACTCGAATCTAGTCAAGTAATGCCCAAATAAGTCAAAATAAACTTTAGATATTATCCTAGTATCAAAGTAGTTTGATCTTTAACACATTTGGAAAGGTATACAAAAACTCAACCTGAGCTCACTTATGCAAAATCCGAAATTAAGATCAAATTTCGATTACCCATTCATCCCCGAGTTCAAATATGTGATTTATTTCAAGAGTCCTCAAATCGAGGTCTAAATCTCAAAAATATAAAATCCTAATCTACCTAAAAATCTTATATCTACTATATGAAATTTTAGATTTAGGGATAAAAAACTATGAAAAGTGATGAAAATTAATCGAAAATAAGTTAAAGTTACTAACCTTTGAAGATAAGAAGAAATTCTCTTCAAACAATTGCCTCTAGGTGAAGTCTAGGTCTAAAAAATAGAATAAAATAAACTAATCCTGAAATTCTCTATTTTCACCCAACTGTAGATGTCGGAATTGCGAACTCATGTTCGCAACTACATAGCTCGCTAATACGAACCAAGGTTCGCAAATCCGACTATGTCTCCTAAGCTCAAAAGTCGTAATTGCGACATGGGGATCGCAAATGCTATAGTCACAAATGCGACATAAGCTTCGCAAATGAGAAGCTGACCTTCCTCCCGGACACGTTGCAGATGCAAGCTAAACTTCGTAAATGCGAAGCTACCCTCACCTTCCCATGTGTCACAAATGTGAGGTAGCACTCGCAAATGTGAACCTCGCATTTGCGAGCTGGCTATCACAAGTGCAATGACTTTAGCACCACCAATACCAAACTTAGCAAAATCAGGCCGAAACCAATATGAAACTCACTCGAGCCCCTCAGACTCCAATTCAAACATTCGAACAAGTATAATTACTTCATACGAACTTGCTCGTAAGCTCAAAACAACAAAATAACATCTACAATCAAGAATCAAATATCAAAACGCAAAGATTTCAAAATTCATAAACTTAATTTTTTAACTTTCCACATAAGCACCAAAACAATCTCGGGTCACCAGTTCAAAATCATCATACGAATCTATCGGAATCATCAAAATATCGATTCGAGGTTGCTTACCAACAATGTTGACCGTGGTCAATTCTAACAACTTTTAAGTTTCAAAAACAAGTTTTCTTTGAAAAATCACATTTGAACTTTCAGAAACTCAAAACGGATCACGCACGCAAGTCATAAATTATCAAATTAGGCTATTCAAAGTCTCAAATTATGAGACGAAAAGCTAGAACTCAAAATGACCTATCAGGTCGTTATATTCTTCCCATCTAAAAGAAATGTTCATCCTTGAACAAACATAAAAATGTACTTGAACTGATAAATAATTGTGGATACCTACTCATCATATCAGACTCAGATTCTCAAGTAGCCTCCTTAGTCGGCTGCCCTTTCAAAAGCACTTTCTCGGAATAAATTTCCTTAGATATCAACTTTCGAACCTCAGATCTATAATAGCTACTAGCTCTTCTTCATAAATCAGATTCTCATCAAGTTGTATTGTGTTAAAGTCCAATACATTCGACTTATCTTTGTGATACTTTTGAATCATACAAATATGAAATATTGGATGTACCTCTACTAGGCTAAGAAGTAGTGCAAGCCTATAAGCAACCTCTCCAACTCTCTCTAAGATCTCAAATAGGCCAATGAACCTTATTCTTAGCTTGACCCTCTTCTCAAATTTCATAACGCCTTTCATAGAGAAAGTACATTATATGACATTTGCCTTTATTCTCAATTTGCCCTTCCATATAAGCCATATCACGAATCTTGTAAGAAGATGATCCCGAATAAACTTCATCTTATCTAAGGCATCACGAACTAAGTCCATACCTAACATCATAGCCTCACTAGGCTCAAATCAACCAATAGCAGAATGGCACCACCTACCATATAAAGCCTCATAAGATGCCATCTGAATGTTAGACTGGTAGTTGTTGTGTTAGGCGAACTCTGCCAATGATAGAAATTGGTCCCACTAGCCTCTAAAATTGATAACATAGGCTCTCAACATATCCTCAAGGATCTGGATAGTCCGCTCAGGCTGACCATCCATCTGTAGGTGAAATGCGATTCTCAACTCCAATAGCGTGCCCAACTTTCACGGAACAACTCTCCAAAAGTGCAAAGACAACCGTGCCACGGTCTGAAATGCTTGAAATAGGCAAATTATGCAAATGAACAATCACTCTGATGTAGATCTGAGCCAACCTCTTCGAAGTGTATGAAGTCATCACCCGAATGAAATATGCAGATTTGGTCAATCTGTCCATAATGACCCAAATAACATCAAACGTCTTCAAAGTCCGTGGTAATCCTACCACAACGTCCATCGTAATGCGCTCCCACTTCTACTTCGGTATCACTAACCTCTAATTTAAACCACCTAGTTTCTAATGCTAATACTTGACCCGCTAGTAATTCAAGCCCCATGAAACATGCCCAACAATGTCCTTCTTCATCTTCCGCCGCCAGTAATACTGATTCGAGTCACGATACATCTCTGTGACATATGGATGAATAGAATACCGTGAGTTATGCGCCTCCTCAAGGATCAACTTATATTATGCATAATATTTTCATCTTTTCAGTTAGTATAATTCCACTTTTATTAATGGTTATTTTTTAGCTGACAAAATAATATAAAGTATGAAAATTAAAATCTTTCTAATATTTAGAGGGAATGTAAACCATTGAGACAATTATTATTCAAGCGAGTTGGGAACGAGAAAGCGTGAGCTAAGGGCAACTCAATAAAATTAATGGCTGATCACGCCCAAATCCACACTCAATATTAAGTGGGAAACGGTCGTTGCAATTATAATACCCAAATTGAGTCGGGGTTGAATTCCTCATGAGTTTACAATGAGGTAAATACTTGATGAGAGAACGTGAAATAACCAAATTATACTTTCAAATAAGAGGGATGATTGTTAACTAATTTTGACAGTAAAAATTTAGACTAAGTAAAAACAATTAGAGACTAAGTAAAAAATTATGGATACCTACTCCTCATTTCAGTCTCGGATTCTCAAGTAGCCTCCATAGTCGGCTGCCCTTTCTAAAGCACTTTCTCGGAAGAAATTTTCTTAGATCTCAACTTTCGAACCTGCTGATCTATAATAGCTACTAGCTCTTCTTCATAATTCAGATTCTCATCAAGTTGTATTGTGTTAAAGTCCAATACATGCGACTTATCTTTATGATACTTTTGAATCATACAAATATGAAATATCGGATGTACCCCTGCTAGGCTAAGAAGCAGTGCAAGCCTATAAACAACCTATCCAACTCTCTCTAAGATCTCAAATAGGCCAATGAACCTTATTCTCAGCTTGACCCTCTTCCCAGATTTCATAACGCCTTTCATAGAGAAAGTACATTATATGACATTTGCCTTTATTCTCAATTTGCCCTTCCATATAAGCCATATCATGGATCTTGTACGAAGATGATCTCGAATAAACTTCATCTTATCTAAGGCATCACGAACTAAGTCCATACCCAACATTATAGCCTCACCAGGCTCAAATCAACCAATAGGAGAATGGCACCACCTACCATATAAAGCCTCATAAGACGCCATCTGAATGTTAGACTGGTAGTTGTTGTGTTAGGCGAACTCCGCCAATGATAGAAACTGGTTCCACTAGCCTCTAAAATCGATAACACAGTCTCTCAACATATCCTCAAGGATCTGGATAGTCCGCTTAGGCTGACCATCCATCTGTAGGTAAAATGCGATTTTCAACTCCAAAAACATGCCCAACTTTCATGGAACAGCTCTCCAAAAGTGTAAAGAGAACTGTGCCACGGTCTGAAATGATTGAAATGGGCAAATTATACAAATGAACAATCTCTCTGATGTAGATCTAAGCCAATCTCTTCGAAGTGTATCACTATAAGAAAAGTACTAATTACATGGAAATTTTACATGGGGATTTTATTCGTAGATATTACATGCGGATTTTCATGGAAAATGTTAAAATTCCTAAATTTAAAATATTTTACCTGCGAAAAATAATTTCCTAGGATAATCTTATAATGACCCAACCGGTCATTTTAACTTTTAGAATCTCGTTTCCCTAAATAAAACTCTCTGTATGTACTTTTATTAATTTATGACTTCCGGGGATGGTTGGTTCGGGATTTGGAAGTGCTCGGGTTGAAATCAGAATACTTGGTTTCTTATGTTGGCCTTAAAATGCTAAGTTTGACTTCGGTAAATATTTTGAGAAAACGACCACGGAATAGAATTTTGATGATTCCAACAGCTCCGTATGGTGATTTTGGACATAGGATCGTGCTCGGAACTTTATTTGGAAGTCCGTAGTTAAATTAGGCTTGAAATGGCTAAAATAGGAATTTAAGCTTGGAAATTTGACCGGGGAGTTGATTTTTGATATCGGGGTCGGAATCCAGTTTCAAAAATTTTCATAGCTCTGTTATATTATTTATAACTTGCGTACAAAATTTGAGGTCAATCGGACTTGATTTGATAGGTTCCGGCGTCGTTTGTAGAAAGTGAAAGTTTTAAAGTTCATTAGCTTGAATCTATGTGTGATTCGTGTTTTTAGTATTGTTGGATGTGATTTGAGGACTCGGCTAAGCTCGTATGGTGTTTTAGGACTTTATGGTATCTTTGTTTGAGGTCCTGGGGGCCTCGGGTGTATTTTGGGGCTAGTTTTGAGCAAGTCCGGGCATTTCGGCACTCTGATATTGTTCTGGCACTTTTGGGGGTGCAGACCGCACAATTTGAGGTGCTGAGGCGAAGGAGAGGACCGGACCGCAGCAGAAAAATGCGTACCTCTGAGGAGGAGTGCGGACCGCACAATTCTGTCTGCGGCCGCACACTAGGGAGTTCTACAGATTCGTCGGTTCAATTTCGTAAGCTTATATCTTTTGATCTACAAGGAATTTGGAGATGATTCAAAAACGAAAGTTGTAGCCCTTCGTGTAAAGGTTCCATAAAGGTAAAGAACATCATTTGGACATCTATAGAGAAAGTTATGGCCAAAATACTAAGGCCTGGCAGTGCTGTCACTAAATGGATGCGACCGCACCATTTTTGTGCGACCACATGAGCTGGGATGTGCGGCCGCATTTGGAATTGTGCGTACCGCACATTGTGTGTTCAAAGGTGTACTATATAAATGAGTTTAGGGTATTATTTCACATTTTGGACCTTGAGAGCTCGGTTTGTGGCGATTTTTCGTGGGGTTTTCAAGAAATTCATCGGGGTAAGTGATTCTAACTCAGATTTGGTTAACATACATGAATATATCGTTGTTTTCATCATGTAATCATTATTTTGAGATGGAAATTTAGGAAAAATTATAGAAATTTCATAAAATAAATTTTTGATATTTGAACACCGATTCAGAGTCGGATTTGAGTAAAATTAGTATGGTTGAACTCGTAATTAAATGGGTTGTCGGATTTTGTAACTTTTGTCGGGTTCCGGGACGTGAGACCTATGGGCGATTTTTGAGTTAAATTTCGGATACTTATGGAAAATTTGCATTTTTCTTATGGAATTAATTTCAATAAATTTTGTTGACTGTATCGAATTAATTATGACTAGATTCGAGTCGATCGGAGTCGGAAAATCGAGGAAAAGGCATACTACTTGATTAAATTGGAACAAGTCGAGGTAAGTGACTTGTCTAACCTTGTGGGGGGGAAATTTCCCCTAGGATTGAAATTGAAATGTGTTAAAAGTCGTGTACACGAGGTGACGAGTGTGTACACGGGCTAAATGTGAAAGATTATGTTTTTAAATTGGGTAGATCATTGTTGCACATTAATTAAATTATTTTCTCTTGTTATATTCTTCATCATTGATCTGAGTCATATACTTTAAACTTACTTGACCTTCTACTGCTAATTGTTTTTACCTGTTTAGCTGAAATTTGGTTTCTTTTATTCGGTGTACTATTAGAAGGTGAAATTTCTTTAATTTGATGGAATTTCTTTAATTTAAATATATTTAAACATAAAGTGTTTTGCATTTAAAAATTTGACATTTAAAACAAGGTGATAAATTTGTGAAATATTATATTTGCTGAGCATTATTGTTGATGTATTTTGGCATGATCCGTGAGCTCTTTATTATGAAAAAATATTTTTATTGATTTATTTTAGCAAATTGAATTATTTGGGCACTTGAGGTGCATATTGTGATATATTATAATATTGATATGCATGCGGTGGTATAAGGTTTGGGTGTTAAAATGCATGCGGTGAGATAAGGGTGGCTTGATACGCGTGGCTAGTAGGGAAAACGACTAGAAGTCATGCAATGTGATAAGGATGGCTAAAACGCGGGATGCTCTTTCGGGAAAAAAATGTTTTGTTTAAAATAAATTGTGAATGCTCCTGCGGTGATATTTATTTATGGTCGCAGTTGCCTTTGATTATTATTATGATTTTCTTAAAGTTGAAAGGAAATTCTGTTTTGTTTTCACGAGATATTATTTGCCATTATTTTCTGCAATTAAATGGTGACCTGCTACTTGATTCATTTCTATTATCATTTTATTTTATTATATTGTTAAATATTTTACCATGCCATTATTATTTTCTAGTAGGGCCTGACCTGACCTCGTCACTACTCTACCGAGGTTAGGCTTGGCACTTACTGGGTACCGCTCTGGTGTACTCATACTACGCTTCTGCACATCTTTTTGTGCAGATCCAGGTACATCTTACCAGCCCAAACATCAGTGAGTTACCTGCGCACGGAGACTTTGAGGTATATCAGCCAGCGTTCGCAGACTCCTGAGTCCCCTTCTATTCTTGTTATGTTGCTTCCTTTTTTTCTTTAGACTCTGATATATAGCGACATTGAGGATAAATTCTTAGAAGCTTGTGAATTATTTCTATAAGGTTTTGGGAGTTGTAATTATGTAAAATTTCAGATTTATTTATTTCAGATTTCTATTTTTATTCCGCTTTGATAGGCTTACCTAGTCTTAGAGACTAGGTGCCATCACGACATCCGACAGAGAGAATTTGGGGTCGTGACAAGTTGGTATCAAAGCCCTAGGTTCATAGGTGTTATGAGTCACAAGCAGGTTTAGTAGAGTCTTGCGGATCAGTACGGAGACGTCTGTACTTATCTTCAGGAGGCTATGGAACTGTTAGGTAAATATTTACTTCTTTGATACATTATCGTGCGCAATTGTTGAATTCAAAGTTCTAAACCATTATCTTTCTATTCTCTCACAGATGGTGAGGACATGCACAACTGGATCCGATGATCAGACACTCGCGCCCTTTGTTGGAGCCGCCAGAGACCGGGATCGGGGCTTAGGCCGAGCCAGAGGCCGAGGAAGACCACGTTGTGCAACCAGAGCACCTGCACGAGCGGCTACACTAGAGCCACTAGTAGCTCCAGTTGGAGAACATGCACCTGAGACACCTGTTACTACTCCTGCACTTCAGGCGACTCTTGCCCAGTTTTTGAGCATGTTTGGCACTTTAGCTCAGGCAGGGTTAATTTCACTTGCTCTTGCCACATCTCAGGCCGGGGGAAGAGCACAAACTCCTGCCGCCTATACTCCAGAGCCACGGGCCCAAGCTGACTATGCCCCAGAGTTTATGCCAGTGCAGCCAGTTGTCCCAGTTCGACCTGAGATTAGGACAACAGTTTCAGAGGGGGAGCAGCTCAAGCTCGAAAGGTACAAGAAGTACCACCCTCCCACTTTCACCGGTTTAGCTTTAGAGGATGCTCAGGGTTTTCTGGAGGAATATCACCGTATCCTTCATACTATGGGTGTTGTGGATTCCAGTGGGGTTTCTTTCACGCCATTCCAGTTTAGAGGAGCAGTCTACCAGTGGTGGCGGGCATATGAGTTGGATAGTCCCGTTGAGGCATCTTCACTCACTTGGACTCAATTTTCAGATATGTTCTTAAGGGGATATATTCCTCAGAGTCTTAGAGATGCATGGCGCATAGAGTTTGAGCAGCTGCGCCAGGGTTCTATGACCGTATCAGAGTATGCCGTCTGATTTGGTGAGTTGGCTAGGCATGCACCAGCCTTAATTGCTACTATTCGAGAGCAGGTTCACAGATTTATTGAGGGTCTCCACCCTAGTATCAGATTCAGTATGGCCCGAGAGCTAGAGATGGACATCACATACCAACAGTTGGTGTCAATTGCTAGGAGATTGGAAGGTATGCGGACTCGGGAGAGGGAAGAGAGGGAAGCTAAGAGACCCCGATATTCTAGCACATATAATAATTCTCATGCCTCAGTTGCAGCCTGTCATAGTAGAGGTTATGTGACCCGTCCTATTCATTCAGCACTTCCAGCTTCCAGTGGTATTCCGGCTACTCCCAGACCTCAGATTTCATATTATGTACCGCCAGTGTCTACTGTACCTCCTGTACGGGGTGCTTTCAGCGGGCACTCTAATCGATCAGGCACGAGCCAGTCCCAACAGCCACGACCTCTGAGGTCTTGTTTTGAGTGTGGTGACACTCGTCATATTATGAGGAATTGCCCCAGATTTAGGAGGGGTGTACCTCCACAGATTTCTCAGACCCCACCTATTCCACAGGGCCCTCGGTCTCCTCAGGCCATGATTACTACATCAGTTTCCACTCCACCTGCACAACCAGCTAGTGGTGGAGGTCGGACATGTAGAGTTCACCCTAGAGGGGAGGCTAGGCCAGATATTATGCCCTTCCTGCTAGGATAGAGGCCGTTGAATCCGATTCGGTTATCACTGGTATTATTCCGGTATGTCATAGAGATGCATCAGTCTTATTTGATCCAGGCTCCACTTATTCTTATGTGTCATCTTATTTTGCCCCGTATTTGGGCGTATCCCGTGATTCTTTGAGTTCTTCTATTTATGTATCTATACCCGTGGGTGAATCTATTATTATGGACCGCGTGTATCAGTCGTTTTTAATTATTATCAGTGGTTTTGAGACTAGAGCTGATTTATTATTGCTCAGTATGGTGGATTTTGATATTATTTTGGGCATGGACAGGTTGTCGCCCTATCACACTATTCTTGATTGTTACGCCAAGATGGTGACGTTGGCTATGCCAGCTCTACCACGGCTAGAGTGGAGAGGTACCTCGAATCTTGTTCCTAGCAGGGTTGTTTCATTTCTTAAAGCTCAACGAATGGTTGAGAAGGGGTGTGATATGTATCTGGCCTATGTGAGATATGTTAGTGTTGATACTCCTACCATGGTTTCAGTTCCTATAGTAAGGGATTTTCCTAATGTATTTCCAGCATATCTCCCGGGTATGCCACCCAACAAGGATATTGATTTGTTATCGGGCACTCAGCCCATTTCTATTCCACCATATCGTATGGCCCCTGCAGAGTTGAAAGAATTAAAAGAACAGTTACAGGAATTGCTTGATAAGGGCTTCATTCGGCCCAGTGTATCGCCTTGGGGTATTCCTATCTTATTTGTAAAGAAGAAGGATGGTTCTATGCAGATGTGTATTGATTACCGCCAGCTTAACAATGTTACAGTAAAGAACAGGTATCCATTGCCACGTATTGATGACCTATTTGATCAGCTTCAGGGTGCCAGAGTGTTTTCTAAGATCGATTTGCATTCAGGCTATCATCAGTTGAAGATTCGGGAGCCAGATATCCCGAAGACTACTTTTAGGACTTAGTATAGTCATTATGAGTTCCTTGTATTGTCATTTGGGCTAACCAATGCCCCATCAACATTTATGTACTTAATGAATAGTGTATTTTAGCCCTATCTTGATTCTTTCATCATTGTGTTTATTGACGACATTCTAGTGTATTTCCGGAGTCGGGAAGATCATGGACATCACCTAAGGACTGTGCTTCAGACTTTGAGAGAAAGGAAGTTATATGCTAAATTTTCAAAGTGTGAATTCTGGCTTAACTCAGTGGGATTTTTGGGCCATATAGTTTCGTGCAAGGGGATCAAGGTAGATCCAAAGAAGATTGAGGCAGTGCACATTTGGTCCGGACCGTCCTCAGCTATGAAGATCTGGAGTTTCCTTGGTTTGGCAGGGTATTATCGCCGATTTATAGAGGGTTTCTCTTTTATTGCTACACCTATGACCAAATTAACCCAGAAGGGTGCCCCGTTCAGGTGGACCGAGGAATGTGAGGAGAGCTTCCAAAAGCTCAAGACAACTTTGACTACAACCCTAGTATTGGTATTACCTACAGGTTAAGGGCCTTATACTGTATATTATGACGCATCGCGTATTGGTATCGGTGTAGTATTAATGCAAGATGGTAGGGTGATTGCCTACGCGTCCAGACAGTTGAAGTTACATGAGAAGAATTATCCGGTCCATGACCTTGAGTTAGCAACTATTGTTCATGCCTTGAAGATTTGGCGGCATTATTTATACGGTGTCCATTGTGTGGTCTACACTAATCACTGTATTCTACAACATCTGTTTAAACAGAAGGATCTTAATTTGCGGCAGCGGAGATGGTTGAAGTTGCTTAAGTATTATGAGATCACCATTCTCTATCATCCAGGGAAGGCCAATGTATTGGTCGATGCCTTGAGTCGTAAGGCGGAGAGTTTGGACAACTTAGCATATTTACCGGTAGCAGAGAGGCCTTTAGCCTTGGATGTTCAGGACTTGGCCAACCAGTTTGTCAGGTTGGATGTTTCCGAGCCGAGCCGGGTTTTGGCTTATGTGGTTTCTCAGTCTTCTCTTTATGATCGTAATAGAGAGCGTCAGTACGATGACCCTCATATGCTTGTCCTTAAGGATACAGTTCAGCAAAGTGATGCCAAGGACGTCACTATTGGAGATGATGATGTATTACAGATGCGGGGCAGGCTATATGTGCTTAATATAGATGGTTTGCGTGAGTTGATTCTCTAGGAGGCTCACAGTTCGCGATACTCCATTCATCCGGGTGCTGCAAAGATATATCAGGACTTGAGACAATACTATTGGTGGAGGCGGATGAAGAAAGACATAGTGGAGTATGTAGCTCAGTGTCTAAATTGCCAACATGTGAAATATGAGCATCAACGACCGGGTGGATTGCTTTAGAAGTTAGAGATTCCAGAATGGAAAAGGGAGCGGATCACTATGGATTTCGTTGTTGGGCTCCCACGGACTCAGAGGAAGTTCGATACAGTTTGGGTGATTATGGATAGGTTGACCAAGTCATCTCATTTCATTCATGTGATGACTACCTACTCTTCCAAGCAGTTGGCTCGAATCTATATTTGCGAGATTGTTAGACTTCACCGCATACTAGTATCTATCATCTCTGACCGGGGTACGCAGCTTACATCACGGTTCTGGAGGGCAGTATAGCGTGATTTGGGTACCCTGGTAGAGTTGAGTACAACATTCCACCCTCAGATGGACGGGCAGTCCGAACGCACTATTTAGATACTGGAGGATATGCTTTGTGCGTGTATGATAGATTTTGGGGGAGCTTGGGACCAGTTCTTACCACTTGCGGAGTTTGCTTACAATAATAGTTACCAGTCGTGTATTCAGATGGATCCGTATGAATCCTTGTATGGTAGGCGGTGCCGGTCTCCAGTGAGTTGGTTCGAATAGGGCGAAGCTAGGGTATTAGGTATTGACTTGGCTCAGGATGCCTTGGAAAAGGTTAAATTGATTCAGGATCGACATCGTATAGCCCAATCTAGACAGAAGAGTTATGCGGATCGGAAGGTTCGTGATGTTGCATTCATGGTTGGTGAGCGGGTCTTGCTCCGGGTTTCGCCTATGAAGGGTGTGATGAGGTTCGGGAAGAAGGGCAAGTTGATCCCTAGGTATATTGGGCCTTTTAAGATTCTTGAAAGAGTTGGAGAGGTGTCTTACAGACTTGTACTACCACCTAGTCTCTCTGCAGTTCATCCGGTATTCCATGTTTCTATGCTCCGGAAGTATCACGGCAATCCGTCTCATGTGTTAGACTTCAGTTCAGTTGGAGAAGGATCTATCTTATGTTGAGAAACCAGTGGCTATTTTGGACAGGTAGGATCGAAAGCTGAGGTCAAAGAACATTGCTTCCGTGAAGGTTCAGTGGAGGGGTCATCCGATCAAGGAGGCGCCTTGGGAGACCGAGCATGATATGTGCAGTTGTTATCCTCATCTTTTCACTACTCCAGGTATAATTCTAAACCCGTTCGAGAATGAACGTTTGTTTAAGAGGTGGAGAATGAAATGACCCAACCAGTCATTTTGACTTTTAGAACCTCGTTCCCCTAAATAAAACTTCCCGTATGTGCGTTTATTAATTTATGACTTGCGGGGATGGTTGGTTCGGGATTTGGAAGTGTTCGGGTTGAAATCGGAATACTTGGTTCCTTAAGTTGGACTTAAAATGCTAAGTTTGACTTCGATCAATATTTTGAGAAAACGACCCCGGAATAGAATTTTGATGATTCCAACAGCTCTGTATGGTGATTTTGGACTTAGGAGCGTGTTCGGAACTTTATTTGGAAGTCCGTAGTTAAATTAAACTTGAAATGGCTAAAATAGGAATTTAAGCTTGGAAATTTGATCGGGGAGTTGACTTTTTGATATCGGGGTCGGAATCCAGTTGCAAAAATTTCCAGCTCTGTTATGTCATTTATGACTTGCGTGCAAAATTTAAGGTCAATCGGACTTGATTTGATAAGTTCCGGCGTCGTTTGTAGAAATTAAAAGTTTTAAAGTTCATTAGCCTTGAATCTATGTATCATTCGTGTTTTTATTGTTGTTGGATGTGATTTGAGGACTCGACTAAGCTCGTATGGTATTTTAGGACTTGATGGTACCTTTGGTTGAGGTCCTGGGGGCCTCGGGTGTGTTTCGGGGAGATTTTGAGCGAGTTCGGGTATTTAGACACTCTGATATTGTTCTGGCACTTTTGGGGGTGCGAACCGCACAATTTGAGGTGCTGAGGCAAAGGAGAGGTGCGGACCGCACATAAGAGAGCGGGCCACAGTAGAAAAATGTGGACCTCTGAGGAGGAGTGCGGACCGCACAATTCTGTCTGCGGCCGCACTCTAGGGAGTTCTGCCGCCGGTCCGACTTCGTAAGCTTATATCTTTTGATCTGCAAGGAATTTGGAGATGATTCAAAAACGAAAGTTGTAGCCCTTCGTGTATAGGTTCCAGAAAAGTAAAGAAGTCATCATTTGGACATCTGTAAAGAAAGTTATGGCGAAAATACTAAGGTCTGATAGTGCTATCACTAAAAGGATGCGGCCACACCATTTTTGTGTGACCGCATGAGCTGAGATGTGCGGCCGCACTTGGAATTGTGCGGACCGCACATTGGGAGTTCATAGGTGTACTATATAAATGAGGTTTAGGGTATTATTTCACATTTTGGACCTTGGGAGCTCGGTTTGTGATAATTTTTTGTGGGGTTTTCAAGAAATGCATCGGGGTAAGTGATTTTAACTCAGATTTGGTTAACATACATGAATATATCGTTGTTTTCATAATGTAATCATTATTTTGAGATAGAAATTTGGGAAAATTATATAAATTTCATAAAATAAATTTTTGAGATTTGAACACCGATTCGGAGTCGGATTTGAGTGAAATTAGTGTGGTTGAACTCGCAATTGAATGGGTTGTCGGATTTTATAACTTTTATCGGGTTCCGGGACGTGAGCCCCATGAGCGATTTTTGAGTTAAATTTCGGATACTTATGTAAAATTTATATTTTTTTTATGGAATTAATTCCAATAAATTTTATGGACTGTATCGAATTAATTATGACTAGATTCGAGTCGATCAGAGTCGGAAAATCAAGGAAAAGGCATACTATTTGATTAAATTGGAGCAAGTCGAGGTAAGTGACTTGTCTAACCTTGTGTGAGAGAAATTTTCCCTAGGATTAAAATTAAAATGTGTTGAAAGTCGTGTACACGAGGTGACGAGTGTGTACACGGGCTAAATGTGAAAGATTATATTTTTAAATTGGGTAGATCATTATTGCACATTAATTAAATTATTTTATCTTGTTATATACTTTAAACTTACTTGACCTTCTCCTGATAATTGTTTTTACTTGTTTAGCTGAAATTTGATTTCTTTTATTCGGTGTACTATTTGAAGGTGAAATTTCTTTAATTTGATGGAATTTCTTTAATTTAAATATATTTAAACATGAAGTGTTTTGCATTTAAAAATTTGACATTTAAAGCGAGGTGATAAATTTGTGAAATATTATATTTGCTGAGTATTATTGTTGATTTATTTTGGTATGAGCCGTGAGCTCTTTATTATAGAAAAATATTGTTGTTGATTTATTTTGGTAAATTGAATTATTTGGGCACTTGAGATGCAAATTATCATATATTGTGATATTGTTACGCATGTGGTGGTATAAGGTTTGGGTGTTAAAACGCATGCAGTGAGATAAGGGTGGATTGATACGTGTGGCTAGTAGGGAAAACTACTAGAAGTCATGCGGTGTGATAAGGATGGCTAAAACGCGGGATGCTATTTCGGAAAAAAAAATATTTTCTTTAAAATAAATTGTGAAGGTTCCCGCGATGATATAAGAAAATGAAATATTGTGAATTTATTTATGAGTTGGGACCACGAGGCGGTACCTCGGGAGTTGCCTTGTTGATATTGATTTATGACCGCAGTTGCCTTTGATTATTGTTATGATTTTCTTAAAGTTGAAAGAAAATTCTGTTTTGTTTTCACGAGATATTATTTGCCATTATTTTGTGTAATTAAATGGTGACCTGCTACTTGATTCATTTTCATTGTCATTTTATTTTATTATATTGTTAAATAATTTACCATGCCATTATTATTTTTCAGTAGGGCCTGACCTGACCTCGTCACTACTCTACTGAGGTTAGGCTTGACACTTATCGGGTATCGCTGTGGTGTACTCATACTATGCTTCTGCACATCTTTTTGTGCAGATCCAGGTACATCTTACCAACCCAGACATCAGTGAGTTACCTGCGCACAGAGACTTCGAGGTATATCTGCCAGCGTCCGCAGACTCCGGAGTCCCCTTATATTATTGTGATGTTGCTTCCTTATTTTCTTTAGACTCTGATATATAGAGACATTAAAGATAAATTCTTAGGAGCTTGTGACTTATTTTTGCCAGGTTTTGGGGAGATGTAATTATGTAAATATTCAGATTTATTTATTTCAGATTTCTATTTTTATTCCGCTTTGATAGGCTTACCTAGTCTTAGAGACTAGGTGCCGTCACGACATCCTACAGAGGAAATTTGGGGTCGTGACAAATCCGTAGGTAACTTTGGCGCCATTATGCGCCAAACTATTTCCTGGGAAATTAACTGGGGAAACTAATCGGCAAGTACATTTCCGTAAGAAAATTCGCAAGTAAACAGATAAAGAAAATGGAAAACAAAATCCTATGTTAATCTGTAGGAAAGTCCTCAGGTGACTTTACATGTGAATTTAGTTGGTGATATTTTCTTGGGGATTTACCTGGGGATTTGCTTATTTGGAGAATTACCTAGAGATATTGTTGCTGTGAATCGTAGCTGGGGATATTTTCTTGGGAATTTACTTGGGGATTCTTCTAGCTATGGAATTACCTGGGAATATTGTTGTTGTAGATTTAGTTAGGGATATTTTCTTGAGGATTTACCTAGAGATTTTCTTACCTGGGAAACTACCTAGAGATTATGTTAATGTGAATTTAGTTAGAATATGTTTGGGGGGATTTACTTATTTGGGGAAATTACATGGGAATTTTATTATAGTAATTTTTGCTAGAAATTATTCTTCATAATATAGCTTGGGATTTACCTAAAAATTTTATTTCCAAAGAACTTAACTAGAGATTATTTGTGTGATTTTAGGCGGGAATTGTTTTTTTGAGAATTTACTTGAGTATTTCATGATCCGATTTTGATTGAGGATTATTTCTTAGGGTTTAGATTGGTTGATATAAAGGACATAATAAAGCTAAGATATGACTACATTTGACATATTTCAGCTAATATCATCAGAAAATATATTGAATGTAACGAAATGATTGAAAAGTATGTAAGTTTAATTTCTAAGCATAGGAAAATTATGTTACATTTATAAAAATTAACTAACTTTTATTAACTTTCTATTTATGTATTTTATTTTTCAGATTTACTTAATAAGATAAATTTTAACTATAGTATGTATAAAATAATATAGTTTGAGATTGTCAATATTGAAACTTAATATCGAATGATCTTATGATTCTACTTTCTAACATCATCACTTTGATAAAATCCTACCATTATTAAAATAAGTTAATCCAGCATACTTTATTAGGATTAGAGAAATAACTTTTACTAATTATCATGTCCAATGTGTTTAAGTCATGTTAACTAATTTCTTTATATAAAAAAGAAATTAATATGTTATTCAAATAATTTAATAAAAGTTTGAAAAGATAATTAAGAATATATAAAAATTAAAAGTATTATAAACGTAATTTGCTATTACTTGGAAAAGAGTGGTTCACTTGATTTATGAATCCTTAATTAATGCATCCTTTTACAAAACAAATAACTGAATACTTTATTAGGATTAGCGAAATAACGTTTACTAATTATTATATCCAATGTGTTTAAGTCGTGTTAACTAATTTCTTTATATAAAAAAGAAATTAATATGTTATTCAAATAATTTAATAAAAGTTTGAAAAGATAATTAAGAATATATTAAAATTAAAAGTAATATAAACATAATTTGCTATTACTTGGAAAAGAGTGTTTCATTTGATTTATGAATCCTTAATTAATGTATCCTTTTACAAAACAAATAATAATAATAGGTAAGCATTAGTAAGTAGAGAGTACTGCATTGGGAAGTGGCTAGTGGATTCTTGTCCCACATCGGTCAATAGTTATAAATTTTTCGAGCTAGTGCGCACCGATAACACTGGTAATGGGCTTTGCTAGCAGTAAGTTTGTCTTGTGGTCTAATGTAATAAACTTCTCAATTCAACAATTTAATTAAATGAAAATATAAAACGGTAATATGTCCGGCTGGGTTACATTTAGAAAAATTAATAATAATACTAATTGGCAATTAGTAAAAATAATATCGTTGGTGCAATAATAATATCCTAACCGTGGGTGGGGGAGGCCAAATATAGAGAGCGTACAAAAAATAATTTATGTGGGAGAGTTGACTTAAAAAAAAATATAAAACTACTATATGATAGTAATTTTACATTTTTATCTAAAAATGTCGACATATGCACTTGGGAATTTTCATGGGGATTTACTTTCAGCTATTTTTCTATCAAAATCCGCAAGAAAACTCCCAACATTCATTAAATGTTTACCAAAATTTTCATACGAATATTCAGAATTTCATACAAAAAAATCCGCAAGTAATTTATATGCGAAATTAAAATCCCAGATAATTTATATGTGGATTTAAAATCCCCAAGTAAAATTTTGATATGCGAAGTAAATATCCCCACCTTTTAACCAGCCCAGATACATTTCTATGTCCGTTCGAGGACGAAAGATTATTTTAGAGGTAGAGATTGTGATGACCCAAAATGTCATCTTATGATTTAGAACTCGAATCTGCTCTCTTAAGCCTTAAAAATCTCATTTTTACCCCTCTCGATTTGCGTGCACAATCCGGGCAGATTTTCGGAAAGTTTTTATGTTGAAAACTAATGAAAATAAGAATTTTTGCCTTAAAAGTTAATTTTAATTGACTTCAGTTAATATTTTTTGTAAACGGGTCCGGATCCATATTTTGACAGTCCCGATGGGTCCGTATCAAATTATGGGACTTGGGCGTATGCCCGGAATCGAATTCGGAGCTCCCTAGCTCAAGTTATGAATATTTAATGAAAATTAATTATTTTTAAGAATCGATTGATATTTGGCATTGTTAGTGCCGGGTTCGTATTCTGGTTCCGGAGCCCAGTACAGGTTCATTATGATATTTAAGACTTGTCTGTGAAATTTGGTGAGAAACGGAGTTGGTTTGACGTGATTCGGTCGTGCAGTTGAGAAAATAGAAATTTTAAAGTGTTATTGAGAATTTCATTCGATTTGGTGCTAAATTCGGAGTTCTAAGTGTTATTTTGGCGATTTGATCACGCGAGCAAGTTCATATGATATTTTTAGACTTGTGTGCATGTTTGGTTTGGAGCCCCGAGGGCTTGGGTGTGTTTCGGATAGGCCACGAGATGTTTTGGACTTTGGAAATCTGATTTTTCTGCAGAGTCTGTGTTCTGACGTGTCCTTCTTCGCGTTCGCGAAGGTACTCTCGCGAACGCGAAGAGTAAGTTGGGCAGCTGAGTATTTCTTCTTCGTGAACGCGAAGGCTTGGTCGCGAACGCGAAGCGATGGGGGTGTTACCCTTCGCGAACGCGTAGCGTTAGGCACTGGGGAGGGGCAGACAACTTTTTCTTCATCGCGAACGCAAACAATGACTCGCGAACGCGAAGACCAGGGAAGGGTAGCCTACGCGAACGCGATCACCGTCTCGCCAACGTGAAGGCTTGGCAGCCCATACACTTCGCGAACGCGATGAACACTGTCGCCCAGCACTTAATAGAACCCAAAAACAGGATTTTAGCCCAAAACTCATTTTTCTCAAAATTCAAACGGTGGGAGCGATTTTTCAAGAGTCATTTCTTCCCCAAATTGTTGGTAAGTGATTCTAAACCATTTTCTTTCAATTAACCATTACATTTCTTGAATTTTCAACCTAAAATCTAGAGTTTTCATGGTAGAATTAGAGGTTAAGGTAGAAACTAGGAATTTCGGTAATTTGGAGATTTAGACCTCAATTTGAGGTCGGATTCCAAAACTAATTACATATTCGGACTCGGGGGTGAATGGGTAAAAGGATTTTCGTCCGAACCTCGGGTTTTGACCAAGCTGGTCCGGGGTCGATTTTTCGACTTTTTGGTGTAAAATTTGGAAAATTTAATTTATGCAATATAATTGATTCCTTTAGCAATATTTGATATTATTGAGTCATTTTTGAATAGATACGAGTGGTTTGGAGGTGAATTCCAAAGAAAAAGCTGTGATTGAGAATTAAGTGGCCTTTAGAGCGAGGTAAGTGTTGTGTCTAACCCTGACTTGAGGAAATTAGGAACCTTAGATTACTTGCTAAGTGAAATTCATGTGAGCGGTGTATATGTGAGGTGACGAGTACTTATGCGCCGCCAAATTTACCTGTTTTCCATGTTTCTCAGTTTTACTTATATTGTCTCATTCCTATGCCTAATTGCGATGTGTAATACCAGTGTTGTTTAATTTATCGTTCTTATCATGTTTATGAATTTTCTGGTGATAATTGAGTTTTTATTTCAAAGTTGAGATTGATGTTATGGAACCAAATGTGGAGGTAAGGTTTGTACTTGTTATTCTATCTTCCTGTTGATATTTATGCATTGAATTATGGTAAGAGAGAGTGTTAATGCACGAAGGGTGATGCCGTGCCATATTGTGAGTGTTAATGCACGAAGGGTGATGCCGTGAGATTGAGAGTAAAAGCACGAAGGGTGATGCCGTGCATTTTTCCTTACTGTATTCACTATTCCTGTTGATTCATGGTATATTGATTGCTCCAATGATCACTCTGTTGTAGTTCTTTATCTTGTATTCCCCTCAGTATGTTCCCCTCCCGACATTTCATGTTTGGTTCTTCATTTCTGTTATTTGCATATACACTGTTAAATTGTACAGGTTGATTTATAGGTGCCTTGCCTTAGCCTCGTCACTACTTCGTCGAGGTTAGGCTCGACACTTACCAGTACATGGGGTTAGTTGTACTGATACTGCACTCTGTACTTTCTATGTAGATTTTGATACCGGCTCAGGTTGATCGAGATTTGCTACTGTTCCGCTGTCCGGAGACTCAAGGTAGATCTGTCGGCATTCACAGATCTTGAATTCCCCGTCTATCTTTTATGTCCTACTGTTTTCTTTCATTCAGATAGTTGTATTTCTTTCAGACTATTACTTGTAGTAAATTCTAGAATGCTCGTGAATTGTGCCTCCAAATCCGGGTAGTAGTAATTAATATAGTTTTATGATATTTCGCACTTAATATATTTCATCTTAGTTAATTATGGTTAATTATTGAATGGAAATAAGGAATTGGTTTAACGATTTTTATAACATTGGCTTGCCTATCAAGTGAAATGTTAGGCGCCATCACTGTTCCGTTGGTGAAAATTTTTGGATCGTGACACAAACATCTTCAAAGTCCGTGGTAATCCTACCACAAAGTCCATCGTAATGTGCTCCCACTTCTACTTCGATATCACTAACGTCTAATTCAAACCACCTGGTTTCTAATGCTAATACTTGACCTGCTGGTAATTCAAGCCCCATGAAACATGCCCAACAATGTCCTTCTTCATCTTCCGCTGCCAGTAATGCTGATTCGAGTCATGATACATCTCTGTGATACATGGATGAATAGAATACCGTGAGTTATGCGCCTCCTTAAGGATCAACTTATAGTATGCATAATATTTTCATCTTATCAGTTAGTATAATTCCACTTTCATTAATGGTTATTTTTTAGCTGACAAAATAATATAAAGTATGAAAATTAAAATCTTTCTAATATTTAGAGGGAATGTAAACCATTGATACAATTATTGTTCAAGCGAGTCGGGAACGAGAAAGCACGAGCTAATGGCGGCTCAATAAAATTAATGGATGATCACTCCCAAATCCACACTCAATATTAAGTGGGAAACAGTCGTTGCAATTATAATATCCAACTTGAGTCGGGGTTGAATTTCACAGGAGTTTACAATAAGATAAATACTTGATGAGAGAACATGAAATAACCAAATTGTACTTTCAAATAAGAGGGATGATTGTTAACTAATTTTGACAGTAAAAATTTAGACTAAGTAAAAACAATTAAAGAGTAAATTATTTTTTTGGTACTTTTATCAATTGAGGAAAAGTCTAGGGATGTAACCTACACCTAGGTGTAAACCTAATGGGTATGCTAAGTTAACAGTTGTTTTGTAGATCGAGGTATATTATGACTCTCAATTCTCAAGTACCCACTCAATACCTCTCGGTCATAAAGTGGTTATGCCCAAAGTGGATTTCTTAAGACCAAATGGGTAGCAATCTAAGAAATTGATATGAATCCAAGTCGGGTTCTCCCTATCTCTAGTTCAAGCCCTTTAATCAAACTAGCCAAAACCTTAACTAGCTCAATGTCTTGTTATCCAAGTTTTCCTAGACTAGGTTTCTTTTTCTCAAGTAAGAACTAAGTCAAATAGGCATGAATCATTGTTTGCAACCATTAATTATAGATATAATACATAAATAAGGCTAAATACTAAATACCCAATCATAAACAAGCATTAGTTTTAACAACCCATAAGTTTACACACTAGGGTAGGGTCACAACCCTAGATAAAATCTAGATACTCATACTAATTGACATAGAAGAATAATGAGAAGAAGTAATTGAAGACATAAAACTAGAATTAAAGTGTAAAATTAATGGGTCTTCTCTAATTGTTCCTCCAAATATCCCAAAATAGCTAAATATAACCTTTAGTTGTTGCTACAGTACCAAACTTGCCCTAAAAAAGTGTTTCCCGTCTATTTATAATGTCTAAAAATTTACGGACAAAAATGCCCTTTGGGAGATTCTGCGGCTGCATAATTCCATGTGTGGACCGCACTTTTCTTCTTCTCTTGCATGAGGAGGAAATCTGCGGCCGCATAATTATATCTGCGGCTGCACTTCAGCTTCTTCGGCCGCACAATTTGGTTGCGGACCGCATTTTCAAGAGGCTTCACACTTGGTCTTTTGCACCTTCTCTAAACTTTGTCAAACTTTGTGAGTGCGACCAGCATTTGCGGCCGTATAATTTGATGTGCGGACCGTGCTTCTTCAAAACTCCTCGAAGGCTTCAGGGCTTCATCTGCGGCCGCACTTCTATTTCTGCGGTCCGCATGATCATCTGCGGCCATATAATTACTTATGCGGACCGCACTTCTGCTTGCACTTCTCATTTTTACCTTGTTAAGCTAGAATACTTCTTTTTGAGTTATATTTCTTCGTTAAGCTCCAATCCTCTAACATGTCTGCAATTCATCATTAGATTTGGAAACAAAAATCACTACTTTCGGACAAAAACTAAAGCAAGAAGGTACTAATAAGCGATTAAAATTCACACTTATCAACTCCTCCAAACATAAGTCTTTGCTTGTCCTCAAGTAAATAGATTACTTCCCAACTCCTCTAAGTGGAATGTCATTTCAAAAAGCCCATTGTAAGTCATTCATACTCAGTTGAGACCAACAATTACCCACAATACTCATGCATTTTCAACAAGGTGACAAAACATATGTTACGTGCATATAACTTTAGTGTGACATTTGAGCTTTAAGAATTGACTTCACTCATCAAGCACTATTGTCCTATCATGCAAATCATGGTGGACTCCAAACTCTTCCTCCTCTACCTTCCATTTTCCGAGCTCACTTTAATAATTAATACTCAATTTCTAGAGCAATAAATGATTCACTCTTCTCTCATAAAGAAATGTCACAAGTAAATTTTCAAGAACCATATGCTTGCCCCTCATGTATATCTTCACAAATGCAAGCTCACTCGGTTCAAAATCAAGCAGGACTTATTTCGGGTTGTAATGAAGGCTTCTGGATTGGAGTAGGATACCATATATGATAAGTGATTACACTCTTCCTTAAGCACTTCACTTTTCATTTCTTGGCTCACATTTACCAAGCCCTTAGAGGCATTTATTTTTCTTGGGGGCTAGAGAGACTTGCCATCACTCTTTATTGTTCATTGCATTATTTTTCTCCCTTAATGATCATACTAGAGATAGTTGCCTCTTTTTGCTTTCATCAATTTCCCTTTTTATTTTATTTTTTGGCATTTTCTTTTTGTTCTTTCTTTTCTTGCCTTCTATTTTCATGGAGATTATTTCTTTTCTCTTTTTTTTTTGGTGCCTTGATACCTCTTTGAAATTTCTCAATTCCCCCCCCCCCCCCCAATATATGCTTAAGCCACTTATTACATAAGAGTATTAAGGAAAGTTCAGGTGCTAAGAGAGAATTACGATCAAAACGGGTAAAGGCTTATAGCATGGTTACCAACAAAGAAAGGCTAAAGTCTCAAAGGGGTTGACTAGGGATAACAAACATAGAGTGGCAAAAGAAAGCTCAAACGGACCAATAAAAACCTACAATTATCTTCCAAACCAAGCAAACTTAGAATTTCGTCTTGAAACACATTCGGAGAAAGTTCTAGACTATCCACTCAAGTACTTGGATTGACAATAAAAATTATCTCACCTCTCATGCAACTAGACCATAAAAGAGGATATAGTCTAAATCCTATAACAATCACAATCAAGTTAAAGATCACTATGGTCCAATCAACCACCTAATGATTATTAAAGTCAACTCAAGAACCTTAAAGTCACTAACTAGAGCTATTTTCTTCCAAAAATCTTGTTTCAAATTATAAGCATCCAGTTAAGTATGTTGGTGCCAAATGACGCATGAATAACTATTTTTAGAGAATGACTTAATTAGGGCTCTTATTCATTACTACTTACTACTATTATTACCTAAACACAAAACAGACTCATTCCCTTAAGAAAGTTGTTACACCATCCATCTTCGGGAAGAGTCATCCAATTCACACAAAAGACCACCTTTGGAAAGAATCGTGACATTAAGAAAACTAAAGGCTTATTATACACACTACTAAAAAAAACATAAATGCTACTAACATAAACAAAATCAAAGGTAAACAAATAGAAAAAGCTAATGAAAGTAACAACTACTAAAGGTAGATAAAAATAAAGTAGAAACATCCAATTATTACATTCAAATTATCCAAACATATCAAATATACTCCCCCCCCCCCCGAATAAAAATAAGCATTGTCCCCAATGCTTAACAAAATAAGAGCAAACGTAGAGAGGGTGAAGAAACTCCCTAAGTTACATAAGTCATCACTGAATCACCAGCAACATCAGTCCCAGCTGGCTGACCAAACTAAATATCATCATCAAGTCTGGGAGTGGCCGGAGAAGTGAACATAGCACGCACTGCCTCAGCCAACAAGGTACGGCTCCTCAGTCGGAGTAGCGGGAGCATCTTGCGAAGATGGAGCTGGAGGGATCAAGTAACATGTCAAATGGTAAATCTTCGGCCTCAGCTATCCGGGTCACCTGAGCTTGAAGACCATCAACCGACTTCTTGCTGGCCTACGACTTTCTCATTTTCTTAACTTTCTTGGTCAATTGCTCAATCATAGCACCATGATGTACCAATGTATCCATAATGACCTTCTGGTTGTCCAAGACTTTGCTAATCTTCTCATCAATGTCAGAGGGGTCCAGGGGTGCCCATGGAGATGTCTTCCCTGCATCAATACTTGAGATCTCAGACATCTTTGAAGTAGTTGCTAGCATCCAGTTGTTGAGACTCGCCAATGTCTGGGAGACTCGCAAAGTAGATAATGGCCCTATAGGCATGGGTACCAGCCCTCAGAGCTAGAGTAGGAAATGTAATAGGAGTTGTAGGAAGAGCTCCTGATAGTGGCTCGGGCATAGCAGCTGTTGGACTGGTAGAAGCCTCAACTGATGTGGATGGAATATCAGACAGAATAGAAACTACCACTACCAGCTCATCAGACTGGCCAACAGTAGTAGAGGGCTGGGCACTCTTCTTTGGGTTCCTCGGATCCTGCAGTTTGTACCAATCAAACGGCCCGTCGGCTTGACTTTGGTCTCAAATGGCATGGGCTCCACCTTAGTGTCTGTCAGATACTCAATAATAATGCTGGGGTAGGGGTAAGAGGTGTTACTCTGCTGAACCACAAGGGAGATGTTGGCTGACATTAGGACACCCACATGATCGCATACCCGTCTATAATAGAAGCCACCAGAATAGCTCGAGGGATGGGTATGTTGTTCTCAATCAGGCACAAGTCAAGCCTATTGCATACAAAGGTTTTCCACCCTTTGGCCTCAAAACTCAGTGTGTTCCAGAGGATAGGCACCTCAACATCAATCCGCAGAGGAGTGGGTCCTGGTGCTAAAATCTCTGCAAGCCACACCCTAGACTCTTCTTTCAGAGACTACTTCTCTAAATACTCTTTCGGCTCCACATCATCAAACCACAGGTACACATCAGAGTGCGTTGTGTTGGCATAGAATTCCTGGACAAGATGCTCTTTTGCATCCACTAGTTTCTCAGTAAATTGAGTAAGATTTGCCGCTCATGAGTCAAGGACCTAACATACCACCATATTCGGAAATTAGAAAATTTCTGATGGCTCACAAATCTATCCTTCCAGACCTTTTTGTTCATTGACCTAGACAAACCTACCTATGCACTTGTACCCCTTTCCCATCATCCGGGGAATCATCAGAATCAGAGCCCATAACAGCTGCATTGGACTCCTGACTAGCACTCTCCAAACCCTATGAAGTGTTGTGGGATGTAGAACGCACATCCAGAGGCTCAGGCTGCCTCTGTGGCCTGGATTGTTCTTTAGTGTGCTCCTCCGGAATTGATACAAAGTTCCCTTAGAGGCTTCCCTAGACGGGGCATATGAGCTAGACTCTGAGAGGTCTCTCTCCCTTGGCATGTTGTTACTTTCTTGGATATAGTTTTCTACATACTTGGGGGTAAGGAACCTCTTGCCCTTCCCCTTGAAGATTTTCCTCTTCCTTTGGTAGATTCACCTCAACCTCTTGATCGCACCATTGTCTGTATGAGCACAAAGAGACTTGTTAGTTGAAATTCATGATTCAAAAACAGTTAAGACTCATGTCAGTGAGTGAGAACAACATAGAAGCAGTGAGGTATCAACTAGAGAAACATGCAGAAGAAATGGGGGAAGTGCAGCCCGCACAATTTGGATTGCGGCCTGCAGAAGTGGAAGTACGGACCTCACAATTCCAAGCGCAGCCGCACTTCTGCACAAATGTGCAAAGGGCTAAGATGTTTCCTCTCTGAATTACAGTGCGAACTTTTCTGCGACCTCTCAAGAAATTCTACTGTCCGCACAATTTAAAGTGCGACCACAGAAACACCATCCAACAAGTTTCCTTAACTAGCAATTTGTGGATCGCACAATTTCAAGTGCGGTCCGCACATTCAAGAACACAAACGAGTAGTTATAAATTTACCTAGGTTATGCAAAAAAATTGTTCAAATCTACTTGGAAACATGGTATAGACATAGAAATCAGTTAACCCAACCCAATATCGCATGCCTCATCAACTTACCCAGTACAAAACTACCCCACATGGATACATTGATGGAATATAATAACAGATAGCCTAAAAAGAATCTAAAAAGGAAAAATAAATTCAAAAATTAAAATGAAATAAAATTTAACATGAAATGAAGCATACCACATGGTGTAAATGTGTAAAGATCCTAGTGAATGCAAATGGTGGTGTGTGATTGAAAGTGCAAACTCCTCCGGTGATCTCTTAGAGCAACAGTAAATTTCAAGAGGGTGAAAAGTGTAAAATGAGGCTTCAGTTCTATTTATACTCAGAGAAATGGGAAGATTAAAGAGGCGAGTGCGGTTGCAAAATTTCAAGTTCGGGTCGCACTCTACTACCTAGCCTTCGGTAGATAGAGTCTCTTGGCCGCACAATTCTTTAGAAGTCCGCACTTTTGTCCCACACTAACAGGTGAAAAGTTTAGAGGACTTGTCATTTGGCATCTGAGTTTGCTCTAGCAAGTGTGGTCCGCAGATGAAATATGTGGCCGCACGAAGTCTTTTGTGGTAGCACTCTTTTTTCTGTGGCCGCACAAAGAAAAAGTGCGGCCTATATTTCATGTTTTGATTACACAACCTTGTCTACCATTTTTCATCTAACACTTATCCCTACAACACACTTCATATCAAGTTAGAAAATAACAAATAACATCTAACTAAAAAAATAAAAAAGAAAAGAACTTGGGTTACCTCCAAAGAAGCGTCTTATTTAACGTCGTGGCACGACGTAATGTCATAGCATCCTCAAGTGAAGTAAATAACCACGACCATGTGGCTCTCTCCAACTTTTCCCAAGTAGTTTTTCACCCGATGACCATTGACTTGAAATATTTTATTATTCTTGTTCTTCAAATCTAATGCACCGAAGGGAGTTACACCAACAATTTCAAACGGACCACTCCACTTGGACTTAAGTTTCCCGGGAAACATCCTCAACCCTGAGTTAAACAACATAATAAGATCATCAGACTTGAACTCTTTGTTCCAAATGTACTTGTAATAAAGATATTTCATATTTTCTTTGTACAAGGACGAACTCTCAAAAGCATGATACCGGAACTCATCCAATCCATTCAAGTGTGTAACTCGCGAGTTAGCGGCTACATCCCAACCAAGATTCAATTTCTTCAAGGACCACGTTGCCTTGTGTATCTAGTCCACTAGAAGATGACAAGCTTTCCCGAACACTAACTGGTATGGAGACATTACGATAGGTGCTTTGTAAGCCGTCCGATATGCCCATAGTGCATCATCAAGCTTCATGGACCAATCCGTCCGATTTGCATGCACCGTTTTAGACACATAATCCATCGCGACCAAAATATAAGTGTTTCCATAAGAACTCACAAAAGGGCCCATAAAGTCAATGCCCCAAACATCAAAGATATCAATCTCCAAGATGGTAGTAAGCGGCATCTCATATTTCTTTAAAATTCTACTGGCCCGTTGACATTCATCACATCTTTTCACCAAGTTATTTGCATATTTGTAGAGAGTAGGCCAATAAAAACTACAACTTAGAACTTTTGCCGCCGTTCTTTCTCCGCCATGATGACCACCATATGGCGAAGAATGACAGGCTCCAAGAATATCACCTTGCTCTTCTTCCGGAACACACCTCCTAATCACCCTATCCGTGCAAATCCGAAAAAGGTATGCTTTACCCCAACAATAGTCTTGACATCCCTTTTTCGCCTTTTCTTTTTGTTTGAAGAGAACTCATCCGGAATAATACCACTAAAAAGAAAATTTGCTATGTCCGCAAACCATGGTACCTCTTTCATTGATAGTGACAAAAGTTGCTTGTCGGGGAAAGAGTCGTTGATTACAAGGCCATCATGAGGCTTCCCCTACTCCTCCAAACGAGACAAGTGGTCCGCCACTTGGTTTTCACTACCCTTCTTGTCTTGAATATCAATATCAAATTATTGCAACAAGAGTACCCATCTCATCAACCTAGATTTAGATTCCTTTTTGCTCATAATATAATGAAGTGTCGTATGATCTGTGTGGACAATAACTTTGGCACCCATTAAGTACTGGCGGAACTTCTCAATTGCTAACACAATATCAATGAGCTCTTTCTCCGTAACGGTATAATTGACTTGGGCACTATTCATGGTCTTACTAGTATAGTAAACTGGATGAAAAACTTTGTTAACACGTTGCCCCAAAACAGCCCCAACCGCTATATCATTTTTATCACACATGAGCTCGAATGGAAAACTCTAATTCTGAGAGGTAATGATAGGAATAGTTGTCAACTCGAGCTTCAATTGTTCAAAAGCTCTCATACAATAATCATTGAAATGAAACTTATCATCCTTCTCAAGGAGTTTATACAACTTTAGAGAAATCTTTGATAAAGCGATGGTAGAAACTCGCATGTCCTAAGAAACTTTGCACACCCTTGACCGAGGTGGGGGTGGAAGTGTGATGACCCAAAATGTCATCTTTAAATTTAATAATTAATTATGTGTTCTAAGACCTCGAAAAGCACTATTGATCATTCCTCAAATTGCGTGCACAGTCTGTAAAATTTTTCGGAAAGTTTTTATGTGAAAAATGGATTAAAATATAAATTAGAGCTTTAAAACTCAATAAAGTTGACTTTGGTCAACATTTGGAGCAAACACACTCAGATCAGTATTTTGAAAGTTCTGATAGGTCCGTATCGTGATTTGAATGGGTCCAATGCTTACAAGCTATCCAAACCAAAAACCAAAATAGAAGTTGCATGAAGCTACTAGCTATTAAAAAAGATAGAAAATCTAAAATCTAATGAACTAACTATTACAACATGATAAGTTGAATGCTTCCTTCTCCTATTAGTGTATGTGAATCCAATTGTCATTGGAAAATACCAAGCAACACCTATCAAGCTCTCACCAGGCGCTAGGGTATATTGTCCATAGTCTAAAATGAATTCCAAACATCTCCACCGCAGAGTTGAAGTCCGCATCGTCCTCCAAGTGCCGCTACTATATGATCTCCATATGCAGTGGATTGATTTTATTCAAGTATTAATCATGTGCTCACTCACAAGATTAATGTGTAGAAGAGGAGCCTGACTTTAGGCAGGCTTTGCAAGGCAAAAGCCAGGCTTGAGCTGGCTTTAGGCAGGCTTTACAAGGCAAAGGCCAGACATGCGCTGGCTTTAGGCAGGCTTTGCAAGGCAAAAGCCAGGCATGAGCTGGCTTTAGGCAGGCTTTGCAGGCCAAAGGCCAGGCGTGAGCTGGCTTTAGGCAGGCTTTACAAGGCAAAGGCCAGGCGTGAGCTGGCTTTAGCCAGGCTTTACAAGGCAAAAGCCAGGCATGAGCTGGCTTTATCCAGGCTTTACAAGGCAAAATCCAGGCATGGCTTTAGGCTGGCTTTACAAGGCAAAAGCCAGGAATGATCTGGCTTTAAGAAGACTTTGCAAGGCAAAGGCCAGCCTGTTCCTTTTTGTGATCTTGTAAGCACAGATCCTTCCCTACTAGAACCTTTATTGTAGACATCATTCAAAACATTGCTAAACCATCCTCATATTGAGCTTGAAAGCATGCTAATACCACTAAGAAATGATTCAACAATCTCCAAAAATACCATATGATAGGTTCAACATCTTCCTTAGTATTTGGACATATCAGTTTGTTCAGAGTCCAATCTTGTGAAGCCATCAGTCTGGCGTTATTCTCTTTGCTATCCTAATCCTAAGGTTAGGTGATTGAGATTTGTCTAGATTGATAAACCTCCTCCCTGCACTAGGTAGTTCAGAGAATGAATGAAACTCAGATGTACCTGCAAAAGAGAACACAATGTTAGCTATAAAATCCGCCACTGAGTTGTCTTCTCTGAACACATGTTGAAATATCACATTGAAGTTGTCCTTCATCTCTATAATTTTCTTCACATCCTGTGTAATTACCCAAGGAGGATCCCATTCCCCTTCTATCGCCTTCTTCATCACCAATGAATCAGTCTCCAGTATGAGAGGGTGAAAATCATGCTCCACACAATATTCCAACCCTTGAAGAATAGCCTTAGCTTCAGCCACCACATTAGTTGTAACTCCCAGGTCTACTGCCCTAGCATACACCACATCATCTTCATCATCCCTCACACAAAATCCTAGGGAGCTAGGTCCAGGATTGCCCTTTGAAGCTCCATCAGTATTACATTTGTACCAACCATGACAAGGAAGCTGCCATGTTACTCTTGTAGTGATCAATATAGGTTTATATCCTTCAAAGTATTGAATCATGTCTGGCCATAACAATGGAATATTAGGGATCCAAGCATACCTCACCCTTCCTAGTTGATGCAATGTCCTATTTATCTCATGAATCACCCTATTTGTGGACATTGAACCACCATGTTTACCTACATTTCTTCTCTTCCACAGCTCCCAAGTGATGATAGCTGGTACTGCTTGAAATAGTGGCTTTAATTTTAGAGAACACTGAGCATACCACCAATGCCTTATAATCTGCTTCAATTTAATCAATTGCACAGAAATTCCAGCAGCCCCCATGAACAAGTTCCATACCTTAGAGGCAGTAGGACTTGTGACTAATATATGCTCAATGGATTCCTCTTGGGGCTGCTGAGAACACCAACACCTAGACATCACCATTTGCCCTTGCCTCCTCCACATGTCATCGGTGGCTATTTTCTGCCTCCACAATCTCCAGAAGAAGAAGGATATCTTGAATGGTGAACCTTTAATACACATTAACTTGAATTCCTGATTAGGATCTGCCCTATACCTTAGTATTTGCCAAGCACTGCTAACACTGAACTTGCCTAAAGGAGTTGGCATCTAGTATGGCTTATCCCAATATCCCTCACTGCCTTCATAGTGCACATTTAGCCTTATATGTTCTGCAATTTTCTCATTGAAAGTTTGATCTAGCAGCTGATCATCCTATGTTTCCCCTTGCCGCAGTTCTGCCACCTCCTGAAGACCTTCATTTATTGGAAAGTCTTCAGGCAATACATGATAAAGTGCACCCAATACAGTCCAATTTTCATGCCAAATATTAGTTGTTCCACTCTTCAATTCCCATACGATCTCATGTTCTACTTCTTCCCTAGCATTCAGCATTTGTTTCCAAACATGAGACCCTACCCTAAAACGTACCACAGTTGGTGGCTCCTTCTTGCAATACTTATTCCACATGAAATTAGACCACAAAGATTTTGTGGTCCTAAACCTCCACCATAGTTTAGCAAACAGTGCCCTTGAGACATCATTTAAGGACCTAAAACCTATCCCTCCTTCCTCTTTAGGAAGGCAAAGATTTTTGCATGAAGCCCAATGTCTGCTTCTCCCTTCTTCCTTTGTGCTCCAAAAGAACCTAGAAAAAGTCTTATATAGATGCCCCAGGATGCTGTTTGGTGGATCAAGGACTGATAACATGTGAACTGGCATACGTTGCAACACACTAGAGATGAGTGTTGCCTTTCCTCCAAATGACATTAGTTTTCCTTTCCATGAATGCAATTTAGCCTTCACCTTCTTGATAAGCTCTTCATAATAGTCCTTCCTCCTTCTAGTGTAAAAAATAGGACACCCTAGATATGTGAAGGGGAATTTACCCTCTTGCAAATCCTGTAATAGCTCCAACTGCCTGAAACAATCCATTAGCAACCTTTGAATACATGTAGTATGAACTCTTATCTTTGTTGATCATCTGACCTGATATATTCTCATAGTTCCCCAACACTGCCATAATCTTGCTCAAAGAGGGAGGATGAGCAGATGCAAAGATCATCGTATCATCATCATACGCCAAGTGGTTTAAAGAATCAGACCACTTAGGCATTCCAAATCCCACAAATGACTTGTCTTCAAAAAGCTTATTCAAAGACTTGGAAAGTATCTCAGCTGACAGAATGAACAATGCTGGAGATAGGGGATCCCCTTGTTTCACATCCCTTGTCGACTTAAAGAACCCTAAGGACTGCCCATTCACCAATACTGAATACCAGTTATTTGACATCAAGTTCCATACCATGTTGATGAAGTGTTCATAAAATCCCATCTTCCTTAGCACATCCAATAAGTACTTCCATGAGACCCTATCATAGGCCTTACCCATATCAAGCTTGATTACCACATTAGCTGGCTTTCCCTATAACCTTATGTCAGTGACAATTTCTTGAGTCAATAAGATGTTCTCAAATATACTCCTACCCTTTACAAATCTGGATTGATTAGGAGCTATTAGAGATGGCAAAAAAATCTCCAATCTGTCATGTAACACCCTAGACAAAACCTTGTTAATGAAGTTGCTCAAACTAATAGGTCTTAAGTCAGAGAAGGTCTCGACTCTAGGTTTCTTGGGCAGCAACACTAGATTGGTGTGAGTGATGGATTTAGGCAATGCAACTCCTCCATAGAAGTGTAGCACCATGTTGTGTATATCAACACCAATAACATCCCAGCATTTTTGATAAAACAAGCCAGTAAATCCATCAGGGCCACTAGCACTCTCCCCACTAAGCTCAAAAACTGCTGCCCTTACTTCTTTAATTGTTGGCAATCTGCTAAGTTCCAAATTCTGATCCATAGTGACCATTGAAGGTACATTATTGAGCAAGGGAAATTCAGAAGCATCACCTTCATTTGTGAACTATTTTTGATAGAAGTCTACTGCAGTTGTAGACAATTGCTCCTGGTCTTCAATCCATACCCCACTGCCACTTTTGATCCTTTTCAGTTGCAATTTCTTTCTTTTGCCATTGACATGGTTGTGAAAGAAACTTGTATTCCTATCTCCTTCAGCAAACCAATTCATCCCAGCTTTTTGCTTCCCATACTGCTCCTCAATATTCAAGTATTTCTTCAATTCAGATTGAGCCTTTTGAAGCACAATCCTATTCTCAGTTGTAGGCTCTTCTTCAAACAACATCTCCTTCACCCTAACAATGTCCTCCAAAATAGCCAATTGCTTGAAGATATCACCAAATGTTTCCCTATTCTATTTTGAGAGTGATGCCTTCACCCTCTTTATATTCTGCTTGAACATCAGAAACGGATCCCCTATGAAATCAGCTTCCCAATTCTGCCTAACCACATCCATAAATGTAGCATGCTTTGTCATAAAGTTCAAGAATCTGAAAGGCTTGACAAACTTGGTTGTCTGCACCCCACATGTCATTAGCAATGGTGCATGATCTGATCCAGTTCTGATTAGATGCTCAACTTCAATAGTTGGCAACATGTTCTGAAATGGCAAATCCGCAAAGATCCTATCCAATCTCTTGAATATACACTCAGCATTGGATCTCTCATTCCACCATGTGAATGGATTTCCTTTGTATCCTTGCTCAAACAAACCACAAGAGTTTACACAAAATGCAAAATCCTCATATTCAGGAGGGTGTACTGGAAGTCCCCCTATTTTCTCATCTTCATGCAATAACACATTGAAATCCCCTCCTACCAACCATGGTAATTCCATATCAGTTTCTAAATAATACAAGTGATCCCACAAATCCAACCTCTCCATTGCTGAACATTTTGCATAAACAAATGTCATCATCATGTGCTGCCCCAGGTCATGGTGAAACACTTTCACAGTCACCTGTTGCTCAGTATCCTCCACTAATTCCCATTCCACCACTGCATCGAAGAACAACCATATTTGCCCATTAATATTTGTATAAGCAGTCTCCATATTCAACCTCCTTTGATATCTCTCAATGAGTCCCTTCTTTTGAAAAGGCTCCATCAATGCAACTACACAAAAATTATGCTCCCTATTCATATTGATCACCCTAGGAAAGGCCTGTTGTGTATTCACAGACCTTATATTCCATATTAATATTTTGATCATCATCTAGATAGAGAAGCTGCCCTCCTGGGCATTATTCTTGAAGGTTGGTGGCGTCGCCAGCCTATCACCAGGTGAGCCTGGCTTTAGGCCCGGCGTCGCCAGCCTATCGCCAGGTGAGCCTGGCTTTAGGCCCGGCGTCGCCAGCCTATCGCCAGGTGAGCCTGGCTTTAGGCCTGGCGTCGCCAGCCTATCGCCCGGTGAGCCTGGCTTTAGGTCTGGCGTCGCTAGCCTATCGCCAGGTGAGCTTGGATTGTTGTTCTTCTTCACCTTGTCTTCTATTGTCTTTGTTTTGCCCAGATGATCATTCTTAACCTTAACTGCATTGCTCCATAAGACCTTTGTAGAGTTTACCTCATCAAGATCCTCCATCCACTCAGAATCTTTAAAAGTTTGAGATGGAATCGCATGACAAGATTGGTTTGTGGTCACATTGAGTTGTTTTAGCTCCTCTTTGCTTGTCCCAAACCTTCTATGAACCCAGTCGATTGTGGACTGAACCCCAAAAGGAGTAGGACCATCTTTAGAACTGAAGACTGGTTTTTCCCCCACCAAAACCAGTTGGTTGTTCTCGTTTATATCACTTTGTTCCTCCTCTAATACTGCAAATTTATTCCTTGTTTGAACCTTGTTTGTCTGATCTTATTCGACCTCCATCGGTGCAAAGTTATTGTGCACCTGTTGTACACTAGCATTCCCTGGCATGATTGCATTGCCAGTTTGCCCTTGTACCTGGGTTTTGTTATTTTTGTTGGTTCCCCGATTATCCCGATCTTCCTTCCACTGTGCACCTATGTTCCCGACTACTTTTCCACTCGTGAGAATCATTAAAGGGGTAATATGATTTTTGGTTTTTCCTTGTTCATCAGCAGCAGAATTCCAGTTGTTCAACTCAGCAAGATCATTCCTTTTCTTGCTGCTTCGATTCTCAATAAGCTCGGGGTGCAGATGCCAACATTCAATTTCATCATGTCCTTGTAGTTTACACTCCTTACAATATTTTGGTAGCATGTCATACTGAATTCTCATCCATTCTATTCGAACACCACCAGAAGCTTCATCATCAATATCCAATCATATCTTTTTAGGTAGTTCGGCCAACAAATCGACAAGAACTTTTACTCTTGCGCAACTCGGCCTAGTTTTATTTGCAGTTGCCGCGTCAAGACACACTGGCCTTCCCACAGCTGTAGCTAAAGAAAACAGAGTTTCCTTTACAAAAAAGGTAGGCAGCAGTCCAGGAAAAGAAATCCACGCCATCGCCATCGGAGTTTCTTCACCCGCCTTAAATTTTGCATCGTAGATAAGAGTACGCAATTGGTATTCGTACCCATATTTGGCTTTGATGTAGTACGTACTCTTCGATGTGAAATCGAGAAAATCTTGCCATAGAGTTAATCTAATTAACACATGACGATATCTAAGGAATCCGATATTAGACTCACCTTTGATACCATATTGAGTTGGAATTATTCGGCAAAGCTCGTGAATCTCCGGAGAACCATATGAAAGCTTGCCAACGACAGCATATTGGAGGTCTTCAATCGCATTCATTCTATCTACTTCTGCCTCTGTGAATTTAACCACTGGTTGGCCATTCAAATACACTGCTCGTCATAGTGGAATGGGTTGAATTGAAGCTGCAGCAGTAGCCATCGCTGGAGGATTTAAAGAATTTGGTTTCAAAATCTACGAGTAATCTAGAGGAGTTGGGTTGGAGTTAGTTGTTGTATGTTGTTGTGCAACGCTGGGGGAGGGAAGACCAGCCGAAAAAGCTGGTTGGTCACCGGCCATTGTGGCCATTGAAGCCTAAAACTCCAGCTTTGTCCGCGATGAAAAGTGACGAAGTCACTGTTCACGGTACTGTTTGGCACTGTTCACTGCTACTTAGTTTAGCACGGTACAGTGACGGCGGACACTTAGGCTTTTTTAATAGTGAAATTAGGCTTAAAATGGCTAAAATAGGAATTTAAATTTTGGAAGCTTGACCAGGGAGTTGACTTTTTGATATCGGGGTCGGAATCCAGTTCCGAAAATTTTATAGCTCAGTTATGTCATTTATGACTTGCGTGCAAACTTTGAGGTCAATCGGACTTGATTTGATAGATTCTTGCATTGTTTGTAGAAATTGAAAGTTTCAAAGTTTATTAGGCTTGAATCTATGTGTGATTCATGTTTTTAGTGTTGTTGGATGTGATTTGAAGACTTGACTAAGTTCATATGATGATTTTAGGACTTGTTGGTATTTTCGAACGGGGTCTAGAGTACCCCGAGTGTGATCTGGATCGAAATCAGATCAATTTTTGAACTTAGGCAAATTCTGGAATTTGTAGCTTCTGGTGTCATTGCACCTGCGGAGGGACTGACCGTAGGTGCGGACTCGCACAAGCGAGCTGTGGCTCGTAGAAGAGGACGTAGGGCTGCCCAGTTAGAGCCGCAGATGCGGCTCATGTTGCGCAGAAGCGCTTGCGCTGAAGCGAGAGGAAGGGCGCAAGTGCGGGCAGGTCCGCAGGTGCGATAGAATTTTCCGCTCCTGCGAAGGCGCAGATGCGGTCCAAAGCTCGCAGAAGCGAAGGCAGCTGGGCTGAGCAATTTCTGCAGATGCGGTATTTCACCGCAGATGCAAGAATTTTGTTCGCAGGTGCGAAAGCACTGACCAGATTACAAAAACAGAGGGGTTCCGATATTTTTGTCATTTGGACATTTTCAACACGGTTTTGGGCGACTTTTCAGAGAGAATTCAAGGGAAAACTTGAGGTAAGTCACATCTGATCATTGTTAGTCAATTATATTGGATTATCAATGAATATTTCGAATAGATTACATGTTTTTGGGGTGAAATTAGAGGATTTGGGCCTAGGGATTTCAAAATGAGAATTTGAGATTTGGAGGTCAAGTTGATGTTAGATTTTTATAAAAATGGTATGGTTGGACTCGTAGTTTAATGGGCATTCATATTTCGTAAATTTCGCCTGATTCCGAGACGTGGGCTCCACATGCCATTTTTGAGTTAATTTCGGATTTTATTGAAAAATATAGTATTTTCTTATGGAATTGATTCTATAATTTTTGTTGACTGTATCGAATTAATTATGACTAGATACGAGTCGACTGGAATCAAAAAATCGAGGAAAAAATATACTACTTGGTTAAATTGGAGCAAGTCAAGGTAAGTGACTTGTCGATCCTTGTGTGGGGGAAATGTTCCCTAGGATTGGTATTGATGTGATTATGAAAATATGTTGAAAGTCATGTACATAAGGTGACGAGTATGTACACAGGCTAAATGTGATAGATTATATTTTTAAATTGTATAGATCACTGTTGTGCATTTATTAAATTATTTTATCTTGTTATATTCTTCATCATTGATCTGAAATATATACCTTAAATTTGTTTGACCTTTTCCTGCTAATTGTTTTACCTGTTTAGTTGAAACTTGATTTTCTTTATTCTGTGCATTATTTGAAGGTTGATTTTCTTTAAATTAAATATTATTAATATAAAGTATTTGACATTTTTAAGTTTGATATTGAATCAACGTATTAAAGATTTTGAAATATTATTTTTCTGAATTATTTATTCCTGAATATTTTTTTGTAAGATTTTCGTACTCATTGTGATAGAGCCGTGAGCTCTTTATTGTGGAAAAAATATATTATTGATGATTTATTTTGGCATGAGTTGTGAGCTCTTTATTGTGAAAAAATATTATTGTTAAATTATTTGGGCAAGTTAAATTATTTAAGTACTTGAGGTGCAAATTGTGATAGTGATACGCATGCGGTGGTATAAGGTTTGAGTATTGAAACACATGTCATGGGATAAGGGTGGCTTGATACGCATGGCTAGTAGAGGGAACTACTAGAAGTCAAGCGGTGTGATAAGGATGGCTAAAACGTGGGATGCTATTTCGGGAAAAACTATTTTCTTTAAAATAAATTGTGAAGGCTCCCGCGGTGAGATAATAAAATGAGATATTATGAATTTATTTATGATTTGGGACTACGAGGCGGTACCTCGGTAGTGCCCTTGTTGATATTGATGTATGGCCGTAGTTGCCTTTGATTTTTGTTGTGATTTTTCTTAAATGTTGAAAAGAAATTCTGTTTTGTTTTCACGAAGTATTTATTTGTCATTATTTGGTGTAATTAAATGTGACATACTACTTGATTCATTTCCATTGTCATTTTATCTTATTATAATGTTTAAACATTTTACCATGTCATTATTTATTCTCCAGTAGGGCCTGACTTGACCTTGTCACTACTCTACCGAGTTTAGGCTTGGAACTTACTGGGTACCGCTGTGGTGTACTCATAATACGCTTCTGCACATCCAGGTACATCTTATCATACTAGGCATCAGTGAGTACCTGTGTACGGAGACTTTGAGGTATATCTGCCAGCGTCCGCAGACTCCGGAGTACCCTTCTATTATTGTTGTGTTGTTTTCTCTATTTTCTTATACTCTGTTATATAGAGACATTGAGGATAAATTCTTAGAAGCTTGTGACTTATTCTCTACCGTGTTTTGAGAGTTGTAATTATTTGAATTGTAGTTTATTTATTTCAGATTTAAATTTTTATTCCGCATTGGTAGGCTTACCTAGTCTTAGAGACTAGGTGCCATCACGTCATCATACGGAGGGAATTTGGGGTCGTGACAAGTTGGTATCAGAGCCCTAGGTTCATAGGTGTTGTGAGTCACAAGCAGGTTTAGTAGAGTCTTGCGGATCGGTATGGAGACGTCTGTACTTATCTTCGAGAGGCTATGGAACTGTTAGGAAATAATCATTTCTTTGATTCCTTATCGTGCACCTTTGTTGATTTCGAAGTTCTAAACAATTGTCTTTATATTCTCTCACAGATGGTATGGACACGCACAACTGGATTCGATGATCAGACACCCGCACCCCCTGTTGGAACCGCAAGAGGCTGGGGTCGGGGCAGAGACCGAACTAGAGGCCGAGGAAGACCACGTGGTGCAGCCAGAGCACCTGCACGAGCTGCTGCACCAGAGCCACCAGTAGCTCCATATGGAGAGCAGGTACCTGAGACGCCTGTTATCACTCCTGCACTTCAGGAGACTCTTGCCCAGTTTCTGAGCATGTTTGGCACCCTAGCTCAGGCTGGGTTAATTCCACTTGCTCCTGCCACATCTCAGGCCGGGGGAGGAGCACAGAATCCAGTCGCCCGTACTCCAGAGCCACGGGCCCAAGTTGACCATGCCCCAGAGGTTACACCAGTGCATCCAGTTTTCCCAGTTCGGCCTGAGATTAGGACAACAGTCTCAGAGGGGGAGCATCTCAGGCTCGAAAGGTACAAGAAGTACCACCCTCTAACTTTTAGCGGTTTAGCTTCAGAGGATGCTCAGGGTTTTCTGGAGGAATGTCACCGTATCCTTCGTACTATGGGTATTGTGGATTCAAGTGGGGTTTCTTTCACGGCATTCCAGTTTAGAGGAGGAGCCTACCAGTGCTGGCGGGCATATGAGTTGGATAGTCCTGATGAGGCATCTTCACTTACTTGGACTCAATTTTCTGATATGTTCTTAAGGGAGTATGTCCCTCAGTGTCTTAGAGATGCATGGCGCGCAGAGTTTAAGCAGTTCCGCCAGGGTTCTATGACTGTGTCAGAATATGAGGTCCGATTCAATGATTTGGCTAGGCATGCATCAGCCTTAGTTCCTACTGTTAGAGAGCGGGTTCGCAGATTTATTGAGGGTCTTCACCCTAGTATCAGATACAGTATGGCCCGTGAGCTAGAGATGGACATCACATACCAACATGTGGTGTCAAGTGCTAGGAGATTAGAAGGTATGCAGACTCGGGAGAGGGAAGAGAGGGAAGCTAAGAGACCCCGAGATTCTGGCACATATAATAATTCTCGTGCCCCAGTTGCAGCCCGTCATGGGAGAGGTTATGTGAGCCATCCTATTCATTCAGAACTTCCAGCTTCCAGCTTCCAGTGGTATTCCGGCTACTCCCAGACCTCAGGTTCCATATTATGCACCATTAGTGTCTTCTGTACCTCCGGTACGGGGTGCTTTCAGCGGGCAGTCTAGTCGATCAGGCCCGAGCCAGTCCTAGTAGCCACGTACTCCGAGGGATTATTTTGAGTGTGGTGACACTCGTCATATCATGAGGGATTGCCCCAGACTTAGGAGGAGTGCACCTCCACAGATTTCTCAGGCCCCACCTATTCCATAGGGTCCTCAGGCTTCTCAGGCCATGATTACTGCACTAGTTGCCACTCCACCTGCACTGCTAGCTAGAGGTGGAGGTCGGGCAGGTATAGGTCGCCCTAGAAGGGGAGACCAGGCCAGATATTATGCCCTTCCTACCATGATAGATGCCGTTGCATCCGATTCTGTTATCACATGTATTAATCCGGTCTGTCATAGAGATGCATCAATCTTATTTGATCCGGGCTCCACTTATTCTTATGTGTCATATTATTTTGCCCTGTATTTGGGCATATCACGTGATTCCTTGAGTTCTTCTGTTTATGTATCTACACCCATAGGTGAATCTATTATTATGGACCGTGTGTATCGGTCATGTTTAATTGTTATCAGTGGTTTTGAGACCAGAGCTTATTTATTATTGCTCAGTATGGTGGATTTCGATATTATTTTGGGCATGGACTGGTTGTTGCCCTATCACGCTATTCTTGATTGTTACGCCAAGATGGTGACGTTGGCTATGCCAGGTCTACCACGGCTAGAGTGGAGAGGTACCTCAGATCATGTTCCTAGCAGGATTGTTTCATTTCTCAAAGCTCAACGAATGGTTGAGAAGGGGTGTGATGCGTATCTGACCTATGTGAGAGATGTTAGTATTGATACTCCTACTGTGGAGTCAGTTCGTGTAGTAAGGGATTTTCCTGATGTATTTCCAGCGAATCTTCCGGGATATTGACTTTGGCATTGATTTGTTACCGGACACTCAGCCCATTTCTATTCCACCATATCGTATGGCCCCAGCAGAGTTGAAAGAATTAAAAGAATAGTTACAGGAATTACTTGATAAGGGTTTCATTCGGCCTAGTGTATCGCCTTGGGGTGCTCCTGTCTTATTTGTGAAGAAGAAGGATGGTTTTATGCGTATGTGTATTGATTACCGCCAGCTGAACAAGGTTACCGTGAAGAACATGTATCCATTGCCACGTATTGATGACCTATTTGATCAACTTCAGGGTGCCAGAGTATTCTCTAAGATTGACTTACGTTCAAGCTATCATCAATTGAAGATTCGGGAGCCAGTAATCCCGAAGACTGCTTTCAGGACTTGGTACGGTCATTACGAGTTTCTTGTGATGTCTTTTGGGCTGACCAACGCCCTAGCAGCATTTATTCACTTAATGAATAGTATATTTCATCCCTATCTTGATTCTTTCATCATTGTTTTTATTGACGACATTCTGGTGTATTCCCGGAGTCGGGAAAATCATGAACAACACCTGAGGACTGTGCTTCAGATTTTGAGAGAAAGGAAGTTATATGCAAAATTTTCAAAGTGTGAATTCTGGCTTGATTGAGTGGGATTTTTGGGTCATATAGTTTCGTGCGAGGGAATCAAGGTAAATGCAAAGAAGGTTGAAGCAGTGCAGAGTTGGTCCAGACCGTCCTCAGTTACAAAAATCTAGAGTTTTCTTGGTTTGGCAGGGTATTATCGCAGATTTTAAAGGGTTTCTCTTCTATTGCTGCATCTATGACCAAATTAACCCAGAAGAGTGTTCCGTTCAAGTGGACCGAGGAATGTGAGGAGAGCTTCCAAAAGCTCAAGACAACTTTGATTACAGCCCCAATATTGGTATTACCTACAGGTACAAGGTCTTATACTGTGTATTGTGATGCGTCGCGTATTAGTCTCGGCGCAGTGTTGATGCAAGATGGTTGGGTGATTGCCTACGCATCCAGACAGTTAAAGGTGCATGAGAAGAATTATCCTGTACATGACCTGGAGTTAGCAGCTATTGTTCATGCCTTAAAAATTTGGCGGCATTATTTGTACAGTGTCCATTATGAGATCTACACCGATCACCGGAGTCTACAACATCTGTTTAAATAGAAGGATCTTAATTTGCGGCAGCGGAGATGGTTGGAGTTGCTTAAGGATTATGATATCACCATTCTCTATCATCATGGGAAGGCCAATGCAGTGGCCGATGCCTTGAGTTGTAAGGCAGAGAGTTTGGGCAACTTAGCATATTTACTGGTAGCAGAGAGGCCTTTAGCCTTGGATGTTCAGGCCTTGACCAATCAATTTGTCAGATTGGATATTTTCGAGCCGAGTCGAGTTTTGGCTTGTGTGATTTCTCAGTCCTCTCTTTATGATCGTATCAGGGAGTGTCCGTATGATGACCCACATTTGCTTGTCCTTAAGGATATAGTTCAGCACGATGATGCCAAGGAAGTCACTATTGGAGATGACGGTGTGCTACGGATGCAGGGCAGGCTATGTGTACCCAATATAGATAGCTTGCATGAGTTGATTCTCCAGGAGGCTCACAGTTCGCGGTACTCCATTTATCCGGGTACTGCAAAGATGTATCAAGAATTGAGATAACACTATTGGTGAAGGCGGATGAAGAAAGACATAGTGGAGTATGTAGCTCAGTGTCTAAATTGTCAACAGGTGAAATATGAGCATTAGCGTCCGGGTGGATTGCTTCAGAAGTTAGAGATTCTAAAATGTAAATGGGAGCGGATCACTATGGATTTCGTTGTTGGGCTCCCATGGACTCAGCAGAAGTTTGATGCAGTTTGGGTGATTGTCGATAGGCTGACCAAATCAACTCATTTCATTCCTGTGATTACTACTTACTCTTCAGAGCAGCTGGCTCAGGTATATATTCGTGAGATTGTCAGACTTCACGGTGTATCAGTATCTATCATCTCTGATCGGGGTACACAGTTTACCTCACAGTTTTGGAGGGTTGTACAGCGTGATTTGGGTACTCGGGTAGAGTTGAGTATAATATTTTACCCTCAGACTGACGGACAGTCCGAATGCACTATTCAGATACTGGAGAACATGCTTTGTGCACGTGTGATAGATTTTGAGGGTGCTTGGGATCAGTTCTTACCACTTGTGGAGTTTGCTTACAACAACAGTTATCAATCGAGCATTCAGATGGCTCCGTATGAGGCCTTGTATGGTAGGCGGTGCCGGTCTCCGGTGGGTTGGTTCGAACCGGGCGAGGCTAGACTATTGGGTATAGACTTGGTTCAGGATGCCTTGGAGAAGGTTAAGTTGATTCAGGATTGACTTCGTACAACCCAATCTAGACAGAAGAGTTATACAGATCGGAAGGTTCGCGATGTTGCATTCATGGTTGGTGAATGGGTATTGATCCGGGTTTCGCCTATAAAGGGTGTGATGAGGTTCGGGAAGAAGGGCAAATTGAGCCCTAGGTATATTGGGCCTTTTGAGATTCTTGAAAGAGTTGGAGAGGTGGCTTACAGACTTGCGCTACCACCTAGTCTCTCTGCAATTCATTCGATATTCCATGTTTCTGTGCTTCGAAAATATCACGGCGATCCGTCTCATATGTTGAACAAGGATCTATCTTATGTTGAGGAACCAATGGCTATTTTTGATAGGCAGGTTCAAAAGCTGAGGTCAAAGAACATTACTTCCGTAAAGGTTCAGTGGAGGGGTCATTTGGTCGAGGAGGCGACTTGGGAGACCGAGCATGATATGCGCAGCTGTTATCCACACTTATTCACCAGCTCAGGTACTTTTTCTAACTCCGTTCGAGGACGAACGTTTGTTTTAGAGGTGGAGAATGTGATGACCCAAAATGTCATCTTTAAATTTAATAATTAATTTTGTGTTCTAAGACCTTGAAAACACTATTGATCATTCCTCGAATTGCATGCGCAATCTGTAAAATTTTCTGAAAAGTTTTTATGTAAAAAATGGATTAAAATGTAAATTAGAGCTGTAAAACTCAACTGAGTTGACTTTGGTCAACATTTGGAGTAAACGGACTCGGATCAGTATTTTGACAGTTCCGGTAGGTCCGTATCGTGATTTGGAACTTGGGCATATGCCCAGAATCGAGGCCCCTAGCCCGAGATATGGAATTTTGATAAAAAATTAAAAGTTTAAGTTCAAATAGTGACCGAATGTCGAATTTTGTGCTAACGACCCCGGAATAGAAATTTGATGATTCCAATAGCTCCGTATGGTGATTTTGGAATTCCATATCGTGATCGGAATTTTATTTGGAAGCCCGTAGTGAAATTAGGCTTGAAATGGCTAAAATAGGAATTTAAATTTTGAAAGTTTGACCAGGTAGTTGAATTTTTGATATCGGGGTCGAAATCCAGTTCCGAAAATTTTTATAGCTCCGTTATGTCATTTATGACTTGCGTGCAAAATTTGAGGTCAATCGAACTTGATTTGATAGATTCCGGTGTCGTTTGTAGAAATTGAAAGTTTCAAAGTTTATTAGGCTTGAATCTATGTGTGATTCGTATTTTTAGTGTTTTTAGATGTGATTTAAAGACTCGACTAAGTTCGTATGATGATTTAGGACTTGTTGGTATTTTCGGACGGGGTCCCGAGTACCCCGAGTGTGATCCGGATCGAAATCGGATCAATTTTTGGACATAGGCAAATTCTGGAATTTGCAGCTTCTAGTGTCATCGCACCTGCAGAGGGACTGACTGCAAGTGCGGACTCGCACAAGCGAGCTATGGCTCGCAGAAGCAGGCGTAGGGCTGCCCAGATGGAGCCGCAGATGCGGCTCATGTTGCGCAGAAGCGCTTGCGCAGAAGCGAGAGGAAGGGCTCAAGTGCGGGCAGGTCCGCAAGTGCGATAGAATTTTCCGCACCTGCGAAGGCGCAAATGCGGTCCAAAGCTCGCAGAAGCAAAGGCAGCTGGGCTGAGCAATTTCCGCAGATGCGAGACCGCAGGTGCGAGAATTTTGTTCGCAGGTGCGAAAGCACTGACCAGATTACAAAAATAGAGGGGTTCCGATATTTTTGTCATTTGGACATTTTCGACACGGTTTTGGGCGACTTTTCAGAGAGAATTCACGGGGAAACTTGAGGTAAGTCACATCTGATCCTTGTTAGTCAATTATATTGGATTATCATTGAATATTTCGAATAGATTACATGTTTTTGGGGTGAAATTAGAGGATTTGGGCCTAGGGATTTCAAAATGAGAATTTGAGATTTGGAGGTCAAGTTGATGTCGGATTTTTGTAAAAATGGTATGGTTGGACTCGTAGTTGAATGGGCGTTCATATTTCGTAACTTTCGCCTGATTCCGAGATGTGGGCCCCACATGCCATTTTTGAGTTAATTTCGGATTTTATTGAAAAATATAGTATTTTCTTATGGAATTGATTCTATAATTTTTGTTGATTGTATCGAATTAATTATGACTAGATACGAGTCGACCGAAATCGGAAAATCGAGGAAAAAACATACTAGGTTAAATTGGAGCAAGTCGAGGTAAGTGACTTGTCTAACCTTGTGTGGGGAAAATTTTCCCTAGGATTGTTATTGATGTGATTATGGAAATGTATTGAAAGTCATGTACACGAAGTGACGAGTGTGTACACGGGCTAAATGTGATAGATTATATTTTTAAATTGTGTAGATCACTGTTGCACATTTATTAAATTATTTTATCTTGTTATATTCTTTATCATTGATCTGAAATATATACTTTAAATTTGTTTGACCTTTTCCTGCTAATTATTTTACCTGTTTAGTTGAAACTTGGTTTTTATTATTCTGTGCATTATTTGAAGGTTGATTTTCTTTAAATTAAATATTATTAATATAAAGTATTTGACATTTTTAAATTTGATATTGAAGCAACGTATTAAAGATTTTAAAATATTATTTTCCTGAATTATTTATTCCTGAATATTTTTTTGTAAGATTTTCGTACTCATTGTGATGGAGCCGTGAGCTCTTTATTGTGGAAAAAAGTATTATTGATGATTTATTTTGGCATGAGCCGTGAGCTCTTTATTGTGGAAAAATATTGTTGTTGAATTATTTGGGCAAGTTAAATTATTTGAGCACTTGAGGTGCAAATTGTGATATATTATGATAGTGATACGCATGCGGTGGTATAAGGTTTGGTTATTGAAACGCATGCGGTGAGATAAGGGTGGCTTGATATGCGTGGCTAGTAGAGGGAACTACTAGAAGTCATGCGTTGTGAGAAGGATGGCTAAAACGCGGGATGCTATTTCGGGAAAAAATATTTTCTTTAAAATAAATTGTGAAGGCTCCCGCGGTGAGATAAGAAAATGAGATATTATGAATTTATTTATGATTTGGGATTACGAGGCGGTACCTCGGTAGTGCCCTTGTTGATATTGATGTATGGCCGTAGTTGCCTTTGATTTTTGTTGTGATTTTTCTTAAATGTTGAAAAGAACCTCTGTTTTATTTCCACGAAGTATTTATTTGTTATTATTTGGTGTAATTAAATGTGGCATACTACTTGATTCATTTTCATTGTCATTTTATCTTATTATAATATTTAAACATTTTACCATGTCATTATTTATTCTCCAGTAGGGCCTGATCTGACCTCGTCACTACTCTACCGAGGTTAGGCTTGGCATTTACTGGGTACCGCTGTGGTGTACTCATACTACGCTTCTGCACATCTTTTTGTGCAGATCCAGGTACATCTTATCATACTAGGCATCAGTGAGTACCTGTGTACGGAGACTTTGAGGTATATTTGCCAGCGTCCGCAGACTCCGGAGTCCCCTTCTATTATTGTTGTGTTGTTTTCTCTATTTTTTTAGACTCTGTTATATAGAGACATTGAGGATAAATTCTTAGAAGCTTGTGACTTATTTCTACCGTATTTTGGGAGTTGTAATTATTTGAATTGTAGTTTATTTATTTTAGATTTAAATTTTTATTCCGCATTGGTAGGCTTACCTAGTCTTGGAGACTAGGTGTCATCACGTCATCATATGGAGGGAATTTGGGGTCGTGACAGGAAGCTAAGAAATAACCTCAATCTTCATCTTGTCAACTTCAATACCATTACTTGATATCTTATGTCCAGGGACAATGCCTTCCTCAACCATGAAATGACATTTCTCCCAATTGAGCACCAAATTCGTTTCCTCACATCTAGCACCAACTTTGTCCAAATTTGCAAGACAATCACCAAAAGAATCTCCAACCACCGAGAAGTCATCCATGAAGACCTCAAGGTAGATCTCCACCATATCCGTGAAAATAGCCATCATACACCGCTAAAAAGTCATCGGTGCATTGCACAAACCAAAAGGCATATGCTTAAAAGCAAAAGTACCATAAGGACATGTAAAAGTGATTTTCTCTTGAACATCCGGAACAATAAGAATTTGATTATAGCTCGAATAACCATCAAGAAACTAATATAAAGCACGGCTGGCCAATCTATCGAGTATTTGATCCATAAAAGGAAGAGGAATGTGATCCTTTCTTGTGACTTTGTTGAGCTTAAGATAATCCATGCAAACTCTCCACCCAGTGACCGTTCTTGTGGGAATCAACTCATTCTTATCATTGGTAACAACCGTTATGCCCCCTTCTTTATGAAACATTGAACCGAAGAGGTCCATGAACTATTGGAAATGGGGTAGACAACCCTGACATCCAACCACTTGATAATCTCCATCTTGACCACTTTTTGCATAACTTCATTGAGTCTTCTTTGATGTTCAATGGACCGTTTAGCATCATCCTCCAACTTGATATTATGCATGCAAAATACGGGTCTTATACCCCAAATGCCCGCCAAAGTCCACCCAATAGCTTTCTTCCTCTTTTGCAACACCGCCAATGTGGAATCAGCCTACACGTTAGTCAAACAAGAGGAAAGAATAACCGGTAAAGAAGAGCAAGGGCCAAGAAATTCATACCAAAGGTGTGGTGGCAATGGTTTAAACTCCAAAGTATGTGGCTCTTCAATAGAAGTCTTTGTAGGAGGAGTCTTCCTATTCTCAAGATCCAAAGATAATTTTTGGGGTGCATAGTACGAGCACATTCCTTGTAAAGAGTTCACACATTTCATGAAACTATCCATCTCTTTATCATCAAAGTTAAGAAAAACGGCTTCCAATATATCACCAACATTGATTGTAGCACTTGTATCATGAATAATAACATTGGCCACCAAGTCCACAAAAGAACACACTTCACTGCTATTTGGTTGACTACAGACTTGCACACATGGAATACCATTTTTTTATCACCAACCCGAAAGTGAGTTCTCCGGCTTCCACATCACAAAGAGCCTTACCTTTTGCAAGGAAATGTCTTCCAAAAATAATAGGCACTTCATAATCAACCTCACAATCTAGAATAACAAAGTCCACCGAAAGAATGAACTTATCAACTCAGACCAAAACATCCTCAATCACTCCCAACGTCCTCTTCATGGTACGATTGTCCATTTGCAACCTCATAGATATGGGTCTTGGTTTCCCAATTCCCAAAGTTTTAAACACCTAAAGGGCATCAAATTGATACTCACCCCAAGATCACAAAAAGCTTTAGCAAAATCGGCACTCTTAGTAGTACAAGGAATCGTGAAATTACCGGGATTCTCTAACTTAGGAGCCATGGAGTAAACATTTGCACTCACTTGATTAGTGACTTTGATAGTTTCAAAATTTATCGAACTCTTCTTGGTCACAAGATCTTTCATAAACTTGGCATAACATGGCATTTTTTCCAAAGCTTCTTCAAATGACACATTAATAGAGAGACTTTTCATCATTTGAATAAACTTCTTGAATTGATTCTCACCATTTTGCTTGGCAAGTATTTGAGGATAAGGAGGTGGGGGCTTAGGCAAGGGTGCCTTAGCCTTTTGCGCTACCAGTTTCGATATGCCAATAATGTGCTCCCTAGACGGGTTCACCTCTTCTTGAGTCTCCTCCACACTATCATCAATGTCAATCCGAACCTCATCACTTGCTTGAACATCATTGTTGGGTATTTCCTTATCTTGTATCACTTGGGCATCATCCACAAGTCGCCTTTGATTTAAGGTGGTATATTCCCGCCTCTTCCACTTCTTGTAATAACCGCCATGACATGCCCTATGTTGTTACCACCCTTTGGGTTTACCACCATGTCACTTGGTAGTGCACCTTTAGGGCGAGTATTAAGAGCTTGAGAGATTTTTCCCATTTGATTGAGGTGGTATGTGAGGCAAGTTAGGCATCCAAATCCGCATTCTTCTCCATCATTTGCTTAATCATGTTCTCAATATGGCCTATTTCATTGTTTGAAGAACTTGAACCATGGGAAGGATAAGGAGGTGGGTTGTTAGGTTGTTGATACATTGAGGGCCTTTGAAAACCCGATCCCCGATTTCCATGATTATTATTGTTTCCCCAACTTCCTTGATTATTGCCTCCCCAATTTCCTTGGTTGTTGTTGTTGTGCCAATTTTCTTGATTGTTAGGACCCCAATTGCCTTGGTTATTTTGAGAACGCCATTGTTGTTGATTGGAGCCTTAGAAATTGCTCTGTTGCCCTTAGTAATTGTTCACAAATTGTACCTCTTCTTCTGGCTCATAATAATAATCATCTTGATCACAACTACCATCATCTTGTGCATAATTTTCCACTTGGGATTGAAATTGTGGACCCTTTATCCTCTTCTTGTTTACCAACACATTTACCCCTTCCATTGCATGAACTTGCTTAGGAGCTTGCACTTGATTAATTTGGGCCTTAGCGAGTTATGTCATAGTTGTTGTCAATTTGGCAATGGCTTGCCCATGGTCTTTCAACTCTTTATGAAGATGAATTATGTTGGGATCATCTTGGGGAACATTAGCTCGGGATTTTCAAGCCAAAGTAGTTTCCACCATCTCATCAAGAATTTCACATGCCTCTGCATAAGGTGTTGTCATAAAGTTGCCTCCGGCCAGTTGATTAACCCCACATTAGTTTGTAGTATTAATACCATGGTATAAAGTTTGTTGAATCATGTTGTCGGTCATATCATTGTTTGGGCACTCCTTTACCATTGTCCGATACCGCTCCCAAATTTCATGCAAATGTTCATTGGGCTTTTGCTTCAAAGCCAATATTTCATCCCAAAGAGTAGTCATGTGCCCGGGAGAAAAAAATTTAGATATAAACTTTGCCGCCAATTCATTCCAAGTATGGATAAAATGATTAGGCAAGCGTTCCAACCAATCTAAAGCTTTAACCCTTATAGAGAAGGGAGAAAGCCTTAGCCTCAAAGCATCTTACGAAATATTTATTTGTTTTCTCCCCCAACACGTATCCATTAAGCCCTTCAAATGTTTATAGGTACTTTGACGCGGCGCCCTGGTGAAATAACCTCGTTGCTCAAGCAAAGTGAGCATCACATTGATAATTTGAAAGTTTCTCGCCCTAATGCGAGGGGGGACTATGACACTTGCATAACCTTCATTGGGCAAAATCTGATGTTGCGCCGCTTGTGGTTGTGGTGGAGGAGGGGGAGATGGAGGCACATTGTCTTGTTGAACACGGCCTCGGGGATTTTGTTATGGAGCTTGAGGCATTTCATCAAGTTGCTCCTCGTCGCCGTCCACCTCTCCCCATGGCATGTTTCCAAGTTTGTTGTTCGTCATTTGGTACCTATGATCACTTCAACAAATTAGAATCGCAAAAGTAAAAGAAGATATTCCAAGAAACAAACTCAAATATATAGCTAACACGGTAAAAACTACCTGACAACGACACCAAAAAATGATCACGTCCAAATCCACACTCAATATTAAGTGAGAAACGATCGTTGAAATTATAATACCCAACTTGAGTCGGGGTCGAATTCCTCAGGGAGTTTACAATCGATATTAAGGTAAATACTTGATGAGAGAACGTGAATTAACCAAATTGTACTTTCAGATAAGAGGGATGATTGTTAACTAATTTTGACACTAAGAATTTTGACTAAGTAAAAGCAATTAGAGAGTAAATTATTTTTGGTGTTTTTATCAATTGAGGAAATGTTTAGGAATGTAACCTCCACCTAAGTGTAAACCTAATGAGTATGCTAAGTTAATACTTGTTTTGTAGATCGGGGTGTATTATGACTCTCAATTCTCAAGTACCCACTCAATACCTCTCGGTCATAGAGTGGTTATGCCCAAATTGGCTTTCTCAAGACGAAATGGGTAGCAATCAAAGCAACTAATATGAATCCAAGTCAGGTTCTCCCTATCTCTAGTTCAAACCCTTTAATCAAACTAGCCAAAACCTTAACTAGCTCAATTTCTTGTTAGTCAAGTTTTTCTAGACTAGATTTCTCTTTCTCAAGTAAGAAGTAAGTCAAATAGGCATGAATCAATATTTGCAACTATTAATTCTAGATATAATGCATAAACAAGGCAAAATAATAAATATTCAATCATAAACAAGCATTAGTTTTAACATCTCATAAGTTTTACACACTAGGGTTGGGTTACAACCCTAGATAAAGTCTAGCTACTCATACTAATTGACACAGAAAAATAATGAGAAGAAGTAATTAAAGACATAAAACTAGAATTAAAGGGTAGATTAATGGGTCTTCTCTAATTGTTCCTCCAAATATCCTAAAATAGTTAAATATAATAACTAGTTGCTACTACAGTACAAAACTTGCCCTAAAACAAGTATTTTCTGTCTATTTATAGTGTCCAGAAATTCACTGACAAAAAGCTCTTCGGGAGGTTCTGCGGCCTCGCAATTTCATGCGCGGACCGTACTCTTCTTCTGCTCTTGCATGAGGAGGAAATCTGCGGCCGCATGATTATCTCTGCCACTGCACTTCAGCTTCTGCGGCCGCACAATTTGGTTGCGGACCGCATTTTCAAGAGGCTTCACACTTGATCTTTTGCATCTTCTCTAAACTTTGTCAAACTTTGTCAGTGCGACCAGCTTTTGCAGCCGCACAATTTGATGTGCGAACTACGCTTCTTCAAAACTCCTCATAGGCTTCAGGGCTTCATCTGCGGCGACACTTCTATTTGTGCGGTCCACATGATCATCTGCGGGCGCATAATTGCTTCCGCGGATCGCACTTCTACTTGTACTTCTCCTTTTTGCCTTGTTGAGCTGGAATACTCCTTTTTGAGTTGGATTTCTTCGTTAAGCTCCAATCCTCAAACATGTCTGCAATTCATATAATTTTGTTAGATTTGGAAGCAAAAATCACTACTTTCGAACAAAACTAAAGCAAGAAGTTACTAATTAGTGGTTAAAATCCACACATATCAATGGCCTAAATCCAAATTTTAATAAGAGGCCTTATACTTTCTTTTAGTTAGAATGCACATATAATATTCTTAAATGACATAAAGCCTTTAGCTTCACATAGTATTATTATTTATATTAGTAAGGGAAATCTAAATAACTAAGATATTAGGCATGTATTTATAATATATTACATTTGATATTGTTGTACAACACTATATTTACTAATATGAAGATTTAAGCAATTTAATTCAAAGTTCTAAAATATTTTTAATGTTTAGGAATAGACATTCTTTCTTTCATTTCTTTTTACACAAATTTTATACTTTTAAATTCTTTCTGTAAACTTTAGTATTGTTAAATTAAAATAAAATTGTAAAATTCACTATAAAAATTTTGGGGTCTCAAAATTTTGAGGGCTTAAATCAAGGCGTTACTAGCCTCCCCCCTGAGCCACATGTCCACTCGTGACGTTCTCAATTAAATTTTATAGAATCTAAATTAAGAGAAGATAACAATGACGAAGAATATTATAGGTAATGAATGTGTCCTTCACTTACCAAATGTGAATAAAACTGGTTGAATATAATGTTCGTGGGGCACTGCTGTCAACGAAACTAGTGACCTAAAACCATAATATATTAAAAGACGCTTAAACTGCTTTCATAAAATTTATATAATAATGAGATATAAAAAAAAGCCTACATGATTTTGATCTAGTGGTGAGAGCACGCCATGGTATTGAACTCTTCCCTATATAAAGATATAGTATTAAGTGAAAATAAAAAAGGGGTGAGCCCAGTATTCACGGAGCTTTTAACCTTGCGACACTTGCTTCGGGAATTTCTTAGCTAAAAAGATAGATACAAAAGAACTTGCTTTATGATCTAAGGATCAATCAAATATGACAAAAACAAATAGCTAATTTAGAGAATCTAAATCAAAATTAGAAAGTAAAATTGCAGGAAAAAAGAGAGAACATAAAAATTGAATTGATGAGAAAGCAAATATATTATTTAATTTAATGAATTTTTTTTTATATCTAATTAACTCACTCAATCCTACCTCTAGCAAATTTTAAAATAATATTTGAAATCCTTTATTAATAATTATACAAATATAAATTATATAATAATATAGTACACTTTATATTTGTGGGGTCTTAAATACTTGGGGGCCCTTGGCGCGATCTGTTGGTTTTCCACGTTGGTAGTGTACGGGAGGCCGTCCCTCAGCCATACAACATGTGAGAAAGAAAGGCAAAGAGCAGAGATCAAGAAGCACAAAAAAATTAAAGATCAATTAATTACAGCTAACTCAAAGTTAAGTATCATTGACATGAATATAGATGAGAGCAATTCAATCTAAGACAAGCTACATAGATTCAATGGCGATACTTTCTTAATTTCTTAGTTTCATTATAACTACTGGTACTTGTTTTTAAAGTCCGTAGTAATCCTACCACAAAGTCCATAATATCACTAACCTCTAAGTCAAACCACCTGGTTTCTAATGCTAATACTTGATCTGCTGGCAATTCAAGCACCATTAAACATGTTTAACAATGTCTTTCTTCCACTTCCGCCATCAGTAATGTTGCTTCGAGTTACGATACATCTTCGTGACGCCAGAATGAATAGAATATCATGAGCTGTGAGCCTCTTCAAGGATCAACTTATATTATGCATAATATTTTCATCTTGTCACTAGTATAATTTCACTTTTATTATTAGTTATTTAGAATTATTTTTTAGCTGACATAATAATATAAAGCATGAAAATTAAAATCTTTCTAATATTTAGAGGGAATGTAAAGAAAATTAAACTCTTTCTAATATTTAGAGGGAATGTAAACCGTCAAAACAATTATTGTTCAAGCGAGTCGGGAACGAGAAAGCGTGAGCTAAGGGCGGCTCAATAAAATTAATTGCCTAAGGCAAATTTTAATACGAGGCTATACTTTCTTTTAGTTAGAATCACATATAATATTCTTAAATGAAATAAAGCCTTTAGCTTCACATAGTAGTATAATTTATATTAGTAAGGGCAATTTAAATAACTAAGATGTTAGGCATGTATTTACAATATATTATCTTTGATATTATTGTACAAAACTATATTTACTAGTATGAAGATTTAAGCCGTTTAATTCAAAGTTCTAATTTTTTTTATTGTTTAGGAGTAGAAGTCTTTCTTTCTTTTCTTTTTACACAAATTTTATACTTTTAAATTCTTTCTGTAAACTTTAGTATTGTTTAAATTAAAATAAATTGTAAAATTCACTATAAAATTTTTGGGGCTTCAAAATTTTGAGGCTTAAAGTAAGGTGTTACTAGCCTCCCCCTTGAGCCATCTGTCCACTTGTGACGTTCTCAATCAAGTTTTATAGAGTCTAAATTAAGAGAAGACTACAATGACAAAGAATATTAAAAAGTAATGAGTGGGTTATTCAGTTACCAGATATGAATAAAAGTGGTTGAATATAATGTTCGTGGGGCACTGCTGTGACCTAAAATCATAATATATTAAAAGACGCTTAAACTTTCTTTCATAAAATTTATATAATAATGAAATATAAAAAAAAGCCTACATGGTTTTGACCTACAAAGATATAGTATTAAGTGAAAATGAAAAAGGGGTGAGCCTAGTATTCATGGAACTTTGAACCTTGCGACACTTGCTTCGAGAATTTCTTAATTAAATAGATAGATACAAAAGAAGTTGCTTTATTATCTATGGATCAATCAAATATGACAAAAATGAATAGCTAATTTAGAGAATCTGAGTTGAAATTAGAAAGCAAAATTACGGGAAAAAAGAGCGGAAATAAAAATAGAATTGATGAGAAAGTAAAAATATTATTTAATTTAATGAGAATTTTTTTATATCTAATTAACTCACTCAATCCTATATCTACCAAATTTAAAAAAAAATGTTAAAATTTGAAATCCTTTATTAATAATTATATAAATATAAATTATATAGTATATCATATAATAATGTAGTACATTTCATATTAGTGGGGGCCTTAAATACTGTTGGTTTTCCACATTGGTAGTGTACGGGAGGCAATCCCTCAGCCATGCAACAATTATAGTGTGAGAAAGAAAGGCAAAGGGCAGAGATCAAGAAGCACAAAAAAATAAAGATCAACTAATTACAATTAACTCAAAGTTAAGTATCATGGACATGAATATTATTGAGCAATTCAATCTGAGACAAGCTAAATAGCTTCAATGGGGATACTTTCAAGACATAGTCGTCGGCCATTTTTCCTTCCTCGCTACGTTATCTTCTTTGCTTTCCTCTTCCTTGCTCTTCTCCTCTTCTTCGAGGTCCTCATCCTTCATCTTTATATACTTTTGTTTATGTTAAGTGTGGTGTCCGGGCCAGTTTCTTTTTTGAGACGTTCTATAAATATCAATGTTCTTTCTAACTTATGATGGCATGGCATTCTTATTATTGTCATTGTATTTTCTTTTCTTATGCTTAGGTTGACAACTTAATTTCTCAGACAAAAACCATTGTGGGTCACAACTTAGAGCCAACGCCGTGGCATGTATTTCCTACAAAATCCTTCGATGAAGAATCCACTGTTTCAAAGGCTTCCAAGATCATAGGATGCTCTTATCTTAGCTGCCCGGGTCGTGTCACCGTTCCTCAAAATAGCAACTCTGCATCCAAATCGAAAACCTCTGAATCGAAAACTTGCCCAGAATTTTTCAGGAGCATACGTTATGACCTTGAACCATGGACCAAGTCCAGGATTTCTATGAACCATGTAATGGAGGCACAGAAGTTTGCAGCTTTTAGAGTTGTTATTGTTGGTGGCAAATTATTTGTAGATTTTTACTATGCTTGTGTACAGAGTAGGGCTATGTTCACGATCTGGGGAATATTACAGTTACTTAGGAGATATCCTGGAAAGGTTCCAGATGTTGATTTGATGTTTGATTGCATGGACAAACCTATTATTAATCGAACTGAGCATTCTTCAATGCCTTTGCCGTTGTTTCGGTACTGTACCACACCGCAGCATTTTGATATACCGTTTCCAGATTGGTCTTTCTGGGGCTGGTAAGAATTTGAAGCTTCTTTTATTCTGATGCGAACTACATTTGGAGCATGTAGGATCATATCATTTCATTGCACATCTATTTTCATCCAAAATATGATAAGTCTATAATGCAGTGGCAGATTCATAATTTAGACACCACGAATTTTGAGCTGAAAATGAAAATTTTGAAATACATAATATCTAATTTTATCTACACTTATTTTTTGCGTGCACACATAAGATTGAACCAAAAGCAGTGAATTATGTCGAAACTGCAGAATCCATACTATGTCCGCCACAACCATAACTTAAGTTACTTAGTACATACAAAGTGCTCAGAGGAATTGTGTGGCTTTGCTTACTTTAGGTTAATGTTTTTCTAACATTATTAGAAATGGATTATTATAAAATGATTTGTCTTGGTTGAACTGCTGCTGATATAGCAGGTTGCGTCTTCAAGTTATTGGTATTTATCCATCATATTCACGAGCTAATTTAGAACCTTTATATTGGATTATTAATAAAAAAAAAAAGACTCATATGAAGGTTCCCAAAATAAAATATTGGCTAACACATGCTGAAATATTAGAGTTGTAGTGTGCACCCTTTATGTTATTAACTTAAACCTCTAACACATGCTGAATTATTAGTGAACTAATCTGGAAACAGTGGGAAATTGTGTTTCTTTCTCATGCCACAAATTATATTCCCTCTGTTTCAATTTATATGTTGGGTGATTATTTTTCAGGTCTGAAATAAACATAAGACCATGGGAAGAAGAATTTAAAAGCATCAAAAATGGTTCAAAATCTCGAAGTTGGGTAAGGAAGATCCCGGTAGCATACTGGAAAGGAAATCCAGATGTTGTTTCTCCGATTCGCACAGAGTTGCTCAATTGCAATGACACTCAAATGTGGAGAGCACAAATTATGCGGCAGGTTCATGACTAGACATTTTAATGTGAACTTTCTTAATAGTTTCATTATAACTAATAGTACTTGTTTTCTATTTATGTTTCATTTTTTCTTTTGAATCCCTTTGTTTTCTTAACTACAAATTGTACATTATGATATGGATATAGGATTGGGCAGAAGAAGCAAAGGTTGGATTTGAGAAGTCCAAGCTATCAAAGCAATGTAATCATAGGTGAGCTTGCAACATTCTTGGGTTGTCATTTGCGAATTCGAGTTTTGGATCCTGACTACTCGGTATTTTAATTTGAGGCACCAAAGATTTCTTGCTTGATGTTGAGACTTTCTAGGATCAATCTTTATAATTTGCTTGTCATATTGTTCTATGAAATTCCATGTGGCAATAGTTCATTAATGCCTTTATTCTATCTCTACTTTGGTAGCTGGTCGACCTATTCCATTGAACTCGGATTTATATATATATATATATATGTCGTCGTGTGTGTGTGAGAGGGGGGTAAAATTTGGCACGTATAGTGAAGAGTAAAAGTCATTGACTTTAAATCTCGAATTCAACAGAGAAAATTGCATTCCTTATATTCAATTATATTGTTAATAATGCAGGTACAAGATTTATGCAGAAGGATATGCATGGTCAGTGAGCTTGAAGTATATTCTAGCATGTGGTTCTCTTCCCCTGATAATCAGCCCACAGTATCAGGATTTCTTTAGTCGTGGTCTGATTCCAAAGAAAAATTACTGGCCAATTCCTCCTTTTGATTTATGCCCATCAATAAAGGCTGCGGTTGATTGGGGTAATGCAAATCCATCGGAGGTATGTTTTTGCCCCAAGATTATGGTAGTGACGTTATGTGTTCTGAAATGTATATCTAAATCTATTTGTATTTGTATTTTGCACACTCATATATAGGATTTAACCCTAAAACACTGAGTTGTACCGAGCCCACGGTTGGATACGTCTCTGATTATTATGCATAGAAATATGTTAATAACAAATCAATTTCTTTAATAGGATGACTAGTGACCTACATTCAACAGTTCTTGGATAGCTGCTAAGTTCAGTTCTTTGTCGAGAGGAAGTCTTTTAGGTTTCTTGATATCTTCTTTAGTCTTTCTGCTTGCAATTTGTCGCAAGCTTTACACTAGTCCATGTTTGATTTAAGAATCTCTCTTAAATTGGTTGGGATTTTCGTTTGTCTCTTTTATTTACCAATGTCTTTATACTTTTTTCCGTTATTCTTTTTTGGCTGAATAGGCTGAAGCCATTGGAAAAGCAGGACAAGACTTTATGGAGAGTTTAAGTATTGATCGGATATATGATTATATGTATCACCTAATTTCAGAGTATGCAAAGCTACAGGATATTGTTCCTGTTCAACCCCCCTCTGCTCTTGAGATATGTATTGATTCTGTGCTTTGTTTTGCTGATGACAAGCAAAAACAATTCCTCAAAAGATCCATTGCATACCCGTCACCTGTGAATCCTTGCTCACTTTCCAGATAGAAATTCTACAAACAGTGGGAAATTCAGGATTTAGAGTTAGAACTAAATGCAGATTATTTTTTCTCATACACATATACTCCAAGTTAGACGCAGTCGTTTCTGTCGAACCTGTTGTGTTTAATGTAGATTCGCCACTATCGACAAGAGTTGCATATATAGAAACGAATAGGAAATTGTACAAGACGAATCACAGACCGTAACCCGTTTGCCTTCCCACTTTTTACGAGAGATTTTCTATTTCAATTACACTAAACAATTGTAGAAGAAAGGAATTTTATGCCTTATTTTGTATGACCCTTTTGGGCATTTGAGCTCTTCATTCAAGAGAGAAGAAGCAGGTGTTATCAGAATGGTCTGAAGGGCTGTAGTACGTATTTTAAAGAGATCAGACTTTGTATTTGGCGATTAGGGAGAAATAGCAAGTTTTAAGCTTTTATTGATTACTGATTCAAGTGAGAAAAAGCAACTGTAACTGTAATTCATATTCTTTCTTAATGGAAATTTATTTCCACTTCACTCAGTGATGTTGCTTCTTCTTTTTCTTCTTCTTGAATGTTCATATTCAAAAAAAATTGGCATAATTCCCCCTTTGATGCGAGTGATTTTGGGAGAACTTTCTTATAAAAATATGAATATGTTCTAAAGAACTTTTGAAGGAAGAACTTGCCTACGATCAGGAAACGCGTCAATTGATTAATTTGCCAATGATGTTAAGCAAAAAACTTAAGAAAATAAATATCACTCATATACTTTTGTACTAATGCAAATCAAGGAAAAATAATACACGACAGACTAAATTTAGTTCGAATTGTGACTAATATTTTTTAGAGCGGGTTCTTCCTCTCCTTCATACGAGGAAATCCTTTGGTAAACTTGCACTTAAATATTTTGCTAGTAAACTTTAGAACTTATGACATTCTCAAGATATTTTTGTGTCTTTCTATTATTATTCCCTTTTTCTGGGTTGGGTACGAGAAGGGTGGAGGGGTTTCATTGTTACGTGGAATATTGTAGTGTGGTGATTGTGGGATAAGGAAAATGGAGAGAAACTAAGGCATGAAATCAGCCATCAAGGCTTACCGATATTTGCCTAATTTTGAGTAAGAAAAATGACGTGGCCAACAGCCCAAGAAGTTATTTTAGTGGCAATTGCAGTTGGTTGGGTCACAAGGAACTCTTTTTGTCATCTAGCAATTGGGATGTATGAATGAGAAAGAAACAGAGATTCCTTCAAAAAGTAGAGGAAAAGGCTTGTGGTAGTTTGCGTCATGACAAAAATTTATGGATTGGCGTTGCCAAGCATCTTCTATCCTTTTAAAAAGAGCTACTATTACATGGTCTATATTATTTTTGTTGTTGAAAATTTTTATACACATCTGAAAAAGGATTTTTAGTAATTTTAATTATTAGTAAAGTATTTGTTTAACATATTCTAGTAATCATTTATTTTAGTTTGTTACTCGCAAAGGCGGATTCAGGATTTCAAGAGAATGAGTGCATTATTGTGAAGAGGTAAATCTAGTTCTACATTTGACAGGTTTAACTTTAAACTTTTACCATAAACCCATTATACTTTTAAAAATAAAGATTCAAAATTATATTATTTTTGAATTTCCACGTATATATCTATACTCCGTATTGAAAATAAGACCGTTCGGAATGTGATTTAAATCACCAATTTTACTTGTAGATGTGCACCCAATAATTATTGCACTACATGAGTCTTTAAAATTAAGTGCATGCACATATATTTAAGTATTTTGAAGATACATAATATTATTATACATGATTTATGGAGAGGAGCATGAGTTCACGTGAGCACATAACCTTTAACCTAAATATGCCCCTAGTTATTAGGTGTTCATTATTTGCATGGACCCAATAAATTTGGATGTGCACGACATAAGGCTTACTAAGAGGGCGCTTTACCTACTAAGAATTTTTCGTAGTAATAGTGCGGCTGGCCACCTTTTAACTTTTAAATTGAGAAACAGCCATTGTCATTGAGTTTTAATTTTCACAAGTGAAATTTCAGATACTTAGTGACAGTGACTATTTTCCATTATATGGACTAAAAAATGGTTGTCCGGGAATTTTATCTAGTTTTTTTTTTCTTTCTCATAATTCAAATCCAATACTTCTGATTAAAGATGAAATGATCATGTTTATAACAAATTTATGCAGAAAGATAAAACTACAATCACAAATAACTATAAAAGAAAAAAGGATTTTATGGATAAACATTGCGAGTTATAACTCTGTTTATCCCTTGATTCTTCCCTCCGATTTGTTAATCGTAATTCGAGGGCCTTAGCGGCGTATTTCTCAAATGTAGGATAATATGCATCTCTTGATGTATTTGATGATCAAGAAGCATGTAGCAGCACTCTATTTGGATCTTGAATGCTGCTAGAACTTTGAGCAAGACATATTCGACATGTTTTGATCTTTTAATGAATATTCCAAGAGTTTTATGGAATTTCGAAGATTGTGTATTTGATCTCTTTGTGCATATTCCGAGAGTTTATGGAATTGCTGAGATGATCTCCATTTTTGAGAGATCCTTTTCTAATGGAATATGAGTGACCTAGGGTTAAGGTAGAGTAGCCACCAAGTTAGGGTTTTGATAGAGTAGCCTTCAAGCAACCCTAATAGACTCCAATTTCAAGAGTCGTCTTTTAGTGTCTTGCATTTAGGATTTAGCCCAAATTTGATATGCGCTTGATCCGCTAAAATTTTAATGTCTACAAATGCCCCTACTTCAAGGTTTGTCGAGGTGTACATGTGCCAAAACTCGAAGACGAGACTTGAAGTACTCGACCATCACAACAGATGATTTTGACACTTGTAGTTTTTAATTTGCGGGAGAAAGAGATGAAGGGCAGAACTGGTTCCACTGGGCGTGCCAATTTGGTGTAACAAATATGTGCAGAAAGATAAATGGAGATCCCGGCAACAGAACCAAATGTGCAGAAAGATAAAACCGCAATCACAAATAACTATAAAGAAAAAATAATTTTATTGATAAACATTACGGGTTACAACTCTGTTTATCTCTTGATTCTTTCCTCTGATCTATTATCCATAATTCGAGGGCTTTAGCAGCGTATTTCTCAAACATAGGATGATATGCATCTCTTGATATATTTGATGATCAAGAAGCATGTAACAACACTACATTTGGATCTTGAATGCTGCTAGAACTTTGAGCAAGACATATTCGACATGTTTTGATCTTTTAATAAATATTCCAAGAGTTTTATGGAATTTCGGAGATTGTGTATTTGATCTCTTTGTGCATATTCCGAGAGTTTATGGAATTGCTGAGATGATCTCCATTTTCGAGAGATCCTTTTCTAAGGGAATATGTAACCCTTTTTATATGAGTAGCTTAGGGTTAGGGTAGAGTAGCCACCAAGTTAGGGTTTTGGTAGAGTAGCCTCCAAGCAACACTAATAGACTCCTAGAATTTCAAGAGCCGTCTTTTAGTGTTTTGAATTTAGGATTTAGCCCAAATTTTGTATAGGCTTGATCCGCTAAAATTTTGATTTCTACAAATGCCCCATATTTCAAGGTTTGTAGGGGTGTAAGTTTGCCAAAACTCAAAGACGAGACTTGAAATACTCGACCATCACAACAAATAATTTAGAAACTTGTAGTTTTCGATTTGCAGGAGGAAGAGATGAAAGACAGAACTGGTCCCTCTGGGCGTGCCAAATTGCTTGCAACTAATTTGTGCAGAAAGATAAACGGAGATCCCAGCAATGGAACTAATTTGTGTAACAAATTTATGCAGAAAGATAAAACTGCAATCACAAATAAATATAAAGAAAAAATAATTTTATTGATAAACATTGCGGGTTACAACTCTGTTTATCCCTTGATTCTTTTCTCCAATTTGTTATCCGTAATTCGAGGGCCTTAGCGGAGTATTTCTCAAACGTAGGATGATATGCATCTCCTTGATGTATTGGATGATCAAGAATCATGTAGCACCACTCCATTTGGATCTTGAATGTTGCTAGAACTTTGAGCAAGACATATTTGACATGTCTTTAATATCTTAATGAATATTCCAAGAGTTTTATGGAATTTCGGAGATTGTGTATTTGATCTCTTTGTGCATATTCCGAGAGTTTATGAAATTGCTGAAATGATCTCCATTTTCGAGAGATATTTTTCTAAGGGAATATGTAACCCTTTTTATAGGAGTGGCCTAGGGTTATAGTAGAGTAGCCACCAAGTTAGAGTTTTGGTAGAGTACCAAGCAACCCTAATAGACTCCTAAAATTTCAAGAGTCGTCTTTTAGTGTCTTGAATTTAGGATTTAGTCCAGATTTTGTATAAGCTTGGTCCGCTAAAATTTTTATGTCTACAAATGCCCCCTACTTCAAGGTTTGTCGGGGTGTAGGTTTGCCAAAACTCGAAGACGAGACTTGAAGTACTCGACCATCACAACATATGATTTTGAAACTTGTAGTTTTCGATTTGTGGGAGGAAGAGATGAAGGGCAGAACTGGTCCTATTGGGTATGCCAATTTGTTTGCAACAAATTTGTGCAGAAAGATAAAACTACAATCACAAACAACTATAAAGAAAAAATAATTTTATTGATAAACATTGAGGGTTATAACTCTGTTTATCCCTTGATTCTTTCCTCCGATTTGTTATCCGTAATTCGAGGGCCTTAGCAGCGTATTTCTCAAATGTAGGATGATATGCATCTCATTGATGTATTTGATGATCAAGAAGCATGTAGCAATACTCCATTTGGATCTTGAATGTTGCTAGAACTTTGAGCAAGATATATTTGACATGTTTTGATCTCTTAATGAATATTCCAAGAGTTTTATGGAATTTTAGAGATTGTGTATTTGATATTTTGTGCATATTCCGAGAGTTTATGAAATTTCTGAGATGATCTCCATTTTTGAGAGATCCTTTTCTAAGGAAATATGTAACCCTTTTTATAGGAGTGGCCTAGGGTTAGGGTAGAGTATCCACCAAGTTAGGGTTTTAGTAGAGTAGCCTCCAAGCAACCTTAATAGACTCCTAAAATTTCAAGAGTCGTCTTTTAGTGTCTTGAATTTAGGATTTAGCCCAAATTATGTATGGGTTTGATCCGCTAAAATTTCGATGTCTACAGACCATATTCATCTCAACAATCTGTAGTTGTAATTAATCTATATTATTTGTTTTCATCTAAATCCTTAATTTACACATATAAATTTGCAATAATTGTCAAATGAAATATGAAAATATAAAAATAAATGTATGAGTTATTTAGTCAAATGTGTCCTTCGGAAGTTGGTTAAACTTGTTAGTCCTCTACTAGTCAAAACAGGCATGATTTAACCTCAGTGAATAACACCATTGCCAAGGCAGTGGAGGCTCATCATGCAATCAGTAATCACTTCGCAAAACAGGACAACTTTATAATTTCTGTGAAATAGAACCCCTCCTTAAAGGGAATCCCTTAAACTAACATTGATGGATCATGTTTAGGAAATCCTAGGGTTTGGGGAATAGACGGAGTCATCAAAAACAGTCAAGGAGATTGGATCATTAGTTACATGAAACTAGGAAGGAATACTCTATGCAACTTGTATACGGGTAAAACCGGGGGTAACATATACCTCGATTTCCCGGTCAGTTAAACGAAGCGAAGACATGAATGTATGGGATCAGAATCGAAGCCGGGGACTTCTCGTACCAGGGGCTGAACGGAGTGTTTGCCACCGGTCCTGGTAAGACAACAATCCCCGAACCCAAAGCGAGCTCCTAAACCTCGAAAAGCACTACGAACGGTTGCACTCGACTAATAGAAAATCATGATATCCACATCCAACCGAATATCACGGTGCGAATATCGCCCGACATCGATAGCATATCAGTAATTCATGATCAATGAGGATTTGTTTTACCCTTTTTAGAGTTGTATTAGGGATGAAATTCTCCTACTATATAAAGGGAAAGTTTTTTAATTCAATACTCATTGTAACAAGCATATCAAGGCAATATAAAATTATTTCTCTGCTTTCTATCTATTGAAAGGTTCTTATTTTAATCATAGTTCTTCATACGTATTTGGCTTCGAATCGAGAGTTCAGTTGAGGGCAAAACTATTGTTAAGCTAAAATCTGAGCCCGGAGTCAAAGTCACAACTGGTTTGGTTATCTATCTCATCTTTAATTCGTTTATCTAACATTCTTGATTACTTGTATTGAATCAATCCACTTATCCTTAAAGCCACGTATTAATTCAATTATTATCCAATTTAAGGGTAAATAGTTTGGCACCCACCATGGAACTAAGGATAATAGTGGTGGTTTGATATAAATCTCCATAGCACACTCTATTTTATACTTGTTCTTTAAGGTCACAATTTCATGTCTGTTTAAAAATGTCAAATCCTCAGTTTGCTCACTTAAACGCCGAGCCTGAATCTGGCCATCATAGCGAAAACAACAATCTGGTACTTAGCAATGAGGTGTCCCTTGCTGATCCCAATAGAGTTCCAATTACACATCCAATCGATGCTAACTCGCATGTGGCCAATTACACGAACCTGCCTATCGACCCCGAGAACAACATTTTTGGAGGAGCCCGACCAACGGCTCAAGGAGTGCCCGAAGGTGAAGGCAACGGAGTCGGCTTACAAGTGATTTTCAAAATGTAGCAGCCTCAACAGGCGGCGATAGCATAGCTGCAAAATCAAAGCCGCACCCCCAGCAGAGTTGAGCCCGAACCATCCCGGGAAATCACCCAAAGAAATGAGCAGATAGCCGAAAGGCCGGCTGGAACTGAGCTCGGTGTCAGTCCCGAAGTGATAAAAATGCTTGAAGCATTAACGAAACGTGTGGAGTCAGGTGAAAAGAAAATTGAGGCTAACGATAAGAAGGTGGAGATATATACTTATCGGGTCGATCCAATCCCAAGAGCACCCCCGATATTAAAAGGCTCGAACTCCAAAATATTTATCCAAAAACCTTTACTCCAAGAGTGACACCAACGCCAATCCCGAAAAGGTTTCATATGCCCGATATTCCAAAATATAACGGAACCACAGATCCGAATGAGCATATGACCTCCTACACATACGCCATCAAAGGTAACGACTTGGAAGGAGACGAGATCGAGTCAGTGTTATTAAAGAAGTTTGGGGAAACTTAGTCAAATGAAGCAATGATATGGTACCACAACTTACCCCCAAATTCCATTGATTCGTTCCCTATGCTCGCGGATCCCTTTGTAAAGGCTCATGTCGGTGCCATCAAGGTCAAGACCAGAAAATCAGATCTTTTCAAGGTTAAGCAAAGGGACAACGAGATGATCAGGGAGTTCGTGTTAAGATTTCAAATGGAATAGATGGATTTACCTCCGGCTACGGACGATAGAGCCATTCAGGCATTCACCTAGGGACTTAACCCCCGAAGCTCTTTGGCTTCGCAGCAGCTTAAGAAAACTTGGTAGAGTACCCGACGGTAACTTGGGCCGACATCCACAACAGGTACCAGTCAAAATTCATAGTCGAGGACGACCAACTCAAAGCCCCTTCTGGGTCCGTTTATCCCATCATAACTGACGACATGCCTAAGAGAGTCGTCGATCATGAATCAAGGCCGGTCTGATATCGGTACCAACCATACAATGCAGATCGAAGGGGAACGAGTCTTGGCACAACTCTACAGGGAATAAAAAGAGAGGCGATCGAGGGCCCAATAGCTGAGGTCTGATGGGCAAAAATGGTTTTGACATGCCTCACGGGGGAAGGGAAGCATCAAGATTATCAGAGTATAACTTCAATGTCAATGCAGCCAGCATCGTATCAGCCATCGGGCGCATCAAGGAAACCAAGTGGCCTTGACCATTACAGTCTGACCCTACCCATATGGATCCTAACCTGATGTGTAAATATCATGGCACTCATGGCCACATGACCGAGGACTGCCGACAGTTGAGAGAAGGGGTCGCCCGGCTATTCAATAACGAGCATCTCTGAAAATTTATGAGTGATCGAGCCTAAAACCATTTCAGAAACAGGGACTCCAACAAACACACCGAACAAAAAGAACCTCAGCACGCCATCAACATGATCATTGGAGGGGTTGATGTCCCCCAGAGACCAATGATATAGTGCACTAAAGTATCCATTACTAGGGAAAAGCGCACCCAAGATTACATTCCGGAGGGAACTAATTCGTTCAGCGACGAGGATGTTGAAGGCATCGTACAACCTCATAATTATGCACTTTTTATATCCGTACTTATCAACAAATCTCGGGTTAAACGTGTGTTGATTGATCCAGAAAGCTCGACCAACATTATCAGATCGAGGGTCGTCGAGCTGATGTTATAAGATCAAATAGTACCGGCGGTCCGGGTGTTGAATTGATTTAATATGGCATGCGAAACTACTAAGGGAGAAATAACCTTGCCAGTGAATACTGCCAGGACAATTCAAGATACAAAATTCTACGTGATCGAAGGGGACATAAGGTATAACGCCTTATTTAGAAGGCCATGGGTTCACAATATGAGGGAAGTACCCTTAACACTGCACCAGGAACTAAAGTAATCTACGCCGGGAGGAATTAAGATGATCTATGGAGAGTAACCGGCCACAAAAGAAATGTTCGTGGTCGACGAGGTGATCCCAGTGCCCGTGATCTCGACATCAAAGAACACAGAGCCGACCAGGAAGGAAGACCGAGGAGTACGCATGGAGGATGATTACGGAGTTCCTAAGTCATTCATTGCTCCCGATGATTCCAATGCTACTAAATTGACGGTCGAGGAGCTGGAGCAAGTCATATTGATCTAACACCTGCCCGACCGGAAGGTATACCTGGGCACGGGGTTAACTCCCGAGCTTAGGCAAAAACTCATTGAATTTCTTATAGCTAACATAGATTGTTTCCCTTGGTCCCATCTTGACATGACAGGGATCCCGCCGGAGGTAACCACTCATAAGCTAAGTTTGGACCCGAAGTTCCATCTGGTTAAGCAGAAAATGAGACCGCAGTTCGAAGTCAAGCACGCTTTTATCAAGGACGAGGTATCTAAACTCCTTAAAATAGGATCCATTCGGGAAGTTATGTACCCGGACTGGTTAGCCAATGTAGTGGTAGTACCTAAAAAAGGAAATAATCTATGAATGTGTGTAGATTATAAAGATCTAAACAAGGCATGCCCTAAGGATTCTATTCCTTTGCCTAACATCAATCGGATGATCGACACGATGGATGGGTACGAGATACTCAGTTTTCTCGATGCCTAATCCGGGTACAACCAAATTCAGATGGACCCGGGTGATCAAGAAAAAACTTCCTTTATAGCTAAGTTCGGCACCTATTATTATAATGTAATGCCATTCGGATTAAAGAACGACAGTGCCACCTATTAACGCCTAGTAAACTATATGTTCGAAGAACATATAGGAAAATAAATGGAAGTTTATATTGACGACATGATAGTCAAGTCCATGCGAGTAGAGGACCATCTGAAACATTTGCAGAAAACCTTCAACATATTAAAGAAATATAATATGATGTTGAACCCAAAAAAGTGCGCATTCAGGGTCGGATCCGGAAAATTCCTTGGGGTCATGGTATCCAATCGAGGGATCGAGATCAATCCCGATAAAATCAAAGCCATAGAAGACATCACCGTAGTGGACAACGTCGAGGCCGTTCAGAGGCTGATCGAGCGTATAGCTGCCTTGGGCCGATTCATATCGAGGTCCTCGGACAAAAGCCATCGATTCTTCTCACTATTAAAGAAGAAGAATAACTTTTCCTAGAATCCGGAATGCCAACAAGCTTTGGAAGAACTCAAACGGTACTCTCGAGTCCCCCCTACTCCATACTTTGAAGGAGGATAAACAGTTGTACCTTTACTTGGTGGTTTCAGAGGTGGTGGTAAGTGGAGTCTTAGTCCGGGAAGAGGAAGGCACGCAATTCCCCATTTACTATGTTAGTAGGACTCTTGGCGAGGCAGAAACAAGGTATCCTCATCTAGAAAAATTGGCGTTCGCTTTGCTAAGCGCCTCCAGAAAATTGAAACCGTACTTTCAATGTCACCCCATATATGTCGTAACCTCTTACCCACTGAGGAACATCATGTACAAGCCCAAGCTATCGGGTCTGTTGGCCAAATAGGCCGTCAAAATTAGTGGGTACGGTATCGAATATCGACCTTGAACTGCCATAAAATCTCAAATTTTGGCCGACTTCGTGGCTGACTTTACACCGACCTTAGTGCCCGAATTCGAAAGAGAATTATTGTTAGCCTCGGGGACTTCCTCGGGAATTTGGACCCTTTTTACGGATGATGCCTCAAATGCAAATGGGTCCCGGCTCGGTATCGTGCTGAATCCCCCTACGATAAATGTAGTTAGACAGTCTATTAGAACTGTGAAATTGACTAACAATGAGGCCGAGTATGAGGCCATGATTGTAGGTCTTGAATTGGCTAAAAGCCTTGGGGCCGAGGTGGTCGAAGCTAAGTGTGATTCCATTCTTGTGGTAAATCAAGTCAATGGGGCGTTTGAAGTAAAAAAGGAATGAATGTGAAGGTATTTAGACAAGTTACAGTTAATGCTACATCAATTCAAGGAATGGACCCTACAACACGTGCCCCGAGATTAAATAGCGAGGCTGATGCTCTGGCTAACTTGGGGTCATCGATTGATGATGATGAATTCAGTTCAGGAACAGTCGTACAACTTATGAAGTCTGTGGTAGAAGAAGGTTATGCCGAAGTAAACTTAATGAGTTTAACATGGGATTGGAGGAACAAGTACATAGACTACTTGAAAACTGGGAAACTGCCCTCGGATTGTAAAGAATCGAGAGCCCTACGTACCAAGGCTGCCAGATTTAGCTTGGTCGAAGGGACATTGTTCAGAAGAACATTCGACGACCCGTTAGCTAGATGCTTGGGGCTGGGAGATACCAAGTACGCCTTGAGAGAAGTTCACGAAGGCACTTGCAGGGACCATTCGGGGGAAGAATCTTTGGTTCGGAAATTAATCAGGGCTGGCTATTATTGGACCGAAATGGAGAAGAATGTGAAAGACTTTGTATGAAAATGCGACGGCTGCCAGAGATACGCACCGATGATCCATCAGTCGGGGGAGCTACTACACTCGGTCCTGTCCCCATGACCATTTATGAAATAGGGGATGGACATCATCGGTCCCCTGCCATGGACACGCGGTAAAGCTCAATTTGTACTATTCATGACTGACTATTTTTCCAAATGGGTCGAGGCCCAAGCATTCAAAAAGGTCTGGGATAAATGGGAAGCAATTCATCGGCAGCAAGGTAAACAAATGTTTTAAAAATCACAAAATTAAAAAGATACTTGTCACAACCCAAAATCTAACCATGGTCGTGATGGCGCCTATTGTGTTACAAGGCAAACCTATTTCCCAAAGTATTACTATTAAATTGATTATAAGAATTTAATAAAACATTTCCAACATTTGAATTTTTCATAAACTAAATCAAATCTAAATATAATTATAGAAAATACGGAAACGAGCCCCAAGCATCGAGGTGTTACTAAGTCATGAGCGTCTAAAACTATAAACTAAGATATATAAACTGTCTAACTGTCCAAAAGAAGAAATGACAAAAGGAGTAACAAGGTCCTGCAGATGCTAGCAGCTACCTTGCAGTCTCCAAAGATAGTCGGCCTGAACTCAACGATCACCGCCTTCTAACTCACCTGGATCTGCACATAAAGTGCAGGGTGTAGTATGAGTACAACCGACTCAGTAGAAACTTAAATAACTAAGGAACTGAGCAGTAGTGACGAGCTAAGCAGAATAATCCAATTATTATTTCCACAATTAAGTACAAACAGGAGTAGACAGGTAATTTCATAAATCAGTAAGACTACAAGAAAAATTAACAGGTAAATGCAGCAACAACAAAAGTAAATGCAACCTTACAGCAATGTCATTCCATCACTCAGCACTCGCACTCAGCACTCAACACTCAACACTCTGCGCTCACTGGGGGTGTGTACAGACTTCGGAGGGGCTCCAAAGCCCAAGCGCTAAGCACGGACAACTCAGGTGCCATCATATCAATACCTGGATATGCATGGTCAACTCACATGCTACGCGGATAACTCACGCTCTATGGTATTAATATCCTCACAACCAGGTCCTCGGCCTCACTCAATCATGTACCTCACTAGCCTCACCATCATCAACAAATAAGGGAACACAGCCCACATCAAGTATCATAGTATATTAGCAAATAATAGAGACTGAGGTAAACATGTACAGTAATTTCTATGACTGAGTACAAATAATGTGAGCATGAATAAAGCCTAAGCATGATCTCTAACATGAAGGCACACAAGTTCAACAACAAGTAACTACGTAAACACATATGATGGCCATGAGGCCTCACGGGACGGACAAAGTCTCAATCCCTCGAGGTATACACCCACACACCTGTCACCTAGTGTGGGTATCACCTCTAAACAGTCACACGATATCAAATTCTCCAGGTTTATACCCTCAAAGCCAGATTTAAAACTGTTACTTACCTTAACAGCGTAAAATCCTACTCCAGGATGCCCTCGTCTCTGGACTCGGTCTCCAAAAGCTCCAAATTTAACCATAATCAGATTAATACCATCAACATAGGCTAACGAATCGAATTCCACAATAAAAACCACAAAATATGCCAAAAATCTGAAACCGGCCAAAATTCGGCCCCCGGGCCCACGTCTCGAAATCAGTCAAAATGGTAGAATAATAAACCTCATCCTCTCCCGAGTCTAACCATATAAAATTAATCAAAATCGGACTCTATTTGGTCCCTCAAATCCTTACTTAAACTCTCCAAAACTCAAACCCTAACTCCCTCAATTTCACTTTGAAATCATCAATCAAATCCCAAAAACGAAGATGGATTCATGAAATATAACCAAAACTGAGTAGAGAACAATTACCCCAATCCATATGGTGAAAATCGCCCCCAAATCGCCCAAATCCGAGCTCCCCAACTCAAAATATGACCGAATGAACAAACTCTCGTTTTATATATTTTTCTGCCAGCTATTCTACCTCGTTTCTCATGTCAAACGATCCCAAAACTCGCCTTCAACACCTTACCACCCTAGTGGGAACGAACAGGCAAAGTCAACAAACAAGGCCATACTTCAAAACCTAAAAAAGAGGTTAACCGATACCAAAGGGAAATGGAAATAAATCTTGCCTGAAGTCCTATGGGCATATCGTACAACCTCGAAGTCCAGTACCAGGGCCACTCCATTTTTGTTGGTCTACGGGGCCGAAGCCTTGATACCAGTCGAGGTGGGAGAGCCGAGCCTTAAATTCCAATATGCAACCGAAGAGTCAAGTGGAAAGGCCATGGTCACGAGCCTAGAATTATTGAATGAAAGGAGTGATGCAGCTTTAGTCATGTTGACCGCCCAAAAACAACAGATAGAAAGATACTACAACCTAAGAGCTAACCTCCGGCACTTCACGATCGGGGACCTGATGTTGAGGAAAGTAAAATTACACACCCGTAACTCGAACGAGGGAAATCTAGGATCGAACTGTGAAAGATCGTATCGAGTCATCAGAATAACCAGTAAAGGCTCATACAAACTCGAGGCGAGAAACAGTGTGCAACTACCGAACAATTAGAATGTGACACACTTAAAACGGTACTAATGCTAAGGTATGATCCCAACTACTCTGTAATTATGTTATAAATCGAACTAACACTTACAGGCAACACTCAAGAATGGATGTGGCTATTAGGTCTGAAAGCACGTGTTGCACTCTTTTTTCCTTGAACTGATTTTGTCCCAAAATGGGTTTTTCTACAAGGTTTTTAACTAGGCAACAGTAAAACGTGCTAACTTAGATTTGAAGGCCGGTCTCATATCGGAGTCTACAGGCGTTCATTTCACATCCATAGTATCCGAGCCCTCTCAAGCTCGACCTCAGATACTGGGAGCCATTACCCTCGGATTAAGGTTTTCAGCAAGGAAAAAAAGTAAAACCTCGTATGCTAGAAGCCAAGGCTCAGTGGTTAGGATTCATTTGTAAGGGACAAACAGTTGTGTGAACCTTGCCCACATAGTCCATTTTAGCCATGACACAAAATTTTACGAATTTTCGACCATGTACTTTACACACAAAAATGAAAGAAAGTTCTGCCTTGCTATTACACATTTTCTTACCTCTTAAATTCCGGATCCTAAGATCCCACAGGCTACCCCTATTCGGGGACTATCGATCCCAAGGGCTAACCTCACTCGGGGACTGTCGTCCAAAAAATGTTCGGACAATTCGGGCTACTAAATCCCGGAGGCACCAAACCTGCTATGGCACTGTTTCTATTACCTTTTCTTGCACTGACTCATTTTCCTTCGAGACCTCTTTTTCTTTGCTTGATTTAGCTGGCGCATGTTGTACCGTCACCTCTGTCAACCCTGTTGAATCATCTATCTCAATGGGTACTGGCACAAGTGTATCAGTAGGTCGGCTTTCGCGAGACATCTCTTGCTCCAGATTCTCTACCGTTTCGTAGACTCACTGCCATAAGCTGTTTTAGGCCCTATTCTTTTGGATTGACTTGTGTGTCTGCAGGTAACGTCCCTTGGGGATGATTGTTTAGAGCCATAGAAATCTGTCCTAATTGAATCTCAATACCCTTTATCGCTGATTCATGTGAGTCTACTCTCTGATGCATTTTTCCCGTGGACCCAATCAGTTGTTGCAGCATTCTATTGTTGTTGTCCAGCATTCCCTTAAGTTCAGTAAAACCATCATCTTGTCTCATAATCTGTTGTTGTTGAGGTTGTTGATAAGTCAGCTGCTGATTTTGCTGGTTGTAACCCTGTTGCCTTTGGTAAGGCACAACTTGACCCAGTGGTTGCATAGTTCTAGGGTTGTTGTTGTTATTGTACTACTGCTGCGCTGGTCTATATTGTTGATTCTATTGACCCCATTTCTGACCACCTTTCCTCTATCCCCCATAGTTGGCTACATAATTCATATCTTCCTGATAGTGCTGGTTGTCACCTTCTGCACTCCATGAGCAAACATATGGTTGGTTAATGTATGGTGTACATAAGCCCCCATTAGTTGCGTCAACTATGTGAACCTGCTGCTTCTGACCTGATTCATCAATCTTCTTGGTGAGGATACTCATTTGTGTCATTAGAGTGGCCATATTCTCAGCTATGGAGTTGTTTGGGTCCAAAGCCACTGAGTGAACTACCGGAGTGATCATAGAGGCTCTTGTCATCCATCCTGAGTTTTGGGCCATCTTATCAAGTAGGATCTTGCATTCTCCGAATGGTTTACTCAAAAATCCTCCACCTGCTGAAGCATCAACATTGGCCTTTAAGCCGTCAGCCAGTCCCATATAGAATCTCTGTCCCAACATCTGATCTGGAATTCCATGATGTGGACACATAACCAGCATACCCTTGAACCTATCCCATATTTCTTGTAGTGATTTTGTTGGTCTCTGCCTGTAGCTCAATATATCATCAATCTGTTTGGCAGGTTTTTTGGGTGGGTAGAATTTGTTCAAAAATTGCTTGACTAATTCCTCCCAAGTAGTGATGGAGTTTATGGGAAGTGAATTAAGCCAAGTCTGAGCTTCTCCTGTCACCGAGAATAGGAATAATAACGACTTTATTGCGTTTGGTGTCACGTTAGGTTGCCTTTGCGTGACACATATCGACAGGAAATTCTTCAGATGCTGTTGAGGATTTTCAATGTGTGAACCTGAGAATAGTCCCTTGTTCTGCAACAAATGTAGTATGTTGTTTGTGATTTGAAATGATTCCGCTTGTATTTGAGGGACTACAATTGCGGTTGCGAGATTGTTGACGGTGGGTTGTGCCCAATCATATAATGCTGCTTCTGGTACAAGAGGCACCACACTCTAATTGTTTGGTTCATTCGCATTATTTCTGTTGTTGATTGGATTTTCTATTCTGTCATCCATGTCTAGTTCGATTTGTTCTGTCAAGTTTTGTTGCTGTTTGCTTTTCTTGTTTGCACGATTTAGTGCCTTGAAAACTTTCTTAGGATCTGATAACGCTTCGAGCAGTACACCAGTTCTTGAGGAGTTCCTAGGCATGCACCTGTAGCACCCAAGGCTACAGACGTTAGAATTTCAATGTATTTGATTTAGAATGAAGAAAATTGACTACACTAAGAATTCTAGCACTTCTTTTAGCTGCAATTAATAACACCGTTAATTCCCCGGCAACGACGTCAAAATTTGATCATGCCCAACTATGCCTTATAAAAAGGACTATGCGGTCGTCGCAAATATATTGCGGCTAATAAGTCCGGAGTCGAATCCCATAGGGAATTAACCTATCAACCACAACTGCTAGACTCGCACAAATTCATGCAATCAATCTTCAGAAATATTTCAATAATAATTTGGAAGTTAATTAACTAAATATTACGTAATGAAAATGCAATAATAAATAACTAACTATAAATGGTTTGTAAATAAGAATTGGAATGATCTAAGGTTTTGATTTCCCCTATTGTCGGAATCTTGTACGCTACGTTTTCTATAGATTCGCCTAATTCTTCTCTATCGATCATGAGTACTATGACTGTCGTAACTCTCTCCCGAGTAATTACCATAATTTACTAGACATATTCTGCCGAATTACTCTAGCTGGCATTAAGTACGGCTCACTCAGATCGCACCAAGGTTTTGTTATCCCTAATCCCACCTTTAAACCCTTCGTATTGATCTCTTATATACGTTAGGAGTGATGTTGTTCAATAACTACCTAAGTTGCACTCTCTCCCGAGTAATACATACTAAATAGGCACAGCTAATTGAGGGCCCTTCAATCAACCACATAAATAATATAGTTGAACAAATAGAGAAAATACTATGGCAAATTTATATTAACGTAACAAGAAAATCATCCTTCAATAGGTTCCATCAAAACCTTATACTAGGTATTTAGCTACTCATACTCATAGTAACAATATCCAAAATAATTTTAATAATTAAATTACAAAGTAAAGATGAAAGGATGTAAAAATCGATGATTCTAACTCCCAAAGAGTGATTCCACAAGCTATTCTTGCCTCCGGTTGCAAAAGTCCTCAAAAGTGGCATTTTTAGGTTTATTTATATGTGTAGGAAAAGACCTAAACGTATAGGAAAAGTCCTAGTCAAACCCAGAGACGAAATAAGTCTTCAAAACTCGGATTGTGCACGCCCAGACCTGGCCTCACGAGGCCTAACATCTGGTGGACCTCGCCCCAGGCCTGGCATTGCCAGGTATAAGGCCTGGTTAATCTCGCCTTCTGCCCCGCCTCGCCAGGTCTCTCACCAGCTACAAGCCTGGCGTCGCCAGGTATAAGGCCTGGTGTAGGCCTGTCTTCACCAGATTCTCCTTTTCAATTGCTCCCGAGCACACTTTCAACTTTTAAGTATCCCTTTTGCTCTACTTTCATCTCCAATTCGCCTACACATAAAATGGACTTAATTACGAGCAAATAAAGTATAATTTATCATTAAATCATATAAAATGTAAGGTGAATAGTGTGTTAAACCATGAATTATAGCCGCACATCAATTCCCCACACTTAAACATTGCTCATCCTCGAGCAATCAAACTACACTTATAGACACAACCTATTAGGCAATTCCCTTAACTCATTATACCAAGAATCTTTAAAATAGTTTAAGCACAAAGGTGTGGCATCCTCCCCTCAAGATTTGACTCACAAATACCATGCCTTATTCACAATTCACTTACTTACTCTAACATAGAGGTCAACGACATTACCTTTCCTTTATAAATCATGTGCCCTCACTCAATCAAAGAGCTTAGTTCCACACACAATGAATTTTTTAGAACATAGGAACTCAAGATAGACAAAATTCACTCGCTCTCAGAAATAACATTCATATGCCACAAATGATGCACCATAGTCTTGCCCGTAGTGTAATACTCTTCTAATTGAGGTCATTCAGTCTAAGATCAAGTAGGACATTCATTGGTTGTAATGTAGGCTTCGGGTCGGGTAGGATACATTTGGATATGAGCGACTACACCTCCCTTAAGCACTTTAATACATATACTTTAATGCACAACCCATACTTATGTCAAACCAAATATTCCACCTTCACTTCAATTTATATTACCCCATATTTATTTAAGCACGAGTATATCACTAGCCACCATCATCAAGACTTATTTTTCATACAATAAACTATTATCATTTTTTTCTCACTATTTGTTTTTGCTTCAAGTGGCTTTTATTGATAACTTTTTTTTTTCAAAACAATGCACCTTTCTCCTTATTTCAATTGTTCCACTCAAAATCCAACCCACCACCCCACACTTTAACTTTTTCATAATTCATCACAATAAGTGCTCATGAAAGGTGACAAGGTTCAATTATATGGTCTATTAAAACAAAGGGGTATGGCTTGTAACGTGGTTACCAAAGAAACAGGATTAGCGGCTCAACGGGGTTAACTACGATACATAACATTTAGGTGGGTAAACTTTATATATTTGGCTTAACAAAGTTGCCTATATCACTTCCTAGACTGAACAATACTACTATTTTGCTTCGCACACACATGGAGAAAGTTCTAGACATCAAATGCAATGTATAGAATATATACCAAACCTCACACAGACATGACACATAACTCACTCAGAATTGGTTTTATCGCGACACTCTAGTCAAAGCAATTAAGCAAAATTAGGAATCTACGATTTAAGGTACTTATGCTAGAGTCAAAAATCGAGCCTAGGCGTCACAACCATAGTACTAACTATTCTCAAGGCATAACAAAGCTAAGAGATATTGCTATAATTAAATGCATAGCTCCGTAGTTCCTACTCCTAAAAATTAAAACTAACTACACCCGGTTCAACTAAAAAAATAAACCCTCGAAAAGAACCGCGCCCCAAAGAAAAACCAAGGGGGACTTACTACACTACCTACAAGAAAATCTTTTTGGTATTTTTCTTTCGACTTACTTCCCTCAAGAAAACTGTCTAGGAGATCCATCGTGGGAATAGTCCAGTTGTTCTATATATATATATATATATATATATATATATATATATATATATATATATATATATATATATATCGTGGGAATAGTCCAGTTGTTCTATATATATATATATATATATTCTAACTACAACAAATAACAGAACAAATCACTGAAACCAAATCACTAAAACAAATTCTTAAAATAAATAACTAAAACAATTATCTAACGAAAAAGACACTTACTAAAACAACAAAAACAAGCAACTACAAGTAATTTCTACAAGTCCCCACCCCACACTTAGATCATGCATTGTCCTCAGTGCATGAACAAATTTACAAAACAAGAAAAATGAGTAGAGTGCAAGGAAACTCCCTGATCAAACTGCGTCCTCATCCTCTGAGGCTCTCCACTCTTCATCCTGTGCTTCTTCCTCATCATCAGCATCGTCCTCATCATCGGACTGCTCCAGCTCGGCCTCAAACTACTCAGGTGTGTTGATATCCTCATCATCGAGAAGTCTGTAGCCATCACCTATCCCAACCAGCTGCTGGGCATGAGCATTGAGCGGGTACCACTGCTCCAATAAGGTCCTCTCCTTAGATGTAGCCGGCCGACCCCCTATCCTCAGCTGCAAATCCATCATCCCATAGAGATGGGCCATAAAACTATCATCACGAGCATTGCGCTCGTCACCTGTCAAAGATGTCATGGCATTCTCTTTTTTCAGCCGGAGACTAGTGATGTATGTTTGTCGTAGGGGCTGATCAATGGTGTGGTCAAACTCTGGCTCCTCCGCAACCTCCTCGTGTCTTAAGAACTGAGTTAAAAAATTGGCAAATGGCATTCGATCGACCTTATTACTCGTTCTGACTAAAGATATCTGGTAGCGGATCAGATGACCCACATTCACCCTTTGACCCATCATGAGGAATTAGAGCGCACAGGTCCTTTCACGGCTAATGAGCGTATCATGATTGCACGGTAGGAGCCATGCATTTATCAGTGTAAGCCACACTTGAGCCTCCACCCTCATCTTCTTCTTGGGGAACCTCTTGTGCCGATTTGTCTTCTTATCCCTGACCCATGCTGCCGTAGAATCGACACCACAAAGCGTGTGTCATAGCTCTCTATATGTAGGCCGGCAAATGAAGTGGTTCAATGGCTCCACAGGAACATCCGGAGCACCTAAAAAGTTATATATGGCCGTGGATGAAAACTCTATCAATCGTCCATGAATTGGCACCAGCTGTTCAGTATCTAGTGGATAAAACCCTGCATAGAATTCCCGGACTAGATTGAGATTAATATCCCCTGTGTTCTTGAATACATAGTTCAACCCCAAATCCTGGATGCCCCTCCAAATTGCCTGATACTTTGCTTTCAAGCTGCGTTCATGGATAGCTGCTTCCGGTTGTACATGTTTAGGCCTACAGCGCCTGTACCAATCCTTAGTATGCAGGGGTATGCTGTTGATGCCAAACTCCCGTTGGCCTTGGGGTTGTGGACGTATGGCTGCTACAGCTGCCACATCTTGTGCTCCACTCAGACTGGAGGTAGCTTCTCCCCATTTTCTCTTCTTTGGGGGAGGCGCGGAGGTCGCCTTTGCTTTAGCCGGAGCAGTGGAAGTAGTCTTTCCTTTTATTGTGTCTTTTCTTGGAGGCATCTTCGTTCCTACACAAGTAATCATTAATCAGTTAAAATTGTATTACACATTACACACATAGTCTTGCCCAACTTTCCGAGGTTACTCAGACTTCACCTCGTATTTTCTTAACGTTAGAATCAAACAACAACACATGGGCTACCCGTGAGCCACCCCACACTTAAGATTTTAATATGGTGTATGACTACACAACACTAGTCTATTAATCCCGGAGACTCGGGATCCAATGGGGACAAGGAATGCCATTGAGGCATTATAGCAAACACTTAGCATGCAACTAGTGCCATGGGAGTGCTTATAGGGATGAAGGATTGCCTCACCCTCCCAAATCGGCTTGGGAGTTCCGTACTACCACATGTTCATACAATCACAGCACCATTCCTATGGGGTTCTTGGGGTTGGGACACAGAAACACAATACTACAATGAAGAACAACCACCAAATTTCGTGTGTAATTGCATACCTTTACCCAACTCAAAATTGCAAGGGAAAGAGAGAAGAATCATACCTTAGAAGCTTTTGAGGGGAAGGAGTTGCCTGAAAATTGCTGGTGAGACAAGGGGAGATTTGTGCAGTATTGTGCAGTGGTGAGAGCAAACCTGGTGAAGGGTGAAGGGTGTTTGAGATTTTTTTTCTTTTGTTGTGTGTTTGGTCTAAGTTAGGTTAGGGTTTTTGTATTTTGTTCAGTACTTTGGGCATGTAAGTGAGGAGGTTCGAATAAAATAAGGGAGAAAAATTAAAAGTGGCCGAAAACAAAAACTTACCTGGCGTCGCCTGGTGCATAACCTCGCATAATACCTCGCCTCGCCAGCTCAAACGCGAGCCTGGAGGCTTGCTGCACGAGCCTGACATGCGAAGTACCTGGCCTCACCTCTGGCGACGCGAGCCTTAGAGCCTGGTTCACCTGGCTTCACCTCTAGCGGCGCGAGCTCAAATGCCAGCTCTACCTGGCCTTACCCCTCGCAGTGTAAGCTACGTTGCCTAGTTTCCAATATGTGACGCTTAAAGCTCTGCTCGTCTCACCCAAAATCACCTGCAAACTTGTAAGTACCTTAAAATGAAAAGAAAAATTCTAACTACACTAAAAATCAACTACAAATTGGGTTGCCTCCCAACGAGCGCCTCAGTTAATGTCGTGGCACGACGAATACAACATTAGAACATTACAATGGGTTGCCTCCCATGAGGCACCTGATTTAACGTCGCGGCACGATGCGGATAATTGCACTTAAGGCTCGCTTAACCTTGTTGGCTCGAGAAAATGAGTCACCGACACTACTTTCGCATCTTTCATGCCCAAATAATGTTTTAACCTGTGCCCATTGACTCTAAACGTGCGAGAGGCATTTGCTGCAGCAATCTCTACGGTTCCGGTCGTGTGAATCTCTACCATACTAAATGGTCCTAACTATCTTGTCTTTAATTTACCCGAAAATAACCTCAATCTTGAATTGTATTGCAATACCATATATCCGGGTTTAAAACTCAGCTCAAGAATATTTTTATCATGCATCATTTTCATTCTCTCCTTGTATAATCTTGTGCTCTCAAAAGCATGGTAGCAAAACTCATCAAGCTCGTGCAACTCTGTGACTCTACTTGTACCCGCAACTTCTATATCAAGATTAAGCTGCCTCAATGCCACAAAGCTCTATGCTCCAACTCCACTGGTAAGTGACACGCCTTCCCAAACACTAATTTATATGGCGACATGCCAATCGAAGTTTTAAAAGTGGTACGATAGGCACAGAGTGCATCATCTAGCTTTCTCGCCCAATCCGTTCTTGTAGCATTCACAGTCTTTGTTAAAAATGCTTTTTATCTCTCTGTTCGAAACTTCCACTTGCCCACTCATTTGTGGATGGTATGGGGTGGCGAACTTGTGGCGTACATCATACTTTTCTAACAACTTTGCGAAGTCTCGATTACAGAAGTGAGTGCCTCCGTCACTGATTATTACCCTTGGAGTGCCAAATCGGGTGAATATATTCTTTCTCAAGAAACCAATTACCCCATTTGCATCATTTGTAGGGAGCACTGCAGCCTCCACCCATTTGGACACGTAGTCCACAGCTACGAGTATGTACTTGTTGCCATATGAGTTGATGAAAGGCCCCATGAAATAGATTCCCCATACATCAAATACTTCTACCTCCTGAATTGGGTTCATAGGCATCTCATGTCGGCGGGAAATATTCCCGATTCATTGGCATTCATTACAAACTTTCACCCATAAGTGTTCATCTTTGAACAATGTCGGCCAGTAGAAGCTCGAATCCAAGACTTTCGCAGCTGTCCTTACTCCCCCGAAATGGCCACCATATAGTGACGCGTGACGCGTGACACGCCTGCAAAATAGAAGATTAGTCTATCTCGGGGATACACCTCCGGATCATGTTATTAACACAAATTCTGAACAGATAAGGCTCATCCCAATAATACATGCGACAGTCGCGAAAGAACTTTTTCTTTTGAATAGAAGAAAGGTCATAGGGGACAATACCGCTTGCCAGGTAGTTTTCAATGTCTGCATACCTTGGCGCTACCTCAAGACTCGTGGCTAGTAGTTTTTCATCCGGGAAGGTCTCCACAATCTCTTCCACATCAACCTTCTTCTCGGCTCCTTCCAGCCTGGACAAGTGATCAGCCATTTGGTTCTCTGTTCCCTTTCGGTCACGGATTTCCAAGTCAAATTATTGCAGTAGTAGCACCCATCGAATCAGGCGCGGCTTTGAATCCTTCTTATCAATTAAGTACCTGAGAGCATCATGGTTAGTATAAACAATTACCTTAGAGCCTCTCAGGTATGACCTAAATTTGTCAAATGCGAACAACACTGCTAGCATCTCTTTCTCAGTCAACGTGTAATTTAGTTGGGCACCACTCAAAGTTCTACTAGCGTATTATATTGGATGCATGACTTTATCTTTGCGTTGTCCAAGTAGTGCTCCCATAGCATAGTCACTTACGTCACACATCAGCTCAAATGGTTGCTCCCAATCAGGTGCAACCATGATGGGTGCTATCACCAGCCTCTTCTTCAATTCCTCAAAAGCTACCCTGCAATCATCAAAAAACACAAAAGGGTGATCTTTTTCAGGAAATTTACACAAGGGGTTAGCAATTTTGGAAAAATCTTTTATAAATCTTCTATAGAAGTCGGCCTGGCCTAGGAAACTTTTTATTGCTTTAACGGATGCGGGTAGTGGAAGCTTTTCGATCACATCAACCTTGGCACGATCTACCTCAATGCCCTTACTCGACACTAGGTGCCCCAAGACTATACCTTCATGTATCATGAAATGGCACTTTCCCCAGTTGAGTACCAGATTCGTCTCGACACATCTTTTCAGCACTCTTTTCAAATTTCTTAGGCAATCATTGAATGAGTCTCCCACCACCGAGAAATCATCCATAAATACCTCCATGATGTCCTCAACCATATCAGTGAAGATGGCCATCATGTACCTTTGAAATGTGGCGGGTGCATTGCATAGGCCGAACGACATCCTCCGAAAGGCGTAGACGCCATATATACAGGTGAATGATATTTTCTCTCTATCTTCCGGGGCAATGGAGATTTGATTATACCCTGAGTATCCATCTAGAAAGCAAATGTGGGACTTCCCCGCCAATCTATCTAGTATTTGATCAATGAATGGCAAGGGGAAATGGTCTTTTAGGGTGGCCTTGTTCAATCTTCTGTAGTCCATACAAATTCGCCATCCCGTGACTGTTCTTGTTGATATCAACTCATTGTTCTCGTTTTGCACTACATGCATCCCACCATTCTTAGGCATATATTGGACTGGGCTGATCCAGTTGCTGTCGGAGATGGGGAAAATGATTCCCGCATCTAACCACTTTATCACCTCTTTTTTCACAACTTCCTTCATGTTGGGGTTCGGCCTCCTTTGATGTTCTCTGGAAGGTTTGTGGCCATCTTCCAGTAGAATCTTATGCATACAGAAGGTCGGGCTGATACTCTTAATGTCTGCGATGGTCCAACCAATTATAGTTTTGCACTCACTCAATACCTGCAAAAGCTATTATTTCTGAACATCTAACAAACCAGATGAGATAATAACAGGTAAAGTTGAGTTAGGTCCCAAGAAAGCATACCTAAGGTGAGGTGGTAGCAGCTTCAGCTCCAACTTTGGTGGCTCTTCTATCGATGGCTTAGCTGGAGGAATTTTTCATTCTTCTAAGTGCAAAGGCTCATATTCGAGCTCTCTTTTCCTAAACCCTTGGCCTTCAAGAGCCAGAACCCATTCCGTCACCTCCTCTCCATTTACTTTATCTATGTTCAAGAGACAAGCTGGTAGAGGGTCTTTAGCATTCAAGGTTTCATCTTCCTCCTCCAAAATTACATCCACGGCTTCTATTAGAGAGCAGTTAGCAAATTCACTTGTTCGCCGCATAGATTTCTACACGTTGAATGTTATTTCTTCATCATTTAGTCTCATTTTGAGCTCTCCAGTCTCACAATCGATTAAAGCTCTCCCAGTGGCCAAGAATGGTCTTCCCAAAATTATAGGAATCTCCTCATCAATCTGGCAGTCTAGAATGACAAAATCTGCTGGGAACACAAACTTCCCAACCTGTACTAATACATCATCAAGGATACTAGAGGGCCTCTTCACTGTCCGGTCGGCCAGCTGTAGTAACATGGACATGGGTCTAGCTCTTCCAATGCCTAACCTTTTATAGATACCAAGGGCATTAAGTTTATGCTTGCCCCAAATCACAAAGTGCCTTAGCAAATGCATAGTTGCCTATTGTGCGTGGGATTATGAAACTCCCTGGATCAGATAACTTCTCAGCTATGGGTCTCGTCACAACAACACTACATGTCTGAGTCAGTGTAACCGTGGCCAAGTCTTGAAATTCGAACTTACGAGACATCAAGTCCTTCATCATTTTTGCATAACCAAGCATTTCCTTTAAGGCGTCAATCAATGGAATGTTAACCTGAATTTGTTTCAACATCTCCAAGAATTTCTTATACTGCTCATATTTTTGATATTTGTCCAATCTCTGGGGGAAGGGTGATGGATGCCACTTTTTTCCTGTGATTTGATTTTGAACCAGCTCTGGCACTGTTTCTACTGCCTTCTCTTGCACTGACTCATTTTCCTTCGGGACTTCTTTTTCTTTGCTTGATTCAGCTGGCGTATATTGTACCTTCACCTCTGTCAACCCTGTTGAATCATCTATCTCAATGGGTACTGGCACAAGTGTATCAGTAGGTCGGCTTTCGCGAGCCATCTCTTGCTCCAGATCTAGGTCTCTACCATTTCGTAGACTCACTGCCATAAGCTGTTTTAGGCCCTGTTCTTTTGGATTGATTTGTGTGTCTGCAGGTAACGTCCCTTGGGGACGATTGTTTAGAGCCATAAAAATCTGTCCTAATTGAATCTCAATACCCTTTATCGCTGATTCATGTGAGTCTACTCTCTGATGCATTTTTCCCGTGGACCCAATCAGTTGTTGCAGCATTCTGTTGTTGCTGTCCAGCATTCCCTTAAGTTCAGTAAAACCATCATCTTGTCTCATAATCTGTTGTTATTGAGGTTGTTGATAAGTCAGCTGCTGATTTTGCTGGTTGTAACCCTGTTGCCTTTGGTAAGGCACAACTTGACCCAATGGTCGCATAGTTCTAGGATTGTTGTTGTTATTGTACTGCTGCTGCGCTGGTCTATATTGTTGATTCTCTTGACCCCAATTCTGACCACCTTGCCTCTGTCCCCCATAGTTAGCTACATAATTCATATCTCCTTGATAGTGTTGGTTGTCACCTTCCGCACTCCACGAACAAACATATGGTTGGTTAATGCATGGTGTACATGAGCCCCCATTAGTTGCATCAACTATGTGAACCTGCTGCTTCTGGCCTGATTTATCAATCTTCTTGGTGAGGATACGTATTTGTGTCATTAGAGTGGCCATATTCTCAGCTATGGAGTTGTTTGGGTCCAAAGTCACTGAGTGAACTACCAGAGTGATCATAGAGGCTCTTGTCATCCATCTTGAGTTTTAAGCCATCTTATCAAGTAGGATCTTGCATTCTCTGAATGTTTTACTCAAAAATGCTCCACCTGCTGAAGCATCAACATTAGCCTTTAAGCCGTCAGCCAGTTCCATGTAGAATCTCTGCCCCAACATCTGATATGGAATGCCATGATGTGGACACTTAACCAGCATACCCTTGAACCTATCCCACATTTCTTGTAGTGATTCTGTTGGTCTCTGCCTGTAGCTCAATATATCATTAATTTGTTGGGCAGTTTTATTGGGTGGGAAGAATTTGTTCAAAAATTGCTTGACTAATTCCTCCCAAGTAGTGATGGAGTTTATGGGGAGTGAATTAATCCAGGTCTGAGCTTCTCTTGTCACCGAGAATGGGAACAATAATAGCTTTATTGCGTCCGGTGTCACATTAGGTTGCCTTTGCGTGACACATATCGACAGGAAATTCTTCAGATGCTGCTGAGGATCTTCAATATGTGACCCTGAGAACAGTCCCATGTTCTGCAACAAATGTAGCATGTTGTTTGTGATTTGAAATGATCCCGCTTATAGTTGAGGGATTGCAATTGCGGTTGCCAGATTGTCGGTGGTGGGTTGTGCCCAATAATATATAATGCTGCTTCTGGTACAGGAGGCACCTCACCCTGATTGTTTGGTTCATTCGCATTGTTTCTGTTGTTCATTGGATTTTCTATTCCGTCATTCATATCTGGTTAGATTTGTTCTGTCATGTTTTATTGCTGTTTGTTTTTCTTGTTTGCACAATTTAGTGCCTTGAAAACTTTCTCAGGATCTGATAATGCTTCGAGCAGTTCACCAGTTCTTGAGGAGTTCCTAGGCATGCACTTGTAACACCCAAGACTACAAACGTTAGAATTTCAATGTATTTGATTTAGAATGAAGAAAATTGACTACACTAAGAATTCTAGCACTTCTTTTAGCTGCAATTAATAACACCGTTAATTCTCCGGCAATGACGCCAAAATTTGATCATGCCCAACTATGCCTTATAAAAAGGACTATGCGGTCGTCGCAAATATATTTCGGCTAATAAGTCCGGAATCGAATCCCATAGGGAATTAACCTATCAACCACAACTGCTAGACTCGCACAAATTCATGCAATCAATCTTCAGAAATATTTCAATAACAATTTGGAAGTTTATTAACTAAATATTACGTAATGAAAATGCAATAATAAATAACTAACTATGAACGGTTTGTAAACAAGAATTGGAATGATCTAAGGTTGTGATTTCCCCTATTGTCGGAATCTTGTACGCTATGTTTTCTATAGATTCGCCTAATTCTTCTCTATCAATCATGAGTACTATGACTGTCGTAACTCTCTCCCGAGTAATTACCACAATTTACTAGACATATTTTGCAGAATTACGCTAGCTGGCATTAAGTACAGCTCACTCAGATCGCACCAAGATTTTGTTATCCCTAATCCCACCTTTAAACCCTTCCTATTGATCCCTCATATACGTTAGGAGTGATGTTGTTCAACAACTACCTAAATATGCACTCTCTCCCGAGTAATACATACTAAATAGGCACAGCTAATTGAGGGCCCTTCAATCAACCACATGAATAATGTAGTTGAACAAATAGAGAAAATACTACGGCAAATTTATATTAACGTAACAAGAAAATCATCATTTAATAGGTTCCATCAAAACCTTAGACTAGGAATTTAGCTACTCATACTCAGGGTAACAATATTCCAAATATTTTGCATAATTAAATTACAAAGTAAAGATGAAAGGATGTAGAAATCGATGATTCTAACTCCCAATAGGTGATTCCACAAGCTATTCTTCACTCCGGTTGCAAAAGTCCTCAAAAGTGGCGTTTTAGGTCTATTTATGTGTAGGAAAAGACCTAAACGTGTAGGCAAAGTCCTAGTCAAACCCGGAGACAAAATAAGTCTTCAAAACTCAGACTGTGCACGCCCAGAACTGGCCTCACGAGGCCTAACGCCTGGTGGACCTCGCCCCAGGCCTGGCGTCGCCAGGTATAAGGCCCGGTCAATCTCGCCTTCTGCCCGCCTCGCTAGGTATCTCGCCAGCTACAAGCTTGGCGACGCCAGGTATAATGCCTGGTGTAGGCCTGGCTTCACCAGCTTCTCATTTTCAACTGCTCCCCAGTACGCTTTCGACTTTTAAGTATCCTTTTTGCTCTACTTTCATCTCCAATTCACCTACACATAAAATGGACTTCATTACGAGTAAATAAAGTGTAATTTATCATTAAAGCGTACAAAATGCAAGGCGAATAGTGTGCTAAACCATGAATTATAGCCACACATCAGCGACCTAAGTTCGGTGGTCTTAGGCAAACCTGCGAAGGAAAAAGAAGGGGTCAGCGTTATATAAGTTTGGGGAGTAAAAATAACTATTCTAAGAAGTGTCCTACCATGAGAACGGGCCTCCCATCGGCCCTTCGAAAGCTTGCACCACGAGCGCTCAAAATACAATATTTGTTTGCAGATGTCCTCGATCCACTCCTTGAGCTGGGAGACCGCATTAGGAACCCAAGCAGCAGCTGCACAATCACAAACACTGATGGTGAGAAATGGAACAAAGAAGACTCGACGCTTAAGGAAAGATTACACTTACGAGATGCATTCCACTTCTTAGGGAATGGCAGAAACTCAGAAGGGATCAAATCTTCACTCTTCACCTGAACAAAGCGCCCCTGCCAGACTCGGTCTTGATTTTCGTCGATGCTCGAATAGGGGCCTTGATGGCCCGGCGAGTGAGCTTTATTAGCCCCCCTCGAAAAATTCGAGAATTATATAGGCGGAGCAGGTGGTCGAGGGTGAACCGAGGAGACTCTGTGTTATTAACAAATTAACGAAGGAGAATCACGATCCTCCACAAAGACGGGTGGATTTTCCCAAGACACACCTCGTGTCTCTTGCAAAAGGCCAAAACAATTGGGTCTACCAGGCGCCCAGTGTGAAGGGATAAGTGTAAACACTTAAATACCCATCCACATGACTGGTGATATCATCCTCAGGCCTGGGGACTACCACGTCCTTACCTCCCAAGTTACAGTCCTCTCGAACAATGGGAAGGGTATCTTCGGTGACAGAGCATATATATCTCGACGCCCCTTCACCTCGGTCTTGTTTAGATGAAGCCTTCTCGACTTTGAAGTCGTCTGTGATTGAACAACCCCCGGGAATAAAACTTTTCATGGGGGGCTTAGAGGCCTCTTCGGCGGCAGCCACTTCGGGAGCAGCCGTATTGAGAACAACCACTTCGGGGACGGTTGCCTCAGTACCTGTGGCCGGGTGAGTAGATAAAGAGGCAGCCTGCTGTGGAACTGATTTAGATGTCTTGGCCATTGTAAATCTGGAAAATATATGAAGATTTGGAGAGAGTGTATGAAGATTTGAAGTTTGAAAGTGAAGATATGAGGTTCTGGGTTGAAAATCCAAGAAAATGTATGAAGGTTGGAGGTTGAAGATGAAGATATGAAGGTTCAGGAAATAAGGTATGAAGATTCAAGAAAGACGAAAGCCTTTGTAGAGTTCGAAGGTAAAAACTAGGATCATAAAGTGAAGGAAGTGAAGGGTACGAAGCTTTTATAGGGGGAAATTCGCGACGTTTCGCATTCGAAGGCGACCATCCGTTGACCGACACGTGTCCGAAGTCAAAACGACGCGACTGATGGGACGTTTCGGCTTATCCGCCATATCGGATGAAACGTGCAAAGGAAGGAACCAGGGTTCATCTATCGTCTCCCATCGTTTCGGCAAACCTACTCTCTGGAAAACGAGGGGACTATCTATATACGGGTAAAACAGGGGGTAACATATACCCCGATTTCCTAGTGGGTCAAATGAAGCGAAGACATGACTGCATGGGATCAAAATCGAAGCCGGGGACTTCTCGTACCGGGGGCCGAACGGAGTGTTCGCCAACACAACACTCCCTGGACCTAAAGCGAACTCCTAAACCTCGAAAAGCACTACGCACAGTTGTACATGACTAACAGAAAGCTGTGATATCCACACCCAACTAGATATCACAGCGCGAATCTCGTCCGACGTCGGTAGCATATCAGTAATTGACAAGAAATGAGGATGTTTTTACCTTTTTTAGAGTTGTACTAGGGATGAAACTCTCCTACTATATAAAGGGAAAGCTTATTCATTCAATACACATTGTAATACGCATATCAAAGCAATACAAAAATAACTTCTCTGCTTTCTAGCTATTGAAAGGTTCTTATTTTAATCATAGTTCTTCATATGTATTTGGCTTCGAATCGAGGGATCCAGTCGAGGGCAAAACTATTGTTGAGCTAAAATTCGAACCCGGACTCAAAGTCAAAACTAGTTTGGTTATCTATCTCATCTTTAATTCGTTTATCTAACATTCTTGATTACTTGTATTGAATCAATCCACGTATTCTTAAAACCGCGTACAAATTCAATTGTTATCCAGTTTAAAAGTAAACACGACTAACAAATAGGCTAAACTAATAGCTCTCATGCAAGAACTTAAAATTATGGCTCAACAAAATCTTACACCTCTGAAAATAGCCAGAGACTCAACTGAGATAATACAAATAATCATACAAAAATTATTAATGAACGTAGGCAGCTAATGCAAAACTTGGGAAACCGACGCTCAGGCACATCTTCATTCTTCAGGGAACAGAGTAAGTGACGACGGATGCATTAACAAAAGAAGGTGCTAAGAAGAAGTTTATAGGAAACCCACACGTCTCCAATGTTTGTCCCGCACGTGTTTGGATATTTGAAAGATAAACCAAGGTCTGTAACAGTAATGTAAGATCAAATATTATAACATTCGGTAGCAACAATGATCCACCACCTGTAATTTTTGCTGATCAGTAGGCGTATATGTATATAGCGTTTCTAATTTTGTGGTCAAACCAAAATTAGCGAGTTTTGTGGGGGAACTCCTTAGCGCTTCTGCGCTCACTGCTTACGACTATTTTATTTGTTTTTCTGCTGCTGTGAAAATCAGGAATGTTGTGAGAAGGAAAATGGTATTCTGACATATACCGTTTTTTTGTCCATGAATTTTAAAAGAAAATGAAGGAAGAATTAAGTATTATAAAAATTAAACAAAAATATATGAATAATAAAATATAATGACTATGAGGATTCGTCAGATTTGGGGTATCAGGGTCAACAGACCCGTGACATGAATTATTATACAGGATTGTGGTCTCCCCAAGGCCTTTTACGTTTTCCAACTTTTGTTGTTTCTTTCAAGTGGTTCATTTGCCTTTTGCCTTTTCGAGGGCAATAGCATCATCATTAATAACGTGAGGACGCCATATTTCTCTAATGCATTAATTTATCAGCCACTATCAAATCGTGCCACTTTTCTCTCGCCGCCTCTTTCACTGTCCAAACAGTGAAAACCTTTTGTTTAAAAAGTTGTAATTTTGTAAGTGAAAAAATCTGGTCACAGTATGAAAAACTACTCTTCAATTTCTTTTAAAAAATTAGTCCAATATAAAATCAAACAATTTTAAAGTAAATTGAAAAAAGCAAAAAAAAAAAAAAAAAATTGTATGTCCAGACGGGTTTACGGTGTAGAAGAAATTATCCCCGAATTGTAATCGACTTCACTGTAAAAGGCACTATTCTTCCTAAATGTTAATCCAAATTAATATCCCCTTTGGTCAAACGATAAAAATCTAACTTATTTTGAGAATATTTTTTTTAAAAGTACTTTAGGTGAGAAACAGTTTTGTGTTTGACTATTTAATTTGAAAAATAAAGCATCAATTAGTGTTTGGCCAAATTTTTAAAAACTGCTTCTAAATGTATTTTTCTCAAAAATATTTTTCGAAAAAGTGATTTTGGAGAGCAACTATTTTTTTCTATTTCTCCAAAACTACTTTTACTTCTCTTCAAAAATATTTTTTTTTTCAAAAGGTTGACTAAATACTTAATTTTGAAAAAAATTACACCTTTTAAAAATATATATATATATATATTTAGGGTCAGAGAAGCTTGGTCACCATAAATAACTCGTGTTTTGATTGTCCGCCCCGCGTTTGACCAATTTCCATTCAACTGATCTTCCTCCGAGGTAATGACAATCAGATTACAACTAACCATTTTCCCATCCTCATCCCCCTTAATTTGGTTGATAACTAGTCCATATGATCTGTTGTGGAATGTGGACTGTACTTCCTTTTACGAAAATTCTTTTGAAACCAAATCAATTTTATTAGTCATTTTTTACATTCGTTTTATATATTGTGCTAGGTGCTATTTTATTTTGCGGTTATCCACTTATCCGATTAATAAAAATAAAATCAATACTCCTAATTCGAGAGGAGACTCCTCTTCAATTCTCATCTTCTCCATTTTCCCAAGTTTTCTATATAGATATATGACATTTATCCTATTTAATTATTAAAGGCCCAATTTTGTTTATTGCAACAATAATTTTAACCATGGTTTAATAGGTATACATTACCATTTAGGGAGAAAAGGTTCTCTCTAAATTTAATACGAAGTTTTATCTTCTGAGTTTCAAATTTAAAATAAAGTATTTAAGTGCATCCGTTTTACGTTTCAAATTTATTTTCTTGTCAATAAAGTAATCTTAATTTTAAAACTAACATTTTAGGTTAATAAAATTTCAATGATAGAAAGTGGGAGTTAGGATTGTCATTTACTAGTCGTTTTATCGATGAAATGCTTCTTCTTTGTCCCAAAGGGACGGCCCAGTTGGGTTTGGCAGGCGACTTCCACACGGAAGATGTGAGATCTATCGCAATGTCTCTTTGGATCTGAGTTTGTCGCATGGGGTTTGTCTAGTCCGGTTTATATTCTCTGTGTGATTTGCAGGCTATTACACAGAGGGAGGTTTACCCAGTACGCACAAAGTGCTCACCACAGAGTGATCACCCGAAAGGTAGAGGCTGTTATAGAGATTGTAACAGTTGCGGGTTTCCCTCTTACCAAAAAAACGTCGATTCTTTTAGTTGAGGCAGAAAAATGCAACCCAGAAAATTTTCTTCATAGACGTTAAAAATTATTCTTTCAATTGCCTAGTTTATGATTTTATTGTAAAGTATCTTATGATCTCATCGATTTAAATACAACATTCGAAGTATACATAAACCTTTAATTCGATTGCCTATGATCTCATCCCTTAATTTGAATGTCCAGCTCTCTTTTGTCTGCTTGGTAATCGTTCATTAATCGTCAAAAACAACTTAGAAGCTAAACTGCTTATTTATTATCATTACTTATCAAATTTATCTGTATATAGACGGTGGTGATCATATGGAGATTTGAAACTTAAGAATGTATGTTGTGTTCGAACCTTGAGAATGAATTTTCTTTTAATAGAATAGATTTTTTTTAAATAAGTGTATACGGTCGGAATCAAGCTCAATTATGACATGGCAAGTTAGGCTCGGAACATGACAACCAAAGACTGAAGATCGATCCCGAGTCCCACCGAGTAAGAATGTGGGGTCAGAATGCCTGTCTTCGGGAATATTGAGTCTGTAATCCCGCAGTCGACCTTAGCCCCGATCGAGCTCGAAGAAATACTGTTAGCATAACTAACAGAAGACCGAAATATCCGTTATCGGCCGGGTATTACGGCGGAAATTTTCGCACGTATCAGTAACGAACCGGGAATTAGCTAATCAATGGATTTATACCTTTTATAGAATTGTACATAAAGTAGAACTCTTATACTATATAAAGGGGGGTCTAATAATTCATTGAGCAGATGGTAACACGCATCCCAAAGCAATACATTGTTCGTATTTCTCTTTAAGCTCTTCTTGTTCTGTATCATGTCTATTCAATTCGTGTGGTTTGCATTTATTTTATCATTATTTATTTCAATTGTGATCTAATTTATTATTTTGTATCAAGTTAGTCCACGTATCCTTAAAACCACGTATAAATTCAGTTGTTATCCGATTTTAAGGGTAAACAGTTTGGCGCCCACCATAGAGCTAAGAATAATAGTGGTTATTTGATACAAATCTCCATAACACACACTACTTTACACTTGTTCTTTGAAGTTTCTCTAATTTCAGATTAAAACTCAAAATGTCAAATTCTCAATCAGCACCCCTACATGTTGACAATGAGTCTGGCCATCACGGTAAAAATAACATCATGGCGCCCGGTGACGAGGTACCGCCCGTTGATCCCATTAGAGTTCCGATCGCGGGCCCGATTGACGCTAATTCACATGTGGCTATTGACGCAAACTTGCCTACCGACCCCGAGAATAGCGTCCGTGGTGGAGCCCAATCGGTAACTCAAAACACACAAAACATTGGAGGAGACGGGATCAGTTTACGGGTGATCTTCGAAATACTGCAGATTCAACAGGCGGCGAAAGATCAGTTATAGAACCAAAGCCGTGCACCGAGCAGAGTTGAACCCGATCCGCCCCTGGAAGTCACTAGTAGGAATGAACCGATCGCAAAAAGGTCAAATGAAAATGAATCGGGGGCTAACCCCGAGATCGTAAAGATGCTCGAAGAGCTGACGAAACGAATAGAATCGGGGGAGAAGAAAATCAAAGCCAATGACAAAAAGGTGGAAACCTACAATTTCAGGGTGGACCAAATTCCAGGAGCACCGCCAATATTAAAAGTACTGGATTCTAAGAAGTTCGTGCAAAAGCCTTTTCCTCCGAGCGCGACTCCAAAGCCGATCACTAAGAAATTCCACATGCCCGAGATCGCTAAGTATAACGGAACGACCGACCCAAATGAGCATGTAACCTCTTACACATGTGCCATCAAAGGGAACTACTTGGAGGATGATGAGATCGAGTCCGTCCTGTTTCGGAGAGACCCTATCGAAAGGGGCTATGATATGGTATCACAACTTACCTTCTAATTCTATTGACTCATTTGCTATGCTTGCGGATTCTTTCGTAAAAGCACACGCCGGGGCCATCAAGGTCGAGACCAGGAAATCAGACCTTTTCAAAGTAAAACAAAAGAATAACGAGATGCTCAGAGAGTTCGTGTCCCGATTTCAAATGGAATGAATGGACATGCCATCGGTCGCTGATGATTGGGCCATTCAGGCTTGCACCCAAGGGCTCAATGTTCGAAGCTCGGTGGCTTCACATTAGTTGAAACAAAACCTGATAGAATATTCGGCCATTACTTGGGCCGATGTGCATAACCGGTATCAATCAAAGATAAGAGTGGAAGATGATCAACTTGGGGCCACTTCGAGGTCTATTTATCCCGTTCGAACCATTGACAGAGTCAAGAGAGACATTGATCGTGAACCGAGACCAAACAGGGATCGATATCAGCCGTATAATGGAGACCAAAGAAGCAGTGGGTCCAGGAAGAACTATACGAAAAATGAAAGGAGAAGTAACCGAGGTCAGAGCAACCGGGGACTCATGAGAAAAAATAGCTTCGACAGGCCCATCGGACCTAAAGAAGCACTGAGATTATCGGAATACAATTTTAATGTCGATGCTACCGCCATTATATCATTTATCGGATGCATCAAAGATACCAAATGGCCTCGACCTCTACAATCCGATCCAACCCAAAGGAATCATAAAAAGATATGTAAATATCACGACACTCACGGCCACAGAACGGAGGATTGCCGATAGTTGAGAGAGGAAGTAGCCCGACTATTCAACAACGGACATCTTCGAGACTTCCTACGCGACCGAGCCAAGAATTATTTCAGGAACAGGGATTCTAACAAACAGACCGAACAAGAAGAACCTCAACACATCATTAACATGATCATTGGTGGGGTCGATGTCCCACAGTGGCCGATGTTGAAGCGCACCAAAGTGTCTATCACGAGGGAGAAATGAACTCGAGATTACATATCGGAAGGAACCTTGTCTTTCAACGACGAGGATGCGGAAAGGATCCTGCAGCCCCATAATGATGCATTGGTAATATCTGTAATCATGAATAAAATTTGAGTTAAACATGTGTTAATTGATCCAAGTAGCTCAGCCAACATCATCCAATCGAGGGTCGTGGAGCAGCTCGGTCTACAAAATCAAATTGTGCATGTGGTCCGAGTTTTAAACGGATTCAACATGGCATATGAAACCACTAAGGGTGAGATAGCATTACCAGTGAACACTGCCAGCACCATCCAGGAAGTTAAGTTTTATGTGATCGAAGGAGACATGAGGTACAACGTTTTGTCCGGGAGGCCTTAGATCCACAACATGATAACAGTTCCCTCGACACTGCACCAGGTGTTGAAATTCCCAACACCCAACAGAGTCAAAACAGTTTATGGGGAACAACCGGCCGCCAAGGAAATGTTCGCGGTCGATGAAGTGATCCCAACATCCATAACATCGGAGGATCCGAACTAGATAGTCAAAGACAGGGCCAAATAGCAATCACTGATACCAGCTTCGATAGAATCGGAGAAATGAGGGGTAGACGAGGACGATCACTACGGGGTCCCCAGATCTTTTATAGCCCCTGATGACTCTAATGCTACAAAATCAACGGTCGAGAAACTAGAACAAGTCTTATTGAGTGAACACCAACCCGATCGAAAGGTATACCTGGGCACGGGGTTAAGCCCCAAGCTCAAGAAAAAACTCATTCAATTTCTTATAGCTAATGAAGATTATTTCGCTTGGTCCCACCTTGATATGACAGGGATCCAGCCGGAGATAACCACTCACAAACTAAGCCTAGACCCAAAATTCCATCTGGTCAAGCAGAAGAGGAGACCCTAGTCCGAGGTCAAATATGCGTTCATCAAGGACAGGATATCTAAACTTCTTAAAATAGGGTCCATTCGGGATGTTAAATACCCGAATTGTTTAGCAAATGTAGTAGTAGTCCCTAAAAAGGGAACAAATTAAGAATGTGTGTAGACTATAAGGATTTGAATAAGGCATGTCCCAAGGACTATTTCCCTTTGCCCAACATCGATCGCATAATCGACGCCACGGCCATCCACGAGATCCTCAGTTTTCTCGATGCCTACTCCGGGTACAACCAAATACGGATGAACCCGGGTGATCAGGAAAAACCCTCCTTTATTACTAAATACGGCACATACTGCTATAATGTGATGCCATTCGGGTTAAAAAATTCTGGTGCCACTTACCAACGCCTAGTAAACCGGATGTTCGAGGAACAAATAGGAAAATCAATGGAGGTTTACATTGACGATACGTTGGTTAAGTCCCTGCGAGCAGAGGACCATTTAAAATATTTGCAGAAAACCTTCAGTATATTGAAAAAATACAATATGAAGCTGAACACGGAGAAATGTGCGTTTGGAGTTGGGTTAGGTAAATTCCTCGAATTCATGGTTTCCAACCGGGGAATCGAGATCAACCCCGACAAGATGAAAGCCATCGAAGATATCACGGTTGTGGACAACGTAAAGGCTGTGCAAAGATTAACCAGGTGCATATCTGCCCTAGGGCAATTCATCTTGAGGTCCTCCGACAAGAGCCACCAATTCTTCACACTATTGAAGAAGAATAACTTCTTATGGACCCCAGAGTGCCAACGGGTCTTGGAGGAACTCAAGCGGTATCGATCGAGCCCACAACTGCTTCACACGCCGAAGGCAGACGAACAACTATACTTGTACTTGGCAGTATCGGAGATAGCGGTAAGTGGAGTCCTGGTCCGGGAAGAGAAAGGTACGTAATTTCTAATTTACTATGTTAGTAGGACTCTAGGCGAGGTTGAAACTAGACACCCTCACCTAGAAAAGTTGGCGCTCACTTTGCTAAGCACCTCTAGGAAGCAAAAAATCGTACATCCAATGTCACCCCATATGTGTCGTGACAACTTACCCATTGAGGAATGTAACGCATAAAATCGAGCTCTCGGGATGGTTGTCCAAATGGGCCGTAGAGATCAGTGGGTACGATATTAAATATCGGCCTCGGACTGCCATTAAGTCTCAAAATTTGGCAGACTTTGTGGCCGACTTTACGCCGGCCCTAATACCCAAGGTCGAAAGAGAGTTGTTGTTGAACTCGGGGACTTCTTCGAGAATCTGGACCCTCTTTACGGACGATGCTTCGAACGCAAAAGAGTCCGGACTTGGCATCGTATTGAAGCCGCCAACAGGTAATGTAGTTAGACAATCTATTAGGACTGTGAAATTGATTAACAATGAGGCCAAATATGAGGCTATAATTTGCAGGTCTCGAACTAGCCAAGCTTGGGGCAGAGGTGATCGAAGCCAAGTGAGACTCCCTTCTTGTGGTGAACCAAGTTAATGGGACGTTCGAAGTCAGAGAAGAATGAATGCAAAGGTTCCTGCATAAGTTGCAGGTAACGTTACATCAGTTCAAAGAATGGACTTTACAAGATGTACCTCAGGATCAAAACAGTGAGGCCGATGCCCTCGCTAATTTAGGGTCATCGATCGAGGACGACTAGTTAAACTCGGGGGCAGTTGTACAACTTATGAGATCAGTAGTGGAAGAAGGCCATTCCAAGATTAAATCAATGAGCCTAACTTGGGACTGGAGGAATAAATATATAGAATATCTGAAGACTAGAAAATTGCCCTCGGATACAAAAGAATCAAGGGCCCTGCGTACAAAGGCAGCCCAGTATATCCTGTCCGAAGACGGAACCCTATTCAGAAGAACATTCGATGGCGCACTCATGATATGTCTGGGACCAGGGGATACCAAGTACGTTTTGAGGGAAATCCACGAAGGCACATGTGGAAATCATTCAGGCGCCGAATCATCGGTTCAGAAAGTGATCAGAGTTGTCTACTACTGGATCGATATGGAAAAGGACGCGAAGGAGTTCGTACGAAATTGTGATGAATGTCAAAGACACGCTCCGATGATTCATCAGTCCGGGGAGCTGTTGCATTCGTTTTTGTTTCATGAAGTGGGGAATGTATATTGTTGGCCCCCTTCCGTGGGCAAGGTAAGGCTCAATTTATATTATTTATGACTGACTATTTTTCTAAGTGAGTGGAAGCCCAGGAATACGAAAAGGTCAGGGAGAAGTAAGTCTTCGATTTCCTTTAGGACCATGTCATATGCCGGTTCAGAATGCTGGCCGAGATCATGTGCGACAACGGGAAACAATTCATCGGCAGCAAAGTTAGCAAGTTTCTCGAAGATCATAAGATCAAAAGGATCCTATCAACACCTTACCACCCTAGTGGGAACGGACAAGCAGAATCGACCAACAAAACCATACTCAAAAACCTCAAGAAGAGGTTGACCGACGCCAAAGGAAAATGGAAGGAAATCCTGCCCGAAATCTTATGGGCATACCGTATGACCTCGAAGTCCAGTACCGAGGCCACCCCATTCTCACTGGTTTACGGTGCCGAAGCTCTAATACCAGTCGAAGTCGGAGAACCAAGTCTCAAGTTCTGATATGCAACCAAGGAATCGAATGACGAAGCTATGAACACGAGCCTAGATCTATTAGATGAAAGACGCGAAACAGCCCTTGTCCGGTTGGCTACCCAAAAATAGCGGATCGAGAAATATTACAATCGAAGGGCCAACCTTCGGCACTTCAATGTCGGGGACTTAGTGTTAAGGAAGGTCATACAAAACACCTGGAACCCGAACGAAGGAAAGCTAGGCCGAACTGGGAAGGACCTTATCAAATTATCGAGATCACCGATAAAGGGTCGTACAAGCTCGGAACAATGAACGGTGAGCAACTACTGTTAAGGTATGACCCCATTCATTTACTTTTATTTATTTATATTACGAACTAACATTTGCAGGCAATCATCAAAGGATGATACAATCTTTAGGCCTGAAAGCACGCATTGCACTCTTTTTCCCTTGAATCGGTTTTGTCCCAAATGGGTTTTCCGGCAAGGATTTTATTGAGGTAACAGTAAATCACGCTAACCTAGAATTGAAGGCCGGTTATGAACCGTTATCGAAGATCGCGATAACAGTATTCAAGGCCTCTCTACGCTCGTCCTCGAACACTGGGGGCATCACTCTTAGATAACGACTTTAGTAAGGAAGGGAACTTTATGATTGGATGGTCTTGGCTCGATCGATATGATTTACTTTAAGGGATAAACGGTCAAATGAACCGTGCTCGGATAGACTACTCTAGACCTGGCATAAAACTTGTACACATATGTAACTATCACGCACAAGAATAAAAAGAAGTTTCTACCTTGCCGATAAATATCTTGTCCCTTAAGAATTTCTCTTTTTTCTTTTCCTCTTAAGGAATTTCGTACATTCGATCCCCTAAAAGTATCGAGCCCAAGGGCCGCCTTTATCCGGGTTCAAACGATCAATCCCAATCGGGGGCTACCGTCCACAAACAAAATTGGACGGCTCGAACTATCTGAGCCTGGGGTGCACGAGACCTATTAGGCAGTGCCCGAACCTTAAAGGCTACGGCCATCCCCATTCGGGGAATATTATATTAGGCAAGCCCGAATAACTCGGGGTAACAAGCCCACTGGGCAACACCCAAACTAAAGGCTACGACCATATTAAAACGGCTCGAAGATGTCCGAGACCCGTAACAAAAAACAAGGCCTTCAAAATTTCATAACCGGTTCTAAAGGCTACCTTTGACAAACTATAATCTAAAAAAATATCATAAGTACTTTGGGAAAAAAGTTTCTAGTCATACCGAACCCCCACAATGCCTTAAACAAAATAATGTAGAAGGCAAGGCCTGTTCGAACCTCCGAACATGACTTAACTATTTTATGCTAAGGCATTTCGATCCTTGCAAACATAAAGAATAAAGCAAAGAAAAATAAGATTCTTAAAAACTGTCGAAGGAAAAAACAAGCCTTGTATATTATATATAGTCTTTACAAAGGCCAAATGTCCTTAACAAAAACATACAAAAGTACACAAGTACGGAAAAACAAAAAAAGCAAAATATTTTTACAAAGGCGTCTAAATAGCCTGGTCTTCTCCACCTCCGGGCCCATCGGGACCCTCAGAGTCTTCTTCTTCTTCTTCTTCTTCTTCTTCTTCTTCTTCTTCTTCTTCTTCTTCTTCTTCTTCTTCTTCTTCTTCTTCTTCCTTGGGGTAAGACAATTTCTTGGCCTTGGCCTCGAGCCCCTTAGCGATTTCGATCTCGGTCAATAGATCAAAACCCCGAGCATGAACCTCCTCGAGGGCCTCTCTTCGTGACCGCCGTTTCTCGTATTCAACAATGTCTTTCAAGCGGTCTTGGGCCGCCTCGGCATCGGCCTTATATTGGGCCACCATCTCGTTGGCAAAGGCTTTAACCACCGCGGCCGCTGACTTGGCCGTTTCAAGTTCCTTGGCCATATTTTTTTGATCAGAGGCAACCGAACTTAGCCGAGACTGGAGCTCTTCAACCTTTTTGGCCTGCACCTCGGCCTTTTCCTTTGTTGCTCGAAGCTGGACCTCAGCCGAAGTCAATTGCGCCCGAGCAACCTCTTTTTCCGAGGCCAAACGATCCATCTTGCCCCTCCATTCGTCGGTCTCGGCCTTGACAGCATCCATCTCAGCTCGTAGTTGATCGATCTAATCAATTTTTTGTTGGACATGTGGATTCCGACCGTTAGTCACCAAGCCTAGCTCTTCATCACTAACCTCAAATATTTTTACTTGCTCAACCAAGTCGGCATGCTCCTTTCGAGCCACCTCCAGCTCACCTCGGAGGCTCTTAACCTCCCCCTCGCGCTGCCCACTAAGAAGTTTGTACATATCTCTCTTCTCAATAAGCTCTTTGGCTTTGGCCTCGAGGAGACTCAGATCTTCTCGATATCGGAGGAAGGTCTCGTGGTGAAGCACCGAGGCCTGCGAATACAAGGAAAAACATTAAGATCATTAAGTAACCAAAGTTAGAAAATGAAAAGGTATGGTAACACCATACCCGATTCAATGTCTGTTGTGCTTCGTTAAACAAAGATCATAATCGACCGCTTCCGACCGGGATCGACACTCGGGGCAGGGAATCGGTTGACCAATCTCGGGCTCGAGCTAGACCCATCGATCCCCGAGGGCAGACTTCTTCTTGGTACTTCTAAATCACCTAATCCGGTGACATCCTCCGTGGCAATAGAGTTCATGCCATCAAAAACGATTTGGAGGGGATCGTTCGCTCCTTAGACCCCTTCATTTGAACGCTTCTTCGCCTCTTGAGCTTCATCGAACATTGAGTCCGTGAACAAGGGTGATCCTGTTATATCAATGACACCGGGTGGAGGAGGACCGGCGTCTTGAGGGTTCTAGACCCTCACTGATGCACCGACCTCTTGAGTTTGGGAAGGATTGTCCTATATCGTCCCCCCTTCGGTTGATGCCCGTTCTTCAGGGACCAATAGCTCCCGGACCACTAAAATTGCATCCTCTTCAGACTCATCCCTGAGCCTGTTGAGGGAGTCTGAATCAATTATTCATGAGCTAGAGGTTTCTTTTGGCTTGCAGATCCTCCTTGGTTTCTTTTTCTCCGAGCTCGGAGAACTCGGAGCCCTTTTCTCTTCTTCTCTTCACCTTGTTTTGGAGTAGGGGACTCAATGGGGAAATCTTCACTACCGGATGGGGGCCTCATTTGGACATCTTTGGGTAAACCTGCAAAAAGAAATAAAACAAGTAAGGACTTAATCATGCAAAGGGAAAACCAAATATTACTCATGAAAGAGATCTCACCGTGCGAACGAGCCTCCCATCGACCCTTTGAAAGATAACGCCACGAGCGCTCGGAATAAGGCCTTTGTGATACGATGCCCTTGACCCACTCCTTGAGTCGAGGAACTTCTTTCGGGATCCGAACAACAGCTGCACCATCACAGAATACCGATAAGAAGGAAGGAAAATGGCGATAAATAAAATCTTGGAGGCAAAATTATATACTTACGTTTCATGTTCCACTTCTCAGGGAACGACATGTGCTCTGCCAGGATCAAGTCCGAGGTCCTCATCCGGATAAAACGGCCTAGCCAACCTCGATCCCTATCTTCATCGATACTCGAGAATGCGACTTTACTAGCCCAACGAGCGAGCTTGATTAGTCCCCTCGGTAGAGTCGGGGACTGTATAAATGTATAAGATGGTCGATCGTGAAAGGGAACCCTTCGATCTATCTTAAAAAGAAACGGAGGAGGATTGCGATCCTCCAGAAAGAAGGGTGAATTTGACCGAGGGTTACCTCGTGTCTTTTGTAAAAGTCGATGATAATCGGGTCCAAGGGGCCCAACGTGAAGGGATAAGTGTAACCACTTAAAAATTCCTCGACGTGGGTGGTGATGGCTTCGTCAGGTTCGGGAACCACCACATGTTTGTCAACCCAGTTACAATCCGTCTTGACTTTGAAGAGAATATCCTCGGTGATCGAGCAGATGTACCTCGAGACCTCCTCACACCGGCCTGGTATGGAGGAGGGCTTTTCGACTTTAAAATCAGCACTGATCGGGCACCCCACGGGATGAACATTTTTAGAGGGGGTTCCAGTGCTGGTTCCTCGATAACAGTACGTGAATTGGTCTCTTCGGTAGTCGGCCGCGAGGTAGAAGGAGTTTCTTTTTGGGGAACAATTTTGGAAGTTTTTGCCATTTCTTTATGGAGAGGATATAAGGAAAAAGAGTAAGTTAAAAGAGTACACTTAATGGTTTGGGATGAAGACGAAACAGAAGTTCTTATAAAAAGATCTCAAATATAAGTGCCTGAAAATATTGAAATTGCTAAGGTACAGGGGCAGAAGCTTTGAATGTAAAGTTTGAATGAGCAAATGAGGGGGTATTTATAGTTTTTCAATGACGGTTCGCATCCAGGAGTGGTCGACCAACAACTGACAAACATTTAATGCCATTAAGACTTGACTGGCGAGACGTTTCGACTGTTTTGTCGTTTCTGTTTTGTGGTGTCGAAGAGAGAATCGAAAGGTCATGTCGTTTCTCGTCGTCTAGTCTTCGAAAAATAAGGGGACTATTTGTATATGGTCCGAATCAAGCTCGATTACGACATGGCAAGTTAGGCTCGGAACATGACAACCAAAGACTGAAGATCGACCCCGAGTCCCACCGAGTTAGAACTCGGGGTCAGAACGCTTGTCTTCGGGAACATTGAATCCGTAATCCTAGAGTCGACCTTAGCCCCGATCGAGCTCGAAGAATTATTGTTAGCATAACCAACAGAAGACCGAAATATCCGTTACCGATCGGGTATTACGGCGGGACTCGGCGCGTACCAGTAAGTAACCGGCAATTAGCTAATCAATGGACTTTTACCTTTTATAGAATTGTACCTAAAGTAGGACTCCTCTACTATATAAAGGGGGGAGGTCTGATAATTCATTGAGGAGATGGTAACACGCATCCCAAAGCAATACATTATTATTATTTATCTTTAAGCTCTTGTGACACCGATCAAAGCGTACCCGACTCGAGGTTGGCTAACCTTCCAAGGCTGATACTATTCAATTCGTGTGGTTTGCATTTATTTTGTCATTATTTATTTCAATTACGATCTATTTTATCATTTTGTATCAAGTTAGTCCACGTATCCTTAAAATTACTTATAAATTCAATTGTTATCCGATTTTGAAGTTAAACAGTAAAATTTATGCAACGTAAATTTGAGTTAACTGGAGCATAATAAAAAAATTGAACACCAAATTAAAATAAAAAAATATAGTATGTAAATAAAGTTCCTCTTTCCCACTCCCACAATACATATAAAAATGTTTATCACAAACAAACAATGAAACAAGGGAAAAGGAGGACTGATGAGGAAATATGTTGATTTTGTTTGGTGTATAAACAATGAAGATATTTTCAGAATTAAAAAGGCCAATTATTATTAAAAAATTATAGCAGTTACTACTCCTATAAACAAGGTAGAAATCCTCAGACACAGAATCCCTAGCCGCTTTACTCCTATTGTCCTCCACCACCTTTTCATTTCCTATCTCCTCCTTTCTCTTCCTCTGTTCCTCTCTTTCACACACACACACACACACACACAATTCGATTATGGCCGGAAGCGGTGTGGTAACACTTTACGGAAATGGTGCACTCACCGAGACTACAAAGCAATCCCCTTTCTCAGTGAAAGTGGGTCTCGCTCAGATGCTTCGCGGCGGCGTTATCATGGACGTTGTCAATGCCGAGCAGGCTCGTATAGCCGAGGAGGCAGGCGCGTGTGCCGTCATGGCTCTTGAGCGCGTCCCCGCTGATATACGCGCTCAGGGCGGTGTAGCCCGCATGTCGGATCCCCAGCTTATCAAAGAAATCAAACAGGCCGTAACCATCCCCGTTATGGCCAAGGCCCGTATCGGTCACTTCGTCGAGGCCCAAATCCTCGAGGCTATCGGAATCGATTACGTGGACGAATCAGAAGTCCTCACTCTCGCCGACGATGAGAACCACATCAACAAGCACAATTTCCGCATCCCTTTTGTTTGTGGATGCCGTAACCTCGGCGAAGCCCTCCGCCGTATCAGGGAGGGCGCCGCCATGATACGCACCAAGGGGGAAGCCGGTACCGGAAACATCATTGAGGCTGTCCGTCACGTGCGTTCCGTGATGGGTGATATCAGGGTGCTGCGAAACATGGATGATGATGAGGTTTTCACTTTTGCTAAGAAACTTCAGGCACCGTACGATCTGGTGATGCAAACAAAACAGCTCGGAAGGCTCCCTGTGGTCCACTTTGCAGCAGGTGGGGTGGCAACACCAGCAGACGCAGCGCTTATGATGCAGTTGGGATGTGACGGAGTGTTCGTGGGTTCTGGAATTTTCAAGAGTGGTGACCCTGCCAAAAGGGGACGCGCTATCGTGCAAGCCGTGACTCATTACAGTGACCCAGGACTGCTGGCTGAAATTAGCTGTGGGCTTGGTGAGGCTATGGTTGGAATTAATCTTGATGATAAGGTGGAGAGGTATGCTAATCGTTCCGAGTGAGATGGTTTGTAAGTCTAGAAAACTCTTAATTTCGTTTTAAATGTTTACAGTAATTGAGGTTAAGGAGCCTTCTCTTGTGCTTTGGATGAGCGTATTTTATACTTTGGGATATGTTCTTCGGTATATTGTAGTTTTAATTTTCTGGCCAGTTGTTATTTCAGCAGGTTTCAGTACTGAAACCATTGGAATGGGATAATGTTTTTTACTTAAGTGGAATGATTAAGATTCATTTAGTAATGCATTTGGATATTCAGCTCTGTAAAATTTGTCTCTGCGTATAATCTGGGAGTGTATGGATTTTCTATTGATTAGCATGCGACTGTAGAAAGGAATCTGTATAGTGGACTGTGGATACACATGTTAATGTATACTATATACAGTCATCTCTAGAAGTTTTGATGCATAAATACATGTATATTATTAATACATGTAGTCTTAAAGTTACATGGAACAATTTCTTTCAATCCATACACATTAATAGTTTGTTTGGCCAGGCTTTTTTTTTTTTTTTGGGGCAAAAGTGTTTTAATTTTTTTTGGTCAAAAGTACTTTTGGCCAAAAATAAGTTGTTTGGCCAAAACTTTTAGATAGAAAAAAGTGCCTTTTTTGAGAACCAGAAACAGTTTTTGAGAAACAGAAAAAAATAGCACTCTCCAAAAATACTTTTCTGATAAATACTTTTGAGAAAAATACACTTAAAAGTAGTTTTCAAAAGCTTGGTCAAAAATTAATTACTGTTCAAAAGTGATTTTCAAATTAATTAGCCAAACACAAACTGCTTCTCATCAAAAATAATTTTTTGAAAAGTACTTTTGAAAAAAACACTTCTCAAAATAAACTAATTTTAGAAGTTTGGCCAAACAGGCTATGCTTTGTAAGTATGGAACAGAAATCAAAGTATCCTTGTTGTCAAAAGGAACTAACTTGGATTAAGGTTAATTGTTATTGGCACACTTACATTAGGCCCTGGTATTTATCAGGAGTGTTTTAAACTTGGTTATAGATTGGACGATGGAGGATACATGGGATACTTAGAGAATCCCGAATTTTAGAAATCCAAGGACAGATTATTGAGTAGTTAATGAAAGGAGTCCAGATGTAGCAGAATGAACGCGAAGGATTCATATTAGTAAAACTTAATTTAGTTTGAGTAGTAATATATCGTATTGAAGTTTGAGGCATTGGGTGTACTTCTAAGCTGGATTCATCCACCTTCCATTACCTTTGGTAGAAGTAATTTCTCCCTTTTGGTTTCAAATGCACTCTAAGTTGATTTCTGGTGTGTTTAGTTTCAGCTGTGAATTTAATAGAGCTCTATTCTGTTCATCTTGGTATTGTTTCCTTGTTCACTTATTTTCAGCTTCATGCAATTGAATATCTGGAGAAAGAAATTGGGTTGCCTATTGGTTGTGATGATTCGAATGAACATACCCCTGATTTAACTTGTATCTTCGAAATGCCATCAGAAGTTGGTTTCTGTTGCATTTGTAGTTTGATCCAGTGAATCACGGGCAATTTGATATATAATCAGCTTTGAGTGTGGCATGCACCAAATCTTTCCTTTTTCCATTCCATGTTTGCACTCGTGAGCTTAAGCCATTTACTTTTAGGTACACATGCCAATATCGAGCATGGGTTTTCTGCTCTGTAAAAATGTCTTCAGAATTTGCGTCAGTGATATTTTCACTACAAACCTTACTCTTAACTGCATCATTATTACTCTTAACTACATGTTTAAAGAAAATTTCTCATTAGTGCATTCGGGAATGGTACGTTGAGACACACTTTTAACGTTATGCAACTATGCAACAAGTATGTTTTCTCCCCTATCAAATGTCCGTATCTAGTGGTGTGTGTATGCCGTGTACACACAACCATTATGTGGTGCCGTCCCTACACATGGAAACAGGGTAAGGCGCGGTTACTGGAAATCGGACTGGAAAATTCTAGCAGGATAGGAGATATGGAGAACTTTTTTTAGTTCAAAATTCTTACTTCCAACAAGAATTACATTCTCTGTTCTTTGTATTCATCTATAAAGGTTGATGTATTGTCAATTACGACTTATCTAATTAATTTAAAATTTACTTTTCTTCTTCAATAGTAAATTGGATGCAAATAAACTACTTATGTAATTAATCAGAGTGATATTTTAACTTAGGTAATTTTCACAGTTCATGGCTCGAAACAATTGCTAGAAGGTTGAATCGACTTTATGATTATCATTTGATGTTTTTTTTTCAAGTCCTTGAGAGTTTGAAACGTCACTTGCACCACAATATTGAGAAGGAAAGATATCGTCATCTCTGTTGTTTCATCTATTGAGAAGGAAAGATATTGTCATCTAGAAACCACGTATAAATTCAACTGTACTGTTTTACGGGTAAACAGTTTGGCACCCACCGTGGGACCTAGAGAACCGTGCAATTAAATTGATTCTTGTCTTTTTTACTAGCGTGATTTGATTGTTTTGTCTTAGAAAAAATCACAAAATGGCAGATAACTCTATTAACAACATGTTCAACCCTGAAATTTGAGGGGATCAACCTCATTTCGAGGATTCAATTAGTGACACCCGCAATGAGAGAAATGATGCCACCCGGTGCATGACAGGCAGAACCCTCGATAGGTTCAGGAGACAACTCCCGATGATGCTGATGAGGAACATGTCGTGGATGCGGTGAGGGTCCTGCAAGAGCAACCGACAATCATTCTAGTTCATCCCACGTGGCAGGATAAGGTTATGACGGAGCTGAAGCAGGCGCTATCGGGGGCTTCAAATAATGCAAACAGACGAGATCCAATTCCTCCCGGTGTTCCCGCAAACCAAACAACGCAGAGAGTCGACAACAACACTCCCAGAGGTGAAGTTGGCTCTGACGGGGCTGGGGGAACAGACCCGATCTCAACAACGAGAACGACCCGTTCAAGAATGAACTTTTACAGTTTATGAGGGAAGTAAACACCCACATGGAACAGATCCCGGGCACATCACCAGTATTGAGGCCCAGACTTGAAGAAGTATACTTAATTGCCGTACAAGCCGAGTGCGACACCAGAACTAGTCCCAAAGCGGTTCAAAATACCTGAAATGCCAAAGTATGACGGGACTTCAAACCCACAGGAGCATATTACCACCTACATAACGGCGATAAAAGGAAATGATTTAGCTCCTCACGAAATTGAATGTGTGTTGTTGAAGAAATTTGGAGAAACTCTCATGAGGGGAGATCTAACGTGGTATTCATTATTACCCGAGCATTCCATAGATTCCTTTGAGATGCTCGCGGATTCTTTCATCAATGCTTATGCCGGGCCTAGAAAAGTACAAGCCCGAAAGGCCGACATATTCAGGAACACACAGGGAGAACCCGAATTATTACGAGAGTTCGTTACCCGATTCCAGAAAGAAAGAATGTTGCACTCGGCTGTCCCGGATGAATAGGCAGCTGAAACATTCACCAAAGGATTGAATCCGAGAAGCTCAGACGCTTCCCGAAAACTGAAGGAGAGCCTGCTTGAGTTTCAAGCAACAACTTGGGCAGATGTCCATAACCGGTACGAGTCAAAGATAAGGATCGAAGATGACCAGGTCGGTTCTACATCATCGGCCAAGGGACGGGAGAAGAGCAGATAAAAATCAAAGGATGACTACGATGCGGACAAATGGACTTCAAGGGGTCGGTTTTTGCCTTACGAGCGGACCGAAGGCCGTGGAAGAAACTTCTAGGCAACAAACAAGTTCACCGTTGATAGAGGGACCGATCGTGGTCAAAACAACAGATCACTTCAGGATAAAGAGACGTCGGGGTCTCGGTATCCTTCTTACCCCAAGTTATCGGAATATAACTTCAACGTCAGTATAATGGAGTTGGTGTCAGCCATGAGAAACATCAAAGAAGCGCGATTCCCGAGACCTATGAGATCCGATTCTAGCCAGATGGATCCCAACTTATGGTGTGAATACCATGGGACGAATGGCCACCGAATAGGGGATTGCCGACACCTCCGGGAAGAGGTGGAAACACTATTGAATAATGGTCACCTCGAAGGATTCTTGAGTGACCGAGTTAAGAACAATTATGGTCTTAACAGAGACAACGTGGAACCTTCAAAAGCTGGAGAAGAACCCTCACACCAAACGATCAATATGATCTACGGAGGGAATGAGATTAACGGGGTCACCTTTTCGGCAGCGAAGAAGACAAAAGTATCAATAACTTATAGTAAAAGACTCCGGGAAGACTATATCACTTTCACGGAGGTGGACACAGACGGAT